>NC_054846.1:6524166-8020833 GCF_018345385.1 Vulpes lagopus | reverse complement strand
AAGCACTTTACATGCATTAATTTACTTACTCCTTGTGGCTGCCTTTGGGATAAATATTATCATCACTCCAGTTTTACACATGAAGGTACTGAGCCGTTTAGGGGCTAAGGAACTCTCCAAGGTCTCATTGCTGAAAGTGGGATCTGGATTTGAGCCTAGCCGTTGTGATTCTGTTGCCTTAGCTGTTATCCCACTCACTAGCTTTTTCCAGCCGTTTTCATGCCATCGTAAGAAATGGCGCCATAAAAAATGATATTGCTTGTGTGCATGTGAGTATAAGCCTGTCATCCCTTTCTGTTGCTGGCATCCCAGGGGTGATGAAACCCACCATCGGTTGCCTCCATTTCCCCGAGTCCCTAGCAATGATTACTTTTTATTCATTTAAATTGTAGGTAGGTTACAGTGTCTTAAATATATCTGAGTTGTTTTATTTTATTTTTTTTAAATTTTTAAAATTTATTTATGATAGTCATATATAGAGAGAGGCAGAGACAAGGCAGAGATAAAGGCAGAGGGAGAAGCAGGCTCCATGCACCGGGAGCCCGACATGGGATTTGATCCCGGGTCTCCAGGATCGCGCCCTGGGCCAAAGGCAGGCGCCAAACCGCTGCGCTACCCAGGGATCCCTCTGAGTTGTTTTAAAGTCAGCGAATGTGAGCTATGCTGATGATGCAAAGCCACGTCTTAGATAATCCTAAATTGATTGCATTTAGGTTAGAGTTTGTATATAAAGTTGATTGTAGCAGTTGCTTATTTTTGATTAGTTAGAATCAGGTGACAATGGAAAGTCTGTGGATATTCAGGAGATCATGATTTCCTAAGACCAAAAATTCACAGAGACTAATTGTAGATCACTTAATCAGATCCCTGGTATTTGGCCAATCTTGTGATGAAGGGTAATTGGAGTGTTTTCTTCTGAGATCCTTGAAGAGACATGCTTCTGCTCTTACCAATCTGTGTCCATGCAGTTTTGAAAATTAAAGAATACTTGTATTTGTGGTGTATATAAATCTGTGATAACTTCATAATAGCATCCCTCTTTTGGGGACCCGCTGTTATTAACTCATGAGGGAAATGACTTGTCTGCTCTTGTTCTCCCTCGAGTGTTAAGAATGTAGTGTAGCCAGAATATCAAAGACTTCCAGACTTTGGTTTTATGACCAAAAGATGAGTACTTTTTTTCCTTATTATGTTTGTCTGCTGGTAACTTCTAAGTTGATGGTTATAATAATTTCACCAGGTAAATATAATACTCTTTTGATCCAACTCCACACCTCATTTTCCTCATCTATAAAGTGGGAACAGTAGTAATAGTATCTACCCTTTAGTGTTGGTGTGAGGACAATATCAGTAGCATGTATAAAGTCTTTAGAGTGTTGCATACCTTGGAAGTGCATAAAATGTTAGCTGCTGCTCAGGGAGCCTGCTTCAGATTCTCCCTCTGCTCCTCCCCTCACTAGCTCCCTTCCCTCTAAAATGAACAAATCTCAAAAAAAAAAAAAAAAAAAAAGAAAGAAAAAAAGAAAAAAAGGTAGCTCTACTATTGTTATCATCATCGGTATATTGATAATTTACATTATGGTATTATGGTCTCCCAATTTTTTAACTGCTTTAAACGTTTGTTAGGAAGGCATCATGGTAGTGATATCTAACTCCCATGGTGTTATTGTTTTAGTGTAAACCAACAGGATGACAAAAAAGATTGGGGAAGAGTTGTGGCTCTGACGAAATTGAACTGTAAAAAATTTAGAATTGACCATTTAGAATCTGGCATTTTTTGTGTGTGCTAGAAAGATAGATGAAATTAGTTGGACTTTATACAGTGGATGAGAATATCAGGTGATTTCTGTCTTCCTTTCATTTGTTGTTATCTACTATATGCTAGATTGCTTGCTTGGATAATATAGAGTTGGATAATATAAATATGTAACCTGACACACTACAGATATTTTGCTTAAATAATGTAATTTGGGGCACCTGGGTGGCTCCATGGCTGAGTGTCTGCTTTTGATCCCGGGGTCCTGGGATCAAGTCCTGCATCGGGCTCCCCATAGGGAGCCTGTTTCTCCCTCTGCCTGTGTCTCTGTCTCTCTCTGTGTTTCTCATGAATAAATTAATAAAATCTTTAAAAAAAGAATTTAATTCAAGAAATGACATAAACAGTATGTCCTTTCAGTTTTAGTTTTTCTTTAGTGTCCAGGCATCCTCATGATATCATTTTAATTTACAGTTACTTTTCAGGTGCTAAAAACCTTTGGATCAGAAATTCAACCATTACAGTTTTTTTAAAAGTGTATACATGCACCCCACACCCACACTATAAATGTGTGTAACTCTACCTCTGTGCTCCTTTTCCACATTTATGTCTGCCTGAATGCATTGGTTTCCAGAAGAGTTTTCATAGCATTTTGTGAAGGAGTTTCTCTCTCCCTATTGCCGGAGAGGAAGTTGTTCCTGTATTTAAAAAAAAAAAAAAAAAAAAAAAAAAGCTCTATTCAGGTCCATTGAGTCCCTTAAAGCATTTTGTTTGAAATCTGTAAACGTGCAATTTAGAACTTCAAGCCTCTACTCAGCACTCGTCGCTTGTAGCAGTCTTCCCATGTGTTGACTTGGTTTCCTGTTGTCACGGCAGCTATCCTGAACTGACCCTGCTCTGCAAGGTCCCCAAGCCTCTGCTGCTGTCCCCTTCATGTCCACCCAACTCCCCCACCTCCTCCTCCTCCTCTCTTCTCCCCACAGGGAGGATCTTTCTGTTCTCTCCTCTTGCCCCCTTTGCTACAGGCCCGAAGCGTGCCAGTCTCTCACATCCGTAAGAACCTTCTCCTTTGATGCTTTGGCCCGTATCCGATTGTTTTACTGCTTTTTTCCTTCCTAATGTGGCGAAGCATTTATTTCATTTTACATCACTCATCTACTACCTTAGTCCTTCCTTTAAAAAAAAAAAAAAAAAAGAAAAGAGAAAGAAAATACGTCAAATCTCCTTTCTTTCCCAGCAGGATATAATCACAATTTTCAAATATCCTTCTTGTCCATGTTTCCATGATTTTGCTGTACTTGTATGTGTGTATAAAGAAAATAGTGAAGTCCCAAGATTTTCATTTACATAAAGGAATGATATTTTTAAAGAATTAGCCTATGCGTAGAATTGTGGTGCAAGGATGTATAACCCCAAGCTTGGCGTGTTGTGAGGTACTCGTGTGCTGTATGTAAATATGAAAATTCAAATAAATACACACTTGTGTATACATACATGCACATACACTGACATTTAGACAAACTTAAGATTATGCACATTTGGTAATACTTTAGGGCTTCTTAGCAATATTGATATTTTAATATTTACTATTAGTCTTTAGATTAAAATGCTTTATTTTTGTGGTGAATAGAAGAGTAAATAGAACTTTCAAAGCTGTATTTAGTTTTAACCTCTGTCAAGGCAGGGACTGTAGTTTACATTTGTCACGCCTGGTACAGAAACTTGGAGTAGTCTGTTCTCTGTTATTTTTTGAGTTTATTTCAAAAGAAGATGCTCCTTTTATAGATCGGCTGATAAAGACCTTCATTATGGTCTAATTTTGTAATAAAAGGGCTGACGGCGTGTTAGGTGTTAGATTTTTTCGTATCAGTTCCCTGTGGGAACTCCTTGGTGAATAAAGACCTCTGAACTCTCAGATATAGCTCTTTAAAGAAATATGTAGTTGGTAAATAAGGCTAATTACTTCATCTGCTTTATGATAAGTACAGGTTAGTGGTGCTATAAACCGTTTGGCATTATTATTGCAGTTACTTGAGGCCCTTGTTTAGTGGGTTGGCAGATTTGGCTTTGAATTTGACTCAGTTTCTGGATGTCTACAGGTTCTCTTTGATTTCTGAGCACTACTTTTCACTAGATGAGGAACAGGTTTGTGATGAAAATGAGATTGCTGTGCATAATTCTAAAAGATTGGCTTTATAAATTAATTTCATGACTCATCGGTAGTTTTCAAAACATTTAACTTTTCAGATTTGGTTGCTCTTTTTTTTTTTTTTTTTTTTTAAAGATTTTATTTATTTATTCCTGAGAGACACAGAGAGAGAGAGAGAGAGAGAGAGACAGAGACAGAGACACAGGCAAAGGGAGAAGCAGGCTCCATTCAGGGAGTCCAATGTGGGACTAGATCCCAGGACCCCGGGATCACACCCTGAGCCAAAGGCAGATGCTCAACCACTGAATCACCCAGGTGTCCCTATATATTTCTTTTTTTAAGATTTGATTTATTTGAGAGAGAAAGCAAGGACGAACACGTGAGTGCACGTGAGCAGTGGGAGGGGCAGAGGGAGAGAATCTCACACGGACTCCCCACTTAGTGTGGAGCCCATCCCAGGACTTGATCTCAGGAATCTGGGATCACGACCTGAGCTGAAGGCAGACGCTCAACCACTGAGCCACCCAGATGTCCCTTGGCTGCTCTTTTAAATTTGATAAATTGTTTCTTGAGCCCTTGAAAATATCCCTCCATCCTCAGTATGGCTGAATGACTGATTGATGTATTGTAATATATGTGGAATCTGCATTAACATTTTTTTTCTTTCATTAAAAAAAAAAGTGTTTTGAATAACTTAACGGTTCCCAAGGCATCACCCCTTCATTTCATTTTTTAAAATGAATTTTGTGAGTTCTTTTAAGAATGACTCCATTTATGAGCCTATAGAATTTTTGGCTTTACTCGTTCTTCAGGTCTGCTGGCTAAGTGAATTACGATAAAAAAAATGGATGTCTTATTATATTCCCTGTATTTTCAAAATACAGATTTATTTTTCAAAATAAAGCTGAAATAGCCTTAATAGTTTCATCAGTTTTCAGAGTTCTTCTGATGTATTTACTTTTCCTTTTTTCATGGTTCTGAGCCCCTGCTATTGAGTAGAGAATAAGGATTTTCTCAAGAACTTAATGTTAAAATGGTGCTTTTTTGTCTTCAAAATTTTTATTTATAATACAGTGAAGTACCTTCCTTATAATCTAGAACTTTCAGGAGAGAGAATAAAAAGTTACCCTCAAAAAAAAAAATTACCCTAAAAAAGATTACCCTCTATTTCTTAAATGTGTTTTCAGAAGTATGGGAATTTATATACTTATATATAATTAAATATTATGAAATATATACTTTTGTAATAAATATTGCTTCTCTAAGCAGAAGAGACCAGGGCCCTAGGTGGCTCAGCTGGTTGAGCGTCTGCCTTCGGCTCAGGTCATGGTCCCTGGGTCCTAGGGTCGAGCCCCGCATCGGACTCCCTGCTAAGCCTGCTCCCTCTATCTCTGCTGCTCCTCCTGCTTGCTTTCGGGCTCGATCTCTGTTAAACAAACAAACAAACAAATAAACAAATTCTTTAAAAAAATACTGCTTCTCTATAGGGTAAAAATATAAATGCAAAAACCTGTAATTCTTGGTAGAGCTCTTTCTAAAATATGTTTTATTATTATGCCTTAGTAAAAATCATGTGGGTTTACCTTTCTTTTGACCTAATATTTCTAGGATCACTTATAATGCTGTGTTGCATTAATTTATCTGATGAGCTTACTTTGTGGCATTGGCCATCCAAAAAGAATGCATATTTTATCTTTCAGCTTATAGCTTACAGCCCCATCAGAGGAGCAGAAACCAAAAACAACTGATGATTAAACTTTTTGATTAACCCAGTAACAAAAGTGATGTAATATATTTGAAAAAAATTAACATTATTGTGTATCTGAAAAGCCATCTGCATATTGGAAGGTGGCCATTGTTAGAACTTCTTTTTTTAAGCCATGGAACACTTTGTTCATAGGAAATCCTATTTAGCTCAATAGCAGTAGCTGTTATGGTTAGAAGAGGGTTGGACCGTGTGTAGTCCCAAGGGGCTGGCAAGTACCTATTGAAAACCTCTGCTGTGAACTAACTGCCTGACTCCTGTAAAAGGACAGAGAATAATTTGCTCTAAATAAGTAAGGTTATTTGCATGATGGCTTTTGGCATAATCATATATTTGAGAGTACAAGTCTAAGCCCATCAGAAGAGTATGAAGGACAGTATAGGTGAGCAGCCACGAGGGCCTGACCTTCAGCAGAGAGCCTCGGTGGAGAGGCTTGAGGATTAGGAGGCACAAACAGAATGTGATGATAGGTTGGGGAGAAGGAGAAACTTAGGAAGATTTTCTTCAGTTTCCTGGTTTTGTCCTCTGGTTGGATGCTGCTGCTCAGATGTAGATCCAGAAAGAGACAGGTGTTTTTCGAGTTTTGGTCATTTGGTGGCCGGCCTTTTGGGATTCCTTGCTAGTTGTCTCCACTTAGTTATCGGAATTTTTGTTACTAGTCATTTTATTTCCCTTTCCGATGTTTTACCCCAGATGTGGAGCCATTCGCCCACAAAAGGGTGATAAGAATCCTGGCTCCACATCTTTTGAATGCTCGCAGCTTTGGTGTTTGAATATGGTATAATATCCTTTCAAAACATCCAAAAAAATGGATGTTTGATGTTTGGGGTCCTAGTTGCATCTAACCTCTCCATGAGTGCCCCGGCCACTTCTTCCCTGAATGGTCTTCCTAACCCGTGTTTGTAGACGCTTCACTGATGCTTGAATGGGTGACCATTCCTTATTCACCATGATTTTCATGTTTTTGCTTCTCTGTGTCCTAATGCCCTTGCTGCTGTGGCCCACAGAAAGCACTGTAGAGGTGATTCTATGCCTCTGGGTCACTTCGACCTAGGCCAATGCCATATTGCACTTGATCTGCCAAAGTGGGCGGGATTCCTTCCTGTGGCGCTGACGCCCTCCCCATGCCTTGTTTTGTCAGGCTCATCTGGGAAAGCACTAATTTCTGGTCCAAAATTTTCTGAATTCTTGGAGGGTACCATTCTTACCAAAGTTTCTGTTTCTATTTGTCACCACCACCCTCCCCCCTCAGGGCCTGTTTCCAGCTGAATATTAAGGCACCTGAGTATCCCCTGCCCGCAGCTGCCTGCCCCACTCCTGCTACTCTTGTCTTGTTGCAAGGCTTTCTCTCTCCTCAGTTTTCCTTGCCGTCATTGCCATAAGCAGCCCTTTGGGTTGTTGGGCTCCACAAAACACCACTAAATTTTCATATTAACAACTGAATAAAGTAGCCCTTTCATGTTAGTTTTTTGCTTTCTAATAGCTGCCTTTGCTAAGTTAGTTTTCTTTTGATGCTGATGCTGATTCTTCCAACCCCCTTGTCATCTTCAGTTTGATCACTTGCATTAGCTTCCTGCTTTCTAAATGGGGAATGTGCAGCGGCGCACGCAGCCCTTTCACGTGCAGACATCGCCACCGTGTGGGCTTCCCGCATATTGCTTAAGGCCGTTCTCGGCCTGGTTTCATTTTCCTGGTTACTGGTAAATTGAAACTTACATCTTTGACTTTCTTAAGATTTTATTTATTTATTTTAGAAAGAGAGCCCAAGAGGGGGCAGGAGTGCAGGGGGAGGGAGAGGGACAAGCAGACCCCTTGCTGAGCACAGAGCCCTATTCCCTCCAACTCGGCCAGGTCTCCAGACCCGGAGGCCTGTGACCTGAGCCGAAACCCAGAGCCTGACGCTTACCCGACTGAGCCACCCAGGCGCCCCTGGCTTTCACTTTAATACCACATCTAAGTTGGTGTCTATTAAATATTAATTAATTCATTAAGAATATAGCTTGAGTGCCAATCAAGCATTGTGTAGCATATATATATATATATATATACACGATACTGGTGAGTTACAGGAGTTTGAAAACTAATGGGGGGAAGACTCCTAAAATAAATATTATGACACTGGCAGCTGCTTACTGTGAACATGTACAAAATGCCCTGGTTGCTCAGGAAGAAAATGAGTCACTTTATTTGGAAGCTACTAACACACTTCTCAGGGTAAGTGGTAGTTAGCCTGGAATTCAAAGGATGAGTAATGAGTTTACTAGATAAAAGGTACTGTTTAAAAGCTGGACCAGCAGGTTTATCCAAAGGCCCTTGAGACATTGTTGGGGAAAAATAGTGTAGTATGGCTGACCAAGGTGAAGTTTGCAGGATAGGACATTTGGGGTTAGGAGCAGGAGGTAAAATTGTAGGTTGGCCTTTTAGAAATGGTCATAAGAGAAGGAAAGAGATGAAGAGAACTCTTTTTTGTGTACCTGCTATGCAAGGCACTGCACAAATATACTGTTGTTAAATCCAAGTAATGTTGTGAAAAAGGTATCAGTATCTCCATTTTACAGTGGAGGAACTAGGATCTAGAACTAGAATTTAACTTCAGCAGGATCACATGGCTAGCAGGAGCGAATATATGTTCCAAAACCTTCGTGCTTTGCGTAGCAACATATTGCTTCCTTCCTGTGCTTGCCAAGGGTTTGGACTTTCTCTTTCTGGTTGGGGAACTACGGGTCGTAAGCAGACGCTCGCCACGATCTGACGTGCCTGAGCAAACGGTAACTGCAGTGGTGCCCAGTTTCTACCTGCGGCAGCACGCAGCTCCTGTCCGAAAGGAGCTTCAGTGTCGTTGGAGGAAGGTACCTAGGTACCCCAGAACTAAGAATTCAAAGGAGAAAAATATAAAACAGAATAAAATTAGATGGGATACATATTTTGGAATTTGGAAAACAGTGAGGAGAAGATTTATTAAAGAAATAGGGCTTGAGCCAACTCTTTAAGGTATGATATGATTGAGAAGATGAAGAGAGGCAGACGTCTTCGACAGATTGGCCGAGGTGAGAAGGAGCAGACAGGAGAGCAGCCACGCGGTAGTGGTGGTTCGCGTTGAGGAGTAGAAGGAAACCAGGTGGGGACAGATGGCTCCACATTCAGTGCTTGCCTCTTCCCCCTTATTCCAAGTCTACACTTGCCATTCCAGCTTAGCCTTGGCTTAAGGGGCATCATTCATTTTTGATTACTTCAGAGTCCTTCTGTCTAATTAGACCGAGAGCGAATTGATCATTCTATAATGGTCTGTTTATATTTTGGTTTTGTTTTGTTTGGTTTGGTTTATTCATTTTCTCCACGTTGGTGAAATAAAAAGGCTTTTCAGAGTGTCTGTCATACACCTAGGCTTCTGTGGCTTTCATTTTGTAGATTGCAGAATGGGCTGTACTGGCATCAAATCAGTTGTCTGTTAGAGTTCTTAGTTTAGTATAAAAAATTATAGGTCTTTTCTAAGTGTCCATTTTGGCTAATCAGATTTGCAAAGTACTACTTTGCTATATGTCCCTCTTTAATCTTTAGGTTCCTCTTTTCTACCCATTGCTGCTGGTGTTAAGACTTAGGTTATTTGGAGACACTCAATCCAAGGTTTATTCCAAGATTCAGCTTTTCCCATTAGCTCATAATTTCTACCCTTAGCTCATTTTAAAAGCATAAAACAATTATTGAGGAAAAAATTAAAATAACACTGGTGAATATGACACCTGCAACTTATTTCCGTAGATATTGATACAGTTGTACTTTTTCTCTTGCCATTTGTTGCTGTTGGGGCTTGGTTTTGAGATGGTTTTTCTAAAGGTTTTTCAAAGTTGACAAGCCCCAAGCATAAAAATCACCTGGGGTCTGTGTTTAAAAGGCACCGTGATGGATCTCCCACCTGATGATAATAGACTGTGGGGTTAGGTGGAAAAGGCAGAGGCTGAGAACACTCATTCTTAATTAATATCCCAGGTGATTGACATGCATATTAAAGCTTGAGAACCACTGGACAAAATGAAATCCCAGTGTTAGTCCCAGATAACTACTATTGTCATAGTTTTCTGTTTGCTAACTTCGTTGCCAGTGTGTCTGTAAGCGAGGTCTGGGATTCAGTTTGCTTATTACCCTTTAAGTGTTAGAAAAGTTTAATGCTGCTCCTGCTAAGTACTGTTCTTAGAACCTCTGCATTTTTTCTTTTAAAAAAAAATCATCACTTTATATGTGTAAAAAATGCTATAAAACCTGGGCTAATGACAGCTGCACTGTGGGAAAGGCGTATTTGCAGCCTTTGAAGGGAAGCAGGATGTACCCCATACTGAAACACTGCCTGCCTGAGGCATAATTGTAGATGATTTCTAACAAAGTCAGGAGAATTTTCTGGATGATTAAGACTAAGTAAAACAGATTTTATGGTGGCATCTCACAGCAAGGAATTTTTGGAACACAAACCAACATGAGTTCTGTGGGGGGATGGGTGGGAAGAGAAGATGGGAGGGATTTTCTAGCTTTACAGCTATTTCCTGAACATGTTAAAATAAGATTCACTGTTTTTGTTTTCCTAGTTCTGATGAACTTTTATAAAACCCGAATCCTTAAAAAAGAGATAATAATAAAGGAGTTGCTGTGGTCATAATTGGCATGGCATGTAGCGTACATGTTCCCTAAATTCAATAAATGTTTGTTGATTGGTCGTCCTCTTGTCAGTTCTTTCTCAAGCAAATACAGCTTTTGTGAGTTGACATTTGAATTTTTTGGAAAAGGTAGAGGAAACAGCCCATCTATCAGGAAAACAAAATGAAAGTGGAAGAGGTTGAGATTATCAGTTTCTTATCTTTACCTTCTTAAATTTTTTCTGAAAGAGTCAACCCTAATTATAGGATAATGAATGGGCATTCGGGGAGTCAGAATATTGCCTGTTACGGTACTTTATCCACTTTGGACATTAGTTATCATTCACTTCATGCATTCTTTAGGATCAGTGCCAGGAAGGCTGCATTTACAAACCTTGCACTTATTTCATCCATAGTAATATGCCTTCAAAGTGGACAGGTACGGGCGCCAAGGTGGCTTAGCGGTTGAGCGTCTGCCTTTGGATCAGAGCGTGATCCCGGGGTCCTGGGATCTAGTCCCACATCGGGCTCCTGGCAGGGAGCCTGCTTCTCCCTCTGCCTGTGTCTCTGCCTCTCTCTGTGTGTCTCTTATGAATAAATAAATACAATCTTTAAAAAAAAAAAGTGGACAGGTACAGAATAACTAGGAAGCCAGCAAATGTTTGCTCTAATCTCTATGTCACAGTTGATCTAGACCGTGGTATATGATAAAAAAAAAACCTCTAGAATAATTATTATTTGCATTTAATGAGTGTTGTTTATTTAATCCTTGCAGTTACTCGCTCTAGTAACTTGCCCAAGGCCACATAGTTAATAAGCAGTGATCTACCTTAACTTCCCATTTTTCTAGATTTCAGTTCTCTTGACCAACCTTTTGGTGATAAGGGAACATTGTAAGAGCAGATTAAGTTTACACAATAATTCTTTTTTTATTTCAGTGTTTTATTACTTATTATTAAAAAATTTTGAAGCTGTGCTTGCATTTGTAGAGCACACCTTCACTTAACATAAATCAGAATTTAATAATAATACTGTCACCTTATGCTAAGAAAGACACCGTCCCCCCAAATGATTATAGATTGTAAAAGCTAATGATTAAAATCTGGAGGGAAAAGGATATGAATTATTTCTGTAGTACTGTACTTTGCATTCTCATTTGAGAATCATTGAACTTTTATGGTTTCGTTGGAGCTAAACTCTATTTGACAGTATCCTTCCTTTACTTTTCATGAAGCCTTGCTATCAGGGACTAAGTAGTTGTGATACTAATTAAGACTGATCTTGGGGAAAATGATAGTCAACTGCTGATTTGTTTGGAAGCAAATAGCAAAATGTAAATGATTACGTGATAGTGGTTGGCGCTTTAAATAACTATTCAGAACTGTAAATAGAATTTACTGTCCTGTAAAAACTTTTGGAATCTATTTCTACCTGCCCTCTCTCACATTGTGATGTGAGACAAGTGTAGTATGCAGCTTCCATGTTGTACTCGTAACAGCAATGTCCTGTACTTCCTTCCACCCCTTCCACTGCCTAGAATGTGAATGTAGTGGTGAGATTTGAAGCTGCTTCCTTAGAATATGCCATGGCCGTTGTGGGTTGGGAATGACGAAGCCACCGTCATATCAGCCTCGGGCCTTTGGTGCTAAGGCTGCTGTTCTCTGTGTGAGAGAGAAATGAACTCCCTCCTGGTTAAGCCATTACTATGTTTAGCTTTTTGTTTTGTTTTAACAGTATCTGAGCCTGTATCCTAACTAATAAATTTGGTGAACTTGACTGGATAAAATAGAATAACTTACACAATGGCAAAAAGTGCAAAGGATAAAGTAACAAACTAAGGAAGAAGCTACTCACAGCACATCTTTTTAAAAAGGCTAATTTTTATAAAGTGTTTCTAGAGTAGAATAAGTCCCACAACTTAAAAGAAAATTGGTTAAAAGTAGTAAACTAATTTCACAGAAAAAGATTAGACTCATGGAAATAAAACAGGTGCTCTTGTAATAAGAAAAAGAAATGAATAAATGCACTAAGATCTCATTTCATCAAGCAGATTGGCAATAACCTAAAAGATTGTTTAAAAAGCCTCAATGGTAGTATTTCTCATGCCCCCCTGTGGCTTACCCCTTACCCACTCTGCTTCAGCTGGCACCTAGGCCCTGGCTAGGTCATGTCAGCCTTTGCACTGACGCTGGGTCCTCCCCGCCCTTTGCCTGGAATGATGGTTCCTGACCCTTGGCTGTCAGCTCCTCCGCCCAAATGTGCTCTCCTTGGTGAGACTGGTCTTACCCAGCCAGGTATGACTGTAACACCCTGTTTCGCATTTTCCTTGACCTATAGTAATTTTTTTCCCCAGAGCACTGATTTGGAACTTAACTAATTTGCTATTTTTCTTATCTGTATTATCCCATCAGAATATAAACTCCATAAGGGAAAGAACTTTTTGTTGTTGATGGTGGTGTTCCTTAAAGTATGCTAAGCACCTAGAATAGCCCTCATCATAAAATTATGAAATATTTGTTAAACAAATGTAGCCACTATATTATATATTAGTAAGGCTGTGTGATAGTATATAGGTAAATAAGTTGCTGAGTTGAGCACCTGTGGAGGACAGTTCTCAACATTTATCAAAATTATGGTGCATGTGCCTTTTGACACAACAGTTGCACTTCTGGTTACTGTATGCAAAACTGTATGCATGAGGTTCCTGGTTGCAGTTTTTATTTATTTTTAAATAATTGCAAATGATTAAAAACAACAGAAATGACTGTCACCAGGGGTTGCTTAAGGCAAATATGTCACATCCACAAGAAAGCTATCCTCTCATAAGAAGAAGATCTCTAAGAGCACAAAGGAAAGAACACTAGAGAGTATGCGGTCTTTCCATAGGGAGAAAGAAAGACGGTGGAGGGAATAAGAATACATGTCCCGTTTTTTCTGTATATAAATTCTGAAAGAATATCCAACAAGTGTGGCAGAAAAATGTGGGAGCTTGGTAGAGAGTTTCATTGTTTACCTCTTTATATTTTGTTTTACGAAAAGCAGGGGAACTATTTTAGTCAAAAAAATTCAAAGATAAAACTTGGGATGGTAAGTGCAGTAGGTGTAATATACTGATAAGTATCTTTAGCTTATTTGGAAGATAAAAGATAATTAAAAAAATGAGTCCAGTAATCAAATAATGGCATTTTTATGTATTTGTTTTATGCTATTTCATTGTACTTCGTGATTCTAAAAGGAACATGGGTACTATACTTTGTGCTATGTTTTGATTTTGTTGTTGTCACAGAATAATCATCTGATTTTATTATCTTTTTTTCTAGTCCTGATGATATTGGGACCTGCTGGTATATCCTTCTCTCTGGTTCCGTGTTCATTAAGGAATCCATGTTTCTTCCAAGAAGCAGGTATTGTATAGATATTCTGTAATGGATTTTCCGTGAAGCTTAAAATCCTTTTGCTGAATCCTTTTGCACAGTTCTTCTCTTCCTGTTTCCTCTTCTGCTGACACAAAACAAGGTAGTACCTTAGGGTGTTGATCTTTAAGAAAGGACCATTTTATGTTTAAACACGATTCCAGTCTCTTTAACCAAGGAACAGAACACAAGATGTGTTGGTGACATGTCCATTTGTTATAGGAACATGTCAGGCTAGTGTAGGGCACATTTGTTCATCTGCATAAAATCTGCCTCTGTAACAGGCAGTCTCATAAACATCTAAAGAGAAGCAAAGAAAGTTCATTGAGACCACATGGGACTAGAAATAGAAAGCCAGAGACTATCATTGACTTTTCTGCTTTTTAGGACCATATGGTCTCTCATTCTTGCATTTGTCTCTGGACTGGCTTCCCGCTTTCTAAGGCTACTAATGTCTTTCTTCGTGTGATTTTGGCTGTGTGTGCTGACTGTTGATTTATGCCCTTATGTCCCTAATGGTTATGCCATTTGGCTGTAGAGCCTCTATCTTTTCTTTGGCTTCTTCAGGCTATAGTCTGATTGTCTGGGGTTGGGGCAGATGTGTACCTGGTTGCCATCAGCTATGACCATCTTTGGGTTAGAACTTACCTGTTACACATGTGCCACCTCTGTTTAAGTTCCCTGACTGAGGGTGTCAGCTACTGAGTTTTACTAGTTATTTTTTACCCCATTTGTTTATTTTTCACAACTAAATATTTTTATTTTGACTGAAGTTTTTAAAATTTTAACTGATTAAAGGGCACCTGGGTGGCTTGGTTAAGCATCTGACTATTGATTTCAGCACAAATTATGATCCCAGGGTTGAGATGGAGCTCCACATTGGGCTCTGCACTGAGTATGGAGCCTGCTTGGGGTTCTCTCCCCACGACCCCCACCACCTCACACCCATGCACACACATTCTAAAAACAACAAAACCCAAAACTGATTAGATATCTTTATTTAAACTTAATAAATATTTAAATTGACAAAATTTATTAAAGCATAAATGACCACCCCCACCTTCTAAGTATATTCTTGATGAATAATTCTGAATGGGTCAGAGACATATTAAGAATCTATTTTAAAGATATGAAGAAACTTTTATAAAATGTCAGAGTCGGTGAGACAGGGAGAAGTAATTTGTACAGACCTGGGTGTGGTAATAGAAGGCACTGGGAGGGCCTTTGGAGGCCAGAATAGTAGGTAAAGAGTGCCAGAGGCACATTGCATCCATCTACTGAAAAACAATCTCTGGTGCAATTCCCATGCCTCTTTGCCCTTCTACTTGTCCAAGATCAGATTGGCAGGCATTATTCTCTTTGGAAAATGGCCCCATGAGGGAGAGAGGCTCTATTGCCTGTTTGTTCTTATAGTAGGAATAGCTATAGTAATGGTAATAGCATTGGTGGTGGCAGTAGTAATGATAGAAGTAGTTATCATTTTAGTAGCAATACAATAATGATGGAAAAATAGCTGAGGCTTCGATAGTGCTTTCTATTTACCAGGTCACCATTTTAAATGCTAAATATATACAGATAATTTATGATATAATTTAATATTGCAACTATCTTTTGAGGTGAGTATAATTATCATCTGCATTTTATGATTGAGGAAACCGGCAGTATAAAATGGCAAGTGGTTTTATGTCCTAGAATTCTACCCAGGAAGCCTGGAATATGCCCGTGAACCAGCTCCTGTATTTCTGGGAATTCTGTTTCCCAGAGGAATGGAGAATTGAATAATACTCTTCTCCCTCAAACACAGGACCTACTTTTTTTTCCCTTTTTGGAGACTCTTAACTTGGAAGAAGGTATAGGCCAACAACATTTAAACATTGGTATACTTTTAAAATTATATATAATTTTAATGTAAAAAATAATAATTACATAAATTAGCAAAGATAAAGAGAAGGAAAAAATCACTTATAATCTTCTATCCAAGATAATTATTCTGTAATATTCTAGTGTTTTCCTATCTGATCTTACAAGTATGCATTCCACATATTTAAGAGAATACTTAATAAACAATTTAATATCCTGTTTATTTCAATTAAATAATATGTGTACATATATGTGTAGTCTTGTAATATTAAAAACTCTTTAAGGACAGCCCCAGTGGCTTAGTGGTTTAGCACCACCGTCAGCCCAGGACATGATCCTGGAGACCCGGGATCGAGTCCCACGTCGGGCTCCCTGCATGGAGCCTGCTTCTCCCTCTGCCTGTGTCTCTGCCTCTCTCTCTCTCTCTGTCTCTCTCTGTCTGTGTGTCTAATAAATAAATAAAACTTTAAAGAAAACCCTTTAAAAGGCTTATGCTTTATGCATTTTAATGCCTGTTTAATTGTTCAGTTATCTGAACAGTTTAGTTAATAACTGTAAGGGTACACATTTGATACTTTATATTAGAAATACTGCTTTAATGACTGATTTGAAATTTATGCATCTTAAAAGAGAACAAAGGTTAGTGACTTCATTATCATATTGGTGCAAGGTCTGTTGTGCAAACCAAATCTATAGACTGAACTCCTAGAACAGTGAAGGAGCCTATGATGGTCTTTTTTGACTACCAGCCATAATGAACTAGCCAAGCAAGCAGCAGCTTGTTCTAACTTCTGGAAAGGGAACCTAATGTTCAGATAACTGCTGTTCTAGAAGAAAGAGGACTTGCAGTTCAGACCTATTTTATGAACACATTGGACTCTATGTCTAATTATTTAAAAAGATGACATAAGTTACTCTTTCTCTGGCTGAGTATCAAGTGCTCACAAGCCAGTACTTTAATGGGATGAAGGAAGGAATGGTGTTGCAGTCTGAATGACAAGCTAGTACTATTTATAAGCTATTTCTTCACGTTGCACCTGTGACATTTGCTCTAAGTTGTTTGTTTCCTTTGGTGATGTTGCCTTAGGAATAGTGCTGATACTGTTTTAATAAGGAATCTCTACTGGCACTATGCTACAGGTTGACATTAGTGATTCATATATATTTCTCTAGAATTCTTTCTCATTGAGGTTTGATTACAGAATAATATGGATGAGGTGTTAGTAACAGTCTGGTATTATAAAACAACTAGTTCACAGATGATTCTCCACATTTACCATATTTTTATCATGTTAGTCTGGAAATTGTTTATTGGTGTATATATAATAAGTAACCTGCTCATTCTCTTAAAAGTTTCAACTCATTTTAACAGCTATTTCATCCCAAACAGTTAGTCTTGAATCAAAGTACTTTGAAAAACATTTTTATATTTTTAACTAATTCTCATGAAGTTGCTTTGACACCTGATATCATCAAGTGAGAAGGAAGGTATATATTGCAAAAAATCTGTCATTTGGCTTTCAGGTTTCATTCACTTTATTGAATTCCTCATTTAGGTCAGCATTTTATTATTTTAAAAAAGAAATTTTGTTTTCTTTTTAGATAGATAAAAGTTCTTTGGGCTGCTACCTTTACTGTGATTATTGAAACATGAATCATTTTCATGATAAGAGTTACATCATTAATGGAGTCTATTAATTCTTTTGAGACCATCAGTGACAGCTTACTCTTTCCCATTTCAAGCAACTTAAATGATATAAATTTTTTATGGGTTTGATTGTAAATCTATTAGAAATGTCTCACCTTTTGAAACACTGGTATTTGTACAAGTGGCTGTAATGCCATTTATAATGTTGTTACATGTAATGTTGCCCTAAGATAGGCTAAACTCTGGAGTAAAATATATAGTCTTAAAGCAATATATGATTTACAGTAATATTTTTCTTAAAGTCTTATTTAAAATAAATTCAGTCTCTTTTATCAGAAAGATGGTGAGCAAGGGTAATTTAGGAATGCAGCAAAGGTTATTCTCATTCTCATTTAGGAGAATGTCAGAGGGGACACTTATCATAGATGAATATAGAAACAGTATAAATTGGGTGTGTTTTCCAATCAGATAAGCAAAGCAGTGGTAGTCACTAAGTTGTGCAGGTGGTGTCCATGGTAATCGTAGGTTGATATATTAAGATGGTGACAGGCATCATTTCAAAGGCATAGTTTGCAGCAACAGTGAAGCTGGAAAGGAATAGATGAAAATTGTCTTATATAAAGTTGCAGGTTTAGAAGTGGTTTTTAAAGTATACTTTTGATTACTCTACAAAATGGGCCAGAAGATATCAATATTGTTCATTGTCACAATGTGCTCTAAATCAGAGTATTTATGGAACTTTAATAAAGATTGTTATATACTTTAAATTTTCTCACTTTTAAAATTGTCCCACCCTATGAAACTTATTTTGTAGTAACGTCACAGTTTTTTTTTTATTTTTTATTATTTTTTTTAATTTTATGATAGTCACAGAGAGAGAGAGAGAGAGAGAGGCAGAGACATAGGTAGAGGGAGAAGCAGGCTCCATGTACTGGGACCCCGATGTGGGACTCGATCCCGGGTCTCCAGGATCACGCCCGGGGCCGAAGGCAGGCGCCAAACCACTGTGCCACCCAGGGATCCCACGTCACAGTTTAATAACTTGGGTTAATATATTGTGTTTTGGCTGCTGGCTTCTTTGAAAGGCTGAGAATTTTAATGTAGATATTAAAGATAGGCTTAGACTGTGCTTCTAAACTTACTGTTTGGATTGTTAGAAAAGAAGACAGTTTACCTACATTAACTCACAGCATTGGAATCTTTTTCTAGTAATCTATCATTTTACATTTGTTTGTAAAAAACAGAATGTTAGATTTTTAAACATTATAAACTGTCCTTTGGGTTTACGTTGATCACAATCTTAGAAAAAAAAAATCACTTTATTAAAATGTTGAACATGGTTTTCTCAATAGAAACAATTTTATCCTAGAAGCCTCCAAGGAAGGACCTTTTAATAGAAATGATCATGCACATGATATTTAAGAATAAACAATGTTTTTATTGCTCTGATAGTTAAAAGCTTTCTATATTTTTATATACAGAGCAATCAGTAAGCAAATCTCTTAACTTCATATCAGTGTGGTAGAGGCTGTAAATTTGAAGAAGAGATAAACCCAAGGTCTAAAAACGTTCAAGATGCCAAGAAATGGGTTATAATCAAAGCTGAGAGCCAGAGGAATTGGGGACAAAGACCTATCTATAAAGAGGGGGGAGGCTTTCAATGCATGGAAGTTAGGGTGCAGCTACCAGGTTGTCAGGCAGCAGACCTAGTGGGACAAGTGATCTGTACACTCGAAGTGCAGTAAGGGGTTAGGTCTATAGCGGGCAAGCCTTGTCCATAGAAACTGCTGAACATGGAAATGCCATAAAAATTTAGGATTGGTCAAAGACCCTTTTCATGTTTTTGGGTTATTCTGTCTCATTCTAAAATAGATTTGATAGAGTTTAAATTTTGAGGCGTAATTCCATGTCATTTCAAATAGTGGTTGAAACTGGCATTACGTCTTATTATGGTCTCTATATTAAGTTCTGGAGTATACAAAGGAAGCAAAATAGTCTACTCCCTGCTGTCATGTAATTTGATATCTATTTGGGGGGAGGTTGAAGCTGTTTTATATGAAACATAAAGAAATTGCCTAGGTGTCATTAGATAATACAGTGTAAACTGATATAGCAAAGACCACACGGAATGCAAAATTCCTTCCAAGATTAGTGGTGTTTTATTGTATGTGGTAATCAGGAGTAGCTCTTAAGGAAGTGAATTTGGAATTAGGTTTATGATTTAGATTGTTGAACAGTGGTTGCAAAGGAAATCTGGACATAGTACAGAACATGAGTGATGGCACAGAAATACAATTGAAAGAAGGCAGTTCATACATAAGCAAAAGCCAGGGTGGAGGGAGGCACAAGAATAGGATCATTCAGCTAGAACAGACATGCACTTTAGGGGGTGAACTAGTTGCAAAAGCATTTGGTGATGGTGTCATTAATGAGAGGTCTAGTTTACAAAGCTACACAAGCTGGTTGGAAAGGTTAGGATTGCTGGGAAGTTAGGTATCACATAACATTGACGGGGGGTTGGGAGAAGTGCTCACATCATTTATTTGTGTCATATTGGCTGTGTCCATTTACAAGTACTGCTTCTCTTTCATTGATACCAAATATATCCACAACTTAAAAATTAAAATTATGATACGGTACTCTCAATAATCACATTTTAAATTAGAGCTGGCAGCTATAATGAGGATAAGTGGGGAAACAAGACATCTAACTAATCAGTTCTGAGAGGCTAAAATACTATTCTCATTATGATTCACATGACAAACAATGAGCTACTTGAGTTTAAAAATCCAGGCCTACTTTCTGCTTTCCAGTGCTGCATCATAAGTTAATTGATTTCTCTGAAAATTGCTAGCTTTTTCAGAAATGGAAGAGGGTCAAACAATGGAAGAATGGTTCTGTATTTATGTGGAAGGAATGAAAACACAACTAAATATTCCACATTTCATGTAAAGAGCTGTATAGGATTAGAAAATCATATTCTGGAAAGTACAAGTGTGTTATAAGTCATATGATGCCTTATCGGAGATGGAATATGGCTTTTAAAAAAACAACTCACTAGTAAATCATATTATAGAAGGATAAGTTTATTGGACATTAAATATATCCACATGGTATGAAGGGAAGGTGAGGATCAGAGTTCTGGAGATTATACATTACGGATAAGAGTTACCTTCAGTTATTGGCCAAATCACATGGTTGCATAGATTGAGCATGGAAGAGAAATTGTAGTTACTAAAGAAGGCATGAGGGGGAAAAAAGAAAAGAAAAGGAAAAACTAAGTCATTTTACAACTGCCCTCCCTGGGTTTTTAAAGTAATGTATTGGTCTTATATAACTTCCTTCCTACCATGGGAAGATACCAGTAACTTATAACAGGATTAAATGGCATGATACATAAGTTTTTCAGAAGTTTTCTTTATAGCCAGCATTCCTAAAAGTTGTTTATTTCTTTAAAAGAAAAAATTGTCCCTCCCTTCTTTCTTCCCTTTCTTCCAAGAGAAACCATAAGATTGATTTAATTCATATTTGGAATAATCTAAAGTGAGTGGATGATAGAAGAATTAGTAAGAGCTAATAAATAAGGTCTAAGAGCCACTTAACTCAGACATTGTCTCATACAGCCCATTACTACATTATTTTGCAGAAGCATATGATTGGGGCCAGTTAATGAAAATAGTTGGTTGGACATGGGATCATAGAAACATACTTTTTTTTTTTTTTTTTTTTTTTAAAGAGACAGCTTGTGAGGGCAGGGTGGGCAGAAAGAGGAGGAGAAAGAGAGGAGCCCAGGGTAAAGCTCAATCTCATGACCTGAGCTGAAATCAAGAGTCAGATTCCTAACCAACTGAGCCACCCAGGTGCCCCAGAAACATACTGCTATTTTAACTTTAAAGTGGTCAATTTGATCTGTAAATGTAAACACACACACTTATATCTATATACACACACACACATAAACTTTCATATATAACTGGATTAAAATATACACATATATGCATGAATGTGGGTGTGTGTGTCAAGTCTTATTGGACTTGACTATTTTGTGTCAGTCTTCTACAGTTATTTTGCCTATGCCTAATCCAGTGGCAGTTTATTTAAAAAAAAAAAAATGACATACCTTGGGGTGCCTGAGTGGTGCAATCGGTAAGTATCCGACTCTTAGTTTTGGCTCAGGTCATGATCTTGGGGTCATGAGATCAAGCCCCACATCAGGCTCTCTGCTCAGTGCGGAGTCTGCTTGAGATTCTTGCTCCCCCTGCACCCCCCCCATAGTTGTGTGTGTTCTCTCTCTAAAATGAATAAATAAATCTTTAAAAAAAAAGCAAAACAAAATTGACATTTTATTGAGATTGCATAAACATTCTACTTCATAGATTATTTAGTTACCAAGAATAAATGATAAATGTATTTTTCATTTACAATCTTAGTCTGTTAATACCTAATCACTACAAGAGATGGTGTCCTAACAACTTCATATCTTAGGAACTTGTTTACCAAAGGGTTATCAGAAGCGATGAGCATAATGACTAGACTAATTTCTAGCACCAACTGTACTTTAGGCAATTAGTTACGTCCTTTTAAAGGAGTCTTCAACTTAATGCTTAATTAGTATTCATGAGTCCTTCTATCGACCTCTGTCCTAAATTGCTCATCTTCAGTCATATATGCATATCCTTCTATCTTATTCATTCTACAAATATTATTGAGTTGCCTCTGTGTGCCTGCCTAGAATATAGTGTTGAAACACAGGTCCTGCATCTATGTCACCAAAACCAAGAGATAAAAGGTGTTTGAGAAGGTGCTGCAAAGAGATTCAGTGAGGTAAAAATAGAGACGTGGTTTAGCAGATGGGAGATCATAGGTGACCTGAGCGAGTCAGTCTCAGTGAAGTGTGGAGCTAGTTTGGGGGGGACACTGGGAAAATAAGAACTGGTAAAAGATAAATTTTTTGGGAAGAGGAGCCCAGAAATGGAATGGTGGCTGGGAGTTGTTTGTGAAGTAAAGAGAGGTTTGTTTCTGTAAAATTAGAAGATGCTAGTGTGTGTTTGTCTGTTGATAGAGAAGATCCAGTAGAGAGGGGTAAGTGAATGATACCAGAAAGAGGAGAGGGAATTGCAGAAGTGGATGAGACCCACAAGAGGAGAGGTGTTGGCTTTGGAAAGAGTGAAAGAGCTTCACCTTCTTTCAGGCTTATGATAAAGGCTATATAGGTCATTGGGTAGATTTGGGAGTTCAGTAGTGGGTATTTAGGAGTTTTGACAAAAAGAAAGAGAAGTTGTGAAACAAAGAGAGTGTTGGGTTCCCATTTGATATTAGTGGTCATAGATGTGTGTGTGTGTGTGTGTGTGTGTGTGTGTGTGTGTGTGTGTTTCCTAGCAACTTTTGGCTCTTTAGGGGAAGGCGTGGAGAAGGTGGGTAATTGGGTATTGCTGGGGTTTGTGCTTTGTCAGTGCATGTCATAAAGGGAGAGATGGGAGCAGGAGTTAGGGTGTATTTGGAACACCCATTCCTTATGTGGATTCTCTCCAGGTCCCTTGAACTCTAGATACCATGTATGTAAAGCAAAACACACAAATCTGCTTGACTTCTTGCTTTTTCTCTAATAATGGCTTTAATAGCTTGTCACCTACTACAGACATTTCTGTGAGTCTCAGTTTTGACCTCTCTTTTCTCCCCTGACAGTTGTTTTTCTTTTTTTAAGCAAATAACACTTCAGAGTTAGAAATGACAGTATCTCTCAAATCAGCTGCCTCTGTCACCACTGCCAGTGCCTTTGTTCAAGTGTCACCTGCTCCATTAAAGTAGCTCCCTGTATGCCTGCAGTACTTCTTCCCTGGTGTCACCCTATCATTGTTCGAAGCACGGAATTTTTCTTTTTGATCTTTCGCATCATGAGCTTAAACAACTATCAACTGCCAAACAGATAAAATCTAGACTTCTTAGTGATATGTTTAGGGCAGCTCAAAATGTCTCCAACCTACATTTTCCCCTGTACCTTCTCCAGCCACCCAAGTGGTTCATTGTGGTCTGACGTACCTTTGTCAGGGTGTCCTCACCATCTGGGATGTCCACCTCGTTGTTGCTACCTACCTTCACCTCCCACTCCTCATTTGCTGGTGAAAACAGCATGTTTTCTTCTCTAGGAATCCTACCCTTGTATTCTTGTAGGATTAATCATTCCTATCCATACTAAAGTGTAAGATTTTTTTGGAGGGCATGGGCTGTATTATTCATCTTTGCTTCCCCTGTGCCTAGCATATAACGGCACTTTCATAAATATTTGTTGAATCATATTGGTTCAGGATTATATTTTTAACCTTCCCTTTGACAAGGAGTTTAAAAATATTATGCTGATATCTTCCTTTCTAGAAATAACTTTTCGGGATGCCTAGGTGGCTCAGCAGTTGAGCGTCTGCCTTTTGCTCAGGGTATGATCCCGGTCCTGGGATCGAGTCCCACATCGGGCTCCCTGTGAGGAGTCTGCTTCTTCCTCTGTCTATGTCTCTGCCTCTCTGTGTCTCTCATGAATAAATAAATAAAATCTTTTTTTTTTTTTTTTTTTAATTTTTATTTATTTATGATAGTCACAGAGAGAGAGAGAGAGGCAGAGACACAGGCGGAGGGAGAAGCAGGCTCCATGCACCGAGAGCCCGACGTGGGATTCGATCCCGGGTCTCCAGGATCGCGCCCTGGGCCAAAGGCAGGCGCCAAACCGCTGCACCACCCAGGGATCCCCTAAATAAATAAAATCTTAAAAAAATTTTTTTTCAATAACCTATGATGTATTGAAAGTCTGATGAGTATAGAGATGAAAAGTTTGGAGAAAAGAATAAGGCTGCAACTCAATGGAAGGAGGGAGTTTAGGGGCACTCATGAAAATTTGGTTCTGGCCAGTTTGTGCAGGACTGCAGAAGAAGGGGGAGAAAGGCAAATGGTTTCTTGTTGAATATTGTTTTGCTTACTGCATTAGTTATGGTTAGTTTTGGTTGTATAAAACAATTGCATAAACACAGCAGGGACTACTTTTTTTGGCCACACAAACAGACCCTCAAGGTGGATGGCCCGTGATGGATCAGTGGCTCCACAGTGTGCAAAGGTTACAGACTTTCATCCTTCTGCTCTACTTGTGCTTACACATGGCTTCCACTTTTGGCATCAGTGCGTCCCTCCCAATGGCTGCTGAACTCTAGTGGTCACGTCTGCAGTGGCAGCTAGAAGCAGGAGGAAAGGCCGAAGAACAACAAAGTTAACTTCCATCCCAATCAGATCCCGTGAAACGTTTCTTTTTATATCACATCCTGCAGAGGTACATACATGGCCACTTCAGGTTGCCCAGGGGTCTGAGGCAAGCAGTCTTCTATTCTGCAATGCAATGCCCCCACTAAAAATAATAGTATAAAAATCTCCTTCTGAGGAGAAGGAGGAGAGTGGACATGGGAATGGGCCGGCAGCAGTCTCTGATACATTTGCTCTGTAGTTCCCCCTCATGTTCTTTTTGTTGATTATTTTTCATTGCTAGATCATTCTTCCCCTCAGTCCTAGGATCCTCCTCTTCTTTAGCTTATTCACATTGCTTCAGGTCTTACATCATCTATAATTTCTACTTGTCGTGTCTAAAGTTGACTTGAGTCCAGGTATTCCCATGACACACAGATAAAAGGTAAAGATATATATATTAAAGATTTTAAGGAAGTGTTGGGACAGGGTTCCAAGAAGGCAAATAAAGTTAAGAAACAAATGTGAGCTTGGTTTGACTATAGCTGGTAATATTGAGGGGGAGAGTTTAGTTGCACTTGATATAAATATATCCTGTGTTAAATTTGAATTAAGGTGGATGTCTAAGTGAAAGTAGAGTGAGACATTGATACATTGGAACATATTAAAATATTCCCTTTTAGATATTAGTTGTGCTTTCTGCTTCAGGATGAAGCATCTTCACTCTGGAAAGCTAGTGTGATTTTTTTTTTTTTGAGCATTTTTTAGACGAAACTTACCCCTTTTAAATAATACTCTGATGGGATATCTGATGCACAGAGCACAAGTGCTCTCTAGAGAGGGAGTTCAATTGCTGGGTCAGGTTGGGAATTTGGTTGCTATAACTACAACTTCACAGATATAAGCACAGACTTTCATAGTCCTTGGAAAATTGGCATTGGTAGTGTCTTAACAAAGTAAGTAGCCTTAAAGAGAAGGACTCTGATGTTTTTGTTTGTAGTATAATTGATATGGTAGCCCAGGTCATCTGATGCTTGAAATCTTTAAGTCAGGGAACTTGTCATTTGTGATGCTTGGTGTAAACGAGTGTGTGCAAGTTTACCCTAGATGTCCTTCTTTATAGTGATGTTTGGATTTCTCTTGCAAAAGTTAATATTGTATTTCATAAAGGTTGTAAAGCCTGATGTGTGTGTGTGTCAATGGAATATAATATTTTTCTCTCTAAAAAGCTGGATTTGCTTATCTCCTGCAAAGTGTCATGGAACTTACAACCTCTATTTGTGCCATATTTGGTTGGGGGGGTGGGTTGGTTTGGAGGGATGAATAAATTACCATTTCACCTATATGAATTCAAAGTATCTTAAATTATGTATCAACTAAATTCGTTTTTATTTTTATTTATTTTTTTCTAAATTTGTTTTTTAAAGAAGCATGTGTTCAGTATTGGGGCAACTACAGAAAATAAGAGAATGTTATAACTAAGAGAAAGATTGAGATATGAAACAAATTATACTTGATGAAATTGGAATATCTTTACTAAAATAAAGGTTTCCAATTAATCATAGCTCAGGGACCCTCTATTTTATTTTACTAAGAGCTAAATTACATGTGTATATATATATATGTATAAAATACAACAAAATTACATATTTGAATGTTAAAGAAAATGACTTTATATTATGTACCCCACTTGATTTTTTTCAGTGTACTGAAAATTGTTTAAAAGTACTTGAAGAATTAAGAAATAGTTGAAATAAAGTAATAGCTTAGATGTGTTACCATATTTCTATTAGAATTTAAATAAATGTTATATGAGTTTAAAAATTACCTTTTATATTTATTACTGATGAGAATATTGAACTGTAAGTTCAAAATATTAAAAACAATTTTATTTCCTTAGGTGTTTCTTACTTTGCCACACATCTATGGTTTATAAAAGTTATGTGTTTTTTGCAGTGAAATATAATTTCTCATATTGCATGTTCATGTATTATAGATCTATGTAAACATTAAGTAACTATTTTCTTAGTTATCTAAAATTTTCTTAGTTTACCTAAAATTTGAGTCCTACATTTCAAGATTATTTTTATTTTGCCTTTATTGATGATTTACTCTATGTGAGTTTATGGCAGTTTATGGCTATAAACTGCTTAGTTTATCAGCTTTATTAAGATAATGTTTATTTCTTAATTTAAACATTTTCAGATAATTTAAAATATTGAGACAATGGTCAGAATCTGTCACTTTCGTATGTTTTATTTTTTTTATTTTTATTTTTTTTAAAGATTTTATTTATTTATTCATGATAGTCACACACAGAAAGAGAGAGAGAGAGAGGCAGAGACAGGCAGAGGGAGAAGCAGGTTCCATGCACCAGGAGCCCGATGTGGGATTCGATCCCGGGTCTCCAGGATCGCGCCCCGGGCCAAAGGCAGGCGCCAAACCGCTGCGCCACCCAGGGATCCCTGTATGTTTTATTTTTATTATTATTTTTTGCTTTATTAAGATTATTTTAGAAAATCATCATTAAGTATACTTTCACTTTACAAATAGAAAAACATCATTCTAAATAATATATAATATATAATATATCTTTACTGATGTGTGTATGTATGTATGTATGTATGTATCTCAGAGGCCTGCTGCTGCCAAGATGGTTTATACAGTCTAAAGTAATAATTAATCGTTAGAATCTTGGGACCATTTCAGTTTAGTACTTTGTCACCTGGTCTTGACTTTTAACTTACATAATTTTGGAAATGCAGAATGAAGAGTTATCTGTGAATAGGGGCTTCTAGGTTTTATACTCCTTATCCCATTTAATTTTTTTTTATTGAAGTATGATTGACATATATAAAGTGAACTTAAAAAAAAAAAGATTTATTTGAGAGAGAGAGACAGAAAGACAGAGAATGGGCCCGAGAGCAGGAGGGTGGGGACAGAGGCTTAGGGAGAAAGAATCTCAGCAGGTTCCCTGCTGAGCACAGAGCCCAGAGATCATGACCTGAGTGGGACAATTAACCGGCTGAGCCACCCGTGTGCCCTCTTAAGTGAACCTTTAAAAACCTTTGTATATAGTCAGTTTTGTGTATGGAAACCATCACCGTGGCTAAAGCAGGGATTCCTCCCCCCCCCCCCCCCCCCGATTATCTATGTCAGAGTATAAAGTTACAATTTTTCAAATATAGTAGAGAAGAACTATGGTAAGTACTCCAGCCCAAGAAGTGTGAGTTTAATTTTTCTAAGAATGTGCTTATGGGACAACAAGTAGAAAAGACACTGGATTAGAGTTCTTGTGTTTGGCAACAAAGATGATAACAGATAACATGGGGCAAGATTATGAAAGGTAATTGAGCAAGGCAGAGGTTTCTAAGCCAGGCTAGTTAGTAGGTTCACCTGGCTTAGGATGGGTAAAATACTGAGGCCCAGGCCCTAGAGATCTTCATTCACTACAATCTAGACTGGACCAGACAGTCTCCTTTTCAAAGTTCAGAAGCAAGTGGTTAGTCAGTTTTGAACTGGAAAGGCTGGGCTAACGACTATGAAACTGATGTGTAACCACTGAAGTGAAAGGATCGCTAGACTGAGAAGATCGTGGAAGATTTGGCAAAGCTGAGACAAGACAGGAACCCTATCTCTGCGGCCTTGGTGTGCCAAAGCTAAGGACCTGAATGTTATTTTCAGGAAAATAGAAATTGATGGGTCATATGTCAGTGTAATTTAGAAGGACCAACTGACCGATTTTAGAGATGGAGCTTACAGGCAAGGGAAAAGGTGGAGTAAAAGATAGTTCCAGTGCCTTGAACTTGGCATGCCTGGTAGTATGATGCCTTTGCCAGCTATAACCAAATCTGGAAGGAATGAAATGGGTGGATATCAGAGTTGAAAGAACATGTACCATGTTCTGGTACATGGTTTTGACAGGGGGAGCTACAGGCGACATGAAGAGAACCTGGGCATTGAGTCACCTGAAACACTGGAGATAGGGTAGCGGAGGGTGGAAAGGTAGGTAAATAGGAAGAATACAGAAGCAAAAATGAGATGCTTATAAGGTCAGAAGGCTGTAGGGAAGGACTTTAACAACTAAAATTTTGCTACCTGTTTCAGTGCAGATTTATCTCATGTCCTGTTGAAGCAAACCATGCGATATGTTGCAATTCTCATATAAAGTGGATGCCAGATTTCATAAATTCTATTGAATTTTTCATTTTTTTTTTTTAAGAGAGAGAGAGAGAGTACAGGGATGGGGGTAGGGGCAAAGGGAGAAAGACAATCTTAAGCAGGCTCCAGCCCAGCACGGAGGGCTTGATCTCATGACCTGAGATCATGGCCTGAGCTGAAATCAAGAGTTGGATGCTTAAGCGATTGAGCACCCAGGCATTTGTATTCCATTGAATTTTGTAAGTGAGGTAGTAGTAACCTTTTGCAAAACATAATTTGAAAATGATGGTTTGGGTTCTTTCCAATTTTTTGTTTCTGTCAACATTGATGAACATCTGTTTGTGTGGACATATATTTTTATTACTTTTTGAATAGCTAGGAGTGAAATTGCTGATTATAAGGTAAATGTATGTTTAACTGTATAAAGAACTGCCTCTTAGATGTCCGCAATGGCTGAAACATTTTGCATTCTCCACATGTTATGAGAAATCTGGTTGTTCTACGTATTTCCCAACCCTTGGTATTATCAGTGTTTTTAATTTTAGCCACTCTAGTGGATATGTGGGGGTAATCTCACTGTGGCTTTATTATGCATTTCTCTGAAGCCCAGTGTTGTTGAGAATATTTTCATGTGCTGATTGGTTATTTATATATTTCTTGTGGTGAAATGTTAGTTCACCCATTTAAAATAATCGTTTTTTTTAAAAATTGGATTTGGCCACTAAAATGGTCTATTTCTAGAATTCTGTTCTATTGATCTACATGTCAGCTGTTTTTTTTTTAAAGATTTATTTTATTTTTTTAAAGAGAGAGAAAAAGTAAGCATGGGAGGAGAGGGGCAAAGGGAGGGGAGATAGGGAATCTCAGACTACCTGCTGAGGGCAGAGCCTGAAGTGGGGCTCCATCTCACGACCCTGAAATAATGACCTGAGCCCACATCAAGAGTTGGATGCCCAAATGACGGGGCCACCCTGATCGAGTGCCCTGATCTACATGTCAGTTCTTATACCAATATCACATGGTCTTGAATTATGTAGCTTTATAGTAGCTTTTGAAATCACATAGTGTAAATGCCCACCTTTGTTCTTTATCAAAATCGTTTTAGCTCTTTTATGTCTTCGCCTTTTCATATAAATTTTAAAATCAGGTTGTTTATTAAGATTTGATTGGATTTGCACTGAATCTATAGATCAGTTTGGAAAGATTTACTCTCAACAATATTAGGCCATCCACAGCATGAACATGATATATTTCATAATTTATTTAAATCTTCTGTTATTTCCCTTTGTAGGGTTAAGTACCCTTTTGTAATTTTGAGTGTATAGGTCATACACATCCTTCGTTAAATATATTCCTAAGTGTTTTATTTTTGATGATAAGCAGTAGGTTTTTACAACTTTATCAGGGAAGATCGGAAACAGATTAATCAATATTGCCAGGATTGTCTACTTATTGGTAAAACTAGAACAAGTACTTATAAAACAAGGTAAAACAAGTATGGCTTATGAGAGATGTCCATTTTATTCAGAGGAACTAAATTAGTTGACATTTTATTACTTGGTATCTTTGTAAGAAATTACATATGTATGAGTTTATGCTTTGCTTTTCTTGTAGATGTGGTTTTTTTTTTTAACTTCCAAGAATTTTATGAATGTGACATTATTCAAGTACCTGTGTTTTTAGGTCCTGTCTTAACAAGGACATATGTACTATTTCAACTTCATTTATGGTATATGCTGAATTTGAGGGAGCTTAGTGGCTAGATTTTGGTGTCATTCATGTAAGCCTTTAAAGAATATCAGATGCCTTGTTGCCCTTATTTGAGATCTTGTTTGATTTTTGAGAACAGTTCCATTTCTTCCTGGGGAAGGGCCAAATCTGAATCATTCCTATGAATTCATCTACCATTTTTCTCATGAACAAGTTATATAGATCTGTTTTGTTATTTCTTAATGTAATTGTTTATTTTACGTCTTTAATGAATTTTACGAAAATTAGATCATTTTTAGATAAGATGTTAGAGCTAAGCTTCCTGGTCTCTTTACCTCCTTCATGATGAACTTTGCGTGATGAAATAGTGAACATTTAACAAAGGCATTTTGGATAAGGCGTGTGTCTATATGCTGAAGGGGAAAGCTGTTATGGACCATAACTCTTATACAAACCGATCAGCTGCCATCTGTGTACAAAGCACTGTGATCAGCAGAGACCTGTTTGTGCCACTGTGTAGACTGATGGCAGCAGATCAATTTAGCTGAGCTGTTCTGTAGCAGTTCGGTCACGAGGACATAGACACTACCAAACTGTAGTCATCATCACACCACTGTCCTTTGCTGGTTTAGATTGTGGCAAGAGAGAAAAAACTGCTTGCTCTCTTCACCCCAATACAGCTTGAGGTAAGATCCACCTTTTTTCTCTTGAAGGGATAAGCAAGACCAAAAGCAGCCTCTTTCAACTTTTCCCACATTGTTTGGATTTAAATTTACGCTAGTTTTTCTCATGACAACCCCTCAGGCCAGGTATACAATTCAGCATCCCTTTGGTGGAGAAGCAACGTGTGTAGTACAGCTTAGATAAATTCTAATAACAAAATTGCATTGCTGAGCACATCTAAGCATTTGACCTTGAAGACTCCTAGGAGAGCAGACATTGCAGATTTCCCTACTTGCCCTTGACTTACAAGAGAGTAGATAATGAATTAATAGAAATTGATAAAGAGCGTCTGTCAGGCAGCCGCTGAGGTCATGAGGCTGGTATGCGGAAACAGTGCCCATACTACATGCGTAACACATAACTGCAGCCAGGAGGGGTGGGTGGGTCATCGAAGCAGGAAATTAGCCTTCAGAAGGAATGTTGGCTTTCTGCACGAGCTACAGCCGCATGGACTCACTGAGAGAAAACACACAGGGACATGGGGAGTGCTCACTGCTGCAGAGAAAAGAGCTCCTATAGAAGGTGGCAGCGGTATTGCTGTTACTGGTGCTTCAAAGATATTGAAGACAGTGCAGGTTAGATTTTTTTATTTTTAAATGAATCGACATGTTAATAGTATCAATAGCAAATGTTTAGTACTTCTCCTGTAGCTAAACAGACAGCAGGCTGCTGAGGAATGAACAGGGAGGAGAAGATACAGCTTATGAGGCCTTTGCTTGTGATATTTTTCTTGTTGCTCTATTTTAAGCGAAGGTTAAATGTTGGGGTTTGCTGTGGAGCAGTCCACCTCCACTAATTTGTGCCGTATGATTGTTAGTGTATTTGTTAGTGTATACTCTACATGAGTCTTGAAAGAAATTTAGAGACTCCTAAGTGCATATTTAGTTTTCCCAAATACTTACTTCTGAAATACGAGCTTGCTAAAGGCCATGCTTTAGAAACACTTTGTAATTTTGCACACACATGTAACTTGTATGTACACTTGGTGTGTGTATGTTTCTGTTTTGAATAATTGTTACCTTTTCCCCCCTTTTTGGTTAAACTAATGAGCGAGGACAAAATATTTAGAAAGATTAAATTCATTTTTGTGGTTAGTTTTTCAGACCATGTTCCTTTTATATGTATATTAAAATTTACTCCTGAATATTCTACTGATTGAGAATGGGTTGATGACCTCAGCAGTTACTTGTTAGATTTCCCTCCTTAAAGTTAATTGTTATTCTTCTATTTGAAGACAGTGTCATGTGAATATTTTTTTGTGAGCCCTGAGTAATTGATTGATTTTGGTTTAGGAGCATCATGTTCAGTCATTTATCTAAATTCCTACAGAGAAATGTGAAGTTTAGTAACTACTTACCATTATCTAGAAATAGATATAAAAATTGATATCTTGGAGTATTATATTTTAGATCATTTTGTAAATTGGGATTGCCCACGGTATAATCTCAGTTTGATTGCTGTGTCTTCTTCCCTTGCTGGGTATAGCCTGACATGAATAAGTTTACATTCCAATACTGAGGAATTGCATTCCACTGGGCAGTTCTGACGTACAACAAGAATGTGGAGGCCCATACAAAGGGCAAGTTTAGGGACAGTGATAGAAGAAGCTTCTGTATTCAGCAACTGCCTTTCGTGGAAACTCACGCTGGTGGAAAGTGCTCTTGACTCAACTTGGGTCGGGAAAATGTGGTCACAGAAAGTTAAGACAGGACGACCTTACCAGAGTAAGATCCCCCAGTACCCTGTCTGGTGTATTTATGAAAACTAGGTAAGACTTTATATTTTCAAATATTTGTGCTTTCTGGTTGTAGGTCTTGAACTTGAAAGAAAGTTTATCAAGCTATTAAAAATTTCTCAATCTTACATTATGTAAAAGACTACTTTTGGTAATTTTTTGTCTGCATATCTTTACTACTGTAAAGTCATGGCATTTTACACTTGTAAAAGTATTGTTAGCTCATTTCAATTTTAGAACAACTTGTAATTCTTAATTTTAAATTTATTCTGTACAAAAACTTAATGGGAATGGAAATCTGGATTGTTAAACTGTGGAGCAACCATTCTTAAATTGGTTGTACTTAGAGGGTATGAGCATTTAGGAATAATCTGCTTGTTGTGCTGTAAGTGGTCTTTTCAGTGATCATTTCTGTGAGTTAAACTTTTTTTTTTAATAGCTCAGAGAACCAATAGATTGACCAAAAGTAAACCTGCATCACTTTTAGTTGTCATCTTTGGTTGTATTTAATGTAAGATAATAAGGACATTCTGAAATTACATTGAGGTTAATAGTTGAAAGCCAAACTCTATAGTATATTAATACAGAACAGTTTTAGAAGAATTTAAAATAGGCTGAAGTAATTAAATTTTCATACTGTGTAGAACCAGAAGACTATCAGCATTCTTAAAACATAGTGTACTTCTTCCTATCAGCCTATTTCTTTCTTTCTGACTTTATAGTCTCTTGTGAAAGGTTGCTATTTAGTATAGAAAGGGTTAACAAGTTTTTATATATTTCAGGCCAACTCTCATTGATAACAGTTACCCACATCCTTCTTGATTTTGAAAGTTATTATGCATTTGTATTTGTGAGTATACACAGGCAAATTATGAGAAGACAGGAATTTTTTTTTTCTTTTCTTTATTTATTTATGATAGTCACAGAGAGAGAGAGAGAGAGAGAGGCAGAGACACAGGCAGAGGGAGAAGCAGGCTCCATGCACCGGGAGCCCGACGTGGGATTCGATCCCGGGTCTCCAGGATCGCGGCCCTGGGCCAGAGGCAGGCGCCTAACCGCTGTGCCACCCAGGGATCCCTAGAAGACAGGAATTTTTAAAAACAATTTAATTCAAAGTCTAAAAATAAGCTACATGACTTTAAAAATTAAGAAGTTTAAACTTTAAAATATTGTTTATCATGGTATGTGGCATTATGAGCGCCATTTCAAAGAATCAGATATTTTACTAGTTGAAGTTCTCAGCAGCTGCCTGAAGAAGCTTGGTTTTTATAGATTTGACATTCAAATCTTTGACTTTCCCAGGGTAACTAACCCTCAAGCTCTTGATGGTAATTTGTAATTTTGCTGAATTTGAATTGCCATCTGAATTACAAAAGCTGATGTGTCTTTTTTTTTTTTTTTTAACTCAACTAAGCAGTGAGTGAGCCTAGCCAACCTCTGAGAATTTACCTCTTAACAAAACTCTGCTCCCCACCTGTCATTGAGTTTGTGCCTTATGGGTGAATGCGATACATGGTAGCAGTGTTCCTGAGGAGGTCTGGAAACTATTCCTCTGTAATGTCAAGCTGACCAAAGACCAGAGTTTATGTTATTGAGTGTGGAAGGCAGCTATCGTAGAAAGCAAGAGAAAGGGTAAGGTCAGTGTAGAATGATGGAATCCTGGATCATGGACTCTGTTGTTTCAGGCATCTCGTTTAACCTTCCCTCAGAGAAGCTGGCTTAGTTTCTTCAATTGTGAAAGGAAAACTGAACTAGAGAGACAGTTCTTAGGGGGAAGTAGGAATGCATTGGTCATATGCAGAATCACTTGGGGGCCTTCCTGAAAACAAATGTTTGAGAACCTTTGAATGTAGTAGCTTGGATTATGGCTCACTTTCAGATTTGAAGCTGAAAAGTGCCAAGAGACCCTGTACTCTGTGATTTTCTAAGTTTTTTTCTCGACTCTGAAGTTCTACAAATCTGTTCTGCTTTTGAGATGCAGCTATAGGAAGCAAAAGATATTCCTTAACTTGTGGTACTTAATAAATATTCTGTCTGTATTCATAACTTGCCGTGTACTCACCTTTTGTAGAAGATACGTACATTCTCACATCCCACCTATGTAAAAATAGGGACTATATTTAGCAAGCTCTGTATTGATTACAGAGTTTATATAGATTTTGTTGTGCATGTCCAGTGAGTATTTGGAAGAGGGACAGGAAGCAAAATCGTGGAGATGGGGCTAGCATGGCCATACCCTCTAATTTATGGCCAGGGATAAAACTTAAAACATGGGTTTACTGTTGCATGGAAAAAAAATTAGGTATAATTGGCTTTTCAGAAATATTTCAGTAATATTTGTTTACCTTTTCCCCATTTCTTCGTAGTTCCACTTTTACCCACAACTTCTCTCACTTCATTGCTAATTAATGTAGAAAAGAGATTGGTTCCAGGCTTATCAGTGGTGTAATTAAGTCATCAAAGTTAACTCTTGTTCCTAAGATTTTCTGTTATTTGGCTAGAGAGGTAGTGTTCCCACTTTCTGTTATACAAGCCCTGGATTTTTTTTTTTTTAAGATTTATTTATTTATTCATGATAGAGAGAGAGAGAGAGAGAGAGAGAGAGAGAGAGAGGCAGAGACACAGGCAGAGGGAGAAGCAGGCTCCATGCCTAGAGTCCGACTTGGGACTCCAGGATTGTGCCTTGGGCCAAAGGCAGGCGCTAAATTGCTGAGCCACCCAGGGATCCCCCAAGCCCTGGATTTTTGCCAAGAAACTCAACCTCTATCCTTACATAAAACATACCATTTTAACTATTTTTTAAAAGTTTATTTATTTATTTTTTAGTAGTCTCTACACCCAATGTGGGGCTCGAACTCACATCCCTGAGATCAAGAGTCCCATGTTCTTCTGACTGAGCCAGCCAGGCACCCCTGCCATTTTACCTATTTAAGGTGTATGATTCAGTGGCATTAATTACAATCACACTTGTGTAACGGTGAGCACTACCTGTTTCCAAAATTTATGTTCCATGGCCCCAAATGGAAACTGTAACCATTAAGCATTCCTATAACCCACAATAATATGTGGTCTACTTTCTGCCCTTATAAATTTGCCTGTTCTATATATTTCATATAAGTAGAATCTTATAGTTGTCATTTTGTGACTGCCTTATTGTACTCAGCATAATGCTTTCAAGGCTGATCCAGGCTGTAGCATGTGTCAGAACCTCAGTCCTTTTTATGGCTTCCTTTGTATGAATTTATCACATTTTGTTTAAATAGTAATCTACTGATGAATATTTATGTTGTTTCCACCTTTTGGCTATTGTGAATAATGCTGTAGTGAACTTTGATGTACAAATATCTGTTTGAGTCCTTGTTTGTAATACTTTTGATTATTAATCTAGTTGTGGAATTGCTGGGTCATATGGTTATTCTGTTTAGCCTTTTGTTGAAGAACCAATCTGTTTTCCACAATGACTGCACCACTTTACATTCCCACCAGCTAAGTAACAAGGGTTCCAAGTTCTCTGTTCTCTTTAACACTATTTTTTTTTTAATTATCATCTTAGTATCTGATGCACATTTGGCATCAGGTATGAAATGGTATCTCATTGTGGATTTGATTTGCCTTTCTTTAATGACCCAGGATGTTAATCAGTTTTTCATGTGTTTATTGGCTATTTGTATACCTTTTTTTGGAGAAAAGTCCATTAAAGTACTTGGCTCAATTTTTAATTAGGTCATTTGTCTTTTTCTTTTCTTTCTTTCTTTTTTTTTCTTTTTACATTTGTCTTTCTCTTGTTGAATTATAGGAGTATATATATACATATATATATATATATATATGTATATATATATATATATATTCTGAGTATTAAACACTTCTCAGATGTATGATTTGCAAATATTTCCTCCTGTTCTGTAGATTGTCTTTTCAGCTTCTTGATAATGTCCTTTGATGCACAGAAGTTTTTGATTTTGATGAAGTACAATTTATCTATTTTTCCTTTTGCTTCTTCGGCTTTTATAAAGTGTCATGTCTAAGAATCTGATTGCTGAACCTAAAACAGACTTAACTATAGAGAACAATCTGAGGGTTGCTGGAGGAGAGATGGGGGAGGGGAAAATGGGGAATGGGTTAAACAGGTGATGGGTATGAAGGAGGGTGCTTGTGAGCACCAGATGTTGTATGTAAGTGATGAATCACTAAATCCAACACCTGAAACTAATATTACACTTATGTTAACTAAATGAAATTTAAATAAAAACTTGGAGGAGAAAACCGAAAGAATCCATTGCCAGATCCAATGTCATGAAGATTTATCCCGTTTATTTCCTAAGAGTTTCGTGGTTTGTGCTTTTTTATTTAGGTCAGTGATGATTTTCAGTTAATTTTTGTATGTGGTGAGAGGTAAGCAACTAACTTACTTTTTTTTTTTTTTTTAAATGTGTCAATACAGTTGTCCTAGCACATTGTTCTTTCCCCATTGCTTGAACTTGGCATCCTTGTCAAAATTTGGTTAGCTATAGATATATGGGTTTATTTCTGGACTCTTAATTTTGTTTCATTGTTTTATACGTCTATCCTGTACCATACTGTTTTGATTACTGTAGCTTTGAGGTGAGTTTTGAAATTAAAAGTGTGAGTCCAGAAAAAAACAACAAAAAAAGTGTGAGTCCTCTGCCTTTTGTTCTTTTTCAAGACTGTTTTGGCTGCATAGGCCCCTTGTGATTTTATATGAATTTGAAGATTAGCTTTTCCATTTCTGCAAAGAAAGCTGTTGGTATTTCTGACATTTTTACCTCCCTCCCTCCGTCTCTCCCTCTTTTCTTTCTCCTTCCTACCCCCCTGCCCCTTTTTTTTCTGACTTTTCTTAAAACCTTTAAGGATTGTAAGTATATTTTTAAATTGCCCACATTCTTATTTAATTTGTATCATTCATGGATTTTCTTAAATCATGATTTTAGAAACTTAAATGATACCAAGTTGTAGCTGCTATTAATAAGAAGGGTTCTTTTAATTTGTACCTCTGAACTTACAGGAAAGCCCTTTGGAATCTCTTAATTTTTTTGTTGGAGACTTTTCAGGTCTGTGTTTTTCCCCTTAGAAACTTTTCTAGGGCACTGCTATCTCATAGGTTTTACATGGTTTTCTATATGGGTAGGTATAGTAATTTTTATTTTTTATTACTTCCTAGTGTGTTCATCATTTTGAGGTGCGTTTTGTATATTATTTGTTATTATGTTAGCAGCTCATGCTTTAAAGACTTCTAGTGTTCATTTATGTCATTTAAAATGTGAGAACCTCTTATTGTTTAATGTCATTAAATGGTGTGTGCATTTGGTCACTTTTCACATTGGATAGTTCATTGTATAGATGGGATCTTCTATTTATTGCCTTCTTGCCCTCACATAAAACTTAATGAAATATCTTGTACTTTATTCTTATTGGCCTTGTTTTGTACTTCACTGTCTAAACATCTATATGTCATTTGCAAACCTGAAGATTTCTCTCTGTTTGTTTCTACTAAATCATCTAAAATATTTAAAAAAAAAACTGATCTTAATATCACTTAGGGTAGATCTTATCTCTTATACATCTCTGTCTGGTTTCCTTTTTTATCTCTGTACTTATTTTCCAGAACTGCGTTTTTAAAGCAGTTTATAGAACTTGATCCAAGGTTTTAAAAAACTTATTAATAAATAATGGTATTTACTTTTGTTTACATATTTATTGTTTCAAAGAATAACATAGGAAAAGCAAAAGTATTTTGTGGACTTAGTGAATTTGTAGCTTAACATTTTTCATTACTCTTCTTGTTAATTCCTACCTTATAGCTTCCGGTTTGTAAGCAAAGAGTAAATCATCTTTGCGTTTGAGTCAAGAGGCCTAGTCCTTAGGCCTAGCATGTGCATTCACGACCTACTCTTTTGCTCTTTTGGGGCCAGTCTTTACTTCTGGGTTCTTGACTATATTTGAAGTAATAGATTTTTTGATAAGTGAAATAAATCCTCCTTTGCTAGAATACGTTCTGGGTGCATTTGCCTTTTCTGCTTTGTGTATTCAAGGAATTACCTGAGGGGGAGAGTATTATTTCTCCTATGGTTCACATATTTATGTTGTTCAGTAAAGCTCGAGTCTTCTGTGGCTACCAAAAAGTTTCTTCAGATTCTAATGTATTTCAATTCCTTAAAAGACTTTCCTGGAGGTAATTTTTAATAGCACATTTTAGAGGATGCAGACTTTCCATCTCCAAAGTAATAGATAATATTTTCCTACCATAGAATTCCTTCGAGCCAATGGCTAATCTGCACAGGGATTTTCACTTCATGGTTCTAGTGCATATATAGCTGTGTCAGAATAAATCTGCTATGGTGTTAAGGTGGGAGTTATCACACGTAGGGCAAAGTTGCTGTGTCTGAGTTCACTAGTGAAAAATTTCAGGAGAAATGGTTTTATAGTATGCATAACCACTTGAATTAAGAAAAGTCTAAAGTTGAATACTTTTCCTTAAACTTATCTAGAATAAGTTGATTTGAAAATTTAGAAAAATTAAATGCGCTTTTTAGGTGAAAGAAATGCTTAACCTAAGCGAGTTAAATTATAGAAGAAAAAAATTTTTTTAAAGATTTTATTTATTTATTCATGAGAGACACACAGAGAGGCAGAGACACAGGCAGAGGGAGAAGCAGGCTCCATGCAGGGAGCCCAATGTGGGACTTGATCCTGGGACTCCAGGATCAGACCCTGGGATGAAGGTGGCGCCACGCCACCCGGGCTGCCCTATAGAAGAAAATTTATATGCACTTTATACTTTGTGTATTTTTATAGCTTGCCATTGATTCAGTTCCATCCATTAGAATATTCTAAGTCTTCACCTAACTGGGAATGATTTAAAACAGCCTAATATACAACACATTCATACTGATTTTCTGTTATATATGTTATCAATTTGAAAACATGATACTGGAATTTTTCAGAAAAATATATGTCTGAAATGTAAGAAATTGAATGGTTCCTTGTCATTCTGTGTAAATAATGATTAAAGAGTTTCTCTTTCTCCAGTAGTTGTTTTGTTCTTCAGTTTCATTTACTTGAAGAGTTGGCCTAAATTTACAATTTATATTTCATAAATCTTTTTTTTTTTTTCTCCTCCCTAGTTTTGGCAAGCGTTCTGCAGGAAGCTTTAGGCGTGGCTGTGAATGCATTGTTTTAGAGCCTTCTGAAATGATTGTGGTAAGAATACTTCTTTGAAGACTTTTTTCCCTAAAAAAAGTTGCAAAATAAAAGCCCTTTAACAAAGTCCTTATAATAGTGTATTATATATTTTATAACTTTAGGTATATTTATTTCATAATTTTTAGTATGAATCTGAGTTCATAATCATAATACTGTAATTATTTATAATATTCGATGAAATGAAAAGGATAAAAGACTCAAAAGGGCCAAGTACCTAAATGTTTTGTGATTGAACTTTGTCAAATCAATATATGATAATACCACTTAATTGAAATTTGGAGGGAATACTTGAACTGCAGAACTTTATTTCTTGAGATATTAATTGGAATGAATGAAATACTTCAGATGAGTCACAGTGGTATGAATTCAGGCAATGGTTAACATAAGGAAACCAATTTCTGTTTTTTGTGTCTGTCCTACGTCAATATATTTTTTAAATCCTACAATTCAGTTAAGAAGAGAAACAAAGTTCTCAACAGAGTGTCTAGCCAGCATACCAACCCCCCAATTTTCTGGCCTAATACAGAAGATGGTGAAAGCTTTTTATTCACAGTTAATGAAGTATTTGGTAGAAAACTACAAGTCTATTTTTAGAGAAGAGTTAGGGTTTTTCCCTATGATGTAGGAGAGGAATTTATCAGAATGAAAACTTCCTTGTCAAAGCTAGTGAAAACCTTTGGTAAAATTTCACAAAATTTACTCTTAAGGGAGAAAGTAGCGTGGTGGTGAGTAAAGATACAGGATTGGAAAAATGTAGTGGTTACATAGGAGTTTCCAGCAACAGGTCTTGAAAAGCGTTTTAGATATTTCCTAGAGATTTTGGCGTCTGCTAGTGCTATTTAGTGTTTCTCTAAGGGACTTTTGATCTTCAATATTCTTTGAGGATTTTACATTTGCTGGTATCATACAAACTACTAGTTTGCTAGTGTGAGAATAGTCTTAGAATCTTAGTATGCCTTGATTGTGAGTAATCACATTTTCATTATGTAAGTATGAGGAGGATTGACCTAAGGTAACTTTTATTCTGGGTTAGTCCATTCATCAGTTTCTAAAATGTTGAAAATGAGGATATTTTTTTCCAAAAATAACACTTTATAAAAAGAGAAACTGAACCCACAGATTGTGAAAGTAGGAAGAGAAACCCTTAGGTAACAAAGCCATTCTGCTAGCAGTCCTGTTTGAGTCATTTGGGATTTGGGGGTTTTTATAGCTTTACTCATGTACATCAGGATTAAGACAATGAGGGCAGTTGCTTTCATAATTTGAGGCAATGTATCCTGTGAGTTCTTTCACTAATAAATCAGTACAAAGATTACTGAAAATATCCTTCCCTTTGAAACTGCAGGAAATTCAAGAGTTACTCATATTGTCCTAAGTGGAACTGAAAATGCTTCTTCATAAAAGAAAAGTTACTCAAAACCAGTTAGTTCCAGAGAAGTTCAGAAACACTTAGTCTGTTACCATAGTTTGTCTACAAATGTCTTTGCAGAATGAATGAATATGGACCTACCTGTAAGTTTTATTTTGCCGCTGGTCTTAATATGGAATGTTTGTTTGAGGAAATAAGTCTTGGGGGTTTTATTTCAGGTGGACTATATGGATGAAAATGAAGAATATTTTCAGCGTCAAGCTTCTCATCGACAGTCTCGAAGGAGATTTAGAAAAATCAACCAGAAAGGTGAAAGACAAACAATTATTGACACTGTGGATCCTTATCCTGTGGGCAAACCACCTTTGCCTCGAGGCTATCATACGGTAAGTTATTGAAGTATAATATTTTTATTTATCTTTAGTTTTTTTATTGGGAATTATGTAAAAAGACGTAGACTTCCTTTTTTAAAGGAATTATTATTCCTTTCTGTGATATGCTTATCCAAAGTGTAGATTTTGTTGGAAACACATACAGTATGAATAGTTTAAAAGAGCATTGAAATAAGATATCAAAAGACATTGTTTAGCCCTTTTATTTTTTAAAATGTCCCCTGAGGATTAGCTTTGTATGCAGCTATGCAGTTGTAACTGGGACATTTTAAGTTCTTACCTTAATCTAAAATTTGAGCTTCCCTTGCCCCTACCCCAGTGACTGGCATAACACTTATTTTTTATTTCAAAAGTAGATATAGCAATATAGGCTATTTTCATAGCTTCGCATACCACTACAAGAATAGTACCTGATAATTTTTTTTGTTTTTAACATGATGAAGTGAAAGCATAATTTGAAGCAATGCTTTCAAAAATCCCAATGTTTAGTTGGTCTGAAGTATTTCTTCTGATAGGTTCAAAGATCCTTTTAAATGCTGTAGCCCACTTGATCATCATTTATTTCATAAATATTTAATAAAGTATTTTTATGTTTGAGGAAACCAAGGCACAGATAATGAATGATTTATAGAAGACCCCAATGTAGTCAGTTTCAGGACCTTATTTTTCATACTCATTACCTTCTGCTTAGCTCCTCCATGCTCATTTCCCCCGGTGGCCAATCCAAAACAGTTGAGAATATATTTGAGGATTTGTATTTTCAGAAAGAAAGTAACAGGAGTTCTTACATATGTCATTATAGAGTCAAAGGTGGTTTGTCTGTACATAAATACCATTAAGTAAGTAGTCATTATATGTGAAATCAGTTTTAAAATAAAAATATGGAAAACATAAAAGTAGGTAATTGACAGCTCTTTTACATTTCTCATTTGTTTTGCTTACCTGCAGTTTTCTTTCTTTTTGTAAGTATTAAATGCAAAATACATGGGAAAATATATATAGCCTTAAAATTATATATTCAATTTTTAGTAACTCTTAGTGATATGATATACTTGATACCCGCACTTCATCACTTCATATGTTTTATTTCTGAGAGCTCTTTGTGTGTGAATATTTAAGCAGTTTTGACCACCAGCTACTCGCCTACTCCTTTCACTACCCATGCACTATTTTAATTTAACATGAATTTTATAGCTGAATCATTTCATTGAGCTCATTTGGAAAGGGTAGCTTTTTGCTCATCATAAAGAGAGCTTTGTTTGTCCTTTGGAGAGACTTGGTATTTAAAAAAAAAACCTATGAAAGGTTTTTTTGTTAGCATTGTCTGTAAAAGAAGGTAGTATTTTTAGTGTTGATATAGCATCATGGAAGAAGGAAATTTGGATTAAAAATAGTCATACATATTAATAGTTACATATATTATTTTAGCCCAGTGCTAATATTGTTAATATTCTTTCTGTTCTGAAATTATTTTCCACATCAGATTCCATACTAAGATAGTGGGAGTATGAATTACTTAAAATTTAGTGTTAAGCGGATTGGTTTAATTTTATAGTCTTATATTTTTCACACTAAAGTTGAGGGAATCATATAACTGTTTCTCTCTTATTCCCCTGTGTCCCGTCCCCCTCCCCTTTGTGGAATATTTCACTCACTTTTCCCTATGTGACTTCCCTTTTCTGGTCTGATTTTTAAAAGTGTGTAGGGTTTTTTTATTATTACGAGATTACTTATTTTCTCATTTTGATTTAATGGTTTTAAGAAATACCTGGTTAATAGGTACTTTTATTAGGGAATATTCAGTGCTAGGATGAAAGGTTTAACTTGATTACTAATGGATCATGTACTAGGTTACTAATATATGACATGCTGGTATTAATTTTACTAAATGAGTTCTGATTGGCAACAATATGGTCATAATAGAAAATATTGGATCTTCTTAATTGTGTACGAGGTGTGTTTTAATTATATTTAGGTAATATTCTTTCATCTAAATACATGATTTTAACATAAAAAAACAACAGTATTTTGTTTTGTATATATGGTGCCACAGGATAAAAAGAATGAAATGAAAATTATTATTCCTCATTAGTCCTAAGTTATATTTCCTTATCCTTAATAGAAATATTTCTCCTTGAAAGAATCCTAGTAGAGAGGGACTGAGGGTGAAAAGTTTATTTAGAAAATGCATGATCATATTTCACAGGTGATTTTAAATAATTTCAAGTGCATGGCTAAAAAACAGAGAACATTATACATACAGCCAATTCTATATGGTCATTCTTAACCTGATTTTTAACATTATCTTCATTTTGGCAGATATACTATAGCATGTCTGATAATGTTCATCTTTTCCTTTCCTCTTTTATGGCACTCATTTCATTTTGGCTCAAAGGAATGCACTAAATCTCAGGTATTGTAATTTGTGTGTGGTCTCCTAATACTAACCTAAGTTTATTTGTGAATTTGCATTGTAACTAATAAGTTTATAATATTGATGTGTTTGGCTTAATCTTGTTCTTTTGTATTTTGCCCTAATTTAGTAAAATCTCTTAAAATGAAACCATCAGTGGTTCAGGTGATGGCACAGTCTACTTTATTTGTGCAGATGTAGTGATGGATTGTCCACCTCAGGTCCACCTAAGCGCAACCTGCTTGTTTTTAAGAATGAGTAGAAGCACTGTTCTTAACTGATGTGATTTGCAAGTAAAGAAATGAAGAGGGAAAGCCAGGTAGTCGTAATGGAAATTTAATTGCTTCTTATGAGAAAGCTTATGGGAAATCCATTAGAAATTTACATTTTAAATGCTGTAGGTGAAAGCTTTAAATTTCAGGAATCCCAATATGAGAGCATTTTGGGAGACTACTAGTAAAATTTTAGTCAGAATAAGGGCTAAGTCAGAAAGGAAATGAGAATCTAAGAATGCTTGTGTTTTCTTATTTGCACTTTATTTTTAACCAGATTTCATGCTTTATTTCATTCTTTATTTTAATCAAGAGGCCTATAATAATATCTTTGCTCATTTCTTCCATGCCAACACATGACTAATTTATGATTTTCAGTGTTACTGTTTAGAAAATGTTCAGATTGGGGGTTATCAGGGAATTCAAGTCAAGGAAGGAAAACAGGAAAACAAATCAGTGATTTATCTCTGGAAATGAATTGGTTAAGTAACTAGTAAAATTTTATGATTGTGTTTTCTTATTGCACAGGAAAAAGATCATATACAATTTAATTCACATTAGAAGAAGTCTACTGTCCATATAATATCTTTGACAATATCTTTGTCCATGTAATATCTTTCAGTCAGTAACCTTGCCTGAAAACATGAAATACTTGTATAGGTTTTCAAATTAAAATGAGGCAGTAATTGTATGTTCTGTGCAAGAGAATGCATATTAAAATGCCCCAGGTGTCATTGCTGCTATAGTATACTTTAGAAGCACTGCTAAATTTTAAATGATGTGATGAATCTTAAGTATTTTCATGCCATTTTTAAATTTAATAAAATTTTGATGTAATTGTTTTACTTTTTAAAATTGCTCTAGTGTTTTTGGGCTTTTATCTGGTAATGCTATACTCTAAAAATATAGAACTTTCATATTTTAAAAGTTGCATCAATATATAATTACTCTTCCTCTTTTTTAATATGAAAAATTACCAGTTAGCCTGATTCCTGCTTAGAAGTAGGAATTGAATTGAAAATGTACACTGAGTTATGAGCTATACCTTATGTACACTTTTTAAAATTAGATGTGTTGCAGTATTTTAGAACAGATTATAATAATTTTCTTCAGAACCGTGAGTACTCAGATAGTCCATATCAAGTGTTTTCAAGACATTTTTTTCAAGGCAAGTGTATGAGGTTTGCAGAGAGAATAATAAGCACTTGAAAATGCAGTGAGAAGGGAATATTGGAGATGGCTTTCATTAGCATTTTCCTACATTTTGATGTGTTGAGGTTGAGGCTGTATTTAAGATTGCCAGAAAATAGGATGTGGCATGAATTTTTAGTCTTTTTTTTTTTTTTTTTTGTAAAGATTTTATTTATTTATTTGAGAGAGTGAAAGAGAGAAAGCATGGGCAGGGGGAGGGGCAGAGGAAGAGGGAAAAGCAGACTGCCCTCCGAGCAGGGAACTGGATGTGGAGAACCCAGGGATCATGCCCTGAGCTGAAGGCAGCCACTTAACTGACTGAGCCACCCAGGAGCCCCATAAATTTTCAGTCTTAGAATAGGTAACGAAAAATAAGGTTCTTGGCAGAGGCTGAAAGATTTTGGGTCAGTCTCTTTAGACTTTGGACAAGTTTATTTTGTCTCTGAGTTCAGAATAGGGAAGAGGAGAAAAGCTTTATTTTACCTATAATCACAGGCCCTACCTATCTATATTTATGGGTAATTTTTTCCAGGAGTTTGTGATTTATTTTAGAAGATATTTAAAAGGAGGACTTAACCTACTTGACGAGTAATAGGGAGACTGGCACATACCTGTTCTGTCATCTTTTATTTTTTTTTATTTTAATAAAAAGAGAGCTCTGCCTTCTTCTCAGTTTAGAAAGAGCAAATATTGTACAGAGATATTAGACTGAAGATGGAAGAAAACTTGTCTACACCATGGAGTTTATACATGTCCCAGCAGACACTTCAGCCTGGGAAGGCTGAAACAATTGAAATGCTCCCGGTGCTTTGAAGTTCTGATGACTTTCCACTCCCATTCCTATTACCCCCAAAAGAATAGCTGTTTTTTTTTTTTTAATAGTTTAATTAGCAAACATCTATAGAATATTACCTATGTATATACTACTGTTCTAAAACATTTCACATAAATTAAATCATTTAATATACGTATCTACCCTGTGAAGAATGGATTTTATTACTACATTTTACAGATTAAGAAATGAAAGAATAAGGTTAGGGGATGCGCTCAAGGACACACAGCTACTAAGAAATAGTCAGTATTCGAACCCCAGAAGTCTGGTTCCAGAGTCAAAGCTCTTCACATCATTGTCTACTGCAGAACACAATAAACTCAATGAATGAAAGTGACTTCTTTTAAAATATGAAAAAAACAAAACAAAACAAAAGAAGATTATATATTGAAAGGATCAGTATTCCTCAGCTATCATAACTTCTCAGCCAAATATTTTATGAGATTTCATTTAGTTTAGATAATATTTGGAAATGTCCATGACTAGTAGCTGTTAGGATGAAAAAAGTCAAAATCCAAGATGGCTTTGTGACATTTAATTTTTTTTTTAAATCTTGAAATGTTTTGTTTGAGTGTAAGCACACTCATACTGTCCCAAAGGACATTTATACAAATTTGAATTAAGAGGATTTGAACACAGTATATCATAAACCATATTCATAAAGTTTCAATCAATGCAAAATTTTTGAAGTAATGGAAGCCTGTTGGTCACATAAAAAGGTATCTCTCAATATTTTATTAGTAGTCCTTTTCTACAATATGAATATACACTTCAGAGCACTGTTTAATAATTATGTATTATGTTTTTCAGTAGATTGGGCTTAGTTTAAAATTCTTGGTGCAGATGTATAAGAGGTAATAAAAATACTACATAAAATTATTAAGTTAATATAAAATGAGAATACTTTTTGTATTATAGTCCGTGATAATACAATATCTATAAAATGTGGCACCAATGTAATAAGATTGATTCATGCATGAGGCTTATGGAAATGAGTCCCATTTTTTATATGGTTATTCTTTATAATAATATAAAACAAGTTCTATTTCTTATAATGGTTATATAATCATTCTTAGGTTATATCATATTTCTCTGAAGTAGATTTTTAAAAAAAAAGACTTTAAGTTTTTTCCATTTTCAGTTAAAGACTACTTGGTTTCGTTAGTTTCAAAAATTGTTAGATAAGGAAACAAATGAAAAATTACAGATATTATGCACTTTTAGACAAATCTTTTTGACTGGATTATTCTTGCATTAAAATAGTATTTCACTCATGTCATGGCTTTGCTTTTTCACTTATTTTTTACTGAAATCTTAATGCAATATTTGCTGCTTAACAGTAAGAGAATATGTTTTGAGTAATATATCAGTAACTTGTATACTTAATTTCCTTAGAATATTAAGATCTTAGGATTTTAACTTACAACAATCATTTTACATCATATTACACCTATGATTTATTCATATGCTGATATCTTAAAATTTGTTTATATGCTTATAAAGAAAATATTCAAATACAGGGGAGATTTCTTAATTATTTCAACATTTTCATTCTTCTTTAAATTCATCAAACATTTGTTTGCTTAATTGAACCTAAAGCCTTTGTCTTCAATAATGTCGTAATGCCTCTCTGTGAATTATAATAGGATGGAGTTTTAGAAAATGTGTGTATTCTCTTCCTTGCATCATAGAAAGGAAAGCTCAGTATCTTCATTTACATATTTTATTCATTTAATGAATATTTATTGAATGCTCACCTTGTTTCATGTTTGTGCCAGACTTTAGGGCTATAAAGGTCTATAGGATAGACATATTTTGCCCTTATTGTCCTTTTAGTTTCATAGGGGATATAGATAAATAAATGGGCAACTAAAATGCAGGGAATTCTAGGTACTGTGGAGGCACTTGAGGAATCAGGCATGATTTCTTAATATCTTGGCTCAAAGGAAAATATTCTTTAATCCAGGAAAGTCCAATAGAAATGTGAAAGCTGAATTGGTAAAGAATGGAAAGAGAGGTGTGGAGAGAGCGTTAGACAGTAGTGATGTACATCCTAGTTACTGTATGCATGCCTGATGTTTTATGTTTGCATCAGAGTCTGAAAGTGTCAAAAATATTCTCTGCTTTTCACACCCATTATCAGCAGGTTTACTGGTTCCTCTTCACCTAGATCATGTTGCATTTTAAAATCCTGCAGAAAGCTCCCTGTGGAAAGGTCTTTGAACAATAGGTGGATGTAACAATTCTGTGCCATATGTGCTGCAATTTCGAACAAAATGCAGCATGTAAAAACTGCTGCAGGGGTCTTAATTTCCTTGCTTTGGGGGGGACTATTTCTCTCTTTTGCAGTTCTAATCAAGTATTTATGTTCATTTAATTTATACAGATTGGGAAATTATACTATAGAGTGTGTATAGAAATTGACATGTAAATCCGGAAATAGTTTAAAACACAGAATGATTTCTCTTGCGCTATTAACGGCATGCATTGCAAATTCATGCAAGGCAGTTGAAGATAGTATGCAGTGTGCTGTTTACCCAAGTTTCAGCTTCTGTTAGAGGATGTCTATTTTTATATATTACATCATCTCTGCTGCAGAACTCCCGTGTCCACTGGGATTTACTGTTCTTTCATTCCATTTTGAAAGAAAGCTTGTATTGATGTCATAATTGGACTCATCTTTTGGTTGCACTTGGAAATTGAAAGTAATAAGGGTGTTGTGTAGCAAGTCATGCAATATTTCAAACTATTTATTTGTCAGAAAGATCACTGCTACTTTGTCCTGCCTCTAATTGTGAACACTGGTGGTTCTCTGTGCTTGTGTATGTTTTAAATATACTTGGCTAAAATTTAGCTCTTGGTCGCCACAGCAAAGATTCTTTTCATCTTAGACTGTTTCATTTTGTATGTGATTTTTTTCTTTGTGAGATTTTGCAGGGCTACATGCTGATTTGAAAAATGTCTCTTTTCTTTGGGAAAATCTACTTTGATATTCAGACCGATTTCCTAACAGTGCTGAATTGATCTTTTTACAATTAAGTTATCAGTAAGTTATCTGTCTCGCTGTTTCAAATATCAGGTGACTAGAAATTTTCTCTTTGATTTTTGAATCCAGTGTTAAAACATTATTAACTTGAAATCCCTTTCTATTCGCTAGAAGGTATTGTTGACCTCTGAAAGAAACTCTAGTTTGTGGCCAATGTATAGGTGTTAGGTTTAAATCACTTGTGAAAGGAAATATTTAAATTAAATTTTTTAAATGCCTACTATATGTTTTATGTATATAAGATTTCCCCCTTATTGTCTCAGGAAACATTAGTCATTATCCATATCTCAGCAGTAAACCTTTTTTCAAACCTTTGCTACAAAAAAACCCCAAAAACAAAACAAAAAAGCAAACCAAAAACCTGATTAGGAGTAAACTTACACTTTTAAAAAATAATAGGTTTATTGAGTTATAATTTACATACCATACAATTTACCTATGTAAAGTGCATAATTCAGTGGTTTTTCTTTTTTTAGGTAAGAAACACATAACATTAAATTTACTGTCTTAACCATTTTTAAATATATAGTTCAGTAGTGTTACAAATATCAGTAGTAAACCATTGACTGATTTGGACACACCCCATTCACATTGTACCTATTATCCTTTGTGGTTTAAATTACACAGAGGCTGAAAAAATAGCTAAGATATTTTGGAAAAAAAATAATTATAGAATCTACTTGGGGGAAAAAGCCTTACTGAGTAATTGTTTATATCAGAGCAATTTCTTATGGACTTAGTATGAGACAAAGTAGCCCTTTTTTTTCTTACATCTTCCTTTCTCTCTTTCAAGTGAAACACAGGTGACAGTTGGATGTAATATGGAATTTGGAATTGCTAGTCTACAGGAGAAATGCTGTGACAGTAGAGTGAGCCATTCCGAAATATGAATTGCTCCTTGAGATGACTGATTGGTAGACTTAATTGAGAAGGGCAGATTTTGAGGGTGAAAAGAAAATATTCAGGTTGTCTTGATTTTTACTTAAATGTCTATGAGGATAGTAATGATAATTGGCCACTTCCAGAAAGCATTTGCAAATGTTAGAAAATAAAGTTAAAATCTCAAAATAAATTTTAACATTTTCCTTTCACTAATTATTAGCATACTTTACTTTCTGTCTGTTTCTTTATACAGTTTTTAAACTGAAGCCTTAAAAAGCTGAATCATCAGGAATTTTGAAATACCCAGGCAAGTTTTTAGGAGGTTAAAAAAAAAAAGATCATTTTGCCATTTGTTGATTTGTGACATAAGCATGAGCATCCTAATTAACTGAGATGTAGAGAATACTTGGACATCGTTGATATTCTTGATGATATTGATGCCCTTGACAGTGGACACTTGATAGCTTTAGTCTTTTTATGTCTCCTTTGTACAAAGATTTGCCTAACTTTAATTAAAACAGAAGAGTATGAGCAACTAACCATTCTGCAAGTAGATTAAGGTGTTAGAGGGGTCAGCTGAAGTAGTATTTCATGTAAACACAGGATTTTGTCTTAAAGGAATCTATGGATGTTTGATAACTGTGGAATCATTAAACGAGCAAAAAGGCTGATTACTTTCTTGTTCATCTCTTAGAACTGTAGTTGTCAAAGCTTTTCATTTCAGGACTCTTTTATACTCTTAAAACTTTTTGAGAGCTCCAAGAAGCTTTTGTTTATATGAGTTATCTATATCATTGTTTGCCATACTAGAAACTGGAACTGAGAAATTTTTAAGAATTATTTATTGGGGATCCCTGGGTGGCGCAGCGGTTTGGCGCCTGCCTTTGGCCCAGGGCGCGATCCTGGAGACCCGGGATCGAATCCCACATCAGGCTCCCGGCGCATGGAGCCTGCTTCTCCCTCTGCCTGTGTCTCTGCCTCTCTCTCTTTCTCTCTGTATGACTATCATAAATAAATAAAATTAAAAAAAAAAAAAAGAATTATTTATTAATTTAAAAATAATAACCTATTGTATATTATATAAGTTTTTTAGTGAAAAATATATTTTACAAAATAAAAAAATTTATAAGAAGAATAGTGTTGTTTTGTACTTTTGTTTAATACTTGGCCTGATAGAAGTAGCTGGATTCTCATATCTACTTCTGTACTCAGTCAGTTATGATACGCTCCTCTGGTTCAAGTATATAAAGTCTATGAGGAAAGTCTGACTTCACACAGGTATTTGGAAAAGGCAGGAGTATTTTAACAGCTTTTTCAAGTAATCTTATTGATACACTTAACCAAAATTTGACAGGTAGTAATTTCTTAAAAATTTAGTTGCCTTGAAGAATGTAAAGCTATGGTCGGGGCGCCTGGGTGGCTCAGCGGTTGAGCGGTTGAGCGTCAGGTTATGATCCTGGGGTCCCGGGATGGAGTCGCACATCGGGCTCCCTGCATGGCGCCTACTTCTCCCTCTGCCTCTGTCTCTGCGTCTCTCTCTCTCTCTCTCTGTGTGTGTGTGTGTGTCTCTCATAAATAAACAAACAAATAAATAAAACCAATCTTAAAAACAACAACAACCCACTGGTCTTACTTACCCGTGGGTCTTTTTACTCATGTATGATTTTGTAACATCAAGTATTGGTCACTAAATTAAGCTGTCATCCAAATTTGGGCATGTTATACAAAATACAAAAATACACATTTTTTTTTCTTTTTCTTTTTTAATTTTTATTTATTTATGATAGTCACAGAGAGAGAGAGAGAGAGAGGCAGAGACATAGGCAGAGGGAGAAGCAGGCTCCATGCACCGGGAGCCCGACGTGGGATTCGATCCCGGGTCTCCAGGATCGTGCCCTGGGCCAAAGGCAGGCGCTAAACCACTGCGCCACCCAGGGATCCCAAAAATACACATTTGTTAATATCACTACCAGTCTCATTAAAAAAGCCTCACTTATTGGGAAGTTGTCAGGCTTATGGTGTTGGATATACATTTTCCAAAAGTCTAATTTTTGCTTGAAAGCTAAAATTTTATCATTGGCAAACAAAGTACTATCAGCTGCTTTCCTTGAAGTGACAAGCTCAGTTTGTTCATTTTCAAGAAAATATCTGCCAGATATCTACTTTTGAATAACCGTAGTTTGTCCATTGCCTGTTCTTTAAAATTAAAATAGTTTTCCCAAGTGAAGGGGCCCTTGTAAACAGAGTCCTTTGTGACTGCACAGGCCCCATACCTATGAAGCTGACCCTAACCTTGTTTTCCTGTATGATTTTTCTCACTACTTCCTTTTCTTCCTTGTGGCTTAATTCTTTTATAGATACTGGGAGAAAATGGAAAGATTCCAAGCTAACGTTGGGTGGAATCAGAAGAATTTTAAGATGTTTTACATGAAATAATTGTGTTTTAAATATATTAAGTGTATTGGATGGTTACCAACAATCCATTTTGCAGTTACTGTAGTGATTTTTAAAGATAGACATTTTTACTTAATTTAGTTTTCTTTTCTTTTGTTTTTTAAAGATTATATTTATTTATTCATGATAGATGTAGAGAGAGAGAGAGAGAGAGAGAGGCAGAGACACACAGGCAGAGGGAGAAGCAGGCTCCATGCAGGGAGCCCGACGTGGGACTCGATCCCGGGACTCCAGGATTGCGCCCTGGGCCAAAGGCAGGCACTAAACCGCTGAGCCACCCAGGGATCCCCTATTTAGCTTTTCTCAATTAGAGATTTTTTTTCCCTTTAGGAATTTTATCTAGCCCCACCCATCCCTCCCCCCCCCTAAAAAAAAAAGCTAACACTCCTTCCCTATTAAGATAATTATGAGCCATTATGTGGAATTATAAAATACTTAAAGTTTTTATGTCCAATTTTACATGGTAATGAAAGTATAGTAATCATACCTGTAAAATGTCTGTTAGATAACATTTAAAAATGGATTTGGGGTCTTATGCCAATACCAGTAAGACTAGTTTTAGGTCCTCATCACCCAATACTCTCCAAAAACAATATCACCATGCGTAGTTTTAACAACATCCTGTGGGTGACTAGTAGTTAATGTTCAGCATAATCCAATCCAATTTATTACAAATTGTTTCAGTTTGATAGTGCAAAATAAATAAATAACCTAGCAATATATTTAAAACTTTTTTTCCTCAAAACTCCAGTTACTATTTTTTTAGAGTTGAATTCTTTTCTTTTTATTATCCTCTACTTTGAGTACTTTCTTTTCTCTTTTTCTTTTTTATTGACTCATTTTGTGTCCAAATAAATATGCTACCTTCAGTCTTTTCCATCTCCTCGTTCTACTTAGGTTAAGACATTAGTGGCTGCTTTCTTTTGTTATCACAAAGTGTGATTTGCTACTGATTATGCTCTGAGGTTCAATGTGATTTAATAATCAACGACTAAAACAAAATATCTGAAAGATAGAGCTGCCTTTGGAAAAAGACTGAAAATGTCCTAGCCCCAGACTTAAAATTGTGGGTGGGTTTCCCTTGATGGAAGCTGAAATGTCCACATGAATATTTTATGGGGTTAGTGGTTACTATAGATTCGTGTATCATTTCTCACATAGAGAAGTGCCTCTCTGTGAAAATAGTTGTCTCACTCTCTTCCCTACTGTATTTTTACCTTTATTGTAAATACCATGTTTTGCAGTAGCTTGAGTATAATATATTCATATCTTACAGTTTCGGTTTTTGTTTGCAGTCTTATAAGTCCCTTGGGTTGTGAGCATATATTTTTAGATTTTGGTCCAACAGATTTTTATTTTACTTTCTGTCATTGAAAAAGCTATAAAATACAAGCCATCAGGGAAAATAGATTTTGTTGTACATTTGTTCTAAGGTGGTCCTTTAGTGAGCGTTTCGTATGAAGATCAATACATTTTGCTTAGGTCTACCACACTGTTCAGCTTCCCAGGATGATTTCTAAAGTTCATTCCAGATTTCTTGTTTCCTGTCTTACCCACTTAGTCTTGAGGGTCAAGTGTAGAATGAATAAATGACTGCTTTATTCTGTTTAGTATTTAATCTATGGTTATTTGTTGATACTATGAACTGCTATTTTATGGAACAACCAGGAGATATAATCTTCCATGAATATGATCTATCTGGCCAATTGTGAACAATTCTAATTATAATAGTCTGATATGTACAATTAATTATTCTAGTATTATTTTAAGATATCAGCATGGTGATATTTGAAAATTTCAAAATGCAACTAACATATGAATAGGTTTGCCTTTTTAGAGCTTTTAAGGAGAAGGAAAAATTGGATGTGTGGTTTGGGCTTTGTTCATTTATTTATGAGGACGATTGAATGTTGCCATCTTGAGCCCATGTGGTCATATATCATAGGCTGACTTCTTTTTCAAGAGAACACTTAGAATTTCTTTGGCATCTAAAATATTTTCTATATTGAGACAGTCTTCTATATTTAATTATTTTCCAGGCAAAATTACTTGGAAGCATTTCCTGTCTGGAATATATTTAATTACAGCAGAGGGGCAGTCACAATTCTGTTCCTGATTGTGAAGTTTATTGATTAGTGCTTCCATTTATAAACATCGTCATTTTCTTTTAGAATGAAGATTATTCAACCATTATGAAAACCTACACATTTTGATATTTATTTGAAGACATTAGATTTTTTTCTTTTTTTGAAAGTGAGAGAGTAGGGGGGAGGAGTGGAAGGAAAAGAGAAGAAAGGAACTTAAGCAAGTTCCATGCCCAGTGTGGATCCTGATGTGGACTTGATCTCAGAACCCTGAGATCATGACCTGAGCCAAAATCAAGAATTGGACGCTCAACCATCTGAGCCACCCAGGCACCCCTGAAGACATTGTATTTTTAAAATGAGAGTATGTTTGTTAAAAATTAAATTCCTAAGGAGAAAATAGTCTTTAAAAGCAGATAATATCTTGTCTGCCATATTATACCTTTTGCACAGTATATAATAGGTGCTTAGTAGCATCTTGGTTGTACGTTGGTGTCTTTGGATCAAACTCACAGAATTAGCATTACTGAATATTTCTGGGAGTGGCATTATAGATCCACCTACATTAGCAGTTATACACAAGGGTATCTGCACAAGGATATTAATCCAGTCATCTATGTTATTTTTAAAAAAATATTTATTCATTAGAGACATGGAGCAAAAGAGAAAGAGAGGCAGAGACACAGGCAGAGAGAGAAGCAAGCTCCATGCAGGGAGCCCGACGTGGGATTCGATCCCGGGTCTTCAGGATCATGCCCTGGGCGGCACTAAACCGCTGAGCCACCCAGGTTGCCCCATCTATGTGTTTTTAAATAATGGATTGCCCAAACCTGAGTGCAACTGACTTTTTAGACTATCTTAGAAGGAATAAAATTTTCCCTTATTGAATCTTTATGATATATACCAGCTGGCTAGGTATTATTTCATATCTTTTGTCAATTAAACCTTGTAGTTCTAAACACTTAGGTGATGGTACCTCCACTGATACAATATAAGCATGGCTTACCATGCTTATAACCTTATAACCTCAAAGAGGTTAAGTCACATGTTTAGTGTTTATGGTACTCAGAGTCAAACCTAGACATCAATTTTTTCCATTCCTGGTATTTAAAATTATTTATTTTTTAAAAATGAACATATTTTGCTTTTATGTTACTTGAACTTTAAATTTGATCTGAAAGAGATACGTATCACATAATTCAGCCACTTTAGATGCCTGGTATTTAAGTAGTTTTAAAAGACAGGCTAGAGCATAGACTATCGAATGTGAAAAATAATTACTAAATTATATTGGCAGTGATAATAAGCTTTGATTGATTCATCGGTATTTTTTTTTTTTTGCAAGTAAGTGCTTTTCCTTTTCAAACCGTATCTCTCATCAATAAAGCACAGGATTTCCCCCCACACACCCACACACCTTTATAGTTTCATTCCAGTACAAAAATAGGTTTTTATTGATAAGTAGAACCATTTTGTAACAAAGATGACTATGTAATTAATTAGTATATTTAAAAGTTAGGTTCACTAATATTATAAGTAATAAAAGCCAAATCCTGCTGCAGAATTTTTTGTAAGTATGACCTTTTAATGAATCAAAACAACTTATAGTTGTCTGTAAGTACTTGTAGTTTTTAGAGATGAAAAGATAAAGTCACAAGATTGTTTACTTCTGTACCAGAAAATATTGAATATTTTGGTAATGTTTAAGAATATTAAAACATTAATAATTTTAAGAGATTTAAGAAACACCCTATAAAACTAATTATTGGGGTGCCTGGGTGGCTCAGTCAGTTAAGTGTCTGCCTTCGGCTCAGGTCATGATCTCAGGGTCCTGGGATTGAGCCTGACATCCAGCTCCCTGCTCAGCGAGGAGTCTGCTTCTCCCTCTCCATCTGCTGCTCCCCCTGCTTGTGCCCTCTCTCTCTGTCAAATAAATTAAATCCTTTAAAAAACCTAATTATCTAGTAATGTACAATTTTTAATCAAATTATTGCTAACATTAAGAAAATCATCTTTCACTTACCTAAGTGTGGCAACTTTTAATTTATGAACTAAGGATGTTAAGAAAACCTCTAGGCTATTGTGTAGCACTATATCAGCACTATACTTTTTAAAAAGTAAGGGCATTTTAATATTTCCCCTCTGCCAAAATAAGGAAGACAGAGATCTCAGAACATAAAGGAATAGTTACTACCAGGAAATCTTATTACACGATAGATTTTTTTTTTTTCCATTCAATGAGTCTCTTGTTTTCTGTTCTCTATCATACCATCCCTTTTATCCCCATTTTGCTACCAGCTAATGTTTGGTAATAGCTGTGTTAGATAAGATAACCTTAAGAACTTGAAAGGACTTTAGGAATCTCTCAGTCAAACCACTTAATACAATTTATCTTTCTTTATAGAATTACTGACATTCAGCCTCTCTGTAAGATTTTTAATTACAATTAGCACTGATATTTGCAAGATAGTCCTTACATAATGTGTCATAATTATACCCTACTGCCTAGTACAAGCTAAGGGTTTAGTAAATCATAGCAGTAATTATTTATTATAGGGAAGAGTTAATTATGAAAAAACTTTTCCTTATGTTTAGCTGAAATCTGCTTCTCTATAATTTTAGTTCATGGTTCTAGATTTCTTCTAAAGCAACACAAATGAATATTTATATAACTCTGCTTCAAATAAAGAATTCCTACTCCATTAAGCCTCTTTTCTGGGTTAAACATTCCTAACTTCATGTACTTTCCTAAACCCCTTGTCATCTAGGTTTTCTGCTCTTTCAGTAATACAGTTACTCATTATCTCACCAAAGTTATGTCTAGAACGGGGTGCTACCACTTACATAAGGTCCTACAGTACCCTACAATGCAGATTTTAGTAGAACTTTCTGTCTCCCTTGCTATTTTATGATGTAACCGCGATTATATGACGGTTTTGAGGCATCGGGTATTGGCTCATATGGAGCTTTTAGCCAGCTCAATTTTATAGATAATTCTTCTCATCTCCTCTCACAATTATTCTTCCAGTGTGGTATCCCTTATATTGCATTTGTGCAAGTGACATTTTGATAGTATGCATGTAGATGTTTATATTTATCCCTGTTAAATTTAAATTTTCTGGTTTTAGTCTACTCTTTTAACCTGTCAAATGATTTAAAACACCTAATTTTGTCAGTAAACAAATTGGACATCTTTATGGTTATACAATTATCCTATGTCTGTTTCAGCACCTTAAAGCTGGTATAATAATACTCCACAGGGTAGTTTTGAAAAAGTTTAAGTGGAATCACTTATACATTCTTTCTTTTTTGGAGTAATTACTGTGTGTTAAGTATAAGAGATAAAGCACAATTTGTCATTAACAATATCAAATAGATTAAAAGCATGGTTCTTGGCTTCTAGCTAACCTACATTCCAGTTTGTGTTCAATAGTTCCCTTTTTATTCAATAAAAATGGAGGGATAATTAATAATTCATATGCTCATGTAAATATATTAATCATAAGGGAATATGTTACATGCCATATTAGTAATAAAAGTAATAATTGCTTTGAATTTGGAGTGTTGCTTTGTGAAATACTATAGTAGGGAGCCTACACTGAGTACCAGTGTGTAAGGACTTCACCTCTATAACTGAGCATTTCAGGATGAAGTATGGTATTTTCTTAAAATAGATTCTAGGAAATGAAATGAGCTTTGTTAAATCAGTTATTAAAATATGTTCCTTTTTCAAATAAATGGCATTGTAAAATCCCATTCTTGATGTTGGAATTTCTCATTGATTTACAGTGGGAAATTTAAATTGGGATTAAATTTAAAATTTACTCTGTTGTTTTTCTGCATGTGTCCCATCTCTTGGTATCTTTTAATTTTTCTCTCTGAACATGTACCATATAAATATTGGGCATATTTATTATGGATAGGTTACTATGTTAATTTTCCAATTATCAGTCAAAGGTAACATAAATAGTATGTTGTCAGGAACTTTTTTTGTTAAAGAAAGAAATAGCCTATACAGAAAACCCAAAAGGCTCCACCAAAAAGCTGCTAGAACTGAGAAATGAATTCAAATAAAAGATTACAAAATCATTCTTCAGACCTCTGTTGCATTTCTATACATTGATAATAAAGCAGCAGAAAGAAATTTTAAAAAAATCCCATTTACAATTGCAGCAAAATAATGGAATATTTAGGAATAAACCCTAACCAAAGAGGAGAAAGACTTATACACAGAAAACTATAAAACACTGGTGAAAGAAATTCAAGATGACCCAAAGAAATGGAAAGATAGTCCTTGTTCATGGATTGGAAGAACAAATACTGTTAAAACATCTGTATTACCCAAAGCAATCTACACATTCAACGCAATCTGTATCAAGATAACAACAGCATTTTCCACAGAACTAAAACAATCCTAAAATTTGTATAGGATCACAAAAGACCCTGAATAGCCAAAACAATCTTTAAAAAGGAAAGCAAAGCTGGAAGCATCACAATTCTGGACTTCAAGTTATATCACAAAACTGTGGTAATCAGAGCATTATGGTACTGGCACAAAAACAGACATATAGATCAATAGGACAGAACAGAAAACCCAAGGATACCCACAATTATATGGCCAATTAATCTTCAACAAAGCAGGAAAGAATATCCAGTGGTAAAAAGTCTCTTCACTAAATGGTGTTGGAAAACAGGACAGCAACATGCAAAAAAAGAAAGAAACAGGACCTCTTTCTTACACCGTACATAAAAATGAACTCAAAATGAATGAAAGAGCGCACTTGATGGGATGATGAGCACCGGGTGTTATACTGTATGTTGGCAAATCAAACTTCAATAAAATTTTTTAAAAAAGAAAGACCTTAATGTGAGACCTGAAATCATTAAAATCCTAGAAGGGAGTACAGAGAGTTAACTTCTCTGACATTAGTCATAGCAACTTTTTTCTAGAAAGGTTCTCCGAGGCAAGGAAACAAAAGCAAATGTAAACTATCGGGACTATATCAAAATAAAAAGCTTCTGCACAGCAAAGGACACAGTCAACAAAACTAAAAGGCAACATATGGAATGGGAGAAGATCTTTCCAAATGGCATATCTGATAAAGGGTTAGTATCCAAAATATGTAAAGAACTTTTAAAACTCAACACCCAAAAAATGAATAATCCAATTTAAAAAATGGGCAGAAGACATCATGAACAGACATTTTTCCAAGGAAGACATACAGATGGCAACAAGCTTGTGAAAAGATGCTCAACATCATTAATCATCAGGGAAATGCAATTCAATGGCTAACAACAATACGAGAAACAACAGGTGTTGATGAGCATGTGGAGAAAAGGGAACCCTCATGCGCTAGTGGTGGGAATGCAAACTGGCACAGCCACTCTAGAAAATACAATGGAGGTTCCTCAGAAAGTTAAAAATAGAACTACTTACTCTATGATCCAGCAATTGCCCTCCTACGTATTTCCCCCAAAGAATATAAAAACACCAATTCAGAGAGATTGATTGATGAATGTATAAAGAAGTAGTACATATGCATGATATATATATATATATACACACATACAGTGGAGTATTATTTAGCCATAAAAGAACGAAATCTTGCCATATGCAGTGACATGGATAGAATTAGAGAATATAATGCTACGTGAAATAGAGACAGACAAATGCTGTATGATTTCACTCATATGTGGAATTTAAGAAATAAAACAAATGAGGAAAGGAAAAAAAGAGAACATGAGAGAAAGAGAGAGAGAAACCAAGAAACAGACTTAACTATAGAGAACAAACTGATGGTTACCAGAGGAGAGGTAGGTTGAGGGGTGGGTGAAGCAGGTGATGGGGCTTTAGGAGTGCACTTGTCATATGGGCACCAGGTGATTAAAATAAAAATTAAAAAAAAAATAGAACTTGAGAAGAAAAAAGATTTCTTTGGTACCTATCTTTGAAGTATATCTGAGTGAAAGTTTTGCACTCTCAGCTAGGTCTTTCTGATACTAAGTGTTAATTGAACAGGTTCCTGGCATTTGTGAAACCTGTATATAAGTTCAACTCAGATAGTTTACTGAACAGTTATTACATGTCTGGCATTGTGTTGGTATCTTTCATGTATTTCATAATTAAATTATTTTTGATAATGAATCTGAAGTACCCTTTTTATTTGGTCAAAGTGAAAAAAAAATGTCTTTAGGAGGATGTGTGTGGAACACCTGTCTGAGGCATATCCAGGGATGGATAGAATAGATTATGTGAAATGTAGGATTGCGTTATGGTATAAAGAATCTTTAGAGAATCAGCTTTTCCTTTGAAATCATCATAGTACTAATGGGGGGTGTGTGAATATATTGGGTTTAGGAAGAGGAGAAAAACTTCTGACCATACCTCCTACAATAACTTTCTTTTGTGTCGGCTTAGTGCTCAATTGGTTTGGTGTATCCATAGAGAAAACAGCATTTTAAAATGTCGTTTCTTTGGTGAACAATAAGATATTAGGAATCAGATTTGTGAAATTTCATGTTTATACATATAAAAAAGTAAATTCTTCTATTATCTTCTCCCACAGATTCTCTCCAAGCCTCAGTAGTTTTACCTTTCAGGTAGGGGGAATAGGGAAGAAATCAATATATATAGTGGATAAGTGAAATTAATGATATTAGAAACCTGGAGGTCTATTTTATATTCTCCTAAACTACCAAATCTATAATTTTATACACTTTATTTTTCTATGAGAGATGAATAAATTATTCCTTGAGTTTGACCATGCTTAATTAAAATATTTGTAAAGCACATTGAGATCTATCAATAAACAGTATAGATATTATAATTAAGTATTATAAATGAATAAACATATTAATCCTAAATGTGGTTAATAACTACTGGGAACAGTCCTTTTTTCTCAACTTCATAGTAATTGAAAACCAAGTAGAACAGGTGGAAAAATATGAATACAATGATATTTTTCTTTTTATAAAGATTTTATTTTTTATTCATGAGAGACACAGAGAGAGAGAGAGAGAGAGGCAGAGACACAGGCAGAGGGAGAAGCAGTCTCCATGCAGGGAGCATGATGTGGGACTCGATCCCAGGTGTCTGGGATCACACCCTGGGCTGCAGGTGGTGCTAAACTGCTGAGCCACTTGGGCTGCCCTACAATGGTATTTTTAAAAAGGATTTTATTTATTCATGAGAAACACACAGAGAGAGGCAGAGACATAGGCAGAGGGAGAAGCAGGGTCCCTGTGGGGAGCCTGATGCAGTACTTGATCCCAGGGCCCCGGGATCACGCCCTGAGACAAAGGCAGACGCTCAACCACTGGGCCACCTGGGCGCCCTTGAATATAGTGGTATTAAATTTAGCATGGAAAGGCCTTGCATTAAGCAGTTTCCTGAACTATGAATATAATCTCTGTCTTTTGGATCAATGTTACTGATAATTTGGAAGTCATTAGATGTTCTTGACATGGAACAGAAGTTGTTACATGGTCCTTTTTCTATGTGCTCAATCTAGATGGTTAAGGAATGGAGCAGATAAAACCCAAATTAAGGCTACTTCAAGGTCAGTATAACATCTGTACTAATGGATTCTCTTAAATCTTCAGTTTATATTTCATTTCTTAAGTACTGTTTGGCATATTATAGCCTGGCATAATTGTGCTTCAGTGTACAAGGTAGGAGAGATAGTAAAATTTCAGTATTACAGTCATGAGTTTAAAGATATGTAGGTTGTAGGCACAGAGCCAGATTACGAGAGAAATCACACCAAGTCTCAGCACAGAAAAGCAGCGGTGCCTGAGGATGTGTGATTTTTCTGACATCACCTATCAGGTTCTCCCATTTAGTTGCCTTCTTGAGAGAAGTGACACATTTTCCCAGAGAGAGGCAAGCAATGGCAAACCTTCACATGTGAGGTCAGATACTATCAGCATGGGGGTAATTTGACTGAAACTTGTAGGAGACTTTTTGTCACATGGACATGTGGGACACGAGCTAGATGGATAGAAGTTGTAGAACTCGATTATTTAATTCTTAGATTGCCATTAATTTTGCATGTGTGTGTATGTGCATGTGGTGAAATATATACAACATTTAAATTTATCATTTTAACCATTTTTTAAGTATATGTAGTTCAGTGGTATTAAATTAATTCACATGGTTACACAACCATGGCCACGACTCATCTCCACAATTTTTTCATCCTCCCAAGCTGAAACTCCATGCTCATTAAACAGTAACTCCTTCTTACTCCCTTCCCCCCAGCCCCTGGCAACCACCATTCTCCTTTTGGTCTATGAATTTACTAGTCTAGGTACTTCATATAAATGGAATCCTATAGTGTTTGTCTTTTTGTGATTGGATAATTTTACGTAACATAGTGTGTTCCAGGTTTTTTCTTGTAACAGAATTGTATTTTCTTTTAAAGACCCAGTAATAATCCCATTGTAGGTATGTACTACATTTTTTTTTATACATTCATTTATAGATGGATGCTTGGCTTGCATTGCTTATACCTTTTGATACCATGTACTTCTTTAAAAAAATTTTTAGAGCAGTTACAGATTTACAACAAAATTGCAAGAAAGATACAGAGATTTTTCATACATCTCCTGTCCAACACATGCATAGCCTCCTCCACTATCAACATCACTTACCAGAATGGTACTTTTTAAACTCAATATGAACCTACATTGCCACATCACATTTACCCAAAGTCCACACTTTACCTTAGGGTTCACTTTTGATGTTGTATAGTCCATGAGTTTGGACAAATGTATGAAGACATATAGCCATCATTATAATATCATACCGAGTATTTTCTTTGTTCTAAAACTCTTATGTGCTCTACCTATTCAAAGACTGATCTTTTTATTGCCTCCATAGTTTTGCCTTTTCCAAAATGTCGTATAGTCGGAATCATACAGTGTTTAGCCTCTTCATGTTGGCTTCCTTTACTTAGTAATATGCATTTAAGTTTCCTCCATGTTTTTACATGATTTGATAGCTCATTTCTTTTTAGTGCTGAATAATATCCCATTGTCTTGATGTACTACCATGTATTTATCCATTCGCCTACTGAAGTGTATCTTAGTTTCTTTCACATTTTGGCAACTTTGAATAAAGTGGCTTTAAACATCTATGTGTAGGTTTTTGTGTAGACCTAAGTTTTTAAGTCCTTTGAGTAAATATCAAAGAGTGAGTAAATATCAAGGAGTGTGCTTGCTGGATCAGATGATGAGTATGTTTAGTTTCTTAAGAAACCACCACACTGACCTGTGACTGTACTGACCTGTGACTGTACCATTTGGCCTTCCTACCAGCAATGAGTGAAGTTCCCATTGCTCCACATCCTTATCAGCATTTGGCGTTGTCAGGGTTTTGAATTTTGACCATTCTAATAGGTATATGGTGGTATCTCACTGTTGTTTTAGTTTGCATTTCCCTGATGACTTATGATGTGGGACAGCTTTTCATATGCTTGTTTTCTATTCGTGTATCTTCTTTGGTGAGGTATCTTTTAAGATCTTTGGCCTATTCATCAAGCTTTTCTTACTCTTGGGTTTTAAGAGTTCTTTGTGTATTTTGGGTAAGAGTTCTTTATCAGATGTGTCTTTTGCAATTATTTATTCTCGATCTATGGCTTGTCTTCTAATTTTCTTAATATTGTCTTTTACAGAGCAGAAGTTGTTCATTTTAATGAATTCTAGTATGTTTTGGTGTTGTATCTAAAAAGGTATCACCATACCCAAGTTTATCTAGGTTTTCTCCTGTTATTTTGTAGGAGTTTTATAATTTTGCATATTACATTTAGGCCTGTGATAATTTTGAATTAGTTTTTGTGACAGATATAAAGTTCTGCATCTAGACTTATTTATTTATTGCATGTGGGTGTCCAGCTGTTCCGGCGTCATTTGTTGAAGAGACTATCTTTGCTGTATTGTGTTGCCCTTGCTCCTTTGTCAAAGATTAGCACCACTTACTTTTAATTCATTCATTTGTTTATGGTAAAAAAAGCATTTGGGATTTTGGTAAGAACTAGTTTATAAGATCAAACATGGTTTTGCTAATGTTTATTCCTGATCTCTGCAGAGATCATTCATTTAGAAAAGGCAAGAGCCTATGATGTGTACCATGCTATTTGCTGCACGTACACTGGCACACAACACACATGATGCCAGGCGTCACAGAGATTAGAGTGTAGCAGGGGAAGTGGACACTACTTAAATAATTTCATGATTAAATGTAAAACCAGAACTGTAATAAGCATTATACATAGGGAAGTGATACTCAGTATCGTAACTTTGAGGGTATTTCACTGGTATTTTTTAGGGGTGAAGTAAGACTCAATCAGGAAAGGGAGGGTGAAGGAATGTTCTAGGCAGAGGAAATAATGTGTAGATAGGCCTTTTTGCCCATTCTTGGAGACAAGAGCAGCCCAGGTGACCTAGGGGGCATGAGCATGGTATAACTCTTAAAAACATACAAATCTTGCAGACTATAATAAGGTATTTAGTCTGTATGCTGAGAGCAATGGGAAGCCATTGATGTGTTTTAATTGAAGAGAGGGCTCAATAGATTTGGTTGAAATGACCATATTTTAGTTTTTAAAAGATCTCAGGAGGAGTATGTTAAATGGATAGAGTGGATGAGGTTAAAATTGAATCCAGACAGTTGAGTAAAGAGAGTTTTGCGATTTTTATGGCAAAAAGTAATGAGTGGGATGATAGTGGCAGAAATGAAGAGAAATTTAAGTTTGAGAAAAGGTAGAGAGTTTAATTACTGGGATATTGTGATGGATTGGACATGGAGAAAGGTGTTAAGGATAATTCGTAGATATATAAATCGTACAACAGGACCATGATGGTCCTTCATTGAAGAAGTACATGGGATGAGGAAATGGTGGAAGCCAAAGCCGGTGATTCTTGAGAAATCTGGTTGTGAAAAGGGTTAGTGTGAACAGATTAGACTGTAGCCATTGGAAAATGTAGGATCTAAAGAAGGTTTCCATTCTTTGTTTTGTTTTTGAGATGTGAGAGACCTGAACATATTTAAAAGCCAGTTCAGAGAGAGATCTGCTAGTTGTGAGAGAGAGGTTGAATATGTGTGGGGTGTAAAAGGGTTAATGGATAATACAAGAAGTCTATGAATGGGCTATACTGAGGATGAGCAGGGAAAAGAATCCCAAATTGTCATGTGGAGAGACGGGTTGCCTTTAGATAATGAGGAGGGAGAAGAAAAGAGATTAGCATAGGTGCCGTGTTAAGACAAGAAACACAAATTAGCAAGCACTGACAATTCCAAAGTCAATTATTAAAGTTGCTCGATTTTCCATGTCTGTTTTCTATTATGTATACCATTTATAGACAGATCTGACTATGAAGAACTGACCAGTACCTCAGAGTGAAAATGTCCTTATTCCTTGTCACCTCTCATGCTGTCTTTCAAATAACCTGCTACGTCAGGTGCAATTAAGAGTTTATAGTGGAATGACATATCCTCATTAAATTTAAACTCTCTACCTCTAAAAGTTTGAATTGTTGTTTTTTTTTGAATTGTGAGTGTGTTGATTTTGATACTATTTGCAATGTGCTGTGTGCATATATATATGGGTGTTTGTGAAAATCACGTCTTTTAAATTTATATAAAGCTTGTTAAATGTGCATTTTGTAAATTTTTGATAGATACTTGCTTCCTGTAGCACAGTGATATTTGAGGGTGGGGAAGAGGTCCCATCCATTGTCTTATCTTCAAATTGGTGAAAAAATCATATTTTAGTTCAAAGCTGTTCAAGTAAGTCCTTGCTCCGTTTTCCCACCCTGTCTTCAGTGATATTATTTGGAGTCAGCAATCAATGGATTCCATCCCTCTGAGACTTGCTTAACCTACAGCCGCTGATATAATACAGGCAAGAGCTTGTTACTTTATCTGAATTGTCCATCGCTACCTTAATGAGTGAAATGGTTAAGTAGAGGAGGGGGCGAGTCTTAAGGAATGTGTGTACCATTTGAGCTGAATATTTCAGTGTATGTAGAGAGAGGGAGGGTGAGAGAGAAATCCACTTACATCACTAGAACTGCATTGAGTGTGAGCCTGGCAGGTTAAGAGACAGACTACAGTGTCTTGCTTTCTGCAGGAAGCAGCAATGCCGTTTGTTTCCTAAGAGGAATTTTTTATTTAGAAAAGGAAGCTTTCTCTCTACCCAGGAAATGGCTTTCCTTGTGCGTTGCTATGCCAACTGCCTGCAGCCATGGTCCTCCAAAGTAAGCACAATAATGTAATTATATTGGTGTATTGCATTCAGACTCATGATTCTCGAGATTGTGTGTGTGCATGTGCTGTGTTTCTGTTAGTGACTCTCTTGCTAGCAGTCATGCTTGTGTTGAGTGTGAGGGACAGACATCATTAAATTAAATGTCCATCAGTGTCATGCTGCTAAGATTAATTGTGCAAACTTGGTTAGTGGAGTGGGACAGAGATCACTGGTCACCACTCTGTCAGCATCATTAGCAGCTAGGGAGGAGGTCCCGATTCACATGCTCTGCCCTGATTTTTTCTTTCTTTCTTTTCCTTTTTTCTTTTTTTCCTGGTTGGAGGCGTCCGTATGTGTGATTGCAAATGAAGCAAGAGTATTAACAATGCTTGGCTGAATGCTAGAGACTGGTTCTCATACCACCCTGACTAATATAATTCTGTATTAAGCCTTTTTGAGGGGAGTCTGTGTGCAGTCAGCCATTTTAGCTTTTTTTTTTTTTTCTTCTTTTCTTTTGCTTCTTGTTCTTCAATCTCAGAAATGATCTTGTTCTCTTGGAAGACTGAGAGCTGTATAAGGTTTCCTCAGTCTTGTCACAGCCTGAGATGGTTAGAGTTTCAGTGTTATAAAAATGGAGACGAACACTGTTGTTCGGATTCCTTTTCTGGTCTACAAGTGTGAGGGGTTTTTTAAGCTTACCAGTAGTGACACTTTAAGCTGCAGCTTGGTTTCCTCCTCCTCTTTTTTTTTTTTCCCCCTTTTTCTTTTTTCTTTTAATTTAATGCTGTAGAGGGTGACTTGCCATCCATGAGAGATTGGTACATGATGTGTAAATTCAGTTCAGCATATGTTTCTTCATTATGAAACCACTAGCAGTCCCAGCTAACCATGGAGTTATGGGCCAGCAGGAGAAACATTCAGTAAGTATCGCAAATGCTGCTTGTGCTTCATCAGCACGTCATAGAGAATTGCTTTAAAATGGGAATTATTGCTGCTTCTGTTGAGGGAAAAGAGGTCTTTTAGAGGGTGTGATAGTCTACTTGGAGGCGGGAGGGTAAGTTCTGACTGGCTTGTGCTTCTAATTTTGTTGTGATTTTTAAAAATTTATAACCAGACCAACCATTCATTTAAGGGAAAATATCAGACAGCCGATTTTTATCGTCAGAAATTAGCACTTGACAATTCAGGTTTGACTTAATACTCAAGCAGTTTTTTTAAGAATGTTTTTTATAGTTGAATTTAATGAGAGATCATGGAAAGGGTTATTGGGAACAGGCGTCTGTGGTAAGGAATTCACATGTAGGTTGGAGGGAGGGCGGGAGAGCTTTGGGTATTGATTTGGTAATAAAACGTTTGGTGAGTGGGACTCATCTGACTTCTTAACATGCATTAATAGGTGATAAAAACAGAGGATAATTTTTTTAATGCCACAAGTATTGCTGCTTTCTAATTGATCCCATGAGTCAGCTATGCATTTGTCATGCCGAAATCCCACAGGCAGCTACTGCTGTTTGTAGGAAACACTCTTCTATGGCTAACACCAAGCCTGAGCCGCCTGTTTCAGGAATGGGAGTTCTCACGGTGCTACTTTTATGTCACCATGTTGGGAGTTTCCTGCCGTCACACAGATTCATGTGGTTTATCTCTCTACATTTTTTAAAATTCCCCAAATAAAAATGTATAAATTTAGGCGCCTATACAGGAGTCTAAGTATTTTTAAATTGCCTGTTTTTACACCCTATTATATAGCAAGCGTTCTGTTAGGGTATAGGAATTATCTTCTATGTGTTCTAAAAAGGATAAGGTGTTAAAATTGTGAAAATTGAGAAAAATCGCTAAGGCTTTATAGAGAGGAGGCCATGAATTAGGAATATTTAGCTGCTTAGGCTTATGAGTGTAGTTTGGTTTTGATAAATTAAATCCAAGATATTTTCTTAGATGAAGTGACCCTTATGGCACTATCTCACTTTTCCCGTGAACCGCAGGATGTTCTTAGGGCAGTAGCTGAGGTGGAAGCGTGCTATGATGCTGTGGGTAGAGCCCGGCCCCTGCGTAATGAGGTCCTAGTGGTACCTCACTAATTAAATCTCTTCAGGTCAGATCCAGGAAAAGACCGGCCTTCTACTCACTTACTTTCAGTAATAGAAAAGGTTGTTACAGAAGAGTTCCACTTTTGATTTTATTAGCAGGGCCTTTGAAATTAAACTCCTCTGTAGTCATGGTTTCTCCAGGTAAAAGTGAGAATATTACTTAAGACTACTTCAGGAGCCTTAGAAGGAAAGTTTAAACTGCAGGTTCCTTGTCTACCTTTTTCACATATCCTTTCTCAAAATGGAGGGAGGGAGTATTTAAATTAATAATATAATTTTAGTGAATGAATAAAATTGTTAAAATTATTTGCTAGTGGTGGTGGGGGAAGTATTACTAGATTTGTGACAACAAGAGCAGTTGGGATACCACCGAATAGTGCGTAAGCTACAGTACCTAGTATACTGTTCTGTAAGCATATTTGTTTCCTGACAAGTGCTTTATGTATATATTTTACTGAAATTTAGGGTAATGCTATAACAAAAGTAACCGTAGCCATAAAATAGCCTTGAATCAAGCAATCTCTAAAAAAAAATGTAAGTGGTATGTCCAGGATACTTTTACAAACTGAAGGACTGGGATTGGCCATCCCAGAGCACCACGTGTGGCAGCGCCGGCCTGTGGCGTCAGGATCTTGCCGTGTACTCATGGATGAGTTTTTGGTTATCTAGACTTTGCTGTGTAATGAGCAGGCTTTCAGATTTTAATGATTTACAAGGAGTTGAATAGGAGCATAATCACTCTGGCTCTCATCTAACAGGTGACTCAGTAAACTGTTGAGCAAAAATGAGTGAGAATGACCCTCTTCTGACTTGTGAGGCTTTATAAGACTGATGTCAGAGCTAATTTTAAATGAGGAAAATTTAGTAAATTGACAAAGACTTCTGTTTTTGCTTCTACAAAAGGTTGCAGCTTTTTATGTGGCTTTGCTTCCTTGACAATAGAAGTGAGCAAGAAACTAAAAAAGCAAAAACGTTAAATTGGGTGCTTTTAAAAGAGCTGTGATTGGGCACCAGTAGTAAACTCACTTATTCTGCTTTTTTCAGATCTTATGGGCTCCTATTCTTTATTTCTGGCTATTTCAGTGCATTTTCTCAGTTGCTGGCACATAGTAGGTACACAATAAATGCTGTTGAATTTCTCATTTAATTTTATTTTTGAATCAATGAAGTTTCATTTAACGCTCTAAACTAGTGAATTTCATATATTTTATTACATCTCCTCCCCACCCCAGCTCTATATAGTCAGTTGATAACACTGGGATGAATACCTGTATGTCACCAAAAATGTCCCAGCCTGGGCTGTATGTATTCTAGTCATCTAGTGCTTTCAGTTAGTCTTCAGAGAAATCTTCTAGTTTTGTGAATTTTGAAAAAAAATACATTTTAAAAATACGATAAAACTGTACTTTCTAAAAGACTACTGTTGAGCACGAGTTGTACTGACTGTGGATAGATATTTCATGAAAAGAAGTTTTCTAACCTCAGTAAATTGGGGAAACCTTTAGGATGGCATTACGGGTGTCATTACTCTGTTTACCAACTGTTTTTTTTAACCTGCCTCTCCCCTTTTTGCCTGCCGCAGGTTATCTAATGGGAAGGGTGTTCCTTGAGCGTTCTCTTGAAAATTCTGCACTCTAGGATGACTTTGAATCCTTGCAGATTTGAAAATGAATTGCTTAAAATCAACCAGCTTGATATTGTGAAACTGATAATCCCTTTTCCAGTTGGGCATTTTTCTAGGAATTACTGGAATATGTAGTGGGCTGTACTTAAAAATAGATGAAACCTCAGTCATGATTGAATAATAATTTTAAAAAGTGGTGTACCTAAGAAAACACTTTACTTAAATGTATGGACTAAGTCACAGTAGCTGTCCTTTATTGAGCACTTATTGTATGACAGGCACCGTATATTATCTGGCTTAATTATTATAACAACCTTCTAAAAAAAAAAAAAGATATATTGTCACCCTTTTAGAGATAATGAAACTGAGGCTTAGCAGGGTAAAAAATAATTTTTCCCAATAACTAGTAAGTGGTGGATCCATCATTGGAAGCCAGGTTTGTCTGGTTTCATAGCCCTGCTTCAGCCACAGACCTATACTACTTCTCCTTATGTAGCCAAATTTAGACTACATTAGATGTGTAGACTGCATAATTATGAGAGCTGGTATTAATCAGTGCAATCCATTACCTGAAAAAAATGCTTGCTTTTCTCCTGCTACTCTTTCCTGGTGTGTGTGACATTCCAAGCACTGGTAATGTAAAGAGCAACAGTATCGCAATCAAAATTATTGTATAAAACTTCCATAAAAGTAGTTTTAGAAAGCTGTTTATTGCTATGTACAATTTTGATGTTTCCTTGAAACTTGAATTGGGATGATCAGGAATAGATGCCATTTAGCACACTTCCTGCTTCTGTTTTTCTGTTTGGCCTTATCACACACATACCTTTTTTTGTTTTGCTGCTTAACTCTTTATACATAACCTTTGCACCTCAACTTCCACTGTTCTGTTTGTAGCTTGTGACAGCCCATCTTTGGCCACTTGTGCTCCATTGGAAGCACTGAGTCTGGCTCTTTCGTCTACCCTGTTTGTGCTTTAATGAGGTCTGCATCTGTCATGGAACCCAACTAGAATTCATGATCTCTTCTCTGAAGTCCATACTGGTCATGGCTTGTTTGTAGCCATAAATATGAATTTCATTATGTCATTAGCTTCTTAACCAAGAAGGAAATTAATGGAGCCTAACCATATGTCTAAATTCCTGTTGGGTCACTAAGGCCCTCACTAATTGACATTCTCTTCTTTATGAACATATTTTTCCCCCAATCATGACTTTTTTATTTAGGACAAGATGATCTGATTACAGACCCTTCAAATTCATTTTCTTTTCTCATTTCTCAACATGCAGTGCTCTTTTCTTGACTTTCACTTGCTCCTTGTCTCTCATGTTCATCTCTGCTTTCTCTGAATATTGATTGGCACCTAACATGCAATGCTTAATTTTGTTTATTCTTCTAACTGGTGCTTGTAATTGGTTTGGTATTTATAGTTAGATGAGAGATCATATCTTGAATGAATTCTCTCCCTGCCTTGTACCATGGTTTAGGGATAGAGTTGGAATTCAGAATTGTTAACTGTTAAAAGTGCAGTATATATATAGAGAAGAATAACAGGAAGTAAGTATAGGTTAGAAGAATGACATGTGAGGGTCCAGGGCAGGAAGATATAGGAGTATGTGAGGAATCAGAAGGTTAGGAAAATCAATGAAGTGTCATTGTTGGAATGGATTATATTAGAGAGTAGATCAAAACAGGTGATGGAGAGGAGGATTTTAGGATACCTGATAAATAGTGACTATAATTTGAAGATCCAGCAAAGGAGTGTACCTCGTTATCTTCTCCACCTCCCAAAGTACGTTTCCCCATCTTTAACCAGAATATATTTAAGAAAACTCAATTTTTAAGAAATTGTTTTTTTTCCTACCCTGACAATTTGACCTTGTCTGTAAACACTGAGTAGAGTATCTTTAATATAATTTGATTGATGCATTTTCCTTAGCAATGTAGAAAATAGCACTGATTAATTATAGATGTTAGGTTATGTGTCTTTTGAGTTAAGACTCCACCTTTTCTTTATCTGATCTTTTTTTTTTTCATCTATTATGACAGATACATTTCCTGAGATGAAATAAACTCATCTCTTGGGGAGGTTTTTCACTGTGCTAGCTCACAAAGAGGCCTGAGAGGGAGCAATATCCTATTGTTTTATTCAAGGACAAGGTCATCTTGCCTTGGAATTGGGCCAAGAAACCCTAGCAACAAATAATAGATCTTTTTACTCTGTTAGAAGTGAAGAAATCTATTTTAGAAACTTGGGGGAGTGTATTGCATACGCTACTTATATGTGTGAGATTGAGAAAAGTTCTGTCTCCTTGTGGAATATATTAAAGAAAAACTCTTACCTTTAGTCAAGAGAAGAACCATACTTCCCATCCTTGCTTTTAAATATTGTTTAATAATTTACTAGTGATCCATTTAAAATTAGACTTATAAAAATTAAATCAATTAAGATTAGTGAAAAAATGGTCATGTCACTATAAATATCCCTGAAACTTCTTCAGTCCATTTCCTTGATTTTATGTCTGACAACACTCTTAATATTTTATCCAGGTAATCTGTTTAAGAATTCCTCCAGAGTGATCATTTGGTTTTCTTCATTTTCCTGTATTAATAATAGTCATGTAAAATTATTTTTATTTAATTTAAATCCTTGATGAAGTACGTTTTAATGCTTACTTTATGTACTTAGTAAAAAGAAAAGGTTACTACTGTCACATCTGTGGCAGTTTTTTGTAAACTTTGAAAAACTTTGCCTATTTAGAACAAATAACCAGCTTATCATTATCCACATATTTTATTTAGATTATGGTTTAGTTATGAGCTCTTTTTTTTAAGAGATTTTATTTTTTTTGAACTTTATTTTTTTAATAGTAAATTTATTTTTTTATTGGTGTTCAATTTTTTAAAGAGATTTTAAAAACGAAAGAACATGAATGCCTGGATGTATATAGAGATTTGTGTGTGTGCGCATGCGCGTGTGTGTTTTAAATGAAAGTTTATAAATGTGTCCTCTAGGTCCCTGTTACTTTCCTGTTCTAGGATCTTTGGTCTCTCTACCTCCTTATTTTTCTTCATCATTAAGAAATTCAATTTATTTTTGAAGACCTGACATATGCTTGTATTTCCGTTTACAGTATTAAAATGCCAGTGCTATTAGTACTGACATAGGAGTTATGCAGGACTGGTTAAATACTGTGCCCATATTCTGGGAACATAGATAAGAAATGTGTACGAAAGCGTATAAGAGAACATAAATATACATTTATACTCTAAAGCTCATAAAGAAGTGATATAACAGATTACACTAAAAAAACAACAACACGTCCCTCTATGTTGTGCATCATACAGATCGTCCTTTTAAGCTCTTGATCCCTGCCCTTGCCTTTCTGTTAGTATAGAAACACTTTCACAAGATAGAACTAGTCAGTTGTCAACCTCTGCCATTTCTTCTTATTAATTGAACCTGTAGCATAGGCTTCTTATGTTAGTTTTGTTGTGTATATATAGTGTTGTGTATATATATATATATATAGTATGTGTATATGACATATAATAATTGTTCTTAATTAGTCTATGATATGGGTCATATATGCATAACTTACCAGTCAACCCCTTATCTCTGTTTCCTTTGTATGTTAAGTCACTATATAAATATTCCCCATGCACTTCGAATCTTTTCATTCCTTGTCCGTACACAGATCACACTGCATGCTCATTCCTTATAAAGCCTGTTCTCAGAGACATCTTAGTAATGGATTAACCTTATATTTGTTGATTGAAAAAGTAATAGTCTAGGGTCACTTCGGTGGCTCAGCGGTTGAGTGCCTGCCTTTGGCCCAGGGCATGATCCTGGAGTCCTGGGATCAAGTCCCACTTCAGGCTCCCTGCATGGAGCCTGCTTCTCCCTCTGCCTATGCCTCGGCCTCTCTCTCTCTCTCTGTGTCTCTCATGAATAAATAAATAAAATCTTTAAAAAGAAAAAGTAATAGTCTGAAAACATCTTGCAGATTAATGTACATATATTTTGTGAACTCTAGAGAAGTACATTATTGGTTTATATATTGAATTGATTATAAAATGAAATATATATATATATATGAGTGTATTTCATGCATATATATGTGTTTGTGTTAACACAATAATATAGTTAACCCATAATCTCATTTCCAATTTACATATATATAGAAAAAGCTAGAATTTTGACATTCTGCATGGTTTATTTTATTGATAAAAGCAACTTTAACTAGGGAACTTAAAAAATAGAGATTATGATAGGAATACCTTATAATGAATTATTTCCAGTAGGTCAACTTTTCACTAAGTTTAAATGCTAGTAAAGAACTTCATGACTTTCATAATGAAAGAAGACAAACCTGCCTGTAAAAAAAAAAAAAAAAAAAAGGCCATAGAATTGTAATCTTGATTGCCTCTCTTCTAGAGAAACAGAATGGGTTCGACTAGACGTTTCTAGTCTCAGAACTATTTTGAATAAATATGAAAGCACTTTTTTTCCCTCAGAAAATCAGAAAAAAATTGGAGTTAGTGGGAATATTGTGATGTGCAGTTTTTCTGGGTTTTATTGAACGGAGAAGTGCATAGCACTTTTTACTATTAGTGAAAAAGAAGATTGCTTGGGGCTATTAATAAGGATTGAGAAGAATTCACTGAGCATGTAGTGGCTGGGCAAGGGGCAGGGGGGGGCCAGGGGACGTGGACAGAATTTGAGTGATGAGTACAATTTACAACCTAGGTTTCCAGTGATTGAGATGTGAAAGCTGAAATTAACTTTTTCTTTATGGTTAATTAATCTCTTATTTACTTTTTTTTAATACCCTTTTCTTCATACTAAGTGGCAATTAAAAATAGGCATTTTGGGGATCCCTGGGTGGCGCAGCGGTTTGGCGCCTGCCTTTGGCCCAGGGCGCGACCTGGAGACCCGGGATCGAATCCCACATCAGGCTCCCTGTGCATGGAGCCTGCTTCTCCCTCCGCCTGTGTCTCTGCCTCTCTCTCTCTCTGTGACTATCATAAATAAAAAAAAATTTAAAAAAAATAGGCATTTTATGTTTGTATTATATTAATCTACAAAGTTTCCTATTCCTTGTTTGAATTAATTCTATTTATGGAAACAATCAAATGTCAAAATTATACTAGTTTAGAGATAACATTCACCTAAAAATAAAAATAAAGTTATTTTAGAAGGGGTACCCCCTGAATAGGTAAACTAATTTTTGATGCTTGCTTGCTTTGTGTTATTGTTATTCAGGTGGCACTTTAACCTGTGGCTTGTCTGCATTATTAGTTTTGTGCAAAACTTACCATTTAAAAAAAACACGTAACTTACATATTCTTTGAAAAGAAAGCAGGTAAAGACAAGGACATAAAAAGAATCACAGGTTTACCAGTCAGATAAAACTATTGGTAACATTTTAATACATATCTTCGTATTACAGACATGTTTGTATTATACCATAGTATAAAATCTGTAATAGTATTTGTTCTAGATTTCCCTTCCCCCCAAAATATATGTAGAAAAATGTATTTGAGGACAACTGATTTAAGAGACACTTTAACTATTATGAGACTTCTAAACTGCTTTGTCTACTTTACAGTTTTAAAGTTTGCAACATATTATATATTGCTCTACAACATACTATGTATTATATATAATTTACATTTTGAGGGAAAAGTTATTTAAGAGCTTCTTTAGTTAGTGTTAGGATTTCATCTCATATGGAAAAAATGCAACGTGATTTTAATAAAGTTTACTGTATTCATATCATTGTGTTTTTCTTGAAATTTGTGACAAATTGTAAGATACTGGAAGTCAATATTAAAATGTCTAAAGAAAAAAGAAGTGAAAAAAAAAGAAAAAAGAAGTGAGCTTTCAAATGGCTTAGCTAAAGAAAATATGTAAATACCTGTGACAACATTCTTGTCCTCTTCCCTTTCCATTGTGCATCATGTCTTTTATCATTGAAACCTTTTGTGTTTTTTTTTTTTTAACTTAAAGATTTTATTTATTTAATTCATGAGAGACCCAGAGAGAGAGGCAGAGATGTAGACAGAGGGAGAAGCGGGCTCCCTGCAGGGAGCCCGATGTGGGACTCCATCCCAGGACCCCTAGGTCATGCCCTGAGCCAAAGGTAGACGCTCAACCACTGAACCACCTAGGTGCCCCCCACTCATGTTCCTTTTAGTTGGGCATATTCCCAGATTTCTTTACCCTTCATTATCCTGTTTTCTTATTGTCTCCGTGAAAAAAAATTAGCAACTTAGTATAAATAAGATTTAAAGCCTGCATGTTGAAGAACAAATATCCAAAAGTTGACAGTAGTGATATTAAATGAAAACTTACTTTGCCCTAGAAAAAGAGATATGGATAAGTTAAATGTCTCTCAGGCTTTTTTCTTAGAGCAAGACTTCTTAAGCTCTCTCTTTGAATAGAAGAAGAGAATATAGATTGTAGTTCTCAAGTAATAGAAGTGTTTTCAGCATTAACTGAATAAAAAATGTCAAAATAAGAAAACTGAATGTTTTCTTGTGGGTTTTTATCCAGATTTCTCAAAAAGAGATTTAAAAATATGGTTTGAAAACTTTGTGTCTGGCTGCCTATATTTAAATGCTTGGTTGAGCAGTATTGACAAAAAATACATAGGAGTGCACAAGCAGGAATGTCATGTATAATTTGAGTAGTCTACAAAGAAGGAAATAAGACTTGAGCTGTGCCACTAATAAGGTCAAGAGATAAGCAAGATGTGAAGAAAAGAGGAAATGGGTGGAATTTTTGCAAGGCAAACAGAATGAGCTAAAAGCACTGAATCAAGTGTTCGTGTATAGTCAAGGAACAGTGATATAGATCAGCTTGGTGAGGTGGAGGGGCAGCTGGAGGTGTACAGGCTGATAAGAGAGAACCCTTTGAATGTCAGGTCGAAGAGTTTTGGGCCAGTGCTGTAGATTGAGGAAATAATTAGAAAGCCATTAACAGTAGAATATAGTGAAAAGTGTAATGTGGCCAGGGTACCACCTGGGATTGTAATGTTCATGAGTTAAGTTTCTGAAGTACAAGCTTTGCTTTAGGTCTTTCTTGAGGGTAGCTAGTAGTCAAAGCATTTCTATCAATCTGGACATAGTTGACTAATCATTTCTTCTAATTATATTAGGTGAGCAGGTGGGATGGATCAAGAATTCCCTAGGATTATTTTCTTTAAAAATTTGTGTGTATTTTAGTGAAAATGTAATTTTTCATCACATCTAAGACACCATTGACTAACCCATCTTATTTTAAATAACCCAGTATTTTCTTTTCATTGATTTTAGGATGGATCTCAATTTCAAAACTGTTAAAATAAAAAAGAAATTGTATATCTTAGAATCAGTGAAATATGATATTAGCATAATACTTAGTATAATTGTGTTTAACATTTGTATATTACAATAATAGTGTACATATAGTTGTGGAACTAGATACACAAAATCACTGGTTTTAGGAAAATGTATTCTGTATTTGGTTTTGGTTATTTGTAAGACTGCACTTCTGTCTTAGAGTTGCTCACAGAAGAGCAGCAGGAGAGGCATCTGTTGACGTGTGCATTAGTGTTATGTATGGGGCCCAGTGGAGGAATATACAAGGGGCAGCAGGAGCCCACCAGGTGAATATGAATAGATTTAAGGAATAAGGGCATTTCAGGCAGGCAGATTTTGAAGGTTTTAAGCAGCAGGTCAGAGTCATATGATAGAAGAACTTAGAAGCCTGAGTTGAAATGAGGTTGAAGATGCCCTGCTCCCATAATGGTTTCTATGTTGTAATCTTGTAATTGATAGGATGCTATATTTTCTATCTAAAGGAAACTAAATCCTGAAATATATTAAAAATAACCATCCTAGCGATCTACAGGAGCTCTTAGAACTTAGCTATGAATGGGAGAAGGGAGATCTCACTTAGGTTTCTAGGAATAGTTTCACTTTCTATCTATAAAAATAACACAGTTGGGGAAATAATTTGTACATGAAATAATGAAAACACTAACCAGTTGTAACCTTTGTGAAGGAAGTTACACAGAGAGAAGGCATTAGTAAGAACTGTAGCCTAGTGGGTAGAGGAGGGCTCCAGAGCCAGGAACTTGGATTTCTATTCTGGCTTCACCACTCACTAGCTATGTGAGTCTAGCTAATTTGTTTAGCTTCCCCCTTACACCGATTTCATTTGTAAAATGGAGATGGTATGGTTGTGTGAAGATTAAACAAGATAAAACCTATAAAGTGCTTAGAGCAATGAATGGCCCATAATAAGCACAGTTCCTATGTTTTTTTTTTGACAATGGCCATTTATCCTTCATTATGCGGAGGAGGTAAGGAAAATTAAATCTGTCATGCAAGTGGATCAGAGACTATGTGTTAGGTTTTCTCTTTGCTTGGATGACATGTCTTAATGTTGATTCACTTTTCTTCCTCTGCAGTTCCATACTCAGCAAGCAATCTTCTGTTCACTAATCTAGTATTAGAGTAAAAAGTAACAGTCATAATGTCATTAGCTAAAAGTAAGGCTTCCTATGTTCTAGGCAATGGTCAAAACTCTGTTAATATATTATCTCATTTAATCCTCACAACCATGCAAGTATATTGTCTTCTTTTTTTTTTAATTTCTTTCTATTTTTTTTTAAATTTATGATAGTCACAGAGAGAGAGAGAGGCAGAGACACAGGCAGAGGGAGAAGCAGGCTCCATGTACCGGGAGCCCGACGTGGGATTTGATCCCGGGTCTCCAGGATCGCGCCCTGGGCCAAAGGCAGGCGCCAAACCACTGCGCCACCCAGGGATCCCTATTGTCTTCTTTTATAACTCAAAGAAATCAAGGCATAGAGAAGTAAAGTAACTTTTCCAAAGTGATACAGCTAATAGGAGTGCAGCCAGTGGAAGTCTTTTCATGTACAGGTGTGCATACATATGCATGCACACGTGCACACACACACACACACACACACACACACACACCTGTGCACATGAAGATCTATTTTTGGAAGCTGCATGAGGGCACTAAACTTGGCTTCTAGTACTTTGTTGCAAGGATGGCCCAATTCCTTGTTTTCTATGTATCCTGTGGATTATAATTCTCATCAGAAAGTTGGAGAACAGTTTGTTTCTTCCCCCTACATTAAGACTTTCTCTAGCGTAAGTTTTAAAGGGATTTCATACAGATGTGTAGTCATTACCATCCCTACCATAAAATATAGAGTAACTTTACCTTGATCTTCAAGGAAATAAAATAAATGCATTTTATTCCCCTTGAACTGTGGCTAGAATTATAAGAGTATAATTTTGTATTGAAGAATTTCTCTCTTTATGTGGAAGTTTTCTATTGTTAATTCAACCTTTTTTGGGTCCCCACACATATTTGAGATTTCCCATCCGTATGGTCCTTCAGAGGTCTTTCATATTACCCTATATTTTTATACATAAGAATGCTGGGTTTTTTTGTTTTTTTTACTTATTGTTTGGGTGATGTTTGCCCTCTTAATTTGTTTCTAGTGAGATAAGTAATTTACAAGGAGCTAATTTTAGCATTTAGCCAAATGAGGTAGTTTTTTCAGCCACACAGATTTAGCAACATTGTCTTAGCCATTTAAAATACAGATAAATGAATCATAGGTCCATCTTTGTCACAATTTTGACATATCTTTAATCTCCGTTCCTATAACACATATTCTTGAGACTGTGCAATGTAATACACCTCTTAGAAAGCTGTGTGAAAATATACTTTAACCTGGCCACAACAGTGACCCGAGTGAGATCCAATGATTACGGACTCCATTGCGTTAAGAAGTCTTGGCAGTGCTAATGGCCCTAGGTTCAGTCTCCATTTTCCTTTAAATAGGATGGTGGGTGGGGCATTGTAGCAGGCAGGATTAGAGAACATCCATCAAGGTGTTGTATGTATGTATCAAGAACTGCCTCTGGATATACATTATTTCTTTTCTCTGTTTTGTTTGCTCCCCTAAGTACTATCCAAAGATGCTGTAGAAGAAGGTATTGCCTTCAATTGGTTTATAATAAACTTAATGGGTAGCTTTGAGTGTTACCCTGAACCTGAGGCCAAACAGGATGCATACTGAAATGTCATAGTGTAGCAAAGCTCACTAACAGCGCTCATTGCATATCGTTTTCCCATACTTAATGGATATTTATAGCAAAATACCTATTTCAGCTGTGAACCTTTTCCCATAGTAATAGGAAAGAACTATTCCAAGTAGGTTTTTGTGTAGCTGAACAATAAAATGCTTTATGTACAAGGACCTTGCTTTGAGTCCTTGCTCTGATGCTTACTAGCTGCACACTGTTAAGCAAGTCATTTAACTTCTTGAAGTTTCTGTTTTCTCATTTCGAAGTGAAGATCATGATGCCAATACTGGTCTCTCTCTACCTTGTTATGAAGATTATTAATGATTATAGTAATAGTTACTATTATTTTACTAAGTACATATATTATTTTCTTCATCAAAATAATACTAGGAGTGAAGTAAGAATCTGCGTTATTGGTGAAAAACTTGAGGTTTAAAAAATATAAAAAGTTAATATTTTCAGAATCAGACTCGAAAGCCTCTGTCAGTTATTGATGTTAGATTATAATGCTCTAAAATCATTTGTTTGTAGGTTGGAACCCTACCTTTTCTTAGTAGCTAGCTGTGTGGCATTAGGCAGATTAGTTAAATGTTCTGAACCATTTTTCCTAGTCTGTAAAGTGCTCTTAATGATGCCTACTTCATAGGTTTTTTTTGGTCAAGATTACATATGTGGCACAGGGTCTGGCATCTAGTGGCATCCATGAGTTTGATTCCTACTTTTCCAGCCAGAAAATTTCCCTTTTCTTGGTTTTTAAATAGAATGTTGACAGTGATGCAGAGATTTATCTTTCTTTATCTTGTTTTAAGTTCATAGAACATGAGTCTCTGTTGGACATCTTAGATCGATTATGATTTGCTTTAAGATCCTCCATTAACTACTTTTTACAGATGGGAACTGGTTTTCAAAATAGCTCATAAAAGATCATAGCTGCTATGAAAAATTCCTGTTAAATTTTCCCTACTTTAAAATTTTTCCCCACTTATTAAGTGATTTTGTGCAAGTAGAGCTGCTTAGTAAGACCTGTCTTTGTAGTCATTTCGTGTGTGTGTGTGTGTGTGTGTTTGCAAGGAGGTATTTTTAGATAGTTTAGCTGAACAGCAATCTGACGTCTTTAGAGGAGACATCAGTTCATTATGTGGATACAAATTCTATGCTTTCAGCTTTTATACACCAAGTCTTAATTTAAATCTGTTCTTCTTGCCTTTTCTAACGAAAGAGACTATATCATGGTATGTATTCTATTCCTTCCTAAGGTTGGCCTTTCTAGTTAACCTTTGCTTAGAGAAATGATCAAGGTAGAAATGCCTTTATTTTGCTCACAACTTAATATAGATAGAAGCATGGAATTTTGGGTCATATTTAAATATGCTATTATACATTATGCTACACAGTGTTTTTCTATTGTGATGTGATTCAGGGGATTTAAAATAGTCATTATGGGGCTCATAAATGCTGCTTTATTATAAGAACAATTTAAAGGCCGGGATGTGGGAGTTCTATACCTCTTAACTGTACATACTGCTTTTCGGTAAAAAAAAAAAAAAAAAAAACCTTTTGCTTTGTGAAAGATAATTTAATGCTAAGCATGTAAGAGGGACATGGTTATTTGCTTTCTTGTTGCTCTAAACACAGTGTTATATATATATTAAGTTACGATAATGTCTTCTTTTGCCTGGTTCTTTTCATCTTTTTTAAAATTCTGGGAAAAGAAGCTCTTAACAGCTTAAGCAAATTAATATTTGTTGTTTGTGACCCTTGTTCTCACAAAAACGTGCCTTTGATTAATAATGTACATAGAACTTATATATTTGTTTTTCTAATTTTACTACAGCTAATTTTGGGGAAAGTATTTATATAGAAGTTCAAACGATTTTTAAAATTAATTTTCAAATATATATTCTTTATTCATTTTCCAAAATTCAAAATTTGTATTTACTTCATGTCAAAATGACAAAGCCTGAGTGAAAACTTTTGTTATTCTTTCAGACATGTTATCTGCATGGTGTGAAGCTTCTAGGATTTAAAGCATGGTTTTTAATTTTTAATTCAGTTATTTGATAATGTGTGAACCAACCAGGATTTTAGTACTATTTTGATTATTGCAGTGGAATTCCTCATGTTTTGCCTTATTTTGTAAACATGAAGCTTTATCATAGAGAGATGAGTTTCCAAATCTAAAGAAAGATACGTTCTTGGAGAGCCAGGTTAATAATGACATCTGTCTGAAGATATGGAGAGGTTTCATTCTTCAAGAAAAAAAGCAGTAAGTAACATATATTAGTAGGGTCAGACATGACATTTTTGTGGTATGAAAACCAGAGAGAGGAAATCCTAAAGCCCTGACTTTAAAAAAAAAACAAAAACCAAAAAACAACCTTTCTTGTTCTTAAAAATTAGTGGTGTTATGTAACCACTTAAGAATTTAGCTGAAGCCTGATATTAAGTGACTCACATTCCTAGCTTCTTAATGATGCTTCTTTACTGTGAAATTCAAGCAGTTGCCAGATTTTTAAGTCATGAGTTCATTCTCCCCCCACCCCCAATTTGCATGCAATAAAAATTGACAATCTGTGCCAAAGAAGGTGTTAACACTGAAATTCTTATATGCTAAAAGCAACATATTTTATGTTAGGCTGTTTCTCAGTGAAATCATCCATATTTCAATTTAAGAAAAGTGACCAACTTTAGGCTAAAGTTTCTTTACTGAAAAGTAGTAAAACAGCTCCTAAATCTGGCTTTATTGGATCTTTCTCCTAATTCCCTTTGCCCCTCTGCCAGAAAAGCCATCGCTCTTTCAGAGTTGTTTTCCCCAGATCAACCAAGGAAGGTACCTGCTTTCTTCTAACACAATAATATACTAACCATGTCAACTAAACATGCTCTCAGGTAAGCCAAGGGTTTTCTTGTTTCACCACTCACTGACTTAAAGGGAGATTCTTATATAATAAGCTTGTACAAATAAAGCTGAAGAACCCTTAAGACTTGTGAAATTGAACACTTCAAGAATTTTTTTTAAAGGTACCTGGTGACTGGGGAGGATTTAGGTTGGACATATGAAGGATGGTGTTAATCCTTGCTCCCCCATTCCCACTCCACCACCACGCGCACACACACACAGACACAATCGAGCAGGTCATCTGCTCTGAGATAAGCAAAGCAGTGTCCTCATGAGGATATGCAGTATCTGACTTGTCAGATATTCATTCAAATCGATGTCCCCTCCCCCTTTTCCTGAATTAAAGATGATTAAATCATTTTTTGTTATTGTTGTTCCATTCACGTCAGAATCTCTCACAATTTTGAAGCACAGTTAAGTGGAATGTATAGAATTCTTGGCAATTGTGTATTTTTCACTTTTCCCCTCCTTTCACCACTTAAGTCGGTTACTCACTTGGGAATAAAGATGTCGTAATTCACTCCCGCTGCGGTGACCTAAAATTATTTTCACCTCCTTTACTTTTCATTTCTTATTCCCCAGTTTTCCACAGTTGGTAGAATGCATTAGAATAAGCCTTGTTTGGTTATATATGAAGATAGGCATCTATCTAGTTTGATATGAAGATATCTAGTTTGTAAGCGACGGAGAATAACATGTCACACCATGGCCTTCAAGGAAAGAGGATACACAAAGGAAATCAGAGATTGTATCTGATTTGCTTAATGTGTTTTGTTATTGGTATCTTGGTTACTATTTAGTTTTTCTTGATTCTGATCTTTAAATGAGTTCTCTTAAGATGTAAAAGAAAGGATATTTCTATCTCAGGAGGTCTGTTAATCCTGAAAGCATTTAAAGAACAAACTTTACTTACAAAGGCTCATTAATTCAAATGACAAACATCTAGTTCATATCTCAACTGAACTTTTATTAGGTTTATACATATGGAGGAGGCACTACGTATTTTGCAAGTTCTTTAAAAGATTCTATGAATAAAATTCTAAATGTTTAAGGTAACTTTACTTTAAAATATAAATGAATTCCTATTTTTCATTCCTGTGGGCTACTTTTTAAATTTTTTGCTAGTGTGTATCTTACACTTTTATGTTAATGGCTTAGATCAAAAGGGAAAGAAAATGGGACCTTGTATCTCTTGTTACCCTACCTGTTTATTGATTTCAAGAATCTTTATCCTATCGCAGTCAAAATATCCTCTTCCTCACCCTTATAATTATCTTGATCATTTGTTATTTATATATGTATTAACATGTAAACACTTAATGAGCAGCTAAAAAGTTTTACAAAATTTTGCCCCCAAAACCAGAAACCCATTTGTTGATTATAATAAAATTCAAGACTATGTATTCAATTACCCACTGGATATATTGATGTAGATGTGTCAACTCAGATTTGACATGGCCAAAATATAACCCCTGAATGCTCTCCCAACCACCACCAAAAAAAAACCTAACCAACCAACTAATCAAGTAGGCAACAAACGCCTGTGGCTCTCCAGTTTTCCTCAGCTCATCATCTTTGGCATTACCGTCTATTAAGACATTGAAGCCCTAACACTACAAATTACCTTTGGTTCTTCACATTGCCCCAAACTCATTATTCTTCATAAAATCCTGCCTTTTCTACCTTTTAATCATGAAGTCATGTTTTTACTCTCCTCCATTACTGTTCCAGTTGACTCCCACTGTTGCGTTTGAGTCTTGCCATTTTCATAGATAGATGCCTGATTTATCTTATAAACTATGAACCAGATCATGTCATTTCTCTTAAAACTCTTTAGTAACTCCCTATTGCACCTGGAATAAAATCTATACTCCCTACAAAGCTGTGTATGAGCCAGCTGAGGCTTGCTCTGCTTCTCTCATCTTGTTCTACTTTCCTTATCTTCTCCACTTCAGCTGCCTTGATCTTCCTTTTGTTCATTTAACAGACCAAGCCATAGAGTCTTTCCGCTAGTTGTTTCTTTTGCCTGAATTCCATTTCCTGTGATCTTAATGTGGCCGCTCCTTGACTCTCAGATCTCGGCCATTTTATAAGTATTTATCAATTGTATAAGAGATTAATTAACAAGAAGTACAAAAATGCAGATATAGGCAAATGTTATTAATTTCAGAATCAGTGGATAATTATTTTACCTTGGGAAGATTTTTTTTTTTTCCCCATGGCTGGATAAACTTAAATGAAACTGAATAGGGTATAAAGACCGAAGACAGTAATGAGCCAGCATACATTAACCCCCCCCCCCCCAGTATTTATATTAGCAATACTAGTGATAAATAAAGATTAACATTGTTAACTCTGAGAATTTTGTTATACTAAATCATGTAGTTTAACATTTATGCAAAATATGGACATAAATATTCACCTAAGCAGCAAAAAATTTCTGATATAAACTATTTAGGAATTCTGGATGATAAGAAGTTTGAAACATACTATTCATAAGCAATATTAATATGGATTATATTGAAGATTAAACTTTTGAAGGACTTCAGTATAATTCAATGCCAAAAACCAGGTAAAAGGTACTTGCTTGTGTCCTTACATGTAACAACTTCAACCATCTAGCATTATGAAAATCATAATTTTCTGAGAGCAGTCATTTTTTTAAAGATACATATATCATAGAATTGAGATTAAAATTAATCGTGCATCATTTTTGGTTTATACAAACATAATACATCATTAATAATGAATTCCGAGTTACTTTTTCCTTTTAGTATTTTTGCATGCTTTAGAATATTTGTTTTAAAATATTAATGTTACAGTTTTATATTATAGAAAATTTGAAAACTATTCAAATTATTTTTTTTCTATATTGCATAAAAGTATGATCTGGATTCTAGTGTTAGCAGTGCCATGCTAATTCACCTTCTTGGTTGTCAGTTCCCACAACTATGAAATGAGATTATGTTAAATGAACCCTTAAAATCTCCCCAGGTCTGTCACTGTACTTTGATACACAACCTTGCATTTATATAATGCTTTATATTACTAGAATTCTTTCACATTCTTTTATTCTCACAGCTCTCTTGTGAGGTGGGCAGGACAGACCTTGTTATGTCTGTTCTACACTGGTAAGGAAATTGAGTTTCAAAGAATTTAAGTGATTTTCTTGAATCACACAGACAGCTTGGAACTAGCCATGTATTCTTTCTATAGTATCATATGATAAACTATGACCTCCTAATGTGAATCTCTGGTTAGGTGCTTTGTTAAAATAAGTATTCATTTTATTAGGATATTTAATAAATTATTACTGCAATAACTTGAATATTTTTTACAATCTGATTCCTGTTCCTTGGAAATCTGTTCAGGCACCCACATAACTTATAGAAGGTCAGAACTAATTACTAAAGTATTGTAGCAACCAGTGGCACATAACTCACTCATTGCCTTTATGGTACTTTAGATAGATTTTTATCTTTTAAAGAAGTTAAACAGTTGATTACAGAGACCCCTTCCAAGTATCATCAAGTGAGGTGTCAAAAGGCCATTTTTTGTTTGCCACCACCTAGGTGGCATGCCTCACTGTGTCCTGAATTGTCTCTCCACTTCCATTCCAACCTCTTATAACCCAGTCTCCCTCCACCACCCTACCAGGATGATCTTACGAAACATAACTGGATCTTGTTAATTGCCTATTTACAAATCCCAGCGTCTTCCCATTGGCCTTAAAAAGCCCACTTGTTAGAAGGAATAATTCCTTCTCTTTTGACCTCATTTGTCCCACTCTCCTCCCTCAAGCAATCTCACTTTCTCCCATCCAGTCACTGTAGACTTCTGTTTCTTGAACATTTACATGCTCTTCCCACCTTACAGCCTCTGGCCTTCATGTCTCCTCCACCAGTAAAGCTCTCCCCCATCCTTATTGGGCTTGATCCTTTGTGTTCGTTCATTCATCATTCATTCATTCATCACTCATCTCAAATGTCATTTTCTCAGAGCATCCTTTCCAGGTTGTCCAATCTAAAATAGTCCCCTGAACATAAAATAAAAAATAAAATAGCCTCCCTGTTCCCAACCAGTACCATCCATTACATCACCCTACTTTTTTAGTATTCTCTTATGGTACTTGCTGATCTCTAAAATCGTTTTGTTTATTGTTACTTTCCTTGCTGTTCCACCCTCAAGCCCCTCCTACCTCTAGAAATGTATATTCTAGGGAGCAGGGTCTTTGCCAATCCCAGTCATTGCCATATAACTAGGTCCAATAGCAATGCCTGGTTCATTGAAGCAAGTCAGTAAATACTTGCAAAATAACTGAGTAATGAATGAGCCTCACGATTCTAAAGTAGAGTTCCAACACTCTTCATCTGCCAGGCTCCTCTTTTGGAATCTATACAGATAGAAAGTCAAAATTTTTTTAGCCCTGAAGCTTTTGTCCTTAACTTTTTTGTCCCAACTTCTAGGAAATCCAAACTAAATATATTGCTTAACTAGTTACTGTCCACCTAGGCTTAGTCTAATTCCATCCCTCTTCTGTTCCTCGTCTTCTTGTTTTATTCTGGTGATCCAACATAGAATCGCTGGTAGTAAGGGGTGACTGTGGAATTGGGAAGGGAGAGAATGTTGGCAACAGACGGTCCTGGTTCAGTGTCTCAGCCACAGTGTCTTCAGCTCTCCACCAGGGTTAACAGTTTGGCAATTCGCGCATGTGTTAAGTACTGATTGTAGTAGTTTAGGCACTTGGAAGCAAGGAAAAGAGTAATGACAACAGCAGACTTGTTCCCTTTTGAATTCACCTAGAGAATTAGGTCAGCAGCTATTGTAAAGAATGGTTAAGTTCTATGGCAGGTGACATTCTCGGTGTCACAGGAGCATCTTAGAAGAACTTCTCACCTCCACGAAGGAGAGTGCAGAGAATTAGGCAGCCTGGGAGTGAGTGTTCTTCTAGGAGGAGGGAACAGTGAAGACCCAAGAGAAAGATACAGAGTCTGCCTCTTGAATGTTCGTAAGGAGCTTTAGAGATCTAGTACAGAGAGACTCAGGGGCACCCTAGAAGCTAGTGGGGGCCATGATTCAGGGTGTGAACACTTTCCTGAAGGTGAAGGAAGTCCACTAGAAGATTTGTGGCAGGGGATTGGCAAGATCAGGTGTGTATTTTTCTGTTGTCTTGTAAAAGTTTACTCTGGCTGCAACATGGAGAAGAGATGGAAAGTGGGGGGAGACGACTTGCGAGCAGCAGAACAGTGGTGGTGTGGGGGCATTCGAGGGAAGTGGGATGGTATTTGTATTTTATATATTTATTTAAGTAATCTCTATACCCAACATGGGCTCAAACTCATGACCCCAAAATCAAGAGGCACATGCTCTTCCAGCTGAGCTGCCTAAGTGCCCCTGGGATAGTATTTGTAGCTTGCCTGTCACGGTGTTGTCACTGGGAGCCTGGCTCATTTTCTAAGTTCATGTTCTTGCTGAAGGTGAATTGCGGCTATGTAACTTCCAGATTATGAAAAGTTAAACTGTTTATATCTAAAGACATTTTCAGTTTATTAAGAGCTTGTATGTGTGTGCGTACATGCATACACACATGCGCTGACATCACAGATGATCTTAACGCAGTCTTAAGATTCCCTAAGTGTACCTCAATTAATGCTCTTCTATTTTCCTGATTTAAACTTGGGATAATAAATTAATAGGCATACACATACACGCTTAACAGGAAAGTTCAGAGAAAGTAATTGAAGTTTGAGGAAAGTAAAAGCTTAATGGACTGATATAGTACTAACTGTTGGTGTTAATTTAGGAAGAATGTGCTTTCTAAGAGAGTCGCTCAATTGATTATGTAAATAAATCTTTGCAGATGACTGAGAAGGTCATGAAAAATGGTGGAGCATTGACAGAAGTGAGGGTATTAGGAAGGAGTCTCCTTATGAGGTAATGTGTGTTTCACTGTGTCTTAGTAATTCGAACTATTCATCTGATGCTATGGTGTCTAAGGTTTACTAGTCCAAACAAAGGGGGAAAAAAAGGAAGGATGAAGGAGAAAGAAAAATCTGTTCAACTCCTTGCAATTTATGCAGTATGTGTTTCTGCTGACCCTGGGCAATGAGTAATGCACCACGAATTAGTCAGTTCTCCCATAATGCCCTCCAGACAGAGCTAAAGCAATGAAATTATCTGGTGTGCCAGGGTTGACACATAGAGCCCTTGACAATAAACATTAAATTAAATGTCTTGGCATGGAAGTCCTTGGAAATAAATGCTGAAATGAATATCTTTATCTTTTGAAGTAAAAGAGAAAAAGTGATACACTAGACACATAAAATTAATACCTACTATTTTTGTTAGTAACTTAAGAGGGATAACATGTAATTATTTTTTGATTTAAAGATTATTGTCTAGCTGAGTTGTAATACTCATCACTAGCAAAGTAGCAGTTGTGGTGGTAGTATTTGAATGAAATCTTGAAATGAACCAGTAGAGGTAGGATCCTAGATGTCAATTAAAATCAAAGTACTTTCCTGTGTGTGTGTGTACATGTGTGTCTCACATTACTGGGGTGGGATTTTTCAGTAAATTAAGTTATATAGCCAGTGTACCCATAAAGGATAACTTAGAATAGACACAGCTTCACAGTTGAGTCACATTACCTGTGGTGTATCCATCAAGATGAGCTACGATGCTCTTGTTTCCTGACGGCCTCTTGACACAAGCTGTAATAAACATCTTTTTCTGTTTAAGTCATGTGAAATTCTCATAAATATTTATCAAAAAAGTAATATATATTCACATTAGAAACTTTAGAAAAATGTTTTAAATTCATGATGTGTACATTGTGAGTGCTCAGAACCCTCCAGTGGTTTCCATGTCGCTCAGGATAAAATCCAAAATCATTATCATAGCTTTCCTACACGGTTTCAGCCTAGAATATCTCTCTGTACTAATTCCCTCTGGTCTTCTCAGAGCTTTTACTAACCTTTTGTCTATTCCTCAAACATACGAAGGCCACCCCTGCCTTTGCGTTTTGCTCTCGAAGTCCTTGTATGTGAAATGCCTGTTTCCCCGTTGTGTATCTACAGGGTTCAGGCATTTGCTCCATCAAGGTCTTTGTTATCTTAGCAGTGAGACCTTCCATCCTCTACCTTCTGTATCCTACTTTATTAGTTTTCAATTTACTTAACTCTGATTGGTATATTCTTACGTGTTTGATGGTCATTCCCCTGACCTCAGTTTCCTACTACCACACACAAACGCCAGGATTTAAAGTCTATGGAATCGAGGGTTTTTGAGGCTATCTGAGCTTCTTCCTAGGGAAATAAAAGTGCGTTCTTATTTTTCAAAGATTACAACATAAATTTTAATAGAACTATTTTTTTTCTCAAGCAGTCAATCTGTTCAGTGAATCTTTGAGTACTCAAATCAGTTGACTATAAGTAAGTGGGTTCTAGGCTTAATTTTCCATCTAACTTAGCAGTATTTTTTGAGGACAAGTATATTTCCATCATATATATGTGTGTGTGTGTGTGTATACACACACACACACACACACACACACACATATATATGGGTTCTCAATAAATGTGTTTGAATAGGTAGAGGAACTCTAATGTCTATTTTATCCAAATTAGACATAGTACTGTGTGGTCAAGATATTATCAGAGCCCTACTTACTTCTTCTTAAGCAATTTAGAATTTCATTGTGAAACATTTTTCACAAATAGATCTCACTTTGTGTTTGTATGAGTTATGATATTTATTTGTTAAGACAGTGTATTTATAGGAGTTATTTATTTGAGCTAATGATAATGTATTTATGAGTTTAAGATAATGCTGTCCATTGTACCAAACAAAACATACTGGTTCAAACACAGTAGAAGTTTATTTCTCTTTTGCATAAAATCTAAAGCAAGTACTCTTGATTACTTAGTGGTTGGTTCCCTTCTAAGCAGTGTTTCAAGGATCCAGTCCCTCTGTTTTTGGCTCAGTCATCTAACCTTCAAAACCAAGCTTCTGTTGTCTTCCAGCAGAGACTATTTTGCTGCAAGGGAAGAGGTCATGACAGGTCTTAAGGCAGATTTTTATAAGTGAGGTGTGGAAATGGCATATGTCACTGGTGTTTGTCAGCTTGAACTCACTTGTGTGGGCACATACATCACTATAAGGGAGGTTCGGAAATGTCTAGCTCTGTTTCCCAGAACAGAGGATACCAATAAATAACTAGCCAATCTCTGACACTTTATGTTATTTTGTTATATAGAAACCTTAGTACTATTGCACTTGGACGTATGGTAGCTTTTATGATCTTTAAGGAGTTAAAGATTACTTGTAGGTTAAAGTTTTTAATTCTGTGTGAGATTTTCTCCCCAAACCAACTGTTTATTTTTGTTCAAAAAGAAGGCAGCTTAGGGTTCTCCATAGATCCCCCTAGGAATCTTTTTTCCTTGACTTTAACCACTCATTTCCCTAACTCCATACTCCCTTGAGCGTTTTTACAGCTGGGATAACTAAGCATGATCCCTTTGGAGCTCATCAGAGTTGTTGTCTAATTGGTCACAGAAGTTGGTTTCTGGTATTACCAGCAACTTCTCTACCTCTCCAGAGACTGCTACTTCCATAGCACCAGTCCCACTTGGTCCTGGAAAACAAGAGACCGAGGACTCAAGTTTTAGCAACTGCAGGAAACTGGCAGTTTTACCACATGGATAATCACAAATTTTGCTTAAAATTGTCTTTATCGGGCTGTTTTTCACATTAGAAAATAAAGCTAGTCTTAAGTTAGTGTACAGTTCCTTTAAGGTGTTTACTGTTTACATAAGGGAGAAGACAGGAGCAAAGATTGGGTTAGAATATTGCGCCATAGCGATTTGGCGCCTGCCTTTGGCCCAGGGCGCGATCCTGGAGACCGGGGATCGAATCCCACGTCGGGCTCCCAGTGCATGGAGCCTGCTTCTCCCTCTGCCTATGTCTCTGCCTCTCTCTCTGTCTCTCTGTGACTATCATAAATTAAAAAGAATAAAATAAAATAAAAATAATTTTAAAAAAAGAATATTGCGCCAAATAACAAATATCTAGAGACAGGGTACCCTGGGCAGAGATTTTAGAGCCTCTTACCTGAGGGCTTTCAACAAGTCACTTGAGCTGTTTGCGCTTCTGTCTCTTCAGCAGCATCTGGGCTTTTTACAAATATTAGAACAAATTGGTGTCAAATATTGAGCTCCTTGCTTATTACATAGTACGTACCCACCCCCGCAATAATGGCAGTAATGGTTACTAACAGGAAAAGAAAATGCACAAAGGGGTTTGGGATTTAAATAGGTGGAATGGTACTCAGAAGATGATGTTTAAATAACCGGACTGAGAGCCAGAAGCTGCCATGTATTTTATTGACAATTTCTTGGACTGAGTCATCTAGGCATTTTTTTTTTAATTCCTTGGAGAAATGTGTGCTTTTCAGATGGGTGGTTATGGATGATTGCAAATAAATTGAAAAGAAGAACAGATTATATGTTGTGTCGGGGAATGGGGTGGGGAGATGGAGCGAGGATGGAGTGGCTATCTCTTAAACCATCATAAGACAATGTTTCTTAATAGGCAACAGGATATTTCATTTGCCATGTACCATGATAATTAATCAACTACCTCAGTATTTCTGTGGAAAACTATATAGACGGTTTTATTTTAGGTCCCAGATAAACATTTTCATTTTGAAAAATATACAGCTTTCTTTCACATGAGAAATTTTCATTGGTTCTGATATTAATATTATAGAACTGCTCTCACTATGCCAGGTGTCTTCCTTTAGGATGATGAAATTCATTGACTAATTCATAACTAACTCTGTGTATATGTGTGCATAATTTTTTTCTGATTATCAAATGTTAGGGAAATTATATACCAGGCAGAGTTCAGTTTCTGCCAAAAATAACTACCAGAAAAGGAATTGCTCTCCTCACATATTTTATGAGGTTCTCTCAATTTATTTTACTTTTAAAAACAATTAAAAATACTCTTCAATAAGGAACGTAATGCAGAAATGACCTCAACCAGTGCTAGCTTGGAATGCTTTCCCGCGTCACACCATGGAACTGGCATAAGGGAGTTAAAGAAGCTTTGCATTTAATGCAGGTTTAATAATGATTCCTGGATGTGTGATCTCAAAGTTGCAAGTACTGAATATTACCAAAATATTTTAAAGATGAGTTTATAACAAATAGTAAATGATTGTATAAAGAACCTGTAAGATGAATGACAAGTCAACTTCACTAATGTACATTATCACACAGATTCAAGAAAGTAATGTAACTCAAACAATTTATAGGGAACGAAAATTCTGCTAGGATGCAGATGTAATGTTTTAATGAATTGGTTTTATGAAAGAGTGAAAAATCATTGTAGGTTAGTATTTTTCTGTATGATTTTAAAATTTGCACAAGAAATTATATTAATAGGGCAGCCCTGGTGGCTCAGCAGTTTAGCGCCGCCTTTGGCCCAGGGTGTGATCCTGGGGACCTGGGATCAGGTCCTGCATTGGGCTCTCTGCATGGAGCCTGCTTCTCCCTCTGCCTGTGTCTCTGCCTCTGTCTCTCTCTGTCTCTTGTGAATGGATAAATAAAATCTTAAAAAAAAAAAGAAATTATATTAATAAATTGATATAAGCAACCCTTTGACCATTTCATCATTATCCATGGGAGTTTTCAAGTCAACTACTGAATTAATAAATACATTACACTTAAAGTTTAAGTATGTGTGCTCTGGAGACCCATACAGCCGGAATGTTTCTTTACCACCTTTTCACTATATGATCTTGGTACAAATCACTTAACTTTTCCATGTCTTAGTTTCTTCCTATTTAAAATGGTCATAGCCACACCTACTTCATAAGATACTTGTAAGGATTAAATGACCTAATACATCTTCAAGTGTTGGATCGGGGCCCAGCACAGAGGCACTGGTATCTGGTATACAAGTGTTCTTAGTATTGCTTTCTCTTTGAAAAACAGTGGGCATAGCCTTACATTTTGAAATATTTTGAAATATATGGTACATAAATTCTCATCATACTAGAGGATTCTACTTTTCTGTTTTGAAGGAAAGGTCATGTGGATTGCTTTCATTCAACATCTGGTAGAAAAGGCTTTCTAAAAGTATTTGCTTAAAAACATCAGTTTACTAGTTTTGGTTATTTATTTTCCTCAACAGATGATAATAAGTGTTCTATTTGTGTACAAATGATCACTATTTCATAAATGTAGGAATTAAATTTTAGATAGATTATAATTTGCCCAACTGTAGCCAACGAAGTTTATGATTCATTTATGTCACTAATCCCCAAAAATGTGAGGCTGGCCTTTCTGCCCTGGGGTAAGGGCTGGGTTACTACCATATTTCAGTAGGTAATTCTAACAAGTAAAGGCTTATTTTTGGGCAGAAAGTCATGTGAAATAGTCATGTGTATAAGTTTATCTTAATAGCAAGTCCTCTCTATTACAGCTTCCTCTAAAACATTGTTTTAATGTTTCAGTAACAAGAAATTCTTGAAAAATGCATGACTGAACTTGCACTTTGCTCCCCTGCAGTGGTGTTTCCATTCAGTCTGTCCTCTAGAGGCAGCATGCTCAGGATGGCAAGAGTATCATTGTGGTTAAAGCCATACCAGGTTTCAGCACGTGTGTCTGGGTCAAATATATGGAGGCTTCTGCAGTCAAATATCATAGACTACACACAAAAGCACAGACTCCCCAAGACATTACCACTTTGAGAGAATTCTTAGCTATGACAATTTGAATGTTTGTAAAAGAGAGAAATTGGACTATAAGCATATCATGATAATGAGGTTGTTTACTTCACAAAATTTAGTACAGTGTTCTAAGAGTGAGCTCCTCCATATAGACCTACGGTTTAATGTAATATATAGCCTTGGGGAATATGTATCATAAGTAAACTACTGTAATGGTAGTGGTAGGTATGACAGTGTTAAAAATTAAGTCAGGTTTTTTTTTTTCTTTTTTTTTTCATTGTACTTGAAAAACATCTGACCCAAGGTGATGGAGAACCTTGATTGGAAAAATGCCAGAGGGAATGACGAGGAAGAGAGAGGCATCAGTAAGGTAGATTTTGTAGTTCCCAATGATTAGTTCATTTAGTCATTGTGTTATATTCATCTGATGGAAGAAACTAAGGTACACAGAAGTTAATTAACTTGTTCAAAGTTGCTTGAGTTAGGAAGAGGTTGAACAGATGATAACTCTATATATGTTGACATGAAGCTTATATCTTTTGAACCTGGCAGGAACCTGGGAGAATGTTCTTGCAAATTATTTTTTTTTGTTCTTACAAACTATTAATTTTTGTTCCACCAGTAGACATAAAGCACAAATCCTTCTAGACCCACTTCTGTAAAACATAGTCATATTAACATTAAAAGTGTCTCCGTGTGTTTTAATGGGAAATATAATTAGATCTATTCATTATTAAATTATCTCATGACACCTTTGGGAAAACTTTCATGTTTATGAATAAAAGAAATTGTGTACTGTGCAAATATCTTTCTCTTTGTTGGAATATTGCTGGATGATGTAATCAAGAATAAGTATTGGATCTAGGCATATCATAAGGCAGTATAAGGGAAACAGAAATTACTTCTGATGAATAATATCTGGGAATCCAAACGTTTACTCTTTCTGGTGTTTTTAAAGAAATATTATGGAGAGATATAAAAGTCGATCATATTATAAAGTGGCCTTTAAAATGGTCTACTAAATAATATTTCTGCCTACTCAGTCTCAATGTAGAAACAGGTCAGAGAGTGTCAGGACTAGTAGTATCTGAATAAATCAGTAGTGAAAGTGTGTGTGTGTGTGTGTGTGTGTGTGTGTGTGTGTGTGTATACAGATGCAGAGGGGGTGAAAATATGAATTGCTTTTAAAACACAACTTGAATTCAAAAGTGGGTAAGGGAACGGTGTTTGTGGCTGGAACAGTAGAAATTCTGGATCTGGAAAGGACCTGTATCTTACACGGCATCCACATGTGGTAATTATAATAGCTAACACACTTCTATCGTGATTTCTCTGTGCTAGGCCCTACCCTAAATGCTTTATTCCGGCTCATTCATTTAATCCTCACAACACAGGTTTCCAATAAGTGATGAATGAGTAGAAAATATGAGAGATGTTATTTTCACTAACATCTCAGAGAAAGACCGGAAATGTGTCCAGTAACATACCAACTCTTCCTTGCAGAGCTTGAAAACATGATCATAAAGAACACTCACTAAACTCCAGTGATAGGAAGAAAACAATATTCATTTGGGTAAATTCTTAGGAATACATCTTAATATGAAGTTAGTTTAGGTCATTAAGTATGATAATTACGTTAGATAGTGTTACTCAAGGTAAACTGCCAGCGAAGATTATGTAGATCCCTACAATTACCCCAAACCTTGTGTGTTTTGTTGTAACTGTTTCTTGAAATAAATTCATTCTAAAGATTAGTTGGGAAATTTTTCAGTTAAATAAATTTCAAATGTTGGTGGCAGTATTTGTTTTTTGTTTTTTAACTCTTGGATTTCTCAGCAATCCTAAGCTAATAATAATGTATTGTGAAACATAAACTATTCCATTTCCATTACATGTCCAGTAATATACCTACTCTTCCTTGTAGAGCTTGAAAATGTGAGCATAAAGAAGTCTTTTGTGGGGAGAGAGGGAAAGAGAAGCTTCTACTACTTTATCACCACTTTAAGGAATTTTACCATTTCAACAAAGTATTTACTTCCTGATGTCAGAGATTCCAGGCACTCAAATTCATTGCATTTATGTTCAAAACAGAGTTCATATATTAACTAGTATATTTATAAATGCCAATCATTAGACTAATAAATCAAAGATTATCAAATGCCTTTCAATATGAGACTTAAATCTTTTAGATAGTACTTGTTTATAGCTAATTGTTGTAACATTCCTTTTTCTTCCAAAAGAGAAAACAAAAAATAAAATAAAATAAGAGAAAAAAGAGAAAACAAAACAAATTACTATATAATTGATACCCAGATTTTATGAAACTATGATTAATTTTGCTTATGTTCATTTTTTGGCATTTAAGAATCTGATTTTAATAATCCCCTGTATTACGTATTTAATAGTGTTTGCTGTTCAATCATTTGCCTAATGGTAGTTTATTGCAGTTGTGATCCATAAGTACTGTATTTCTAGGAATATAGGTTGATAGATCCAGGAAAAAATTAAGCAGGAATATATTAATATATCAAATATTAAAAATATTTAATAAATATAAGAGATGCCTTTAAATTGTGTTCTTCCTTGTGAAATATATTGGTATTAAGATCAAAATGTATAAAATGTGTTAATTTCCCCTTTAGCTTAATTATTGTTTAGTTTTATTCAGGTAATGACTGTATATAGTCCCAACTTCAAACATTTTTCTTATATTTTGAACAGTTTCTGTTATAAATGGTGGTTAGGATCACAAATAATTCACAGCCTCATTTTAATCTGAAATTTAATGAAATAGGATACTGATAGTAATTTAAATAGGCATTGAGTCAAGCCTAGAAAAATTTGGAATAAATGAAACTTGTCGTCTTTGCCATATCGTGCCCTTTTTGAGTATTTTTTACTCAGACTATGAGTTACTGCCTCTCTGGGATTCTGTGTTAGCCTTGTCGACCTCAGGTTTAAACATGGGTGCCTGTACCCAGGTTTGTCCGCTGACTTCCGATCCCTATATAGTTCATTTGCCTCTTAAAGACCCACTGCCCCTAGATTAGGCACAGGTCTCTATTCTTTTTAGAGTATTGTGACTGGCTGGGTCAGATCAGTGGATTTCAGACTCTTCCTTTATGGAAACAAATTCCATAACTTCTCCCATTCTGATACCTTGGCTGAGGTGTACTGTCAATAAAGTTTACTCTGATACTATTATCCCAATCTATGGAAAACATTTTTAAACTTTCTTAAACATGGCATCCGCTCTAATATAAAGAAGTGTTCAGTTAAGACTAAATTATGTATGCATTTACTGAGTTTAATATAACATTATTTCATGCTGCCCTGCAAAATACGGGGGGGGGGGGTAAAAGTCGTGGTTTTTTTTTTTTTAAGTATGTTTGATTTATTTTTATATCATAGGTAACACCTGTTTCAATTACATTTTGGTTAATAGACGTTACATTTGGAATAGGATATGTCTGATTCCCCGGCCCTAACAATCTGACAGCAGATACTCCATAAGTGTTTATAAAATAGAACTGAATTCTTAAGAGTGAAAATATTTTTTTTTCTTTTTAAATACTCCTTGTGGTTCTTAGCCTAACAGCCATGTAATTCTGGTGTCTGCGGCTGTAAGCTAGCATAGATGAATAGATTGTGGCATATGAAGGCTGGATCCACGTGTGTTCTACTAGATTCAGAGCTCTGCAGCTTAATGCTTTCCATACAGTGAGTTCTTAGGAAGGATGACCAGCTGATGGATGCTGGAGAGAAGAGTCCTATGAGACTTGAATAAATGTCTAGTGAGTAAAAATTCATTAGACAGTTTTATCCTCACTTGACAAATTTAAGTTAATTTTAAAAAATCACACTGTGACACATGCCAACTGGAGTCAGGTCTATAAAAAATAATCAATAGAAATCAATTTATTCTATAATTATATATATCGATTTATGCCTTTTAAAATCACTGAGCTGTTAAGTAATGTTTCCCCAGTTGACTTCTGTAGTGAGTGACTGAATTAAATGGAAATGTAGCTAGGATGATGAAGGATGTTTATCCTGGTTTTGGACATATTATTTTAATATCTGATATCTATCACTTAACTAAACATGCAAAATCATAATCATTAGTACAACTTGGCAGATTTCTGTCTTCAAATTGTTCCCGAAGAAATCCTGCAAATATTTCACTGTTCTACGTTGTGAATAAATATATATAAATTCTCAGTTTAGTTATTCAGCTATCTGTTCCTTATAGGGGAATTGTTATTCTCCTAAATTTTATCTAAATATTTCATAGCATCTTCAATTATCAAGTTTTTAAAAAACAACACTATTAGTGAGGTATGTCATGTTTGCAATGATTTCACACACTTGAGTAAACATCTCACTTCTCTGAGCTCCTCCAACATATGTGCTTTATGTCCATTTATTTGGCATCTAATCATATACCTCCTAATAACTTTAAGTGCTTTCTTTGTATACTTGTCTCTTATGAAGTCAAAAATATTTCTGTACAGACTGTATTTAATATTATTAAGTATTTTTAAATATCATAGTCTGTTTAGAGAGTCAGATCAGAATAATTGTGGGATATAAATATTTTGCCTCCTTGTTTGGAACTTTGAGGTATTAAAATTCTTTGGTCTTTGTCATAAAACTGAATCACCTCGCTTGGGAAACTTATTCTAATCCGTGGAATGGTGTCTTGTTTTCAGAAGGGGAGAAGGGATGAAGGTCAAAGGAGAGAAGGGAAAGTTGCTAAGATTAACTCTTACAAAATTTTACATTAACATTCCTTATTATTATTCAACAGCTAACTAGGATCAATAAGTAGGGAGGAAATGGAGAATGTTACCACTATTGCATGTCAGCATATATTTTGAAGTGCCGTGTATATTACTAGCCAATAACATAATAAGTGGGATAGGATAAATAGTGCCCGTTTTTAATTCACAAGAACTGATAATAACTTATAAGAGTGTAAGATTCTTATGGCAGTGGTTTTCTTAGTGTCTCATTCACTGACTAGCACATAGAGGAGAAAGTCTCAATAAATATTTGTTGAATGGACAACTATATGGATGTTTTCTTTTTAAGATTTATTTATTTGAGAGAGAGAGCAGGGGGTGGGACAGAGAGAAAGGGAGAGAGAGAATTCTTTTTTGTTTAAGCTATTTCTTGCTATAAAGTTGTGTTCGTCTGCTTGCTGAGGACTGAGCCCTGAGCCCAATGCAGAAGTCAATCCCAGGACCCTGAGATCACGACCCAAGCAAGCCAAAGTCAAGAGTCAGTTGTTTAACCAATTGAGCCACCCAGGCATCCTGTGGATAATTTTTCAATTTATTTTCTGTTTCATAGGGGAATGGTAGAAGCACTTGAGGGATACTTAGTGAATCTGTTCCATAGAAGTTATTTTATTTAGGGTGTAAACATGAGCAAATAGAAAATTGTTATATATGTGTGTGTATGTATAGATAGGTAAATGTTGTCCATAACTTTCTCAATTTTAAGTTCTTTGAAGGCATTCTTTTCTGTTTTCATAGAGCCTAGCATCGTTATTTGTATAACAATATATTTTGTCAATCCTAAGATGCTCATTTTTTTTTTTTTGAGAGACAGAGAGGGCCTGCGAGCAGTGGAGGGGGTGAAGGAAGGGGGGGGGTGCACAGAGAGGGAAGGAGAGAGAATCTTAAGCAGGCTCCATGCCTAGTGCCCCATGCAGGGCTGATCTCAGGATCCTGAGATCATGATGTGAGCCAAAATCAAGAGTCAGCCACTTAACTGAGCCACCCATGTGCCCCTTTTCTTTACTTTTAAGTAGTATGTGGGGATATAAGAACCTCATCTCTCTTTTTTTGTTTAAATTATTTCTTGTTATAAAGTTGTGTTTATGGTGGCTAACAAACAACAGTAGACTAATTTGCTCAGTGGTGTGTACTTTGAAAGTTGTCACTCACTGAATTAGGTGCTCACCCAAGTGAGCACCTTCAAACCCACCTCTTTAAGCATTGGATTTAGTATTAAGGTTTATTGAATGTCCATAAGCTTTAAAAATTTATTTTGTGACTTTTGATAAATAGAACACTATTTAGTAATTTGTGAACTTAAAAAATGAAAGATCTTTCTTAGTACTTTTGGGTAAATGGTATGGAGTAGAGTATAATAAATTTTTTCAATGTCTTAAGAGTTCTTGATTCAAATTGTAATCCTCTTTCTCCTGCTCCTTCCATAGCTTCCTGCAGATTTCACAAAACTACACCTTACTGATAGTCTCCACCCACAGGTGACGCACGTTTCTTCTAGCCATTCAGGATGTAGTATCACTAGTGATTCTGGAAGCAGCAGTCTTTCTGATATCTACCAGGTAAGAAGGTGTTTTCTTTGTCATTTGCTTCATTTTTATGTATTCTAAGGATTTTTTTTTATTCTTAATTGATAGGATCTATAAAGTAAATATATATGTGTATATTATATGTACATACAGGTACATAAAATGCTAATGTTATAGTAGATTTGTTTCAGGAAGTAGAACTACTGTCTAATTGTATTTGCCTCTGCTGTTACCAATTATCAGAATTTTAAATATTTAAAGTTTTAAACTTAAAGTTTGACTTTAAATATTTAAATTTGACTATAGACATATTAGGTGTATGATTATTTCTGGACTAGAACTCCAGGGGAAAACTGCAGAATTATGCTAAATAGTAAGTTTTTCTTATTAAAATCTTGTGATTATTATAATTAGATCATTGGATTATTTTTCTTGCATTTTTAATTATGTATAGATTTAGTTATGTATATAAAATAAATTTTATGATACTGATGGAGAGAAAAGAAATGAGAACTATGGAATTCCAAAAATGTTTTAAAAGCCAAATAATTTTAATTGTAAAGGGAGAGTTCATTGGCTTAGAATATGTATATTTAGGAAAGGTGACTAAAATAATGCAAAAAAGGCCTGTTTGTGAAGAGGTCTTTAAATAAATACTAAGATGGGATTTTGGATGGCTTCAAATAAAAAGAGCATAGTACTCATTTTACAAGGCATAATTCTTGACTTCTTAGGAATTGTGATAGGAGATGACCATAGGAGTACCTGTCCTTAGAAACATTATAGTGTTTCAGGATCACTGAAATATTCAGGCAGTGCTAAGTTTCTATTAAAAAAAATAATAATAAAAGTAACTAAACAATTAGAATGCCATCAGGGCAAAACATACTTAAGTTCTAAATTTAGTAGATCTTAGAGAATTAGTTTTAAGAAAGTAATAGGTACACAACTTTGTAGAGAGCTTACTGACTAATGATCAGTAGAGACAAATTAATTATTTGCAGATTCTTGGCTTATTAAGAATTTTTATTATTTTGCAATAAGAAGTAATATCTGGTTCTTTAACTTTAAAAATTTCTACTTTATCAAGTATAGAGTATCAAATGCAAAGATAGATACCTCGCAGTAAGTGTTAACTTACAAGGCAACTTTTAGGAAGTAATCCCACTTTCAAATGTTAGAGGAGGAGAAGGTGGGGGATAAAGGCAAGGTAACTTTGCTCTCCTCCCTCCACTTGGCAGTACTGCCTATTTTCAAAAGTTGATTTTTTAAAACATTTACTCGAGTATCCCTTATGCTATGAATGGTACAACTAAAAATTGTGCTTTATAGTAACTGAAATGTCATGATAGAGCCGTGTCTTCTAAACTTTGAGATGACTGTACCCTTTAAAGATCTGCTGTGGAAACACAGCTTGAGGTTATAGTACATACAGACCTGAATGGAACTCCTAGAAGGCAAATTTATAAGAATGAAATAAGTTGTTCAAATAATTTACTGTGGAGTATTCAGAAGGAAATTCTAGCTTTATGTGTTTAACCCTTGAGTAAGCTGGGATAAGTTCATGAGGAAATTCTTGGTGATACAGAATGTCTGAGAATCCAGGCTGTGGGTGAGAACTCCAAATTGCTCTGATGTGGTCTGCCTGCAGCCTGACTTCATCTTGAGATATAGATGGAATAGAGGGTCCCTGTGTATTTTTATTTATTTTAGTTGAGTTTCAAGGCTATTCATTTCAAATTTGATGGCAAGCATATAGCCTGTTAAGTTTATAACCTTCATAAGGAAAAATCCATAGGAGTATCTAAGGATTTGTTACTAGCTATACAAAACTTAAAATTTAACAGAGATTCCCAATAGACCATTTCCATTATCTTTAAATCAGAAACTCTTAAGTTGAGAAGAAACCTGACAGATGCACCTGGCTCAGTGACCAATCTTTTATTTGAATCCTCTACTACTTTCCTTTTTATTGTGTTTTATTTATTTTTTAATGTTTAAAGTTTTTATTTAAATTCTGGTTAGTTAACATAGAGTGTAACATTAGTTTCAAGGGCAGAATTTAGTGATTCATCAGTTGCATATACACCCAATGCTCATTACATCAAGTGCTTTCCTTAATCACCATCACCCATTTACCCTATCCCCCACCCACCTCCCCTCCTGCAGCCCACAGCCTGTTCTCTATAGTCAGCAGTCTCTCTTACGGTTTGCCTCCCTCTATTTATTTTTTCTTATAAATTTCCCCAATGTTTATCTGTTTTGTTTCCTAAATTCCACATATGAGTGAAATCATGTGGTATTTGTCTTTCTCTAACTGACTTAATCTGCTATCAATGAAGTACCAGTTTTTTCTTGAACATTTCTAGGGATGGTCAACTATCTGCCATGGTAGTCTATTTTATCTTTATATAATTTCTGACTTAGGAGAAATCTCCTAAGTCAGGTAAGGGAACTTTCTCCTAAGTCAAAAAGTTGTCATTTTGAAGAAAGTATAGATGCTAGGAGATGGGCCTGGAGAGGTTGAAATGCATGCTATGTACCAGAGAGAAAAGGGTAGAATAATCTTTCTGAAAGGAGGAGAGGAACACAAGAGCGAAATGGAATAACTAGCTTTAAGATGAGAAACTTTCCTCTGTTTTAACAGGTACATATTTATCATGGTGGGTTTGGAGTGGGGAGTTTGGGAGTTGAGGGCGTTTTTCTCTGGTGGCTTTTTTTCTCTCTGAATAGATGAGTTCATTTGTTAAGAGTGAGAGGGTGGGCAGGTTGGGAATTTGAAAGAGAAGTTTGAAATAGAAGTTTCAGGGAGTAGGAGAGCAAATTGACTGGAGTCATGGAAGCTCAATTGAGATGGTGCCCTCAAATTCAGAGTGATTTTCCTCTGCCCTCTTAAGTATTCTTTTTTTTTTTCTACAGCAAGCACAAAGAAAGCAAAGACTTGGCTTCACCCAGTCCCAGAGTTTTGTTAAATGAGTATAACACAAAGACGGATGAAGCAACATGCCAGGCTCTTTTTAACGGCTGAGCTTTGTTTTTGCATGCCTTCTGCCTGGAATGTTTTCTCCTAGGTTGATCCTTTTCTGCCTTCATTTTTAAGTACCATCTTCTCAGAAAGTTCTTTCCTTAATTACTTTCTGAAAAGTAGGTCCTAACATTTTGGTTCCTTTCCTGGCGAGTCCTTTTGTTTAGACTTTGATTGAAATGATTATTGCTTTCTCTGTTCTGTCTGCTTACTAAAATGACAGCTTCAAGAAGATAGAGAACTTCTCTGTCTCATCTCTATTTTCTCTCTAGAGCCAGAAAGTTGTGGGCATTCGGTAAAGGTGTATTGAATGAATGTGACTGAAATGCTAAGCTGAAATAAGCTGGAGGAGTAAAGCTAGACATAGAAGGTAGTAGAGTCTTGAGGACTGAAGGTATGCGTGAGTTGTAAAGGGCTTATCTGGGGAACAGATGGAAGCAGTTGAGAGCAGGAGTTTGTTGGCAGTAGAAAACAGAATGCTTAAGTTGGTGATATGAGAGTGCAGTTCTAGCCTTGATAAGATCCTGTCTACATAGTGTGATTCTCAGAGCAGTAGCTTGGTGGACTGGAAATTGTTGTTTAAAAATAGATCAATAGAACAGAGAGTTCAAGTAAAATGGAATTCATATGTAAGGACGTAATATGTAGTAGAGGAATCCTCACAAATCAATGAAGAATACAATAGATTATTCAATAAATCATCTTTAGGGTGAGGGGAGTCACTTTTAGTCTCATTTTAATTTATTATTTTAAAAAGATCTATCTGTCTGTCTGTCTACCTACCTACCTATCTGAGAGCGAGAGAGAGCAGCACAAGCACGAGGAGGGGCAAAGGGACCAGGAGAAGCAGAGAAGCTATTGGTCTCCTGACTGAGATCATGACCTGAGCTGAAACCAAGAGTCAGACACTTAACCAGCTGAGCCATCCCAGCGCCCTGTACTCTCGCTTTATATGATAATTAAGATTAAGTTTCAAATAAACTCAAGAGTTAGCAAACTTTTAATCGTATATTAATAATAAATAATAATAATAATTAAAAGAACATTTGAGACAGAAGTTTAAAGTCAGAATACAGGGATCCCTGGGTGGCGCAGGGGTTTAGCGCCTGCCTTTGGCCCGGGGCGCGATCCTGGAGACCCGGGATCGAGTCCCACGTCGGGCTCCTGGTGCATGGAGCCTGCTTCTCCCTCTGCCTATGTCTCTGCCTCTCTCTCTCTCTCTGACTATCATAAATAAATAAATAAAAATTTAAAAAAATAATAATAAAAAATAAATTCAGAATACAACTCACTTATATTGAGAAAAATACAGTTCACTATGTAACAATATTCAAAGGACAAGAGTAGGTAATTTGCAAAAAAAAGTACATATAGATATCTGTATCTTAGATAAAATATTTCAAAACATTTTAGTAATTGCACATGTGGGATTAAATACAATATTTTACTGTCAAATTAGCACCAACTTTTTTTTTTTTTACTTATAATAAATATTTACACATAGACATTCTTACACCTGTTAACGCTTATAATTTTGGAAAGAAACCTAACAATTTATACTAAGAAGTATAAAATTGTTCCTGTTTAGGCATACATATATTTTTAAAGTCTGTATTGAAGTAAAAAAAAAAAAAACTGATGTGTAAAATTAGGAACAGTACAACTTATACAAACTAGCCTTATTGCAAGCATTATATTTATTTTGAAATTTTTCTTTTCTTTTTCTTCTCCTTTCTTTTCTAAGATTTTATTTATTTATTCATGAGAGACACAGAGAGAGGCAGAGGGAGAAGCAGGCTCCCTGCAAGGAGCCTGATGTGGGACTCAGTCTCAGGATCCCGGGATCACAACCTGAGCCAAAGGCAGACACTCAACTATTGAGCCACCCAGGTGTCCTTCGAAATATATTTTCGTCATTCTACATATATATGGTTTTGTAGGTAGTTCCTACTTACTTATTGTTTCTGTTAAATTATCATCAGCATTAGCATTCAATATAACCTACAAGCCTAAATTTATATCAAGTCTGACTTATGTGTTATTTGGGTTAAATATGTATGTTCAAAATTCTACACAAAATTTATTTACATTAAGAACGCTTATTAAGCAACTCCTCTAAATATAGAGGTATGCATGGTATATTTAATAAGCAAATACTTTTTCATAAATGATTTTTAAGTACTTGGTAAAACATGTGTAGTAGTTATTTTTATTTTAGTTAAACTAATGCTTCACTGGAGCTTTACGGCATTCTTCTGTTCATTTTCTTGATATACTTTGAAAATGCAAAATAATCTTTTAAGAAATGTATTCACAATATCATATATGTAGTCCCTTTTGATTTCAGTAAATCCATAGAGCTTTGGCATTTATCTGAAGATGTTACAGTTTTTGGGGTGCCTAGGTGGCTTAATCATTTGGGCATCAGCTTTTGGCTCAGGTCTTAATCTTAGGGTCCTGGGATCAAGCCCCGTGTGGGGCTCCCCACTCAGTGGGGAATCCACTGCTTCTCCCTCTGACCCCTCCACCTTGCTTGTGCTCACTCTCTCTCTCTCAAATAAATAAAATCTTTTTAAATAAAATCTTTTTAAAAAATGAAAATATTACTAATTTTTCTTGAGAATATTACTATTTATCTATAATGTCCATCTAAACCTGTAATTTAGGACAAGAGTTATTTACCTACCTGAATTATGTAAATCTTTCTTCTTGTTCCTGAGACAAATATAATCAGATACTTTTTAAATATAAAGTGCTTTTATGCTTATCTTTATTTAGAATAAAAGAGTTTAAAGACTAGCATTAATCTTAGTAATATTATAGTTTGGAGGAAGCTAGAAATTAGCAAGCATTTTATTTATGTTTATATACAAATACATATATTTAAGATTTTATGTTTTATGACTTAGCAAAGCAGAAAACACTGCTTTATTATATTTTAGCTATTTAGTATAGTTGAATTTAATATTTAGTATTAGTATTTAGTATTTATTAGTATTTAGTATTTTAGTATTTAGTATTTAGTATAGTTACATTGTTACATTAGTTTCAGGTGTATAACATAGTGATTCCACAAGTCGGTGAGTGATGCTTAGCTCACTACTAGTGTAGCTACCATGTCACCATACAGTGTTATTACAGTACTAGTGACTGAATTGCCTATGCTGTCCCTGTGTATCTTTTATTTTCCTAAACTATTCATTCTGTAACCGGAAGCTTGTATCCCCCACTCCCCTTTACCCATTCTGCCCATCTTCCCAACCTCCTTCTCTCTCTGGCAGTCATCAGTTTGTTCTCTGTATTTATGCTTTTTGTTTATTTGTTTTGTTTTTTAGATCCATGTATAAGCGAAATCATGTGGTATTTGTCTTTCTTTGAATTATTTCATTTAGCATAATATCCTGTAGGTCCATCCATATTGTCATGAATGGCAAGGCAAGATCCATTCCTTTCTATGGCTGAGTAATATTACTGTGTGTGTGTCTGTCTGTGTGTCTATGTGTCTGCGCCACAACTTCTTTATCCATTCATCTATTGATATACACTTGGGTTACTTCCATTTCTTGGCTATTGTAAATAATGCTGCAATAAACATAGGGGTGTGTGTATCCTTTTGAATTAGTGTTTCCATTTTCTTTGGGTAAACACCCAGTAGTAGAATTATTGGATCTTGTAGCACTTATATTTAATTTGTTAAGGAACCCCCATACTGTTTTTCACAGTGACTGCACCAATTTACATTCCCACCAACATTCCTTCTCCACATCCTCACGAGCACTTGTTATTTTTTGTCTTTGTGAGTCTAGCCATCTGACACGTGTGAGGTGATATCTCATTGTTATTTTGATTTGCATTTCCCCTGATGATTAATGATTTAACTATTTTCTTTATGAAGACAGTTGATGGAGAAAACTTGGGCAAAGTATTATAGTGCAGAATATTTAGTAGTTGGTATTGGTCAGACCTGATTTTAAGTCCCGGCACTATTACTAGGTTTGGTTTTATTTACATTGAACAATTTATTTGATTTTCCTAGTGTTTTCTTATCTGAAAAGTAGGAGTAATAATTCTAATTTTCTGAATTGATGTGAAGATTAATTATTAGGTATTAAAAGCATCAAATGTAGTGCTAGCTACATGGTAGTCATTCGGTGTAGGATCACTGTTTTTATAATTATTGTATGAGCCATTTGGCCAGAATTTAATGGTTGCAATTAGCCTGAGACATTTTTTTACAGTAAGTAAGAGGTTGCAGGATTTAACAGAGTTCTGTTTTTTTTGGCACAATCTGCCAATAAAAATTGTGTGCAAGCTTCATTACTGGGATGGGAAGAGGTAAAGCTCTGCCAGTGCTGATATAAAAAAAAAATGTCCCTTTAAGGAAGGGACTTTTTTTTTTTTTTAAGATTTTACTTTATTTTTTAATTTCTTAGAGAGAGCACAAGTTGGATGATGGCAGGGCCTGGGGAGGGGTAGGAGCAGACTTCCTGCTGAGCAGAGACCCTGACACACTTGGGGCTCAATCCCAGAATCATGACTTGGCCTCGCAGGTGCCCTAGGAAGGGACTGACTTTTGAAGTAGCCTATAATGAGCTTTCTTCCTCCTTATTTGAGCCAAGAACAGTCCTATGAGTGGGAAGATATAACTCTAGTTTACTGATAAAACTAGGTTCATAGAATTTGAGTAATTTTGCTAAAGTCACGTTATAAATGGTAGAGCTGAGATTTGAATAACTAAACTCTGAGTTTGTTCATTTAGCAAATGTAAATTCTGTAACTCCTAAGGTTTTAGGCACTCCTAAGCTTAGTACACTTCTCCTATAGACCAGTTGGTGTTTGTTCATTAAACTTTTAACTCCAGTCTCCAAATGTTTCATTGTTCATGAAGCAGTAGTATTATGGAATTAGTAGACTCCTAAAAAATTGTTTATCAAATTCTATTTAAAAAGTATTATTAAAAAGGAATTCTGTTGGGGCCTCTGGCTTGCTCACTCAGTATAGCATGCAACTCTTAATCTCAGGGTCATGAGTTTGAGCTCTCTCTTGGGCCTACGGCTTACTTAAGGAAAAAAAATTAAAAGGGGAATTCCGTAGTATTTTAAAATATAATGGATATTTATTTTATTTTTATTTTTATTTTTTTGGATATTTATTTTAAAAAATAAGTTACTGGTTTAATGAATGTTATTTCATGAATAATTTAAGAATGGAATACACATAATAGAAAACAACTAATGATCATTTACACAAATGTGGTGGAGGGTTCAGTTTTGGAGAGATTAATCCAGTTCCCATTTAAAAGTCTTTTTGCAGGGCACCTGGGTGGCTCAGTGGTTAAGCATCTGCCTTTGGCTCAGATCATGATCTTAGGATCAAGTCCTGCATCAGGCTCCCTGCGGAAAGCCTGCTTCTCCCTCTATGTCTCTGCCTCTGTGTCTCTTATGAATAAATAAATAAAATCTTAAAAAAAAAAACAAACAAATCTTTTTGTTCTGGGATGCCTGGCAGGCTCCATCAATAAAGCATGTGACTCTTGATGTCAGTCCTGAGTTCAAACCCCATGTTGGATGTAGAACTTACTTTGAAAAAAAAAAAAAAAGGTATTTTTATTCTATTTAAGATTTACATATAATTCATTTAAATGACAGTAATGATTTCCTTGGGATGGTATGAAATATTTTTTTAATCTCTTACTCTATGTTAGATGTTTAAACAAAAAATGTAAGTTATATAACTATGTTACTTAGTTTTTTTTGTTCTTGTTTTTTATTTCTGTCTCCAGTAGTGTCCCTTCTTCACTCCACGCTAATATTAAAGAATATATAGAGAGAGGACTGATTGTATATTTGAAAATAGAAAGTGATGAATAATAATCTTCAATGTTAAACAAAACTGGGGTGAAAATGTAAACATAGGAAGCGTTAGCAAATTGTCACATTTCTGGCTTTCAGAAAAAAGGTGGTGGTAATAACAGGTTGGCCTAATTTCTCTGATCACAGTCTTGGCATTACTACATCATATCAAATTCTACTTCAGTTTCATTCTACAATCTAGAGCCAATTCTATGAATCCTAAATTTAAATTAGGAGATATGTTTCTGAGTGTGCCACAATTAATTCTCTAGTCCTACTGTTCTCCCACCATCAGTAATATTTATTAAGGTCATTACTTTAAGCTTTTGTAGACATTAGGTTTTCTATTTTTAATTATTCTGTCTTCAGTATTTTCCCTGCTTGTTTATTTATTATTAACAATTTATTATTTATTTTCTACCATTTATATGTTTTAGTTCAGGAAATTGTACCTAAAGAACTGAAAATGTAAATAAAATCAATTTTTTTAACTTCAAAAAATATTAACACCCTACTTGTATTGCTTCAAAAGGTAGGATTAAATTTATATTCAGCAGTAGAAACCAACGCTTGAGAAAAGTGAAACTTTGTTGATAAGAAAATAAAGTTTTTCTTTTAATATTGATGTAAGCTAAATTACAGAAAAAGTATAGATCCTTATATATGCCACATTCATATGTAAGTATGTTATAAAGAGACAGAGTAGGTTTGGTTAATGAGATTGTCAGAATTCCTGGGTTCTAATCTTGATTCCACAATTTATCAGCAACATAACTTTGGAAAAATAATTTCTCTTTATCTGAATGTTTGAAGAATAATAAAAGTCAATAATAGCACATATTTCATAGGATTCTTTTGAGTATTAAATGAGCTAATATATATGAAACAGAGCAGTTCCTGGCACGTTGTAAGAATTTGGTTTTAGATGTTGATGGTGAGGATGATAATCAGGTTCAACATTTTAGGTTTTTATCTTTCATTTTTAATGTGTTTTTGCCTATTCTTAAAAACAAGATGTTTTTAAAAACCACATGGACTGAGAGTTATTCAAAGGTAGTAAACGTCATAATAACATGTTTTCTACAAAGTTAATGGTTTTACAACAAACTGTTTGCAAGAATTTATATTTTATCTGGCAAAACATGTTTGTGATATTTAAGACTTACACAGTTAATATTTAATTGAATTCATTCTTATGCTTAAACAGTGAATTCTGAGTTTATAATGTCAAGTAAGGCCGATATGATAACATTTAACATATTATTGAGATGATAATCACAGCAGGCCATAGAATGACCTAAATAGGATAACTATGCTAGCCTTGAGATAGCCCAACAGAAGAGATCATTTTGAAATCTGGGACTTTAGTGACTAAGAAAATATTCAGGTACCAGATTATATCTTAAATACTTGAAATTTGATTAGTGATACAGTCACCTGTGTTGATGAATGAAGAAAGAATGTGTTCCGTGTAGGCTTATGGTCTTTTAATATTTTTTGGTGATTTATAGTTGGGAGAGTGGACATTGGGATAATCAAACTAAATGTTAATGTTTTATTCACATACTTAACAAGTTACCTTTGATTTATGACTCACTTTTCCATACAGACCATCTAATAGGAAAGAAGTTTTCAGTCTTCTTGGCATTAATCAGTCCACACCTATTCTTTTAGGGAAAGGGATTCCTTAAAATCATTTGTCACCCTTAAGCTCATAGCTTAAGCCGTTCTCTTTGAAAAATGGAGTAAAAACAAACAATTTTTCTTTAGTCTGTTGTTTGAAGTAGATATGACAACTCAGATCAGAAATCAGAATTATTGAGATAAGATCGTTAATCCTAACTAGAAATTTAATAGCAGATAAAATCACTCCTATTTTGTTGAAATAATTCTTCTTACATTGTGCCTGGTACATTATTTCTTGATATTGAATATATGTTTAGTTATGGACAAATTAATAAACTAAAATTTTAATATTTCAAATTAGACTTGCTCTTATTTCCTTTGAATACAAAAGACTTACTTAAAACAATTTAAAAGATTGTTTTGGTGTCTTTTCAGGCCACAGAAAGTGAGGCTGGTGATATGGACCTGAGTGGGTTGCCAGAAACAGCAGTGGATTCTGAGGACGATGATGATGAAGAAGACATTGAGAGGGCATCAGATCCTCTGATGAGTAGAGATATTGTGAGAGACTGCCTAGAGAAGGATCCAATTGACAGGACGGATGATGACATTGGTAAGTTTGGGTGAGAAAATGAATCTAAGAGCAATTTAAGAAATTTAGGGTAAAATGGTCTCATAAAATAGAGCCCAAGAATAGTAGGCTTCAGAAAGTTATTAGTTTATAAATTTCCCTAGCATAGACAGTAACATTTGTTGAAAAAAATCAATTGTATTCAGTTACTATGTTCTGGAGTCTACAAATAATAAAACTTCCTAATAAAACCTTTCCACATGAGCCCCTTCTTAGCTTTCTTTATGACAAAAAAAAAAAAAAAAAAAGTCTTCCAAACAGTGTTATTTCTATTATTTTTCTTGTGAGCCCTATTCCTATTAAGCTCATGTTTTCTGTTTGTAAATGCTAGTCAACTGGTAAAATTGGTAAAAACTGGTAAAACTGGTAAAATTGTCATGTAAATGACTTTGCTTCTACTCTAGTTCCATATGAAGATGAGACTGAGTGGAGGAAGATTATAAAATGTCACATTAGCCTATGAGCTTTGGGGGGTTGAGACTTTAAGTGCACCCGAAGTTGGAAATCTAAGTGGCTTTGTATCTGTTTATTCCAACCTTGAAATTCCCTTTACCCACTTCCCTATCATAGCAAGAGTTGACTATATAACAATGGCTTAGTGTTTGAGTATGCCTTCTGCACTCCGGTTTCTTTCTTGGAATAACTAGGAGTCAGAGCAACTTCTGTTGAGTGTCTTCTCTCCTCAGGGGCCTGGAATCTGCAACCACCCTTGGCTGAACCCAGATTATCTGTCCTACCACTCTGCCAAGTCTTTGTGGCCCAATGTATAGTTAAAGACAAATTCAAAGGACTGGATCTATTGAGATTAGATATAGGACAGGAGGGCATAGTAATGAATGGCTAGTTGCATGTGTTTTGAGGGAAACAAACACTAAAAATCTTTTACCACTTATACTATATACATATGCTAGAAAACTAAGGATGGAAAACAAACTAGTATTAGAAATTTAAAATATAATTTTAAAATTTGTAGGAATTGCTATGTATTTCAGGTGAATATCACTTGTTGGTAATCATTCATTCATTCAGTTAATGCGATTGAGCCCCCTCGATGTACTGAACATGTTCCTAGGTCCTGGCAACTCCGTGGGGAGCAGGGCAGTAAGGTCCTTGCTCTGTTGTAGTCTGAAGAATGAGGTGAGGATAGGGAGTGATGGAGGTGGGGGAATGAACTGAATAGGAGCCTGTTTTAGGAAGAAATGGCTGGTAATGGCCTTTTCAAGGGCTCGGACCTAAGGAAGTGAAAGTGGGAAGCGACCTGTGTCTGTGGCCCTCAGTAAACAATGTGTTCTGTGTTAATTCTTTCTGAATGATCTGCTGGAAGAAGGGACTTAATGACTTCCCAGATATCTATCCCTGACTCCAGCCTGTTTTCTTCTCTATTGCCTCCATTCCCATTGCAAAGGGGCTGGTAGGTTGTTCATAAGGTTTGAGGGTTCTGCAGCATAAATTAGAGTGGTTCTACTTAACCTGCTGAAAACTCTGAGTTTCACTCTCTGGTGTCTGATACCCCATCCACCTGCATTTGGTTTTTAGTGTCCACAGTTGTACTTCACTGTCCTATTCTCTTCATCCTTGAGAATTTCTTTTCAAGAATCTTTTTATTGTAGTTTTAAAGAGCAAGTGAAATTCGAAATGTGTTCAGTTTGCCACCTTACTCCAGAATCCTTGTTCATTGGTTTTATTTTTTAAAATTAGATTGAACATTGCTTATGAACAGATTGATGTGGAAATTATTCTTTTGTAAATTAACGTATCTTCTTTTTTGAATATGTTAATTTTAGTATAGTTATAGAAGAAAATAATGATATTAAAAATGTCATTCCTGGCAATTTAAAATTTTTACTTCATTGCTAAGAAGCTTTATTCCCCCACAGTTTCTGGAAAGCAAAAGCTTTGCTGATTCCTACAAAAGAATACAAAGCTGTCTTTTTTTTTTTTTTTTTTAATGGGCTTGTTCATATAACCTCTAGTGAATAATATTTACTTGAATATCAATTCACTTGCAAGCAGCAATGATCCTGATGCTTGCTTCTATGAAATATACTTTTATTTAAAATAATAAACCATTATTACTAAAGATAAGGCCTAGTGAGTATTGTTTGTTCTACAAATAATCTTATAAGATCTTATATTCTAACTCCTCAAAACAAAACCACATGTGAGAACTCTTTAGTTCTTTTGCTGTTACTCTTGTTAAATCTAATTCATCCTCCAGTATTTAATTATAACAGACACCTTTCATATAAACTACAAACTTCTGTAGAATTGGTGCTTTCTCTGGATGCCTCTTTTGTTAACTACCTTCCTCTAACCCCACAATAAAGGGAAGGAATGGTGTGGGATGGATAGAGGGATCTAAGTTGAATCAAATGATATTGCTAATATTTGATCTTATTTTTAAAACTGCAAGAATTAAAAATTTTGCCTTTGGATTCCCAAAGATTCTTGGGTGTGTGTACCACTGATTCAATACTTTGAAGGAAGGGACTTTGTTCATCTTTGCTAACTCCATAACTTTGTAGATCCTCAATTATTGAATGGTTGTGAATTTATTTTTTTAAGATTTTATTTATTTATTTGTGAGAGACACAGAGAGAGGCAGAGACTTAAGCAGAGGGAGAAGCAGGCTCCCATGGGGAGCCTGATGCGGGACTCAATCCCAGGACCCCAGGATCACATCCAGAGCCAAAAGCAGATGCTGAATCACTGAGCCACCCAGGCACCCCTGAATGGTTGTGAATTTAATTTTTTGTTTTGATGACTTGACACATTAAGGTAGAGACCTACTTCCAAGATCTCTTCCAAAGAATTCTTTTTTTCTCCCCTTCAATATACCACCAAAAAAATTCCACAGATTTCTACTGGTAATCATTTCTTATACGAAAGTAAACCGGGGGCAGCCCGGGTGGCTCAGCAGTTTAGCGCTGCCTTCAGTCCAGGGCATGATCCTGGAGACCCGGGATCAAGTCCCACGTCGGGCTCCCTGCATGGAGCCTGCTTCTCCCCTGCCTGTGTCTCTGCCTCTCTCTCTCTCTCTGTCGCTCATGAATGAATAAATAAAATCTTAAAAAAAAAAAAAAGTAAACCAAAGCAAATATGGTAAGTTAACTTCTATATTGACATAGCTTGTGGTATCTGTAGGCTAATTATCTAGGCTGATTATCTGGCTTTTCTGTGTGTCACATTGACTAAAAAAAAAAAAAAAGTCTTTAAAAATGTCTTCTTTCAAAAAGAATTATTCCTTTCCTAACAAAACAAAAATTGATGTATTATTCTATTAGATTCTTTCAAGCAACATACATGAAAGTAGTTCTGCTTCTCTAATCCATGGCTTCTTTCCATGTCTTAGGATCTATCTTATTAATCATTCCAGGCTCTGAACTCTTGGCTACCCTAATTCCTTTAACTCTATATGATCCCTGTGGCATTACCAGAGTTTATGTTGAGCCCTGAAAGCCAAATGCTTCATTTTTTATTTATTTATTTTTTGAAGATTAGTGGTAGACATTTTTTAATTGCTCTAATTCTCCAGTGTAATAAATAAAAGTTACTACAAAACTAGAAATACCATTATTGGATCTTTGAGAGTCTTAAAAACTCTTAGATACCATCTGGTTAAGCATTTATTATTTTTAGCTTTTCAACTGAGCCTAGAGAATTATGTACATTACTATTATTAGATCTTTTCTGTTTTCTTATTATTTATCCTTATTATATGTGATACTAGATATTTTCTATCCTGTCATATTTTTTAATGTTAGTCATTACTCATATATCACAATTTATGACCCACTAATGGAGGAGAAATATTGCAAAAACAAGAATAGTGGCTGCATAAGATACTTCAAATCATTATACAAGTATTAGTTGTATATATATATTTTTAAAGCTTTTATTTACTTATTTGAGAGAAAGCACATAAGCAGGGCAAGGGACAGAGGGAGAAGTAGACTATCCGCTGAGCAGGGAAGCTGATGTGGGCTCTATCCCAGAACCCTGGGATCATCATCTGAGCTGAAGGCTGACACTTAACCTACTGAACTACCCAGGTGCTGCCCCTAGTTGAATATATTTTTATACTTAATATCCATTTGCTTCATATTCTTCACTCATATGTGATTGTAGTTTGACTTATTATTGCTTAAACATGTTAAATTTAAAGCATTTCTGAAACTTCTGGTCGCATATTTTCTTAAGACCACAAATCTTTGCCTATCTGAGGAAATTGAGGAAATTTAGTATTACTAGAGGAGGGGGAAGAAAGCAAAATGTGTATTTTATAGATAATATTCTAATACCTTATGGTGAGGGGCCGGGAGAGAAAAAAGAGCTGGTAACTGCAGAACTAAAATTAATGTGCTAGTCAGAGGACCAAGGTTTATACATTTGCCTTTATGTTTCAAATCCAAAGGTCAGTGTGTTTGTAAAACCATGATTCTTACCTCCCATGTATAATAAATATGGGTCACCTCCTGAAGTGGTACTAAAAATTGCTTTATCGCCATCCCTAGGAATACATATATTTTATGTCATGACACAAACGTACCTACTAATTGCAAAAAAAAAGTTTCACTGAATAGAACTTATTCTATAAGTGATGTGCTTTGATTCTCTTCTTTTTTTTAACGCTGGTTGCAAAAAAAATAACTAAATAAAATGCTGGTTGTAACAGTAAATTGATTTCCTGGCACGTCAGTCTAAGTCAGGTTGAAGAACACTGTCTTCTTGGACAAAATCCCTGAGAACCACCTACCATTGTTACTCTGATTCTAAAGCCACCCTGTGTTATGAAAAGTCTTACACAGGAGGGATGACGTAGGGTCTAATCAGAAGAGACATTACCCAGCTGGACCAGAGAAAAACACTCAGTCTGACCTTCTGGAAATGTAATGTTTTCACAAAATGTATCTTTCTATTCTGTGTTGTTTTTGCAATTAACAAACTACTGTATATCCAAAAACAATGTGTCACTAAGTCCTAACAGACGGAACTGCATAGGGACAGTTTCATTATGTGAGGACAAGAAAAATGTACCAGGATTTTTACTTAGCCAAAAATTTGAATGATGTATGATAATAATGACAAGAATAGCAGTTCTTTATTTTTACTCTGTGCTAAGGATGTTATTACTTCTGTTTCATTTATTGTATATTGTTCTTCCACAAGTGACAGAAACATGCTTAAGGAAATTAATCCGCTTTCCCAAAGTAATATAACTAATAAGTATTCAGATGATGTCCGATATACACCTTGTGCTCTTTATCACTACCTATCATGTCCAGCAGAAGCTGTGGAGGCAGGCAGTTCTGAATCCTACCACTGCCACCTCTTAATTATGTAAGTTTGAGCTTATTTCCTCCCTGTGAAAGGAGAAAGAAGACGTGTGCCTCAAAGAGCCATGGTGAGGAGTAAGGATAGAACTTAGTAAGTAATTAGTAAAGCTACCTAATAATAGAGAAAATTAAAAATAGAGACCACAGGACTAGAAAAGACTATGAAGTCATCCATCTTGTCAACAGCTAGAAATGTATCAAAGTTTAAGCTGTTTCTCCACAGCATTGCCAACAGGAAAAGTGATCAAACTTTTCTCTTTTTTGGCCATTCTGTGGGATAAAAATTATATATCAGTTTTCATTTGTATTTCTCACATAATGTTGTAAAAATTTTCTGATTAAGTTTTGTAGATTTGTCTTCATTCATAGAAAATATCCTTCAGTTTCTAAATCCTGGACTATTTTTAGATTGAAAGTGGTTATTTCTGCTGCTTTGGATATCTGCTTGCCCAAAAGGCACTAGAATAGACCTACTGACTTTTTGGAGAATTCTCAGAGCTCTACTTCATTTCAGCTTATCATTTTATCCTTTAATTAGCCTTAATAAGGTCACAGCTCATTTTCAATAGAAATTTCCCATTTGAAGTTATTAATTTCTTCATTCCCATTAGAATTTGAAATACAGTATATACTATTTCCTAAATCAATAAGTAAATGTCACCATTTCCACAGTGACAATTCTTTGTAGACCTGTAAGAAATTCAACTTTTGTACTAACAATACTTGAAGTAATTATATTTTCCAGTGGGCAGATTTGTAGGGCATTTCAAAAGAACCATAGAGCATTCTTTTTTAATGCTTGCTTTTAAAAAGGTTGTAATGTTTACAATATCTTTTGCCTTTCAGAACAACTCTTAGAATTTATGCACCAGTTGCCTGCTTTTGCCAATATGACAATGTCGGTGAGACGAGAACTCTGTGCCGTGATGGTGTTTGCAGTGGTGGAAAGAGCTGGGACCATAGTGTTAAATGATGGTGAAGAGGTCAGTGAACATTTCCACCACCTAAAAAGTTTCTGATTGAGGGTCTCAGTAATAGCATATAAACAACAACAACAAAAAACAATTCTTATTTTTCCCTCTTAAAAAAGTAAGCAACAATTAATTTGAATAATTCAATAATTGTGATATACTCCTTGTCAGAGTATTCCAAAATCCATTTTTTAAATATTTCATATGATATTGATAGAAATACTTTGATGTATTAACTTTTCAGAGTTTTGTAACTTTAAATATTCATAATATGCTTTTTGTGAAAACAAAATGATCTTAATTAAGGCAATGTGATCACTTTATATTACTTGAATATGTTTTAGAGAGCAGAATTCTTTTTCCTTGTATCATTTTAGAGAAGAGTATCCAAGCTCAAATTAAAAGGGCAGAATGGCATGTACCCTTTGCTAGGCGTGTGGAGAACTTGATACTTGGCTATACTTTGCTTTATTACTTGTTTGAGTTTAGTAAACAGTTAATTTTACTTGAGTTGTTCCATCTTTAAAGTGAAAGATCTGCTAAATCATTTTTAGGGACCATGCTAGGCATTTACAGCTGCATGACCATGATTTTCTGCTTTGTCTTCATTTTTTTGAATTAGCTGGATTCCTGGTCAGTGATTCTGAATGGTTCTGTGGAAGTAACTTATCCAGATGGAAAAGCAGAAATATTATGTATGGGAAATAGTTTTGGTGTCTCTCCTACCATGGACAAAGAATACATGAAAGGAGTAATGAGAACAAAAGTGGATGACTGCCAGGTATAAAATATCATTTAAAATGTTTATTTTATGCTTAACACATATATGCAGTTGGGGTAAGAATTTTCTGCCTATATAAATAGGTCATCTTTTAGATTTATAAATAAGATTTTAAGGTGAACTATTACTTCTAATGTTATCATACCCCAGAAAATTAAAAATAAATCTTCCTTAAAGTCATCTGGACTCAGGGCATCTGGCTGGCTCAGTCAGTAGAGCATGTGACTCTTAATCTCAAGGTCATGAGTTCAAACCTCAAGCTGGGCATAGAGCTTACTTTAAAAAAAAAGTTGTTTGGACTACACATAACTAGGTGTTTTATAAATATGTTCTTTGAAAGTGTTCTATAAATATAGTATTTTAAAATTTCCATTAATATTTTGATCTTAAAAATATAGAAGTAATACACCCATTATGGAAAGAAATTATAAGTAGATTAAAAAGCTAATGTGATATAGTTATGCTGTGTTTTTGTTTAAGTATATACAAGGAGTTGATTTTGAAGTCATGAAAATTAATCATAGTATGAATTAGTGGAAGGACTTGCTAGTAAAAAAGTAATTGCTAATTAAAAGAAAATACTTGATCACAAAAGAAAAATGTTAGTGTTGATATTAATATTCATTATTTGAGGACATTTAATAAGACTAGAGAAGTTAGGGAGAACAAGTGTGAAGTTTAATATATAACTGGTAACCTCTGCTTTAGTGAGAACTAAATTTAGGATGCTTGTGTTACCAAGTTTTTAAAATGTATGTCTTATCTTCTGAAAAAAAAAAATAAGGTCTTTGAAATATAAAATATTTTAACATAAATAAACCCAGAGATTTGACTTAAACTAATTAATGCTAAGTGCTCATTGTATTTTTTAGTCTGTAGCTGGAAATATATCTGAATATACTTTATTCTAAAAGAACATCATTAAAGTTTTAGTGCCTGATAAATGTAAAATAGTACTCATTTAAATTTTCATTTTGAGCATTTTACTTACCAAAAGAGAAAAATGACCATGGCTATAAATAAAATTATCTAACATAGAAAATTGAAATAGTGTTACCAAATAATTCCTTCAGTAAGCACTGTAGAGAAAAAATAAAGGGCTCTGAATTCATTGTTTTGAATATTAATACGAGAAGAACATTCTAAATATGTCAACTCTCAATTATTTCTTAAAGTCTTAATTTGGCCTGGAAATGTGTTTGTAAAAGAGATCATATGAATTTTTCAGTTCTGGAACTGTATTCCCCAAAATAATAAAGCCATACTTAGTCCAAAACAAACTAGAAATTTGTTGAAGGTTTCCCCATTCTGTTACCCCTTATCACTTCCTCCCTGGTACATGTTGGCACTATTAGAGCATTTTAGTCAGTCTCTGCCCTTAAAAGACAAGTTAAAAAGTAACTTTATCTCTGAAGATTAATTGATTACATTAATATGTCTTGGTCAGCCCCTTTTATTAAAAATTTGTAATCATGGAACTGAAATGATATTAGAGGCCTAGAAATGTTTCAGAATAATTGACAAACACATTATATGACTGAATATATTACAGAGTAATATCAAATATACCAAGTTAACATTATATATTTGGAAGTTCTGGGAAAGGAAGAGGAAGTAGATGTCAGGGAAGAAAGTCTAATCTCTTTACTGCATGAAGGAATTAGTGGGAAACCCAGTGATAGCAAGATAGACCCAGAAGAAAATTCTGATTAAGATACCTAGATTCCTATAGTTCCTGATAGGTTGCCAGGTATACAAAGAAGGTCAAGGGTGAGGTATCTGCCAGAGAAAGTCTCTTTCTTTCTCTCCACTCCACTCTAAGCCACTGTAAAAGGAACATGTTAAATTGGTGGTTTCAAGAATCACTCTTGTACCTCTACTGACTAATCTGCTCAGGCCTGACACTCATTCCCTCAACAGTAAAACAAGCATGGAGAATGCAGTTACACCAATTCACCTAAATGCTTGTTTTGGTCTAGTAGTTTAGTGTATTTCTGTTAAAATGTCCTATATCTGTCAGAAGGTACAAATGTAAAAAAAAAAAAAAAAGTACAAATGTCAGATCATCCTCTTCTTAGAGGAAGTAAAGGAAACAATGAGACTCATATTTTCATTCAGCCATAAGATGCCCTATAAGTTTGTATCATTCTCCTGACCACATTGTCAGCATTTAACAGTTATTGAATGAAATGAACAAAAATGGTGTTCTCTTTGCCAAGAAGCGGCAACTTCATTTAGGATTGCCCTTAATTTTCTTACATTCCAGTGGGTTCCAAAATAAATATTGGGTATGTGACATAACTTAATTGTGCTCATATTAAGCCTAAGTGGGTTACAGTGAGTGGATTAAATTTAACATTTATTTCTACTTATTTGGATCCCACAGTATGTTCAGAGTTATGTTTTCCTCTGGATCCCTCCTTCGTATGCTCCTCTCTCAGTTCTTTTCCTTTCATGGTCTATTCTCGTTCCACTGTTCTGTTTGAAGGACAAAGGCAGGGCTACATGTAGACACTGTGGTACCAGCGATTAGTAATGGTTTTCTGTTTCCCATATGTGCTCCTTTCTTTTCTTCTTCTCACTTCCTATCCCTCTTTTCTTTTCCTCCTCTTCTACTCTCCTACTGTCTTTTCCTTCTCCCTTTTTCCTTCTCCACTGCCTGTGTCTTAGGCCTGCCAGTGACACATCAGGCATTGCTTAGCCCTGCCCTACACCCTTCAGTGGGGAATCAACACTTGGATACCCGTGTGAACAATTAGGTATGAACTTCCCTTACAGACCACAAAGTGTGCCCCAGTTTAAATAACTTCTTAAGGCAAACCTGTTAGGCTCACCTTTTTCAGAGACCATGGGAACTAATGACACTTTGAATTTAAGTAAGTTTTGGAGAAAGTTAAGTGGATAAATTGAAAGTTGACAATATTGTATTATGGTTGAAGTTTAATTTTACTTTATCCCTTTATTGTCTATAATTTTTCTTCTCCATATCAGTTGTGATGTCATGTGCCCCAAAACCAATCCTGCAATATGAACTACCTTTTGCCTTTTATAACCAAAACTTATTTGGATTTTTATTTTATATCAGAATGCCAAGGTTATACATCACTTTCATGTATTAACAGCTATCTAAAAGTATAACTTACCAAAAACAATTATATACATAATTCACAATTTTTCATCTGGCTTCAACATATCAATTAAAATTATGTTTTACACATGAATGTCTTATTAGATCTACAAATGTCTTAAAGCAAAAATAAATCTAATAAAAATAAAGATAAATGTTTTCATCTAAAATTTATTTCTGTTTGGTATGTATGACCATATAGAACTTCAGTTGGGTTTTATTTTCTTTTTGATGGTACTTTTCAGTTTGGTACAGAAGAAGTGCCAAAAATGTCTAATGCATTAAAGCATTTCAAATCAAACTTATTCTAATTTCCTTAAATCCTTAGTCAAGAGTAATTTTGGTATGTTTCTCTTCTAAAAGCATTTTCTGTTTTACTTACTCTTTTTAACTCATGGATTTATTTCTTCCTTAGGAGATAAATGAGAAAATACAATATATAATTGTTTTCTCTAAAACTGAGTATAAGAAAGATCACCTAAAATTATTTGGAGGCATAGAGAGCAATTTTTGTGTCCTGTCGAAAGAAAGAAAATAAACTATTTTTGAGACGAGGGACTAAGGACCACATATTTCAAAACATACATACGCCTGTGGTCAGTGTTACAGAAATGCGTTTTGTTTTGAAGATTTCTTAAAAAATTAAATTATATGTAATTACAAGGAAAGTATGTCTTTTGAATTTTAATTTTTTGATTCCAAATTCTTAATTGAAAAATTAATGAGATTATATCAATCAGCTCTGGAAGAAACTTAATATTGTAATATGCTGTTTCTCAGGTATGAAGCACTACTATTTCTCTTTTAAAAAACTTTACTGTTCGTACAGAAAGTATGGAAAGTATAGAAAAGTATTTTATTTTATTTATTTTTATTTTTTAAAGATTTATTTATTTATTCATTCAGAGAGAGCAAGAGAGAGGCAGAGACACAGGCAGGAGAAGCAGGCTCCATGCAGGGAGCCCAATGTGGGACTCGATCCCAGGTCTCCAGGATCACACCCCGGCTGCAGGCAGCGCCAAACCGCTGCGCCACCAGGGCTGCCCTAGAAAAGTATTTTAAATCAAATGAAAGTCACTTATAATTTGCACTATTCAGAAATAATAATTTTAACATTGTTATATTTCATGCTAAGATTTTGACATGCATGTATAGTTTTGTTTTTTGTTTTTTGTTTTTTTTAATTAGCAAGTGTGTAATTATGAGACACTGGGCAAGTCAGCAGGCCGTTACTACAGCTGTTTCTTCATCTCTACATGGGGATAATAATAGTACCTTCTTTATGGGATGCTCGGGAGGATAAATTGAGAAAGTTCCTATAAAGCTACCACAAAATGATGACGGTCATCTTCATTATAGTTATTACTACAACATTTGGTTTTGCATCTTTAAAAAACTAATGTGCTAATCATTAATTCAAAATTGTAAATATGAAAATATGATTTTGGATGGCTGCATCATATTTTATCTTCTATATGTTGTAATTTAGCCATCCCCTTTTTATCTTTTCACATTAAAGGCAAAAAAGAAATGTCCATACTTTTTCCATTCCCAAAATAAAAATGAATTCTTCAAAATTCAGAGAAGACAATGATTCTTTCTTATTTAGAATCTAACTCTTTATCTCCTCCTAACTGGCTTCTAATTATTTTGTGCAATAAGTGATTTGTATTATTCATTCTTCACTTTCTTTTTAAAATTACTAGGAAAGGTAATTTAGTGGTTTGCCATAAGCCCTGATTTTTTTTTATTTGGGATCACGGAGGACTAATAGCTTGATGTGCATATTATTTTTAACTATGTTTAAGAGCAAGGATTATCCTTAATACTAGTTACAAGGAATAATGATTTGATTTAACAAAGAGGTGGCTTGTTTTGTGAGCCTTTTTTTAATAAACTTTCTGATTTCTTATCAATAATTAGCAAATTTATAATATCTATTCAATGGGTATCTTTGAATTTTGATCTTTTATTAATACCACCTTTATTTTTAAATGATTGCTTTAAAAGTCCTTTCTAACTTGAAAAACCCACTAAATGAAAGTTATGTTTTAAAATTTATCCTCCTAAGATTTTGTCAAAGAAGAGACATGAAAAAGGACTCTTCTGATTTTATCTTCTGATTTTTAAAGTTGTTAGGATTTTTAATATAAACTACATATAAATATGCTAAAAATGAAGCTTGACTTGACCAAAGAAGAAGTACATTAAAAAGTAGAGAAGTCTGATTAAGGTTCATTACTGCATTCATTTAGAGAATGTGGGAAAGACATGGAAAAATGTCAGCGTTAAATAATTAAAACACTGAACTATTAGTACTGCTAGGTCTCTTGCAAGCACTTCATCATTAACATGTGACTCACATTTTATTCCAGTTTGTCTGTATAGCCCAGCAAGATTACTGCCGTATTCTCAACCAAGTAGAAAAGAACATGCAAAAAGTTGAGGAAGAAGGAGAAATTGTTATGGTAAAAGAACACCGAGAACTTGATAGAACTGGAACAAGAAAGGGACATATTGTCATCAAGGTAAGACAGACAAGCCTCCATCTTGTGGGAAAGGATTGTTTTGGTAGTATCCGTTAGGACAACTTAAGATTCCACCCACTACATTTTTATGTATAATTTCTCTTAAAAGTTATCAGTTGCTAAAAAAATCTTTATCCTTCCTGAGAAACAGAGTTTTACAAATTATTATATTGCAAAATATTATACAAACTATAATATTATATTAGAGTTAATATATATTAACTATCCAGTTCATCTTATGTTGAAAATTTGGAATTAAAGTACCATGTAATTAATAAATGAATGAATGAATGAATAAATAAATAAATAAATAAATATAAAGTACCATGTAGATGACATTCCTGCAGGAGAGTGATTAAACCTTTTATTTGTTACAGGGCACCTCAGAAAGATTAACAATGCATTTGGTGGAAGAGCATTCAGTGGTGGATCCAACATTCATAGAGGACTTCCTGTTGACCTATAGGACTTTTCTTTCTAGCCCAATGGAAGTGGGCAAAAAGTTATTGGAGTGGTTTAATGACCCGAGCCTCAGGGATAAGGTTGGAGAATATATTCTAGTTTGGCTTTTAAATGTGAAATATTCAGATATAAACTTAAAGATATTTTAATAGTTGTCACACCAGTTATGTTCAAATTTTTTTAATGGAATAAGAGAATGTACTTTTTAACCTCCAAAAATGACAAAATCTCCAAACTCCTGAGTTCTACTGAAATCTGCATTCTCTACTTGGGCAAATGGTCAGTGTATCCTAGATGAAAGTTAAGTTTTTAAATTGGCACCAGAGCAGCATTTTATTGTAAGCATTGCTGGTTGGTAGGCCCCCCAGTAATATAATTCTAAACAGACTCCTTTAGCAGCTCTTGAGAGCTCCGTCAAATCCAGATTGGATGATAAACTATATACTCTTGTGAGGTGTGAGAGTTAATCATAGCCTGTTCTCATTTCTCCTTCCCATGTGACAGTCTGATTTACATGAGACAGACTTGGGAAGACAGATAGGAAGATCCAGAACAGGAGACCGACAGTGGAAAGCCCCCAAGTTCTCCTGTTGGTCCTGCCACTAACTAGCTCTGTGGCCTTAGAAAAATCATTTGGACAGCGATGCTTTTCATTTCAGATTCTGACAGTATTAGCCTAGAAGAGCTCAGCCAAGCTCTCCAGTTGTCAGAACTTAGTTTGAGTATTAACTATGCCATGTACTCTGTGCCATCTGACCCTCCTGACCATCACTTATTTACTTGTAAAATGAATAATCAACAACCTTCAAGGGTTATTGTGAACATGAATAATAGAAGTAAAGTTCTTTTTGTCGGCCTGACTCAATTCACTTAAAACATCTTAACACATAATACATCTTAGAAGTTGTTTGTTGGTGGTGGTAGTTGGTAGTATTTGTTATGATTTATGAATCTTGGCTTTCTAACCTATAATAGGCTAGTAAGACTTTTAAGTTGGCTTCTCAGCTGCAAAATTATAATTTTATGAAAAGGTTTGTGTTAGATATAGTTTTAAGGGAGACGATCTTCTAGGTTTCCTAAGTTTGAAAAATGGGCAATGACCAGAAATTAATATGAATATCAAAACTTGATTCTTTAGTGTATATTAACTATAAGAGTATTTTAACTGTAGTTAAAAATTAATTATATACCAAAGTGCCTGGCTGGCTCAGTCAGAAGATCATGCGGCTCATGATCTTGGGGTTATAAGTTCAAGCCCCATGTTGTGTGTAGAGATTACTTAAAAATAACATCTTTAAGAGAAATTAACTTAAGAGTACCTGGGTGGCTCAGTTAGTTAAGTGCCTTCCGCTCAGGTCATGATTCCAGGGTTCTGGGATCGCTCCCTGTTCAGCAGGCAGTCTGTTTCTCCCTCTCCCTCTGGCCCCTAACTCATGCTCTCTCTCTCACAAATAAATAAAATCTTTTTTTAAAAAAATTAACAATATACCATCACCTTTGTTTCTCTACTGCTAGAAGAATACCATGCTTAATTTTCTCACTTTAATTAAAAAGTTAGATGGTTTGGGACACCTGGGTGGCTTAGCGGTGAAGTGCCTGCCTTGGGCGAGGGTGTGATCCTGGAGTCCTGGGATCGAGTCCCACATCAGGCTCCCTGCAGGGAGCCTGCTTCTCCCTCTGCCTGGGTTTCTGCCTCTCTCTCTGTGTGTCTCTCATGAATAAATAAATAAAATCTTAAAAAAAAAAAAAAGTTAGATGGTTTGATTAGAGGTTTAAAAAGCTCAAAAAATTCTATGGGAAATTCTTTTATGTTGTTATTTAGAATTTAGAAAACTAAACTCATAAATAAAACAAGTACTTTTATATTTAAAATCACAGTTATACTCACTTTGTTTAGTAAAATATATATTTATATAATATATGTAAAAATATATAAATATATTTATATAATATATAAATAAATATATGTGTATATTTTTTAATGAGAGTGCAGGAGTAGGAAGAAGAGTGGGGGGGGGGGGATGTTAAGCAGGTTCCATGCTCAGCACTGAGCTCCATACAGGGCTTGATCTCATGACCCTGAGATTATAACCTGAGCCAGAATCAAGAATCAGGTGCTTAACCAACTGAGCCACCCAGATGGGACATCCCCAGCTAGTAAAATTTTGTTGAGAATTCACTCAGTGCCAGGCATTGTAATAAGTTTTAAGGATGTCCTTAGAACATAACAGGTAAAGCTGTCCACGTGGAACTTAGAATCTAATGAATGTCACACACTTCCTGCTGGGTACAGCACAAATATTCTAGGACTGTGTGTCTAGATAAAGGAGGTATAGGGCTCTGTGTAAAGAAAGTGTGCAGTGTAAGAAGGCTACTGATTTTTCCTGAAAAGTCGTAGATGTTAAAAGCCCCCTAAATCTTAATGTTAGCAAGTAAGATGTAATTCCTAATAACTCGCAACTAGCTCCTTCCTTTTTTTTTTTTTTTTTAATTTTTTATTTATTTATGATAGTCACAGAGAGAGAGAGAGGCAGAGACACAGGCAGAGGGAGAAGCAGGCTCTATGCACCGGGAGCCTGACGTGGGATTCGATCCCGGGTCTCCAGGATCGCGCCCTGGGCCAAAGGCAGGCACTAAACCGCTGCACCACCCAGGGATCCCTGTAGCTCCTTCCTTTTACAACTTATTCCCTTGTAAATCTTTCTAGGCCTGATACTATTCATTCCTTTTGTCTATTTTGCCCTCAGCTGTTATTTTTTAGTTTCTGTCTTCTTTTAATTTATTTTGGTTTTATTATAGCTTTGTTTTTATTGTGACCAGTTTCAAATATGTTTTGAGAGTAATAAACAAGATATACGTACCTCCTTCACAGATTCAAAACCCTTCTTGGCAAAACAACAAAAAGCCTCTATTCATTTTATATATATATATATATGTGTGTGTGTGTGTGTGTGTGTGTGTGTGTGTGTGTGTATGTATATACATATCTTCAGAAGGTCATTTTCTTATGAATGAAATCCTTGCCATGAGGAGTTTTGTTGTTTATTGTCCATTGTTATTAAATAAATTGTCTGTTGAGTATCTTTCTTGAAATGACTCTATTCACAAATTTTTAGCACTGAAAAAAATAAAACAATTGATTTTTCAGGTTACACGGGTAGTATTATTGTGGGTGAATAATCACTTCAATGACTTTGAAGGAGATCCTGCAATGACTCGATTTCTAGAAGAATTTGAAAATAACCTGGAAAGAGAGGTAATATTTGTGATTTTTAAAAAGTCATCAATTTTAAGTTCATTTAATTCAGCCTATTTTTGAAACCATTCTTTCTGAACTTTTATAGAAAATGGGTGGACATCTAAGGCTGTTAAATATTGCATGTGCAGCTAAAGCAAAAAGAAGATTGATGACGTTAACAAAACCATCTCGAGAAGCTCCTTTGCCTTTTATCTTACTTGGTGGCTCAGAGAAGGGATTTGGAATCTTTGTTGACAGTGTAGATTCAGGTAGCAAAGCAACTGAAGCAGGCTTGAAACGAGGGGATCAGGTATGATATTTCTAAATCTAAACTTAAGGGTGAATATTGGTGTCTTTTTTCCTTCAATCAATTGGGATACTAAAGTAAATTTCATAATTTTATTTTTAGATATTAGAAGTAAATGGTCAAAACTTTGAAAATATTCAGCTGTCAAAAGCCATGGAAATTCTTAGGAATAACACACACTTATCGATCACTGTGAAAACCAATTTATTCGGTGAGTAGTTTTACATACTTTCATTTTTATCCTTTTGATCTTTTTTTCCCACATTTAGGTCTTAATCATGAAAAAAGTCATTTTTGTAAGTAATGTTTCAAATATAAGAATCAAAATATTTATAGTAAATGCTTATATAGAGATACTAATTATGTAAGTATATAATTAGTTCTAAATCAAAATCTACTAACTTGTGGACCATAAAAATTTTTATTGATAAATGTTTAAGCATCTAGTATGTATAAATACCTATAGATTTATCTATAGATAAATGTTTTAAACATCTATTATGTTAAATGCCTGTAAATACTACTGTATTTTAACTTATTCTGAATGGAAGTGAGAAAGCAATAAAACAAAGCAGATTCTTGGTGTCACTCATTCATTGGAGTGGTGTTTTTTAGTAGGATTTCAGTTTTGATAGCTGAAGTGTCTACTTCTCATCTGTTTCCAAGTTCAACAATTTCCTTTGCATTGCTTAGATATCTTATAATGGTTTGTGTGTGCATGTGTGTTTCTTTCCATTTTAGTATTTAAAGAACTTCTAACAAGATTGTCAGAAGAGAAAAGAAATGGTGCCCCTCACCTCCCTAAAATTGGAGACATCAAAAAGGCCAGTCGCTACTCCATTCCAGATCTTGCTGTAGATGTAGAACAGGTGATAGGACTTGAAAAAGTAAATAAAAAAAGTAAAGCCAATACTGTTGGAGGAAGGAACAAGCTAAAAAAGATACTCGACAAGACTCGGATCAGTATCTTGCCACAGAAACCATATAAGTAAGTGTCTGTGTAAATTTTCTGTACATTATTTTATTGTGTTAAAATGATATGCAAAGGTAGTGATAAAATGTTTACACTTGAGTCTAAAAAATGTTCTAAGCTTTTCTAGAAGCTCAGGACATTCTGAACTATCTTAGAGACAATATTAAATAACCAAGTTGATTTTAATCTTGTGTATTTGCTACTTACTTGCCCAACCCAAGCTTCATTAGAGATAGTTTAACACTTCCTCATTGAAACTTTTTTCTTTTTCTTTTTTTTTTTAATCATTGAACTAAAGAAAATAAGAATATGTGTTTGCTACTGTTTCACCCATGGTTTAGACTGGTTTTTGCTAGTTTTTCTTTGTGAAAATTATCTTTTCTTTTGTGAAATGTGTGAAAATGTTTCCTCAGAGTTTTAAAATCAATACATCTTATTATCTTTTCTTCTTGTGAAAACTCTGAGGAAACCTTTCATTTGTATTTAAGAACATGTATGCCTCCTTTATTTTTTTGTGAAAATATTTCTTTCTGGAATATCTTCTCAACCATCAGTATCTGCTCTTTGACCACCAAATCATTGCTTTTTCTGGTTGCTACTGTTCATCCTTGCCATTTTCTTTTTCCCTTTCTCTGTTTTCAGTTATTTAATTTTTGTGAAGATATCAGCAACCAAGCACAGAACTCCTTTCCTTCTCTCAGTGAGCTCTACAGTCAGAATGTCAGGTGTATTCTTGAATCTGTTCTTGGCTGTTCATTTATGCCAGGAGCTCAGACTAGACAAAGTTGTAGGTCTCACACTTTTTAAGTCTTGTTTGTTAGCCTTTTTTTTTTTTTTTTAAATGTTAAATAACATGGTTGTGGGATCCCTGGGTGGTTCAGTTGTTTAAGTGTCTGACTCTTGATTTTGGCTCAGGTTGTGGCCTCGGTCCTGGGTTTGGTGCACCCAGTACACTTGCTATCTCTCAAATAAATTATAAATAAATAAATAACATGGATACACCAAATGCATTTATTTTATATTCCTGGAATTACAGTGATATGAGAGAAGTTCAAGACATTTAGGTTATTTTTCTTTGATAATTTGATAATTTTTATCCATAGATTAGATAGACACGGCCCAAAATATAATATTGTTGGGAGTGTCAAACCCATGTTGTCCCCAGTGAACTATAAGGATTAGTGGATTAGTGGGTTTGTATCAGCTAAAAAGGCTTCTATAACAGAGTCGTAAGGATAAGCAATAAGTATGATGGTTTTATTTATTGACTTGAGAGTATTTTTATATTGAGTAAGTTTCTAATAAGCAATGGATTAGGCCTATTAGCATTACAGAAAATAGAAATTTATTTTTAAAGTGATCATTCTAGAGTTAAAAATTTACTTTAAATGGGCAAGAAAAAAATAAATTACTTAAATGTAGATTAGCAGCATGATAAAAAAAAAAATCTACAGTCTCATTTGACCATGAGTTAAATATGAACCTTAAAAAAAAAGTCAAATAAAAGTCAGCATGACCCTGGCAAGTATTAATAGAAAAGTGACACGTAAGAACTGGGATATAAGCCATCCACAGTACAGGATGTTGGCAAGGAACACAATATGAGAATACTATGTATAATTTTATTCTATGTGTATTTAAAAAGATATTCAAAAGTTAGAGAAGGGAAAAGAAAAGATAATAAGATGTATTGATTTTAAAACTCTGAGGAAACATTTAATTTGTATTTAAGAACATGTATGCCTCCTTTAAGTATTTTTTTGTGAAAATTATTTGAAATAATTCATATATGTAAAAATTGAAATGAAAAAAATATATTTAAAAGAAGGCTTAGTAAACTGTAGGATCTATTATATGGTATGATGTACTAATTACTACTTAAACTTTGCTCTCCTAGGAATCAGCATGTGTTCACAAAGATTTTTATTTTAACAAAGCCATGAAACTAGTCAATTAGACAAATCTTCTAGATATACTGATTCCCTCCCACATCCCCTCCTCTGCAAACACCATCAGTATTACAGAAGCTAAGATGCTGGTTGATGGCAAGTTGGGAGGGATAGGTATGGTGGAGAAATGTGAACGGGGGTGGGGGGGTGGAAGGGGGAGGTGAGAGGATGATTATAGGATTCAGATCTGGTTGTAAGGTAAGTAGAGAGAGACTGATGAATCCTGAGAAAAGAGAGAATAAGTCAACGAGCTGTAGAATCAACAAAGGCCAAAAAGCAGTTTTAGTAATAATGAGAGTTGGAGAGATTGAACAATAAGGGGATGTGCTCAGAGAGGGACATTTCTGAATTAAGTCTTGAATATAAAGTAGTTCCAATCGGGAGTAGCCTCATGTCTGTGAGTAACAGAGATATAGGCAAGAATTAGAGCTTTATTTTAGGTGTTAAAATGTTGCTGAGGAACATTTCTTAAGAAGATAGCTCTAGCATTTTTAGCCATTTGTGGTAGCAGTGGTCCATTTGGCTGTATCTTTGGCCTGAGCTCATAGTAGTTGTTTCATGTCATGGATGACATCTGAGATTTTGGGCAGAGGTGATTTATATGGTTGAAAAATGAAATTTTACTGATAATTTGCAAGTTTTAATGTTTCATGGAACATTAATATCTCTTACCATTATATGCATGCCTATATGTGCTTAAGTTGAAATTGAATTTTGTCAAAACTTACCTATGAATTTGGAGGAATTTACACTAAACTCTTTAATTTCTGTGTTGACTTTAAAAGAAAAATCTTGTCCTTATTTAACTTTAGAATTTCCACTCTCCCCCCTCAAAATAAAGAATGCAGCTAGATTTTTTTTTTTTTAATCATGGCCATAGTGGGTACTGTGATTAAGCGCTGATGTCTGAAAACCTAACTGATGCTAAATATGTGAATTTTATTTATGACACTTTGGACACCCAACCTTAGTACGGTCTTCCTTCTCCTCATTTTAAGGTATTTCTAGAAATTAGTTAGAACTATAAGCATTTGCTTATGACCTAGTTATTTTGAGTGTGTCCCAGCTTATTATTTCAATTTTAATATTTTGTTTTGGAAACAGTTGACCTTTAAATTCTAGAAATAATTTTTATATGTTATTAAATCATATTTTAAGAATTGTCCACAGTAACAGACTTTTTACAAATGGAACTAAGTTTGTAGCAATAATAAGTAGTATTTGCAATACTAAGTAGTATTTCTCTGGGAACTTTAAATGTATAAACTAGAAATTTTGACTAGAGAATTAAAAGTGGGTCAAAGAAGCTCAGAAATATCACCCTGCATCACTGCTTTTTTATGCTTTGTATAAATAAGAAATAGTGTCTGTGTAAGGGTTTCTTTACATCTGATTCCTTAGTAATTTCATTTTACTTCTCTGAAACGTTAGAGAATGAAATTAGAATAGTTTGGATTTGTTTTCTTCTGTTCATTTTACTCCATTTTTTCAGTTTTTAAAGATCAGATTATAAAATAATTTATCATTCTGATGCATAAATCATCAATTGAGACTAAGTGCACTCTTGTCAATGTGCTTTTTCTTAAATCTATTTCCAATAGTAACTAGAGCTTATTTTTTCTTGAATATACTGACAAGATTACTAGTATTTGTTATGCCTTGACTCATGAAAAACACAAGTTTAGAGTAACATATGCTTAAGAAACAGCAGGGTAAGTTGAGTTAGATACACTTAAGCAGTAGTAGTTGCCATTGCAATTTTCAACCAAAAATTGTATTTATCTATTTATTTTTAAAGACTTTATTTATTTATTCATGATAGAGAGAGAGAGAGAGGCAGAGACACAGGCAGAGGGAGAAGCAGGCTCAATACCAGGAGCCCGACGTTCAGCCAAAAATTTTAATGGTACTTTTAAATGAACTGCAAGTCTTAAGAAATATGGTTTATTTATGGTCTGCATCTATTACATATTGATGAGTTATAACCTTTTTACTTGTGGATCATTGATTTTCTAATTTTTTCCTCTTTGTCCAGTGATATTGGGATTGGTCAGTCTCAAGATGACAGTATAGTGGGATTAAGACAGACGAAGCACATCCCAACTGCCCTGCCTGTCAGTGGAACCTTGTCATCCAGTAATCCTGATTTATTACAGTCACATCATCGCATTCTGGACTTCAGTGCTACTCCTGGTGAGCACCACCCATGCCATTTTTGTTTTCTCGTAGTAATCTATTTTCTGTTTCTTCTGATATAATGGTAATGCTTGTATGCTCTTGGTTTGGCATGGAATATGTCAAATGCAGAAAGCGAGAATGAACCCTAAGTCTGACACAATTGTAATCAGTTCTTTTTTATTCTTCAGACTAGTTTGGTATGGTCATGGGCAAATTAATCTCTCTGAACTTGTCTTCTCTTTCATAAAATGAAGATGACACATACTGTGCAGATTATTATTAGGTCATATTAGAGTAAAAGGAATATTTTAGGTTAGATTAATGGGATTTTTTTTTTAAAGATTTTATTTATTCATTCACGAGAGACACAGGAGGAGAGAGGCAGAGACACAGGCAGAGGGAGAAGCAGGCTCCATGCAGGGAGCCCAGTGTGGGACTCGATCCTGGGTCTCCAGCATCAGCATCTGCTGAAGGCAGATGCTCCACCACTGAGCCACCCAGGCGTCCCAGTGGGATTTTCAATATTAGAAAGACAAACTTTAGATTCACATTTTTCATTTGTTGCTACCAACCCGACAATCTTTTTTTTTTTTTTTTTTCTGGATGTGTTAAAACCTGACGATCTTATTGCTGCTGTTGTATACTATTGTGTTTATATTTGTGGACCAGTTATCTACAGAGAAAAATGTGTTCATATAGTAAATCAGTATGTTGTCTGCCAGAATCTTTTTTGTTTAGATTTAAATTCAGTTAATTAACATACAATGTATTACTGGTTTCAGAGGCGGGGGTCAGTGATTCATCAATCTTATATAATACCCAGTGCTCAGTACATCACGTGCCCTCCTTAGTACAATAGTCCCTTGTACGGATAGACCACATCTTCTTACCCATCATCTGTGGATGGACATCTGGGCTCTTTCCAGAGTCTGGCTATTGTGGACCTGCTGTTGTGAACATTGGGGTGCAGGTGTCCCTTCTGATCACTACATTTGTATCTTTGGGATAAATACCCAGTAGTGACTTCTAGAATCTTTAAAGAAGGATTATAATAAGGGAGAGATGCAAGTTCAGCGTTATCTTTTCTGAGGAGGCTTTTCAGATACTTACTTAATTATATTACCATTCACTAAAATCCTTTTTATTAACATACGGCTTTTTTTTCCCCCCAGACTTGCCAGATCAAGTGTTAAGGGTTTTTAAGGCTGATCAGCAAAGCCGATACATCATGATCAGTAAGGACACCACAGCGAAGGAAGTAGTCATTCAGGCCATCAGGGAGTTTGCTGTGACTGCCACCCCGGATCAATATTCGCTGTGCGAGGTCTCGGTCACACCTGAGGGTGTCATCAAACAAAGACGGCTTCCGGATCAGCTTTCCAAACTTGCTGATAGAATACAACTGAGTGGAAGGTATACAATATCTATTCTATTGTTTCTTTAACTTATCTTCAAACTCACACCAAAGTCTAAGAGATAAATACTTTGAAAGGGTTTTGAAATGATTTAAGGAAACTAGAAAGAAGTATATTCTCATTCTCTGAGAATTGCTGTATCAAAGTAAATTTAGCCAGCAGCTTGTTGACCCTCACGAGGATCTCTTAGGAACATTTTGCAAAGCAGGGCACTGTGCCCTCTGTGTTGTTATGGCCTGTCAGGGCACAGGGCACAGGGAGTCACTTCTTAGACTTGCCCTTTAGGACACTGGCCTCCAGAACAGCACTGGGTGCCTAATGTAAAGCCACAGAGTAAGCCTGATGCTCTTCTTGTATATGTGCATTCACAAACACATTTTTCAATAACATTCTAGTGTCAATTGCTCCTGCCTGCCTTACTTTCCTAGAGCTTCATTTGTTAGATAAAGATATATATGACCACGTGGTTAGCTAATGGTGTCTGTTATTGTGCAGTACACGACGAAAAATACCTCGCTCAAGGACTAAACTTTGAGTTGCTTCAGAGCTTTGTCTCCTGCTGCATGATTGCATATATCATATATTACTTGCAAGAAAACATTGTACCTGGTTTTGTGAGCCTCTTGAATATTAATTTCCTTGATATGTGTAATTTGTATCCTCACACCACAGATTAGTGAAAATCAAAAGTTTTGGCTCTTATTTAGTAACCAGATTCTACACTGATGGAGTATTAGGTAGTTCTATAAATCAAATTTTTTTTCTTTCTTTCTTGCCAGATGGAGTGTTTTATCGTACTTGACTTTTCCATAATGTATAGCTAAATCTAATTTAATTCATTCAAAACTTCACTTTTCTTGCTATCAACTATAACTTTCATGCTTTTCTTCACTACTGCTTTATTTCCAACCCTGACACTAGCAGATAGTGTTGTTTCAGGAGATCATTTTTTCTCATGACCATTTGAATGTACATTGATATATGTATATCTGTAACCATGATGGAGTTCTACAGATCTCCACTGAGGTGCAGATTCATGACTCACATTCAAGAAAATTATAGATGAATACATGTCATGGGCTTTATGAGTAATGAAAACTGGGAATGTTACATCTGTGAATGTGAAGGACTCAAGGTATGTGTTTCCTGTCCTGGTTGCTTTGGTGAAGAAATATGCAAAAGGCCAGTTTGGCAGGACTCCCACTGCGTTCATTCTGTTTCTATCTTTATGGAATTTGGCCTAGGAAAACCATCTGTCTACAAACCACCCCACCCCCCTCAAAAAAAAAAAACCACAGGGCAGACATCTGGATTCGATTTTCAACAAGTTATTTACAAAGAGAAAGGAGTATTAATAAGTTCTCGTCTCTGTCACTGAAATTAACTATCATTAATTTTGGGAGTCTCTATTTCCTCATCTGATAATAATACCTGCCCCACTTACTTGTAAGGTTTTTGTGAAAATCAGGTATTTAATATTAAAAAATCTGTTTAGGATTGTTGTACTCACAGGATCAAATAGAGGGGAACAGCTTATAGGTTTCTTCGGTATTTAAATAAATAGGTAAACTTGGATTAATCCAATTTGGACCCATCAATAGTCACAGATTCTCTCTGGGAAAATAGGGTGATGACCTGTGTCTGATCTCTCTCGTTGCCTTCCTTAGAGCCTATTTTTTTATTTATTTAAAAAATATTTTATTTAAATTAAATTTGCCAACATATAGAGTAACACCCAGTGTTCATCTTATCATGTGCCTTCCTTAGTGTCCATCACCCAGTTACCCCATCACCCCACCCACTTCCCCTTCTGCAACTCTTTGTTTCCCAGAGTTAGGAGTCTCTCATGGTTTGTCTTCCTCTCTAATTTTTCCCCACTTGGTTTCCCTCACTTCCCTTATGGTCCCTTTCATTATTTCTTATGTTCCACATATGAGTGAAACCATATGATAATTGTCTTTCTCCAACTGACTTACTTCACTTGGCATAATACCCTCCAGTTCCATCCACGTCGAAGTAAATAGTAGGTATTCATCCTTTCTGATGGCTGAGTGATATTCCACAGTATACATATACATCTTTTTTGTCCATTCGTCTGTCGAAGGACACCGAGGCTCCTTCCACAGTTTGGCTGTTGTGGACATTGCTGCTGTGAACATTGGGGTGCAGGTGTCTCAGCGTTTCACTGCATCTCTATCTTTGGAGTAAATCCCCAGCAGTGCAATTGCTGCGTCTTAGGGTAGAATCCTATTTTCTTATTTAAACTGAAATATGAAATTTAGCTCTTTTCTGTCACTTTTTTGCAAAAACAGATAATCTAGAAAGCAGGGAAGGACAGGAGAAAAATGCATTACAACTGGTACAAGTGAAATGCCATGTGATTGGTTAGCTTCCATCAGCGGCCTCTGGCTAGGTGATCCTGTGCGCTGGTGACGAGGCCCAGCTACCTTCTCTGTCCTTAGAAGAATTCTTGCATCATCCAACTGAGCGTTCTTGTCAATGTTATTTCCAAAACAGGATGATGCTTTCAAGTAATGTCATGAGATTGCTGCTTAGGCTTTGAATTCTGTGTTCTGCAGGTACTACTTGAAAAACAACATGGAGACAGAAACTCTTTGTTCAGATGAAGACGCTCAGGAGCTGCTGAGGGAGAGTCAAATCTCCCTGTTGCAGCTCAGTACTGTTGAAGTTGCCACACAGCTCTCTATGCGAAACTTTGAACTCTTCCGTAACATTGAACCCACCGAATATATAGATGATTTATTTAAACTCAAATCCAAAACCAGCTGTGCCAACCTGAAGAAATTTGAAGAAGTAATTAACCAAGAAACATTTTGGGTAGCATCTGAAATTCTGAGAGAGACAAACCAGCTGAAGAGGATGAAGATCATTAAGCATTTCATCAAGATAGCACTGCACTGCAGGGAATGCAAGAATTTTAACTCCATGTTTGCAATCATCAGGTAAGAACATATGATCTCCTGGGATTGAGTCCCCACACTGGGCGCCCTGCTCAGCAGGGATCCTGCTTCTCCCCCGCCCCTGCCCCCACCTCCCTGCTCGTGCTTTCTCTCTCTCTCAAGTAAGTAAATAAAATTTTATAGACATATGGTAAATTGTCATTTATCATATATATCTAAATATATGTATATATCTCTCTATATATAAATCCAGGAACATCATATAATTTGTGTAAGTGTAGTAGGTTTTTGTTTTTTTTTTTAAGATTATATTTATTCATGAGAGACAAAAAGAAAGAGGCAGAGACATAGACGGAGGGAGAAGCAGGCTCCGCGCAGGGAGCCCGATGTGGGACTCCATCCCCAGACCAGATCACACCCTGAGCCGAGGGCAGACGCTCAACCGCTGAGCCCCCCAGGCATCCCAGTGTAGTGGTTTTTAATTGAATCATATTGAACCATTCTTTTCCTCTAAATCCAATCATTCTTAATTTAAAATCTCCTGTAAACTGGGGTCCCTGGGTGGCGCAGCGGTTTGGCGCCTGCCTTTGGCCCAGGGCGCGATCCTGGAGACCCGGGATCGAATCCCACGTCAGGCTCCCGGTGTATGGAGCCTGCTTCTCCCTCTGTCTGTGTCTCTGCCTCTCTCTCTCTCTCTCTCTGTGACTATCATAAAAAAATAAAAAATAAATTAAAAAAAAAGAAAAGAAAATAACGTTTTAAAAAAATAAAATAAAAAAAAAATAAAATAAAATCTCCTGTAAACTACATGTAGAGCCCAGAAAAACTATATTCGTTATTTTTTTAATTTCTGTGACTTTGAACAACTTATTAAAATCTCTCTGAACATCAGTTTTTCTCTGTAAAATAACTATGCCCCAAAGAGTGATCGAATAGACTAAATGGTATTACGTATATGGAGTTCTATCAGCTAGCACAAAGCAGATGTCCAGTAAATGTTCATTTTCTTCCCCTTTAAGTGCTTATATTGAGGATGGAAAAAAATATAAAGTGTAACTATTAGGAAAATTGATATTCATGGTGATTATTAGTCATTTTCTCTCACTAGGAGTTTGATCATACTCATTATGACTTTTATTTTATTACCACAAGATAGTCTGTTTTATCAAATGCCTGCTATGTGCCAAGTGCTTCTCTATGTATGGAGACAAAGCTGCAAAACAAAATGCTACCCTTATGACACTTCACATTCTAGTTGTTTGGTTCATAATAAACCCAGACTAGAAAGGTATAAAGGGAAGAAGAGTAATAACCCTTGGCCCTGACCCTGCTTCTATCTTCAGTTCTCATTACCCAGAATTATTAATATTTCTTATGAATTCTGTGAATTGATATGCAGCATAAACACAGAGTTATGTGTTACTAAATATGCTGTTTTACTTTCTTCATTGATAATAATGAGTAACTTGACTTTATGTCACTTTTCTTTTTTGTCCTTTCAGTGGCCTAAACTTGGCACCAGTGGCAAGACTACGGACCACCTGGGAAAAACTTCCCAATAAATATGAAAAGCTGTTTCAAGATCTCCAGGACCTGTTTGATCCTTCCAGAAACATGGCAAAATATCGCAATGTCCTCAATAGTCAAAACCTGCAGCCTCCCATAATCCCCCTATTCCCAGTTATCAAGAAGGATCTCACATTCCTTCATGAAGGTAAGTATAAAATAGATTTCTCTGTCTTTACTTGTGGAAACACAGAATAAATGAGTATGATGTGATCCCCTTTTCCTTCTTTGCCAATTATAGGAAATGACTCAAAAGTCGATGGGTTAGTCAATTTTGAGAAGCTAAGGATGATCGCAAAAGAAATTCGTCATGTTGGCCGAATGGCTTCAGTTAACATGGACCCTGCCCTCATGTTCAGAACTCGGTAAGTGTGTCAACTTCAGTAGAACATGTGGGCTTAGAGAAGTGTGGGTTTACAGCTTCCTAATAAATGAGAAACTTTTGAATATTTATATTTGTAGCACAGTAGAAATTTTATTAGGTCATGCTGAGAATCCCCATTGAGCTATAATTTGAAGTAAATATCTTATTCTGCATCAGGTATACTTTTGACTGTCAGTAAAAACAGCTTGTCCTGCAGAAATTTTTCCCTTGGCATGGGGCAGAACTATTCCTTATTTGTCAGAACACTGATTTGTGGAGCTAAAACTCGTAACTGATAGTATGAACCAAAATATGCAAAGAACCGAAACAATATTGTCTCAATATCTATACAATGGATTAGTTGTCAGTATAGTCAAAAATGATTAATCTAGTAAAGGAGAGGAGTTTTTAGAATAAAAAATTTAAATATGTCTGTCTTTTGAGCCAGAAGAATATTGCCAGTAAAGTTGCGTGTACGGGATGATTATACAGTTTAATGTTTGTGAGCTTCTAGTACTGCTTATCCAGAAGTCTAGTCCTTTCTTTCTGAGCTTGTGATCTTTCTGTCTCTCTCTCTACACCCATGCTTCAATCTCCATGGCTCTCACTTACAGGAAGAAGAAGTGGAGGAGTTTGGGGTAAGTGGTGGAGACCTTGCAAGCCCACACACAATTCTTATTCTGCTCATTGCATTGTTTTCTTACCTACTATATTTTCTGATGCTTTGCATTTTTTCTTAACCCTCTTGCTCTAGCAGAATTTCAGTTGGCAAACTGACTTCAAGTTTAATCTGTTGGGGCTTTTGCTTTTGAGGTCATGATCCATGACAGCCGTGAAATGACTGATGATTGTTCTGGGGAACTGGCCAGGCATACTTTGGAACTTTCAAAAAGATTTTATTTTAATATAATTTGTGTGCTTTGAAATGGAGAAAGCCTAATGCGAAGTTAGGGGAGGAAGAATGTTAAAAGGAAAAACTGTGCAATATAAATACTATCGCACAGATACTTAACATAATATAAAAAGTGCCCCTACGTGTTAAAACTAAATTTTTTATAGCTCAACTAACTACTATTTTCATCCTATAAACCAATACTTTTTAAACATAATTCTTAACAATTCATGTGCTAGTTCTGTATATATATGTTTACACATTTGCATGATCATTTTATTAACAGATTGACCCATATTACTTTAAACATGCATTACATTTAACTCAAGGAATAAGGAAATGATTGTGAACAGTGTAGCTAATTTTATTTAAATGTATTTAAAGCATCCTCTGTAAGAGAAGTAAATTTAATGTAAATCTCAATGATTTTAACTGTGTATTGCATGAGCTTTTTATATATAATCATTGTTATTTGCTGGCTTCTCTGAAAGAACTGCCTTGAACGCTCTATAGATAAGAAAAGCAGAATTTCCTAGTTCGACTAGTAGCAGCAGGTGCCAAACATATATATATGTTTGTATGTATGTGTGTATAATTCTTTTTTAACTTAAAAAAATTTAATCTATATTAGTCTATATTTCTCTGTAACAGTTTACTTACCAGAATGAGGCATGTGATCTTTTGAACATAAAATACCTGTGTAAGTCTTGTTATGTTTCAGATAGCTAACACAATCCCATGCTAGAGTGAGCTGCATATCTACCTTTTCATCTTCCAGGTCTCTCAGCCAGGGTAGTACAAATGCAACAGTGCTAGACGTTGCTCAGACAGGTGGTCATAAAAAGCGGGTACGTCGTAGTTCCTTTCTCAATGCCAAAAAGCTTTATGAAGATGCCCAAATGGCTCGAAAAGTGAAGCAGTACCTGTCCAATTTGGAGCTAGAAATGGATGAGGAGAGTCTTCAGACATTATCCCTGCAGTGTGAGCCAGCAACCAACACATGTGAGTTTTTCCTTTAAGTGGCTACGAATCTGACTGGAATGCAGATTGGTTTCCTGGGCAGTGCCATACATGGGCCGTGACAAATAGGGCTCAGTACAGCGTGGTCAATAGCATCCTGGGGACATACTGGCCTTTCCCCTGAATGCTACTGTCAATTCCGTGCAGTACTGTCCTGGACTAGACCATGTGTCCAGCTAGGTTAGTGTGGAGAGAATGATGCCGGAAACTTACGGTGCCTGCCATCTTGGTTGCATCCCCTTTTTGTCATAAAAGATACTTCCAGATTGACAGGTAACCTGAGAGGGGGGAGGAGCCGCCCTTCTCGGAGGGACCTGTCCCTAGGCGTGCTGGCTGCCTTTTTACGCTCTCAGCCTGGACAGCACCCAGCAGTAAGTTCACCTACCACATAAGCAGCAGTCCTGCTACACGGCAAACCACAACTCATCCTAGTGTGTAGCTTCCAGCCTTTAAAAATCTGGCCAGGCTAGAAGTGGGGGCAGTTTTCTGTTTACTTGGATCTGCATTCGTGTAAGGTAAAGGCATTTTCCACCTAGGACACTTTTGGGTCTTTTATGGGCAGGTTTGAAGATACTTTTTATAGACTTTAAGTGTAAGATGATTTGAGAAGATTCAAGTCATTAGATTTTCCCAGGACACTATGAAAACACTGTGTGTCATGGTGAAGATTTTGTTTTCTGGAGTCAGACTGGTTTGAATTCAAATTCTGTTTGTTCCTCAAAATAGCAGTGTCATCACCCCAGGCAAGTTAACTGAGCTGCCTAACCCTTAGCTTCTTTGTGTGTACAATGGAGGAAGTAGATCTGTCATTGAGTTGGTTTTTCAAATACGTACAGCATTTCCTGATCATGCTAAATTGGTTTTCCTTCTGTATGCCATGGAATTATATACTCAGTATAATATTCAAGCAGTATTGGTTACTAATAGCTAACATAGACCATTCTACCCATTAGAGAGAGAATTTGATAGTAAAAAGATTATTAATACCACTTATTAACTAAAAACTAAGCTCATGAATGTCAAGGAATTTTGGACTCCATTTTGAAAAGTAATTCCTAACAATCTTCCTGTTGTAGCTTTTATCATTTACTTGTGCTTTTTATATACATATAACGTGTGAACTCTCCATATTTTTCTACTTTTATTTTAATGTGGTAGTATTGGATAGTGTAATCATCATTTAAGAGCTAGTTTCATAAAGTAAATATCTTTGTCCTGTGATGCCTTTGTGGTCTGTAGGTGAGTTCTTACCCACTCCCATTTCTGTTTTTATACAGGCGATAGGAAAAAAGATAAGATATACATTTTTAGTGTTCTAAAGTGCAGAAACTCTTGTATATAGTTACTAACCTCTGAAATTTCTTGTTTTCAAATCAAACGATTAACAGTGCCTAAGAATCCTGGTGACAAAAAGCCTGTCAAGTCTGAGACGTCCCCAGTGGCTCCAAGGGCAGGGTCACAACAGAAAGCACAAGCCCAGCCGCCGCCCCCGCAGCCACAGCCCCAACATAAGATCAACCAAGGCCTGCAGGTTCCTGCTGTATCCCTTTATCCTTCACGAAAGAAAGTACCTGTAAAGGATCTCCCACCTTTTGGTAGGTGATTAAAATCATATCCCCCCCTCTTTGAGATTAACTCTTCCAGTGGAAGGGACTGTTTATGTTATAGAGTCTCTCATTTAATCTTGCTCTTTGTCATGGTGGTGGGGGAGTGTAAAATGGGAAAATTTTGCTTTTATTAATTTTTTAATGAGTACAGACGTTACTTTGTTCATATACATTATTTACACCAGTTTGGCTTCATGATCAAGGAATTGTTAGAATTTAGGTAGAATATTTTTAAGTGAAATGATTTGTCTGGAAGTGAATCCTTATTTTTGAATCATTGATTCTTTTAACTTGAGGGGGAAATATAGTTACTTCCTGAATGTTAAGGAGCCAAATCATGCTTCATCTTTCCCACTAAAATATATCTGCAAGTTTAGTTCCTTTATATAAATGGGACAGCAAAATTATATTTCATAAAATGTATCAGTTCTTTTTTATACATGTATGCGAAAGGAAACAATAAAAGAGAAGAAATTGAAGAAAAAAACTTACAGAGTTTTCTTAGATAAAATTGGTACTTGGGCACCGATGTAGTTCCTGCCCAGTTACAACCTGTGCATGAGGAGGGCAAGAGTCTTAGAGTAGGTCCTTCATACTCTGTCTTTGGCCCTTTCTCCCTCATCAGCAAGTATGCCGTTTGTGGAGAGTGACAGCAGAATACCTTTACTTGCCATTTTCCCCTTTGATATATCTGTATTGCTCTCCCTATCACAAAAAAGCTGAGTTACATATTTATTTGTCCACTATCATATTGATATTTATATATTACTAAATCCCCTGCAACCTGACTTCTATCTTCTCTTTTACATAGAACTTCTTATAAGGAAGTTTATCAGTCTTTCGTTTAGTTAAATATAGCCTAGTAGCCAGATGTGTAGGTGTGCCTGAGTATAAAGCACTTTTTGAATCTGTGTATAATGCTGGCCTCAGAATTCTTTCCCAAATCCAAACTATTTATTCATATAGCTGTAGTGTAACTAACATTTTCATGCATCTTTGTTATATTAGCATCTATACATGTAAATAAAATATTGCTTTAAAAGTGGTCTTTAGGGACGCTTGGGTGGCTCACTGGTTGAGCATCTGCCTTCGCCTCAGGGCATGATCCCGAGGTCCTGGAATCGAGTCCTGCGGGCGCCTTGCGAGGAGCCTGCTTCTCCCTCCGCCTGTGTCTCTGCCTCTCTCTCTCTCTCACTCATGAATAAATAAATAAATAAAATATTAAAAATAAATAAAAGTGGTCTTTAAAAAATTGTATTAAAACAAGATCAAATGTTTACATGAAGCAAAATGAAGGATTAAATCTTTGTTAAATTTTACTGCCTCCTTCTTAAAGGATTCTGTTAAGTCTAAGAATATTTAAGCTAGCATTGATCGAGATCGTGTCAGGCTATCATGCCTTTCCAAGTATCTCTTTTTTGTTTAAAGTAAGGCAATTGAGAATGTCTCATAGGAATAATAGAGGCTTTGTAAAATATTTTAATGTGACTGCCTCATTTCTAAAAATAATTTTTTTGGGGAAAATCACCTTATAGTGGTATAGGTAATCCTTTTCCTTCTACCCTCACCTTACTTGATCCTACACTTGGCACTGGATCACTCCCTTCTGAAAATCATCTCTCTTGATTTCTGTGACACAGGGCACTGCCTTCTCTTATCTACTTATTTGATCAAATATTAACTGTATGGAATTCCTAAGAATGCTTTTATTAACTTTTCCTACTACTTCTGTTTAGCTCTTGGCTTGTTTGTTTTCTCCCGTCATTCCCACTTCTCCTGAGCTCATATATCCAACAGTACCAAAACACCCGTTGTGAGTTCACCAAAGTACTTAAACTTGAATTCTAATAATAAATATTCTTACCTGTATCACTTTCACCCTAAATTCTAATATTTTCAAATTGTGTTTATTCTTCATAGTTTAACATATCGTTGAATAAAGATGGTGAAGCTGAAAGATGTAGATAAAGATGTAGAAGCTGAAGTAAAATACCAAAAACAGTCCACTTCTAGTACTCCAGCAGATAGCAATCAGAAACCTCATTACGGGTGTCGTGTGCCTTCTGTAAGCTTTCTGTTTATACCATGATGAGTACAAAGACTGCTGAGATTATGAATGTAATATTAAATTTTACAAAAAGGCTTTAGTTATTGATGTTATTTCTTTTTAGTCTTGAAAGTACATACTTCTTTCTTTCATAGGCATAAACTCTCCACAAGCTTTAAAGAAAATTCTTTCTTTGTCTGAAGAAGGAAGTCTGGAGCGTCATAAAAAACAAGCAGAGGATACTATATCAAATGCATCCTCACAGCTTTCTTCTCCTCCCACTTCTCCACAAAGTTCTCCAAGGAAAGGTAGAACTTAAATTACTTACTGTTTTCCTTTATAGTAACCTAGAACATTTCCAGTACAGTCCATTCCAGTTATATATTACATCATTTTTGATATTAGAGTCACTTAAGATGATCTACTATATAATGCCCAAGGGATTTTCTTCCCTTCAGTTTATGAATTTGGAAGGATTTTGGTATTTTTCTTAATATTATACTTCTAGCAAGTAATGTTAAACTATATAAGGCCTTTTAAAACATACATTTAAGATTTTTATTGATTGTAAGTACAGAAATAATTCTTTTTATATAACAATAATTACAGAGTTAGAGGGCTTTAAACACATAAAGAAAAACTAGTATCTTCCTGATTTATTTTTTCATTGTATTAACACGGGTCTTGATTATCTTTTTTGTCACTATTTTGTCTTATTTTAAAAGAGACTAAATTCTAGGCAAACTCTGTCTTATGTGGATGCTTTCTGAGATTACAGTAACTGACTTTTTGCTGCATAAGTCCCTGAGTTACTTTCTCCTCCCCTATAAGTGAATTGGGGGAAGCCAGTCATTTTTCTCTGGAGGAAGGCCAAAAAGAGGAACAAATTGTTAGATATCACTGACATAACAAATACCTTTTCAGCTTTGCTTTTTAGATATTTCAGACATCTGTGCATTTTGTGTGGGTATCAGTCTCTACTGTCCTTGTTAAATGGATACATCTAAATTCTTTTCTCATCCTGTTGTTAGGTGGCAGTGGCAATCAGCTGAGATCTTTTGGCTCCGGGCAGTTGGACTTAACCAGTTCCTCCTCTTCTCTTGGAAGTGAGAACAGTAACAAGAATAACAATGCACCACGGACCTATGGGATAGGTGGGGTTAATAGAACCAAAAACGGGGTGGGCAAGAGAGGACCTTTCTCATTATTAGCTAAGGAAAATGGGAGATATCCTCTAAATGTCAGGCGCTCCATCTGAGTGATTATTTTTTCTAGAGATGTTTTTTTTTTTTTTTGAGCAGACTGTTCAGCGAAGGCTTTAAATCTTGTCTGTCAGAACTTCCAGTGTGGTTTATAATAAGGCTTCTCATAGATGAACACATTCAATCTTATCAAGACCTGTGCAACCTTTAAAAAATAAATCAGGAATTAACAAGTCACTGAAAGGATGGGGAAGTACTATTTAGAGAAAAAATTAGCAACATTTAGGTGTTCTAGATTTACTTTTTTAATTAGGTAAGTGGCACTGAAAAATTTGTACTGCATACATATAATCATATGAAACCAGTATTTTAAGGTAACATGAGATCTATAGTAATGTTTTTTAAAAAATGAGTACTGAGAAAGAAGATCTGAATTTTTCTCACTAAAAATATTAAGGCATGTGTCTCTTCCTTTGTGACTTTCAAAACTATTTTTAGCAACAAAGGAGAGTTAAGGGTCCTTTGGGCCAAAAAATGTCCTTTAGGATATCCATTTAGACATCGTGATGGTTTGGGAGAAAATGGAGATTTTGCACATCATATCCTTCAAAAACAGTTGGCTTTTATTATATTATTAACATTGAAAAACCAAATGGCAAAAATCCAAAAAGGTCTTCTTCAGATATTATTCTTATATGTCCCATTAAAATTGTAACACAGATACTTCCAGTTGAATTACTGTATATACCATAAAGTTTGAAAAACTTCATCGAAGGTTACTGACTTCGCAGTTTGAAAAAAAAAATACTTTTAAAGTTGATCATAGTTATCCTTCAGTTTCTTTTATATAGACTAATAGGAGTATAATTTATACTTAACAGGAGCTAAGAATAGTCCAGTAGTGCCCTGATTTCTGCAGGCTCACATTGTTGCTGCAGGCAACATTTCCTGGCTCACATAACACTTTCTTTTTTTCCTCCTTGATCTTTCATTAAGCATGTTAAATTTCATTCGAGTAAAAGTTTACTGTATCTTAGTCACCTGGTATCTACAAGTAAAATGGTTTTTTTCCCCACTTCAATGGTGCTATCTTTGGCCTACATTTTGGTTTTGCTTCTATTTGGTAGATTTCAGTTTTATGTCATAAACCTACAGTGTCTGATTAATATGGTTGTATTTCCCGTGCAGGCTACACCTTGGCTCCCAGTGGTACTGTGGATAATTTTTCAGATTCTGGTCACAGTGAAATTTCTTCACGATCCAGTATTGTCAGCAATTCTTCCTTTGACTCCGTGCCAGTCTCGCTGCATGAGGAGAGGCGGCAGAGGCATTCTGTCAGCATCGTGGAAACAAACCTCGGCGTGGGCAGGATGGAAAGGCGGACCATGATGGAACCAGATCAGTACAGCTTAGGGTAGGCAGCTTTTCTTTAGGTTCTTTACATAGCTTCTTCCATCCTTTATTCCCGATGCATATTTCTTTATTTTACAATAATGCCTAAGAAATGCTCTCCCATCCCAGTTCTAATTTCTGTAATTTCAGGATTATTAAATGCCATGATATTTTTGTTGTACACACTGCTTTTTAAGTTAGGTTTATTCTTTATTAGAAGACAGCTGTTCTGTGCTAAAGGCAGAGGGTGACTTTAGGATGTATCCCAGATCCTTTGTAGGAGCTACCTTCCTGAAATCAGATTATGTTGAGCCATCCTTTAATCTTAGAAGGAAGGTGTTCCTTTACTTCAAGCAAGTTGTTGTTTTCCCTCTGTATTTATTTTTTGGTAATGATAAGGGAGCAAACTGGCAGACCTGGCTGCGAGAATGCAGTTCAGTGGCGCTTTCATTCTCTTCCTGGGATGGACAGAAGCCACCTTTCTGGGGAGAACAAGTATTTTGGGTTTACATCCTAGGTTTGTTAGTTAACAGTCTTGCACCTTTTTTTCCTTTTCACTTCTTTCAATCACTTAGGTCCTATGCACCAATGGCTGAGAGTCGAGGCTTATATGCTACAGCTACGGTAATTTCTTCTCCAAGCACAGAGGAACTTTCCCAAGATCAGGGGGATCGGGCTTCACTCGATGCTGCTGACAGTGGCCGTGGGAGCTGGACGTCGTGCTCAAGCGGTTCACATGATAATATACAGACCATCCAGCACCAGAGAAGCTGGGAAACACTTCCATTTGGGCATACTCACTTTGACTATTCAGGGGATCCTGCAGGTTTATGGGCCTCAAGCAGCCATATGGACCAAATAATGTTTTCCGATCACAGCACAAAGTATAACAGGCAAAATCAAAGTAGAGAGAGTCTTGAACAAGCTCAGTCCCGAGCAAGCTGGGCATCTTCCACAGGGTACTGGGGAGAAGACTCAGAAGGTGACACAGGCACAATCAAGCGAAGGGGTGGAAAAGATGTTTCCATTGAAGCTGAAAGCAGTAGCGTGACCTCTGTGACCACAGAAGAAACCAAACCTGTTCCCATGCCTGCCCACATGGCTGTGACATCGAGCACTGCAAAGGGACTTATTGGTAAGCTGATTAGAAAGACTTGTCAAATCTAACCTGTTTCAGAAGTAAGATTATGTCTTCATGGTTCTTTTTCTCTTTTTGTCCCATCCATTGTTGTGTAGGGCTTCCAAATTAGCAGTGTGTTCAGAATTTTGAAATGAACGGTATTTAAGAGCCCAGGTACTGTGGTCAGGTACATACAGATACATTTTAACATACTAAACATCCAGTAGATTTTTAGCAGTCAAGATCAGCAGATTATCATTATGGATGTTCTCTTATTCTTTAAGCTAAAATTATCAGAAACGATGCCAATTCTTTCTAAAGGAAGAATTTTCATTTAATTGGAACTGGTTTAAATGTTTTATTATACTTTGTAAAACTTTGCGCTTTATGTCTATACATCTTCCATTGACTTTTGTTATGCAGACAAATTGGGCGCTAAACAAATTCTCTCTGCAAACTGTAGAACAAGGGAGAAGGTACTAAGAGATAACATAAAGCACCAAAGCATAGGCCTGGGAATCTGGCAGATTGGGGTTTGAGGGATCCCTGGGTGGCGCAGCGGTTTGGCGCCTGCCTTTGGCCCAGGGCGCGATCCTGGAGACCCGGGATCGAATCCCACGTCAGGCTCCCTGCATGGAGCCTGCTTCTCCCTCTCTGTGTCTCTGCCTCTCTCTCTCAGTCTGTGACTATAATGAATAAATAAATAAAATCTTAAAAAAAAAAAAAAAAAGATTGGGGTTTGAATCCCTGTTTGTCACTTTACTAGCTTTATGATATTGGACAAGGTACTAAACTTTGCCTGTTTCTTCCTCCATAAAATGAGTCAATAATTTCCTCTAAGATAGCTGATGTGGGATTAGAGGAAATCTATGGAAGGCACTTAGGACAGTGTCTAGATAGGAATTCATAAGTACATGAAAGATGCTGCTGCTCTGCGGCTGCTGTTTCTGTTGTGAAGTCTCCCCGTGTCCCCCTAATCCTATCAGGTTGTAGTTTCTATGGCATATTCAACATCTACATAATTGAAGTGTAGGAATACAATACAGGATACAGAGTGAGAAACTCTAGAGTGTAATCATTACAGACATCACTTTTATTAGTAGGGAAATTATAGTTATTTTGCCATGTAAACAGTCATGGATGAATAACAATTAATACCTCTTCTTGGGTTGTGATTTTTAAAGCACTTTTTTTTAAAAAGCAAATACTCAGTATTTTTACTGCAAAGAAAAGAGCTATTTTCAATCCTAATGATTCTGTGAAGTTCAAGAAAATAAAACTTTAGTTTTACTTGCCTTTACAGATCTCGTGTTCTAGGTCATGAACATTAACAAAAGGATTTTTAAGAGAAATACATGCTGTATAGAGTTTTTTAATTTGCATCTTTTTTTTTTTTTTTTTTTTGGTAATACTTTTTCCAAATTCAATTCTGTTTTCCAAAGTGAGGTCCAAAACCTGAATGTGATCTAATAACTGATTCTCTGACAAGGGTAATGCTGGGTAAATGCCCAGCAAAGATGGACTAGCCTACCTTGACCTTGGGGCAGGGAGAGAAGGAAGGAAGGAAACTTTCATCAGGCACTAGAAATGTCCCAGGCATAGTACTTTTTCTCTTAGCTTCATCCTTGCGGTAAACCTTATTACTATTTTATAGTTTAACAGATTGCTTATTACTAAGTTCTCTCGCCAATTATTTTACCGTGTAGAAATAACCATCATGAATATTTGGTCCAGTTAACATCCATTCCCCTGCCTACAATATCCCCCACTACCATCTCATACTGCACAAAATCACATTTGTGATTACACTGTGTTTGCAGTCTTAATAATTACTTGTATAATTTATTATAAACATTTGTGGCGTGAAATATTCTTCCAGAAACTTTCTAATGGTGGTGCATTGTCTTTACTCTAGTGCGGAAGGAGGGCAGGTATCGAGAGCCCCCGCCCACCCCTCCAGGCTACATTGGAATCCCCATCACTGACTTTCCCGAAGGACATTCCCATCCAGCCAGGAAGCCTCCAGACTACAATGTGGCACTTCAGAGATCTCGGATGGTCGCCCGACCCACTGACACAGCTGGGCCTTCGCCCATACAGCAGCCGCACGGGCATCCGGCAAGCGGAAGGCCGGTGAACAAACCACAGTGGCATAAACCCAATGAGTGTGACCCGCGCCTCGCCCCCTATCAGTCTCAAGGGTTTTCCACCGAGGAGGATGGTATATATGCATTCTTAAAACCATAAAGCTAGCTGTGTGCACTTATGGGGCCTACTGTAAGCTTTCCAAGGCATTTGTTTTCTTAATACCGTGGTCAGCTGTGTCTTTAGCCATATACTACGGGAAGAAAATATTCAGAGGTCCAAATTTAGGGTTAAAGCTTTCAAATGTTTGAGGTTTTTTGTTTGTTTCTAAATGGCTTAAGAAATATCAAAGATTGGGACGCATGGGTGGCTCAGTGGTTGAGCATCTGCCTTTGGCTCAGGACCTGATCCCAGGGTCTGGGATTGAGTCCCACATCAGGTTCCTTCAGGGAGCCTGCTTCTCCCTCTGCCTGTGTCTCTGCCTTTCTCTCTGTGTCTCTCATGAATAAATAAATAAAATCTTAAAAAAGAAAAAAAAAAGAAATACCAAAGATTGCAGAGGAGAGCACTTGTAATAAAGTATGTACATGACTAGATTTCTTTACTAATTGTCAGTTTTCTGTGAAAATGTTAAATTTGGACTTTTAATAAGTTCAAATGAAAGTCTCATAAAGAAATCTACTTCTCTAACTTTTTTGCCTTCTTCCTATAAATCTACCTGGCTGTGCTGAAGAAGGACAAAGATCATTCCATACCCTAATTTTTTTTAAGTTTTGCTTTTTGTTTAATGATTATTTGCATAACAAGTTAAACACAAAAAATGAAAATTCTAATCCTGCCACTTGCAGATAATCACTATCTACATTTTGTTATATATCCTTCTAGATACATGCTGCTATAATTTATAATTTTCAATACATTTTTCAATGAATAAACAATGTTTCTATTTTTATATTGTGTATATATAAAGATATGCACCATATGTATTTTTTTAAAACTCTTATCAAATCATTTCTTAGGTGAGTTATACTAAAAATAATAGCTATGGTATTTTTATTTAACCTATATTGAATGTGTTCTCTCTTGCACAAGAAACAACCTGCTTACTGATTTTTTTTTTTTTTTCCTTTCTTTCCTTCCTGGTTATGTTTACAGAAGATGAACAAGTATCTGCTGTTTGAGGCACAGGCTTTATCTGGATCCAGAGTTAGCCACCTTTAAAAGGAGAGCACAAGAAGACGTCCCTAGCAGCGGAGCCTTGGAACTCACATTCTGAGGCTGGTGGACCAGTTTGCCTCCTTCCCTGCCTTAAAAGCAGCATGGGGCTTCTTCTCCCCTTCTTCCTTTCCCCTTTGCATGTGAAATACTGTGAAGAAATTGCCCTGGCACTTTTCAGACTTTGTTGCTTGAAATGCACAGTGCAGCAATCTTCGAGCTCCCACTGTTGCTGCCTGCCACATCACACAGTATCATTCCCAATTCCAAGATCATCACAACAAGATGATTCACTCTGGCTGCACTTCTCGATGCCTGGAAGGATTTTTTTAAATCTTCCTTTTAGATTTCAATCCAGTCCTAGCACTTGGTCTCATTGGGATAATGAGAAAAGCTAGCCATTGAACTACTTGGGGCCTTTAACCCATCAAGGAAGACAAAAACAGTGAAATCCTTTGAGTACAGTGCTTTGTCCACTTGTTTACAATGTCCTCTTTTTTTTTTTTTTTTTAAAGAAATGAATTTAAAGATTGTGTTCAGAGAGTAAATGTTATATCCATTTAATGATTACAGTATTATTTTGAACCTGTAAGTAGGGTTGCCAGCCTGGGTTTCTAAAAAACCAAATATGCCGGACAGGGTGTGGTCACACCAAGAGGAGGGAAGACCTGGCTTGTGACCCTGTCTTCCTGTGTCCTTCTGGCCTCGCCCGTGAAGTGCCCTATCCTGGAAGTATAAGATGTTAGCCAATTACTTAGATACCAAGACCCCTCATCCACTCCTTCCCCAGTGGGTGGGGTTCTTCCGTAAAACTGTTTGCACATGGCCAGGGGAGGGAAATGGGACTCTTGTGTCCCGTGTCTGAGCCTTATGGAGTGCAGGATGGTGTCATTTGAGGGCGTGTCCTGCTCCATTGAGATGGATGGCAAACCCCATTTTTTTAAGTTATGTTTCTTTGATTTTTGTTAAATTAGTTTTAGGGATTTTTTTTTTTCTGTTGTTTGTTTCTAAAGAAAATGTTTGTAACTGGATAGCATTGCAGTGAAAGCAGCTTGGGATATTGGAGCTAATGCCAGCTGTTAATACTGCTCTTTCAAGACAGCCTCCCTTTATTGAATTGGCAGTAGGGAAAAAAAAACAAGCCTTTAACGTGATAAAAGAACAAAAGATCAAAAACCTGATTAGACATGCCAGCCTTTGCAAGGTGGGTTAGTCACCAAAGACTAACCTGTAAGTGGCTTTATGGACGCTGCAGATAGAGAAGGCCTACGTGTAGCAACCACCTGCTCACAGCTGCTATTAACCCTATAATGACTGAAATGACCCCTCCACTCTATTTTTGTGTTGTTTTTGCACAGACTCCGGAAAAGTGAAGGCTGCCAATCCGAGTAGTACTCAAATGTGAGGAACTGCTGGTCTTGGATTTTTTTTCCATTAAATTCAGCTGATCATATTGATCAGTAAATAAACGTAAATAGCTTCAAATTTTAAAAGTCAAATTGCAGTGTTTTTTCACTGTATCAAACGATGTCAGTGCTTTATTTAATAAATCTCTTCTGTATCATGGCATTTGTCTACTTGCTTATATATTACATTGTCAATTATGCATTTGTAATTTTACATGTAATATGCATTATTTGCCAGTTTTCTTATATAGGCTATGGACCTCATGTGCAGATAGAAAGACAGAAATCTAGCTCTACCACAAGTTGCACAAATGTTATCTAAGCATTAAGTAATCGTAGAACATAGGACTGCTAATCTCAGTTCGCTCTGTGATGTCAAGTGCAGAATGTACAATTAACTGGTGATTTCCTCATACTTTTGATACTACTTGTACCTGTATGTCTTTTAGAAAGACATTGGTGGAGTCTGTATCCCTTTTGTATTTTTAATACAATAATTGTACATATTGGTTATATTTTTGTTGAAGATGGTAGAAATGTACTATGTTTATGCTTCTACATCCAGTTTGTATAAGCTGGAGAATAAATAAATATAACATAAAGCGTTGTCTATATCCTTAATGAATCGTGCATGCTTTTTATTATCGAAGTGTAATAGGGCTCTGGGGTCTCATTGCAAGAGCAAGTCCTCAGGAGGCCAAAGAGATTTAGCCTCGTTAGCCTAAAAACTGACCAATGGCCTATTCTTTTAGGTAGCTTTCTGTGGATTCAGAGAAATTAATGTCACAAACCAAACCATGTTCAGAATGCAGTGTTTCTTGAGATTCAGTGAAAAATAATGATGATGATCGCTAAATATTTACATAACATTTGTTTCTTCTCAACCCTTTTCCAGTAAAGATCTCTGTGGGGCATAATATTTTAATTCCCCAGTATTAAGAAACAGAGCCTCAGAGAACTTAAACTGTCATTCAAGATCATGACCACTAAGTTAAAGGTACAATTTAGATAATGATTTAAGACTTGTTGTGTCTTTAAAGTTCTATTATTTGGTAAATCTGAATAACATTTCAGTCTATCGGAAGGGCATTTTACTTAAAAAGGTAAAAATCAGTTAAACAGCAGCAACCCCCTTAAGGACATTTTATAATCCAGGGCTCATTTCTTATCCTTAAGCAGGTATAAATAAAGGTATCCACCACCCACTGGGAAGCTTCAGAAGTTGGAGTGGAAGCATATGGAAGCACATGCCCAAAATGTGAGAAAGTCGAAAAAGGAGTCAGAAGTAATGTGGCCACTGGCCAAACTTAAGCACACTCTTATCAAAACAATAACCCTATGCTTTATTTAATGCAAAGCTCTATTTAAACTTGTCATTCAAAAAGCTTAATTCTCTCAAATCTGGTTCAAAAAAATAACCTGATGTTAATAAGCTCTTCATAACTTTTTGTGTTCTGCTAAAGTATAGGAAAAAAATCAGCCACTATGTGCCCATTAATTAACACTTTTGTGTTTTAGATTACCCTTAAGTAGCCAAAGACTTGTCTCTGCTTCATGACTTCAAGATGCAATCAATAGTAGTGACAGAATTAAGTCTGTATCACGTTAATAACAGAATTTGGCCAACTTTTAGGAACGTCATAGAAAGTACTTTGTTGGCAAACATTAGGTATTTTATTCTCTAATCAGAAAAGCCACACAGACCCAGGTCTGTTTCCATACATCCAAGTTAAAGCCCTCCACATAATCTCAGTTTAAATCCACTTTCCTCTATTGGGACATGTGGAGTTTATGCTCATCTACACTTTAATATATTTCATCTCCAGTTCACTGATAATATCTCCCCAAATGTTCCTGAATGAAGCAAGCTTCTGAGAATGCTTGTAGCAACAACACCTTTTAGGTCTGTGTACTAATGTATTAATGTGTTATTGCACTCCTGTTTTTGTCAAAAAGAGGACGCTGAGTCCTTGATTCCATGATCTAATTCTCTTAAAAACCGCTTACTCAAGGAAAAGTGAATCAACTGAGGGTAAGTTGTTGATGGAGAGGAAATGACTCTGAATATTCACTAATGTCAAGAAGAATGTTGAAAGGGGCAATAACGTGATGGAAATGAGTAGGACAGAGATAGCTGCCAAACTGAAAGGACTTTTAAGTGAATGAGCATTTACCCCACTGAAAATGAGACAGAAACATTGACTGGAACTGAAAAATAATTGTGAGTTGTACTTTTTTTTTTTTAATATCCACAGTTTTTGACAAGCACAATAAAATTCCTATCTATGTTTGAAATTATACTTATTGCCCATTTAGTTTTTACAATGCCATGGCTATATAACAGGAAAATTTATAGAGGTGATCAAAACATTACACGCAAGGTTAAAAGAATCTTAGAAAAGGCTTTATTTCACGGACAATCAACAAGATCATAACAATTTTCATTATGGGAAAAATTGGGCAAATATAATATTAAAGTAAATTCAGAGTCAAATGACCAATTTTATAGAGGAGGGGACATAATAAATACCCTGGACTGAATTTACTTCAACACCTCAAAAATAAAAATTAGTTATATTCTGTAAATAGTTTCATAAAATTTTTAAAGACTTTATTAATAGTAACTACTGGGGCACCTGGGTGGCTCAGTTAGTTAAGTGTCTGCCTTCGGCTCAGGTCATGATCCCAGGGCCCTTGGGATCAAGCCCTGCATTGGGCTCCCTGCTCAGCAGAGAGTCTGCTTCTCCCTCTTCCTCTGCTGCTCCCCGTGCTTGTGCTGTCAAATAAAATCTTAAAAAAAAAAAAAAAAAATTAACTATTTGACCAAACACTGAGTTGCCACACAGTATGGTCTTATGAGAACCAATGAATAGTATATCAGAACATTTGAGGTTTTCCTTTATATAGATTTATAATTTATACAAAACATTTTTTTCCCAAATAAGACTAAAAAATTAATGGAGGATCAGTGTCACGTGTAGCATTAAGATAAAAATATATGCAATGCTTCCAGATGTAGTTAAATGAGCTGATTTCATTCATGTTATGTACTTACTGTGGTCTATGCGCTTTTCTAGATGCTAGATATTTATCAATTTTACTGAAATGAACCAAGGTGCTTTTTAATTACAGTTTTTTTTGCAAAGTGTTTCCCATTTCTCAGGCCTTAGAGGGCCTTCCTCAGTGATCCTAAGATAATAAATGAATACTTTATCAAGTAGTCTTGATCATAGCTGGATCAAAGGAGATACTTGGCACAAGAATTACCCATGTAGACTTGCCAGCAGTCTATAAGAGGGTCCTGGAATAAGTACTGTGGCTAGGAAGGAAGCACCAACCAACTTAAACTCATCACATTCTGTTTGGGGTATTTCCATGCAAAGGCAAAAAAAAAGCAAGAGTTAAATTCAAATCAGTATGCAAAAGGCATGAGACAAGAGAAGTGATGAGCATGCAGAAATCATGAATAAGAAGGAGTCTGAAGTCAAGAAAGAGATTAATCAAAGACCGGAGTGGGGGTAAAAGTCTAGCGCAACAGATGCCTGTTTCTTAAGGAGCAACCAAATGATGTCTTCAATGTACCTGAATAGATTTCCAGTCTCAGAACAATTCCCTTGCAGGGTGGCTCTCTGGATTGTTCTTATTCTCCCTGAAACCAGGATGAAAGCCATTCCTATTCTTTGCATTTCCTCTTCTGATAACTGTTCTTCTCAGCACCTGGAACAGTGCCTGGGATCTGTAAAGGTTTTTATAAATGAATATCAAGCACCCTAAAGGGCCCAAATTACACTGGAACACTGGACAACCAAAATCAGCCAACATGCACTTATTGAGGGGCATCTACAACTGTGCCCAACTGTACCGGGAAATACTCAGAAGTAAAATAAGGGAGTTTATTAAAAAATTAGATATTTAAGATTTTATTTATTTGAGAGAGCATGAGCTGCAGAAAATACTGATTTTCAAACCCAAGTCAAAAAAGAATTTTGTCCAGGAGACTCAAAGTTCCACTTTATCCCCATCATACCTCCTGCACCCACAAGAAAAGACTGGATGTGGTTGAGGAAGGGGACATTCTATCTTACTTTGGTACCATTATTGGTGAGTCCTCATGGCTTATTTACTACATTTTACAAAACGTGTTTGATTCACTCTTTTGTATCACTGTCTTGGTTTCAAATCACTGAGGGCAGGCTACTACACCTAACCAAACTATTTCTAGCACTATGTATCCTGTGGTTATGCTTAAATGATAGAATTTGTGTGATCTTGGATCCGCTGGTTATTTTTATACAGCACTTCAAAGACCAAAAGCAGAGAAGAAACAAAATAGACAAGCAGACTGTGAATAAGTAAGAATGAAAAGAGCCAGAGAATTTGAGTGGGTAAGAGGTTAGGCCACAGCCCCACAAAATTGTAATTATTGATTCACACGAAAAGCTAGGCCTAGAGAAGAACATTTGCAATACAGAATTTCAAAGACTCACCTTAATAAAAGGGCACTCCCCAGAGGGCTAGTAGAAATGACAATATACCCAGCCTGCTCACAGGAGTCTTGATTCTCTGAGTGTCTCTTCTCCGAACTTTCCTAACAAGTGAAGACACTGGTGATTTGCCATTACACTGTGCCTGCTATCAGGCCCTTCACAACCCAGGAGATGGGAGCAGAATTTTTTCACTAAGATTCTTACTCCATCAAGAATCCTGAGACATGACCAAGTCTGTAATATGTAAGTCTCTGAAAAACCAAACAAGACAATAAAACACCTTGTTTTCAAAAAGGTGAAATGAATAGATGCCAAGGTTTCTTTTACAATTTTACTAAATTCAAAAAAAAAATATTTTACTAAATTCCTTTTTGGTCCAAACATTTGAATCTTGGAGTTGAACTGCTTGGTTGATTTCTTAACTGTGTGACTCTGGCAAAGACCCTGAATTCTATACCTCAGTTTCCTCAGACAGAAGGCAGAATGATGGCTCCCAGGGCTAGAGGAACGGAGAGCTATCGTTTAACAGGTACTGAGTTTTGGTTTTGTAAGATACAACTTCTGTGGATGGATAGTGATGACACTTTATGACATTGAATGACACATTTAAAAATGGTTAAGATAGCAAATTTTATGTGTATTTTACCACCATAAAATTTTTTTAAGTTTATCAATAGCCCACAGTTGTACACGTGTGCCTGCGTACCTTTTGTTCCTTATTATAGCCATCATCCAGAGGTAGAAACAAAATTGTACAATTCTCTCTTTGAGAATGAAAATATGAAATCAGTAATACGTTTCCCTTTAAAAGGCCAGTTTTAATTAAAAGGATACAAGGAATCAAAACATTTGAACCTAAAACGATTTAACTTATATCCTGTGTCCAATACATTGTATTAATGCTTTTTTTTTAAAGATTTTTTAATTTATTTATTTATTCGTGAGAGACACAGAAGGAGAGACAGAGACATAGGCAGAGGGAGAAGCAGGCTCCTGGGACTCGATCCCAGGACTCCAGGACCACGACCTGAGACAAAGGCAGACGCTCAACCGCTGAGCCACCTGGGTGCCCCTGTGTTGATGCTTTAAGAAACCATAAAGGTACTATACGTCTATGATGCAGGATTGCACCATAAACAGAAAATCACTTGCATCAAGTAGAACTAAGTATGACTCTGCCCCATTCTTTAACACGAGAAGTAAGGGTTCCAATTCCGGGAATGGAAGAATAGCTTTGCGCTGAACTAACCCTCCTGCTGATGGCAATTTTAACTGCTAGACAAAATATAAACACAAACCATAGTTTGAATTACCGAAGAGCCACCAAAAGCAATATTGGTAGAGAGAGACACAGTCCTGGAAGGAAGTAAAGCACACCAGGTGAGCTCTGCCTTGAACGGACTTTTCCCTTGCGCTTTCCACTAAAAACCCAAAGGGCCACTTTGGGTAAAGATCACATCCCCAAACTGAAAGCTGTGTCCTCTCCTCTAAGGCAAAACTTAGAAAGAGTCATCCTGACAAAGCCTATAACTAAGCCCCAAGGATCAAAGTGATCTGTTAAGTACAGGACAACACAACGCAATACTCTTCAGAGGAAAGTAACATAAATCCGGATTCTCTACAATGTTAGCATGGATTATATGATGTCAAGAATATAACAATATTACTAAGTATGGAAAAACTCAGGAAAATAAAAAATAGTGGTAAGGGAGATGAAAGGACAGGGAAAGAGAGAGAGAGAGAGAAGGGTGAGAAACAACAATCATATGGAAGAAATAACATTTTCAAGAGAGGAAAATCTCCACAGTCGTTCGTATTCATTTAATATAACTCTATAGGCATATATTAGCCAAAATATGTGAAACTTATTACTTTATTGCTAATATGATTATCTTCATAATAAACAATAAAAAGAAACAGATTTTTCTTTTGGTTTTACTTCCTGGCATTCAATAGAAAGAATGAAAAGGATGTTTATATTTACTTTTCTTTGCTGAAACAGTGATTATGGTCATTCGTATTTGGGCATATGGCAAACATGGTTTTCAAAATTAAAAAACACACGGCCATGACGCAGAGCAGAACTCTTGTGAAACAAAAACTCAGTCCTTTTACATTGTAATAAATGACCCTGAGATTTTCCCATTAATAATAGTTAATGTGTTGGGCAGCCCGGGTGGCCCAGCGGTTTAGCGCCGCCTGCAGCCCAGGGCGTGATCCTGGGTCCTGGGATCGAGTCCCACGTCAGGCTCCCTGCATGGAGCCTGCTTCTCCCTCTGCCTGTGTCTCTGCCTCTCTCTCTCTATGAACAAATAAAATCTTAAAAAAACAAGTATCCAAAATATGAGCCACATTAACTATTATTTTTTTAAGATTTTATTTATTTATTCATGAGAGACACAGAGAGAGAGAGAGAGAGGCAGACACAACGGGCAGAGCCAGAGCCTGACACAGGACTCGATCCCAGGTCTCCAGGATCAAGCCCTGGCCAAGGGAAGGCGCTAAACCACTAAGCCACCCAGGGATCCTATTTTGGATACTTCTGATAACAGCAAAGGATTGTATCTTTTATTTTTTTTATTTTTATTTTTTTGGATTGTATCTTTTTAATTGTCTGATTTTGATAGTCACCTGATAAGCTCATTTAGTTAGTTTAAAATTAAAGTACATAATTTTTCACATGATAGCTGAATCCAGAGTTTACCTGGTTTACACTCAGAATGGTTTTCTCCTTTGATTTCAAGTATCTTTGAAGGTCAGTCAAGGATGACTGAAACAGAAACAGCCGTGTTGCCTTTTATTCCTACAGAGCATGAGACCCTCTGAGTTCCCCCAAACGAGGCCATCCTCAGGGAGAGGCTGGAATAGGCTAAACAGTTCACGTCATGTGAAATCTCAGTGGACCTGGTCAACTGAAAAGGAAATTATTAGTGGATTTATACAGACATCACTATTAAGAGACAAAATATTAATAAGTGCTTTCAATTTTTTCCAGTTGCAGAAAGGAACCCAGGATGTGTCAGCTTCACACATCATAAGCCTTGAACTTCTGACTTACTCTTTGAGCAAGGACTCAAGTGAGACTTCCCTTCCTTGGCATGGCTCTCCGGGAAGGCTTCCAGCCTGAGGTCACGAGGTCACGTCAGGGCAGCAGATTCTTGGAGGAACTAACTCTCATGACAATGGACGGTCACCGCCTTCCTGCCTCTAAATGCTGGGGAGGCTTCACCGTGTGTCTAAATCATGCTTTGTCCACCCAGACAGGACGACTGCCTCGTGGTGACAGCCACACTGAGCGACTTAGCGAGCTTAAGGCTAGAAGTGTGAGTTTTGAATGATTTTCAAACCACTTTCAATGGGTCTGAAACAAAGTGGGATAGAAATACATACTATCCGTTAGCCGATGTGGCACTTTTTTTTTCTTCTCTGAATATTTTAATAACTCACTCCTACCGTAAAATAGTTCCTTCTTTGCCTAACCCTTCTTCCCTCCTTCTTTCCCTGCTCTCCCAGCACGTCCTTCACCACCACCCGTCCTGCCCTAGGAAGATAGTTTCTCTCCCTCAGCATTCTGTTCCCTCTCATTAGAGACCCGTTCAGTGCATTCACCCACAGCCTTGGGCTCTTTATCCTCGAGTGTCAAATCTGGAGCATCTTTTAGAGCCCCCTTCACCACCTCCACCAAGCTCGCAGGTGTCCTTTCTTGTCCAAGAACTCCTGTCGTCAGCCTCTGCACAAAAGCCTGGACCATGTTCATTTCCATCCCAAGAAAAAAAATAAGCTTTTGTCCCTCCTCCTTTAAAAACATTACTCAAAGGCAATGGGCATCACCACTTCACCGAATTAATGAATTTCTTCAATCAGGCTGGGTTTTACCTTCTTAGAAACTCTTGGCAAAGCAAAATGAACAGCAAATTTGATGTGACATAAGAGATGAGAAGGGAGAGGATGTAGGGTGTGTTTCTGTGGGTGAGCAGAATTATGGGTATAAATATGGGGGAATGAGGATAAGACGACAGATTCAAAGGAAAAGTGGAGAGAAATCGTAAATGCGCAGTGAGTACAGTTTTACAGCTTAAAACATTTTTTTTTTAACGTAGCCTAGCTATTTAAGCTGAGATGCTGGGATACCAGAAGGCATTTAGAAAAGATTCTAACCCTCTTTAAGACATTGCAAACCATTTTTCCTGGTTTATTTCTACATGACAACAAATATCTTTGAAAGTTAAATAATGAAAGGAGATTATTTCTCTCCCAAGAACTCTTTCAGATATAAGAAGGTGAACAACTCAAAGTTTTCAGTTGTGCTTACTTTGCCTGTGGGTGTGTGTGTGTGTGTGTGTGTGTGTAAAAAGCTATATATGAACGTCCTCCCAAAATCTCCAAGAAAGTTGGTGTGTGCGTAGACACACACACACACACACACACACATTTTAATGTGTCTGTGTACATCTTGGGCTTTTTTTCCTGGTGAAGGCAAAGCTTATTCTCAGCTGCCAGAAGACTGCTCTGAGCCAAGCTCCTTTCCACCCCAGCACTGCCTTCTGGTATCCTGCTATGGCCCATGGGCCAAATAAATTTCCCAAGATGTTCAATTAATGCACCCAATCCTGGTCAGTCTGGCTTCTTTCTATCACCGAAGCAAGGTCTCCAAATCACCTCTTGGGAATGTGTGAGCCCTAAGGGATGAATTCAAATAAAAATGTAGTAACAAATTCCCATTCTTTATTTTATTCTTTTTTTAAAAAAGATTTTATTTATTTATTCATGACAGAGAGAGAGAGAGAGAGAGAGAGAGAGAGGGCAGAGACACAGGCAGAGGGAGAAGCAGGCTCCATGCAGGGAGCCTGACGTGGGACTCGATCCCCGGCCCCCAGGATCACACCCTGGGCTGAAGGCAGCGCTAAACTGCTAGGCCACCAGGGCTGCCCTCTTTATTTTATTCTTAAAAAAAAAAAAAAAAGCATTATTATGACTAGTCAAAGCATCACACGGCACACACTGCATGGTCATCTGCCACAACGGAGATATTTGTGTCCATCCTGCTCTGTGAAGGAGCAGAGTGACATGTGGACATGCGGAAGCCTACTAGACTTCAAGTCATTTCGGGGTTGGCAGCAGGGAGGACCAGCAGTGTTCAGGATTAGAAAGCAAAGGTCTCTTGAGCTTCCTGGATTGCTTTCTCTCCTTTATGCTCCCTGAATTAATTTGCTGGGGCTGTCATTATACCACAGAAAGGTAATTTCTCATAGTTCTGGAGGCTAGAAGTCCAAGATCAAGAGGCCTCTCGTGAGGCCTCTCTCCTTGGATTACAGATGGCTGATTTCCTGATGCATACGCACATGGCCTTTTCACCCTGAGTATATATCCCTGGTGTGTCTGCTAAGTACAGTGGCCCTATTGTTCAGGGTTTCACTCTTCTGATCTCATTTAACCTTAATTACCCCTGTAAAGGCCCTCCAAAGAGAGTCACGTTGGATATTAGGGTTTTAACACATGAATTTTGAGAGAACGCAGGTGGCCACTGAACCAGCAGGTAGCTAAAAGCAAGAGCTCAGGTTCACAAAAGCAACAGTCCTCCTGCAGCTCAAAGGGACATCCATACAAACTCTTCACTAATGATGATCCTCCAGGGACTCTTCCTGTATACATGTGATGAGTGAGATGATTTAAAGGTAACCTGTGGCCCTGTAGGTCTTTCATAATGACCCTCAGTACCTGTTTCCTCCTAGGAAATGTTCTGCTGAGTCCAAGGTCTCAGGCTTATAGTTAGGAAGTTATTTGTTTTGTTTTTTTAATAGATAAGTTCTTTTTTTTTTAAATTTTTTTATTTATTTACGATAGTCACACACACACACAGAGAGAGAGGCAGAGACACAGGCAGAGGGAGAAGCAGGCTCCATGCACCGGGAGCCCAATGTGGGATTCGATCCCGGGTCTCCAGGATCGCGCCCTGGGCCAAAGGCAGGCGCTAAACCACTGCACCACCCAGGGATCCCTTAGGAAGTTATTTGATACTAAAGACTAAGTAGCAAACTTTCTGCGTATTTATTAAGATTTTTTTTTCATAAAAGACATTGATGTGCACAAACACATTTTAAATGTGCAAGTGATAGTGAAGTAGGATGGGCTATTATAATCAGGGAATAGTTCATCTCATGGCCCCAAACTGGAGGCATGGCAGCTATGGTACCCCATGTGATGGTATTAGGAGGTAGAGCCTTTGAGAAATGATTAGGGTTAGGTGAGGTCATGATGGTAGAGCCCTCATGAATGGTTACTGGCGCCATTATAAAGAGTCACAAGCAAACTGACTTCCTTTTTCTGTTCCTCTGCCACATGAGGATATGAGAAGTCAGCAGTTTGCAACCCAGAAGAGGCATCTTTCTGGGAACCTATGATGTGCCCTGATCTCAAACTTTCAGCCTCCAGAACTGTAGGAAATAAATTTCTGTTACTTATAAGCACCCAGTTTATAGTAACTTGTTAGCACCCCAAACTGACTATGACATCTGATAAACTTTGTCTTCAAAAATAAAAAAGTGAGCCTACCACTTCAAGGAAAAATTACTGTGATGGTATTTGTTGCCAATGATAAAAATCCAAGCTTTTAAGTGAAAATTAAAATTTTGGAAAACCTGCATCTGCCGTTGTACACTTGAAAACTCCCCAATATTTAAAGCCTTTTCTGATGAAATTAGTAAAGATATCTTAAAGAATATGTGTTTTGGATATTATATAATGAAATATGTCAACAAAAGAGGTTGAGAATCACTACCTTAAAATTTAGGTTGGGCTTCTATTATCCAGACCATTTTGATCCTTCCTTATTAAAACAGAACATAAATCACACACATAAAAATTATAAATTAAAGAGTTTCTCTACTTGAAAATGATGAGCAGGGCAACCCAGGTGGCTCAGCGGTTTAGCGCCACCTTCGGCCCAGGGCCTGATCCTGGAGACCTGGGATGGAGTCCCCTGTTGGGCTCCCTGTATGGAGCCTGCTTCTCCCTCTGCCTGTGTCTCTGCCAACCCCCCCACCCCCCGCTGTGTCTCTCATTAATAAATAAATAAAATACTAAAAAAAAAAAAGAAAATGATGAGCAGTTAAAGCTCTTAGGCTGAACTCTGAAAAATGTTTGTGGATGTGTTTCAGGGTCACTGAAAATAAAGTAAGACCTGTTTATCTGTTAAAAATATAGATATGAAGGGATCCCTGGGTGGCTCAGCTGTTGAGCGTCTGCCTTCAGCCCAGGGCGTGATCCTGGAGTCTGGGGATCAAGTCCCACAACGGGTTCCCTGCATGGAGCCTGCTTCTCCCTCTGCCTGTGTCACTGCCTCTCTCTCTGTGTGTGTCTCTCATGAATAAATAAATAAAATCTTTTAAAAAAATAAAATAAAAAATTATAGATATGAAACTCTTGGAAAGGTTAGTCTTTTTTTTAATAGTTTATTCTAAGAGAAACATCTAGAACATTTATAATCTACATTCCACTGTGGTTTGAATATACAACAAAGAGAACAGTTTCTGGAGTCACATAGATCTTGGTTTGAAATCCAGATCTTATTCCTTCTTTCCGATTATGTGACTTGGAGAAATTTACATCTCTGAGCCTCCAAAGTCATCCTCGATGATCTCTGGTCTTTTATAACTTTTCTCCTCTGGTCTTTATATCCTTGTGGCCTTTCCATGGTGAATATTGGTCTTTATGACCAATAGAATATGGCAGAAGTCATGGTATGTAACTTTCAAGATTAGGTTATAAAAGAATACAACTATTGTCTTGAGTTCTTGCTTCTTTTTTGGATCACAGCTTCGGAAGAAAACAACCTGTGCCTTGAGGCCACGCAGGCGGCCTGTGGAAAGCTCATGTGGTGAAGAATGGATGTGCCAACAACCATGTGAGTAAGCTTGGAACATGCTTCAGCACCAGTCAAGGCTTCAGATGCCTGGTGCCCTGGTTGACAACTTGTCTGCAACATCATAAGAGACCGTGAGCTAGAAGCACCCAGCTAAACTGCTCCCAAATTCCTGGCCACACAAACTATTGTTACCATATTTTAGGGCCAATTTATTAGCTAGCACTACCTTCTGTGCCTTTTTTGAATTGATGCCTAAAGGATATCTTTTTCCCCCTGAAAAACTATAGTTTTGTTAGAATTAGAAAGCTGGTAGTGTGACTCTGAGTTGTCGGCTACTGTTTCATTCAAGCAGAGGGGCACATTCAATAAATAGTTTCACATTTTTCCTAAAGAAAATTTTACTGAATTTCAGATTTCAGCATTTGTTTCAATTATTTTGGCTTTCCTCTTTCCTAGTCCTCCCCCGCACCCCCGACTCTTTCCTAGTTAATCAAATTAAACTATTTTGGTCTTCCTCCCCATCATACATGTGAGATCCTCTTTTACTGACTTTTACAGCTACCACTTCCTATCAAATCTTTTTTTTTTTAATCTCTTTCTTCATTTCCTATTGATGTTTAAGTTTCCAACTTTGCCATCTTCTATTTCCTTTAAAGCATTTTGTGTAGGCTTTGTGACTATTTCATTTTCTGAGTCCTTTCACTTCTCATTTAAAGCTTTTCCTCTACTCATTTTATTTATGAAATTTAAAAAAATTCTGAATTTTGATGCTTTATCAAAACAAAGTATTTATCCTTATGTTATTTTAACATATTTTAAAATATTAGATAATAATCATTCATTTTGTAAATTGGATTTCTGGCATTATTTCACAGTATGTAAAGGATTTATTTTAATATACTCCCATTTCCTTTTTCTAATAATATCTTGCCTTGAGATTTGATAAATCCTTTTCTGCAGTTCATTTTTAAGTGAAATAAGTACTCCTGTCTTCTTAAGAGGAATGAATGAGCCAAGATAGTTTTTCCAACTTCATGACTCTAGATCTCTCTTTCGTTGTTTTCACAAATTGATGAAAAGTACAGAAGTTAGATTCCTGAGATTTTCCTCTTCTTGTCTTCTCCCCTAATTTTATTTAAATTCCCTTTCTTTTGCCTCTATTGTTTCTGTCCAACTCAAACAGGATTCTACTCTCAGCACTTTCTCCTTGGTACAGGGCTTTGTCATAGAAAGCTGGTTTGGTTTGTTACTTTCAAGAATTCATAGGGACAAATCCCTGAACAGATCCTGCATCCTCAATTTCCTGAAGCCCCACTGAACAAAGCAGCCTGCGAAATGCCTTCCCAGGTTCTGCAGCTATTCTCAGAATAGTCCACCATGTTTTACAGTGAGTCACTGATAGTAATTTAGTAGATCTCTGTCTTTGGTTTTGTTTTCTTAGTTACTCTGATTGTTTTAACAGGGAAATTCAGAGAAATTCAAAAACTGTATTGCCATTACTACCTAATTCCTAGAATGGCATACTTTTGTTTCTCTTTTGAATAGAATTTCCTTAGAAGTGTTTTTTGCAAACTTGTGCATTTGCTTAATTTTTTAGTTTGTTCAAAAAATGTGTTCCTGATGTAAATTTTAAAGGGAGAGAGAGATTAGTTTACTGCCACTCCTCTGTACACCCATTTTCAACATTTATTAACATATAGTCCATCTTATTTCATTTTTAGCCCTATTTACTCCTGCTCCCTCAATGGACTATTCTGAAGAAAATTCAAGATATCATATCATTTCAACATAAAATACTATAATTTTCAATTATTTTTGAATGCTAAATTTTATATATGTTTGTGTGTGTGTATATATGTATATATATATATAAATATCAGGCCTGAAGTCATTTACAATTTCACATAAATTACAGTACATAATGGAGCCTTGTACATACAAGTACATGATCAAAATTAGCAAGAGGTCCATTCTTAGAGATTTATGAAAAAGACAGTATTAAAGACAACAATACCTAAAACCATCTGTCCAGTTTTCTGTCAGAAAATCTAAGCATCATCCTTAATTCTTCTTTCCCTTCCTCCAACAGCACCAGAAACCCAAAGTTCTAACCATTCAACATCTTCAATATCTCTAATTCCCACTGCCTCTCTGCCTTAGTTCAGGACTTCTTTGTTTCTTTCCTGTGCTATAGCAACAGATTCCTAACTCATCTCTTGACCTCTAGTCCCACCCACTTCAGCTGCTTCCCCCAAGAACCATTAGCAAAATCTTAAATGTAAATTAATTCATTTGGCTCTTAGGTTTAGCACTTAGTGTCCCCCATCACTTAAAGAAAACATTCCTTTTGAAATAAACTACACTGCTCAGGATCCAGATCCTGTTTATTTCTCCAATCTCTCCTCTTAACTTTGTCTATATAAACACCACTCATGTTTCATTCAATGCTCTAAATTATTTTAGACAACTGTGCTTTCTTTCAAATGTGTTGTTCTATTTTTTTTTCCCAAAACCCTTCCCCCATACTGCCAGCAAACTCTGACTTACTTTAGAGCTTCAGCAATGTTTCTCTCAGCTTTGGGGGTGGGGTGGGGGAAGCTTTATTGAGTAAAATGACTACATTTTGTTCACAAAGAAAACTTAAATAGTATTTTGGACTTCCAATATCTTGCTCACATTTCGTATTTGATTTGTTCCTCAAAAATCTCCCCATGAAGTATAAAATGCAGGTATTGGTTCCTATGGATGAATAAACTGGGTAAGGGCAGCAGTCAGTAGGTGGTAAGAGGTAGGACAAGGCATTGGAAAACTCCAGCAGGCACCATTCTTGTTGTATCCTATAGAAATGATTCCCACCCCCAGTGCTGCAGCAAGCAAATCTGCCTTTGTTTCATATAGATCACTTTCAGAGTTCGCAGCAGGGGATGTCGTTCATTATGCAGATTTTTGACCTTTTTCTTTCTTTCTTTTTTTTAAAGCTGTCATGACCAGTAATTCTAAATAATAGGCAACTTAAAAAGCTTTCCATTGGAAGAAAGTTAGTTTTTTCCTTACCTTCTTCACTCACAAATGCACCCGGGTCAAAAGTTTAGGGAAGCTTGGTTTGAAATGGTATCCATGTTTTCTTATGGTAATTTTTGATTTCTAAATACAGAAGTGATTTAATAGTAAAATCCTACTGGTCCAGTTAGAGATCATGGGAATGCCTCTGAGTATAAAGAATTTTAAGCTACTAATTGGGCAAAGGCTTATAGAAAGCAAGGGTAGGGAAGCAATTTATGACCTTTACCTACACTTGAACTGGAATGATAATCTACATTTCCAAAAATACTAAAAATTTCTATTTGAATTTTGGTGCTAATACTTGGAAAGACTGATCATTCTGTTCTGAAAGAAGAAAAAATGTAGGGGAGAAGTTAAGAGCAAGCAACATTGTCAATGGGACTAACAATCGACTAGAAAGTAGCCTCAAGAATTTCCAATTTTTCCAGATGCAATATTTAATACACTCTGTCTCTCTCTCTCTCTCTCTCTCTCTCTCTCTCTCTTTTTTTTTTTTTTTGGTTTACATTTGGTAAACAACCATTTTCAAATTTGAGTGTCGTAATACCTGCTGTCCCACTCCAGCTACCAAGCTGGTTAAAATAGAAAAGATTTTTTACTGTAATTGTTTTTCTTCAGGTTGTGGAACATCTTTGTATTTTCAATAAATGCTTTTTTATTAAAGACATATGAATAATAAAAGTAATTTCAAAATCTGAACATCTTAAGTTTTCACTTTTTAGTTTCAAACTGCAGTTGATGTGTTCCCTTCAAAGACTTTACTGGATGTAACATGTCCAAAGTAAACTGATTAATGTGGACAAATAATAATTCCACAGTTTAATCATGCTGGTACACCCTCCCATTGAATAATGTAATCTTAAGAAAATACTCAGATAAAGCTGATTTTTTTCAAGATGAAATTTAAGAAAATTTGGATATTAAGGAATTGAAAATTAATTAGAAGGGCAATTTAATCCCTCAATTATGTTTGAGAAGGCTGAAAATTAGCCTCCCTTTAAAAAAGGGGGAGTTGGGGGGAGTATGATAGAAGAGACTTCTAGTGTTTATAGTAACTTACTGCAGTTTCATTTTTAAAAAAATCTGTAGATAGAATAAATGTACTTTTCCCTATTCCTTTTTTATTTTTTAGGATTTTATTTATTTATTCATAAGAGACAGAGAGAGAGGCAGAGATACAGACACAGGTAGAGGGAGAAGCAGGCTCCATGCAGGGAGCTCGACATGGGACTCGATCCGGGGTCTCCAGGATCAGGCCCTGGGCTGAAGGTGGTGCTTAAACCACTGAGCCACCCAGGCTGCCCCTTTTCCCTATTCCTCACACTAAGTACAACTAAAACCTCTGATAATAGGTATAAAACAAACATAAGATAACTCTGAAAGGTGAAGAGAAGAAGATAGGCTGGCTAGAGACCTCAGGACCAGAGGTGATGTGTTCCCTTGGTTTTCTTTTTGTCACATATATCTCAGACTTGGAGCTAAAGCTGGTAACTCAGAAATGTCAGTGAATGGAGAACAAATGAAACAAGCCTGCTCTCTAGCAAAAGAACTAAGAAATGGGCAACTAGCAAGACAGAAAACCATTAGACAATAACTGCTCTGCTCCAGTGAAACAGAACAGAAAAAAACTGTAGCCTCACCCTACCCATGCCAGCAAAGGTTGAGATGAAAAGCCTAGATTTCTACTGTTCCCAGACTGTAATAGTAGTGGCACCAATCTTCCCCTTAAAACTTCTATGGGGCTGGTGTCAAAGAAAGCAGATCAGAAAGCCAGGACTTTCATCCCTCTCAAGCAGGATTACTCAAGACTGTGTAGATTCTCATATCTCTCCAGAAGTAATGATCAATAATGTAATGCCTTTGCCCATCCTTGCTGGGTTTCAGAGGATTTCTACTGAACAGTTAGGACTTTTATCTCCACCCAGCAGTGATGAGGCTGACCCTCCCCCATAATGTCAGTCAATGCCAGGAAGAAAGAAGTAACAAGCCCCTTGGCCCCTCCCACCCCGGCATAGCTGAGTGTGGAGCAGGAACTCCCATTCCCATTTTACAGTAATGATTAGCTCCTTCCCTCTGATGCCAATGAAGGCCAAGTGGGAACCTGGAATTCTATACCATCTGACAGTAAAGAGGCAGTACACCTCCCACTTCTGCTTTCCTTTCCTAGAAGAAACTAGCTAAAACAGAAGATTTTAATAAAACTCAAATTCTCAGTACATAATGTCTCAGTTTTGACAGAAAAATCACTCGTATCAAGAACCAGGAAGATCTCAACTCAAAACTAAGATGACAACAATGTTAGAATTGCCTAATTAAGGTCTTAAAGAATTCATCATTAAAATGACTCAACAAACATTACAAATGTGCTTGAAACAAATCAGAAGTAAAAAGTATTAATGAAGAAATAGAAGATATAAAGAGAGAGAAATGGAAAGGTTAGAATTGAAAAACATAATAAAAACAATAATAAAAAACTCAGTAGATAAGCCCAACAGTAGAATAGAGGGGACAGAGGAAACAGTGAACTTCAAGATAAGATGACTGAAATTACCCAATCTGGGAAGAAGGGAAGATGGCAGCAGAGTAGGAGGACGCTTAGGATCACCTCATCCCATGAATACAACCAGGTAACTATCAAATCTTCCTAAATACCCCAGAAATTGACCTGAAGACTGGCAGATTCCACAACTAAAGGTAGAAAAGAGGCCATATCTAAGAAGGTAGGAGGGGCAGAGATGTGGTTTGGGAGAGAAACAGATCATAGGCAATGTGATGGAGAGGGAGCTTGGAAGAGAGTGAGAGATCAGCAGACAGGGGATTGCCCAGGGAAAACAAATCCCCATAGCAGTTGACTTGGAAAGCAAGAGGGGCCAAATTTCATGAGTTTTTGCAACCAGCAGGGCTTAACGCCTAGAGTTCTAAAGGGCAGTGGGCTTGGCTAGTGAAGAGCACCGAGGCATTTGAGGCTGCTCTTGGAGAGAAGGCAGGACAAAGAGCCCAAGGACATACAGTGGGAACAGTGATCTAAAGAGTGCCCAGGGGTACACAGTACAGAGTTTATTTGCTCATCCCATAGAGGCAATCTACAGAAATCACATGCATTTCAAAAAAAATATGTTGTATTTCTATACACCAATACTGAAGCAGCAGAAAGAGAAATTAAGAAAACAATCCCATTTATAACTGCACCAAAACCAGCAAGATAACTAGGAATAAACCTAACCAAAGGGGTGAAAGACCAGCATTCTGAAAACTATAAAACACGGATGAAAGAAATTCAAGATGACACAAAGAAATGGATACTCATGGATTGGAAGAACAAATATTGTTGAAATGTCTACACTACCCAAAACAATCTATACACTAATGCAATTGCTATCAAAATAACAACAGCATTTTTCACAGAGCTAGCCCAAACAACACTAAAATTTGCATAAGACCACAAAAGACTCTCAAATAGCCATAGCAATCAAAGGACAGCAAAGCTGGTGGCCTCACCATTCCAGACTTCAAGTTGTATTACAAAACTGTAGTGCTCAAAACAGTGTGGTACTGGCACAGAAATAGACACATGGATCAATGGAACAGAACAGATAACCCAGAAACAAACTCCACAATTATATAGCCAATTAAGTTTTGGCAAAGCAGGAAAGACTATCCAATGGGAAAAATACAGTCTCTTCATCAAATGGTGTTGGAAAAACTGGACAGCAACATGCAAAAGAATGACATTGAACCACTTTCTTACACTATACACAAAAATAAATTAAAAATTAATTAAAGACTTAAATGTGAGACCTGAAACCATAAAAATCCTAGAGAAGAACATAGGCAACAACTTTGACATTGGCCCGAGCGGCTTTATTCTAGATAAATCCCCAAGGCAAGGGAAGCAAAAGTAAAAATAAACTATTGGGACTTCATCAAAATTAAAAACAGCGAAGGACACAACAAAATGAAAAGGCAGCCTATGAAATGGGAGAAGATATTTGCAAATGACATATCTGATAAAGGGTAGTATCCAAAATATATAAAGAACTTGTGAAACTCAACACCCAAAAAACAACTCAATTTAAAAAATGGGCAGAAGACATGAACAAGGTATTTCTCCAAAGAAGATACACAGATGGCCAACAAGCACATGAAATGATGCTCATCACCACTTATCATCAGGGAAATGCAAACTGATATCTCCTTTGGTTTTGACTTGCATCTATCAGAATGGCTAAAATCAACAACATAAAAAACAGGTGTTGGCAAGGATTTGGAGAAAAAGGAACCCTCTTAAACTGCTGGTGGAAATGCAGACTGGTGCAACCACTTTGGAAAACAGTTTGGAAGTTCCTCAGAAAGTTAAAAATAGGGCTACTCTATAATCCAGCAATTGCACTAATGGGTATTAACCCAAAGAGTATAAAAACACCAATTCAAAGAGATATATGCACCCCTATGTTCATAGCAGCATTATTTACAATAGCCAAGATATGTAAGCAGCCCAAGTATCCACTGGTTAATGAATGAATAAAGCAGAAGTGATTTGTGTATGAGTATAATGTTATTTAGCTCTAAAAAAGAATGAAATCTTGCCATTTGTAATGACATGAATGGAGCCAGAGAGTATAGTGCCAAACAAAGTCAGTCAAGTCAGTCAGTCAGAGAAAGACCAATACCATATGATTTCACTCATATGTGGAATTTAAGAAATAAAACTAATGAACAGAGGGGGAAAAAAGAGAGAAAAATGAAAAAATAGACTCTTAACTATAGAGAACTGATTGGTACCAGAGGGGAAGTGGCTGAGGGATTGGTGATGGAGAGTAACAAGTGCACTTGTTGTGATGAGCACAGGTGATGTATGAAATTGTTCAGTCACTATTATTGCACACCTGAAACTAACATAACCCTGTAGGTTAACTAACTGGAATTAAAATAAAAACTTTAAAAAAAATATCTAATTTGAATAAACAGATTGAAAAAAAGTGACAAGACTTTCAAGGACCTGTGTAGTCTGACTAACAAAATACTCAACATTCATGTCATTAGAGTTCCAGAAAGAGCAGAGAAAGAGGACAAGGCTGAAAAAACACTTGGAAGAAATAATGGATTAGAAGTGAGACAGAAATGACATCTTAACTACAAAGAAAAAACAATTTGAATAACAAACAGATTCATCCTGAGAAACCATGGAAGCCAGAAGTAAGTGAAACAACAGTTCTAAATGAAGGAAAGGCCTGTCAACACACAAAAAAAACTATACTTAGTGAAATATCCTTCACAAATAAAGAGGAAATTAAGGCATTTCCAGATAAAGGAAAACTAAAAATATTTCTTACCAGTAGACTTATCCTTAAAAAATGGCTTAAAAGAAGTTCTCAAAACAGAAAGGAAAGAGTGGAGGAAGAAAATTTGCAACATCTGAAAGGAAGAAGGAATGATGGAATGATGGAAAAAGTAGTATGTTATACATACAGAACATTTCCTTTCCCTTCTTGGATTTCCTAATTTATGTTTGAGTTGAAGCAAAAAGTTATAATACTGCTAGATATAGTTTTTAACATATGTAGGAGAAATATTTAAGGCAATTATTACAAATGGTAAAGGTTATAAAGAGAGATAAGGTTTCATACTTTTCTCAAACTGGTAAAATGAGTAAAGTGTTGACACCAGTAGTTAGCGACAAGTTAGTATATACTATGTACCACCTAAATTAGTAAAAAAAAAAAAACTATACAAAAATATAATGATTCAATAATTCAAGATAGAATACTAAAATATGTTCAAGTAACCCATAGGTAGGCAAGAAAAAGAAAAGAACAGTGAAAAAACCAGAACAGAAAACAAAATGGCAGACTTAAAGTCTAACACTACTACAGTAATTACATTAAATGTAAATGTCTTAAATACACCAATTAAAAGATTAAGATTGGCAATGCGGATTAAAAATTTATAATCTATAATTATATTTTATTTAAAAATATATAATCCCACCTATATGCGGTCTATAATAAACTCACTTCAAACGTAACAGTACAGGGCATGTTGAAAGGAAAAAGATAGAATAAATTATACCATGTAAACATTAATCAAAAGAAGGCAGGGCAGCTATATTAACATCAGGTAACCAGACTCCAGAGAAAAGAAAATTGCCAGAGAAAGATATTTCATAATGATAAAAGGATTGATCCATCAAGAAGACATAGCAATCCTGAATGGGTATCTACCATACAACAGACCTTTAAAATACATGAAGGAAAACTGATAGAACTGAGAGAAAGAACAGACAAATCCAGAATTATAGTTGGAGACTTGACTCCTTTCTCAACAACTGAGAGCAATTAGGCTGAAATTCAACAACAGTATAAAAGCACTAAACAACTTGAACCAACAGAAGATAATCAACATTTATAGAGTAGTCTGCTCAACAAGAGAATACACACATTCTTTAAAATACCTACGGAACCTATCTCCATATAGACCATAGCCTTAGTTGTAAAACAAACTTTTACCATATTAACAGAAAAAAATAACAAAACTTCACAATCATATTAGTACAGAAAAGCATTTGACAAAATTTAATACCTATTTATGATAAAAAAAAACCTCTCATAATTATAGGAATAGACATGAAAGTCTTCATGTTGATAAAGAGCAGGAAACACATATGCTTTTTTAAATTTATTTTATTTTTCTTTATTTACGATAGTCACAGAGAGAGAGAGAGAGAGAGAGAGAGAGAGAGGCAGAGACATAGGCAGAAGGAGAAGCAGGCTCCATGCACTGGGAACCTGATGTGGGATTCGATCCCGGGTCTCCAGGATCGCGCCCTGGGCCAAAGGCAGGCGCTAAACCGCTGCGCCACCCAGGGATCCCCACATATGCTTTTAAAGCTGGATCAAACCTTAAATAAGAAAACTGTAATTTCAAAAAGTGGACTGACCTCCTGATAATTCGTAATGGACCTAAGACCTATTACTAAGCCTGTAACAGTTTCAGACTTGGGAATACCAGACCACTGGCCACCTGTATGTCTACCAAATGGCAAATTCAATTAAAATGTTCACCTTGGACATAATATTTACTTACATCAGCCTTTCAGGAGAGGCAGTCTTTACTTATTTATAGGAGACTAAGAGCTACTGTCATTTAAGGCCAAACGACACTTTTTGTGAACCCAGAACCGCACAGCATTTTGTGTATCACAACCTATAGAAACCTTTCCACACTATGAATATGCTAAAAGTACTAATACACTAAAGGACATTATCCTAATGTCCCAGATCCATGTGTCTAGGTAAGCCTACGTGAGAGTGGACACAAATGGCAATATATATATAGATATATAGATATATATATTGATATATATTGATATATATATCAATAATATTTATATATTGATATATATATATATATCAAGCCTTTTCTGCGTGCTATGCACTGTTTAAGGTATGTCACCTTCAGTGACAGACTAATTTGTCACAACTCTATAGGGTAGATTTTCTTGCCGTTTTTAGGTGAAGAAACAGGCATAGGAAGTAAGCCACTTGGTGCAGTTAGAGTTAGAAAGTCGTAAAGCCAGCGTATTTGAACCCAGTCAGGCTAGCTTCAGAGTCTATGGTCTTCATCATTACTCTGTAAATGATTAAACAGTGAACATTTGAATTGCTACATCCAGAGATGTTACATAGTTTTCCTTGAAACTGCCTTGGCATCCATGATTTCTGAGCAATAGGGAAGGCTTTTTAGTTCAGACTGAGTTTGGAAGTCATTGTTTCTTTATAAAAAGCAGACAACTGTCAAATTCTTTTACAGTTCTATCTTATCTGATGTGAGTCACACATGCTTGACCGAGAGGTAAACAGCCAAAGGGTGCTAAAACCACAAGCACTGAAAGTTGTAGAAACACAAGGAACACGCTTCAGTACTGTGTAATATTCCTTGCCTCCTTCTCCCCTTTACCTCTGTCTGGTTTCAGAAAATTTTGCTTTTCCTCTGCAAATAATGCACCACCCCCTTGCCATGTTTGGATTGCTTTAACTTGGCCGAGTTTCCTACTCTTTAGTGTTGTCGTCAGTAGAATTAGAAAAAAGGGTAACTTACTTAGGCTAAGTACAGAAGCTGGAGAGAGGGAATGAACTAGAGAGGTTCAGAGGAAATAGGCAGGGGCTCAAGTTTAGGTTGAGCATATGAGGGAATCCTGAATAGTGAGAAGGAGGGAGAGAAAGCAGAGTAGAAAGAGACTTTGGAGAAGTGTTTCTGTCAATTTAAAATGGAGTATCTTTCAATAGTATTCAGTCTACGCAAGAAAAGATCACAGTCTGTTAAAACTTACCTTGCTTCCTGGATGGGATGTCTATGAATGTAACTCTGAGCAGAAATCTGGTTACAAGGTCCCTTGTTTTATTAGGGTCTCATATGCTTTGATTGAGAAGGACCAGTCCCAGAGGCAGACAGGTAGTTCAAGGAATTGTACAGAATATTCTAAAGGAATAAACTTTTAAAAATAATTGAGATGATAGAGGATAAAGACCTTGCATTTAAAATTCTGACTTCAAAAATAAATAAAATAAAATAAAATAAAATAAAATAAAATAAAATAAAATAAAATTCTGACTTCATATAACGATAAACTAAAAAAATGGAGACTTCTAAAATTAGAAAGAACCAGAAGAACTCAAAAACAAGAAAGAGAAGACATTCAATCAGAAAAGAGTAAAATACTGTAACTGTGTTATGAGTTAACTAGCTCCTAGGAGGAACTGGCCTATCAAAATATCAGAGTGTATTATTCATGGTTCATCCTTATGTGGTTGAGTTAATTAAAATAATGCATATAATTTTCATTTTGTAATGTAGGTTTAGTACTTCTGTTAACTTTCCATTTGTTTATATACTGTCTTGATCTAAATGACCCCTTTTGTTATTCCCACAGTTAGTCTCCCTGGGCAATGTAAATCCCCACTAAAAATTACAATAAAAATTCTGTCACTCAAAATTGGAAAATCGGGTGAGCAGCGCCCCCTGCAGATTGATTTCTTGATTCAGCATATACTTGTCTGATTATACTACCTGTTATAATCATTTAACAAAGAAACTGTGAGATTTTAATTTTATAATAGAAATAGACAATATGAAAAATGTGTAAACTGTGATTCTGCAGATTTATTTATCTGTGTAATCTTGGTTTCCTATTTCTCTGGCTCATCTTTTCCAAATAAGAGAAAAACTAAAATCAGACTGAGAATATATACCCACTCTTGGTTGGAGAGAGAATATTCTATCTAGAAATAGATTTATGACTTCAAGAATCCAAAGACTAGTTTGTTAAAAAAAACTTTAAAAGCTTTTAAAATCCATGAAATTGAGAGCTTTATTAGTCCCCTTTTAATTTCATTTAGTTAGGAGAGTTTTCAAAATTAAGAACTTTGGTTCAGTTACTCTCATTCTGTGTTTTACTGGAAATGTCTTATAGTGTTGTAAATATCATATTTTCACTGTTATCATTTAACCCTACAGGCAATTGAATTACTTATTTTCTCTTAAATTTCCCCAGGGTTAACAGATCTGACTCTGGGTTCAGATTTTTGTGATGTGGTTTTGTAATTCTGGAGTATTTGGTCATTTTAGAAAGAAAAGAGTCCTTTCATGACTCAGCCCTAGGCATGAGAAAAGATAATTTCTCCCTTGACTCCAGTGTTATCTGAGACTCCACAACCAACCAATTAACACTGTGGCTCAAGGACAAAAAGTAAGGATCTGACTTTAAGAGAATAATGGTAATTTTGCCTTCAGAGATAGTCTGAATATACCATTAAATGCTCCCTGTGAAAGATGCCACTTGGGTCCAACACAGGTGTAGTGGACATGCTAATTTTGTTTGGCCATCATCCATTTCCCCTTCCTCCATTCATTACACCTTTATTTGAGTGATGGAGTCCATCCCTCTCTATTATGTGGCCTGGATCATATGCTTACCCTAAGGTTCCAGAAGAGTATACAGCTCCAGCCTGGCCAGTCAGAGCACCTTGTCGTATCAGTGGGAGGAATTGGGTGAGGGGTGTGTTTGTGACCTTAGCTGTGTCAAGCTGCTCTTTGGGATTTTTGCTGGGATTTTTGGGAAAGGTGCGAGGCTTCTGCTAGGTTGCTAAATTGACGGAATGGAACCATTTTAAAAAACAGAACCAGTTTTTAAAAACATGGAACGCTGGCCCTTCTGGAACATTAAAGAAAAAATTTAAAAGCACTAACCTTGCCTGAGAAAAAGCCAATCCAGAAACAAACCAAGGAGACGAAGCAAATAAATTCCTGGTTATTGAGTACTTGCTTCCCTCTGTGCTGAGCCCATCCATATTCTTCCACTTGTCAGTTTTGTGTGCTAATAATATTATATATAATATGCACATAATTCACATTATGTATAATATAATTATTATTTTAAGCCAATTTAAGTTGACTTACATTGGCAATGGAAAGAGTTCTGACTGTGTGATTAACACAGTTTTCTTTTTAAATTTTATTTATTTATTCATGAGGGACACAGAGACAGAGAGAGGGGCAGACACACAGGCAGAGGGAGAAGCAGGCTCCATGCAGGGAGCCCGACACGGGATTAGACCCCAGGTCCCCAGAATCACACCCTAGGCGGAAGGCGGCACCAAACCGCTGAGCCACTGGGGCCGCCCACAGTTAGTTTTCTGTGAACTGGTACTATTGGCCATGACAAGGAATGAAATATTGTAAGAAGGTCTTGTGGTCCTAGAGGAGAGGGACTAGGAAAATCAGTTATAGGATAGAACTTCAAAATAGCTATTAAAATTGTGCAGGCTGCCAGACAGAGAAAAGTTGGTTTTATCCATTGACCCATATTATTGCTTATAAAACAAGACATTGTTTTTTTTTTTTAAAGTGTGAACTTGTACACATTGTTCAAAATGAATAAAAGCTCTACGTATTAGGCTGAATAACAGTCCCCCAGAGATATCTACTTCCTAATACCCAGAATCTGTGAATGTTATATATGGCAAAAAGAACATTATTGAGCTAATTAAAGATCTCGAGATGGGATGATTATACTGGATGGGCTCTGGGTGGCTCTAAACATAATCACAAAGGTATATAATTATGAGAGATGCAAGAAGGTCAAAAGAGGAAAAAGATGATGTGAAGACAGAAGCAGAGTTTGGAGTGATATGGCTATGAACCAAGAATGCCAAGGCAACCTCTGGAGGCTGGAAGAGGCAAAGAACAAATTCTCCCCTGGACCTGCCAGAAGGAAACAGCCCTGTGAATGTGAGATGGATTTTAGACTTCTGATCTCTCAAACTGTAATAGGATAAATTTGTGTTGTTTGTGCCACTAAATCTGTACTAATTTGTTAGAGCAGCAATGGGAAACTAATGCATATGTTAAGTGGATCTTTTTGAAATGCATCACCTCATATTAAAAAAATTTTTTTTGACTCGAACCATGAGCAGCGTTAAGAGAGAAAAAGATCTCCAAATATACCTGGGCCTTATTCCATGAGCTAATTAGAAGAACACTGCTAATTAGGGGTAAAGGTGGAGACTTCCCAATAAATTGGATTACTTAAGACGATCATCAGGTTCAGATAATATCACGGTGTTCATGACTGGAACACCTAATTACCCAAGAGAAAGCACAGCTAGGAGGCCTTCAGAAGAAGGCAGGATGATTCTCTAGCCGACTTGAAATAGAGAAAAGAAGTTAAACTTCTCCTCAAGAGATAGTGTCGGTCAGGAAAGCATTTCCTGCCAGTTGAAATATCTTTTTATAGCTGGGAAAAACTTGGAAAATCAACTTGTGAGCCGTGGAAAAAGGCTCCTTTGTTTATTTATTTTGACTTTTTAAAATGTTCTTGGACTCGAGCAGATGTTTGACTCTGGGGCAGACAGACCTAAGGACAATTAAAGATGTACCAAGCTGACTCTGCAAGAAGTGAGCCCCGCCTACTGCAGTGCTGGAGAGTAGCTCTGAGATAGAGCTTCAGGCCTCTGTTCCCAAAGGCAGGCCGTGTTTTTGTTTCATCTTTGTGCAGCAGGCGATTGCATCTGAAACCTTTCCAAAAACAGGGCAAAATATGCTTTCACCTCAACTTAAATTAGATACCATGTCCCACCTTGGTTAAGTGCCATTTTGTTCAAAGGACCGTAACCTGAATATATACAGCTAAAGACTCTTAGGAAGCCCACCTGTAGAATTTAGGCCTTTAAGCAACCTTTATACAGGTTTCTCTTTACTTTAAACTCTCCTAGAGATTAAAAAAAAAAAAAAGGACTGACCAAGTTAGCCAAAGCATAATAATTCTTGGTCAGATTTAGGGACATCCTTTTCCCCCCTAAACTCCCACTCCCAACTTACAGACCAGCAGTGGCAGATACTCAACCTGAGGCAAGAAGTCTAAGGGAACCAACTTTGTGCATGGATTAAATTTCGGAAGGGAGGGGTTTTGATTTTAGGTATTCAACTAGCTGGTGTCACTGAAGGATTTTTTTTTTTCTTTCTGACTTAGAGTCCTAAGGGTTGGTGAGTGGTGGTAGGTATAGGAATGAGAAAAGTTTCTGTTTGCGTGTGGGGTTGGAGCAAGGTGGGTAAGAGAGGACATTACACTAGAAGATGAACTTAGATTTAAAACTAGCAGCTGCAAGGAATGGACCAGTAGACCGAGGATCCTGGTTGGCAAATAGAGGTTTCTCCATAAAAATAGTTAATATTTCCTGAGTATTTACTTTCTACAGTCTTTAATGATGACAGTGCTAGTGTTATTTACATTTACCCACCGGTAAATTGGAGGCACAGGGAGTCCAAAGCACCCAGCCAGTAAATAGGGGAACCAGGATTGCACTCAGGCTGTCTAGATCTAGACCCACAAACAGAAAAATGGGAGAGGAATAAAAGAGGCCACTCAAAACTAGATAAAGATGCCTCCAAGGAAACAAGAGCCTGCATGCTGAGACGTTTGCATTCCTCTGGGCATGTGCTTCCTTGAATGGAAGGCGGAGGCAGGCCAGGGTGACTCAGCCCCTGCTGGGCAGCCCACTCTCTGGATGTGGTCCCTCCTGCCAGTGCCGCTGGGTGTGGATGTGCTGGGGAGGGAATACTGAGTTGGGAGATGGTGGAGATGAGACACACGCTGGAGGCTAAAGCTCAGGACAGGACTCTAACCTCCCTTTCCGCCTGAATGGGGTTGTTTGACTTCCTGGGGGAATGTGCTTCTGTTTGCAGTCAAACCAATTTGAATTAATTTAGCAAGTGTCAATTGCTTCCCTCTGAACTGTGTCAAATGCTCTTCTAAAATTAGACTAACTAGTGAAATCCTCTTGCAGGTTTTTTTTTTTTACAAGATTGAGATAATGTTTCACACAGAGATGCAACTGGATGAAGCAGCCCTTTTTAATCACAGAGAAATTTCCCCCGAGGATTCTGATGCCTCTCCCACAGCGTGGGGACCTGCTGGTGGGATGTGTGCCCTGGGGGAGGTGTTTGTTGTTGTTGTTTTGCTTTTACTAAGGGTGGCTGACCTACCAGTCAGCCAGTCACCTTCTCCACCCGGCGTCACTGGTGCCGGCCAATAGTTTCACCATTTTCAGAATAGCTGCTGGCTCCTTCCATACTTCCAAACTTTTGAGAAATAGTTTGGAGTAAAACAAAGCCTTTGCAGAAGTCACCACTATTGTTATTGCCTGTGGATGTGGATGAACAATGCAGGGAAGCTCTCATTTAAAAGACAGCTTAGCACCTGGCCCACCGCCGGCTGAGGGCCGTGATCCAGGCCTACTCCTTTGAAAGACCATGGGTGGGAAAGCAGATGCTGAGGAATTAAGTCATTTCTACACATGATTCTGTGGGGGTAAGCATGGGACACCTAAATGGGAGCCAAGGGCCTGGTGTGTCAGCATGAGGAAAGGCCATTCAGTCTAGAATGGTCTGCAGGGAGCTGCGCACCTCACAGAGGAAGGCAGGGTGCTTGAGGAGAGGTCAGCGCTGGGGCACTGACAGTCCCTGTGAATGGGGCTGCTGTGGGCCAAGGGCCTTCAGTCCACGGAGAGCCCATCTCTTTAAGGTCTCTGAAAACAAAGCAGGGATAGTATCCATCCTCTCTGACTTCCCTCTTCCTTTTCTGCTCCGCCCTCTCTTCTTCCTGCCCTACCCTCTTCTCTTTTCCTGCCTTCTCCACCCTCCTTTTGTCTGCTCCGTTGATTTAGTTTCCTTTCTACTGTGCTGTCGGTTTCCTTTAGTTAAGAGCCATTGATTCCACTATTCTGTAGTGTTTTTCTCAAGAAAAATGCGGTTTTGTAACAAATCCTGCTCAGTTCCCTGCCTCCTCCCATGTTATCTCCCATTTTTACTCTTCCTAGCTCACTGCAAGGCTAGGTCAGGAATGTGGAGGGGGGTGCTCTGATCTCTTCAAGTCTGAACCCTGTCCACAGCAGGACGAAAGGGAGAGCCACAGTGATCCAAGGACTCTGATAATCCACTACCCCTCACCCTTCAGCCTCCTGTGCCTTAACTATCAATTGCCTAAAAGACCATCCCCCTGAAAGAGATTATAATGAGAACGGATTATCCACATCCCCACAGGAGACCATGAGGACAAATCTCTCTAGCACTTATGTCCCTGCTTGCCTCACTCACCTCCAAAAGTCCAAGTCTTCAAGGTCATCCTTTATATTCTGACTCATTCCCACAATCGTTCAGGACATTTTCTCACGGACTCATGCTCCTATCCCTTCCTGACCCCTAGCCATTCCCCTAGCCCTCTGGACCTCAGAGTCTGTCATCATAAGATTTCCTGCCTTCAATCTCATCTGTGAACATATCTCTTTCACCTTCTTGCTCTAACTTTGAGCTGATATATAGTAGCTATTAACCACATGTGGCCACTAAGTACTGAATGTGGTTAATCCAAACTGAAATGTGTTGTCAGTACGAAATACATACTACATTTGAAGACTTTTGTGGAAAAAAAAAAAGTTAAAATATCTTGAAGGCTATTTACGTGAATAGGACTTTGTGTTGATAGTTCCTTTGGCACTTCAAGGATGTATCACTTCCTTCTGGCTTCCATGGTTTTTCATGATAATATTTGGACTATTATTGGGTTAAATAAAATAGGTTATTAAAGTTATGTATACCCAATTTTTTTTTACTTTTTGTTTGAGAGAGAGAAAAAGAGAGCATGAGGAGGGGGCAGAGGGAGAGGAAGAGAGAAGAACCTCAGCAGACACCTCACTGAACAGAGCTCAACTTGGGGCTTGATCTCATGACCCTGAGATCATGATCTGAGCCAAAAATCAAGAGTCGGGCGCTTAACTGACTGAATCACGCGAGTGCCCCAATTCTTTTAACTTTTAAAAAATGATGCCTAGTAGAAAATTTAGATGACCTACGTAGCTTACATTGTATTGTTCTAGGACAGTACTGCTCAGACCTGGTTGTTCCCTGAAGACCCAGCTTCTTTGGAGAGGTCTCAAATGGTGGTGGTCCTTTTCTGATGCTCGGACTAGCCAGAAAGGTGGGGCAGGTAGTTCCTGGCTCTTCACTGCTCTTTCTAAACCATTGTTCATCCTATTTCCTAATCCATTCTAGGTCTTTTGAAGCATGTGATACTGGGTTAGATTTGTATCCACCACTTCTCATTGCAACTATCTACCATTCTCTTTGGTTACCATTTTCCCCTTATTGAAGATCTTACCAACTGGTTCATTGTCATTCTCCCCAGCAGGACTTTGGTCATCATTCTGATAACTGGTATCCTCATAGATAATTCATTCACATCTTGACCTCTCTGTTCCTTGATGTCCTCACTTATAATGATTTGCCCGCCACCCCACCTCAGCCCCTACTTTAATAATATCCTTGTCATTGCCCGCAATTTCACAATCTCCAAAATCTTTAATTCCAAACATACCATTCTTTCAATTCTATCTCTTATGTTTATAGCATATATCCTTTAAGCTCCGCATTTCAATAATTCTTTGACTCTGCTTCCAATTAATTGAGTCTACTACCTTTTACTTATCCAGCTTAGAATCTATGGTTCATCATTGTAATTATTCCCTTGAATACAGATTTAAGTTCCTTATATCTCTACATCGCTCTTACTTTCTGGCAAATTTCTCAACCTGTTTTAATCCAGCTGTCCCTAATGTCTACAGCCAAGACAACTGAACTAGTCTTACTAAATTTGTGATGCCAAACCTCAAGTGGTCCCTAGTACTGCCTGTCAGTCTTGTACATATCCCTTGTCATTGTACTCTTTCACTTTCCTCAGACTCCTTCACTGAAATATTTCATTTTTTTAAAAGGTTTTATTTATTTATTTATTTATTTATTTATTTATTTATTTATTTATTTATGATAGTCACAGAGAGAGAGAGAGAGAGGCAGAGACACAGGCAGAGGGAGAAGCAGGCTCCATGCACCGGGATCCCGACGTGGGATTCGATCCTGGGTCTCCAGGATCGCGCCCTGGGCCAAAGGCAGGCGCTGAACCGCTGCGCCACCCAGGGATCTCCACTGGAATATTTCAGCTGAGATCTTGCTTTCTGTTGTGAGAACACAGAAGCAATCAGAAGAAAATCTCTGCTTCCCATCATCAAATCAATCCACCATCTATGAAACTATATATTTATTCTCTGTTTTCCTTTCATATATGATGGGAGACTTTCTCCTGCTCTTATCTAAAGCAAATTTCTTTACTGTGACACCATATCCCATCCTCTCACCTACGGAGGACTAAATTCCTGCAACTCACTTTCCTCTTTTTTCTCCTCTCTACTGGATCATTGTCATCAGCATCCATCTCTTTTGAATCACTTCTATCAGACACTCAAGCCTGCCAGTCCACAGCTGTTGTCAATGTCAGCCACAATGTCACAGAACCTCTTCTAATGTTCACTCACAGTCATCTTGCTTGAACGTTTAGCAGCATTTGGTCTGGTTGCTTGTTCCCTCCTGTAACATGTTCACTTGGCTTCTAGCACTGCTTTTCTTTTCCCTCCCTGGTGGCTCCTTCTCAGTCTCAACTGTTGATCCTGCCTTCTTCTCTTTCTCATCTTTAGTTGGAGTGTCCACAGTCCTTAGACTCTTGTTTTCTTTTTCACACTTACTTCCTTGCAGACAATTTCATACAGTTCTATGGTTTAAAAGACATATATATGCTGAAAACTTCCAAATTTACCTTCCTAGCCTGAGAATCTCTCTGAATCTCTAAATTCAGAAATCCAACTCCCATTCTGTACCACTATTTGATCTCTAATGGGAATCTTGATTATTACATATCCAATACTAAACTCTATTTTCCTTCCCAAATCTCTTCCCCCCTGCAGTGGTCCATATATTAGTAAACGCCATTATCATTCATCCCCAAATTGGAATGAATCCTTCTTCTCATAACTTAAATACTATCCATCGTCACATTAGGCAGACTCTAGCTTCACAGTACATTCTCTCCATCTCCCCGTCATCATCTAGTCCAAATCGTCAATTCTTGCCTGCAAAAATTTCCTTGTTTTTGTTCTTATTTCCCCTCTAACATTCCCTGCACACCTTCCAGATTGATCCTACTGAAATACAACTAGGTCATGTAATGATCTACTTAGAAACCTCTAATGACTTATTAGCTAGGTTATTGTGATGGTTAATTTTATATGTCAGCTTGATTGGGTCATGGGATGCCCAGATACTTGGTCAAACAGCATTCCACAGAGCATTGCTGCTGATCCAGATACTTGTTTCATAGCAAATAAAGTATGGAAATAGATCCAGGATCATAGCATTCACTAACATCATGTTTCCCCACTATCCTGAAACAGCTGGTTTGACAGAAAAGTGTAGAAACCTTTTGAAGACTTCATTACAGTGACAGCTAGGTGTCACTGCCTTATAAGGGTAGGGCAAGGTTCTCCAGAAGAATGTATGTGCTCTGAATCAGCATCCAATATATGGTGTTGCTTCTTCCATAGCTAGGATTCATGGGACCAGGAATCAAAGCATGAAAAATGAGAGTGGCATCCCTCACTATTACTCCTACTGACCCACTAGCAAAATTTTTGCTTCTTGCTCTCATGACCTCATGTTCTACTGGCCAAGGGCTCTTAGTTCCAAAGGCCAAGAAACATAACAATAATTCCATTGAATTGGAAACAAAGACTACAGCCTGGCCACTTAGGATTCCTCACACCTATGAACCAAAAAGCAAAAAAAGAGAGTTACTGCATTGGCTGGGGTGATTGATTCTTACAACCAAAGGGAAATTAGATTACCACGCCACAACAGAGTATGCAGGGAGGAGTATATTTAGAAAACAGGAGATTCCTTAGGGTATCTCTTACTATCCTCATGCCCAGTGATTAAGGTCAATAGAAAACTACAAAAAGCCAACCCAAGCAGAACTACTAATGGTCTCAACTCTTCAGGAATGTAGGTCTGAGTTACCCCACGGTTACCCCATGGTAAAGAACCATGATCAGCTGAGGTACTTGGAGGCAAAGAGAATACGGAATGGGTAGTAACAGAAAGTAGTTATACATACCAGCTACAACCATGTGACCAGTTATAGAAATGAGGGCTATAATTTTCATGAATATTTTCTCCTTATTGTAAAAAATGTGTATGTGCAGATATAGATATATACATTAAGCAAATATTTATTTCCTTATTCCTTTATCATGTAACATAAGAAGTATTAACTTTGTATCATAATATTTAAGTACTATAAGCTTTACATGGTATTTAAATTATGGAAGATCAAGGAGAAAAGTAAACATTATCCAAATACTACCTCCCCCTTCCTCTTCCTATAAATGCTATGTATTTTCCTAAACATACATACCTATAATAAAGTTGTTTATAAATTGTGCACAGTAAGAGATTAATAAAACAGAACTATAACAACATTCTGTATAAAATTACGAGAATATGGTTTTTCTCTCTCAAAATATCTTAATGTACTGTACTCATATTCCTGTGATGAGGTGAGATGATAAAATGCCTGTGTGAGGAGGTGAACTGAGGTGAATGACATGAAGCTACTACTGATTTTGTGATAATACGTCAGAAGAAGGATCATCTGCTTGCAGGGTAGCTGACCACGGGTAACTGAAACCTCAGAAAGCAAAACCATGGAAAATGGGAGACTGCTATATGTATATATGTATATCTATACCCATATCTGTGTCTATATTTATCTCCTATTGATTCTGCTTCTCTGGAGAACCTTGAATAATACACTTATAATAAAATGACTTTCTACTCAATGGACTAAAAAGCTCTCCATGATCAGGCTACCCCGTATTTCTTCAACTTCCATCTTCTTCCCCTTGCTCACTTTGCTTCCACCATACTGGCTTTCTTTCTTATTTTTTAGAACATGCTAAGGACTTTCCCACTTCAGGGCCCTTGTACTTGCTCTTCCCTCAAGCTTAGAATGCACTGCCCCTATATATTGTTATATGTTGTCTTTATTGAACAGTATCCCTCTCAAAGGCATTTCCTAACCAACGTATCCCAAATAACACCTGATAACATTTTATCTTACTATTTATTTTCTTCTTCTTAGCACTTATCACTCCCTTACATGACATCATTTTTTTTTTTACATTTGTTTATTTTCTACTAGCATGTAATTTCCACAGAAGAAAAACTTTGTCTTTCCATTTCTCTTCCCCAAAGTGATCCCTTTCAGGAAAGCTCTAACTATTTACTCATTCCTTATTTCTGGGCAACAGATGTTGCTCATGAAAGTTGTAGAAGGAAAAGATCAATTTTTTTTATTTCAAATAACTTTTACAGTAAATCCAATTCAAGCATTTTATAGACAGTCATTGCTTCACAGCAACACATCTTTAAAAACCTAATTAAACACTGTTAGATGTTATATCATTTCTTGGGGATTACTGTCCCCACCATACTCCCTTTTAATTTAGTAATCTGATTATATAAAATTTTTGAATAATTTCCCTAAATAAACCACTTTAATTGATTACCCCAAAGCAAATTCTTTATAATAATTACCAGGCTAACTGCAAAAGAAGCATGCAAAAGAGTTACCACCCCTAGAACATAACTATGCTCAAAGAAGATATGCCGTGTTTTCCTCATGATGACGTTATCATTTACTTTTAGTTTGACTCTTGGATCATCCATTTTGTATTGTGGAAGAGCCACAGACTCTTCCATTACTGACCATGTACCTGAGTCTTCGATCTGCCATTCAAATGCCATGTGATCTGGGCCAGTTACTGAACATCTTTGAGATTCAATTTTCTCATCTCTAAAAATAGATTAAGAATAACAATAACATCAGGGCACCTGGGTGACTCAGTCAGTTAAGCACTGGACTCTTGATTTCAGCTTAGGTCATGATCTCAGGGTCATGAGATCAAGCCCTACTGCAGGCTCCACACCCAGCAAGGAGTCTGCTTACCCCTTCTCCTTTTGCTCCTCCCCCCACTTGTGGTCATGTGCGCACTCTAATAAATAAATTAAATAAGTCTTCAAAACAAAGAGAATAACAATAATAGCTACTTCACAAGGATTTTAGGATGATTGTCTGGCATTACATGTAGGAAAACTGATAAAATTTAAAGCAGTATAGCAATGTTTGCTGTTACCTTCATGTGTCTGGGTCCTAGTAGGAACTCAATGTATTTTCTTAATGATGAATGAATGAAGTCATATTGGTTTTGTTCCCTTTGAGGATGCAGGGGATGGCTGTGCTGATTTAAGGTAGGATTAACCAAGGATAGATACTGGGCCAGTTTACTGAAGGACTTTTATCCTTTATCTATTTTCACTACTGTTCAGTCTCACAGTGCCATTTTAAATTATCCCAAGCTAAATCTGAGGTGAAGAGAGATATTTTGCAAAAGACCTGTAAATTATCTAGGTAACAAAGAAACAACAAATAAGATAAACATACACACACATATATGCACACGTGTATATATTTACATACATATATGTTTGCATATTACTCAATTTTTATCTCAATTTTCACTGATTTAGAATATATACACATTATACATTAAATCGTATCCACCTTGAACCCATGGATGTTTAACAGACACAATAGCTGGAAAGCAAAAAAGAAAAAAGAACAAAAAGTTAAGCTGACTAAACTAGAGAGTTCTTAATATGTTTGTGCTGGAATTTCAATTACATTAAAGGGGCTAAAGAAATAGACTATATTGTTGCATTCAGTCTGCTTTTACTGTCAATAATTGTCCCATGCTCCATTCTGCATTTCCTGCATCCTTCATTTTTACTTTATAGCTCTTTCTTTCACTTGCTCTTGTTTTTTAAGCTTACTGTTGTCTATCACTCTGACAGAAAGCATAAGCTATTTGTTGAAAATCTACACAAGTTATTTTCCCAAACATAAATCCCGCCCCCTCCCCCGAACTTCCTTAAATACAAACCTACTTACTCTCCAAAGAAGCCTCAAACAGATATTTGGTTCAAGGCATCAGTACCCCCAAGTCACTAAGTTACGGTCTTTTATGACTTATTCTGAGCAGTTGTAAAACTGCTTTTAAATTTTACCTGTGGGGAGCCCGGATGGCTCAGTGGCTGAATGTCTGCCTTCCAACTGGGTCATGATCCCAGGGTTCTCAGATGGAGTCATCAGGCTCTCCACGGGGAGCCGGCTTCTCTGTCTCTGCCTCTGCCCCTCTCTCTGTGTCTCTCATGAATAAATAAATAAAATCTTTTAAAAAATTTTTACCTGCAAGTCATAGTAGTTTCTAGGATCACTGAAAACAAAGCAACGACAAAAAGCAAGGAGCTAAAGGTAGACAACTACAGGATAGAGAGACACAAACTACCTGAAGACCGGAAGACTCTTCACAGCCTACATACAAACACGGAGAAGCTAAATAGGGTCTGTCCATGGCGTTCATCACAATGTTGTAGGCAGACATGGTGAAATATTGAAGTTACATTCTGTCTCCAGTCTTGAAATTGACCAAAATATGATGGAATCCTTTGCAAGCAGGTGGGGATTCTGAACTAACAAGTAATAGGGACTGAACTGCCTCTTCCAAAACTATATTCATGCATGAGATACACAGGTACTGAGTAAGCAAAGGTAGATGGTCTGCATGCACCGAAAACCCCTGGCTTCATTTTACTCACTTCCCTTTGCAGCTGGGTATGTGTATACTGTTTGTCAACTGGGAAAAATACAGCCTACTTCTGGATTCTAGTCTTTAACTAAGGGAGGTTCTGAAGCTTCCTTTCTTGGCAGGCATGCGGGTGCTCCGGGATAGAGAAATAGATACTTGTGTGTCAGCACTGATAGCTCGCTGGGAATCTTGGTGAGTTTTCTCTGCCTCAAAAGTCTCTCAATTATATAAATGTTCATCTTATGGGCCATATTTAGAGTGCGCATGCTCCACAAAATATAAAACAAACGGAAGTCTTCACCGCAGAATTATGAAGAACTCACACTGAATGCTGCCAGTTTCACATTTTGTCATGCTGTCCTCCTTGGGACGCAAGTGTTATAGAGGAGGTAGCCATCTGGTCCCTGTGATCATGACAGATGAAAACTGAGTAATATGCAAACAGTATTTTATATCTCTAAACCACCAAGGAAATAACTTGGTCTTTCTGCTGCTTGATTACAAAGATCTGGGCTTAGGTTGAAGTGATGGCAAAAGTTCTGAATATATAAGATCTGATACCTTAAAACCTCCTTTATTCATCAAATCCACAAGTACTCACTGAGTGTCTGCCTTGTGCCAGGGCACTAGACTCAGGGGACAAGAAGCTTCCTGCTCTCATAAAGCATATTTTGTATAAAATATTACTGCAAATCACAGATATCAAAGGGGACATTCTTGCTTCCTTACTATTATTAGTCTCTTAAACATAACGCAAATTTGGAGATCATAATAATGGGCTGAGTCTTAATTACATTTTTAAATCTTAATAACATCTAGTTGACTATCGGAACTTAGATATAAAATGTTAATTTGAAAGCATCTGCTAACCAATTCACTAATTTCTTAGAATTTCTAATGTAATAGAAGTCTATAGCTATTGATAAAAATAAATAAGAATTGTAGCAAACCAGTTATGGAGTAAATAGCGATTAATATAATTCATTAATTATCCTTAATTAAACCAAAGCTTATAAAGTTTAATTTCTCTGCAGAAAATTCACTTTTGGCTCAGAATCTTTTTGAAAATGGCATAGGGTAAAAATTAATAGACAAGCATAACATGACTATATGTGCCCCTTCTGTTTCATTTCTCTGAATTTGAGTCTGATTCTCTACACTTCTAATGATTTCTGTCTCATTCTCTTCAACGAAATTTTGTAATTACTTTGCCAATTACATATTTGTATCCTATCTTCTAAGCTGTTAGTCTTCTTTCATTTATAAAATTTCCAGAACTGAATTTGTGCAGATGGTCTGGAATAAGCAGCTCAGGTGGCTCATAGAATTCAATGCTAAGGGGATTATGGGTGTCTGATGTCTGCACTGGCCAGAAAGCTTTGCAAAGGGACATAATTAGTAATCACTAGTTTGGCAGAAATTAAGAAAATGGACTCAGTTTATAATAAAACTTGTCATTTACTAAGAACTTCGCAGCAGGAAGGAAAGAAAGAACTAGCCAGTAACTGGGTGAATAGCTGATAATAAAGTCTTAGGTGAAGCAACAAGATTGAAGGAAACTGAGTCCATGAATAGCCATCGAGAGGAGGGTGCCCTGCTTAGCTGGTACTGGACAAGGAAATTACCTTCAACATGTTTCAACCCCCTCTATTTTGGGGTCTTTATTAAAGCAACTTAGCTCTAGTGCCAATCAATTATACACTGTTTGACAATAGTGAAACAGTAAGAAACTAGACAGTGCAGGCTGGAAACCTATTGGTTTACATCATGGCAAAATTTTGCTAAAACTTTTACTTGACACACTATCTGCTCTGAGGGAAGTGACTGCAAAGAACAGAATATGAATATGGGTTCTCTTGGCGAATCTTAGCAAGGAATTCAATAAAGAGTCTAGTTCGGTGAAGATTTAGCTGGTTTGTAATCAGAGATGCAAGGAAATAGAGTCCATATATTTAGAGCCTCATTAGTTAAAGACCAACCACTTCTGAACCTCTTGAAAATTTTCCTCAAAGACTCATTAAAATTTTTCTGCAAAACAAGGAAATCAGGTCTCTGGATGTGGCTTTCCTACCCAATCCTACAGTCTCACACGACCTCAAGGTAAATCTTCATTAAAACGGAGAGGTCAGAGTTAAGCTCAGAAGATAAGAAATAAAGCAGGTTAAAGAAATATGGCTGGAAAAGAATGGTGCGTATGGGTATTAGCATGTGGAACCGATTATAAAAAAATATAGCAGAAGCCTACTAAGATTTTGAGGGAATTGTATTGCCAAAGAAATGACAAGCCTTTTATGGCTGAGTAATATTCCAGTGTATACATTCCGCATCTACTTTATCCATTCATCTATCGAAGGGCATTAGGGTTGCTTCCATATCTTGGCTATTGTAAGTAAGGTACAAGAAACACGGGTGCATGTGTCTTTTCAAATCGCTGTTTTATTTTCTTTGAGTAAATACTCAGTAATGGAATTATTAAGGAACCTCCATACTGTTTTCCATAGTGGCTGCACCACTTTGCATTCCCACTAACAGTAAAAAGTAATGTAGTGTTTAAGAAGCAGATACAGGAAAAAAAAAAAAAAAAGCAGATACAGGACAGACCATGTGGGGCTTGTAAACTTTGTTAAGATTTGCTTTTATATTGAAAAAGTAATAAAAGCCATTTGAGATGTTTTATACAGACTTGATCATATTTACATTGAAAATATTATCACTCTGGCTCTAAGGAATGATCAGGTGTTTGGAGACAAGCAGTGGTAAGTTAAAAAGAAATGCTATGAGGGATATTTAATAGGTAAAACATACAGGATTTGGGGAAGAGGAAGAGAGGTATTGTTACTGCTAGGTTTCTGGGCTTGGATAATTGAACAGATGGTGGTATTATTCACTGAGGCAGGGAGTGTCAGAAGGCAAGCAGATTTTAAGAGGGAAGAGAGGTGTTAAACAGGCAGTTGGATACACAGGTTTATACCTTACAGTAGAGGTCTGGGCTAGAGATGTAAATTTGTAATTTTATATGGTGATTAAACTAAGGATGTAGATGAGACTTTTTAGAATAAGAGTATATAAGAGAAAAAGAAGAGGCCAAGAGAAGAACTCCAAGATGTAATGGCTAGAGGAGACTGCGCCAGCAAACAGGACTTAGAGGGAGTGGTCAGAATAGTAGGATGAAAACAGGAAGACGATATTTTAGGAAGGAGTGTGTTATGAACTAAATGTCTGTGTCACCCTAAGATTCACATGTTGATATTCTTGCCCCCAATGTCATGGTACTAGGATGTGAGGCCTTTGGGAGGTGATCAGGATGGAAGAGTGGAGTCCTCATGAATGAGATAAATGCCTTTCTTTATAAAAATGACCCCAGAGAGCTCTCTCGCTCTATGTGAGGACACAGTGAGAAGATGACCATTTGCAAAACAGGAAGAAAGCTCTGTACCAGGAGCCAAATCTGCCAGCACCTGGATTGGCTTGGATTTCCCAGCCTCCGATCCTGTGAGAAATGTCTGCTGCTCAGGCCCCCAGTCTGTGGTGTCTGTTGTAGCAGCTCCAAACAGAGAAAGATGAAGAAAATGCTCAACACTGATGCACACAGCTGGAGATACCAAGAACAAGGTCCAAAATATTCACTAGACTTAGTGAAGTGGAAGTCCCTTATGACATTAGTAAGAATTGTTGAAATGGAATAATGGGGTGGAAGCCAGATGAGATGCCTGAAAAGTGGGTGGAAGAGACTAAAAGGAAGATGTTTAGTGTATATAACTCTGTGAAAAAAGAAGAGATAGAGCAGAAGCCAAGGAGAAGAAGGGAGCTATAGGGTTCAGGGATACTGTTTCAGTGAGACTTAATTGAACATATTAAATAAGAATGGAAAGGATTCAATTAGGAGGAAACGCTGAATTCACGATTAAGTATGTTTTATGAGAGGGCCATGCTCAGAATCTCTGCTCTCTACCCTCCCACAGGACTCTCATATTACCTTAGAAAGGAGCTTTCCTCTTACAGCAGAAGTATGGCTACAACTGCAGGGAATGTGATATGCTTGTAGAAGCAGACGGAGGGGCTTCTAATTTGATGGTTTCATTTTTTATGTGAAATAAGAAATAAAGCTATTTTCTGAGAAAAAAGAAATTCTGTCAATGTGGGTGTTATGTATGTTTGGGAAGAGGGGAGCTAGTTGGAGAATTCAAGAGACTAGGAAAACACAGGAGAATATTCCAGTTATCTACCACTGAATAGCAAAGCGCCTCAATATTTAGTGGTTTAATAGTTTCATGTTAACGATTAACATAAAATCAGTTTATGGTAATAAACTCCATGGACAAAACACCTTCGGGATGGCGCATCTCTATTCCATGATGTCTGGAGCTTCAACCGGAAATCCATGAAGGCAGAGGGTAACTCAAAGTCTAGCACCTGCTATCATCTGGAGGATCCTTTATGTACCTATCTGGAAGTTGATACCGGCTTCTTGCAGAGACCTCAGCTGAGCATGTAAACTGGAACACCTACAAGGGCCCATTTCATGCTCCCGATCTTACAATTTGGTGGCTGGATTCTAAGAGTGTCTTAAAAGATGGGGCATGGAAGCTGCTGGTTTCTAAGGCCTGGCCCTGGAAACTGGCAAGGCATCACTCCTACTATATTCTCTTGGTCAAGGAGTACATCTCCAAAGAGAAGAAATATAGACTTCATCTCACATTGGAATAAGAACCAAAGAATTTGGGGGGCCATTTTAAAATATGGGAATAGGAAAGTTCGGAATAGGTGTTTTCAATGAGTAGAAGGTAGTATACAAGGCAGAAGTACAGAAGGAATCTGAACAGCCTTATTTTTCACGTCCTTTCTCTATTTTCCAACCTCCTATTGAACCCTTTGTGTTCCTTGCCCTTCTAGGTGGCTGCTTTTGTTGATACTGTTTTAATGGTGACAGGTATCATGAAGTCGGACCCACATGCTCATTCACGGGAGTCATACTGAATATTTACTGCTGGCATATTTGTTTTCCTTCTTTTGATTCCATTCTTCTCTTTTTATCAATGTTTATGTTTTTGTTGCAGGGTACTGCCAATCTGTTTAAGGGAGAGAGGTACAAACAAATATACAATTTCCCTTCATTGTAGAATTGCCTTGTCTCCAATCATGCTTGTTTAAAAGCTTTTAAATCCCAGTTCAAACACAATCACTTCTATGAAGCTTAACTGATTTTATTCTTTGTTGGTGCTCCTAAAGTACTTGGTTTGTGTTTTTAACTACCTGGACCAACTGTCCCCAAATTTGTTTATGCAATATAACTAGTTATGGGTCATTTAAGAAATGCACACCCCCAAACCTACTGAAATACATCTCGGGCATACAGTGACCATCAATTATTTAATCAATCAATCGACTGGCATTTGTATTTATGTCTTTAGATCCGTGAGATTCTTAAATCCTCAGGGTCAAACAGGATGTTTTATTTCATACCCTCGCTAGTGGTTAGCATAGTACCTGGCACATGGGAGTTTCTCAACAGACTTTTAAGAGTTTGTCTCCAACTTCTCTTGGGATTATTGATATCTAGAGATTTCCAGATTTCCAAGCTGCTGTTCTTTTTCTCTTGGATTTCTAGCAGGTGCCACTTGACACTGCTCTTGTTTTTTTAACTAGCTATCTGGAGCTTGTTTGTGAGCTTGCGAGCTTGTGATTGTTTGTGAGCTTGACGGTCACAAACAATAACAACAAAAACCAATCTGTGTAGATGGGATGTGTACATTCAAGTTAGTAAAACCGTAAAATAGGTTGGCATTTTGCTTGCATTTGTGTGAACTCTTTTATATAGTCAGAGATCAAAGAGATTTCATATTTTTTAAATACTAAAGGTAATATTTTTTTATGTCTTCAAGGTATGAATCGTCTATATTATGCAAATAAATGAAATTTCCAGTGATTATGTGGTATATGTTGCTTTGTTGTCTTTTCTTTTGTGGTATACTGGAAAAGGGAACAGAAAGGTCTTAGACTCTCAGAAAGGCAGCTTAAGCATCTAGTCTCCTGAGACTCTCTGCTCAATATACTTTGTGGTAGTAACTTAAAACTGGCTCTGGCTGACAAATGGATAGTATGGAATTGAACTTTTTTTTTTTTTTTTCATTTGCAATCCCAGTAACTACTAAACAACCAGATTATGATTTTAATGAAGTGGTTTGAAATAATTGATCTAATAGAGCAATAGTGGACTATCCTATTAGGTATGTGTATTATATGTGGGAAGCAGTTCTTTTCTCATTGCATACCTGTCTAATTTGGTTTACAATTGTAGCCACAGTCCTTTTTCTTTCCCCCTTAAGGCTTTGTTTGCAGCTCCTTTAAATGCCAGGCACTTGTGCTAAAAATAGCTGTTCCATTTTCTTGTGACTCCTCCCAGGTTAGTCTGCCTGCTTCCCTTGCTTCCCAGGAGGCCTTATCCACATTAAGGTTTTGTTAGCAAGTCTTTGTATTATTTCTTTTCCCCTCCAACTACAGATGACCCACATCGCACTTCCTCTACAGGGCTGCATGCCGTGTTCCTAAATAGTATCCGATAGAGTGGATGGCAGCAGCAGCATTCAGCAACAGTGGTAGGAACTCCGAGGGAGTGGGCACCAGAGAAAACATTTCAAGTGGAAAAGGTCACTGCTGAGGGAAGTAGTCTCTTTTAATCTTTTTAAAAGATTCAGAGACCTCGCTAGAGAGATCAGTGTGTAACACCAGGTGAAAAGGAAGCCAAAACAATGGAAGGTTACCAGACAATGAGACAGGAAGAAGCTTGGAAGGAATATGTGGTCCTGATTCTAGGATGTCTGTATTTTTTCATATTTCAATATTGCAGATGTTAAGAGGTATCTTACGATCGCTAGGTACATTTAATAGAGTGGTGGTGTTTCTTCTCTGTTCTGCATATCCCACCTCATGAAACAAAGCAATTATTATGGTGAAGGTGTGACTCTTGTAATGAAGAGTATCTAGATTTGAGGAAACCATATATTCACCAAAGTAAGTTCACTCGAGTCCAGGGTTTACCCCCCAACCTTGTGAACTAAGAATCCTAATTTGCAAGCACACAAACACATATGTTCTAAGGAAAAGTCTAATATTTACTTGGCTTACAAAGACTGACGTATAAATTTAGATTGCTAAACAAACAGACACAAAGGGGGGAATAGAAGAATGTTCTTACGTGCATGATCAACTGGTTCCCCTCCTACAGAGGGACTCTTACTCAGAAGCCTCAGTTTAATTAAGGACTGCCTGGTTGGTCTCCAGGTAGCTTGAAAATTTCTTCTCCATGATAGAGATATTCATAATACTTATTTATCTTTGTGATTTTCTCTTTTTGTAATGTTCCTTTGCAGGCATCTCTAGTATCCCTTTCTGATGATCCTTTTTTTTTTTTTTTAATATTGGTATTCCAGGTAGGTAGTATTTTTTTTAATAAAACTTTTTTTTTTTTTTTGGAGAATTTTTAAATCTCTGAGTAGAATTATTCTACCCTTAGCTACTAATCCTGGTAAAGCACTCTCTTTAAAAAGGAATTTGAAAAAAAAAAAAAAAGGAATTCGAAAGCTGCAATAGATACATATCTATAAATCCACATCTGTATTTATGTATATCTGTATATAGGGATACATTTTTACTTTCTACTTAGAATTACAAGCTTGAGAGACCCTTGGTCTCTTTAGGCTATCAATTATATTACATTACATTACTGACTCTCAGTCTTGGCTTCAAATGACCTGTCCACAGCACACTCCTCTCACTCCCTTTGCAAGTGTGGTTATTCTTGTACATTAAATGTCATTAGACTACAGACCATTTTATGCTGTTTTTTTTTTTTTTTTAAGATTTTATTTATTTATTCATGAGAGACACAGAGAGAGCACCAACACAGGCGACGGGAGAAGCAGGCTCCACGCAGGGAGCCTGACATGGGACTCGATCCCGGGTCTCCAGGATCACATCCCAGGCTGCAGGCATCACTAAACCACTTCACCACCAGGGCTGCCCCTTTGATGCTGTTTCTTTTACTCTATATAAAGTTTTCTTTTACTCTATATAAAGTTTTACTCTATATAAAGTTTACTCCGCATAAAGTTCACCTATATGGTTGAATGTGCTTGTAGATTGTGAAACCTCATTGTTATGCAGGGCACTATTATATGAATATACCACAATTTATTTATCCATTCTACTGTTGGTGGGCATTTCAGTGGTTTCCAGTTTTTGGCAACTGTGAATGCTGTCATGAACATTCTAGTATACGTCTTTTGGAGATCACATGTACACATTTTTGTTAGTTATATACAAAGGAGTACACACCTAATGGGTTATAAGGTATGCCTGTATTCAGGCTAAGTGCTTACTGAGTATTTTCGTAAATGAACATCAGATCACATGATTCACCTGTTGAACCCCTCACTAGCTTTCTTTTAATGATGTGAATAACATTGTGTTCCACACTATAAGGTCTATATGACTACCTTAGAACTAATTCTCTAGCTTTATCTCATGCCACTATCTCTCAACTCATCTATGTTTGCTCCCATTCATTTATTTTTTCTAAATGATTGTTTCCTGCTTCTCTATTTGAAATATTCTTGTTATAGATGCCCCCTAACGGCATGCCCACAAGTACACACAGCTCAACTCCTAATAGGAAGCTCTTACTCATTCTTCAAATGTCACCTTCTTGGAGAAGCTTTATCTGATTATGTTTATCTAAATAAGTACCTCTACTTTATGTAAGTACATATCTCCATTAATTTTCTTTTGTTCTATCAAATATCTTCATAGCACTTATGATACATTTTTTTTTCACTTATGATACATTTTAAAGTACATATACATCTTCATTTCTCGTTCATGGTTTCTTCTTCTAGCCTTGTGGCACTTAAAAAAAAAAATTCATGTTTACACCCCATTCCCAATTTCCTGATATAATTAGGTTGAAGGGGATCTTGGTCTTGGTATTTTTTAAAAGCCTCTCACACTGAGCATTATTTTATAAAGTACATAAAATGTAAGATGCAATTATAAATAAATATTGGAGGTATGATACAACAATTTTTACAGATAGACATGTGCAATGCAAAATATTTGGAGGCCCTGGGACCAGCCCATATAAGACTTCATTTACAAATTAAGGAATTATGTTACAGAGAATCTCTAAATTATGTCCACTGCTATACAACTGGTTATTGCAATAGCTGGGATTACCTCAATTTCCAATCCCATTGCATTCCCACTGCAACGCAACTCCAGGTGTTGCATATTCTAATTAGTTGTGTATGTCTGTCTCCCTCACTGGACTGTAACAATTGGGACTGTGTCCTCTTGCATTCTCCATAGTGCCTATTACAAATAATTCCTTGCTTATAGCAGATCCTCAATAAATGTGTTGAGAGCCAATACTATAACCATTTCGATCATTTATAGGACACAGATATAATATGCTTCACTGAGCTGTTTCTGACATTTTATCCTCAAGCACTGACATTTCATTATTTCAGAATCTTTTTTCTCTGCACAATAAAGAGTTGAATCAATTTTAGAGCCTTGAAGCCAAAGAGGTTTCAGAATCCTTGAAAGTACATTACCCTTTCTGGAGTATTAAGTATCAGTAAAAGTAGGGATTATTTTAGTTTATGATTGGGCTTATTATCAGTCAATGTCATAAAACAAAGAGTGTTCTCAATCACAAAGAATGTCTGGTGATTTCAGTCATTGCATTACTATGTTTTTAGAGGCATCACTTGTCACAGTATTAACTCAAATGTAAGTGAAAAAACTTGTATAGTGAGATAGTTTCTGATGATTTGTATTTTGTAAAAAAGAAAAACAATAAATTCAAATTCTCAAAATGCTGTCAAATTAATGAGGTAGTGGTGGTTGTAGAAATTTTTGATCTGGGCTCTTTCCAAAGAGAGTAAAAATATAATTGTCAATAAAATCCAAGAAATTTTGTGGCTGAGAATATACAATAAGCCACCTTCTCTTGTCTAGTATGGTGGTTTTGTTTCTAAGTACATTTTTATATGGCAAGATTAAGCTCTCTTAGAAAAAGGGTTGGGGAAAACTAAAATAGCAGTGAGTTTTAAAAAAAATTCATAATAAATAAAAACTTAAAGAAGGAACCCATCTCATCAGTACAATAATCTGTTACAGAATCAGCGTCTTTAATTGATGGGGAAACACTGATGTTGGCTTGATGATCCGCTGAGGCTATAGGTTCTGTTTTATATGCAATGTGCTTCCTTTAAATTTTTTTTAAAATTTTATTTATTTATTCATGAGAGACATACAGAGAGAGAGAGAGAGAGAGAGAGAGAGAGAGGCAGACACAGGCAGAGGAAGAAGCAGGCTCCATTCAGGGAGCCTGACGTGGGACTCAATCCTGGGACTCCAGGATCATGACCTGGGCGGAGGGCGGCGTGAAACTGCTGAGCCATCCAGGCTGCCCTCCTTTAAAATTTTCTAAGCTACCCTTGCTAATTTGAAACGCAATGTCTTATGCTCTAATATTCTCGTTTTGCTCTTGCAAGTCTTGGCAGAATGTTAAACTCTTCACAGAGTATTGTGGTGTTCAAAGGCATGCTTTCTGGGCTTGGTCTTGTGGCCATATATTGAGAAACTTAATTATAAACAAAGGTCCTTGTACCACTATTTGGACTTGTCCTTCTGAGAAGCAGGGATGGACCTTGGGGGAGTAGAGCACTGAAGAGGAACTCTGAACACGCGGAATGACAATAATAAAACCAACTGCCTCAAAACCACTGCTGGAAAGGGATTATGGTATTTACATAATTACATAGTAACATGTCTTCATTTGTATACTTAAGGTCCTTAAAGGCAGTATTTTTAAATTTTTATATTCCTAGCCCTCTCTCTCTCTCTCTCTCTCTTTTTTTTTTTTTTTGTCAGAGTCTTAAGTGACTAGTTAGGTGATGTTTATTATGCATTTGTTGAATGAATTGTGAATGTAACACTGTGGGGTTTATCATATAGTAATAGCCCCTTTACAAATCACCTTTTCTCTGTAATTTTTACAGAGTAAAATCAGAAAGCAAATACATTTTTGTTTCCCTTATTAGTTGGAATTTACTTGGTAGAAGTAGTTTATCCACTGAATGAAATTTAGGCCAAGTCCTATATCTTCTCTGCTCACACTCAGGTACTAAAATGTTCTTTGGTCAGTGATTAAAATACTCAGGTACAGTAATAGTTAAAACTTCAGTTTTAATGACATTTAAAAGTTCTTCCTGTTGAGGGAAGGGGGTGTGGTCAGGAGAGAGGGAATGAGGAAAGATCTAGATTCTGATCTAGTGTTAGTTTCTTCTGGCGTTGGCCCAAGTTTAAAACTGTTTTTCTCATGGTCTCTTTTCCTGGGATCTTCAGAGGCTCTCCTTGACTCTATCTCTTGGGATTTCTCACCATTAGTTTCCTTGACCTAGACTGATGCCCCTTTGCTACTGCTAGTCACTTCATTGGTAAATAATTTTATGTCCTTTGTCCACATGTCTTCTTGAAAGACATGTCATGCATTGTAGCAACTCCTCCTTCATTGTATCTATATTTTTCAAGCCAGATACTGAATTACCAAGTATCCTAATGAGTTCAATTTTTTAAAAAGATTTATTAATTTGTTTGAGAGAGAGAAAGCATGAGCAGGAGGGAGGAGTGGAGGTAGAGGAAGAGAGAATGTCAAGCAGACTCCCTACTGAGCTCAGAGCCTGGCCCTGAGATCATGACCTGAGCCAAAACCAAGAGTCAGAAACTTAATTGACTGTGCCACCCAGGCACCCATCAATTTTCTTTTAAATTCCTCTTCACTTGAGGTGAAAGGAGGAATTTTGGGGGTAAACAACTATTCTCGTTTACCCAGGATTTTTCTGGGTATAGTATGAAAATTCTTGATTCCCTAGAAGCCTCGCTTTTGGATGTAAAAAGTCCTAGTTTTCTGCAGTAGATATGGAAGGTTGGGGGAAAAGCACAAAACCCATATGACAGCCCCCCAAATAGGAACTAAAAACATGGATTCAGTGTTAAATACATATGGCATAGATTATCCATCTTCTATAACTGCCATCACAATCTTGATTGGTGGAACACAACAATGCATTATCCATTACTAGACCAGTCCAAGGGATATGGGTCAAGTGTTCACAAAGATTCTCTCCTTTTAATCAGCCTCCCACTGAGGGTTCTTTTACAGCCTGTGAGAACCTGGCTGCAGACTTTCAGCACAGATGATTTCATCTACCTTCAAACTAAGAGATTTGAACAAACACACACTAGCATAGTTTCTGAGAGCTGAAAGGCATGTCCTCAAGATGATGACCCCAGCCCCCTGAAAAACCCATGTGAGAAAGCTCAACACTGCCAAAAGACTTTACTGTCCATTCTGCCTACGTCTGAATATAGGCTCTTGACCTTCCTTTTCTTAGAAGCATTTCCTTTAAAAAAAACCTTGCAGTTTGTAAACCTGTTCTCTGTCCCTTTGAGATGTATCTTTTACAACCCAGGAATGCCTTTCTCAAGGACCTGGGGCTCATCCCTTGAAATGTAATCATCAAGAAAGATAGTGGTACCCCTGCCTCCTAGACTCTGGGATTATAACGTCAGTAAGCAAATAGATGGCTTAATCACATTGACCATCCCCTTTAACAACCTTCAAAACCTTTCTTTAACACACCCAAATATTTAAAGAGCCTTCTGCTTTTTGTTTCAGCAAAGTTGTGCTCAGTTCAGACTGTGGCCTCTCCCCTACTGTAGTAGTACTGAATAAAATGTGTCTTGCTGCTTTTAACATGTGCCAAACTTTCTCTTTGTAAGCATGCAACTTAAAGGTGTCATAATTATGAGTATTAACAGTCCATCGTTGACTGTAGATTAACTATGCTTTTTATTGAGATAAAACTTAATTTTTACAGTTGTAAATATTGTCGCCATGTTTTCTAATGGGTTCACTCACGAAAATGATAATGATTACAATACCAATACCAGCATAATCTATTTTGATGATGGATAGAAGGATATATATGACTGGATTTAGGATGTAAATAACTAAAACAGAGCATACTGCACAACATGCAGAAAATAATTGAGGATAAGAATATGGTAGAGAAGGGAACACGAAAGTGAACATGGAGACAATCTCACAAGTATGGGATGAGCTGCACAAATACTTCTAAATTAATTAAATGTTTTTTCATTGCCAAAAAGAAACCAAAGCTCAGTAGACAATAGCTAGCTCTGAATTACCTTAGGCTTACCACAAAAACAAGCACAGTACTGTTCTCTTGACTATTTATGAAACCAAATGAAGCCACACTTCCAAAGGTTGCAACTAAAATGTCTTATGGTTGAACAAAAAGGGAAATTTAAATAACAGGCTTTTTGACCCCTTAACAGTGTAGAGCTGATTCTGTCAGACTTTACCAAAAGTTACGCCTTCTATACTATATCACATAATATGTTGTTCCTGCTAGCTCTTTTTAAAGATTAATTTGAGATTGAAAAATGGAAAATTGTCAAATTGTCTCCTTAATCTCTTTAAAGATTTTAATGAAACCACAGGGAATATGAAGTAAAAGATCATTGAAATTTTGTCTAACTGCAAGCAGCAACTTGTTCACTAATCTACATATTCCATAGTGAAAATGTAAATTTTGGCAAATTCTTTTCAATGTGTAAACTGCTTACTAAAATGAAAAGATCTTATCAGCTAAAAGTCCAGCATACCTTGTGTAAACACTGATAAGACAGGGTATGCTTTGCTTTCCTGGGATATTGAAACCATTATAAATAAAAGCTTTTGGTCACTTTGCAGTTTCTTTAGAACGTGCAAAAGCAACTAAGATTTTTGAATGCTCAGAAGCGGAAGGAGAAGGCCCCCTTAGACATATGCCCACAAATACCCATCAGTATTGTTGGCTGTAGAGAAGATATGAAAATGTTGGTCTGCTATAAAATTAGATTTTGAGAGGCACTGGGTAGCTCCATCATTTAAACAGCAGACTCTAAATTTTAGCTTAGGCCATGACCTCAGGGTTGTGAGATCTAGCCCTGCAGGCCTCCCCACTTAGCACGAGTCTGCTTGTTCCTCTCCCTCCCCCCACCTGTGCTTTCTCTCTCTCAAATAAAATCTTTTTAAAAAATAAAATAAAATCAGATTTTGAAAGTGTGAGACAAGAAGAATGCCCTTCTCTAATTTGGACATACGTTGAGAATAAGAAAGGAGAAAAGAATTAGAAATGTAGGTGGTGTTTTTCTAAAACTGCTGATGATCCTTGAAGAAAAGGATGGAAAAGAATGAACTGACTGCATCTGAGTTGTTCAGTGCTATATGTAGGTTGCAACAAAAACGGATATGGGGTGGGGGGGGAGAGCTAATTCTAAAAAAAATATAATATTGCCTCAAAACTTCAAAATGAAGTCTCCAGAAGTAGATGATCAAATTAAACAGGAGTTTATTGATTCCTTTACTAAAATTGTAACTTAATTGGTACCCAACTTTGATACCATAAATTCAAGTTATCTCTATGCTTTACAACCACTTTTCCAGAGAAACAGAGATTTAACTTATGATGATGTCCAATGTAGTTATGACTGTTTAAAATGAAGGGCATTTTAGAAATGGATAGCCTATATAATAAGTTTATAGAAGCAAAGGACCCAATGATAAATCCTAAGAAGCCTGTAGATACAAAGTGGATGGATGGTTTTGGAGCGCTGGAAACTAATTCACGTGAAGTCTAAAATCCTGCTGTTGCTGGTAAGTAAAATCCTAAGTATTCCATGTTCAAACGCTCTGGTCAAGAGGATATTTAGTTTGATGTCCTCACATCAGACTGATGCCAGGAATCACTGCACTGTGAGCTTGATAAGAGGAGAGCTGTGCGTCAAAGTGAATTCTACATTTGACACTATTTATTTTCATCACTACATATAAGAGGAGGAAGAATGTCCTGAAGGCCACAGGCAGGCCAGAAAAGTACTAGAAAAAGAAAGAAACAGAAAGAATAAAAATTCTATGTATCATGGGACAGAGAGAAAGAGGTCATTATTATATTAAATATAGATCTAAGTGAGGTCTTGTAGGACTAAATTCTGCAACCTTATGATTACTTCAGGCCCACCTGGATAATCCAGGATAATCTTCCTATTTTAAGGTCAGCTAGTTAGCAACTTTAATTCTATCTGTTGTCTTAATTCCTCTTTGCCTTGTAATGTAACATATTTTTAGTTGCCTGGGATTAGGACATGGACATTTTTGGGGAGACATAATGCTGCGTACTATGGTTAGCTTTGATTAACATGTACACTACAATGATTAGTGGAGGTAGGTATAATGACTGGCAGCCCCTATCAGCATTCCTATCATTTAATTAAGATGAAAAGTTTCCTAAAAGAAAGTCTCTGTGCAAATAAAATATTTCTGCAACAATAATATGGTATCTTGGTACCTCATTGTAATTAATTGTATATTACAATTAGGGAATCTCAATATAATTGGGAACCATCAGCAGATCCAGAGCCCAAACACCTAGACCCTGTGTGTGTGTGTGTGTGTGTGTGTGTGTGTGTGTGTGTAGTTAGGAAGTAAGAGAGAATTTGGATGAGAACTTTAGTCAAGAACCCAAAGGCAAGGAGAATAGAAAAAGGCAATATGGCAATATTAGCTAATATTTACATAGCATTTACTCTATGCCAAGCATTTTTTTTCTAAGCATGTTCATACTTATCAACGTAATTCTTATAAAACTCCGTGAAGTAGACACCATTAACCTCCTTATTTTAAAGATAAAATTGAGGCACTGGAAGGTAAAGTAAATTACCCACAGTAGAAGAGGATTTGAGCCCAGGTGATCTGGCTCTAAAGTCTGTGCTCTTAACTATTTAAATAACTATCATCATAGGACTATGTAAGAGTTCCAGTTACTAGAAAGAGATCCAGAAAGCATCTGGAATGGCTGATTCCTGAATCTTGAAAGGGATGATTTCATACCCCTCCTCCACTGGGGAAAGGCAGCTAACATCTGGGATATCTACTGAATGCCACTTCTATTGTCTGAATGTTTGTGTCATCTTGCCCCAATTCATATGTTGAAGCTTAATGCCTACTGTGATGATATTAGGAAGAGGGACTTTGCAAGGAGATTAGTGCTTATGAATGGGATTAGATCCTTTATAAATGAGGCCTGAGAGAGTACTCTTGTCCTTTCCCCGCCATTTGAGGACACAAAAAAACGTTAGCAGTTTGCAACCCAGAAGGACACTCACAAGAACTCAACCATGCTGGCACCCTGATCTTGGACTTCCAGCCTCCAGAACTATGAAAAATAAATGTTTGTTGTTTATTTTATTTTTTTAAGATTTTTACTTATTTATTCATGAGAGACACACAGAGAGGGAGAGAGAGAGGGGGAGAGAGAGAGAGGGAGAGGGAGAAGCAGGCTCCCTGCAGGGATCCCAATGTGGGACTCAATCCTGGGACTCCGGGATCATGCCCTGAGCCAAAGGCAGACGCTGAACCAGGACACCCAGGTGTCCCTAAATGTTTGTTGTTCGTAAGTCCACCAGTGGTATTTTGTTATAGCAATCCAAGTGGACTAAGCCACTCTATTGTACATATTACACTAGATAATTTATATTATCTCCTAATAAATTAGTTTTAGAAGGCTCAAAATAGGACCAAACTCCTGATGATCATGATAATATCAAAAAAGGCACATGATGATAATCAAAATAGTAACTAATATTTATTAAGGGGTTTCCTAAGTGCCAGATAATATCCTATGTACTTTTTAAATATCCTATCTCCTTAAATCCTCCCAACGGCTGAGGTAAGGCCTATTACTTGTAATGACTGTTGCCTTTTCCAGTTGTGGTTCCCCACCCCCCCTCATTTAAACTAGAGAGGTTAAGTGATTTGCTCTGCTTGAGAGCAAAGAGAAATATAAGGGTGGGAAATCAGAATAATTTCAAAAGTTGCGGAGATTAAATGTGTAAATATTTGGACGAGTTGCTTCAATTATAAACTGCTATACAAACGAAAGGCTGTATGTATTATCTACCCTAATTTTGTATTATACTGAAGGTACTCAGAGACCAGCAGGCATGGAACAAAATCTGCCCTATCCCACTGGATGATGCTGGCAGCAAACGCCTAAGCCATCTGGCTTGGCAATGCCAGGCTGATACCTAGCCCAGGGACTCGTGCAGATAAAATGGTAAGAGGGAAGACAGACTCTCCAATGACATAATCCTTAAATCCTCGAGGGAGACTAAAATATTACCCTTCTGTTTTTTTTTTTTTTTTCTGGAAGCAGTAACTACCCCCTGCAACCTCCCACTCCCCCACCATCCACTCTAAAAAAAAAAAAAAAAAAAGAGTTATTTTGATTTGGATGAACTTTCTCAGTCTAGTCTCATCACTTGACCAAGTTTGGCCTCTACCACCCCAATTTTACTATCTTCCATGGGTCTTGCTTGATGCTGTCTCTTCTGGAAATGGGAATGGCTATTGGTCATTACCATGTCCCAAGGGACACAGAGAAAGACTTACGAAGTCATAGATAGAAAAGCACTTTGGAAACTACAAAGCACAGTGCTTATGAAATGTGGATGTGTAATGCTAGAACTATTTGCCAAGAGTTGGCTTGCAAATTTCCACAAATATTTCACTTTGGGAGATGATGAAGATTTTATAAGGAAATCATACAACTAGTTAAGGCTCCCTCTGACTATGCCACTTTTCCTTCTCAAAATATCCTTGTAGTCGTGCAGTTCTTATAGAATCAAGCCCAAAATCAATGAGTCATCATTTAAGGCCCATTAAAACCAAACTCTGGGACGCCTGGGTGGCTCAGTGGTTGAGCGTCTGCCTTTGGCTCAGGGCGTGATCCTGGAGCCCCGAGATCAGGTCCCACATCGGGCTCCCTGCATGGAGCCTGCTTCTCCCGTCGCCTGTGTTGGTGCTCTGTGTCTCTCATGAATGAATAAATAAAATCTTAAAAAAAAATTAAAAAAAAATAAAACCAAACTCTAACCATCCTTGTTCAGTCACTGTGGTTTCCTAGAGATGCATGTACAGCCAGGAAGTGGTGTGGAAGTCATATTGCAGGCATAAACTTTTAACCAAGAGACCAGAACCTTCTTTCCAATTCTGTAAAATAAGCCACTGAGCTGAGATACATATTGTTCCACAGATCCAGTAATGAGTTGCACTTAGCAGTGACCGGTCCAAAAAACATATTCTTGTCCTGGCTCATCTTCCTTCCCTGCTTCCCTCCTTTTGTCTCTCACTTTTGCTCCCTAATAAAGTAATACATCAATAATTCATAAGGGTTTTTCTGCCTCAGGCTCTGCTTTCTGGATAACCCAATAAGACATCTTCATTTCTAACTATCGAAAACCTCCTCATTAATTCAATCATCTTATAATATCATTTGTTTGAAACCATAGACTGAGGGAAAGGGACTCAGAATGCACACTCATTTTGAATTTCATGACACTCTCTCACTGGCTGTATGACCTTGAGTAAGTTGCTGTGGTGTATACTATGGAGCAACTTGTTTAAATGTCATTCTACTCTCTTTTGGTTGAAGATGGGAAAGTTAACCTATATTCTTTAAACTCAGATACAGCTAACATTTTAGATGTGAGTTAAATGAACTTGTTTGAGATTTGAAAGGCAAAATGAGTCAGAGACCATTTTCCTTGCTCTTCTTGGCTTCTCCTACTGGTGAACAAACTTCACCAAGTTTGGCCTCTACCACCCCAATTTTACTATCTTCCATGGGTCTTGCTTGATGCTGTCTCTTCTGGAAATGGGAATGGCTATTGGTCTTTACCATGTCTATGTCCCAAGGACACAGAGAAAGACTTACGAAGTCATAGATAGAAAAGCACTTTGGAAACTACAAAGCACAGTGCTTATGAAATGTGGATGTGTAATGCTAGAACTATTTGCCAAGAGTTGGCTTGCAAATTTCCACAAATATTTCACTTTGGGAGATGATGAAGATTTTATAAGGAAATCATACAACTAGTTAAGGCTCCTCTGACTATGCCACTTTTCCTTCTCAAAATATCCTTGTAGTCGTGCAGTTCTTATAGAATCAAGCCCAAAATCAATGAGTCATCATTTAAGGCCCATTAAAACCAAACTCTGGGACGCCTGGGTGGCTCAGTGGTTTAGCGCCTGCCTTTGGCCCATGGCGTGATCCTAGAGTCCTGGGATCAGGTCCCACATCGGGCTCCTGCATGGAGCCTGCTTCTCCCGTCGCCTGTGTTGGTGCTCTGTGTCTCTCATGAATAAAATCTTAAAAAAAAATAAAAAAAAATATTAAAAAAAAAAAGAGTTATTTTGATTTGGATGAACTTTCTCAGTCTAGTCTCATCACTTGACCAAGTTTGGCCTCTACCACCCCAATTTTACTATCTTCCATGGGTCTTGCTTGATGCTGTCTCTTCTGGAAATGGGAATGGCTATTGGTCTTTACCATGTCTATGTCCCAAGGACACAGAGAAAGACTTACGAAGTCATAGATAGAAAAGCACTTTGGAAACTACAAAGCACAGTGCTTATGAAATGTGGATGTGTAATGCTAGAACTATTTGCCAAGAGTTGGCTTGCAAATTTCCACAAATATTTCACTTTGGGAGATGATGAAGATTTTATAAGGAAATCATACAACTAGTTAAGGCTCCTCTGACTATGCCACTTTTCCTTCTCAAAATATCCTTGTAGTCGTGCAGGATGACCAGAGAGTGGATCAGACATAGGGATGAGGGCTAATAATACCACATTTCCATTTGCTGAGTCACCAAGAGTAAGACTGCTGACACATAATTAGATTGCAATGAGAAGGAACCTTTTTTCTCTTTTCTACATTTGAGAGTTTCTGCATCTTGAGAACCTAATCCCAAAATACACTATCTTCCTCTCCAGTTCTGTGTAGTCTAGGTAAGGGCTGACAGCATCTAGAGCATACAGGTGCTGTTTATTGAATATTTACTCTATACCAGTCATGGCACTGAACTCTATGCACCATCTCATTTGGTTCTCTAAACAACTATAAGAGGTGGGTACTATCTATTATTACTATATCCATTTCAAAAATAAGAAAACTGAGACCTAGCAAAGGTAAATAGCTTGACCAACTTCACACTGTTGAGGGGCAATAAAGTCAAATTTTGAATCCACACTGTCCAATGTCAAAATGCTACTTATGGGACACCTGGCTGGCTCAGCAGTTGAGCGTCTGCCTTCAGATCAGGGCATGATCCTGGTGTCTGGGATCGGAGTCCCACATTGGGCTCCTCACAGGGAGTTTGCTTCTCCCTCTGCCTATGTCTCTGCCTTTCTCCTTCTCTCTCTCTCTCTCATGAATAAAATCTTAAAAACAAGCAAAACAACAACAAAACACACCAAAAAACCCCCCACTACTTATAATCATTACAGAGCATTCCGTGGTCTGAACATCCATTTTATAGAAAACAATATGAAATAAGAGGCAGGGCACTTGCTAACAACTTACCATTAGATAAATGGAAGAAAAACACCAGTGCCTTAAGAAAATGTGTGAAATTTTTAGCAAGAATGTCAAGTTCATTTATTGGGAAAAGAATGGTCTCTTCAATCCTCAGTTCTGGGACAACCACAAAATGACTTCCAACATAGGAGTCCCTATCCTGACAAACGATTCAAGTGTCAGGATAGAATAAAAATAATTCAGACATGCAAGATCTCAAAAATTTTTACTTCCTGTGGTTTTTCTCAGGAAGCCACTGGATGATGCATTCCCAACAAAACTACGTGGGAAAAAAATAAGAAAGAGAACAACATTGTACCCAACAAATGAAAGATTCTGGTTGACAGATGTACAAGAAGTTTGAAAAAAAAATCCACATTACAATATAAAGACTAAAAATTTTAGGAGGGAGGTCATCAGGAGAAAATAATGTGAATGATAATTTGATGATTTGGAGCATGTAATAAGCAGGTTTGAGGGATAATATATATAGGAAATGAAGTGAAAAAAGTTAGAAAATTTTTGACTCCAGGAAAAAGAATGTTGTACACAAAGTAAGCACAATTGAAGTGTAGTACTTCACACAACAGTTAATATACTTAAAGTTACAGTCAAGCAGATATTAAACATTGGTTGAATAAAAATTTATGATATAGCTGTATAGGGAGATGCAGGAAGCAAATGTCATCTCTCATTACAAGAGTTCAATATGTGCATGTGCATAATAATGTGCATAATTAATGAATCAAAGAATACTGATAAAAGTTTTTCTTTAAATAAGTTGAATAATACAAGCGGTAGTTTTCAAGATTTTTAAGACTTTAAATGGTTGCTTCTGGGAGGTAGGAGGTGAGATGATAGAAAGTAGAGGACAAAGCATTTTTTTACTATATGACTTTTGGTAGTATATACAGTGTGTGTGCGTGCCTTACTCTGGTTAAAAAATTTTAAATTAAAAATTAGCCAAGGAAAAATTCCAAGTGTTTGGCAGAGCATTATTTTTAAGATCTGCAAGTCATCCTGATTTAGAACATAAGTTAAAAATGAGCTCTTGACGTTTCCATTTCCAACAGTTTAGCCAGGATGGATATTCTGAAATGTACTCCCAAATGCTAAATAAACGAGAGTAAACAAACTTTTAAATGTACTGCTGAGCTAATAAGAAAGTAAGAAAAGTCAAAATGAACAAAAAAGTAGACAACAACAAAAAGAACTCATGTCCAAAAACAAGGCAAAATACAGAGCTGAAACTAGTGTGGTAGCCAACACAGCAGCTTAGGCTCACCTAAGCTAGGTCTCCAGGTCAGTGACCTAGAACTTTGCTAGTTCAAAACTCCTCTACGGTACAGAACTTCAACCTGACAAAGTGGGTTAGCTGAAACAGACACCCACATTAAGCCAGGTCTTCAGTTAAAAAGATGAATTTAGGGGGTGCCTGGATGGCTCAGGGAAGTGTCAGACTCCCGATTTTGGCTTGGGTCACAGTCTCAGGGTTGTGAGATTGAGCCTTGCACCAGGCTTGCATCAGGCTCCGTACCCAGAGTAGAGTCTGCTTGAGACTCTCTCTCTCTTCCTGCCCCCTGCCATTCCCCACCACTCACACGTGTGCTCTAAACAAATAAATAATTAAAAAAAAGAATTTAGAAAAATCTGCATGCTGGTAACATGAACAAAAAGAAAATCAGTCTGTCTCAGTTGATACTGGGTTTGAAAAAATTCATAGTAGTATTTCCCAATGTTCTGCATGACAGTGTTAATCTCATGTAGTCCTGGGATTTGAACTTCAGCAAACTCCCAGGCTGAGAAAGCCCTACACAAGAAATCCAGTTGAAATGGTTCTAGGTTGATAATATTTCCTAGCATTTGGCAGAAACCAAAGCAATTCAGGTAATGTGGGATTCGTAAATCTAAAAGTCAACCAAATTTGAGCTCATAATAAAATCTAGCAAATCTTACAATATGTGAGGAAAAGACAACATGAGCAAGAAGCAACAGAAACTACAAACTGGTGGACTAAGACACTTGTAAAGACTATTGATACTGAAATTACAACAAAGTATATAAAACAAGTATGTTTAAGGTATTTTAAAAGTATGTTTAAATTGGAAAGAGAGGTAAGGACTATGTGGAACAGAAAGAAAAAGAATTTCTCCCAACCAGAGATTTCAGAGTAGGTTTCCTGAAAGAGGTGATAACTGAGCTATATCTAGAGGAACAGTTAAGAATTACCCAGGCAGGGATCCCTGGGTGGCTCAGTGGTTTAGCGCCTGCCTTTGGCCCATGGCGTGATCCTAGAGTCCTGGGATCAGTTCTCACATTGGGCTCCCTGCATGGAGCCTGCTTCTCCCTCTGCCTGTGTCTCTGCCCGCCCTCCCCACCCCTTTCTCTGTGTGTGTCTCTCATGAATAAATAAATAAAATCTTAAAAAAAAAAAAAAGAATTACCCAGGTGAAGAGAAGTGTAAAGGGAGCGCTCATCATTATAAGCCAAGATACACAAGCACTGAACAGTATAGGGGGTTCTTGGGAAACTACAAACATTTCTCTATTACTGAAGCAACAAATGCAGAGCAGGGAGTAGTAATGGTAGAGGTAACAGGGAGGAGGAGGGGTTCCAGCAGAGGGCTTGTATACCATGTTAAGAAGCAGACTTTACTTGACAGACAACAGAGTCACTGAAGGATTTTGGGAATATCACAGACATTTTTTAGGTAGACAGCTCTGGTAGTTAGGAAAGAATGTAAGAGGGGAAAATCCATAAAGATGGAGTTTTGGTAGGAGGAGCTACATAGTTTAAGTGAGAGACACTGAAGGCTCAAATTACCAGAAAAGGAACAGATTTGAGAAATATTTAGCAGATAAAATGGACAAAACTTGGAGACTAGTTACGGGAAGAATGAAAGTAGAACAGATAGCTCTAATGTTGGGTTACTGGGTGTTGCTAATTGATTTCTGTAATACAAGAAGAGTAGGTTGGTGTAGGAAGATAATGGGCTAAATTTTAAAAAGGTTAGATCATTAGTTGGGTTTTGAAGAGACTAGGTGACTAGTGTGAAATTGATGTTAGGATTTTAGCAAGCAACTGGGTTGATAAATGCGATGCTCAGGGAAGTAGAGCTGAAGTACTAAACCACAATTGTGGATAATTCAACTAAAGAGACTAGAGAGAGAAGCAAGGATAGATTTTTGGGTTAGGAAATAATCTGGAATCAGGAATACTTGTCGGAATAAGAGTTTACAAGCAAGTACAACTAGGCACAAGATGTGAAGCAAAGTTTTATAAAAAAAAATTAAAATCCCATATATATACACAAAGACATATTTTATATATATACACACATACACACACATATATATAGTAGACATGGTATATCTACTTGATAAGATGTCAGAATTATTAGAAATGATGTTTAGTATTGGCACAAAAATAGACACATAGATCAACAGAAGAGAGTTGAGAGCCCAGAAATGAACTCATGTATATACTGTCAATTTTTGACAAAGGAAGCAGGAATTTACAATGTAGAAATGACAGTTTCTTCAATAAATGGTGTTGGGAAAACTGGACAGCCACATACAAAAGAAGGAAATGGGACCACGATCTTATATCATATACAAAAATTAGCTCAAAATGGATTACAGACTTGAATGTAAGATCTGAAACCATAAAACTCCTAGAAGAAAACAGAGGCACTAATAAGCTCCTTGACATCAGTCTTAGTGATGTTTTTTGGATCTGACACCAAAGGCAAAGGAAACAAAAGCTAAAATACTACTGGGACTACATCTAACTAAAAAGCTTCCGCACAACAAAGGAAACCATCAACAAAATGAAAAGGCCACTTTCTGTATGGGAGAAGATATTTGCAAGTCATATACCTGATAAGCGGTTAATATCCACAATAGGTAAAGAACTCAGGCAGCTCAATAACCATAAAACTCCCAAACAATTCAATTTAAAAACGGGCAGATGATTTGAATAGATATTTTTCCAAAGAAGAACATATAGATGACCAACAGGCACATAAAAAAGATGCTCAATATCACTAGTCATCAGGGAAATGCAAATGAAAACCACACGAAATATTTCCTCACACCTGCTATCAAAAAGACAAGAGATCACAAGTGTTGGAGAGGACACAGACAAAAGGGAATCCTTGTGCACTGTTGGTGGGAAAGTAGATTGCTGCAGCCACTACAGAAAACAGTATGGAGGGTCCTCAGAAAATTAAAAATAAAACTACCATATGATCTAGCAATTCCACTACCGGGTATCTACCCAAAGAAAACAAAAACATTAATTAAAAAAGATACAATGCGGCCCTCTGTTCAGTGCAACATTATTTACAATATCAGAGCTATGGAAACAACTTACGCATCCATCAAAGGATGAATGGATAAAAAAAGATGTGAGATATTCATATATTAGCCCTCCTGAAATGAAATCCTGCCATTTGTGACAACATGAATAGAACTTGAAGGTATTACACTAAGTGAAATAAGTCAAAGACAAATACCACATGATTTCTAAAAAACAAAACAAAACCCAGACTCATAAATACTGAGAAAAGATTGATGGTGCCCCAGGGGAAGGGGGTTGTTGGGTGGGGGGCAAAATGAGTGAAGGGGATCAAGTACAAAATTCCAGTTATAAAATAAATAAGTCAAAAAAATTAAAAAAATAAGTCACAGGGATAATGTACAGCCTAGGAAATATATCAATAATATTGTATTAATTTGTATGGTGACAGATAACAACTAGACCTGTGGTGATCATTCACAATGTATACAAATGGCAAATCACTATGTTGTGATTTGCAACTAATGTAATACCGTATGTCAATTATTCCTCAATTTTGCAACTAATGTAATACTGTATGTCAATTATTCCTCAATTTTTAAAATGATGTTTAGCAAGAGTTTACAATAATGTAGAAATGTTTATAATATTATAATATTTATTATAATGTTTATAATGTCAAATATTCCCCTATGGTTTTAAAAACACTATATATTAAACATTAGACATTTTGCTCTGCAAATTTTTATAAAGAAAAACAAGTGCAGGTTCAGTGTCCTTGTTTTGAGGTTGAAAGTCATGAGCTTCTTCTGTCCACTTTTCTATATCTTCCAAATTCCCTATACAATACTTTTACAATTGGAAAAACTATGAAAGAAAAATACCTCCTTCTACTTCTGCTAATGACAAATGTAGCTGAATAAAGTTTGTATGAGCACAGTCCCTGACAAATACTTGGCTCTCAGTGAATGTATGAACATGTCAATACCTGAGTATTTGCAGGAAGACATCTCAGAGTTTTTGCTCTACCACAGAGACCTAATCTTGTCTCCTGCAGGGAATCGTGCCAATTGCTGCATTATCCAGAGCATGAGATGTGGTTCTGCCTTTGGCCCTCAGGATGAGGCTTCATCTCTGAGGCTGACTCTGGGCCTTCACAGGCCTTTCCCTGGGGTAACCACAAACCATTCTTTTCTGGCCTTATGTTTGGGCACCAGGATCTGTATAGCTGTTAGCTCTTGAATGCAGTTTAGAGTAGAGATGTGGGTACCATCTAATTTGTAGACATTGGTCTATAGAGAGAATTTGAGATGCCAATCCTTTAATTTAGTAGACTGGCTGGCGTCTTGAGGTCTCATGGTCTTTCTGACCCATTCTGATATTTCCAAGACTCTGGGACTTTTTTAGGGGGCAATGAATAAGGCCGTTCAGTAAGGCCAACGCTTCAAGAACCCTGCTGAGCACTTAATTCTAGCACCACCCTCCTAACAACTGTATTAGGTAGGCATTAATATATATTTCCTGCGATGGATGAGGGGTTTAGATCAAATGACTTCCCCAATGCCAAGCAGCCAGTACAGGGGGATTTTCAATAAACAATGGGTCAGTTTTGTTACCATTATTATTATTACGCTGCCCAACTCCCTGGAGAAAAGATCACTTCCTAAGCAGACCAATGCCTTGAAAAGTCTCTGAGGACCTGTGGCCACACTTGGGTACTGGAAGACTCCTAGGCCAAGCCTGGGCTAGAGCACCCTCCAGAAGTGTGAGAGGAACAAAAAGAAAGGCTCCTCAGAAGTTCACAAAGCTCCACCAGAAACTCCACTGTGAGGTAAGATCTCCAACTCAGAAGCAACAGAGACAGAATTAAGAGTGAAGCCTGGGAAAGACCCTCAGGCCCTATATCTGAGATGGCCTGCTCCAGAACATGTTGTGTGAGCCCTGCCTCCCTTCAACCATTCCCCAAAGGTTTATAGAACTTACTAGACGCTAAGCTCAGATGCTGGAGATACAGCAGTGAACATGACAGACCAGATCACCTTCCTCAAAAAAGATAAACTAAATCAAAAGTCTTAACAGTGTGAAAAATGCTGTAATGAGGGAACTAAGGGCCCCATCCTCTTTTAGTAGGGTCAAAGAAGATCTCCTATAGGTTAAAGCTCTTTCTTTAAAGCTTGAAGGAATTAGGAGAAGAGGAGTGAGATCCAAATGTTTTAAAATATTTGTCAGCGAAAGCTTCCCACTTGATGGATTCTAGTTCCCGTTTGCGGTGGAGAAGTTGTATCTGCTGAGGTAGTTTGAGCGAAGTGAAGGCTCCAAATAATTTTAAGTAAAATGAGAAAAAATTGTCCTGACATCAGGTGTGGTGTTGGGGACTCGATGTGATCTAACTCTAGGAAGCTCTACTCGCATCGTATTCTACGTCAGAAGAACTTTTTGAGCACAAAGCACAATTCGGCAAAGTGAATAATGCCTTCTGGGTATATGTAATACTAGGAGCACTGGGTGTGGACACAAAGCATTTGAAAAGTTTTCTAGAGAAATATCCTATTTTCCCCTAGCATTATGCAGTTTAATGAGCTTTTTGCCCTTTCTGGGGGGGGGGGGATTCCCACTTTCTCACATAGGCATGAGCTGGCTATAAAGGGGAAACAAAACCAGAATTTGAGTTCTAGAAGCAAAATGAGACTGGGGGAGTTCGTCCTAGGTTGTATCCTTATCTCATTTGGGTTTTTTTTTTTTTTTTTGGACAACTCATTTAGTAGGCTCTTGGATTACAAATCCTGACTGCCTTGTTCCCTTTTTCTTTGGAAATAAGGAAAGAATTGGGAGGCAGGTATGACAGTATGTAATCCCAAGCAATCACTCAGCTCTTTCAAGCTACTGTCTCTCCTCTGATCATAAAGATTTTGGGATATAGTACTTGGAAAAGATCATCAGACTGGGAGTTATATTTTCCGAATTCTAGTTCTGGCTTTTGGGTAACTCAAATCTCTAAAACTTAAGTTTTGGGGATCAAACAGAAAAATGGATGTATGGTATTATTAAATACAAGAATGGAAATTAATCTTCCAAGAATATAGGTTTTCTTCTGGAGGCCTAGCTATTTCTGTAGGACTTAAAGTGGTTTTGCTAGGGCCTCCAAAAAGTTCTAGTTGCCCAAGTTATTTTCTATGAGCAAGATGAGAGATTAAAAATTCTGTTATTCTCCTCATTGGAGGGAGACAGAGAGGACTCTGCAAGCTCATTACCAATCTTTGATGGGGAACCTTCTCAGAACTCTTTGGTGGACCAAATTTTATGTCATCACCTTATTTCCTACCCCCAAAGAAGCTAGCAACTTCACTATGGTGTTGGCCGTAAATGTGTGAGAAGACGGCCACCTAGGGCAAAAACTATAATTGAGCTTCTCATCTTTAAATAGTTTTATGGATTTAAAGATTGTAAGGGATAGGCCCTATCTCTGCTGTACTTAAAGTTGATTATGAGTTTCTAACAAATGGTGAAGGTCTAGATCAGGGAAAGAGAACTCCAGGGAGGTAATTCAAGTGATGTTTCTGAACCCAGTAAGGATATCAAATTACTGGTATCCCAAGGCACACAGTATTTTCCAAGAAGAGACAATGATTAGGAGAAAATCAGGAATGAAACACACGTGCAGGCATCCAATCCTGAGATACGCTAACTTCTTGCCCCACTGTACCATTAATACTTTGAGTTGCTTCTTAGTCCAGGTTCCTCTGAAGTACTTGATAACTAATTCCCTAAATAATCTTCTAGGTGGTAACCCACTCATCAGCAAGTGATGCTCTGATTTTCCCAGAAGAATTTACTTGATAGCCTGACCTCAGTTGTTTTGGAAGTGATTTCTCCTTTTCTTTCTCCTCCCAAATATGGAAATCCAGTCTACTTCTGACCATATCTCCAGGAGTACCTGGATGTCAGGACTGAAGAAAGGGAAGCTGCCAGCTTCCACATGCCTGGTTGCAGACACTTCCTAGAGCCAGACCTCTTTTGAGCAGAGTATGAAGCTTGTATTGGAAATCACAGTATGAGAAGGTGAGGAACAACAAATCCTTGGCAGATTATCTGCTGCCAGGAGAAAGCTGAAATGCACAGGCTTGACTAGGCAATTTCTGGAAATTTCTGGAACAGAAGAAGCCAATTAACAGGAGTTACCTGGATATGAACTATGTAGAGGCAGTGTTCAGTAAAGTTGGGGCTAAGTTATATTGAGTCAGAGTTAAAGTGAATTCTGGTGAAGCTGGAGTAGAGTTTTTGGTGAGAAATGACTGGTGAACGAGTCAGTAAAATCCATAGGGTATGTCAAAGTTTGTTGAGAAGGTGAGATCTTGAGATTGGTGGAATCCGGGGAGTAGGTAGGGTCTAGACAAAATAAGGTCTGGTTGGACAAAAAAGATCCAGTATCTGAGTGTGCTCTGGGGAAGAAGGGAAAAGGCAAGTAGTTTGGTATAAAAGATGGTTCACTAGGAATGTGGCATACAGTGGCAAAAAGGGCTCTCTGGTGACAGAGAAGCCCAGCGCAGAGGGTGAAAGGGCAAAAGTAGGGGAAAAGTAGTAGGGAGGATTCTCAGGTCACAGCTGAGAGAAGCAGTGGTAGGGGTAAAAGAAGGTACATGAAAGTTAGGATGGCCAAGTGGCAAAGGATCTAAGGACAAAGATGGTGACAGCCGAAATGATAAAAATGTGGGGGCAATGGAAGAGTGACTTCTGGTTGCAGAGAGAGGATCAGTGGTAGGAGTTAAAAGAATGAGAAGGGAGGAATGGGACTCAATGTGATGGCAGGATACAATGACAGAAAGGGAAACAGAAAGGATCAGAAACAAGATGGGGTCCAATGAGGGAAGATGAGCTTTGAAAGTTACTCCAAGGACGCACACAGAAAGCCTGAAGAATCTAGTGAAAGACTGCAGGCAAGAGTGTTCCGGTGGAGGGGCTGGTTATCTGGAGTGTCTGGTGGGATGGAAGAGAGGAGAGAAAACAGGAGTTATGGACACCAAAGAGGAGAACACAAAGAGAGCAGTGGCTTTCACAGGACCCCCAAAGAGCAGGTCACCTGCACAAACTCTACCATACATCTCACATCTGGGCTCTTGCTGCAATAAAGAAGCTTCAATGGTCAGAAAGCTTGCCCCTGGGGACTGCAGGAGGCAGGAAGTGCCAAATGCAGCCAGGATCAGAATGGGGACAGAAAGGTCTGGCAAACCAGGAAGCGGGCAATTTCCCCACACCCTTCACATTACAATACACATTCGGTCACTCACCTGGAGGCTTTAATAGTCTCTTCTTTATGGGTTTCCTCAACTTATGCCAATCTTGGGCTACACTTGGGCCCGGAATTACATGAACTATGTTAGAAAGAGATTAGGAAACGTGCATCTGGCCGTCTTAGTAAATAGAGCATGTGATTCGTGATCTCAGGGCTGTAAATTTGAGCCCCATGTTGGGGGTAGAGGTTACATACATACATATATCCATACGTGAGACATTAGGAAAGAAGGGGAAGACAAATATGTTCAAAGACTAATTAGCTCCAGGCCAACTTTAGCTTCTTTCTGGCAAGTTCTCCAAACCAGGAAATCAGGATGCTGGTATATATAGTGAAGGTGAGAGCATGGATCTTCTAGGATGCTGCAGAATAGGCTTTGGAGGTGATTGGAGATTAGACTCTGAGAGCCCTAGTAATTAGTGTTCGGATGGTGAATGACAATAAAAGTAAGGCTCACAAACATAGTGTTTTATCATTTATAAAGTATCTTCACATACATTATTTAATATGTTTCATTAAACAACCCGTGAGGAGTCAGCCGTGGGTAAGTCAAATAAATATACAGTGTTAGGACCAGGAAATTTTGCTTCCAAAACTAACGAATTGTAAGGAGTCCTCCTAACCCTCACTTCACCAACCACTTAGCGATACCTATTGTCCACCTCCATCATTCTTTGATTAGGATACACTTGGTTGGGGCTCTAAGAAAAGGTGTCAGTTTCTAACTGCCTACGAGCCTCTCCTCTAAGGGATTTGCCTTCTGAGAGGGACTTACTCTAGCATCTGCTATCCTCAGAGATTGTGGACTGGGCACTTTCTGAAGAGAAGAGACTATCTTTAATCCTTTGGGAACTCAGGGTTGAATAGGCAGGAGCTTGCTTTTTAATGCTTGACCTTTGGTCCTCTTACTGACTTTGCAATGACACTGAAAGGCAAGAATAAAGGACTGGGAGGTGCCTTGGTGGCTCAGGTCATGATCCCAGGGTCCAGGTATTGGTCCCCACATCAGTTCTCTGCTTAGCAGGAAGCCTGTTTCTCCCTCTCCCTCTGCCTGCTTGTGCGCTCCCTCTCTCTCTCTCAAATAAATAAATATTTTATTTTATTTTTTATTCTTTATTTTTATTTTTTTAAATTGTTTTTTTTTTTTTTTAATAAAGGGTTGGATTCCAGCTTTTGCACTCATTTCTCTAGGTTAGCTACAGGTAGAGATTATTTGAGAAGATGACTTTCAACATTAAAAGCAATTGCACTCTGTTCTATCAATCATTTCTCAAGTGGAAAAAACTATCTTTTATTTCATCTTCTTTCAAAAATTCAGAGGATTTTCTGCATGTGATCCTCAACTGAATTTTTAAGAAAATAAATAATGGATTTTGGGGGGGGTACAGTTTTAGGTTTACATAGTAATTGCGAATAGTACCTAGAATTCCATACACCCAGCCCATTCCCACTTACTACGCCCCTCACAAAGTTTCCCCTATTATTAACATCTTGCATTAGTGCAGCACTTTTTAAATAGTTAATGAGTCAATATTGATACATTTTTCTTACCTACAGCCCATAGTTTAAAAGAAAAGTCATTCTTTATACAGTTCTATGGGTTTTGATGAATGCATAAGGACACAGATCCACCATTATAGTCTCATATGGAATAGTTTACTGCTCTAATAATCCTCCATATTCCACATGTTCATTCCTCCAATCCCTCCCCCTGAACCTCTGGCAATCATTGATCTTTTTACTGCTTCTGTACTTCACCTTTTCCAAAAATGTCATGGAGTTGGAATCACACAGTATGTTGCTATTTCAGACTGGCTTTTTTCACTTAACAATATGCATTTAAGGTTCTTCCATGACTTTTCTTGGTTAGTCATTTCCTTTTACCACTGAATACTATTCCATTACACAGATGTACCACAGTTTGGTTATCCTTTCACTTATGGAAAGACAACGTGGTTGCTTCCAGTTTTTGGTGATTATGAATAAGGCTGTTATAAAACTTTGTGTATAAGTTTTTGTGTAGACAAGTTTTCAACTAAGTTGGGTAAATACCTAGGAGTACAATTGCTAAATTGCATGGAAAGACTATTATTCAGCTTTCTAAGAAACTGCCAATTGTCTTCCAAAGTGGTTGCATCATTTTGTATTCTCTGTTGCTTGGCAATGCTTTGAGCATCAGTATTGTCAGGTTTTTAAATTTTAACCCTTGTAATATGTATGTAGTGTTATCTCATTATTTCAATTAGTAATCCCCTAAGGCCTGATGCTATTGAGCATCTTTTCATATGCTTATTTGTTATTTTTTAAAGATTAATTATTTATTCATGAGAAACACACAGAGAGAGGCAGAGACACAGGCAGAGGGAGAAGCAGGCTCCATGCAGGGAGCCCGACGTGGGACTCGATCCTGAGTCTCCAGGATCAGGCCCTGGATTGAAGGTGGTGCTAAACCACTGAGCCACCCAGGCTGCCCACTTGTTATCTTTATATCATCTTTGGCGAAGTTTCTGCTCTTTTACTGATTTTTAAAATGGGTTATTTATTGTTAAGTTTTAAAAGTTCTTGATTTTGATACTAGTTCTTTTATTAGATGCTTTTTTTTGCAAATACTTTCTCAGTCTGTGGCTTATCTTTTCATTTTCTTTCTTTCTTTTTTTTTTTTTTAAGAATTTATATATTAATTCATGAGACACACAGAGAGAGGCAGAGACACAGGCAGAGGGAGAAGCAGGCTCTCCATGGGGAGCCCAATGCGGGACTCATCCTTGGACCTGGGATCACACTCTGAGCTGAAGGCAGACAGATGCTCAGCTGCTGAGCCACCCAGGTATCCCTATCTTTTCATATTCTTAACAGTGAGCTTTTCAGAGCCTAAGTTTTTAATTTTAATGAAGTCCAAGTTCCCAATAATTTTTTCATGAATTGTGCTTTTGGTGTTCTATCTACAAAGTCACTGCCAAACCCAAGATCACCTAGATATTCTATGTTACTTTCTAGAAATTTTGTAGTTTTGCATTTTACATTTAGGCCTGTGACTTAATTTTGTGAAAGCCGCAGTCTGTGTCGAGATTCATTTTTTTTGCATGCTGATATCCAGTCGTTCCAGCACTATTTGTTGAAAAGACTATCCTTTTCCCACTGAATTGCCTTTGCTTCTTTGTCAAAGATTAGTTGACTATATTTGTGGGGGGCCCTTTCTGAGTTCTATTCTGTTCCATTGATTTATTTGTCTATTCTTTCACCAATACCCACTGTATTCACTATCACATAGCCTTACAGTGAGTCTTGAAGTCAGGTAGTACCAGTCTTCTGACTTTTCTTTTTTTTTTTTAAAAAAAAGATTTTATTTATTCATGAGGACACAGAGAGAGGCAGAGACACAGGCAGAAGGAGAAGCAGGTTCCATGCAGGGAGCCCGACGTGGGACTCGATCCCGGAATCCAGGATCGTGCCCTGGGATGAAGACAGGTGCCAAACCGCTGAGCCACCCAGGGATCCCTGACGTTTCTTTTTTAATATCATGTTAACTACTCTAGTCCATTTGCTTTTTCATATAAACTTTATTTTTTTTTAAGATTTATTTTGAGAGAGAGAGTATATGGTGGGGAGGAGCAGAGGGGCAGACAGAGAGAGAGAGAATCTCAAACAGACTCCATGCTCAGCTCTATCCCAGGACCCTAAGATCATGACTTGACCCAAAATCAAGAGTAGGACACTTAACCAACTGAGCCACCCAGGTGCCCCTCACATAAACTTGAAAGTCAATTTGTGGATATATACAAAATAACTTGCTGGGGGATGTCTGGGTGGCTCAGCAGTTGAGCGTCTGCCTCTGGCTCAGGGCATGATCCTGGAGTCCTGGGATGGAGTCTCACATTGGGCTTCCTGCAGGGAGCCTGCTTCTCCCTCTGCCTGTGTCTCTGCTCTGTGTCTCTCATGAATAAATAAATAAATCTTAAAAAAAAAACTTGCTGGGATTTCAGCTGGGATTATGTTGAATCTATAGATCAAATTAGGAGAAATGACATCTTAATACTTAATTTTCCTACCCATGAACATGCAATCTCTTTCCATTTGTTCAGATCTTCTTTGACTTCTTCCATCAGAATTTTATAGCTTTCCTAATATAAGTTCTGTACATATTAGATTTGTACCTAAGTATTTCATTTCGGGGAGGGTGTTCTAAGAATTACCCAAATAAACTTGCATGTGCTCTTGCCACCTCAGGGTCATATCTTTTTCCTCAATCAGTTCCAAAATCCTCAAACTCAGTCCCTACAAGTAGAGATGATGATGGGGTTTGGAGATGATCAGGAAATCCATATGAAGTCTACCAAAGTCAGCAGGACAATCAGTTGGCAACACAATCCTAGCCGGCCTTAAATAGTTGGGACTCACAATTTAAAACATCTCCATGTCAGTGTGGTGTGATGTTGCTCTGTGGTGTATAGGTTATATTTTTTATGGTTTCCCTGTGTTTCAGTAGTAGCCTCACCAAGCAGTAATGGTGGTAATAGAGTGAAGCCACATCATTGGAACTGACTTTTGAGGTACAAGATGTTAAGCTGCCTAGGGAAGGAGGTGAACCTGGGCCCCCTACTAGGCAGGTGCTGAATACTGTAAGACCTTGAATGGGCTTCAGCGGAAAATGAATGAAGTGTACATGCCTCTGCACCAAAGGTGGGTTTTAACTTGTATCCATCTAGACATAGAAATCAATACCTTCTCCTTCTATTTCCCCTAAAAGACACTCTCTATATAAAAATGATTTAGTGAGTCATACTGTAAGGATAACAAAGAGCAAGAAAGATATGTAGCAACAATTAGGCAACAATTCAAAAATCCTTCAGCTACTCTTTACCATGAACTCCCTTTTAAAGACCTCAACTATGTCTCATCCTGCTGGTCCTTTTCTTTCTTTCTCTCTCTCTCACTCAAGTTACTATCCTCCCACCATCATTTAAAAATCTTGTCCTTTTATAATAAACAACTTTTCAGCTCTTTCAAATATATTCACATCAACCTACATATCCATCCTGATTTGTGGAGTGGGAAAGATACCTCTTTAAACACAATCTAAGCTTCTAGGAGTGCAAATTATATATATATATATATATATATATATATATATATATATATATATATATAAAATTTGTTAGGTTTTTTTTTTTTTAAGATTTTATTCATTTATTCATGAGACACACACAGAGAGAGGCAGAGACACAGGCAGAGGGAGAACCAGGCTCCACGAAGGGAGCCCGATGTGGGACTCCACCCCAGGACCCTGGGATCACGCTCTGAGCCAAAGGCAGACGCTCAACTGCTGAGCCACCCAGGCGTCTCCATTTGTTAGTTTTGAATCATGTCTATGGATACTTCCTCTGTGAAAGGTTTCTTGATTTCTCCCAATTACTTTCTAATATTTAACCCAAATCTCTACCTGGCCCCTAAGTATTTTCTTCCTTCCAAGATCATATGTTTTATGGAATTCTAATTTTTAATCATAAAAATAAGTCCAATAAAAACTCTGATATTAAAACATATATTCTCATGAAATTAAATTCATATGTGATGAAGATAAATGTGCCATGTAGCCAGGATACCTTTTAAAAATATAAAAAGGTATTATTTGTACATAGTAAAGTTTACCTTATGAATTTTCACCATTTCACCCTACCACTTGAATTTCGACAAATACATGCAATAATTTAAACAACACCCAATATATATAGAATATTTCATCACACCCAAAAGTTCTTTCAGTCCTTTGGCATCAGACCCCTTCCCTGCATACCAGGCTATGACAAATACTGAGGTTTTCATTCACTCTCAGAATATTATCTGAACAGAATCATATAGTATGTAACATTTGAGTCTGGTTTCTACATTTAACAATAGTTTTTAGATTTGTTCATGCTTTTATAAGTATCAGTAGGTAATGACACTTTATTGATAAATGATGTGCCACTGGATGGATATATCACAACTGGTTTACGCCTTCACAAGCTGATGATGAAGACAAAGGGACTTAGAAATAAGGTCTCTACACCTCTCTTCAAGTGGTGAAATCTTAACAGTAGGCTGTGACAAGTTACATATGGATATGGTAATGCCTAGAGCAACCACTAAAAAACTATACAAAGTGATTTATTCAAAAACATAGATAAAATAGAACTCTAAAAAAAGTTCAAGACTCAACGAGGCAAGAAAAAAAGAAACACAGAAGCAAAAAAGAAACAGAAAACAATATAATGTCAGACTTAAGTCCTAACACACCACCAATGACTTTAAATATAAATGATCTAGGGGTGCCTGGGTGGCTCAGTCAGTTATGCACCCAAGGCTTGATTTCAGCTTATGGCAGGATCTCAGTGGTTGGCCTTCGCACTAGGGGTGGGGCCTGCTTAAGATTTCTCTCTCCCTCCCTCTTACTCTGCCCTTCCTCCTCTCTAAAATAAATAAGTGAATAAATAAAATACAAAGAGGAATGATTTCAAACCAATGATCTAAGATCTCACCTCAACAACCTAAAGAACAGCAAAATAAACCTCATGCAAGCAGAAGGAAGAAAATAGTAAAGAGCAATAACCCCTGTAACTGAACATATCAAAACGACAGAGAAAAAAAATCTACAAAACAAAGATCTGGTTCTTTGAAAAAATAAAATGTATAAGCCCCTAGCAAGATTGACAATGATAAAGAGAAGACATTTGTCGCTGATCAGGAATGAAGCTGCATACCATGATAGAACTACAGCCGTTAAAAGGATAATCAGAGAATACTGTAAACAAATCTACACTCATAAATTCAACAACTATGAAGAAATGAATTCCCCCAAACCATAAGCTTCCAAAAGTTAGCCAAGATGAAATAGATAACCAGAAGACTCTATAGCTGTTTTAAGTAGATTGCGCTGGTAGTAGTGAGAGCAAAGAATTTAAGAGGGGAAAATCTGTGATAGAATGGGTTAGGCAACTACTGCAGTCTGAGAGCTGATGAGGGCTTGAACTATCATGGCATAAGAAGAAATAAGAGCAGAGACAGATTTGGGAAATATTTAGAAGATAAAAATCAGCAAATCTTGGTGACTGATTAGACATGAAAATTATGAAGTGAGAGGAATATACAGCATAGTTCATATGTCTCTTGCTTGGATGAATGGGTGCTACTAAGTAAGAGCAAATTGGTAACCGAAGATAATAGGCTAAATTTTGAAAATAGTAGGTTTAGGGTTCCAGTGGCAAATTGAGGTTGAAGAGATTTAGCAATCATTTTGCCTTTGAGGAGTTTGAACCTCAGAGAAAACAGTACCGAAATAAGCCACACAAATGATTAATGGATACTATGATACATATTCAGTCTTCGTCCCTCATTCTTGGCATAGAACTCCTAAAACCCTTCTAATTTCTGACAAGTGATAGGAGCATCTTTTCTTATCATATTTGTTCTTAGTCGTAGGTTCCTAATACAAAAGCTTCTAAGACCATTGGAATCCTGGAGTGAGGAGTATTTTTTTTTTTTTCATGCTGATGAGAAGACAGGGGGCTGGGGGCTCCCTAGGTTAACTTCAGAATGGGAGCTGGTTAGCACAAAGACCATGGCATGATTAAAGGGTTGAATTTTTGTGCACATTCCCCCACCCCAGCCCGTATCTGGGGAAGAGAGAGGGCCTAGAGATTAAATTACTATTGATGATTGAATACAATCTGTCATGCTTATATAATGAAACCTCCATAAAAACTAGACGAGGAGGTTCAGAGAGCTAGGCAGGCTAACCAGGGGCAGCAGTAGAAGCTGCTATCAGACTAAAGTCCAGGTAAGCACCCCATGCTATAGGTGCAGTTAAATTGGACATTAGTGTAGAATGTCTGAGTGAATGCTCTCTGCCAGAGCCATGTCCCACCTTCAGGGCAGAGGGACAATGGAAAAGGCACTGTCCTCATCACCAGAGAGAGAGAAAGACAGGAACTAATTTCCCATCCAAGAGCAACAACCTCAATAGAGCCCTGAGGCTGGTCTGACTCCCTTGAACATCAAGATTGACAAACCGTGGGTTACCCTGGATGTAGGAGGTAAGTTAATTAATTTTCTTATTGACAAGAGAGCTATTTATTCTGTCCTTGTTTAGCATTCCAGCCTGACTGGTCTTTCTAGACATATAATTACTTAAATAGAAAGAGAACCTAAGTCATGCTTACAAACCTTTCCTGTAACCTAAAACTTTGGAGACCAATTAGTTACCCATTCTTTTCTGTCCCACTTCCCTATTGGGTAAGGACCTCATGTTTAAGTTAGGAAGCCAATTCAAACAGTTTGAACAGTTAGTTTCAACAGGAACATGGTCTCTTCTCTGTGAGGGCTGAAGAAAAACCAGAAAATTCATCCTGGAATTCCCTCTAATGTCTGGGAACAAGTAGACCCATAAATTTAAAACTGTGATATTCTAGGGAAGGCAATTTGGGTTCATCCCATCAGAATACCCCTAAAGGATCTTGCTACTATTCCATACAAAAACCAATATCCTCTTAAGACAGAAGCCAGAGCTGGACTCCAACCACTTATAAATTTCTTAAATATGCAATTCTTAAACCTTGCTAGTCCCCCTTATAATACTCCCATTTTGCCTGTTAAGAAGCCTAATGGAATGTACAGAATACTATAAGACCCCAAAGCAAAAAATGAAATAGTAGTCCCTCTTCACCCTATAGAGCTAAACCCTTATACTTACTGACTCAAATTCTGGGTGATAGAGAATGGTTTGCAGTGCTTGAGTTAAAGGGTGCCTTTTTTTGTATCCCGTTAAGCAAAGAGGCCCAGCCTCTATTCGCCTTTGAATGAATTCCATGAGGAGGACACCAAGTATGCTAGCTTGCACGGATAGTCCTACCGCAGGGATTCAGAGATGGTCCCCATTTGTTTGGCAATGCACTCAGTAGAGAACTCAGAGATCTTACATTGCCTCAAGGGACAACAGTACAATATGTTGATGATACTTTAATATGTGGCCCCATAAAAGAGGCCTCAGACTATAATTCTATTGTTGCACTAAACTTTCTTGGAGAGAGGGGATATCAAGTATCACCTAAAAAAGCTCAAAGTTTTAAACAGAAGGTATGATATTTAGAAAATGAATTATCTCCTGGACATGATTCCCTGTCAATTGAGAGAAAAAGAGCTACAATAGAATCAGGACCTCTTGCCACACACACACACACAAATTCCAACTCCGAACCTTTTTAGGAATGTCTGGGTTTTGCTGGATCCCAGGGTTTAAAGTCTTAGTCAAACCTGTATATGAGACCACTAGAGGACCTGACGAAGAGCCTCTAAAGTGGCACAAAGAACAACAGGGGGCCTTTCAACAACTAAAAGCTAAGCTATCCGCTGCCCAGCTCTGACTCCGCCAAATTTTAAAAAGGCATTTATTCCATTTGTTGCTGAAAAACAGGGCCAAGCAAGCCCTAGGAGTACTAATACAAAAACTAGGGCATAAATTGAGACTTGTAGGATATTTTTCCAAAGCCATTGACAATGTAGCCCAAAGATGGCCAGCACGCTTCCAAGTAGTAGCAACTATTGTATTACTGGTAGCATCTAAAATTTCAATGGAATAGCCATTGCCAGTGATGATCCTCATCAGGTTCAAGGAGTTTTGGAAACTAAAGGACATCAATGGATGATAGAGGGACAGCTAAATATCAGCCTATACTCCTAGACTGCCCCAAAACTGTTCTCAAAACCTGTCAAACCCTAAACCTGGCAACGGCCATGCTGGACTAGACTGTGCCACTATTGTATCTGTGCGTGGATGTGAAGAGATCATAGAATTAGTCTATTCCAGCCATCCAAATCTAAAAGATCAAGCTGTAGATAATGCTGATGATTGCTGGTGGTAGTAGTTTAATAGAAGGAAGACAAAGCAAGGCTGGCTACATAATTGTTAGTCTAACAAAATCTATCAAGGTCAACCTACTACCAAATCAATACTTCAGCTCAGAAGGCAGAACTGATAGCTCACTTGTGCTCTTCAGTTAGCTAAAAGCCTACGAGTCAACATACATACAGATACTGAATACACCTTCCTTGTACTTCACTTACATGATGCTACCTGGAAGGAAAGGGGATTATAAATCAAAATCCCCTATTAAATATGGACCTGAAATTGTAACTCTACTAGGATTAGTTCATCTCCCTAAAGTTGCTGTAGAACATCTTAGAGTACATCAAAAAGGAGAGCGTTTAGAATCTAAAGGAAATAGTCGTTTGGGCAGCCAAACTGGCAGCTTGAACTAAACTAGTTATGAGTCTTATACCAGTTATCTAATCTCTTAAGCACTACTGCTCCTAGTCAATACTACGGAGGCGGACAACAAAGCAGTTGGGGAAGGACATTGGGCCAGCAGTGACATAGGGATAGTATAAGAATGATAAAGGAAACATCTTTGTCTCTAAAGAAAAACAATGGAAATTAGCAACAGGCCTACAATAGGCTACTCATACGGGAAGTGAAGCTTAATGTAATATCACCAAATGATTGTTTGGTGGAATAGAATTAAGAGCTATCTCATGAGGGCATGTAAATTTTGTACAATATGTGCCAACGTGGAGCCAGAAGGTGTACTACGACCATCCCCATTTAACACCTGTCCAAGGTCATGGAACATATCCCAGAGAAGACGGACAAGTTGATTTCACACAAATGCTACCTTGTAAGGGACATAAATACTTAGTAGTCTATACAGATACCTCTACTGGATGGGTAGAGACCTGTCCATGTAAGACAGAAAAGGCTACTGAAGGAACAAAGACTTTATTAAGGGAAACCATTCCCCAGTTTGGGCTCCCTTGACCTCTTCAAAGTGACAATGGCCCATCCTTTACAGCACAAATAACTCAAAATTAAATATATTTTTTTATACATACAGTGTGGCATCCTCACTCATTAGGCAAAGTTGAAAAGGCTTACTCACTATAATTGAAAAAGACACCTAAGATGAGCATCGAAACACAAGAAAACTGGGTAACTCTTTTACCAATAGACCTTTGAAGAATGAGAACCACCCCATGGGAAAGATTAGGGTCAAGCTCTTTTAAATTAATACATGGTAGACCCTTCCTTACCATTGGTTTATCCTTGGATCCAGCTTCTAATAATCTTCTACACTTTTCATTAGAGGCTGGGTTAATCCATAAAACTCTTAACTAATATGCTAGTTAGGTACTGCAAAAACCAGACCCTAATGGAAATCAAAATTTACTTTGTAAGTAAACTCTGGACAACTAGTTTATTTAAATGATTGGAAGACAACTCAGGAAGACCTAATTCAAAAATGGAAAGGACCTTACAAGGCCATATTAAGCATTCTCACCATCATAAAACTGAGAGGCCATTCAACATGGACTCCTATTTCTAGAACTAAACTTCTAACCCCTTCACAACACAGGATGACAACAACCTGGACAATGTGCCCTCACATTCCTGGGAGCTGATGGGAGATCTCAAATTATTCTTTAAAACAACAAGAAAAAAGGGATCCCTGGGTGGTGCAGCGGTTTGGCGCCTGCCTTTGGCCCAGGGCGCGATCCTGGAGACCCGGGATCGAATCCCACATCAGGCTCCCGGTGCATGGAGCCTGCTTCTCCCTCTGCCTGTGTCTCTGCCTCTCTCTCTCTCTGTGACTATCATAAATAAATAAAAATTTAAAAAAATAAAAATAAAAAAAAGTTAAAAAAAAAACAAGAAAAAAATGAAGGTCTTTTTCTTTTTTTTTTCTCTTTTACTTGCCATCTCTATACCATCTAAATGGTAACTCTCTTCTACAAGGAGCACAGAGAGGCCCCTTAATAAAAACACAAGTAAGGCTTTAACTCTCAAATAGCAACAGATTGTTAAAACACTGAACTCAAAAGCCTAAAGCAGTTCTTAAAAATAGGGCAGCGTTAGAGGTTTTGCCAGTAGCACAAGGCGGAACACGTGCCATTATTAGAAGGCAATGCTGTGCCTACGTTCCAGATTTATGACAAAAAAAGGTAACAGGATTTCCTTATCGATATGAGTAATCACATTGGTGCTCTGAAAGACTCTACATTGTCACTTAATGATTGGTCAGGTTCTTGGAGGTGGACTACGGCCTACTTTAAAGGGTCTTTCTGGGCAGCCCGGGTTGGCTCAGCGGTTTAGCATCACCCTCAGCCCAGGGCGTGACCCTGGAGACCCGGGATCGAGTCCCAGGTCGGGCTCCCTGCATGGCGCCTGCTTCTCCCTCTGCTGTGTCTCTGCCTCTCTCTCTCTCTCTCTCTCTCTCTCTCTCTGTCTCTCGTGAATAAATAGATAAAATCCTTAAAAAAAAAAAAAAAGGGTCTTTCTAATCACACTTATTTCTAGCTTTCTGTTAACCCTATCGCGTTGTCTCTTTCACTCTGTTCTCGCCTATCGTCAAGGTACCCACCTGCCCAGCAGACAGGTGACCCTCCTGAAGGGCCGGAGGGTCCTTCCCCGAGGTCCACTCTGTGCAGTGACCTTCCGTGGGTGTTGTTCCTGGGGATACACAGCCACCAGTTTCGGGCCATAGGCAGGGACTTCTCTACGACTGTCAGCTTGGAGAAGTTCCAGAAGACACGCCCCTCGGCCTCCCACGACCTTACAGGTTTAAGGGTTGAAACTTGGTCAGGGGGAAAATGAGGAGGGAAAGCGGCGGGAAAGCATCTGCCCCCGGCCCAAGGCTCACCTGACGCCCGCAGTTTCCATCCGCAAGGATCAAACTGCGCTGGTCCCTACCCTCTTTAAGGTGCCCTCCGCGTGGCCCCGCCCCCTCCGCGTGGCCCCGCCCACCACACGCCCCGCCCCTCCAGGCCGCCCCTACCCTTACATGGCCACGCCCTCAGTGTAGCCACGCCCCTCCGCGGCCACGCCCTCCTCGTGGCCCCGCCCCTCCGTGTGGCCCCGCCCACAACAGGCCCCGCCCCCCCGAGTGGCCCCGCCCCTCTCACGAGGCCGAGACCGCACCACTGGTTAAGACCGAGCTCAGAGCAGCTCCGGGGAGCGGCTCCAGGGGGCTCCTGCAAAAGTAGTTTGGAAGGAGCTTGCGTTGTCCGTTCAAGTTGCACCTTAAAGGGCTACAGCAGGGCTTCGGCGCGGCCGCCACTTCCACCCGCAGAGAAGAGCGCGGGGCCCCCTTCCGGCCCGCGGCAGGCGCCCGGTCGGCCAAGCGCGGGCCAACGCCCGGGGCTGCGGGGGCGGCCGCCCTGGGTTCCTGCCCCCCGCGCCTCGGCCTGCAGCCCCACGCGCAGCCGGGCCCCCGGACCCAGGCCAGGGCCGCCGCCCTGACGCCCTCCGCCGGCCCAGACCACTCCTCGCGACGCCCCGCAGGTCGGTGTGACCGGGTCCCGCGCCGCCGCCGCGAGGCTCGGCCCTTACCCGAGGCCAGGCCGCCGCGTCCTGCAGCCGCCGCCAGCGGGTCTCGGGGGGCGCCTCCTGCCGCCGCCTGCGGAGACGCGGCTCCTAGGACCCAGGCGCCGCTTGGCCTGCGCGGCCTCCTCTCCGCCCTCCTGGACCCCCTCCTGGACCCTCTCCTGGCCCCCCCTCCTGGCCCTCCTCCTCGCCCCCCTCCTCTCCCTCCTCCTTTCCCCCTCCTGGCCCTTCTCCTGGCCCCTCTCCTGGCCCCCCTCCTCGCCCTCCTCCTCGCCCCCCCTCCTCCGCTCCCCTCCTCTCCCTCCTCCTCTCCTCCTTCTCGCCCCCCCTCCACTCCCCCCTCCTGGCCCCTCTCCTGGTCCTCCTCCTCTCCCTCCTCCTCGCCCCCTCGTGGCCCTCCTCCTGGCCCCCCTCCTCTCCCCGCCTCCTGGCTCCCCTCCTCACCCTCTTCCTCGTCCCCCTCCTCCCCCCCTCCTGGCCCTCCTCCTGGCCCTCCTCCTCACCCTCCTCCTCTCCCCCCTCCTGGTCCTCCTCCTCTCCCTCCTCCTGGCCCTCCTCCTCACCCTCCTCCTCACCCTCCTCCTCTCCCCCCTCCTGGTCCTCCTCCTCTCCCTCCTCCTGCCTCCCAGCAGGGTGTCTACAGGTACCTGCATTGGGACTTGACAGCAAGCCTCAGAGCTTAAAGAGGCAGCACCCGTGTGGCTGTGAGCGGGACCACAAGAGAGGGCTCCAGTAGACATCTGTTTTGTTTTTGTTTTATCTTGTCCCTCATCATCCTGTAACTGTACCTCAGTTTTCCTCTAGAGAAACTAACCCCGGGGTGCCTGGGGGCTCAGTCGATTGAGCGTTTGCACTGTCACTGCCAGTCTCCCTCCAGGTGACCCTGGTCAAAGCAAGCACCAGTAACAGCTGAAGCCTGCCGTCTTTCTAAGCCTAGGCTTCTGGGATGCTTGAAATCTACTCTCCAAATCTAGTGTAGACAGAAGGTAACACTCTCTTACTGGGGTAAACCAACATGTCTTATTATTTTAAGATTTTATTTATTTATTCATGAAAGGCACACAGAGAGAAAGGCAGAGACGTAGGCAGAGGGAGAAGCGGGCTCCAGGCAGGGAACCTCATGTGGGACTCGATCCTGAGACCACGGATCACACCCTGAGCCAGGGGCAGGTGCTCAACTGCTGAGCCACCCAGGCGTTCCCAACCAACATGTTTCAAAATAATGTTCTTGGCTATGAAAAGCAAAGACCACCCCCTTCAGAGCATGTAGTGGCATGGAAACTATAATTTTTTTTCTATCTAGATTGATCTTTTTTGAGTGAGAGAAGTTTTTCTCTTGGGGTGGGGTTGGGGGGCTGGAGAGACATTTGCTGACAAAATGAGTCATCTGCGAAGATGGAGCCAAGGTGGTCTAGACTAGCTGCCATCCTCGTGTTGGCAGGCTGGCCGGGAAAGAGGCTGCCTGGGAGGACACAGGACCAATACGCAGAAATCACTTGTACTTCTGTACGCTAGCAGTGAAAGTATTGAAAACTCACATTTTTTGAAAGGTACTATTTACAATAGAATAAAAACCCATGAAATACTTAGAGGTAAATCTAACACAATATGTATAGAGTTTACATTCTTAAAACAATGCAAATTTATTTTCTCACACTTTCTCTGGGGCTGGAGTCTGGGTGTGAATTAGCGGGTCCTCTGTTCAGGATCTCACCAGCCTGAAATCAAGGTGGTGGCCAGGGCAGCGGTTCTCATCTGGAAGTTGGGATCCAAGCTTATTTAGGTCGTTGGCAGAATTTAGTTCCTTGCAGTTGTAGGATTGAGGTTCCTATTTTTTTTTTTTTTTTTAGATTTTATTTATTGGAGACAGACCAAGATAGTGAGAGAGAGCAGGTGTGGGGAGGAGAGGGGGAAGCAGGCTCTCCACTGAGCAGGGAGCCTGACACAGGGCTCCATCCCAGGCGCTGCTGTTGACAGCAGCTGTTCTCAGCTCCTAGAGGCCGTGTGCTGTTTCCTGCAACATGAAAGTTTGCTCCTTCAAGGCGCACAAGTGAAATCTCATTCATGCTTTGAATCTCTCTTCTTTAAAGATCTTCCATCTGATTAAGTCAGGCCACCCCATATCCTCCCTTTGGAGTAACTCAAAATCAACTGCCTCTGGTCTTTAATTATATCTGCAAAATCTCTTTTTAAGATAATGTAAGATTATAGGAGTTAAATCTATCATATTCACAGTCCTGCTTATACTCAAGGGCAGGGGATTAAGTACACAGGATGTACAGACCATAGTGGTGGAGGGAAGTTCTTAGGAACTATTTTAGAAGTCTTCCTATCATTATGTTTATTGGAAGACTCAATATTTTTGATATGTTCATTTCCCCAAATTAATTTACAGATTTGATGTAACCCCAGTCAAAATTCTTAGAATTCCTTTTGCAGAAATTGAAAAGCCGGTTTTAAAATATATACGTAAATGAGCACTGATACATAGGATTTTTGAATCACTATGTTGTACACCTGAAACTAAAATAACACTGTATGTTAACTATATTGGAATTAATTTTTTAAAAAATTGCCTCTAAAAAATAAAATAACATAATGTACATAAATCCATTTGGCTTAGAAGAGCCAAGGCAATTTTTTAAATTTAAATTTAATTAGCCAACATATAGTACCTCAAAAGTTTTGGATGTAGTTTTCAATAATAAAGCAATTATAATAATGAAGAATGAGTCAGGAAAACTTAAACTACTCTAATACCTACAATAATCAAGTCAGGTTGGTACTGGTAAAAATAATAGAAATAGAGGTCAATGTAGTAAATTAGAAAGTACAGAAGTAGATCGATATATACATACATAGATAGTTTTCTTATATCAAATTTGCTGGTACCATTCAATGGAAAAGGAAATTCTTCCCAAAAAACGGTACTGAATTTATAAGAAAAAAAAAGTTAACTTGGAAAAGATCACAGACCAAAATGTGTTTTCTTTTTACATTTTTGCTAAGGTTTATTTATTTATTTTACAGAGAGAGAGAGAGAGAGAGTGAGTGCAGGGGAAAGGAGAGAGAGAGTGAGTGCAAAAGGAGAGGAAGAGAGAGAATCCTGAGCAGGGCTCCATGCCCAGTGCAAAGCCCCACTTGGGGCTCCATCTCACAACCCTCAGATTTTGACCTAGCTGAAATCAAGAGCCTGATGCTCAACCGACTGAGCTACCCAGGTACTCCACAGACTTAAATGGTAAAACTAAAAATGTAAAAGTTCTAGGAATAAACATTGGATAAAGCTTATGTGACCTGGGATTCATTAGGATACAAAAAAAGATACAAAATAGCACAGAATCTAAGAGACAAAAATGGACAAATTCAACTTTATCAAAATTATAAACTTTTGCTTTTTTAAGAAAATGAAAGGCAAGCCACAGATTGGGGGGAAATATTTATGACATGTATTTCAGATGGCAGGTACCATGAACTCTTGAACTCAAGGAGAATAAAGAAACAACTCATAAAAATATTCAACAGTCTTAAACATATCATCAAAAGAAAATACATGGATGACGTGCTAGTAAGCACACAAAATGATGTTCCACATCATCAGTGATCATGGAAGTGCAAATTAAAACCCAAATACATACAGTTACACACCTATTAAAATGGCTAGAATTAAAATGACTGATTGTACCAAGTATTGGTCAGAATATGGAGCAACTGGAGCTCTCAGGTCCTGTTGGTAGAAATGTAAAGTGGTACAATTACTTTGGAAAAACATTTAGCAGTTCTTAAAAGAGGAAATATATATACTTAGCATATGACCTTGCCATTACACTTCTAGGATTAAGAAAATGAAGATACATATCCACACAAAGGCTTATACATGATGCTTACAGCAGCTCTATTGGTGAGAGCCATAAACGCTAGACATCCCAACTGTCCACTAGCAAGTGAGCATATAAACAAAATGTGTTGAATCTACATAATGGAAAAGAAAGAAACTAAAATAAAGAAAAAAAGGAATGAATTATCGGCATGCAAAGTTATGGATGAATCTCATGATAATTATGCTGAGTGTGAGAAGCTTTTGTAAAAGGATACACAGTATATTATTTTTCATTTATAGAAAATTCTACCATAGCAAAGTAATATGTACAAACAGAAACAGGATCAGTGGTTGCCTGAGAACATGGGCAGTGAGATGGATTGCAGAGGAACACAAGAAAAACTTTTGGGGGCGATGCAATTGTTTTCATCTTGATTGTTATTGCCAAAACCCATTAAATTGCACATCTTTAAGTTTGTGCAATTTACTATATGAAAATTATAACATAAAGTTGTAAAAAAAAAAAAAAAAGGAATTCCTAGGAGCGCCTGGGTGGCTCAGTTAAGCATCTGCCTTCTACTCAGGTCATCATCCCAGGTCCTGGGATCAAACCCTACCCTGGGCTCCCTGCTCAGTGGGGAGTCTGCTTCTCCTTCTCCCTCTGCTCCTTCTCCTGTTCATTTCCTCTCTCTCTCTCTCAAATAAATAAAATCTTAAAAAAAAAATGGAATTCCTAGAAACTAGCAACAAATCAAAAAAATGTAATTTTTAAAATGGTGTAATATGCAAGAAGAGAAAATAAGGGACCTAGAAATACATATATTTTAACACTTACAAATACATGGGGAAAATTATTAAAGTTTATTAGAAGATTATAAAGAAGTCCTAAGTAGTAGAAAATATATTGTGTTCAGGATATAAAGATTCATTATTATTAGGAGATAAGGTCTTTCCAAATCAATCCACAAATCAAATGCCATGCCAATAAACAATTTAAAGTTTTCATGGCATCTGAGGAGCTACTTGTAATATTTATACAGAAGCTCATAGCTAAAAATAGACAAAACAAAGTTGAAGTAAAAGGACAAAATGTGATGACTTGGCATAAATCTCTAGTATATGAAACAATGAGATATTGGAGTAGGCATAGACACATTAATAGAACAGATAGAGAGTCTATTACAGACGTGTACATTATATAAAACCCTGATACATGATACAATTGGGTTGAATTTTATGGATTATTCAAGAATGGTTCTCAGGGGGTGGTTTATGTAGCAAACTATTAGTTCTCTCACTCCATACACAACTATAAATTTTATGTAGATTAAAAAGAAATATGAAAAATAAACTTTAAAATTAAAAAAAATGAAGGATACTATGGCATCAGGATATGAAAGGATTTCTACAAGCAGTATAATAAAAAGAACAAACCATAAGGAAAAGATTGATAAAAAGAATACATTAAAACAAAATCAAAATTTTGTTCATCAAAAATCATTATTAAGGGACGCCTGGGTGGCTCAGCAGTTGAGTGTCTGCCTTCGGCTCAGGGCATGATCCCGGGGTCCTGAGATCTAGTCCCACATCGGGGTCCCCATGGGGAGCCTGCTTCTCCCTCTGCCTGTGTCTCTACCTCTCTCTCAGTCTTTCATGAATAAATAAATAAAATCTTTTAAAAAATCATTATTAAATACATGTAACAAAGAGTTAGTAAAGAATTAATATAGGATTCCTACATCCAATAAGAAAAACAAACTGCTCAATAGAAAAAATGGACAGGAAATAAGAACAGGTAATAAAAAGAAAATCACAATTAGCTAATAAGCATATGGTAAGAAGAACCATATGGAAATAAGAACAGGTAATAAAAAGAAAATCACAATTAGCTAATAAGCATATGGCCTTATTCTTAAGTTTACTAGTAGTGATGAATATGGGAATTAAAATCAGGATGAAAAACTATTTTGAATCTATCAGATTAGCAAAATTTAAAAACATCTGAGAATATCAAATATCTGTGAGGATGTGGAACAAGAACTGTTCTACACTGTTGTAAGAATTTGTATTAGCACAATCACTCCTAAGTCTATATACCCTAGAGAATCCCTTACATATATATACAATGAGATATATTTGGAACTTTTTTGTGGCATTATTTGCCCTGGGAGTAAAATGGCAATATCCTAAATATATTTCTAAGTATGTCTTTTGCCCACCTTTCAAGTTACCATTTTCTTATTAAATTTAGGAGCCCTTTTTTTCTGCATACAGGTAATGGATACAGAAATTGTAGTATATCAATGTAAAAACAGTCTATAGATACGTTAAAAAGGAGTTAACACTATCAAAATGAATAAATCTCATAAACAGGATACAGAAGAATATATATTCAATATGATGTATGAAGTTTGGAAACATACAAAACTTTCAGAGATTCATATGTTTATATTAAAAGTATGAAAGAAGGGACACCTGGGTGGCTCAGCAGTTGAGCGTCTGCTTTGGGCTCAGGGCATGATCCTAGAGTCCCGGGATCGGTTCACATTGGGCTCCCTGCATGGAGCCTGCTTCTCCCTCTGCCTATGTCTTTTCCTCTCTCTGTGTCTCTCATGAATAAGTAAATAAAATCTTTAAAAAAAAAAAGTATGAAAGAAGACATGGAATAAGAAATATCAAATTTAGTATTTTATCCCTGGGGTAGGAGGAGGCTAATGTGATAAGGAAGGAATACCCAAGGGGTTTGTGGTTTGTGCCATACTATATTGATTATGTCTCGTTTATTTACCCAGCTGGGGTACATAGGTGTTTCTTTTGATTTTCAACACCTTATTTATATTCGTCAAATGTTCATTTATAAATAAAACAGATAAATCTTAAAAATACATAAATAAGGTAAACATCATTTCCTGGTCTGATTGGTTTTTTTTTTTTTTTTTAATTTTTATTTATTTATGATAGTCATAGAGAGAGAGGCAGAGACACAGGCGGAGGGACAAGCAGGCTCCATGCACCGGGAGCCCGATGTGGGATTCGATCCCGGGTCTCCAGGATCGCGCCCTGGGCCAAAGGCAGGCGCCAAACCGCTGCGCCACCCAGGGATCCCATGATTGGTTTTTTAATAATTTTCTTGGGCTCTGTTCCCTCTTTATAGCTCACATTCTCTCTCTGGTGGTCGCTCACTGCAACTGCAGATTATTTCCCTGTGATGTCTTTTTTTTTTTTTAAGATTTTATTTAGTTTACAGAGACAGAGCGCACAAGCAGGTGGAGCAGAACACAGACGGAGAGGTAGAAGCAAGCTCCCTGCTGAGCCTGATGGGGAGCTCTGTCCCAGGCCCCTGGGATTATGACCTGAGCCTACGGCTGACGCTTTAACTGACTGAGCAACCCAGGCATCTTCCCTGTGAAGTCTTACTGCGGTGATGAGCTTAAATGCTGCAGATTTTCAGCTCCATCCTTGTGCTCCTTTGTCATGTAAACTTCCATTCAAAGACCTGCCAATCTTAAAATGAAATGATAAATACATCACAAAAAAACATTTATGAAGTTCTATCTTCCTGAGGACATGGACAATTAAAGTGGCTTTGCTTGGTTACTCTAAGGGAGGATGTGGGATGAAGGAGGTTGCAGTACAATTTAGTTTTATTTTGGACAGTGAGAATTTAAGAGGAGAGTAATTTAAAAGAGTATGTAAAATATTATGTGCTTATATTGTCATATGCATTAAGATTAATCTGACAATAATCTACTTACTTTGCTTGAGTTCTTAGCCTAATTTTTTTTCTAATGACATTTAAGCCTATTCTGTTTCATTTTTCCTCTGTGATAATAGACAGCACATGCCCATTACTTTCTGGATATTGCTCTTTCACATGCTGATATGATACTGCTTATTAAATTTTTCCTCTTTCTTGCATCTTTCAATTAAAGAGTTATTAAGTATATTGGACAAAGTACCTATTTCCACTGCTTTTATCTCATTTGTTCATTGTATTTAACTCTTAAAGGTATGTTAACTTTTTTTTAATGAATTACATTTATTTATTTATTTATTATTTATTTATTTATTACATTAATTATTATTTATTTATTATTTATTACATTATTTATTACATTTATTACACTAAGTCTTGATTTCTCTTTCTTTCCTAAATGACCCCTATATAATTGCACTTGTTGCACTTTAAAACTTAAACTCTACTATCTGGAATATAACTTTAGGGTGTAAATATTGAGGGGAAGAAAAATTCTTCAGGGTCTTCCAGCTGGACTAAGAATTGAATTTACATGATACAGGTTAATAGGAGGAAAAAACCGGAAGTTTTATTACATGCACATGGGGAGACCAATCATGAAATCGAGGCCCAAAGAAATGACCAAGGCAGGCAGTTTTTATATCTGTTAGACAAAGAGACAATCTGTGAGGATTAATTGAAAAGAACAAAGAACAAAAAAAAAACTAGCTTTGGGAACTTCAATTAGTAGGGAATTCTAAACAGAATTTGGGCTGCGGTAGTAAATTAGTAAAAAGTAATAAGGGTTGTTTATAATACAGCTTCTTGGTTCTAAACTTCCCATCTGTGGTGATAAGACTCTTTCCCTCCCGGTACAGAGAGGGTAGGCTTCACGTGGGAGATTTATTTCCTGCTTTCGGTGGAACAGAGAAGGGTCTGAGAGCTCTTCTTGTACAGGCTGCCTCTAACTTTTATATAAAATAATCAATACACCAAAGTGGCACATTTTGGGGGCAGTCTGCCCTTGGCCCTCACAATATATACCAAGGATAATTTATCCCAGAAGAAATTGATCTGTCTCAGGTGTCTGGCTGCTGATCTCCTTGCTGCTCAAGTAATCTTGCTGTCAGTGTTCTTTTATCTAAGTATGTCTTCCTTTATCAGTTCAGAATCTGTTGAAAGTTTCTTCATTCCAAAGCCCCTGTGAGGAAAATACTGGGCGGATAATTGAATTTTTTTTTTTTTTAATTGTGGTGGCTCTTCTCCCTATCAGAAAATAGGTGTTATTATAAATACGTCTTGGGAATATACATACTGGAGATTTTGACATTTGAAATGTGATGTCACACTGTTTGTAAAAAAAAAAAAAAAAAAAAAAAAAATCAGAGCACCTGGGTGGCTCAGTCAGTTAAGCATCTGCCTTTGGCTCAGGTCATGACCTTGGGGTTCTGGGATGGAGCCCTATGTTGGCCTCCCTGCTTGATTGGGAGCCTGCTTCTCCCTTTCCCTCTGCTCCTGCCCCCTGGTCATGCACTCTGTCTTTTTCTGTCTCATATAAATAAACAAAATCTTTTTTAAAAAAAATCACGTATGGGTAAACAAAAAAAATTGAGAAGGAAATGCTCAATGTATTAATAGGATTAGGAAGGTTGTATAGATAGGATTCGTGTCGAGGATAGGGTTATGCCAAGGGAAGCCTTCCAATATCTACATTGTATAATAAACAGTCGGTTTACAAACATTTTGGGTCATTTTCACTTTCAGCATTTTTTTTTTTTACCTTTTAATCATTTTCAAAATGATGTTTAAGAAGAGAAATGAATAAAAACGACATTTCAAGGTCCAGGTACCTTCCCTGTAAATATTAGAGGGGAGAGGTAAGAGAAGAGTTATATACATGGGGACCATCAGATCTAGACGCAGATGGGGGTGGAGTTAACAAAGGTTATGGAGAGAACGCGACCCTGGTTGACCTGAAGCCAGGACCGGGGCAAATAGAGTCCCCTTCCCCCCTCTCCCCTTGCTCCATCCGTGGAACGTGGGTTTCACTCAAAACTGCCCCAAGGACACAGCCTTGAGAGAGTGACGTGTTGTTGAGACCCTTTGGATTTATATGTGATGGAACCCAGTTAAAACCTCCATATAAATTTTTAAGATTCTGACAACAGGATCCGGAGATCTACTCAATTTGGAACTGCCCAAGACATGCCTCGTACGTTAGTTCCCTTGCTTATTAAACCTGGCACCTACTAGTCTGGCGTGGCCTGCATCTTCACTCTTGCCCTCTCTGTATGGGGCCGGGTTTGCAAACCAACAATTGGCAAGACTGCCAGGAGTTTCATGAAACGGTCTTGGGGAAAGAGGCATCTGTGGGGGAATTCCCACCTCTATGTGGGGAGGGTATCCTACATGTTAGATGCTTATGGACTTCTGTGTGAGTGTGGGGTGCCCTGAAAATGCTGGCTGGTCTAATGCTTTGCTCTTGGAACTGCACATGGCACACTGATGCAGAGATGGGAAATGAGTGGCTGCTGCAGGTGGGCTGACCTCTGCTGTGGGCAGTTTGGTGGCTGCCCGTGCCCACCTAGAGGCTGAAGTTCGGGTTAGAAAGTTGGAAGAAGGGATCCCTGGGTGGCGCAGCGGTTTGGCGCCTGCCTTTGGCCCAGGGCGTGATCCTGGAGACCCGGGATCGAGTCCCACGTCGGGCTCCCGGGGCATGGAGCCTGCTTTTCCCTCTGCCTATGTCTCTGCCTCTCTCTCTCTCTCTCTGACTCTCATAAATAAATAAAAATAAAAAATTAAAAAAAAAAGAAAGTTGGAAGAAGAGCCAAGGTTGTTAGAGACACATAGATGTGTCTATGTCTACTAGTCTGCTAGCTTTGGCTATATGTTGGCAAACCGAATTTAAATAATAAAAGAAGTCTGCTAGCTTTGAGGCTGGCAGACAAGGTGGAAGAACAGGATTATAACTGGGAGAAGTTAATGTGCTGTTTTTGCAAAACTGGGGGGAGTGCAAACCGCTGAGGATTACGGTCTGAATCCTAAGAGGTGGAATCCCTGGGAAAGTGAGGAAAAAGAAGGGTAGGATACTGTGGTGATTGACAATGAAATAGCGTGCCCCATGCTTTCCGACCCATACAAAGGAAAGCAAAAACGCAGCAACAATAACCCCAGCCAGTTGGGCAGCCCCAGTTCAGGAAGTGTTCATGATGAGAGACTCTGCTCCCGCTGAGCTTGTTGATAGGGCTGCCAAATTCCGACAAAAGGCCAGGAAAGTATCCATGCGTGGTTAGTGTGGCAATAGGATATGAGGGTGTGTGTGTGTGTGTGTGATTGTATTTCTTTGGGCAGGAGGCAAAGAAAATGAACATCACACACCCTGCCCTGCTACAGCACCTACAGGGCACTTGGGGGATTCAAGGTACTCATTCCCTTTTAGATTGGATTATTCTAACCTGCAGGGACCCGTGGCCCAATAAGAGAAATTATACTGGGCATGCAGGACCCTGGAAATCTTTAGGAGAGTTACAACAAATTCTTAGAGAGTTAGGAATGACACAAGACATCTATGCCTCTGTGTTTGAAGGCCCTGATGGGACACATTCATGGCAGGAATGAGAGCTAAGATTCTCTAGTCTGCCCCATTACCTGGTACAGGATGCTGCTATGCTTGATGAAACCAGTCATGGGACCAGACATTTATGATATTAGGCAATCCATTGCTAATCTGGGTGTGACTGACAAGTTCCAGAAATGGGTATGGGCTATGGGAACCTCCTTACTGCTAGGACCCCACCTAAACAAATAGACTGGCAATCCAATACTGTTTTGATCGTCCTATGGAAAGCTTTAAAACCTGAACAATATAGCTCAGACTTTGTCCACCTGTTCCTATTATCCCTGATGTTCCACCTACTTCAGCAGAGGCCTCAGGGATTCTGGGCGTATTCTCAGGGATCCTATTCTGGGTAGGTGCCTCCCATGCCTTAGGTAGAAGGTGCAGGCCAAGATTGCCTCCAGATAAGAGCCATTAGAGTTCACTATTCACATGTCCTTCAGAAATAAACAACAGATGACAGCTCCAGTTGAAACTGAAGCTAAATGTACTATAATACATAGTAACCCTCACAAGTTTTCTAGCTTCCTCAATGCCACTGACGGTTATGGAGGGCAAACAGTTATGAGTGGGAAGGTCTCTTTGACACTGCAAAGTAGGCATTCTCCCCCAGAAGAATATGAAGGCTTTCTCTGTTCAACACCAGGGAAGTTCTTAGGCAATAATATCCTACCAGGTCAAACTCTGCAAATTCTGTTGGTGAATTTCTCCTGGTTGGAATAATCAAGCCGGTGCTAAGGAGGGATATGCCAACTAAGAACCAGGAAGGCTTACTGGTGGTGTTTGGTATGGCCAGTAAAAAAGCCAGACAGCTCATGGCAGATGAACTACAGACAATTGAACTACAGACAATTGAACTACAGACAATTGAACAAGGTAGTGGTCATCCATTTGCCTGTGCCCAACACTGCCACCATCTTAGTACCTTGCCCATGGTCCTAGGAGTGTATCATGCTGTATTGGGCTTAGCACATTTTCTTTTCCAGTATACCCATGGCCATGAATCACAAGATTAATTTGCTTTAATGCGAGAGAGACAACAATGGACTTACCAAGTGCTTCCTCAAGGCTACCTGCTTGGCTCCACAAAATGTCATGAGATGGTAACTTGAGATCTTCTCCTGTCTCCTTTCCCGTGCCAATCAAATGGGCCCACTACATTGATGACATAATGTTAACACGTGAAGACTTACCTCTCCTGTAGGATATTCTACTAACTTTGCCGGAAAATCTTTCAGGGAGAAGATAAATAGTAAATCCACAGAAAATTCAAGGCCCAGGGACTACTGTAATATTTTGGGGAGTCATTCGGTCAGGTAAGATATACATTGTCCCCTAGGCTGTGACTGATACAGTGCAAGCCCATTAACCCTGAAGAACATGAAAGGGATGCAAGCCTTTGTGGAGATATTGGGGTTTTGGAGGATTCTTATTTCCCATCTGACATAGTGCCTCTGTCCCTTATGCTGCTGGGTAAAGAAATGGCACATATGGGACTGGGGATTAGAGCAGCAAGCTCACTTTGAGAAGGCAAAGATACTAATAAAACAGATTAAAACTCTGACAACTCTCCCTAAACAGGACCACCATTTGAGTTAGATGTATCTGTGACTTCAGAAGGTAGGAGGTGGACACGGTGGCAGAAACAAACAAAAGGAGAGAATATCCCTTGGATTCTGGTCCCAGCTCTGGAGACATAAACCCAATATAGTCCCCTAAGCACCAACTCCTTGCAGTGTCCATAGCACTCCCTCATATAGAGCCTTTCACCAAGGAACAGCATATTATAAGAACTTCTGCTCTGAAGGGATACATTGAGAGTATGTTCCATCCACTGACCTCTGCCATGGCTCAAACTCCTGTTTGACTAAGTAGCATGCTTATTTGCAGCAAAGGTTCATCCTGTCCATCAACCCATCATCTCTAGAATGCTACTAGGGTAGAGTATGTAGAGTATGCAGATCTTCCAAATAAATAAATAAATCCACCTCCATTCCTATAGTGGACCCTGTAGCCTATAAAGAAAGAAATGAAGAAATTCCCATTGACACCTAGTGTATAGATAGATCTAATCAAGCAATTGGTCACGTGAATTGTAATCGCTGTTCAGCCCAACACTGATGCCATCTGGATTGAAACAGAAACAAACCAAAACAGCCAGTGGGCTGAACTCAGAGCAGTTTGGCTGGTGATCACTCATCAGCCCTGACTGTAACACTTTGCAATGAGAATTGGGCTATGCTAAAGGGATTAATCCTATGGCTTGGACAATGGGAAACTGAGGGGTGGATGGTCATGAATAAGCCCTGATGAGATCATGAGAGATAGAAAGACATTTGGGTTGGCCTGCAAGAGCCTAAGGCAGTCTTCTCTGTCTTCTACATCATAAGGCACTGATACCTCCTGCTAATCAGAAATCTGATGCCCTAGTTTGGATTAAAAACCCTAGCAACTGACCCTTCATTAGATACAGCTAATTGGATGCATAAAAAGAGCAACAACCATAGCACCCAAGGGGGATGACATATTGCCAAGGATGCTGGATTGCCCTTGAAATACGGTGATTTTGTTAATACAGTAACAGCATGCCCTGCATGTTCTAAACAGCACCCAAAGCAACTGCCAAAGGAATCTGGGGCCATCTACTGAAGTTCCCAACTGATGAAGAATTGGCCCAACTGATGAAGAATTGGCAAATTGATTATACTGAGTCCTTTCCTCTGAGCGAGGATTCTAAATATACTTTGGTTTGTGTGGACAATGCATCTGGCTTAACTAAAGATTTTCTCTGTCCCTGTGCAAACCAGGCTGCCAGCATTAGGGGATTAAAGAAGCTGGGTACTGTATATGGACATTCTCATCAGATGGACAATGATCAGGAGTCACATTTCAGAGGTCAGAATATGTAAGACTGGGCAGTAGAACATGACATCGAATGAAGGTTCTATCTCCCCTCTAACCCACAAGCAGCAAGGTTAAGGGAAAGGAAAAATGGAGCATTAAAGCAACAGATTAAATTACCAACAAGTCAGAACACTTTGGTGGAGTGGACTGAAGTACTGTCTTTTAATATATTTAAAATACACTTAAATAAATCAGGCCTGTTGCCTCATATGCCAGACTGGGGAGGCCTGATGAAACATCCAATACTTTTAAAGATATGGAAATCATGGAAAATAGCCATTACTCCAACTCCCCATTGTTGATCAACATACTGTGCTTCAGAGAACACCAAGCCCCATCATGCTGGAGAAAGAAATTATTTATTGGAATTTGCAATAGGATCTCCTGTCAGGATATTACTCCGTGTCCCTGGGTGAGGAGGAAGAAATACTCCGTCTCCACTGGGATCTGTTATCCTGCTGCAAGCAGGACCTGTTGAAACACAGGATACCTGGAACGGAATACACACCATGGAAAGAGGGCAGTAGATGGGGAACCTGGTCTGGCATATCCTGCCCCCGGTTTATCTCCTCATTTCTAGCAGTGCTGCCTCCCCTGGCCAACATGGATAGTATGCACAATTAGATCAAATTCCTAAAGCTACAGCCACATTAACATCTAAGGATCAGGCCACAGGGTCTTCAGCATCTAAGGATCCACAAGGAACTATTCTTATAGAAAGACCTTCCCATACTAGTTCCTACTAAATATCTGTCTTCTCAGCTGTAGATTTCTGCTGCTCCTATGGTGTCTTGTTACAAGATGGGTGCCTGATGGAAATACCTTTCTACAATAAGCTCACCCCTATGCCCAGCAAAGAAATCAATCAACTATTAGGCATGTGGGCAGCTGCCCCACTCTAGCTCGTCAGGATTACCATAATGGCTATCATCATCCAGGGAGGAGATTAAAAGGTCCTAAAGCAACACATTAAGAAAAAATAATCTAAGACTAGTGCTCTTAATTCATCTGATATTACCAATACTGATCCAGAAACCTGGCCTATGGCACATGCTATTGATAACACTGGACATGAGTATTCTTTTTTTTTTGGTTGTCAGTCAAATGACACAGGGAGCTCATCAAACTGCTGACCAGAAGGGTCCTAAAAATACCACTATTAGAGACATGGGTGGCTATGCTCAGATTTGGGATGGGTTTATGTACATTACCCCAGGTTATGGACATTTGAACAACCTACACTGGGAACAGGAATATTTTTCTAAATAGAACTAACCCAATTGTACCAAAACATGAGATAGATATCACTGGAACTGTGTAGTCCTTCAGTCACACACAAGGAGAGTGATTGGTTTACCACTAAGTAGTTATACTTCCCAGGTATTTATTGAGAAGTCCAGGTGGGACCAATGGCAATGAAGCACAAATATTGGAGTGTGGTCTCCACCTGGGCTGTTGGGCCCCTGCACCCTGGGTTTTCCCTGGGTTTGGGGGAGAATCTGCGCCATTTATTTATTTATTTATTTATTTATTTATTTATTTATTTAAAAGTTATTTATTTATTTATGATAGTCACACACACAGAGAGAGAGAGAGGCAGAGACATAGGCAGAGGGAGAAGCAGGCTCCATGCACCAGGAGCCCGAGGTGGGATTCGATCCCGGGTCTCCAGGATCGCGCCCTGGGCCAAAGGCAGGCGCCAAACCGCTGCGCCACCCAGGGATCCCCCCCCTTTTTTTTAAATTAATTTATTTATTTATGATAGTTACACACACACACAGAGGAATCTGCCCGATTTAACAACAGTTGCCAACTATTCTCTTTTCAAGGCCAGATGGACATGTTATATTTTCTACTGGTAATGTCACTAGCCTCTATCTATGTTCCTTCTATTGGCCAGGAGGACATTAGGACACGTATAGAAGCTCTTACTAAATTCACCCAGCAAGACTTAAATGATAGCCAACAAAGCCTATTCTTATTGAACACCGAAATGTCTCTAATGAGAAAAGCTGTCTTCCAAAATAGGATGGCCTCGGATGTAATCACTGCCTCATGAGGAGGCACCTGCGCCATTATCCAGACAGAATGTTTTGTGTTTATACTTGATGAGTCTGCTAACGTAGCATCTTTATTAAATCATAGAAAGACACAAACGAATGCCCTGATTTGACCCACAGCCTAGAGGACTTAATAAAATCAGTGGTTCAGATTATGGGGCTCTTGATGGAAAAAATTACTTATTTTGGAAATCTTTATCTTAATATGTTTTCCATTGCATATGTCTATACTGTTGCTGTGCCATCTGCCTCCAATACAGCCAAATACCCATCAAACAGCCCACGTCAATGCTAGCAAAACCCCCTGTTGATGTCTCAGGGCACATTATGAAAGAGGGGGGTCATTTAAGATTGTAAGAGCTGGTTTCAAGAGATGAAGTGGTAGGAGAGGTCATTAAGAGAATGTGATTGCCAGTTGGCCCTGCAAGCTGGACCTGGGCAATCAGAGGCTCCCTACCCATTCCCATTTTTGCAATGTGAGTTCTACCTGCCTTTCTGGAGCTAGAGAAGCTGCCCCGAGGACACAGCCTTGAGAGAAAAACGTGCTTTTGAGACCATAGACCATCTAGATGGATGTATGACTGAACCCAGTTAAGGCCTTTATGTAAACTTTTAAGATTTTGGCAGGCAGATTCAAAGATCTACTTACCCCGTGACTGCTCAAAACAAAGCTCATGTGTAAGTTCCCTTGCTTATTAAAACTGACTGCTACCAATTTGGAATGGCCTGCTTCTTTGTCTGAGAGGGCCAGGTTATGAACCAACAGGTAGGATGTGAATACCTGCAGCCAATGTGTTGGTGACATTGGTGAATGAGGGACCACATTCTTTCTAACTGACCCTTTCTGCAGGAATAGCTCATAATTTCAACTGGACAGTAGGTCACCTTTCCTGGTCAGCCATGATCTGCTGCTCCCTTATGCCTCATCAATGCCCATTCTGTCTTCACTGTACTCCTACAAGAAAAAGGAAATGTGACACCTTTGCCTCCAAGCGCTCTTCCTAATTTTGGCCTAGCTGACTTCTTCTCATCCTTCAGGTCTCAGCTTAAATATTTCTCTCTCACAGAAAGAACACTTGTCAATTTTTCCGACTTTCCAGTCTAAACCAGGTCCATAGGCGGCTCAACATCCCACTTTTTTTTTTTTCCCCATAGGCTTGCTGGTGGTTTGAATATGTGTTTATGTGTCTTCCCTAGATATAAACTCTATGAAGAAAGAGCCCACACCCTTTTAACTTACCTCTGTTTTCTTCACCCAGCACTGTGCCTGGCATATAACAGTGCTCAATAACATGTTGAACGTATGAGGATTGGCTGTATCTCTGAGATTGTAGAACAGTTCCTGAGTGTAGTTACATATTTCACCACCTTAAGTGCCTCTTTTGAAACTCTCATCTGAATCCATTTTGCAATTATATCATTATGCTTTCTAAGAGGAAAACATACTGCCTGTCTTCAGCAGTGATATATGCTTCATGTTCAGCGTGTATTAAAGGCTTTCCAAAGAGTCTAAAATATGACATCAGGATAGAAGGTATTTGAGAGTGTTATCAACATGGTAATTCCTACAATAGATATTTGCTGACAGGCTCATCTTTTTAAACCATCCCTTTCATCTTATTATTTCCCTCCTCAAGAACATACAATGGGTTTCTCTTGGGCAATCATATTAATCAAACTCTGCAAGTGAGAGATTGGATTAACTTCCCAGCTGCTTCACTTCTTTCTTTTAATAAATAAGGGGTGCAAGATCCAGAGAGGTCTGGAATTTGGACAGTGGAGGGACCGAGAAAGCTTGTCTGGCCTGTCTGGATTCTCAGTTGTCTACACTCTGATCCTGGTCTTCTGCCTAACTGTGTTTTTCAACATATCCCCTATGCAGTGGCTGGTCTGGTTTCTTGATAGAAGAAATGTGCATATTTCTAATCGTGTGTTAGGCCTTGATTATATCTATGGTAACCTGCTTGGGCTCCCTTTCCAGTCTTTTCTTGTCAATATGAACTTCTTGAAGCAGAGCTCTGGTCATATCACTATCCGGCTGGAAAATGTGGGCCTGGTTTAATGCCCAGACTCCTTAGCCGGGTATGTTTGTTCTTCAGGGTCTGATCTGAAAACTTTTCTCTTTTTATTTTCTCTTATTCCCTTTTAAACACTCTTTGCCCTAGCTAGTCAAGCAAAAATGGCTCTATCATGCATGTCCTGTGTCACATTATTCTAAAATTTGGCTTCTCATTGATTCCCTGTGTCAGTAATTCCTGGTCTGCCCCACTTTATCTATTTTTTATTGTTCTTTCCATGTCCAAATCCTACTCCTTTACAATGATCAGCACACTGAGTTGTTTTGGAGAGCTGATCCTTACCTGATTGTCTTTCTGAGTTGTTTCCTCCTGTCTTCCACCAATCCTGAACTTATCATCTGTCCATCCAGATGTAGTTTCTTTAATATGAATTTTCATTACATTTTCTCTTGTGTTGATGTCGTATCTTGTGGCTTAGTTACACATTTGTCTTATGTCCTCTATAAGAATGGAAACTTCTTTAAGGATCAGTATTTAATTCACGTGTCTATCCTTTCCCATTGAGTATCCTCTAGTACTTTGCACATAGCTGACATTCAATAAATACTTGTTGGATAAAGTTGAGTGAGTACTAGACACACAAATATTTTAGTTTGTCACTATGGGCACGTGTCTGAAGGGTACATCATGAAGTATATCTGATATTAAATGTGATAACGTCTTTGAAACCCTATGTGGTGTATACAATGCTATAAAGTTATCTGTTTTTACTATAGGGATAGAGTCGTTAGTCTAGAATATTTGTGTCATCTCAGGCTGGTCAGCAGTGGCTTTGGTGGATGTGATGCATATGACGCTAAATTTGGAGAGAGAAAGAGGGAGGGAAGTAGGTGAAATTTGTGTCCCCACCCTACTATACAATAGAAATGATCTTTTATTTTTGTATCTTATCACCATTAGGGCAAATCCCTTCTATGCTATTAAATCTATCAAGTACCTCACCTCATAAAATGAAATGTGTCCTTCCAAATTTACCACACATGAGTGCTTTCTCCTCTAAGGAACTGTTTGCTATATTATGAGAATTGACTTTACCCTGAAGCAGTAGTTTTCAGTCTTTACTGAATGTTAGAGTCACCTGTGGAAACTTAAAAAAAAAAAAAAATCGCAATGCTCAGATCACACCCTATACCATTTAAGTGAAATGCTCTAGTAGTTCCAATGGGCAGCTGATATTGCACTAAAACACTTACCCTGGTTATAATATTTTTAGATGTTTATTTCCAGTGAAGGTTCTTTTTTGATGATGGTTATGGCTTTAAAAAATTTTATTTCCTGGGACGCCTGGGTGGCTCAGTGGTTGAGTATCTGCCTTCGGCCCAGGGCCTAATCCTGGAGACCTGGGATCGAGTCCCATGTTGGACTCCCTGCATGGAGCCTGCTTCTCTCTCTGCCTGTGTCTCTGCCTCTCTCTCTCTCTCTCTGTGTGTCTCATGAATAAATAAATAAAATCTTTAAAATTTTTTTTTATTTCTTTGCTTTATGTGTAACCAGAAGTCACACTCCAGGGTTTTTTTTTTAAATAATGTTATTAAAGTATAGTTGGTATATAAAACGTGGCACATATTTAATATGTACAATTTGATGAGTTTTGACATAATGAAATGCCCATGAAACTACCACTACAATCAAGGTAATAAACATAACCATCACCCTCCAAAAGTTTCCTTCTGCCCCTTTGTGTTGTTTTAGCTTTGGTAGTAAGAACACATGAGATCTACCTTTTTAGCAGACTTTTTAAGTGTACAATATAGTATTGGTAACTATAGGTACCATATTGTGTAGCACATCTCTAGAACTTACACATTTAGTATAACTGGAACTTTATACCCATTGAAAACAACTCTCCACTTCCCCTCCCGTCTAGGCCCCAGTCACTGCCATTCTACTCTTTATGAGTTTGCCTATTTTAAGCACTTTATGTAAGTAGAATCATGTACTGGTTCTCTTTTTGTGACTGACTTATTTCATCTCTCAAAACATCCTCAAGTTTCATCCATGTTGTCATATATGGGAGGATTTCTTTCTTTTTAAAGACTAAATAATATTCCACTTATATTCGTATATTTTCTTGAGCCATTTGCTATGGTCTGAATGTTGTGGCCTCCAAAATTTATGTCTAAATCCTAACCCCAAAAGACAATCCTCTTAAGAGATGGGGTCTTTTGGAGCCCCTGCTTAAGTCATGAGGGAGGAATGGGATTAGTGCCTTATACAAGAGGCTCCAGAGAGCTCTCTATACCCTTTTACCATGCAAATACACGGGAAGAAGTACTTGTTATGAACCAGGAAGAGGACTTTCACCAGAATGCAGCCATATTCATGCCTTGGTCTTGGTTGGACTTCTCAGCTTCCAGAACTGTGAACAATAAATTTCTGTTATTTTTGAGTCACACAGCCTATAATATTTTGTTAGCAGCCTAAAAGGACTAAGACAGCATTTTTCTATCAATAGGCATTTAGGTTGTTTCTATATATTGGCTATTGTGAATAATGTTACAGTGAACATGGGCAAACAGATAATCTTCTCAAGATCCTGATTTAATTCTTTTGGATAAATATCGAGAAGTAGGATTGCTTGAATATATGTTAATTCTATTTTAATTTTTTGAGGAACCAAAATACTGTTTTCCATAGCAACTGTGCCATTTTACATTTCTATCAATACTGTACAGGCATTCCAATTTTACTACATCCTTGCCATACTAATCTTTTGATTTTTTGATAATAGCTATCCTAACAAGTGTGAGGTAATATTTCATTGTGGTTTTGATTTGCATTTTCCTGTTAATTAATGATGTTGAGCACCTTTTTGTACCTATTGGCCATTTGTATGTCCTCTTTGGAGAAATGTCTTTTCAAGTCCTTTGGCCATTTTTAATCAGATTTTTTTTTTCCCTTTTTGCTATTGAGTTGTAGGAATTCTGTATATATCATATAAATGGTTTACAAATATGTTCTTCCATTAGGTAGGTTGTCTTTTCATTTTGTTGATGGTTTCTTTTGATGTGCAGAAGTTTTTGTAGTGTTTTTAAAGAATTTTTAAAAAATATTTTATTTATTCATTTGAGACAGAGAGATACAGGGAGATACAGAGAGAGCATGAGCAAGGGGAGAGGCAGAGCAGGGAGGAGAAGCAGATTTCCCACTGAGCCAGGAGCACAATGTGGGGTTTGATCCCGGGACCCACAGATCATGACCTGAACTGAAGGCAGATGCTTTACCGACTGAACCACCCAGGCGTTCCTTTTTTAGTTTGATGTAGTCCTACTTGTTGATTTTTGCTTTTGTTGCTTATGGTTTTGGTGTCATATCCAATAAGTCATCACCCAGACCAATGTCAAAAAGGTTTTCCCCTATGTTTTCTTCTGACAGTTTTACATTTGAATCTTTAATCCATTTTGAGTTGATTTTATGTATGTGTAAGATAAGCCTCTAATTTCATTCTTTTGCATGTGAATATCCAGTGTTTCCAGCACCAGCTGTTGAAGAGACTGTCCTTTCTCCATTGCATATTTTTGCACTATTGAATCTCCATTGACTGTATATGTGTGGGTTTATTTCTGGACTCTTTCCATTGGTGTATATCCATTTTTATGCCAGTACTATACTCTTTTGATTACTATATCTTTGTAATGTATTTTGAAGTAAGGGAGTATGATACTTTAAGCTTTGTTCTTCTTGCTTAAGATAACTTTTGCTATTTAGAGTCTTTTGTGGTGCCTCCATATGAATTTTGTGATTTTTTTCTATTTATGTAAAAAAATGCCATAGGAATTTTGATACACATTTGAATTTGTAGATGTCTTTGGGTGGTATAAATATTTTAACATTATTAAGTCTTTCAATATTTGAACACATAATGTCTTTCCATTTATTTGTGTCTTCTTTAATTTTTTTCATCAATGTTTTGTGATTTTCAGTATACACATCCTTTATCTCTTTGGTTTAGTTTATTCCCAAGTATTTTATTCTTTTTGATGTGATTGAAAATGGAATTGTTTTCTAAATATCCTTTTTGGATAGTTTGTTGTTAGTGAATAGATTTTTTTTGTCTGTTGATTTTATATCCTGAAACTTAGCTGAATTTGTTTATTAGTTCTACAAGATTATTTGTTTAGTTTTGTTTTTGGTGGAATCTTTAGGATTATCTACATATAAGGTCCTGTCATCTGTATAGATAATTTTACATCTCCCTTTCTGATTTGGAAGTGCTTTATTCATTTTTCTTGCTTAATTCTTCTGTTAGTACTATGTTGAATAGAAGTGGTAAGAATGGACATCTTGTCTTGTTCCTGACCTTAGGGGAAAAGTGCTATGGCCTGGAAATTTGTGTTTTTCAAAATTCATATGTCAAAGCCTTAATCCCCAAAGTATGTGATGTTATTTGGAAGTAGAGACTTTGAGAAGAATTAGGTCGTGAGGGTGGAACCCTGTATGGGATTAGTGTCTCTATAAGCAGAAATGCAAGAGAGATAATCTCTCTTTCTACCATGTGAGGATACAGCAAGAAGGCAGCTGTCTACAAACCAGGAAAAAGGCCCTTACTAGGAATCAAATCAATTGCCATCTTGATGTTAGACTTCCCGTATCCACAACTGTGAAAAATAAATTTCTGTGGTTTAGGCCACTATGGGATTTGTTACAGCAATCTGAACTTAGGCAAAAAGATTCAGTTTCTGTTTTGTTTTCTTTAAAGATTCAGTTTTTGATGTTAGCTATAGATGTGTCATATATGGCCTTTTAATGTTGATATAAATTTCTTCTGTACCAAGTTTAAAAATGTTATCCTGAAAGGGTGTTGAATTTCTTTAGAGATAAGGGAGGGGCAGATGGAGAGAGAGAGAGAGAGAGAGTCTTAAGCAGGCTGCAAGCTTAGTGGCACAGAGCCTGATGCAAATCTCAATCTCACAACACTGAGAGCATGACCTGAGCTGAAATCAAGAGAAGCTTAACCAACTAAGCCACCTAAACACCCCAAAAGAGTGTTGAATTTTTTCAAATGCTTTTTCTGCAACCAGATAATTATGTGATTTTTATCCTTCATTTTGTTACTATGGTGAATAACATTAATTGATCTTTTTGCAACCTAGAGATGAACCCCACTTGACTGTGGCATATATCCTTCTAATGCACTGTTGGGATTGGTTTACTAATATTTTGTTCATGCTTTTTATATCTATTTTTATAAGGGATTTTGACCTGTAATTTGCTTTTTGTTTTTTGTTATTTTTTCTTGTGGGATCTTTATCTGGCTTTGGTATCAGGGTAATGTTGGCCTCAAATAAGAGTTTGGCAGTGTTTCCTCCTCTTCTATTTTTTGGAAGACTTTGAGAAGGATTAGTATTAGTTCTTTAAATATTTGGTGGAATTCACTAGTGAAGCCATCTGGCTTTTCTTTGGAAAAGAAGGCTTTTGATTACTGATTCAGTCTCATTACTTTTATTGGTCAGTTCAGATTTTCTATTTCTTCATGATATAATCTTGCTAGGTTTTATGTTTCTAACAATTTATGCACTTTTTCTAGGTTATTCACTTTACTGACATATAATTATTGATAGTTGTCTCTTAATGATCTTTTGTATTTCTGTGTTATCAGCTGTTAGTTCTCCTAGGCTTTATGGTAAATGTTCCCCACTATAGTTATAATTTACCTAAAGATCTTATCTCACTGGTATTTTAATATGTGAATATTTTTCTTAAGGTGGGAGGTAACAGGACACAGTAGAACACTGGGAGTCAGTAGATCAAGTCAGTGTTTGTTCAGTACCAACCAGGGGCAAAATGGTGCAATCCCATCTAAACTTAGTTTCCTCATTTATAAAATCCAATTATTTCTAAGGTCTCATGTTCAAATACTTGAACCACTAATTTACAAGCCCAACTGGGTGACAAATTAATAGTTAAGAGCCTAAGGCTTAGAATCCATCTTTCTAGATTTGAAAACAGGCTCCACCAATTCCTGGCCTTTAGCTTGTATTCAGCCACTGTTTAAAAGTGGGTTTTTCCAAAGCAGGCACTGCGAAGTTTGGTGTGCAGGATATTTAGGAATCAATATATGCAAAAGGAAGGGAAAGCAAACAGGATTGGGCTGAGAGAAATTGAACTGAGATGTAGGCCTGACAAAGGCTTGGCCAATCTCATGGGGAATTCTGGAACATACATACCTAGAAGAGTTGTCCTAGGATGGAGGCAGGCCATTAGGCCCTTTTGTGATCCATTACTTGATGTGGGCTTCCCTAGAAAGAATGTGTCCTTGGACAAAGGGCTCTCTGAGCTGAGGAAAACCCTGAAGTTGTTAAGAGCTGGAGGAACAGTCCGTCCTTGAAGAAGAATCTTGGTGATGATTTTCACCACAGCTTCTAGACCCTTTTATTGCTCATTGGCTAAGTGGTAATAATTTACCTGTTGAGTATGTGATAATTAGATAGACGATGTCAGTGCTGTAGAATTTTTGAGCTGTTGGGAAAGGTGGAGTTCATCTAATTCAGTAGCTTTCAATTTTTAGTAGTATCAGAATGACTTGGAAGTCTTGTTAAAACGCTGGTTGCTAGGCCCCAGGGTTTCTGACTCAGTAGGTCTTTGGATAGAGCTTGGGAATTTGCATTTCTAAGTTCCCAGTGGTGCTGATGTTGCTGGGTTTGATAACCCACTGCTCTAAGCATTTCCTTTTTCAACTGATGAAGATTCCGCAGGTAATGACTGGCCAATGTCCGATAGTTGAGTTGCAGCAGAAATGGAATTATATGCAGAATCAATATTCCCAGTCTGATGCTTTTTCCACTTTCGTAACCTCTACAGTTATCATTTCAACGTGGAAATGACTTCCTTTTTAGAGCCGATACCATCCGCAGAGAATAAAAATATTTTGTTTGCATTAAGATTTTTCAAATACAACCAATTGCATGTGTAATACCTGAATCAGTACACTCGTTTCTGAATGAATTCCTTCAGGTAATTACTTTTATGGAATAATTCCTAGTGGTGTATTTCCCTTTTCCAGCACTCCTGGGGATTTCTGAAATAAAAGACAAGTGTTTTGCTATAAAGTTTAATTAAGAAGTTTAATTAGAAAAATATTATGTAGCATATATCAAACTTTAATGTAGTCTGGAAATGGAAGTCATGAGAGTTCCTGGATCACCTGAGACGATGGAGCTCATTCACATCACCCGCAGATAGAGGAGTGCTGTTTTTTTCCTAGCACCAAGATACTGGGGCCCCACTTACTTGCTTCTATATTTATCCTCCTAACTTTTTTCATCATCCCCAGCAGACGTGACTTCCATCTCCCCTCACCATCCCCTATATGTACCCAATGTAAGGGAGCAAAATTTGCCACTTCAAAATATGTCTCTTTGGCGTATTAGGCTGATTATTATTGAAAAATGGCAAACACAGGAGAATCTCTAAAAACCGAAGAGGAAAGTTAACCTTTTGTGAGAGACATTAACGTGTATAAAAGAAATCTCTATTTGTAAGGGTGTCTTCCTCACTGTACAGAGAAAGAGGGAGATGACTCTAAATCTCCAGAAAATTTTATCAATGAAGAAAAGGACTTAAATCTGCACAACAAGCATATACTTGTTTATTGTGCTTCTCCTGGCAATCCTCCCCCCTTCCCTACCCCAGCAACTTTTGTCTTTAGCTATTTGTATTTAGCTTTTTGGTATTTAAGGTGGTGGCTTCAGGCAGTTTGGAGAGTAAGTCAGTTTTTCTGGGTCTTTCCCTTGGATACATGTTATTCACTTTTGTTTATTTTTCTTCTATCTATCTATCTATCTATCTATCTATCTATCTATCTATCATTATTATTTGCCTTCTATCAGTTTAATTATTAGACCAACCAAAGAACCTAGAAGGGCAGAGGGGAAAAACTTTTGGCCCCTACATTAACATATACTCTGAATCTTCTTCGCAGGGGTCAGTCGCTCCTTCTCTCTCTCTCTCTCTCTCTGTCTCTCTCTGTCTCTCTCCTAGGCTCACCCTTGCCTGTGGCAAATGCTAAATCTTAGAGAAAAAAAAAAAAACAGAACTGGATTTGCTAACGGGCTATCTCCTCTCTGTGTTGACAAAAAGCAAACCTTATTTGTTCAGGCTATAGTCTTAATTATCTTCTGAGATGCCGTATGGGTTTTGTAATCCAGTGTCCCCTTGTCATGATGCTATATCATGAAACTGGGCTGATTCTGCCAGTAGGAGGGGAACTGGATCATTTTCTGGAGATGTCATCTTATTTTTGCTTTTACATCTTCTGGAGTGCCAGAGATCTCATTTCATTTCTTCCTGGAGAAGGACCTTCACTTATTTTCTCTTTGCCAGTCTGCCTCCAAGGACCTCCCACTATAGCGTATTCCTCCCCTATAGTTCTATTCCCTAAAATGGATCTTTCCAAAAAGCATGAAAAAAAGGCATGGGTATATATTTTACTATTATTCAGCTTCTTATTTGAAATCAGAGCAGATGGTAATTGAGGCGTCAGATGGCGTAATTTTAAAATGTGCTGAATGGCTTAGTCTGGCAAAGGGGGCTAGAGATGGAGAGAAGAATCTCAGAAATCCCATGGCCAAAATTTATTATCAGCCACTTTGGCTGGAACTGACTCTTCCTTTTCTTTTCTTTTTTCTTGCCTCATGATATATACAAAGAAGAAAAAGCGACAACAGGACTGACTGAATGATTTGCAAAATTATTTGCAGCGTAATTTGCAAAACGGGCCCAGTGCAAAATGCAAATGCAAATCTTTATTCAGAAATTAGCAAGAATTTAAGGGGGTGATTGCAGGGCATGAAGCCGAGTGTGGGTGCGCTTTTGAACATGGGTCTGTGTTAGTGCATGGTTGCATGGCCGAGAAGTTGGCCCTGGGTAATAATCCTAACCTTTGACCGTGTATGCCATTGGCTTCCAGGCCAGAGACTTCGGGTAAACTTCCCTTTTCTAATTGTATGTGACATCCAGCCAGACCTTTCTGCTTCTCCACCTCATGTGCCTTGACCTTGGAAAACTAGGAGGACTCCATGCTGCTTTGGTTACTGTCCTTAAACTATAGCCTAGAGGACCTGTAAGCCAGAATATTCACCTGTGACATCATAACTATTCTCCAGACTAAACACTATCTTCTGGAAACAGATCCTCAGGAAGTAACCGTGAAAAAGATAGAAGAGTCTTAAGACAAAGATCTGCTCAGACCCTTATCTACCTAAAGCACGTAAGGCAATTTTTAAGTTCACTTTTGAGCGGAGTTCACTGGGGAGCAAGTCAAGGCCAGGATTGAAGAACTGATCATTATAGATGCAGTCTCTGACCTAGGTGTAGCTCTGAGCCGCTGTCCTGGGACAGCACACAATGTGCTTTGTGAGTCAACACATATTGAGCAGGATTCTTATCTCAGAATTTTAAAGCAATTAACACATAGGCTTTATGTCTCTTCTCTAACAAAGCATCTTAAAATGCCCAGAGTCAAGGACAGAGGGAGAAATCATCAAGGTGATGTGTGTGGTAGATGGTGAGCATCCTCTTGCTTTCAGTGGCCAGGAGAGAGGCTGTACTCGATCTTTTGCAGTCAGGTTCCTGAAGTTGAGCAGAGAAAAAAATAAATACAAAAGCTGCCGATACATAGGTTGATAATAATTAAGTGCTGCTGGTACACTGCTCTAGGGATTTCAGGAAGTACAGGTGAAAAGCAATATCTAGTTGTGTTTTATAAAATGGTAAAATTAATTCCAAAGGGTACCTGAGGTAGTAGCTCCTGATTCTGTTATCCCACCCACCAGTCATGTTTGCTGTAACTTATTTTTTTCTGAAATAAGATTCAGTCCACAGAAGGTATGAATGTTCCCTAGCATTTTTCCAGTTTTAAAATAATTCCTAAAGGTGTTACGGAAAGAAGGCAAGATGTATGGAGCTGAGTCAACTGCTTTGTGAGCTACTTACTGAAATAGAACTTTGGTTTTATTATTTTTATGGTTACATAAATTGGAAGGAAAGGATGAAGGGAATGGCATAATATTTGGTTTGGTCAGGAACAGACCAGGTGGCCATCTGAAATATTCTTTTGATTCCACTGAATTATTCCAATATTCCAGAATGAGAAGTATGGAAAGGAAGGCCCAAGACATAGTGGAGGAGACGAGTGGAGAAGCTCAGAAAGAGGGGTTCTTGACACTCAAATGTGGCTCTTAGGAGCAAAACTTCCTCAGGGCAAAAAATGCCTGCACGGTTCCTGTTATTACCTCTAATATAGTTTCTTTCCTCAGTGGGGCCTCATCAGTAAGATTGGATGAATGAAAGGAAATGAACTTTGGAGTATTTTGATGGAATTACAATATACAGTTGATTTTTGAACAAAATGGTTTGAATTATGCAGGCCCATTTATACATGGATTCTTTTCAGTACCATAAATGTATTTTCTTTATGATTTCCTTAATAAAAATTTCTTTTCTCTAGCTTTATTTTAAGAATACATTATGTAATGCATCTAATACACAATATATATGTCAATTGATTTTTTTTTCTGTTTCCAGTAAGGCTTCCTATGAACAGTAGCTACGTTTGGGGGGGAATCACAAGTTATATCCCGATTTCTAATTCCACAGGAATCAGTGCCCCTAACTCCATGTTGTTCAAAGTCAACTGCACTGTGGCTCCAAAGCTTCAATAGTTAAAATATGTAGCAGGTCCCTTAGTAAGGACTGTGAGGGCTAAAACACTCCATAAATAGCTACTCTGGCCAACTTTGGCAGTTTATTTCCAATTTTAATTCATAGGTCAGGTTTAAACCTCTGTAGTTTAGAGACTGTCCCTACCATCTCAGCAAAGTCTACTAACTATTGGTAATCTGGAAAGACAAAGATGAGATAGCAAAGCAAGTATGCAAGAAGAAGGCAAATGTAAAGTGTTGGAGTTTTTCTTAAAAATGATGTATAGTCTCATCAGGGCATATTTTTTAGTCTTAAAAATGTGCAATGAGTTGTACTATATCAGAGTAGTTATTTAATTCTAGTATTTATATGGTTGATTCTCTATATTTGAATCTAGATCTAATTGAAATTTTGCTTTAAAGAGTGAAATACAGAGGTGCCAGGGTGGCCCAGGCACCCTGAAAGCCTCTGCTTTCAGCTCAGGTCATGATCCTGGGGTCCTGAGATCAAGGCCCTCATCAGGCTCTCTGCTCAACAGGGAGTCTGCTTCTCAGCCTCCCAACTCAGCACGTTCCATGCAGCTTATGCTTGTGTGTTCTCTCTCTCTCTGAAATAAATAAATAAAATCTGTCAAAAAAACAAAACAAAAAAAACAAAACCCCCCATCATTTTATAGTAGTTTTATTGTGCTTGTGCCACTTTGTTTTATTAAGTGTACAGAGTTTAATTGTTTTGACCTTCAAATCACAACTCCTTCTATAAATTAATGCCTGGGTTCGTTGGATCTCCTGGGTCAGTTGTTTTGATTGCTGTAATTGTCAATTAATCAGAGTAGATATCTCTTAGTTTCCTGGACCCATTACTTTAAAGGTTTTTTTAAATTTTTTTTATTTTTTATTTTTTTTACTTTAAAGGTTTCTAAAGGTTTTTTCTTCCAGTCTCAAGAGGTAAGATGTCCTTTCTAATGTTTAAGGCCACTCTGTCCTTTGACACCATCTTCTCCCACCTTCTCCAGGAAGGAGCTTGCTCTATTAACCTTCTTTTGTCTGTATCTTCAACTTTATCCTCTCTAAGGGCTCTTTCCTTTCAAGGCTATAACTTGGGAATGGAGGTGGGTCTCACCACTTTATCTGTGGGAAGACTAGAGATTTTTTCTTTCCACTTTACCTGAAGTTCAGGAGCAGGGTGGCTTTCTTTTCTATACAACAATGCCTTATCAGGATACCCAGGGAAACTCTATCTAGGGGATAAGATTTAAAGAGAATATAGGGCATTTGAAGAAGGAACTGACTATGCAAGTGTAGACTGGGTATACTCCAGGCTTGCAAATCAGAAGGTTTTCACGACTATTTTTTCTTAAATGTGTTTCAAGATATTATCCTGAATTTAATGGAATTTTAGAGCAGATGCAATTAATTAGCAAGACTTATCTAGGATGGGAACCCCCCAGAACATTGGTTTTCTCCTGGGAGGGAGAGTTGACACAGAAGTAGCATGGTGGAATTTCTGTGGGGTAATGATCATCTGTATCGTGATAGGAATTTGGCATTATAGGTATATACAAGTATATTTACAAGGATAGTTTTATATTTACCCAGAAAGTTGGCATCTCTGATGTTCTTTACTCCTTTCTGAGGATTCAAGTTTCAATCTGATATCATTTCCCTCAATCTGAATAAAATTTTAAAGAATTTCTTGGAGAAGGGTCCTACTGGAAATAAATTTTCTCAGTATTTTTTAAAAATATGAAAATGTTCTTGTTTAATTTTCATATTTGAGGAATATTTTCACTAAATTCTTAATTAGGTGTGTTTCTCTGTCAGCAGTTAAAGGACAATGTCCCACAGCCTTTATTGTCGTAGTTTGATAAATTTTGAGTCATTCTTCTGTGTGCAATGTGTCATTTTCCCCTGGTTGCTTTTATAATTTTAACTTTAGTTATCAACAGTTTTGTTACTGGTGGGAGAGTCTGCCTTGTGCAAATGGAGGTCTCAGTCTTTGGATTCCACATGAGAAGATTTACGCGGGGGTCCACACTAGAAGAACGACAGCCAGAAAGTAGCAAACACAAAGCAGTTGATAAAGCAAAAAGTACCCTCAGGGCGGGAGAGCAGACAGGTTCTGGAAGGTGAAACTGGCCCCTAGGTTATTTTAGGATTGGATATTATTGAGTCTCTCTGGGCTGGGAGAAACCATGAAGTACGGTTTCTAATGGGGGATGCTTCTAATCATTTAGGAGACTCCTCCCACAGGTTGGGAAGACATAGTTTCTGATCCTACAAGATTCATACCAGATCCTCTTGGCAGCCATTCCCCATGTCTAGGGGGTGGGGTGGGGCTTTTAATGTGTGGCTTATTTATTATTGTCCTTGCCTCCAGCTCATGTCTATCATTCTGTTGCTCAAGGATTTAGGACTCTACCTGGGGGTGTTCCCTCCACTGCTAATGTCTAGCTTCTACCCAACAGTTTAAGTATAGTGTGCCTTGTCATGGTTTTCTTGGTATATGTCCTATTTTGGGTTTTAATATACTTCCTGATTTTGAAAATTTAGGTCTTCCATCAAATTTGAGAAGTTTGGGGGCATTGCTTCTTCAAATATGTTGTATGCCGTATATACACTTACCTCTCCTTCTTGAATTTTATCCATATCTGTTAGATATTTATTTATTTATTTATTAATTTATTTATTTATTTATTAAAAGATTTTATTTATTTGACAAAGAGAGAGCACAAGCAGTGCAAGTGGCAGGCAGAGGGAAGTGGGAGAAGCAGACTCCCCCACTAAGCAGGGAGCCGATGTGGGTGGGACTCCATTCCAAGACCTTGGATCATGACCGCAGCCGAAGGCAGCTGCTTAACCCACTGAGCCACCTAGGCGTCCCTCTGTTAGACGTTTAATATTGTCCTGAGGCCCTGGAAGGTCTGTTCAGTTTTTTCTAATCTTTTTCCCCCCGCTGTTCTACACATCTAGATTGAACTATCATCAAGTTACTGATTATTTTCTCCATCATTTCTATTCTGTTAAGCCAATAGAATAAACTTATAATTTCAGGAATTGTATTTTTGAGTTTTAGAATTTTCACTTGGTACTTTTTACTATTTATGTTTCTCTGTTGAGATTTCCTATCTTTTCACTTATTGGAAACATATTCTTCTCTTACTTCCTTGAGCGTAGTTAATAACTGCTTTTTAAAAATTCCTGTCTACTAATTGCAATATTTAGGTCAACTCACCAATGGTGTTGGTTGCTTGCCAGTTCTCTTAAAAATGGGTCAAACATTCTGCTTTGCCTGTTGTCTAATTTTGAATTTTATCCTAGTTATGGTGAAAATTATTTTGTGGAAACTCTCAGTCCTGCTATATTCCTGCTATGAGATTTTTATCAGAAAATTTACTTGCTTGGACTCAAACTTAACATTCGCTTTTTGGTGGAAGATCAAATAATATTTCAGTTCTTTTAACTTAGCTGCACTGCTTTAATCTGTTCTATGCATGCATTCATGGGGCAGCCAGAGACTTTGGCAGGAATTTGTAATAACACAGTGCTCATGCCTTCTGGTTGTTTTCTGAGACTTAGCTCCTTACTCTGTAGTATCTGTGGTTGTTAAAAACTTTGTTCTTTTTTTCCTGGCCAGAAATATGTAGGTTTTTATGTCAAACTTTTAGTCATGTTACTTGGTGCCATCTTCATCCTGCTCATAAGTTAAAAGCCATTAAAAAAAAAAAAAACAAGTAAACATGTTCTATATTTTTTCAATTTTCATGTTCTATATTTTCTTCAATTTTTTTTTCTTTCCTCCAGAATTTGCCCACTTTTTTTTTTTCACTCTCCAGTGACCAGTGACTTCGGGTCATTATTTTATTTTATTTTGCCTACAGTTCGTAGCTGATATCTAGAAGATCCAGTAGGAACTTACTTAGTTGTATTGGAAGTGGAAACTAGTTTTATTTTGAAAAACTTTAGTAACCATAATCCTTTCAGTATTTAGTGTATTTGAAGTCTTAATTCATCTATAGGTGCAAGATATACAATAAGTGTTCATTGAATAAGTACACAAATTCAGTATCTGGCCTGATTACTTTTTCACCTAGATGGAAGTTTGTTTGACCAATTAGATAACATTGACTCTGACTTTGTCATTCTGTTAACCCAATTTATGTATTTGAAGAGAGGAAATGATGATCTCTATTTATCTGCATGGTTGCTTTTGGATTCTTTCTTTACTTAAATTACTATTTCCGGAGAATACCTACCATTTTTTTTCAGCAGTACAAATCAGTCAACCAGAAGAGAAATACACCTTCAGTTTTGAAACAATAAGATAAACACTCCTTGTTTGTCATTGTTCTTAAGAAACAGACTTTAATTGTGGAAGCAGGTCACTTGGGTAAAATAAGATTGCTTTAGATTCTAGTAAAATAATGGAAAAATGCTCTGTAGAAAACCAATCACTCTGATGTGTTGTGAGAGATGTGAAATATGAACAATCAACAGTCTATAATTATGAGAAGCTAATTTGATTGCTTTTTCCAAAAATAATTCAATTACCGAAGTCGTGGTGAAAAGAAATGAACAGATGTTTGATCTAATACCTCATATAGTATTTTACTTAGCCACATATGAATGAATTAAAATTGGTTTTATGAATGTCGGTTCATAGCAGCAACATTGTTTAATTGAACCCCAAATTACTCATAAGATTTATTTTTGAACAACACTATGTAATTTGGAATGGAGAAGGTTTATGAAATGTTGGAGAAGGGGATTAGTAATCAAGATTTGAAAACCATATATAGCTTATGAGAATATTTAAAATCTAGGAACTTAATGTTTTCAAAATATTTGCTTAGTATTTACTCAATAGAGTATGTTGCTAAATAGACAAGGGAAACAAAAGACTGAAGACGCAGTCAAGGGAGGTTTTATAGCTTTACAATATTTCTACAAATTCTTTGATAGTCCCCCTTATTGAAAGGTAATGTCTAATATTTTCACCCCCTACCCTGAATATGATTGGATTTAGTGACTTCTCAACAAGAAAATATAGAGGAAATTATGAATGATTCCTGAGGTCAAGACATGAAAGGCATTACTTCTGCTTTCCTTTTGCTTGGATCACTCACCCAAGGGGAAGCCAGCTACCATGGCATTAGGACACTCAAGACACCCTACCGAGAGGCTCAGGGGTAAGGAACTGAAACTTCCTGCCAACAGCTAGCACGGATTTCCTAGCTATCTCAGTGAGCTTCAATCAAGTTTAGCTTCCGTCAAGCTTTCGTTCAACTTCCAATGACTGTACCCCTGGCTGAAACTTTGACTAAACCTTGTATTGAACCCTGAACGAGAACCACCCAGCTAAGGTACTCTTGAATTGTTGGTCCACAGAAACTGAGAGAGAATAAATGTCATTGTTTTCAACAACTAAGTTTTTAGGTAATTTGTTACGCAGCAACAGGAGGTTACAAAAGCTTAGTTATGTTTAATTTCAATTTTTATGTAGAGATGACATGGGAGCTTATATACTAGTTACGTTTAATTATGTTTTTACTACCTCTTTTTAGGGTGGGGGTCAGAGGGCAGAGATTCTTCCTGTATCTCCCTGACACAGAGATTGCATGAATGGGGGTGGTGTGGTGGTGGTGGTGGTGGTAAACTGGGATAACTGAAGGAAGGTCAGCAATAGGATGTGAATTTGAAGGTCCATATCTAAAATAGTGTGCTATCAATTTGAAAATTTTTGATTGAAGTGAGTTGCCATTAAAAAGGCAAACATCTTTGTTAGTCATTCTGCAATATATGTTTTTCTCATATCAGTATATTTTACACTTTAAATATAAACAATTATATTTGTCAATAATTCATCAATAAAGCTTGAAAAAAATAGCCTGGGTAATTTAAGTCCATCAGTTGTTTCACACTTTACCTGGATTAATTTGAATAGAAAATTACATTGGCTAACACGTGGCTAAAATATAGTGGAATAGGACACTTGGGGAAAACATACTGAGGGTATAGGGAAGGTAGGATGCCATGCTGGGAAGGGCCCTTACAGTGGATTTTGCAACCAATAAGCAAAGTGAAAGTGAAGTGAGAACCAAGGCACTTTTATTTCAAAAGACATATAAAAAGAGAAAAGAACAGATAGAGAAATGGTTGGGACTAAAGATCATTATCTCCTATTCTGAAATTTGCCCTTGGATTTTTAATTATTTTTAGACTAATACTAAAATTCTTCTTGGTGCCCTCTTTAGACTAATACTAAAATTCTTGTTGGTGCCCTCTTTAGACTAATACTAAAATTCTTGTTTGTGGTGCCCTCATTAGCATATTCTCAAAAATGGCAGGTCTAATGCCTGTCTTCATACCATATACCTATGAAGAAGGGTCAACCTCAGCTGTGATATGGGGGTTACATTATGTGCTCATGCACTGGAGGAGTTGTGCCATGCTTTTGCAGTTAGGCTGAACCTTGTTACCTTCTGTGCTTCCCTCACCATAGCAATGCAGTTATTATTTCTCCATATGTGCTTTCTTCCTTCCAGATCTTAAGGTAACTGGCTGTTGGGGCCCTTTCTTTCCATTCTGCTCCCTGTTGAACATATTGGTATAACCATTTGTGAAATTGTGTTGAATATGGAAAACCAAATTTAGCACTTTGTTGAATAGCAATGAGCCAATGTGGCTTTATTTAAAGAACCAGATTTTAGAAATACCCAATACTTGCCTAAGCTAGACACTGAATCTTATGCCTTAAGGAGGGTGGTCTCCTCAAGCGTACATGAAATGAGGAAGGAGTGTTGACTTTGGGAGGTCTAGTTAGAAAACTTGGTTGGAATTGGATGAAGAAGGAAAAATAGAAGGGGAGGATTTGATCTATCCATGGTATTGTCCCTGGAAAGAAGAATTACAAGAGGTATAGGAGGGAGGGAGGGAGAGAGGAAAGAAGACAGACATCAAAGGATATGCAAGGGACAGAGAGGGGGTAAATGGACAAAAAATTATGATGTTATGGTCTTGAGAAGTATGTGTTGAAAGATGAAATGTATAAATGAGGGACAGAGTAAAGACGTTATCAGAACAGCCAGGACATAAAATCTAGGACTATTCCGATTAATGGACATGTCGCTGGTTTTATTTTATGCTCTCAACTGGGTACTTCAGTTGCAGGGAACCAAAAAGGTGTGACAAGATGAGATATGGACTAGATTTTAAAGTATAAAGTTTACTTTAAGGATACACATGTATTGGAACAAAGACAGGAAAGCCAAGGAACCAGGGCCATTCTAATGGTCCCGTGGCTCCCTCCCTTGGCTCGCAAGGTGTTTTTACGCTTCTCTCCAACTCATAGGACAGGCTACTCAGTCCATAACCTGAAGGAAGCCAGTCTGACGGCTTTGCTAACCATCCTCCTCTGATTGGATAGAGATCCGGGCTGGGACAGTCCAATGGTCTGATCCTTGATAGTTCCGGTCATCTGCCCAAAGAATCTGGAAGCATGGTTCCCTTGGTGGATGGACGTGGCCCCATGATCAAAATTTCAAATGTAAATATTAATGGTAATTTGACAGGAAAAGAAAATAAAACCCTGAGTCCTATTTATAGACAACCCACAACATGTAACACAAAGATCCAAAAGTGCAGTGTGATAACCAGGAAGGCATTTGATGTACGAGTCTGAAAAAGAAATCTGACTCTTTTTTCTTCTTTGTAAGACCCCTACACTATTTTATGAATCCATCTTTAGCTTGTTTCAGATTTTCCCTGGCACTCTGAATCCTACATCTTAAGTACTGTGTGATTTTTCTGCTTTTAAACATGCCCTTTTCTCTGGAAAACAAATGGGGATATCGAAGCTCCTTGGAGGTAAACCAGCAGCAGCCCTTTCTGACTCCATGGGTGGGCCCTTCCACACCTAACATCTGCTTCCTTATACCCTTCAGGGTCTTTGCCCTGCACCTCTCAAAACCCCTTCAAAATCACTTCAAACCATTCACGACTTTTCAGGGACAGTAAATGCTCCTGTAGCATAAATAGCTGTTTCTGTCAAATTGTTGCACAGTGTCTTAGGGGAAAACCGTATTAATGTCTTTTTTACTCAAACTTTACCAACACAACTCCATAAAGGCAACACCTATTTCTCTGGTGTGCTTTTGTTGTTGTGTTACCAGAAGTAAACCTCTCTGACATCACGGTTGTTGTTATAATAAAAATCTAAGTAAAGGATGGTGTTAGCATCATGGGCTTCTTAGCGGCACCTCTCCCAGCACGGTGGACTCATTGAGTTTTCAAGTCTTCCTGTGTTCTTACCAGCTGATAATAGGGTCATTGTTCTCAGGGTCCCAGTGGCTACTGAGAGCTCTTTGTGGGAAGCCACCGTGTGACAGGCTCAAGAAGATCCAGACAAGGGCAGGCCCTGAATGATAGAGGACCCCAATTTACCTTTGCTGCGCGCCTTGCCTCAGGTGCCTGGCGTGATGTCTCAATCCCAGAGGTTCTTGAAAAGCAAAAGGCAGCCACAGGCAAACAGGGGAAACAGAACAAATCTACTAAATGCAAAGGTGTTTACTCTGCATCTTAGCTTTAGAAATGCTCAAATCCCACTTGGAGGGCAGAAGGAAGCTTATAGAAACATACTGTGAGTGGAGCATGCGGAGTGTGGTGATTTTCAAAAATCTGCTGTAACCTTCTGGTTCAATTTTTGTTTCCCTGAGGGCAAGGGAGTAAGATATTTATATTTTTCGTTATGTAGGAGTTCACATCTGGATAAAGCATATCTCGGTTTTGTGAGTGAATATTTGGTGAGACTGTTTATGTTTCCAGTGTGAGGATAAGTTTGGAAACCAGGATGTATTGATTAATGATGGAGAGCTAGGCTCAGCCAGCATTGAAATAATTTATGTATGTGCCGGAACAGGCTTACTTCTTGATGACATGTGACAGATTGCTTGAAATCTGTGAAAGAGAGTACATGCTGATTAACAGCAGAGACCTGGGAGCCAGAATGCCTGGGTTTCAATCCCTGCTCTGCTGCTAACAAGGTATGTAACCTTGAAAAAAGTATTGAATCTCTGGGTGCCTCAGTTTCCTCATCTCTGCAATGGGATAATGATAGTATCTATTTTATAAGGTTGCCATAAGGATTAAAAGAGTCAAGATTTGTAAAATGGACTCATAAGCTGTACATGAGCATTTGCTGCATACATCCTTATAAATACACAAAAGACTTGACATCATTCTAGCTATGTCACCAGCCAACTTTTGTGACCTTAGACGAGTCCCTTGCTTTCTGTAGCTTTACTTTAGTCCTTCATCTACATAGCAAAGTGGGTAGGCTAAGCTCCATCCTAGTTGTACTAATCTGATTCTATGTTATAGTGTTTGGAATTGGTAGTACAGATATGAAGAATACTATGGAAATAAAAATCAAAGCCCCTAATGAATTATCTGTAACAGTGTAGAGATGTACAAGATAGAGATGTACAAGAGGTGTAGAGAGATTCAAATGTCTTTCCATTTTCTCAGTACTTGAAAGCTTTGCATGATATGTGCATAATCTTGGATTCAGGAGCTTGTCTATACAGGCATCTGTCAGATAAAAAGCAACAGACAAGCTTGAACCAACCATGAGATTTTTTCCATTAAAAATGAAAACTTTATGGCTTAGACTGTGTAAAGGCTGGCAAAAGCTAGAATGAGGAAGTATCTATACCTTAATCAGAAGAAAGAGAAAGGCAAAGATTTAAAACAGCCGGGAAGCTTAGCCTCTCTCCAGGCTGAGTTGAATGTGTGCGTGAGACACAGGTTGTTCAGTTTTCTTTCACTGACACTCTCAGGGAAGGAGTGATGAAATGATAAAAAGAGCAGGTTTTTTTTTTTTTAAATGTTCTTATTAAGATAAATTCCAGAGTACTTGGAGAATTTACTTCTTGTGAAATTGGAGAAATTTTAAATTCTTAAGTTGGGTAGAAAAGAGATACAGCCAAAGGGCCATTTCACTGAAAAAAAGAATGATATATCTTATAATGTATGACTTAAGCCAAGACTGAGTATCTTCAGGATTTTAAAAATATTTTTCAATTTTTCATTCTCCCTTTATATTCTAGTTGTAATCAGAGGTGCGCTTTGAGTATGACCTTAGTGCTTGTTAGTGGTTTTGAACTCCCTGCAAAGAAGAGAAAAAAGAAAAGAAAAAAGGAAAGAACATTGCTGAAAAGAGGCATGAATAAATAAGCAGTCAGTGTAGATTTGCAAATATTTTCTCAGAGGTCTAAGGGTCACTGAAGTATTGGAAAATGGAAAAAAGGAACAGTAAAAAAAAAAAAAAAGCATCAACACAACTCAAAAACTTCAAGCCGAAAATACACTGAGAAGCAGCAATATTTAATTAAATTAATGTCTCCCGAAAGGGTCAAGATGTTATAAGAACCACGTAAACTAGAAAGACTTCTGAGAGAGGAAAAGACATGCCAATAAATAAAAAGGAGTTGTGAGAAGACTTTAAATGGATAAGGCTGTGAATTTACTTTTCTAAACAGGCTGATTTTCAAAACCTAGGCAAAGTCTTTACTATTAGAAAGTCGTGAAGACCTTTCAAAAAGCCTGGGATATTGTATTCAGTTTGAGGCATTTCACTGCCAGAAAGATGAAGGCAAACAGAGACGGGAATTCAGAGGGAAAAAAACACAACAAAAGTATTTCAGGGTCTGTGGAGGATTGACTTTTCAAGAGAAAGTATGAATAAATAGAATAAATAATAGCTTGGTTTGCAAAGTCTAAAGAGAGGGAGGTGCTAGGTTGTACGTGCCTAAAATTGAACAGAACAAAATCACAAGGTAACAGGCGGTGCCTCATTTAAATCCTTTTAACTTATTTAGTAATCAGTGTAACTCTACCATTCACATTAAGGTCTGGACATTTATTTAACAGTATGTGTTGCATATGCGGAAAACACACACACACACACACACACATCCCTATATAGCCAGTAAGTGTCCGATCTTCCTTTCCTTTTTCCTACATTTTCTTGAGTGCTGACCTCTGAGACTGCTGAAAATGATGTTTTCTATATTTTCTTGAAAGAGATTTTTAAAACCAGGTTAGCTGAACGGAGAGTTTGCCCATCTTGGCTCTGGCTAGGGGGAGAGGGTGTATCCATAGGACTATACAATACAACCTTTTTTAAAGAAGTAGTTTTATTTACAGTGAATTATTGAGGGGGGGGGGTGGGCTTGCCAGTCATTATAATACTGACACCTTTATAATACTAAGGGAATTAAGTATCTGCTATCACTTTATTCTCACTGTATGATAAATGGGAAACCCAGTAAAAGACCCTGAGATTCACAGAAATAAATTATTTAACACACAGAAACAGGTATGAGGCTCAAAATATATAGATTTAATATTGTTGCAGCTACGATACGACTGTATTCTTGTATTTTCTATTTATTACCCATTCTCTTTCCTACCTCACTTAGAGCCTTCCACATAGTAGGGGCACTAAACAGAGAGGTATTCAGTAGGTAAATGCTGTTGATTTCTAAAATGGTGGGATGTTTTTAACCTTATTTAAAGTCCTCTCTGGCTGTGTAAGCCATAGATTACCTTGTGCTATGGTTGGGTAACTATGTATGTTCAATCAATGAGAGCACTGGGCTGAGGAGTTAAGCAAATGTTGTTCTGTGCTGGCAGCTGGGCTTCAAAACGTGGCAGTCCCTGTGTTGGTTGCCGCCTAGTATTTTTCAAGCAAATATAAAAATTGTCATTTTCTCTGTCGGCACGAGCTCACCGAGTCATTAAGACTCACTAGCACAGTCTGTAGCAAAGAAAGATGTTTTCCTTTGCTATGGATTTAATCACTTTATGGGAAGCAGTTTTCAAAAACTCTGAGTTTAATGCAATAAAAGTGACATTTAATGAACAACAGGTATTAGTAGAAGCTATCACAACTAAGGAGAGGTGAATTGAATCTTGGAAAGTGGCAGTTAACAGGCGGATGACTGGAATTAAATGTGGAAGGCCCAAAATTAGAAAGGCAGTGATCACTTGTAGTGGCCAGCAGGGGTCACCCCATAACCAGAAACCGAGTGGGAGGTCTGTGTGCCTCCCTGCTTGACTGCAGAAGTGAAAATTCTCCCACTCGAGATGTCAGGATACCCAAGGGAGACACACAGGTATGGAACTCATTCATAGCCCTAAGTCAACACCGAGACAGCGAGTCTCTTGAAAATGATGTCTCTTGCTCGGTAAAGGGGAAACCACAGGGCCAACTCTGGGGCTCTGCTGCATGCAGGGCAACGAAGAAGAATACTGGATGCAGTCAGTTGGGGCTGGAATGGAAGAAAGTAGGAGACACCCAAGGGGGAGAGACTCCTTTTGGGTTCATATGCTATTGATCTAACTTCAGAGCCCCAGAACAGAGAGCCCAGCCTGTGCAAGTACAGAATATATATATATATATATACATATAAATCTCTTCCTGACCCCTCCAGGTACAAAGGTTCGTGTAAAACGCATTTTTAAAACATTAAAAAAAGTTCAGATCTCTGGGTTTTTTTTTACAATGATTCTTCTTTTCTTCTTACAGTTACTCTATACTTCCCCTTCTCTTCAAATGTCTGCCACATTTAAAAAAAAAAAAAAGGTGTGTCCCCATCAATACTTTGTCTTTGGGTTTCTGAATTATTCTTTGAAAGGGATCTTCAAGAGGTTGGGTTAGTAACAAAAGCGGCGGCTGACAGGATTGGGAGTATACTGTGTTATGCTCTGCCCTGAGCTCTTACTGAACTTGAGCGTCTCTGATAACCCTCAAAGAGGCCCTAGGATGTAGACACCATTTTCAGAACAGTGAAACTGTGCTTCACTGAGAGCCAAAGCAGAGACTAGGTCTGCCCAATGCCTGTTCTTAACACCCATGCTGTTTGGCTGCAGATCTCAGGCTACAGGAGACAAAGGAACATTAAAATTCAACCACTGAAGCTCAGATTCCTTCTGTGCCATTTCTGTTGCTTTGCTGTGGTTGTATATTAGCATGGTAGGGGCCCATGAGCCTATTTTTCCCTCGGACATTTCTGACTATGAGAGGGTTCAGCTGCAAAAGAACCTCAGCTCCGAGAGGGTCACAAAAAGAAGACCAATTTCTCTTCGGTCTTTCCGAAGTACTTTCCACATTTGAGAGGAGTTATTGTGAACTTCCCAGATAATTAGTCAGGGTTCTCCAGAGCAATGGAACCAATAGGAAATATATACACATATATGGAGATTTGTTCTAAGAATTGGCCCACATGTTTATGGAGACTGACAGGTTGCATGATCTGCCATGTACAAGTTGTAGAACCAGAAGGATTGGTGATGTAATTTGCTCTGCATCTGGAAGCCTAAAAACCAGGTTGTCGAGAGTGTAAGTCCTAGTCCAAGTTCAAAGGCCCCCAAATCTGGGGCTGGTGGTGTAAGCTTTGGCATCTAAAGGTCAATGGTGTGAAGGTAGGAGAAGATGGATGTCTCAGAGAGAGTGAATTGACCCTTCCTCGACCATTTGTTCTGCTCAGTCCCTCAGTAGATTGAACGATATCCACCTGCATTGGGGAGGGTGACTTTATTTCGATCTACTGATCCAAATGCTAATCTCTTCTGAAAACACTATGACAGATATACCAGGAAATGACGGTTTACCAACTGTCTGGGTAACTCTTAGCCCAGTCAAGTGGACGTGTAGAAGTAACCACACTGCAGATCTTCTGTTTGTTAATTGCATTATGCTCTCTCATGGGTCTTTATTTTATTTTTTAAACATGGTATCATTTTCAGTACTTTCTCCATATGAGTGAACCGCACTTGCTCGTGTTTTTCCTATCCTGTAGTGCCTGGAGCGGAAGGAGGCCAGCCAGCAGCAGCATACATAGTTTAAGATACTATGTTCTATTGATGCTTGTTTTCTGAGAAGCACTCAAATTACTGTTCTCTCCTGCTTCTTGTGTATTTTCTCTTCACTTCTCAGAAATGATGTTTCTTGCTGGGTCCTTACAGCCAGCTAAAAAAAACATACAGCTATATGATGAAAAATAGTTTAGTGATGACATGTAACAAATGGCAAAAATGTTTTAGTGAACGGTAGCCTCAGTGGTAGATAATGGGAGGATTCAACCTCCAAAATATTAATTGACTTTTCTTATAGCATCATGGGCTAAAGACGCTTTATGAATAATGGTGGACACGTTCGGCTGGGTTGAAATGATAGAGTTGCTATTAAGTTTATTCATAGTTTAGGAGTTTAGTACTAAATTTCTGGCCAGCTATGTCTATACTTTTATAAAAACTCATATGTAAGTAACTTTTAAATGCATAGATTATAAAAATAGCATGCTAAAGCCACCACTTTCTTAGGAACAATTAACAAGTATAATTTTTGAAACTACTCAGCAATCCCAAGAAACTGTTTTGAACAAGTTGAAAACAGAATTAAACAGCATGTCATGCAAAATAGTGACTGAGTTAATGTTCCTTTTTTCTTTCTAACAGACTCAGGGTATTATATACAAACAATTTGAACTAAGGTTGCATATGATGTCAACCCAAAGTTATTGAAGTCATTTTATAGGCACTAAAAAACACCTTGCAGTATCTTACCATTTCCAAATTTCATAAGTAGACAAAATCTATTTGCACATGGTTGCATCCAGATGACATTAATTTTTAATGTGGTTAAACTCCATTTGAATGTGTGCCAAGATAGAAGCAATGATTAGCTTATTTAGAAAATTAACACTTTATTCTTCTCATTATTGGATAACCTCTATTGAAGAGAGCCTTCATGAAGATTTCCTATCTGACCTCCTAAATAGTCATAAAACTGAAGCTCTGAGTTTGACCTTTAGATCTCATACTGACCTAACGCAAATTAGACCTTGTTCAGGACTCAATGGAAAGATACTGAGCCAATGCTTGGAGGAAAGTTTAATTCCTAGAGCAGAAGATAGAGAAAATGATTTAAGAAATTTTTCCCTCTGATAAAGGGAAGGACCATCCTACTCTAAGAAGACCAAAAGAGAAAGATCAGAAGGGATGGAACTAGGTGGGCCCTGAATATTTCAAACGGGATCGAATGCCATAGCTCTTTGGGTGGAGGACAAGATGGCTTATAAAATCATCAGAACCTAAGTTGAAGGGCCATCCAACCAACCAGAGATCTGTCCCCACCTGAAATCTGCAGAAGAGACACCCTTACCAAGTACCTCACAGCACAATACAACATAGGCAGCTTTAGAAGAAAAATAAAATAAAATAAAAGATGTATTCTTCTTTAGCAGTGATGGTGCCACAGAATTGCACATTCCCTAACATCGTACAAGGAGGCCATTCTTGCTTGCTATTGGTAAGCCTGGTTACTTGGGGGGCAGATGTGTGGGGGAGAGAGAAAGAATCTGAGGTCCGGCCAGTAGGACATTATCAGACAGGACAAAACCAGAGACTTAGAAAGAACTTGGAGTAGATTAGATGCTACAAATTCAAATACTTACAACGGCTGAATGTGTAACATGGAATATCCAATTGGCTTGCTGTCTCTTTCTCTTTCTAGAATCCTAAGACTACTACTACGTGAATAAGTCTAGGATGAGAGGATGAGAGATCATACAGAGCAGAAAGTGTTCCAGCCAAGGCTCATTAGCCCAGACAGGCTGCCCATGAGAATGAGGCCAGCCACCTGCTGACCAGAGACTAGCCACACTGGCCCAGACTAGAAGAACTGCCTGGCTAACTCAGAATAGTGAGAAATAATAAGATTGATATTTAAAAACAACAACAACAACAACAACAACAACAAAAAACTCCATTATTATTTTCAAGTTTCATAACTGAAAAAAGTCTGTTTACATGTCTTTTTTTAAAAATTGAAGTAAAATTGTCATATATTTGTTTCAGGTGTACAATAGAGTAATTCAATTTTTGTGTATACTACAAAGTGATAACTGCAAAAAATCTTGGTACCATCTGTTACAGACATTTAACCCCCTTTACCCATTTCACCTACCTCCCAAGGCCCTTTTCCTCTGATAACCTGTAATCTATTCTCTGTATCTATGAAATTTGTTTGTTTGGTTTGTTTTTTAGATTCTTCATATGACTGGCCACTTCTGACCAGTGCACCCTCACCCTGAGTGAAATTATATGGTATTTGTCTTTCTCTGTCTGACTTATTTATCTTAGCATACTATCTTCAAAATTCATCTATATTGCTGCAAATGGCAAGATTCCCTTCTTTTTTATGGCTGCGTAGTATTCCATGGTATGTATATATCACATCTTCTTTGTCCATTCATCTTTAATGGACACTTAGATAGTTTACAAACCTTGGATATTGTAAATAGTGCTGCAGTGAACACGGGGGTGCATATATCTTTTCCAGTTAGTGCTTTTACTTTCCTTGGATAAATACCAAGAAGTGGTATAGGTGGATCATATGCTTTTTTATTCTTATTTTTTTGAGGAATCTCCATACTGTTTTCCATAGTGCTACACCAGTTTACCTTCCCACCTACAATGTGTAATGATTCCCTTTTCTCCATATCCTTGCCAACATTTGCCCTTTCTTTCAATCTTTCTTTCTTTCTTTCTTTCTTTCTTTCTTTCTTTCTTTCTTTCTTTCTTTCTTCTTTCTTTCTTTCTTTCTTTCTTTCTTTCTTTCTTTCTTTCTTTCTTTCTTCTTTCTTTCTTTCTTTCTTTCTTTCTTTCTTTCTTTCTTTCTTTTTTTTTTCTTTCTTTCTCTTTTGATAATAGTCATTCAACAGATGTGAAGTGATATCCATTGCAGTCTTGATTTGCATTTCCCTGATAATTGGTGATGCTGAGCATCTTTTCATATGCCTGTTGGCCATCAGTATGTCTTCTTTGAAAAAAATGTCTATTCAGATCCTCTGCCCGTTTTTTAAATTGAGAATTTTTGTTGTTATTGAGCTGTGTGAGTTCTTTACATATTGTGGATATTAACCCCTCATAGGATATATGATTTGCAAATATCTTCTCTCATTCAGTAGATTGCCTTTTCATTTTGATGATGACTTCCTTTGCTGTGCAGAAGCTTTTTAGTTTGATATAGTTCCAGTAGTTTATTTTGGCTTTTATATCCCTTGCCCTTCAAAAAAAAAAAAAAAAATTGTTAAAACTGATGTCAAGGAACTTAGTGCCTCTGTTTTCTTCTAGGAGTTTTATGGTTTCAAGTCTTATATTCAAGTTTTTAATTCACTTTGAGTTAATTTTTGTATGTGGTGTAAGATAGTGGTCTAGTTCCTTTTTATATGCAGCTGTCCAGTCTTCCTACATCATTTTTTGAAAAGATTGTCTTTTCTACATTATATATTCTTGGCTCCTTTGTTGTAAATTAATTGACTGCACATGTGTAAATTTATTTCTGGGCTCTCAGTTCTGTTCTTCTGATCTATGTGTCTGTTTTTATGCCAGTACCACAGTTTTGATTATTATACCTTTCTAGTATAGTTTGAAATTAGGGAGTGTGATACCAACATCTTCATTGTTTCTCAAGATTGATTTTGCTATTTGGGATCTTTTGTGATTCCATACAAATTTTAAGATTATTTCTTCTAGTTCTGTGAAAAATGCTATTGATGGGCAGCCCGGGTGGCTCAGCGGTTTAGCACCACCTTCAGCCCAGGGCCTGATCCTGGAGTCCTGGATTGAGTCCCATGTTGGGCTCCCTGCATGGAGCCTGCTTCTCCCTCTGCCTGTGTCTCTGCCTCTCTCTCTTCTCTCTCTCTCTCTCAATGTGTGTCTCTCATGAATAAATAAATAAAATCTTAAAAAAAAAAGAAAAATGCTATTGAGATATTGATAGGGATTGCACTGAATCTATAGTTTGCTTTGAGTAGTATGAACATTTTGACAATATTAATTTTTCCATTGCATAAGCATGGAATATCTTTACATTTACATTTGTCTTTTTCAACTTCTTTCATTAATGTCTTACAGTTTTTAAATTTTTATTTTAATTTTTTAAAATTAATTTTTGTACATTTTTTATTGGAGTTTGATTTGCCAATATATAGTATAGCATGCAGTGCTCATCCCGTCAAGTGCCCTCCTCAGTGCCTATCATTTAGTTACCCCATCCTACTGCCCGCCTCCCCTTCCACTACCCTTTGTTCATTTCCCAGAGTTAAGAGTCTCTCATGTTTTGTCACCCTCTCTAATTTTTCCCACTTATTTTCCCTCCATTCCCTTATAATCCTTTTTTATTTCTTATATTCTCCATATGAGTGAAAACATATGATGATTGTCCTCAGATTGACATATTTTACTCAGCATAATAGCTGAGTTCATCCATGTCGAAGCAAATGGTGGGTATTCATCCTCTCTGATGGCTGAGTATATTCCACTGTATATATAGACCACGTCTTCTTTATCCATTCATGTGTCACAGGACACTGAGGCTCCTTCCACAGTTTGGCTATTGTGGACATTGCTGCTATAAACATCGGGGTGCAGGTGTCCCGGTGTTTCATTGCATCTGTATCTTTGGGGTAAATTCCCAGTTGTAGGATAGCTCTATTTTTAGCTCTTTGAGGAACCTCCACACTGTTTTCTAGAGTGGCTGTACCAGTTCCCATTCCCACCAACAGTGCAAGAGGGTTCCCCTTTCTCCACATCCTCTCTAACATTTGTTGTTCCCTGTCTTGTTAATTTTCCCCATTCTCACTGGGGTGAGGTGGGATCTCATTGTGGTTTTGATTTGTATTTCCCTGATGGCAAGTGATGCAGAGCATTTTCTCATGTGCTTGTTGGCCATGTCTAGGTCTTCCTCTGTGAGATTTCTCTTCATGTCTTTTGCCCATTTCATGATTGGATTGTTTGTTTCTTTGGTGTTGAGTTTAATAAGTTCTTTATAGATCTTGGAAACTAGCCCTTTACCTGATATGTCATTTGCAAATATCTTCTCCCATTCTGTAGGTTGTCTTTTGGTTTTGTTGACTTTTGCTGTGCAGAAGCTTTTTGTCCTTCCTGATGAAGTCCTAATAGTTCATAATGCCTTACAGTTTTCAGTATACTGGTCTTCCACTTCCTTGGTTAAATGCATTCCTAGGTATTTTATTCTTCTTAAAGCAATTATAAATGGGATTGTTTTCTTAATTTCTCTTTCTGATAGTTTATTATTTGTGTGTAGAAAAGCAACAGTTGTCTAGATACTAATATTGTATCCTGTTACTTTACACTTATTGGTTCTAACAGTTTTTTGGTGGATCTTTAAGGTTTTCTATGTATAGTAGTATCATGTCATCTGCAAATAGTGACTGTTTTAGTTTTTCTTTCTAATTTTGAGGCTTTTTAGTTGTTTTTCTTGCCTGATCACTCTGGCTAAGACTTCCAATACTATGTTGAATAAAAGTAGCAGGAACAGACATCTTTGTGTTGTTCCTGGTCTTACATTTTCACTGTTGAGTATCATATTATCTGTGGGTGCACATTGTTTTGATACAGTATTATCCTGATAACAGTAATTTTAATATCAATAAACATCATTTAAATTTGGGTCAGAGGGGATCCCTGGCTGGCTCAGTGGTTTGGTGCCTGCCTTCAGCCCAGGGCGTGATCCTGGAGACCTGGGATCGAGTCCTGCATCGGGCTCCCTGTGTGGAGCCTACTTCTCCCTCTGCCTGTGTCTCTGCCTCTAGCTCTTTCTGTGTCTCTCAGGAATAAATAAATAAAATCTTTAAATAAATAAATAAATAAATAAATACATAAATAAATACATAAATAAATAAATAGATTTGGGTCAGGGTAAAAGCAATGATTTGTTTATTCTGATAAATTACGAGTTTCATCTTCTGCCACTTTGGACAGGCTCATACCTTATACTGTTATAAGGTCAACAAAAATGAGGTTAATCATATGTATCAAAGAAGTATTTTTTGCTGAAATCTGAAGCACACTCAGAACAACCCATTGGTGCAAACTTATGTTTATCTCTGATGATTCCAATAGTCTAGAATTCCCCAATTTTAGAGATTAGGTCCTAAAAGTGATGTCATCTTAGATTTTCCCACAGTTAAGGGACAGAAAAAGCCTTAGAAACTATGAATCCAGAGGGTTCCAACTGGTAGTTTACAGGCCAAATTTGGCCAGCAGATGTGTTTTGTTTGGCTTAACAGTGTTGGCTCACAAATGAAAAAAAATCTAATTAGTCATATTGCTAAATTTTTGAAATTGGATAATTACTTTAGAAATCTGCATTTCCAAATTATCTTGAAAAAAGTGGAAAGTATTGACAACATTGAGCTTGTAGGACAATAGTTAATTGAAGCAGAATACAGGCTGCTCCTTTATTTATTTTAATTTTTTAGAGAGAGAGGGAGTGCATATGTGTGCAAGCATGGGGGCAGGGTTCTGGTTAAGAAAGGTAGAGGGAGAGGGAGAGAGAGAATCTTAAGCAGGTCCCATGCCCACTGCAGAGCCCAATACAGGACTTGATTTCACAATTCTGAGATCATGACCTGAGCCAAAATCAAGAGTCAGATGATTAACCAACTCAGCCACCCAGCCGCCCCTAGATTGCTTCCTTTATGTGGGGTAAGAGCTCGCTAAATCCCTGTATTGTATGGATGGAGGTTTCTATGATTTGTCCTGCATAACCGATGGCCCTGGCCTGCATATACTTAGGCAGGCCAAAGAATGTTTGTGAGATTTGTGCTGCATAAGAGACCTTGGAAGCCTCGTTAGTTGATATTAGCTGGCCTCTAGGTCAGAATTGGCCCTTCTGGTCTGGAGGCTGAGAGCTGTAATTCTTGCCTTACATCCCCACTGGCTCCAGGCTGGGCTGGCTCCCCAGAATGGAATCTGGGAGGGGAGACAAGCACAACTAACTCAGACTCCTTGAATATGCAAAGATGTGATAACATAGAATCAGCTCATTCCAAATTACATGTAGGCGAGCAAATGTTTTACCTCAGACCCCGTCATTTGCCTATAAACATAGCCCTATGGTCAATTGGAAATTTCCCTGATGGGAGGACACATCACCTAGGCCTCTCAAACAGGACTCCAGCCTGGTTATCTTCAAGGGGCTTCCCCAGCTAGTGAGGTTGGATGTTGTAAGTACCTGATTTGATAGAACTTTGTCTCATTCTCCTTTCCTGATTACTATTGTGCTCATTTATGTGCAGATTTCCCTTTTCTTCTTTCTGTTTCTATGGATTTTAATAATATCAGTAAAGTGTTTTTTCCGTTTGAAACTGAGGATACAACTCTCAGAACAGTCCCCAAAGAAACCGCCCCTCCCCACTACATAACACCTCAGTTTGCTTTATTTATCCACATTACACACAACCTCTATTTGAATTTATAACATCTGAATCTGCTCGAATCACTTAGTTTTACAGACAAGCAAACAGAGGTTCAGATAAAAGTAACTCTGTCATCAGCTGGTGAGGGACTTAAAATATGGTATAAATATAAACCATTATTAGCTGTGGAACTGATACTAGCTTTCCTTCCCACCTGGCAGCTAAGGACAGAGTTATTTTTGAATGGGTGTGAGCAGAGCAGAAGAGTCTGTAATTTTCCAAGACAAGAAAGCTGAAGAGTGGTTTGGAGATACCAGGATCAGTGTCCCCTAAGTCCCCAAGTGATTAGAGGCTGGGAGCTCCTGGAAGGCAAAGAAGGAGCTGAAAGACCTAAAGGGAAAAGAAAATAAACATCTCTTGTTTCATTATTTTGTTCCTCATCTGCCATACCGGCCTAACAATCTTTGCTGGGAAAACATTTAGCTACACTTTGGTGTTGATAGACTTTGGAATGCATGAAAGTCTAAAAAAACACAGAAGAAACTGTGAGATTCCAGCTATATAGATGGCCAAGTCTTACTTTAAAAATATGCTTCTTAAAAGTTCTTTTGAAAGATTCTTAAAAATTTCATCACAAGAAAAAAGAAATTTATAACTAGATGTGGTAATGGATGTTACCTAGACTTACCATGGTGATCGTCTCACCATATATACATATATTGAATAATTAATTTGTACACTTGAAACTAGTATAATGTTAATTCTATCTTAATAAAGAAATAGTTCCTAGAAATCTGTCTTCCCCTATATCCAATTTACCAGTTTCTATCTTTAAATGGATCTTGACTCTATGAGCTTTCTTCAATTTGGTTCCTATCATTACCATGTGAGTTGAGATCACCCCTCATCTCCGCAGCCTCCTAACTCGTCTCGTGTTTGTGGTGGGCCCTCCTCAAACCTTCCCGCTCAGACCCTCCTGTGCATTGTAAATTGGGAGGTGAGCTACAGCACAGGCCCACAAATCAGTCATTACTTTAGAGCTACAGTGTAATTATACTTGTGTGATTCCTTATAGTGATTATATGATTTGTGGGCAATTATCAGGATGTGAAGGTGGCTTCTTCAGAAATTATGCTTGGAGTCCAGATGCTAAATTCAGGTAACAGGGTTTGCTAATGATGGTTTTTGCACCCATAGAAGTTAATTCTACTGAAGTATAAGGTGGTTGTGGTTGGGGAATATGAAGTGCTAAATCCTTGCCTGGAATGTCCTAAGGTCTGGAAGGACCTAACTGTGGACAGATAGATGACTACCATTGCCACCAACCAGGGACATTTCCAATAAATAAGTGGGAGGCTCACTGAACATTCTATAGCCTAATATCCTCTGATGTCCTTTGTTGAAAATGTATCCTTTGAGCTCATTAGAGCAAAACCGTAATCTGTGGATATCAGAGTCCTCAGGTTTTTTTTTTTTTTTAAGTTTTTATTTATTTGAGAGAGGAGAGAGAGAGAGTAGATATGAGTGGTAGGGAGGAGCAGAGGGAGAGGGAGAAGCAAGCTCCCTGCCAAGCTGGGAGATCGACTCCGGGGCTGGATCCCTGGACCCCAAGATCATGACCTGAGCCAAAGGCAGATGCTTAACTGACTGAGCCACCCAGGTGCCCCTCAGAGTCCTCAGTGTCACCAATTCTCAAACTTAATCCTTATGTTTACTAATTCACTGCTTTTAATTTGCTCCCATCCAATTCCCTCTTAACATATTTGACAGAATAGTGTTTTGGTCACCAAAATACCTAATTAGTTAGGGTATTTGTCTACTCTGAAAATGCAGACCTTTGATATTGGTATAAATTCTATTCCTCTCAGGATGCCTGGGGGGCTCAGTGGTTGAGCATCTGCCTTTGGCCCAGGGCATGATCCCAGGGTCCTGGGATCGAGTCCCACATCGGGGTCCCTGCATGGAGCCTGCTTCTCTCTCTGCCTGTGTCTCTGCCTCTCTCTCTCTGTCTCTCGTGTGTGTCTCTCATGAATGAATAACATCTTTTAAAAAATTAAAAAGAATTCTATTCCTCTCACCTCTTGCTGCTCAAGCTTCTTTTCTACTTCTTTCTTCACACTTTAAAATTCTGGATAAATCCTGGAATGAGTCTTGATCTCTCCAGCCTCTGGAATTCTGCACATCCTGTGTTTTTCTGGCCTGGAATATGTTTCCAAACTGCTATGGACTGAATGTTTGTGTCCTTCCCAAATTAATATATAGAAATGATAGCTCCCAATGTGATAGCATTTGGAGTTGAAGCTGTTCAGAGGCAATTAGGTTAGATTAGGACGTGAGAGAGAAGTGGTTGTGAAGATACGTATGCACTTATGAAAAGAGGAAGAGACGTGATCTTTGGGTCTCTGAGTGTACCCCCCAAGAAACGCCGTGGGAGGGCATAGCCAAGAAAGAACCAGGCCTGATCTTGGACTTCTAGCGTCCAGAACTATTAGAAATGTTTGTTGTTTAAGCCATCCAGTCTATGATGTTCTGTTAGAGAAGCCTGAAAAGACACAAACCATGCCTATCAGCTTAATTCTTGTCCATCCATCAGGTTTTCCCTGATAGATTTCCCTGAAAAATTTTTTTTAATTGAAGTATAATTGACAGACAATATTACATTAATTTCAAGTGTACCACGTAATGATTTAACAAGTCTATACCTTATGCCATGCTCACTGCAGGGTCGCTACCCTCTGCCACCATACATCACTTATAACACCTTTGACTACATTCCCTATGCTGTACTTTTACCCCAGGACTTACTCAGTCCATAACTGGAATCCTGTATCTCTTAGTCCTCTCCCTCATTTTGCCCCTCCCTCTCCCTCTTTCCCCTCTAGTAACCACTAGTTTATTCTCTGCATTTATTTATTTATTTATTTAGATTTTATTTATTTATTCATGAGACAGAGAGAGAGGCAGAGACACAGGCAGAGGGAGAAGCAGGCTCCACGCAGGGAGCCAATGTGGGACTCGATCCCAGGATCCCGGGGTCATGCCCTGAGCCAAAGGCAGGCGCTCAACCTCTGAGCCACCCAGGCGTCCCTATTCTCTGCTTTTAGGAGTCTGTTTCTGCTTTCTGTTTCTTTGTTTATTCATTTGTTTTCTTTTGGCTTCCACCTATGAGTGAAATTGTATGGTATTTGTCTTCCTTTGTCTGACTAATTTCACTTAGCATAGTACCCTCTAGGTCAGTCATGTTTTTGCAAATGACTGAGTAATATTCTGTTCTATATGTAGATGCATATATGTTGCATCTTCTTTATCCATTCCTCTATCAATGGATACTTGGGCTGCTTCCATCATTTGGGTATTGTAAATAATGCTGCAATATAGGGGCACATATATCTTTTTGAATTAGTGCTTTTGTTTTCTTTGGGTAAATACCCAGGGGTAAAATTCCTGCATCACATGCTATTTCTACTTTTAAGTTTTGCGGAAACTCTATACTGTTTTCCACAGTGGCTGCACCAATTTACATCCCCACCAACAGTGCACGAGGTTCCTTTCTCTCCCTGAGATGTTTTTATGACTTCTCTAGTCTGGGTTGGTTACTCTTCCTTAGTGTCCCCATAACACCTTATACTTCACTTTCATGTGGTTACTGTGCTTTATCATAAAATCTTATTTACTGTTTTGGATCTTCTACTTGACCATAAACTCTGTGGTGACAGAGATTATGTCCAGCTTGTCTGCAGTTTTATCCTTAGCTTTTAGCAGGTGGTAATAAATATTAATAAATTAGTAAATATTGGCTAGATAAATGAATAAATTAGTTAGCAGGAGTAAGCAATTTAAGAAATCAGCCAAGCAAACAAAAACAACAAAAGAAACTTTTTTTTTTTTTAAATGTATGATGCTCTTTATCTTAGAGGTAGCTACATCCTTACATTTTTAAAGACAGCTTTAACTTGGCTGTTGTCAGATGAAGTAATTGGCGGGTGAATTTGTCATGACCCGTCTGATTCATTTTAATTTCTTGTCTTTGTTTTCTGCAAAGACAGAAAATCCCTTTAAAATCCCACAGGTTAAAAACTCAGTAATAGAAGAACTTAATAGACAGTGTCTTCCAACAACTGTATTTCTGTATATGTTAGGTGCTTACCCTTTGCAAGCTTGGGGGTTCACAGGGCCTGCAGCTGATTATATTAACCCAAACTATAATCATTTCCTTTGGCATAAATAAAGTCAAGCAGTTAGTAAGAGGCCAAAGGCCCTCGCAGCCGTTTTAGTACAATTTGGATGGATGCAGATGAAATTACAGAGTCACATTTTATTTGTTGGCTGCTGTCCCAATTATGAACTTAGTCACATCAGAGAGTTCAGAGAGATCAGAAGTGGGGGTGGGGAGAGAATGCACAGTTCTAAATAATTATTCCATGACAGGATGGGCTTTCATTTGCTCTGACCAACATAAAGATTAACTCTAGACCTCTGACCATCTGATCCTATGTGGATTAAAAAATTCACCAGCGTTCCAAAAACATTAATTATATTCTCTTTAAAAAGTTTAACATTTATGCAGCTGGTGGAGGGGGTAGGGGTGTTGGGAAGAGATAGGGTAGAGAGAATGGCTGATTCAGACGCTGCAATTATTTTGGGACTGGAAACAGAATTGAAATGACCCAGATGGTTAGCCTAATGAAGCTGAACCAAAATTTATGCCAAGAGCAGTCAGAGCCATGTTTCCATTTCTGTGCGAGAGGGAATATGTATGTGTGTGTGTTTGTGTGTGTGTGCGCGCACGCACAAGTGGGCATGCATGATTGATTTTGGCTGAAGAGGGCTTGGGGTTATAGGAATACAAGTGTGGCAGGCCAAGAAGAATGCACATAGGAAAGAAATCACAACAAAACACAGAGCCTTTTCCTGCTACAGTCTGGCCTCGGGCAGGCCTGCTGCCTCTCAATTGCACCAGTGTGGAAAATCCTCTTTCCTTTGGCTTTTAAAATAGACCGTATTTCCTGGGAGTGTATGGTGCCTTTTGGATAAGGTGCTTAAGGTAGATCAAGCCGAGCAGGGGACATCCATGCTGCTGACTCGTGCCAGGGCAGTTGTCCAAAACTCTATCGCTAGCAAAAAACATATTGTGCTACATGCTGGTGTGACTGCTACTATCACCTTGTCTGTGGACTTTGGTTTATTTAACCTACAGGAACCAGCATACCTGCTTCAGTGCTGTGAGGCAAAGGGTGAGGACAGGGCTCAAAGCCAATTCCATATCTACCTAGGCTTTGAAACTATTAAAGGGTTTAAAATTTTGATTAAAGTAGTTAATGTATGTAAATCTTTAGGACACTGCCTGGTACATAATATAGAGTAATTACGTTTTAGCTTTAGTATTATTACTATTTTATTATTTAATATCATAGCTGTGGGACTTGCTGTGTTTATCATTCAAAGGTACTTCTCTAATAAACAAGAGGAGCCACGAGCTTTTCACTGGGCAAGAAAGGACACAGACTTGAGAACTGATACGGTAACTATGCCACCTTGTATAATTGAGAATAAGCCTTAGTTTCCTTAGATGTAAAATAAAATTAGGTTGGGGCAGAGCATTCCTAGAATGCCCCCCCCTCAATAGGGGGAAATAATATTTATTGTCTACAGGTCTATGTGTTATGACTGTGTAGGGTACTTTACATATATGAGCTCATTTAATCCTCACAGAGCACTTTTGAATTTGGCTTTAGGAGAATTAAATTCTTAGAACTAAGAACATTACAAAATAGAAATGATTTTTATTTATTGAGTACATGCCTTATATCATTATCTCCTCATGATCGCCCTACCAGATCTGTAAGTGAGACAACTATGGCTCAGAGAGACTCAGTGATTCACAAAGATCACATAGCCAGTAAGTGCTGGAGCAGAGATTTTTTTTTAAAAGATTTTATTTATTTATTCATGAGAGACACAGATAGAGAGGCAGAGACACAGGCAGAGGAAGAAGCAGGCTCCACGCAGGGAGCCCGACGTGGGACTCGATCCCTGGTCCCCAGGATCACACCCTGGGCCAAAAACAGGCGCTAAACTGCTGGGCTACTGGGGCTGCCCCGAGGAGCAGAGATTTGAATTCATGTCTCCTCAATTCATAAGTCCATGTTCTTACTACTAAAATAGAGCTGCTTTGTGAGATCGCCTTCTTATTAAGTCACATCGGTTCTAATCATACTTGGATGAATCCAAGATGCACTTACTTGATAATAAATTCTATTGACACTATTCAAGAGCTAAGGGAATAAAAAGTGTCCCAGGGAAAAGCATGCTTCAGAAAGCACAGCTTGCCATATGTGCAGAGGAGAGGAAATTAAGTGAGAAGAAACCAAATTGGTGAGTGCTTCTGAAGACACAGTGATATAAACAATTTCTAAACCAGAGATATGATGTGGTGTCGGCCCCAGTGTGAAGGTGTATGCACGTGTTGGGGGAGGAGAGAGATTTAAACAGTGCAGGTCCTGACTCTTCTCTCACAGGAAAGAGTGGAGGCTGCTGCTCCCATGGGCTTTCCATGCATGGGGACAGGGATAAGGTTGTGGGGGGCAGTGGGAATGGGGAGAATGACCACCCCGTATACATCCTGCGGCTCAGCGGGCACTGCCGTGTGGATTCTCGCTTGGGCCTTGTATATGGGAGGGATTGCTTTGGGAAGTGTACTGGGAGTGGGAGGGCGGCAGGATTTTCCCTTCTTGTCTGAGTGTGGAGGCCCTGGCTCCCGCTAATGGATTGCTCATAACGGCAGTCTGTGTCTCCTGGGCTAGGGAGCGCACTGAAGCCCCAACTCTGTCTTGTTTCTGTTGTTGTTGTTGTTGTCATCGTGTAACCCCAAGCAAGTCATTCCACCTCACTGAACTCTGAGGATAATAGCGATCACCTACCTCGCAGGGATTCTGTAAGGAATGGACAATAAACATGAATATAAGTGCCACATAAATAAATGCTAAGTAACGCTATTAATCCTCCTGGGGACCGTGGTATGTCTATCTAATTTGCTAAATCTCTCTTGAGTGACAAGAATACAGGACCTCAGGATAGGATGTTCTTGCAAAAACAGTTTACGCCACAAAGCTGATCATGTTAGGGGGTCTGGCTCCAAGAGTGGCAGACGAATGGAAAGAGGTAAGGCCAAAAAGTCATTATTAACTCAGTCTACTGGGCTCTGGAGTCTGTAGCGCACATTGCATGGTACTTCAGTGCCTTTCTAGGTAAAAGTCACTTTCTCAGAGTGCAGATCTTTACTTTTACCTTTCTAAACAAAACTTGATTCTGAACTTTGGAATATGAGTTTTACGCAAGTGCTGCAAGTACAGAATCGGGAGAATGGCTGTTTTTATTCAGTCTTTCTGTGTGCCTGGTTCAGGTAGAATTGCTCAACTGTTGGCAGTGATCCGTGAAGCTGCTGGCTGCCCTGGGTTCCTACATGGTTTTGAAAACCGCTGGAAACCATTGTAGCGTGCGGCAGAAGGGAAACAGCCCTGCTTGCTTCAGGGGAGTTTCGGGTTCAAGCTGCTGGCTCTTCCTCGTACCAGTCACACTCACCATGGCTTTGGGCAACAAGACTTGACTTCTAAATTTCTAGGTTTTGTGTTGATAGTGGAAAACGCCTCCTCTAGCGGGATTCCGTTGCATCAGTCTCTAACACACAGATGGTGAAGCGGTTTCAACCAAAATTTGAATTCACTCATTCCTTCGTTTGACAACACGTGTAGTTAACTTTTAGGAGATAACTATTTCCGTTGACTATATGATGTCTGATTAGCTGTTTTAAGACTAGGATTGGGGCAGACTTTATCTTTGCTTTCAAATGGGATGCCTTGGTCTGGGTTTTCAAAGTTAGAGTTTTGTTGCTTCTGGAACTTTCTTGTCCTGGTTTCCCTGACACTATACTCCCCTGGCCTTTCGTTGACTTTGTTGGTGATTTCTTGTCCGTTTCTTCCTGCTGGCTCCTCTGCTGGACCTTTAGGCTTTGGAGTGATTTAGTTAATGCCTGCTCCTTGATCCTATTCTCTTTTTGAACCCTTTGTTAAAATATTGGGAGGTCATCAAATATTGATAACTCTGAAATTTATATCTTGACTCTGACCCTGCCTTGATTTTCAGATTCTATATCCAATTCTCTTTCTGATTCTCCACATGGAAGATGGAATTGGAACTTTCAAATTAACATGTTGAGAACTGAACTTTTGATTTCTCCTTCTCCAAACCTGCCTCTCCCCCAGGCTCTCCTATCTTCTTTAATGGTGACACCAGCCATTTGATTGTTCAGGCCAAGCACTTAAGGAGTTTCTCTGATTGCTCTTTTGCCATTACATTCCTGCCCAATCCATTGACAAGTCCAAGAAGTATTGAATACGAGCGCTTCTCACCATCCACGCTGCCATTAGCATGGTTTAGGCCATGCTTCTCTCATTTGGGCTACACTGCAATAGCCATCTAAATGATATCCCTACATCAGTCTTGTCTCCTAGAGTTTATTCCCCATATGGCATGAGGTGGGATGTATTACTTATGCTTTTTATTCATTTTTATTTCATAGATGAAGAGACTTCAAGGAAATAACTGACTTGTTTCAGACCATACATGTATAATGATGGAAGGACTTGAATCCAGTTCTCCATAGCCCTATAATAGTTAACCTTTGAATGATTTCAGTCCCACCATCTAATCATTTAAAAGTAGAAAGTTTAAGTTTAATTTAAAGACTCTACTAATAGCAGCTAAAGATTATATAACACTTACTATGTACTGGGTATGGTTAGTCCCAAGGGCTTTATGTAATTTCGACTCATTAATCTTATATTAACCCAGTGAACCATCAACTATTACTGTTGCTATTTAAACATGGAGGAAACTGAGGCACAGAGCTGCTAAGTGTCCTGTCCGGGTTATGCAGCCAGCAGGCAGCAGAGGGGCAATTCAGACACAGGCATCTGGCTCTAGAGTTGTGCCCTTGACTGCTGTGTTATCCTGACACTCTGTTGAAGCTCTAAGTTTGATCCAACATGATCCATTAGTCTGTTTAGGGGTACTTTTTTTTTTTTTTTTTTAGACATTAGTTATTTTGCCCATTAAACAAATTAACTATGATAACAAAAAGTATTCATTATTTTACCAGTTGTTTCTCAAGTAGACCTAAGGGATGAATTAGCTTTTAGCTAAGGGGTGAGTAGTAGCTTTTAGTTTTTTTTTTTTTTTCCTATACACGTGATTTTTTGGGCACACAGTTTTTTAGCTCTAGGTGATATTTACCCCAGGGACAGACTCAAAATGAACTCCTAAATTACCTCAAATATTTTCTATTTGGTAACATTTCCCCAAAAGGCTCTGCCCTGAAAACTGCTACGTGAAACAGCAAATCCTATCGTGTCCCAAAGGGGCCGCTTGCAGTTTAAAAAATCATCGGTCTCTCTCCCTTGCCCCTGAGCTATGCTTGGTAGATTTATTTAGCCAGGGACAACTTCAAAAAGGATTGGCAATTTGAACGGAGCCTTGATGAGCTGAAAAAAATTTTGAATATTGGAAAGAAGAGATTTCATTCATGCCAACTTCACATTGTGGACTGTAAAGAAACAGCAACCTTGTTTGCAATTTAATTTAATGATTGTGATGCTAATTTCTTTCTGTCTCAAAGGTAAGACATTGTATAGTTTGCCTGGGTAATCTGTAATGTAACATCACCCAGGAGCAGAATTCTGCTTCCTTTCACTCCTGGAAAGGGGTGGGCTGCCTCTCCAACCCCTCCCTCTTTGTGAATAATTCTTTGTTGATAAGAGACTCATTATCATTATTGATTCAACTTTGCCATCTCTGATGTCGGCAAATACCTTGCTCATTTTAATCTGTCTCAAAGCTGTTTTATGCTTACTATGTTTTAATTTGTCCCTAGATTGTATTTGCCTGATGCTTAGAATAAAGATTGAGGACACTCTTGGGGCATTTTCTTTGGAGATACATGATGGTCCCGAAGGATAAGCTTGGAGACTGGCAAACAGAACTTCTTGGTGACAACCTCCCTCTGCCTGTTGCCTTGAGCCTAGACTCATAAACTAAAGCAGGGGATAAATTTCTGTAGCAAAACCTTTAATCCACTTACATTTTTAACTCAGGGGGGATTTTTTTTTTTTCTTCAATCCTTAACATTTTCCTCTCCCTGTGATGCTCAATTTTTCTGTTGACCTCTACAAATATCAACTCTGCTAGGTTTTGGGTGAGTTCAAAGTTTTATTATATGCTATGAAGATGATATTTACATAATACTTTGAAGTAATTCCGTATTCACAGAGAAGTTGCAAGTGTGGAAAAACAAATTCCTGTGTCTTTATTGCTCAGATACCCCAATTGTTATCATTTTACTCTATTTGCTTGACATGATGCTAATTTGAAATGACCATTTCTTATTTCTCAGAATGCTAACAAGCTCACTACTTGTGTAGAGCATAGAAATGAAGGGTCTGTTTGGATGCTAATGGGAGGAGGACTACAGAGGTGATGAGATTATTGTTAGAAGGAGGGGACGAAGAGGGGGGACAATTATTGGAGGAAACAGTGGAAATTTTGTAGTATCTGTCTTAAGAATGCTATGATTCTCCAGTAGGCGGGTGTGCTAGACACGGGGCGCCAGCAACGCTAGTTTCTCCTAGGTACTCAGAATATCTCACTTTCCAAATAGGCTCAAATGTCAATTTTCCCTTATAAATGGGCAATAAATAACAGTATTCCTGCTTCGGTGGCTAACAGTGATGCAGAAAATAAAGTCAAGCATAAAAAGTTACCCCTTTGGGACACTACATGGAAATGATGAGGGTTTTCCTGATGCTGCCAATTGACTCACCCTTTGAGGTGTCTGAATGACCCGTGGGTCACACGGCCAGGGAGATTGTTGGCGAAGGGGCAATTGCCAGACCTCTCAGCCGTGTGCACCGTTCTGATGGGCACAGCCCCTGGCTCTCCCGCCTGGCCTGGGAGGGAAATGAGTAATGGGATTTGAATTGGAAAAAACAAGGATTTTCACTTTAAAAGGGATCTTTTATTCTTGAGCCAAAGCCAATTGAAATACCCCGAGCTTGGGCCTTTTTATTCAGACAAGAACAATGAGATCAATTTTCAACAGAAAATGAGGGAAGAAGAGACAGAGGCTGAGGTAATAGGCTGTAAAGGACAAAGTTTGAAATTAAATATTATGGCTTAAATAGTCCTGTAATTCAAGCTACCCTTCACCCCCACCCCCACCCCCCCCTCCAGACTTGTATTAAAGAAATAAAACAAAAAACTCCTCATCACAAAATGGGAGACAATCTTTCTCTAATAGTAGAAAATTCTCTCTGCAGCATGAATTTGAGCTATAGCGATTTGATTTCTATGGAGATAAAGAGGCAGGGAAGTTAGTGGTGTTTGGAAGGGAATGTAAATGCGGTGTTAAGGAGTGAGGAGGAAAACTTCACGCAGGCTGGCTTATTAGAATTTTGCTGTATTTTATCCTGTTTTCACAGAGCAGCAGAAGGGATGTAGGAAAGTTTTTATTTAATTTTTAGGGCAATTAGGGAAAGGCAGCCCAGGCTGAGTGACTTTAGACTGCTCATTACCTTCTGGCGGGCAGAAGGAGAGTGCATATTTTAAATGTTAAGATCAGATTATTTATAAGTTTCACTTGGAAATTCAAGGGCATGGAAGGAACGATAACTCGATTAACAGAGGAAACAGCCTTATGTACACAGCTGGTTTCGTCTCTGTAATAGGTCAGAATCTGTGGAGCAGCATTTCTTAGTCTCTTCCTGGAAATGACAGGTTCTGGGGGGGGAACCAATGAGGTTTAAAAAGGAAAATGACTTTTAGACATTTTCCCCCCAAACCTTTTAAGTAATGTTGTGAAGGGGGATAGGCATTTTTAGGAGATCGTGTGTTACTGTCCAGTAATGGTGATGTTAATGCCGCATCTTTCTTGGGATGGATTACTGTTTTGAATTCCCTTTTTTTTTTTTTTTTTAAGATTTTATTTATTTATTCATGAGAGACAGAGAAAGAGGCAGAGACACAGGCAGAGGGAGAAGCAGGCTCCCTGCAGGGAGCCCGATGCGGGACTCGATCCCAGGACCTCAGGATCACACCCTGGGCTGAAGGCAGATGCTCAACCACTGAGCCACCCAGGTGCCTCTGTTCTGAATTCCTTGGGGGGATCTATCCGCTGTGGCTGGGGGCAGGGAGGAGTCACAGAGGACACACATGGTGGCTGCCCACTACTCCTGTGTCTCAGATGGAAGGAAGGCCCTGAAGAGTTGTTTATTATATCCAACTAGTCTTTGTGTGTAGGAGAAACAATTTGTTATTTAAAATCCCAGCAGACTGTGGCTGCTTCTGAATCCTAAGGAAGTAGCAGAGTGTCTCTTTGGAATAGATGAGCCATTTAGCCGTGGAAAAAAAAAAGATAAGCTTCAGGGAATGGTTTGGAACACATAGGAATGAGAAAAAGAATTAACTGCCTTTATCAATAAAACAAGAATTTGGAGGGATTGGACAAGAGAAAAGGAGACCAACTGTAATGAGGAAGCTAAGGATTTACAGAGTGTACTGTGAGCGTGGCCAGGGGCATGGCTGAAGGGCATTTACAGTACAGATATCTTATATACATTTTTAATTAGGTTGGCTAGGCAGTGCAGCAGCATAGCCCTCCTGTCTCTCCCTAAACCTTCCTAGACCTATGCCCAGTCCTCAGTTTGCTGGTTCTTCAGATAGAGGGGAGCTAGTGGTTGAAGCAGTGTGAAGGGTCTAGTGAAAGGATCCTTTTAAACCAACTAATAGAACTCACAAGGGACTCTAAGCCAGAGCCTCCCAGGAGAAAGAGAAATGCCCCTCTCCCCTTTTCTGAGGAATCTCAGTAGAGGTTGGGAGGGACAGCAAAATTTCCTCTCCTGGTGAAATGGGAAAATTTCAAGAGATGCTAACTCCAGATGAGTTTTGGGGCAGAAAAGCAGGAACCATATATAAGTTGAAATAAAATGAATGTGGTAATATGGAGGGATTTTTAGATTGTCCTTTAAAGGTTTCTCTTGAACCTAAAGCCATTTACAACTTCATTTTTCTCTAAGAGAACATGGAATACGTGCTGCATGTATTATCATGGTGGGGGTGGGACACTGGTAAGACTTCAATGTGCGCCTTTCCGCCAGGAGAGGGGTTCACTGGGAGTCATGTACACTCTGTGTTTCCAGGGTTGCTCTGTGCTAACACCATCACATTCTTCACAGTAGGAGGGAGCAGAGGTGTGATTCCCACCAGCCTTCTGGCTGCTATCCTTGTGTTGGACATTAAACTCAGAGCAAAGGTAAAACAGCACCGTAGAAAATTCAAGCTAGTAAGCTGTTCTGAAAAAAATGTTTTGCATCGTCAGTTTTCAATTTTTCATTCTGTGGAAGACATTGAATTTCTAGGTGCCATTTTTAAAGGTGCCAAGAGAATCAAGGTAGTTCCACTAGGGTAATGAGTTCCTGTTATTGATGTCTTCATTTATTCACTCATTCTTTTATCAAGCATATATTTAATGCACATAATGCTTTTGAAAGATGCTGGGTATTGAATGCATAAAATGACAGACTTTTAAATAAGGTATTAAAGTACTGAGATAAATGTTAATAGAAGGCCGTATAAAGTGCTAAAGGGAACACAGAATACAGTCGCATAAAATAGTTACTCCTAAAATTGGGGACAGAATAAGATGAGGGAAGAGGAGAGGTTTTGTCTGTATTTCACTCTACCTTTCTTTTTTACCACTTATCAGAAAATATATTTCTATTTCTTAACTGCTTCCAAGCTTTTATGTCACTTCTTCTAAGACACTGTTTTTGTTACAGAAATCTTACTATAGATAGTGGTTTATTTCTTGAATTTTTTTTCCAGTATTAAGCTTTTATGGACTAGCCATATGGCCCCGACAACCAGGCATATCATTGCCTCAATGGGACGCAATGGGCTTTTTTTTTTTTTTTTTTTTTGAGTTTCAGATGTACCTTTGAAATAGAATTTAATTGGAATCATCTGTATGATGATATTTTAAGTGTAAATTCCTAGCCATTAGGATAAATTTAAAGAACAAGCCTATAGAGGTATAACTGCAGCTATGAAAAAAAAAAAAATGTTTCTACCCCTAACTTGAAAAGCCCATCATAACATAGTTTTTCATCCTTTTTTTAAAAAAAGATTTTATTTATTTTATTTTAGAAAGAAAGAGTGTGCATGAGCAAGGGGAGGGGCAAAGGGAAAAGGAGAGAGAGAATCCCAAGCAAACTCCACACTAAGCGCAGAGCCTGATGCAGTCTTTGATTCCATGACCCCAAGACCATGACCTGAGCTGAAACCAAGAGCCAGATACTGTTCGATTAAGAGCCAGACGCTTAACCAACTGAACCACCCAGGTGCCCCCCTCCATATCACATTTGAACTATCTTGCCACTAGTTGTCTTAACTCCTGTGGGTACCCAAGGCTGGAGAAATTTGGCATTGTTGAATTCAACATTGAACATTGGTTTTATTTATTTTTATTTATTTTTGTTATTTTAAAAATATTTTATTTATTTATTCATGAGACACACAGAGAGAGAGAGAGAGAGAGGGAGGCAGAGACACAGGCAGAGGGAGAAGCAGGCTCCATGCAGGGAGCCTGACCTGGGACTGGATCCTGGGTCTCCAGGATCACGCCCTGGGCTGAAGGCAGCGCTAAACCACTGAGCCACTCAGGCTGCCCTGAACATTGGTTTTAAAAGTCTACTCATTTTCCAACAACAACAACAAAACCCCAACAACCTGATTCAAAATGGGCAAAAGTCTAGACAGATGAGACATTTTTTCTTTTTCTTTTTTTTTGAGACATTTTTTCAAAGAAGATATGTAAATGATGAAGAAGTGCTTGAAAAGATGCTTAATATCACTAAACATCAGAGACATTTAAATTTAAACCACAATGAGATACTGTTGCTTCATAACAATTAGTATGACTACTATAAAACAAACGAACAAATAAAATGTAACAAGTATTGAGAAGGATGTGCAGAAATTGGAATGCTTGTATATTGTTGGTGGGATCATAAGATAGTACAGTTGCTGTTGAAAACGCGATGGCAGTTCCTCAAAAAATTAAAATTCTAAAAATAGAATTAGCATGTGACCCAGCAATTCAATTTCTGACTATCTACACAAAAGAATTGAAAAGAGTCTCAAAGAGATTTGTACACCCCTGTTCATAATGGCCTTATTCATAATCGTTAGAAAGTGAAAGCAATCCAAGTGTCCATTGATAGATGAATGGAAAAGCAACATGTGGTGTGCGTATACACACACATACACATACACACACGCACGCACATATGCGATGAAATATTATTCAGCCTTAAAAGTGAAGGAAATTCTGACATAACATTGATGAGCCTTGAGGAATGTAATGTAAATTACAATTATATTAACTTATGTCAAGTGTAATAAGCCAGTTACAAAAAAGCAGATACTGTACGATTCCATTAATATGATATACCTAGAGTAGTCAAAATCACAGAGACAAAAAGTAGAACAGGCACATCTGGGCGGCTCAGTGGTTGAGCATCTGCCTTTGCCTCAGGTTGTGATTCTAGGGTCCTGGGATTGAGTCCCTGCATGGTTCCCTGCATGGAGCCTGCTTCTCCCTCTGCCGATGTCTCTCTCTCTCTCTCTGTTGCTCATGAATAAATAAATAAAATCTTAAAAAAAAAAAAAAGTAGAACAGTGATTTTCAGGGGAAGAGGAATGGGGAGTTGTTATATGTTCCAGGGAGTTATGCGTATAAAGTTTAAGTTTTGCAAGATGAAAAGAATTCTGGAGATGGATGGTGGTGATGGTTGCACAACAATGTAAATAAACTTAATGCCACTTAACTGTACATTTAAAAATGGTTAAGGTGGTACATTTTATGTTATATGCATTTTACCACAATAAAAAAATTGGAAAAAGAGGAAAAAAGTCTATGCATTGACTTTCTGAAATGGTTAACTCCTATTTGGGAATGAGACAGATCTGTTGTTTTCTTAACCAAGTCTCAAATGCTAATAGTAAATTCTATATTGTGGTTTTAGTTAGGCTGTGTTAGTAAGAAAATAGTCTGACCTAAACTATTTGTAGTGGATGCTATGGTGTGCCACACATCTCTCCGGCAAGACCAAGGGTCACATCACCCCAGCTGCTGGGAGCGTTAGGTGCCATGGCTCATAGCAGATTCCCTACCCACCCTGCTCAGGCACTGCCCTCAGCAGAAGGGAGCTGTGTCACTCAGGGATGCACCTTCTCCCTGTATCTGTTAACTGGTTGATATGGAGATAAACCTGTCTGACTGTTTTACCTCAATTTGGGAAAACTCTGAAGGGCTATGTGTAATAGAGAAAAATATTCCATTTGAGAATAGCTCCTAGCATTCTATTGGGCCTTGGTAGAGATGGTGAAGCTGAAACTGGGGTCAGAATTGTCCATTATGAGCTGGGTTTGGTAAGACCCACCAGGTCACCTCTAGGCAGGATCAGCAGCAATTTATCAAATGATGGCAATAATACATTCAAAATCAAGCATGGACAAGGCAAGGCATAAGTAACTGTAGAAACCCATATCAACCACCACTCTTACGCTGGCATTAATCCCTTAGCTCAATCCTCTGGCCTTGTGGGGGGTGTTTTATAATCAACTAATTGAGAAAGAAAAAGTCCTAGCTTGGTTTATGAATAACTTGGCTTATTCCATGGATACAAGTTGAAATTAGACTGCTGCTTCATTATAGCACCACTCGAATGTGACTTTAAAAGATAGCAATAAAGGGGTACCTGAGTGGCTCAGTTGGTTGAATGTCTGACTCTTGTTTTTGGCTCAGGTCATGATTTCAGGGTCCTGGTGTCTATCCCAACCTTGGGCTCTGCACTCAGTACAGGGTCTGCTTGTCTCTCCCTGCCCCCTGCTTGTGTTCTCTCTCTCTCTCTCTCATAAATAAATAAATAAATAATAAATAAATAAATAAATAAATAAATAAATAAATAAATAAAATCTTAGAGAGGGAGAGGGAGAGAGCAATGAAGAGAAATCCCTGTAGGGTCAGCACTTTGTGACAAGAGAAGTGTGCTTTAGTAAAGATATATGTAGATTCCTGAGTGGTGGCAAATGCCTTGTTGTGAAAGCAGAGGCTAGCTAGAAGGGAGAAAGATTTGAAAATAGGGACAAGGAGATTTGAGCATGTGGGAGCAGGTAGAAAGTATAAAGATCTTTGTAGTGATGTCAATTCCCATCAGGGAGCATCCTCTATGGGAGAGATATGGACAACCAAGCAAAGCGAACAATCTGCCAGTCAATATCAGCCAGGCTCTGTCATCTTTTACTCCAATGCCGGCCCAATAGAGTAGTCACTGTGAAGCAGTAGAGTCTATGCATGGGCCCCAAAGCATGGATTGGCACTTGCGAAGGTTGAGCTAGCTGCTGTTGCTTCCAAATGTCCAACATGCCAGCCACAGGGCTCAACATTGAGCCCCAGTATAACACAGTAGGAAACCATTTAGGCACAATGGTGGCAGGTCGATTACATTGAACTCTTTCCATCGTGGAAAGGGAAGCTATTCATCTTGACTAGAGATGACACATATTCTAAGTATGGATTTGCTTTTCCTATTTGCAGGATGTTTCTGTCTAGGGCCGTATAAAATGTTTGATCTAGTAATGTAGTAACCTATTTCACATGATCTCAGACCAGAGGACCAACTTTATAGTAAAAGAGATGAGCATTGGGCACATGACCATGGGATCCAGTTATCCTTTAACGTAGTACACCTCCCAGAATATCCTGACCTGACAGACTGATGAAACGGACCTTTGAAGGCTCAACTCAGGTGCCAGTTTAAAGGTGAAACTCTTCGAGAATAAGGCACTACTCTCCAGTATGTGTTATATTCCATCAATCAACAAATGAGTTCAGAAATAGAAGTGGCCCTGTTTACTAGAACTCTTAATGATCGGCTTGGATAATTTGTTCTTTTTCCTGTGATTTTAAGTTTGGAACCTTCCATCAGGGAACACCAAAAGAGCTCTTTTAAACCTTCAGCTATAGCTGCCACCTGGTTACTTTGAATGTCTTGTGATAAGAAACTAGTGGACAAGAAGGAGAGTCATTATATTGGCAAGAAAGTTGGCCTTGATCATCAAGAGGAAGTAGAGTGGCTGTTACGTGACAGCAGCAGGAGGAACATATGTAACATCCAGATGATCTACTGGATCATCTCTAGATACTCCCCTCTTCAATTTTAGTGATAGCCAGGTACAACAACCATGGACTGAAAATGGCCTGATGCCTAGGGGTTCAGACTCCTCAGGGGGTGAGGGTCTGAGTTGCTTCAAGAAGTATGCTATTTATGCTGAAATGAGTAGTAGATGAAGAAGAAGATAAGTACCTTTTATGCTCTAAAGACTAGCTGTGGTGGCTGCTGTATTTTGTTCTTTTGTAAGCTTCCCTAGGAGAAAAAAAGACTGATTAAAATTCGGAAGTTCTTCTTCCAAGGTTGAGTGGACTTACTATATGAAGCACATAGATGTACGTAGTACAAGGACGAGCCATAATCACGCTGCGTGAGCCTCCCAGCTGCCCCTTTCAGGATTGAGGCACTCATTCCCTTACTGGGAGGAGTTCTGGCTGCTTATAGTTCCCAACTAAAACCGTCCCTAGGAATTTTCCTTGTCAATGGGAGGTATCTCACCGACAGTACTTTCCCTTCTCTGGGGGAAACTTTGCTTAGTGACTGGTCTATACAGAGAATATGAAGATCTAGGCCCCTTTGCTTTAGTTCAGGCTAACTCTGCAGAGCCATCCTAGCTCCAGACCTCCTCATGAGATTGGCTGAGGCTTCTGGTACACCTGTATGGTGGTTCAACTTCTCACTCTCCTTAGTCCTGCTTCTCCCATTTCTTTAGAGGTGTTGTTTCCTACAGTGCTTTATATTAAACCTCCCCCCCCCCCCCAATCTCTGCTATGTAGCTTGTTTCCTTTGGAATCTGACTCAGGCCTAAGGTGATTTCAAGTGTGCACAGAACCCAAATTCAGGAAAAGCTGAACTCTCCAGATTCCGGAAGCTGAAAAATCATAATAGAGGTAAGCCATGTGGAGCCAGTTTCCAGAAGTAAAGGGTTTGATCTTCATTTCAGGCATTGTCCATTAATGTGAATTAGCTATGCTATTTGAGTCTGCTCCTCTGTATCTGTTTGCTTCCACTTATCAAATTCTTGATTTATGCCCAGATCAAATGGTATAAAGAGGGATCTGTATCTCCCTCCAAATACTAACCAAATACAAAAGAGGAAATAATGACTTTATAGTGAAGAAATCCGGCAGAAACCAACTTGACTGTGTGATCAAGGTAAATATTACCTTGGGACAGGTAAGCACAATGTGTCTCGAAATGTAGTTTCTGAGAAGAGTACAGTGTCATTTCTTTGGCATTGCTGCCTTGGATGCTTGGGTTGATTGTGGTCATGAGTACACAGTGGATAGACCTAAGTTTAGAGTCACCTTATAGAATAAAAGACCTGTACTCCTTTGTTTGTTTCAAGTTTTTATTTAAATTCCAATTAGTTAACATACAGGGCAATATTAGCTTCAGAAATAGAATGTAGTGATTCATCACTTACATACAACACCCAGTGCTCATCACAAGTGCCCTCCTTAAAAACAAACAAACAAACAAACAAAAAACCAAACAAGCGCCCTCCTTAATCACCATCATCCATTTAGCCCATTCTCCTTCCACCTCCCCTGCCCAGCTACCCTCAGCTTGTTCTCTATAGTAAAGAGTCCATTTTATGGTTTGCCTCTATCTTTTCTTCCCTTATGTTTGTCTGCTTCATTTCTTAAATTCCACATATGAGTGAAATCATATGGTATTTGTCTTTCTCTGACTTATTTCACTTAGCATGATGCTCTCTAGCTCCATCCATGTGGATGCAAATAGCAAGATTTCATTCTTTTTATGGCCAAATAATATTCCATTTTATATATACCACAGCTGCTTTATCCATTCATGAGTCAATGGACATTTGGACTCTTTCCATAATTTGGCTATTGCTGATAAGGCAGCTATAAACATTGGGCTACATTTGTCCCTTTGAATCAGTAGTTTTGTATCCTTCGGGGTAAATACCTAGTAGTGCAATTGCTGGGTCATAGGGTAGTTTTATTTTTAACTTTTTTGAGGAACCTCCACACTGTTTTCCAGATTGGCTATACCAGTTTGCATTCCCACCAACAATTTAAGAGGGTTCATTCCCCTTTCTCCACATCCTTGCCAGTATCTGTTATTTCCTATATTGTTAATTTTAGCCATTTTGACAGGTATCAGGCAATACCTCATTGTGATTTGTATTTCCCTGATAATGAGTGATGTTGAGCATCTTTTCTTGTCTGTTACCTGTCTGCGTCTTCTTTGGAAAAACGAAAAGACCTATACTCCTTAAGACTATGAAGGATGGGAAGTAGGAAAAAACTAAGGAACCATTCTAGATTGAAGGATACTAAGGAGACAAGTAAAAGTACTTATAAGTACAATCCTAGCCCAGAGGTGAAAACCACTATTACGACAGATGGCAAATTTGATGCCAGTAGATGGCACCATCAGAATGGTGTCTGTAAATTGATGATAGTATAATAATGTTTATTTCCTGACTGGAAGGAATGAATGCTATTAATATAAAAGAGTATCCTTGTTTGGGAGGTAGGAGGTACACACTGCAGTATTTAAAGGTAATGAGTCAACAACACATCTTTCTCTGAAGAGAAATGAGGCAAATGTAAAATTTAACAATCAGGGAATCTGTGAAGAGCATGCAGCAGTTCTTTGTATTATGCTCATACATTTCCTGTAGGTGTTAAATTATTTCAAAACTTGACAAGTTTAAATTAAAGAGAGAATCTGATTGGCTCAGTTTACGACCATCCCTTCAGTTTAGACAGAAAGCAGATCATTCCACTTTCCTCATTGGACGATGCTAGTCAATGGATGGTTCATTTCAGGACACTGGTTGTTCTTTGTCTTGTCAATATGGCCAGGGTGCAGGGCCATCATCAAACATGAAATGTTTGCCTAAGTTTCCTTAGTAGAGCTTGGACCCATGGGTACTGTGAAGGGTGTTTAGTATGTTTCTCAACAAAGAACTTGAAGTCTTTCTCTTCATTAAAACAACAAATATTTTTTTTCAGAATATTTACATTGTCAGTGCTGTACTTTTCTTGCCCACCAGATTTTACATTCAGATAGATCCTTGTCTGGGTGTCAGCTCAACTAGTTTATGACCTATTTATTATTAGGGTCCCTTTTATAGAATAGGTACAAATATACCCAACTAATGGGAGTTTGTGTTGAGTAAATAAATAATGGAAGTAAAGTGCTCAGCACAATCCCTGGCATATAGTTAAGCCCTCAATAAATCATAGGGGGTCATGGGTTATTATGGTTTTTATTTTCTTACTTGTCATCCTTCAGCCTGGGAGAAGTTTAGGGTTTGTTGTTGTTGTTTTGTTTTGTTTTTGTTTTTTCATTTTAATTATATTTGAGTGGTTAACCTTTGACACTTCTTTGAAGGAAAAAGATTTGCTTTGGGAACTGTCAGCCAGATTTTTCCATCTCTATGCTCTTAGATCTGTAGTCAATGTTTTTCAATTTGTAGGGGTTAAATGAGGACAGCAAAATATTGTTGGTATAGTATTTAATTCCAAGCCCTTCACTTCTATTTGGTTAAGTGCTTTATGATCCATTTTATTTGTTAGTCCCAACACAGTCTTATGAGGTCCATGATCATTTTTAGCTTAAGTGAGTTCATGTAACCTCACGAAGGTCAGTGGTGGTGCTTAACTTCAGTTCCTTCAAATCCTAGAGTTATACGTGGTCCTTGGGGCCTTGCCATTTCTCTTGATTTCTGTGTTTTTGACATGGTTATAGATGTAAGCTGTTGTTCAAAAGAAAGAAAGCAAAGAAAGCAATATGACTTTTTAATGAAAGAAGTTAAATCAAGCAAGACCCTATCAGCTCTGCATTAATTTTTTTTTTTTTAAGTTTTAGCTTAGGAATGTCACTTTTTTGAATCTTTCTCATGTGTTCTATATTTTTTCCTTTACAAATTCGTTAAGCATCAGACCACTCAAATAATTTCAATATTTAATATTTGACATTTTATGAATTGACTGTTCATCAAGCATTAGGGAATCTTTTTCTTGGCTAATCCTTTCCTTCTGTATTCAGGACAGTGTCAAAATCTGCACTATTCTCACCTTCTATTGAAGGAAATGAGAGAATTACAGAGGTAATGCATTTGGAAATGTAGCTAATACTATCTAATGCTATGCAATTTTGAGATCTTAAAATGAAGCCTTGGTTCTCAGAAGCCCTAAAAAAGGGATTTTCTGGAAGATATTTTTCAGAAACATGAAGCAAATTTCTGAAAGTCAAAGAGCTTAATGAAAAAGTAGCGGTCCTTGTTCCACCCTATTCTGTTCCCTGGTCCTGAGATACAGAGCCAAGCCCTTTAAACTCTTACCTCCTATTTCTAAATAATAAACAAATAATGTTATTTCCTGATTATTTTTTAACTTTAAACACTATCTAATAAGTTGGATTGTATTGGCTTTTTAGAGACTTGTATCAGTTCTATTTTACTGTATAGCAAATTACCTCAAAACTTGGAACCTCAAAGCAACGGTCATTTGTTTTCTCACAGTTTCTCTGTGTCAGAAATGTGAATGCAGTTTAGCTGGATGCCTCTAGATCAAGGCCTCAAGCTATTGGCTGCCATCAAGCTATTGGCTCAGGCTGTGGTTTCCTCCTGTGGCAGAGGAACCAATTCCAAACTCATTCAGGTGGTTCTTGGAAAAATCCTGTTCTGCGGGTCGTTGGACTGAGGATCTTCTATCATTTGTAAATGCTGGCAAGAGACCTCCTTCCATTCTTTACCATGTGAATCTCTCCATAAGACAGTTCACAACATGGAAGCAGGTTTCCTTCAGAATGAGCAACAGAGAGAACATGAAAGTTGGAAGCCCCCGTTCTCAGTATTTTTATAATCTAATATCATCATATACCTTTTGCTCTATTTTGCACCTTCTGCTATATTCTGTGGGTCAGTAAATTAAGCCCACACTCAAGTGGAGGAGATGAAACTAGGGCTTGGATAGCAGAGGGCAAGGTCTATCGGGAGCCATCTCAGAGAGTGCATTTCATAGTTCATTGTCTAGACCCCAATAATCCAAATCCATCCCACATGCAAATGCATTCACTCCCAACCGATAGCTCCCAAAGTTTCATCTCATGACAGCATCAGCTCGAAATCCAGAATCTTACTTAGGTCCAGGCCAATGATGGTGGATAGAATTCATCATCAGATGTAGTTCCTTAAACACAGCTCCTCAGACACGTATCTCTTCAATCTGTAAAGCTATGAAACTAAAGAGACAAATAATCTCCTCTCCTTTCCTCCTTCAGTGTACAATGGTGGGACAGACATAGGCTTTTTTTTTTTTTTTGAATAAAATTTACTGCTAAAAAAGGGAAGGGGATGGGATGCAGAAGGAAGTCATTGACAGGAATTCTGAAATTCTAGCCAAATATTTGATGGTTAAGTCTTAAGGTCTGGAATAATTCTTCATGGCTTTTGGTTCTGTTCTCTGGGTTCCTAGTTCCACCTCTTAGTCATCCATTTTTCCTTTTCTTTAAGAAAGGTATCATGTGTTTACCTTTGAGTAGTATTTGCTTCTTGTCCAGGATTTTGACCTTGTTCCACTGCTTTCTATGTCATAGATTCCTCTTGTATCCCCTAATTCCTGTGTTACCAACTTTCAATTTAAAGTCTAAGCTCTTGGCAGCCCAGGTGGCTCAGCGGTTTAGCACTGGGTGCTAAACCTTCAGCCCAGGGTGTGATCCTGGAGACCTGGGATTTAGTCCCACAGCAGGGTCCCTGCATGGAGCCTGCCTCTCTCTCTCTCTGTGTGTCTCTCATGAATAAATAAATAAAATCTTAAAAAAAAAAAAAACACAACACAAAGTCTGAGCTATTGAGTCTCTTTGGTAAAGCCTGGACCACAGTGACCCACTTACAAGGGAGGTTGGAGACTTGAAAATCTTAAGCTTCTATATAGTGGAATGCTGAATCTTCTGAAACTCAAAAGATTGAGAATTTCCTCCACAGAGGGGAAGGGTTTAGATGCTAGTCAAAGGAATGACAAAGGTTTCTTACCTCCATCTTTTGTGCTTAAGTAATGCATTTGCTTACATATATATCTGCAAAGTATATGGTCTTTACACTGATACTTTACAAGTATTATTTTTATTTTATTTTAAGTCCACAGAGACTAAACTCAGAACAAAACCCCATAGTAAAGTACAAGGAAATTACTTGCCAACTCTACTCCATAAATCTAGTCCTTAGATTCTTGTCTGTCCATATGTTCTATCTAACTCAGACCATCTTCCCTACCTTTAATCTGACTACTTCTATCTCTACTGCTCTACAAAAACTCAGCTGAAACATTCCCTCCTCTGTGGAAACCTCCCTAATCACTCTTATTTAAAGACACTTTCCTTCATGCTTCCCATAGTATTCTCTAGACCAGCAGTCACTTGAAACAACCTTTTTTTTTTTTTAATGTGGAAAATGAAAGTTTAAAAAATCAACACCATTTATTCTAACAAAACTGGTCAGAACCTTTATGTTGTAAATTATAAAATAGTAATGAAATATCAAGAACTACTTAAATAAATGAAGTGTCATAATGTATACTGTATTCATGATGCTGCTTCTCAACAAATTAATCTACATGAAACAATACATTTGAATGAATGAGTGTTCTGAGGAGTAAAACATTGTGCATATAGCTTTCTTCAGCATAAAAATGAAATAACACCATTATTAAAACTATCATTTTTTACCACAATGATATTAAAGCTAAAATAGAATAAATACAACAAGGACAGCAAAACAACCATGACCAGGAACATATACTATTTCTCAGGCACTGGGCTAAGAACTTTACATGGATTATTTAATTCTCATAATACTCCATAAGTTTTACTATTATTTTTTTCTAAATTTCTTTATTGTGGTAAAATACATATAACATGAAATTTATGTTAGTCACTTTTATTTTTATTTTTATTTTTTAGTGGGGGAAGGACAGAGAGAGAAAGAATCTTAACCAGACTCCATGCTCCGCACAGAGCCAATGGCAGGGCTCGATCTCACAACCCTGAGATCATGACCTGAGCTGAAATCAAGAGTTGGACACTTAACCAACTGAGCCACCCGGGCACCTCCATGTTAACCACCTTTAAATGTACAGTTCAGTAATATTAAATACATTCATAGTGTTGTGTAACTACCACCACCATTCATTTTCAGAACTCTTTCATCCTGTGAAACTGAAACTTTTCATACATTAAACAATAACTTCCTATTCCCCTTCCCCCCAGACCCTGGAAACCACTATTCTTTCTATTTCCCTGATTTTGACTACTCTAGGTATATCATATTAATGGAATCATAAAATGTTTGTCTTTTTTTTTTTGATTGGCTATTTTACTCAATGAAATAATACTCTCAAGATCCATCCATGTAGTAGCATGTGTCAGAATTTCCTTCCTTTTAAGGCTGAATAATATCCCACTGTATGTATGTACTACATTTTGCTTATCCATTCATCTTGTTGATGGATAATTGGGTTGCTTCCTCATTATAGCTATTGTGAATAATACAGCTATCAACTTGGGTGTACAAACATCTCTTGGAGCAATAGCTTCCACTGGAATGACACTTCTATGTAATAACCAAATAAACTGATTGTACCAGGTAAGTCTCAATGGAGAACAAAATTTAACTCAAGTGATATAGGATATTTTAATGGAGAGATACCTGTATTTGGGTATAGAGGCTTAAGGGAACTTATTAATAAGATGTGTTGAGATATCCAGACATTAGTAATAGCAGAAAGCAGTTAGCATCTTTAGTTCTGAATAGCCAAGGAAAGGAAATAGTATTAACAGAGTCCAGTGAAAGCTGGAGCTAAAATAAAGGATCCACAGGAAGTAGCTGAACCCCTGGGAAGGTGTAACCCCTGCTATAAAACTGGCCCAGAGTCAGTAGTTATGAGGACAAAATACCTCAACCTCTTTTTCTTCCTGTATTCTGATCTTTTTGCCCATAAATCTCATTGGTTTAGCCCAATCAGTAGCAAGAACCAACTGTCTATCTAGGGTGATGCAAACCTTATATTAGTCAGTCTCATGGAGAGGGAGCAAAGCAGAGAAGGACGAAGAAGATGAAGAAGGAGTCTTCCTTCAATGAACAATTTTAAATCTTAGAATTTATGGACAGGGATACTTGACTTCCTGTTCTATCACTGAAGACATTTCATTCAAACTTTTCTATCAACTTAGATGCAGGGAAATGAGGCACATTGTTCATGAACTTTCTTTGTTTTTCATAGCAATGCGCCTTTAAAAACTGGATCAGAAAGTAGAATGGCCAGAAACGGATCATTTAACACTTTATGCTAAATGACATGAACATTTTAAATTTACTTATATCAAACTCACTCCCAAGAAAGAATCAAAGGCTGCTCCGTATAGGCTATAGTCGCAGCTTCTGTCCCTAGATGGTGTTCATGCATGGGTGAGGAGAAATGCTGACTGAGGAGAAAAAAGCTGAAATTGAAGAGAATCTGTCAATGATGAAAAATGAACTGTACGGGCTTTTAGACACACTGCGTGACCAGATGGGTAAAATTAGAGATTGTTTGAAGAAGCTTCTATAAAGGAGCCATGATTGAATAAAATCATTTCGTGATGTGCAAAAAGCAATATATATTTGTGTATGTTTTTTGGGAATGAGTGTAAAGAGAAGGGCAATTAATAATACTGAAAGCAACACACAGAGAAAGTGTAATATCTAATAGCTTTCCATTATCTAGGAGGACAAGTGATAGTATTAAGAAACACATGGCGAAAGAACTTTTATATTCATAGAAACTTTCATCATATTTTTTGACTTTTTTTTCCATCTTGCAGAACCTCCATCAATATCTCATCAATTGTCCAATTCTCCAGGACAATAGCAGAGTATAGGCAATTATAGGGCTGCATTTGCACAGAAGAGAGAGAGAAGGATTCAGATTCTGACCTAAGTTTGAATTTCAACAGAACTTTCTGTCTCTAAGTTTAGTACTAAATAAGTAGATCTTGCTGCATTTCGATGCATTTTTACTACGTCTCCCCTTTTGATGTTAACAACCATGTCCATCACATCTTCCCAATGCAATTTGCCATGGGTGACCCCATTTCAAAGCAATGTTTGTTTAGCAAAGGTAGTTTACCCTGGCAAAGTTTTCTAAATAATTCATAGATGATTTCTATCAACTGAGAAATGTTGCTCTCCAAGTATAAAAAAGTGAGTAGTCAATATCTATCTTTAATTAGACAAAAAGTGCCTTTTTCAAGGAGTATAGTATGTAACTAAAATTTAGAAATAAGGAGTGCAATTCTCATAATGCCATTACTTGTTACATAAGATGACAAATAATTACAAAAGCCTTTTCTTTTTTAAGATTTTTTTCTTATTTATTCGAGAGAGAGGGGAGAGAGAGGGGGAGAGAGACAGAGAGTGAGTGAGCACGCATGAGCAGGGGGTAGGGGAAGAGGGAGAAGCAGACTCCCCACGGAGCAGGGAGCCTGATGTGGGGCTCAAACCCAGGACTCTGGGATCATGACCTGAGCCAAAGGCAGACGCTTAACCGACTGAACCACAAAAGCCTTTTCTAATGGGAATTGTTCTATAGCTTGCAACTCTAAGCTCTTGGTGATGGGGTATTGAGAAATTGGTCCCATCTGTACTTATATGACCAGTGAACATTTTAACCAGTTATGAATCTCGCCTTAAAATAATATGCTATCAACTTACCCCTGCTCACTTACAAACCTAAAATAAAAATTAAAAAGTGGAATGAGAAAGAAGCAAAAAATCCTGGGAATCAGAAGATCTTGCTAGTTGACCTTTTGCCACTAAGAACATGCAGAACTGCTTAGAGTTAGTCTGAAACAATGAAATTAAGGATTCTTTGACATCCCTAAATATATAAACTAAAAGTAATTCGGAACTCTTTATTTACCACATCTTTAAAAAATGGACTATAAAAAAGAGTCAATCCTTAAATAAAATTTTGTATAAATAATTGTGCTCTTTATCCTTTTTCCTAATGTGAATATCTTTAGTCCTCTCAACCACTTGAAATTCTTAAAAGCTTCATACATTTTTTTTCCTTTTGGACCTTTGCTTATAATTTTCCTTCCCCTGTGCCCTGCCCTCAACTGGATAAATCATACTTATCCTGAGTCCCCTCCAAATCTGGGTTAAGTGAGCAAGAATGTACCCTCACAATTGTAGAGGCAGTATGTCCATGCCAGGGTAGGCTAAGTTTGCAATAGTAATAATCCCAAGTTCTCAATAGGCTTAGCATAATAAGTCTTTGATTCTCATCTATACTACATATCCAGTGCTGATTCACAGGAAGTTTATGATCATTGTAACTACTCAGGGGCCCTGGTAATGAAAACTTTACTTGATACACACACTTATCACCTTAGGAATGAATTATGTCCTGGCTCCTGAAATCTAATGGAAATGACACATCATTGGTCCTCACTAATCACTGGCCAAAGCAAGCACACGGGCCACCCTTTTCCAACTTCAGTATTCGTTCAACAGTCCTAGTGACTATCAGCTGTCACCTTGGTGAAGGGTAAGACTTTAGCATCCAACAACTTGGGTTCACATTCTGTTTCTTTTCCTTGCTGGCTGTAATATTTGGCAAGTTATTTAATCTATCTTTTGTCTCAGGTTCTCATCTATAAAATGGTGCTTATAACGGTACATTCTCTTTGGATTTTGAAAATTAAATGAGTTAACACATGTAAAATGCTTATAATAGTCCCTGACATTACATTAAATCAGAATTAGCTATCATTTTACCCCATATGTAGCTTTTCCTGCATCATAATGTAATGTGTTTCCATAATCATTTCCCCTACAGAAATTCCCATGTTAGTGGGAATATCCTTCCTCAGTCTTGCAACTTTAGAGTTTGTAGAGTAGGAACAGGTATTTTATTCCCTTTGAGTTTTTAGATGTCTGTACTAGCTCTTTCAAATTATTAAGATGCTGCTTATGAAATTGCTGCCTCTATGCAGCAAATTGCACTGTGGCTTAGCTTTCTTATATACTCAACCAACGTTGAAGTGCCTTAGCCATGGAGATAATTTGGTTTACTCAGGAAACTTAAAGAATGAAATAACTACTTTCTGCCTGGGTATCTTTTATTTATATTGCATAGGAGGTACTTGTGAAAGATGACAAAGACTCCTAACTCTCATTGCTTCATCAAAAATAAAAGAGTTCCATACACCTAAAAATGGAAAATATTTTCTTCCTTTAACTGTTTTCAGTAAACTTTCATGAACAATGTATGAATTACATAGAGCAGAGTTTAAATGACAAGTGGGTAACAAGAACATATCAAACTTCAATGCAATTTCACTCACAATTTGATTCGGCAAGGCAAGAAAAATAGGTTGCTTAAAAACTGTCAGAATTGCAGTCCAGGGTTGTTGACAGCTGTGAAGAAAAGTTGAATAACGCTGTGCTGAAAAGGTCAACGTTTCTTGTTGATATCGTTGGTTAGATGGGAAAGCCTTTGGGATTGTCAAGTGCCCCCTCCAGGGACATATATTGCACTGAAAGTTGAGAGGTCAGACTTTCTGAGATAAGGAGCAGGACTTGTTTTCTTACAATAGTTCTGAACTCAGAGGTCATTCGTGAACTCTTTTGAATCACTTTTCCCCCAAAGGCTCAAGTAAAGAATGTGGGTTAATAAAACTGGTAATAGTAAGGTTTGCAGGAGACACGAGAACATTATTCTGTGCCTTTTAACTGAGTTTCATAGTGTGTTTGGAGAGAAAGTAAAAATAGAGGAAACCTAGTGAAGGGGATTTAGCTGAAAAAAAAAAAAAAGGAAATAAACACATTGGTGATTTTTTTTTTTTCATTACAAACTCTACCACTGTGGATCACCTTCCTTTATTTACTATTTTCCTTTCTAAGCCCCATAGTTTTTGAGGGTGGATCTATATTCTAAATAAAATGATTGGCTTCCACCAAATAATCTCAGTGTTGGATGTGAAAATCAAATAATTCTAACATTGAGATGATAATCAATTAATAAGAAAATGTATCTTTTGGCCAATAATTCTTTCTGATCTGTGGCATTCCTTAGTGCTTTGCATCCCAGGAGTTTAGAACATTTAGAACATATGCATCATTAACCCTAATAAAGTACTTTCATATAGTGTTCCTTTCATTTAATAGATATGGATATTTATATTATAAAATAATCATTGGAACAATAATCTTTGGGATTAATAAACCAATCATCAATATTTTCCATTAAAAAATATACCAACATCTTTCAAGATTGATGGGTTAAATCATTTATTGAAAACCTTTTATCCAGGCATTAGTATTGTGCAGACTTGGATTAGAACATCATTCCCATATTGTGGGCTAGTGACAAAGCCAGGCTACTCTGCTCTTTAAAAACCCAGCTTAACATGATGGTAGCAGGAAGGTGAACCAGTGAACTGAGTCACCAGCTCTCATATAGGTTGTGCTTCTACCTTTCTTGACCCTCCAAAGCCATATAAGTAGGCTGCAGGCTGCAGTGAATTAGGACAGCTGAATCCATAAGTTATCAATTTTGGTACAGTAATACACAATATGAGCAAATACATATTAATTCTGCTCATTGTCAATGCTTGTCAATACTTATCATTATGTTTCTAGCACTTTTCCCATCATTTATATGTGTTACCTCATGGAACATTCATATTAACATTATGGTGTATTTTTGTCCCTATTTTACAGATGAGTTAACTATGGCACAGAGAGGTTTTCCTGAACTTGCCAAATTCCTCATGCTAGTAAGTGGTAGGGCCAGATTAAAATCTAAGCAGTCTTGTTCCAAAGTCATTGGTTCATATATTCTGACCTATGTTGTTAGGCATGGCTTCCTAACTCTCAACCATATGAATGGACTCCAGAAAAATTTTCTTTGCATTTTAAAATTGTACTTATTCTCATACTTGTTCATGTACTATTAACTGAATATATATATTTAAGCAGGAAGCCTCACTAGCTTGAAGAAGAATACTCTAGTGGGCACGTAATACAGCTTTCATCCACTGGAAGGCAAATCTTTTATTTCACAAAAAACAGAATGATTGCTGTCAAGGGCTAGGGGGTGAAGGAAAAGGGGAGTGTAGATACAAGGGTCCAAATTTTCAGTTATAAGAATAAGTTCTGAGCATCTAATGTACAGCATGATGATATAGTAAACAATATAGTACTGTATACTTGAAAGTGGCCAAGGAAACATCCTAAATGTTTCATCATACATTCACACACAAAGAATCAGCTGTGTGATGATGGATGCATCAATCATCTTGATCATGGTAGTCATTCCACAATGTATATCAAGTCAACACATTGTACATTTTAAATATATACAATTATATTTGCCAATTACTCCTCAATAAATTTGGATATTTTACTGCTATTTTAGTCTGTTGCACCCCACCTCACCTCAAGTCTGTTCCCTATAAAAATGTTTTGATACATTAAATATTTTTCTTTATTTTTTAGGAGGTTTGTAGAAGTGAATATTAAAATTCTAATTCTTAGCATTTAAATAATGACAAAGTTGAAGTTCATATATACTTAATCTACATCAGGTAACTAATTTGTTGCTTCAGTGAATTCTTCTCAGACACTAGATAAGAGTATACTATCAATTGGTTTTGATTTACTTTTTATGAAGTGAGAATAGGGATGGAATTTGGAAGTAAGAAACTAGGATTTTAGTTTCTCTGAATATTAGTGGCCTATCATGTTTGTGATACAAAAACTATAAAATGACATTGTAAAATTCTCTTTTGTTATCAAAATATCCAACCATAGATAAAGAAAAACTTAAATATACATTCATTGAAAAAATTACCTGATTTATTTTACTGATTATGAGTTAAGACAATACATGGTATCTGGTTCTCTGTATTTCTAAAATGGGTGAGGACTTTTACAGACCTGAATGAAAGGGATGAGTATCTGGGTAAGGAGGCTAAACAATGATTTTTTTCTCAAAATAGGAATAAAAACCTCTAAAAGAAAAATTGCATTAATCCAGCACTCACTTTTGTACAGTCAAATGTCTAATTGCATCTCTTTGCCTTTCCATTTGTAACATTCCAGGCAGGTGGCATGCTAGCTGGTGTTTATCATAATTACACTGCATCTTACCACCTGAGTAGAAAACTACTGAAATGTTGCACATAAATCTTTCAATGTAATAAAATTACATATCAGGACATCCATATAGGTAGAGGAGATGTGAACAGAGCACTATACATATTACTAACAGTGATTATATAATTTCTTGGCAGATTAACAGTTATTGTTCCCTTTCCCTTACCTCCACCCCCTGGACAAGAGTAGAAATGTTCAAGGTCACTGTCATTCATTTTTCACAGTCTCAGGGACCTTTGAATGATTCAACATAACCAAGTGACCATACCATTTTAAAGGGCATTAACATTCCTATTAAGCTCTTGAGAATTTTGACCTTTCTTAAATGTCAGAAAAGGGATATTCTGCAGATAAATTGTGATCAACTAGATGCATGATATACCAAGTGTTTGGGTTCTTCTGTCTACTTCAGACCTCATGGGAGATGATGGGTTTAGTGAAATGTTGTTTTCTATTATGCAAGAGTATTTGATAATTTGTTTAGCAGTTCTCTTGGCATAGAAAGCGCTACAAGTTCTGACATTGGTGACCACAGAATTGTATTCATCTGAACCAGTCTCCACACTTTACAAATAAGAAAACTGAGGCTCAGAGAAATGAAAGGATTTGCCCCAAATCAGCCCATTATTAGCAGAACTGGGAATAGAATCCTGGTCTTCTGACTCTTAGCTTGATATTCTTTCGACTTTATCACGCTGAACTGCACTTTTTCTCTCCTGTACTCTTCTGTCTTTTTATGCAATTCATTATATGCTGAAGTTCCAAGCAGAGGAATTGAATTTTTCATTATAATTTTAATAAGGTGCCACAAAACATGAAATTCACATTTGAATCCCAATTTTCCTTCTTAGACCACAAAGAGTGCTGAATAGCAGAGACAAACCAAAACCACAGAAATTACCATTGTGTCTGGACTTTCCAATGTTGATGATTATACATGTGACTATAAATCCAAACACCTCTCTTACTGTGCCTTTTTAAGGTTTATAATCCTATATACAGCTAATTATCAGCCCTGCCAGCTCTTTGACTAATTTTGTTTTCTTTTAGCTCAAATAATCCTGGCTTAGACCCTAGTAAAACATCTGTCAGGAAGACTCAGAATGTGGGGTGAGAGGTGTGCGCATGCCTGCGTATGTGTGTGTGCAAGCGTGGGCGCTTGTGTGTATCTTTTCCCTCCACAAAACCCAAGGAATTTATTTTTTTCTTCCACAGAACTCCCAAAGTATTACGACTTTGTAAGTGCTGATTCTCCTGTGCTTAAATTGCTGGTTTCCTACACATAAAAGGTTGGGAAGAGTTGTCTTTGGCAGTTGCTGATATAGTTGGCATTCACTGGGATTAAGTGAAAAAAAAATCCATTGCCTAAAAGATGACATTTTCAAAATGGATGTCCTAAACCAAATAGGAAACTACATGAAGTCAGATTTATTCTATCTTAAAATTAGCTGGAATCCCTGAAAACTGCATTTGTATCTCAAAGAACACACTTGTAACGTTATTCATAAAGAGAATATATATATATATATATATATATATATATATATATATATATATATATAATTTTAGAGTTCTGAGAAAGCGCTTTTATCTGATTTGAATTTATTATACCTCATGAAATACCATTGTTTGGACAGTGTGCCAGTTGTCATGTTATCACTATAAATTTTGCACTGAAATGGCAGTTCCCTCGCTTTCCTGCTACATAGCGTTTTCCCCACCTCTTATTGTCAGCTCTGAAAACCACTTTCCTATTGCCCAAATTCCCTGCTGGGCACAATCGTTTTACCGAGGCACAGCTCTGTTTCTTTTATTTATGACCAGCCCCCCTTTTCTAAATTGCTTAGAGAGCCATATATTATTACTGAAATAAATTGTTACAACTGAAAAGGTCCTTGACAATCACTCAATCCAGCCCTTTCATGTGATAAATGAAGACCAGGAAGTGTAAGTGCCCTGCTCAAGTTCAGAACTTCTTAGTGGCATTGATGGAAACAGAACCCATATGTCCCTATATTAGCTTTTTGCTCATTCTGCTTTTCCTATTCTTCTCCCTTTGATAGGCTGTAAACATTTAGTCAGATTTGGTATGATAAACTCTGGATAGATCTGATTGGTTATTATAAAGCAAAATGACTTTATAATCCTCAGAAAGCCCCAAAGCACCCATAACCTATAATCTTCAAAACATTTCTATGAAGTTGATCCATTGTATCTTTGTTTTAACAGAATCCATGGCTCACTTAAAATCTCAGATCATGTTTCAACTGAGGGCTCATCTTGAATCTGACCTTTGCAAACTGCAGGTGCCTGGAGGTCTGGTGTAAGGGACCTACTGGGAGGATATTCAAATAAGAGATATAAGAGCATTTTGGAAATGAAAAGAACCTCTGCAATTGGACAAAGAGGGAGTAAAACATGGAAGCTGGCTGGAGAGGTCTCAGTTGAGAACGGGGAATGAAAATAGGGATAAACAGTGAGAAGAACAGCAGATTCTCTCACTAACACGTGTCCTCTAGCCATGCCACAAGGACCAATGAATATATCCAAAGAAGGGAGATGTTAAAAAAAAAAAAAAAAGTTAAAGAAATTACATAAAAAAAAGCTACTTTAACTAAAATTCCTATGAGATCTTTGGTGTATAAAGAAAGCAGCATGTAAGTCAAAACCAGAACACACAAAATAGCACAAGTCAGTTCTGTAGCTTCCACATGGAATTCAGCACTGCTTAAATCAATGGAGGCCTTCAGACGACTCAATGTTCTGGTATCAGTGGGATCTATTACCTAACTTTTTTCTGGAGCAGACCCCAAACTCTTAACCAAGTTCTTGTGTGGGAAAGATTACAGATGGCTTGGAGAGTGTATGGTCTATTTGAATAAGGGACTGAAAAACTTTTGGGTGAAGGCATCCAAATCATAAAGGAAGAAATAAAACTGTCACTATTTGCAGATGACATGATACTATCTCTATATAGAAAACTTAAAGATTCTACCAAAAATCTTTTGGCACTGATAAATGAATTCAGTAAAATTGCAAAATACAAAATCAATGTACTGAAATCTGTTATATTTTTATACCTTAATATTGAAATATTAGAAAGGGAAATTAAAGGGCACCTGTGTGGCTCACTGGTTGAGTGTCTGCCTTTGGCTCAGGCCATGATCCCGGGGTCTTGAGATCAAGTCCTGCCTCAAGGGTCCCCACAGGAATCCTGCTTCTCCCTTTGCCAATGTCTCTGTGTGTCTCTCTGAATAAATAAATAAAATATTTTAAAAAGAGACAAAAATTAAGAAAATTACATTTATAATTGCATAAGAAAGAATGAAGTACCTAGAAGTAAATTTAACCAAGGAGGTAAAAGACCTGTACACTGAAACCCACAAACATTGATTAAAGAAACTGAAGATACAAATAAGTGGTAATATATTCTGTGCTCATGGATTGGAAGAATGAATATTGTTAAAATGTCCATACTACCCAAAGTAATCTACAAGTTCAACACACTCCCTATCAAAATCCTAATGGCATACATCACAGAACTAGATCAAATAACTTTAAAATTTGTGTGGGCCACAAAAGATTTCAAATAGCCAAAGCAATCTTGAGAAAGAACAAAATTGGAAGTATCATACTCTTTGATTTAAAACCATAATACAAGGCAATAGTAATCAAAACAGTATGGTACTGGCACAAAAACAGACACAGAGATCAGTGGAACAAAGTCAAGAGCCCAGAAGTAAATCTGCACATATATGAGCAATTAATTCGCAACAGATGAGCCAAGAACATACAATGTAGAAAGGATAGTTTCCTTAATAAATTGTATAGGAAAAATTGGTCAGTGGCATGCAAAAGAATGAAACTAGTCCACTATCTTATACCATCATGTACAAAAATTAACTCAAAACAGATTAGAATGTAAGTTTTGAAACCATAAAATTCCTAGTAGAAAAAATGTAAGCTCCTTGATATCATGGTTTTGTGGCTCCAACTCCAAAGACAAGGGAAACAAAAGCAAAAATAAATAAATGGGAGTACTTCAAAGTAAAAAGCTTCTGCACAGCAAAGGAAACCACATCAAAAGGAAAAACTAACTTACTGAATGGGAGAAGCTATTTGCAAATCATATAGCTGATAAGGGGTTATTACAAAATATGTAAAGGGTTCATACAATTCAACAACAAAAACAAACCATGCAATTAAAAATGGGCAGAGTGTCTAAGTAGACATTTCTCAAAGACATATAGAGGCCAACAGGCACATGAAAGATGGTCAAATCACTAATTATCAGGGAAATGCAAATCAAAACTACAATGAGATATCATCTTGTACCCGTCAAAAGGGCTAGTAGCAAAAAGATAAGAAATAGCAAGTGTTGGAGAGGGTGTGGAGAGAAGAACCCTCCTGCACTGCTGGGAATATAAATTGATGCAGCTACCAGTTTATATTGGAGAGCAGTATTGAGATGCCTCAAAAAATAGAATAGAACTACCATGTGATCTAGTTATTCCACTAGTGGGTATTTATCAGAAGAACACAAACACTAATTTGTTTTTTTTTTTTTTTATAAATTTTTTTTTTATTTATTTATGATAGTCACAGAGAGAGAGAGAGAGGCAGAGACACAGGCAGAGGAAGAAGCAGGCTCCATGCACCGGGAGCCTGATGTGGGATTCGATCCCGGGTCTCCAGGATCGCGCCCTGGGCCAAAGGCAGGCGCCAAACCGCTGCGCCACCCAGGGATCCCACAAACACTAATTTGAAAAGACATTTGCACTCCTATGCTCGTTGCAGCATTATTTATAATAGCCAAGATGTGGAAAGAACCTAAATGTCCATTGATGGATGAATGGATAAGAAGATGTATATATAGATGGATTACTACTCGGTCATAAAAGGAATGAAATTTTACCATTTGCAACAACATGCAAGGACCTCGAGGGGATTATGCTAAGTGAAATACTTCAGAAGGAGAAAGACCAACACTGTGTCACTGTATGATTTCACTATGTAGAATCTAAAAAACAAAAAGAACAAACAAAACAAGACAAAAACAAACTCACAGACACAGATAACAGGTCAAGGTATTTAGCATAGAGTAATGGGATTCAGGATTTGGTGAAAGGGGTAAAAGGAGGGGAAGCCTTGGTGGCTCAGTTGGTTGGATGTCTGAGTCATGATTTCGGTGAGGGCCATGATCTCGGGTTGTGGGATAGAGCCTCTCTTGGGCTCCCTGCTTAGCCAGGAATCTGCGTGGGTTTCTCTCCCTCCCCCTCTGCCCCCTCTCCCTCTCTCTCTCTTTCAAATAAATAAATAAAATCTTAAAAAAAAGAAAAGAAAGGGATAAAAGGAGGGTCAATTGCAGGGTAATGGATGGTAGCTAGATTTCTGGTGGTTACCACTTTGTAGTGTGTGCAGACATTGAATTATAATGTTATACACCTGAAACTTACATAATAATAAAAAAATATGTCTTCTACCTAGAAATCCAGTCCATGGCCACTTGGTGCATAATTGATTTGAACACCTATATTATGTCTTTTGTATGCTATTGTAATAAACATAGTAATTCCAAAGGAAAAAAATTCTACTGTAGTTCATGAAGCTGTGTGTATTTTTCTGTAACTATGTCTACATATATATTTAAAAATATATTACTGTCATATAGGTATAGAAATGATATTTCAATAGTGGTGATTGTCAGAATAAATGACTTTCTTTTTAAAAGAAAAAAAAAAGACTGAATAACTTTTGGGTGATGGACGTTTGTGGAAGGTCTGGACCAAAAAACAACAATGCTTTTATATCTGTCTTGGAGAAGGAAGGAAGGGGAAGACATCCCTTCCTCTTTACCACTTACCAACACTCAAGTATGATATTTTGATGGCCCCCCACTGGCGGTGGTGGTGATGCCCAGTGTTACCCGCTGAAAAATGGCAGCCACACCTGCCAGAAAGAGTGGAAGTTGCTGGGAAGTTGAGCAAATCAAGAAATGACTTTGTGGAGCTATTCACAGTGGAGGTAGCATCATGCCCAGTGGGAGTGCAGGCATCAAAAAAAAAATGTGATGTTGTTACCAAGGGGTCGTTCATCAGAGTCTCTGTGAACAGTCTGTGAGACCTTTCATGGAACCTCACAGATCCTCTTGGGGAGAAAATTCAGAGGCTGCTAAGGTACTACATGAGCAGAAGAAGGAAAACCTATAGAAACTTGAGTTATGTTTGCTCTCTACTTCTCAGCTCTTTTGATCCTGCTTGATTGCCCAGTTGGAGGGTTGGAAGACCATCTTGGAATTTCAAATTTATAAATTAAAGAACACTTTTATGAATACTGGCATTCTCATGAATGATTGCAGTATATCACCATTTTCTTAATTCTCCTAAAATAATAACATCCTCTGGACGAACAACTCATACATTAAGTTCTCTGTAATTCACACAAGAATATTACAGAGAGTTTATTTTCTCTTTTGTAACTTTGCATTTATAGGATTTAAAAAAAGATTTCAGTTTTCAAATTTCCAGTTGTCTCTTTGCTATGGGTGACAAACAGCACAGGAGTAACAGGAAAAACAGAGTGACTTTATCAGCAACCTTTTCAGTGACTGTGTCTAACTTTCCTTTAGATCTCATGTCCTTGGTCAAATGGAGTCTCCAGATGGCACTGTTGTCAGAAAGATCTAGGAAAATAGATGACCCAAATATATTTTTATATCTGTGTTTCAGTTTATAAATCACTAGTTTTGTGTTTGAAGTGTTTTTCAGGTCAAAGCAGTTTTAAGATCCCTCTTCAGCAGTTACTTGCCATTCTCACCCTATTCTTCCCATTTTCTGTATATTAGATACTTTTTCAGTCTGGAATTTATAGTTCCCAGTGCAATACCAAGTGCTCGTTGAGAATCCACTTTTCATTCCCGATAAAGTCGCAACAACAAAAGTACTTACTATTTTGTTTTAGAGAATTTCTAATCAACATAAATCACCATTATCAACACAATCGTATACATACATGGACCCACAATAGTATGTCCTTTTTTTTTTTTAATTGTGGTAAAAATAAAATCAGATCTACCTGCTTGACAGCATTTTATGTATACAATACAGCGTGTTAACTACAGGCACAATCTTGTATAACAGATCTCTACAACTTAATATAGTGTGTATTTCTGCATTGAAGGATATTTCAGAATTTCCCTCCAGGAATCTCCATATAATGACATATTCTTTATTTTGGAATAACCTTTACACACATCAGATAAAGGCTTGTAAGCAGAAGCATATGTTTCTCTAGAAGTTAGCCAAACATTGTGTGCTTGCTTTCTGCATGTTTATAACCTGTTCTTGGAACTTCTTCTTTGGGTCAGGTGAGCATTTGTACAGGGAGGACAAGAGGGCAAAAGTTTTCAGGTTTACACCATTTTGCAGACCTTATTCATTACTGTTTGTTACACGTTGAATCTCCATTAGCATGATAAATAAGAAGCCACATAGCATATTCTGTGTTGAATAAAGGATTCAGAGAGTTGTATTCATAAATGACCTTGGGGTACTACAAGGGCCACCCTCCAAACCACTTTGCCTGGTCTAAACTCATCCTACTTTATCTTGGCCTCTTCTTTTAACAATAACTTTCAATAATAACTTCTGTGTTAAGGCATTGGTGCAAGGTCTCCTGGAAACCCCTGTTAAAATGTGCAACCTGCCTTGGAGGGACAGGAGGGCTGTTTCATTAGCATAGACTGGCAAATTGCCACCTTTAGTCATTTAACATCTAGTAATTGAGCTTTTTTATGTGCAAGGTAGTGTAGTCAAATAAGGAGAAAGGTGGTTCCCTGAGGAAGTGGAGGGTTGTTAATATTTGATGGCTGTGAAGGCAAAAAAAAAAAAAAAAAATCTGAAGCATTGGGAAAGTGGAAGCTATCAAGACACAGAGATACCTAAATGGATACCACTGGGCTCACTTAGATAGCAGTGGGTATAAATGGGCAGTAGAGGGTTTGTGTAAATGATATTGGAATGGAGGCAATGACATTTTTTAGAGATCTTTTAAAATTTATTTTATTTTTAAATTTAAATTTAATTAATTAACATATAGTGTATTATTAGTTTCAGAGGTAGAAGTCAGTGATTCATCAGTTGTATATAGCACCCAGGGCTCGTTACATCACGTGCCCTCCCTAATGCCCATCACCCACTTACCTATCCCCCAACTCCCTCTTCGGCAACCCTCAGTTTTGTTTCCTATGATTAAGAGTCTCTTATAGTTTGTCTCCCTCTCTGATTTTGTTTTGTTTTTTCTCTCCCTTCCTCTATATTTCTCTGCTTTGTTTCTGAAATTCCACATATGAGTGAGATCATATAATTGTCTTTCTCTGACTGACTTATTTTGCTTAGCGTAATAGTCTCCAGTTCCATCCACATTGTTGCAAATGGCAAGATTTCATTTTTTTTGGTGGCTGAGTAGTATTCCACTGGGTGTGTGTGTGTGTGTGTGTGTACCACATAGAGATCTTTTTTAAATTCAGCAAATAAATATTAATATTTACAGTGTGTCTGCCATCGAGGACCTGAGCACTTGGAAGTAAACAAAAGTAGCAAAATCCCTGTCTTCAAGGAACCTATAGATTGGTAGTATGGCTTTTAAGAGGCCATATTGGCTGCTGGGTTGAGATTAGACTACATGGGTTCAAGAGTAGAAACTGGAAAATAGGAAGTATTACAAAAATCCAAAGGGGAATGATGGCAGCTTTGATCCAGATTGTGTTGGTAGAGGAAGTAGTTAGAAGTCAGATTTGGGATTTTTTATCTGAAGGTAGAATTGGCAGGATTTGCTGTTCTTTAATATGGATAGTACGTATCGGTGCTCTTTTCTCTTGAGGGTGGAGTGTATGGGAATGGGCTCTGTGCACAGAAAGCGTCACCCACTTCCTCTAGCCAAGTCTTGGGACTCTAAAGCCACAACATTTATGGTTATATGGCCTTAGAGTCATGTATAAGATACCCAGTTACTGAAATTGCCAAGTGATTGTACTCTATCCTGTGGAGTCCACTATACTAGAGTATCTTCAGAAGACATGAGCAGTTCTAAAGAGCCCCCCGTTAACAATCAAAAGATTCAGGCTTGTTTGAAGAGCCAGTGTTGGATACAGTGCAAGCTACTATTTTTCTCTGGTTCCACTGTGGTTTAGGAGTTCAGATTCTTCAATCTTTTGGGGGTTGTGATGGTTAATTATATCTATCAACTTGACCGGGCCATGGGGTGCCCAGATTAAACAACATATTTAGTTGTGTCTGTGAGGATGTATCTGGATATGATTAGCAGGAGAATTAGTAGGCTCCGTAAAGTAAATTGCGCTTGTCAATGTGCATGGCTATCAACCAATCGTTGAGGACTTAAATATGATAAAAAGTGTAGAGAAAGGGAGATTGGTTCTCTACCTACCTACCTGTTCAGCTAGGACATGGGTCTTCTGCCCTGGGACCGGGATTTACTCCATTGGCTTTCCTGATGAGACTCAGACCTTGAGACTCAGACTGGAATAATACCACCAGGTTTCCTGGGTCTCCAGTTTACAGAGAGTCGATTGTGGGATTTCTCCGCTTCCATATGCACCTGATCTAGTTCCTCATAATGGATCTGTCTCTCTCCTGTTCTGTTCCTCTGGGAAACTCTGACTAATACCAGTTTCTCTTTAAACTACAAGATATTTTAGTTGAAGATACAATCATTTGCAAGTAAAGTTTGATTCCAAAGTAAATTTTAAAGCAAATAAGAAATGCCTTTGATCTACCTTCACATTTAGGGGCTTCTCTTTCTAGATGCTTTTTCAAGTGTATGCTCTGTCACATTCACATTAATCTTGGCCCTACATAGTTGCAAGTCCTAGCTAAAATATTTACTCATGACTTACTCTATTTAATAGAACATCTCAGATACCAAAATCTGATTTCTCCTGAACAAAGGTCCCAGGAATAGAGCTCTGTGATTGATGGTGACACCGTGGGTTTGGGGGAGAGATGTACCCTGCCAACTACCCACAAATTACATATTTTTTTTTTTTAAATAACCAAACACTACAAGTGAGATGCACAGTTCTATTGAGGATACTTGCTAAATCCAAATGACCATTTGTTTATCAGCAAATGTTTACTTAGTTCTTACTGTGTTCTAGGCCCTGTGCTGGGTGTGGAGTCCCCTAACCAGTCTTGAAACCTACTTTTCCAGTCCAGCACTTTCAATATCCATTTCTAGGTATATTATTTCAGTTTCCTCCAGCACCTGTTAGCCAGATTCTATATGTCCTTGAGTGAATAATTCCTTTTCTCCCCTAGCAGAGCCAGCACTCTGCCAGTAAGATCATGCTGGTCTAGTAGATAGGAAGAGAAGAATGGCCCATCTTGAGGGACAAGTATAATTTTGCAAAGTGTTGGTCTCAGCGGAGAATTCTGCACAGTCTTCAATAAGAAGAAGTTGTAGTTCTCCAGTTAGATGAATTCAATCACTTTTATCAGGCCCAGGGAATTAAGGGCATTGGGAGTGCAATGATTTTGCATGGATCCCAGGTATCTCTGTTCCAAGTCTCAGGATCTTGTCCCTTCTCTATCACAGTCCTACTTTTAGCGTAAGAACTCGCCTTGGTGTAAATCAACTTCCTTTGTAGCTTTGCTATTCTCAGTCTTCAGTCCTGCTCCTGGCTTCAAAAGTCTTCCCCTGCAGCTCCAGAAGTGATGGTCTTCTTAAATGTTGCCATGGAGAAGATGTGGCTTTCATACTCTGTTCTGAATTGGTAATTGGCTAACCTAAATTTGTAATTCTCTTTCTCCATTAATGGCCCTTAATAATAACAACTATGACCCCTACAGTTTTTATATGAAATAGCCTCACTACCGTAAGTCCCAAATGCTAAAGATATTGTACAATTAGTACACCCCCTTCCTGTTGTATCCCATCCAATTTACTGTACATGGACGTGCTAAAATGACCCCAGGTTTTTGTCACCTTTTCCCCCTCCAAACAATGGGATTCCTTTACGTGTAGCTAGCAAATTATCCAACACTAGAAACCTACCCTGAGTGTCATGTCTTAGGTTGGGGTTTCCAGGAGTAAATCCTGAAATAAGGATCATGTGAAAGTGATTTATGAGGAAGTGTGCCCAGGAAGACTGGCAGGACAGTGGAAAAGTGAGGCCAGGTGGGGAAGGAGGTAGAGCAGGAGAGAAGAACTTGGACTTGATCATGTGGGGATGATCAAAAGACACTGCAGCTACACCTCAGGGCTGTCATGCATGACCAGGAGGCAGAGGAGCAGGAGTCTTTCCTCTGCAGCTCTGACCTTGGCGAAGGCAGTTGCCAATGCTGGCATGTCAATTCCCAGGCAGTTCCAGTTCTTTGTGTGCACTGGCTAAAAGCTCTGGTCTCCTGAGGTCCATCCTCTGACAAAGAGGTATGGTTCCTGGCTTTTGGCAGTGAAAGCACACTGGTGGACATAGAATGGATGAAAATGTAGGGCTGTACAAGGATTCAGGAGGAGCACCAAGGCTGTCTTCCAAAGGGGTGATAATGGCGGATGAAAAATAATTGTCAGAAGGAATGATATCTTCTGGTGTGTTAGGATAGAAAGACCCCTTTCCCACCACCTCTGCACAGTAGTCCCCAGAGTAGATTTTTAGTTTCAAAATTTTCAGATGATCTGTCTCACTGTTTAAGTCTCACTGCTACTTTAAACGACTCCTCATCTTTGCCACCTCCTCATTTGTTCTCTATTTACCCATTAAAGAAAGTTAGGAAATGGCACATCACTGACCATATGGTGGACATTTTTGGTGTTTTGCCTCCTAATCTTTCTTCTGCATTTACCTTTCAATAATTTTAATAATTTTATTCTTGGGGCACCTGGGTAGCTCAGTCGGTGAAGTGTCTGACTCTTGATTTTGGCTCAGGTCACAATCTCAGGGTCATGAGAATGGAGCCTGCATGGGGCTCCACTCTCAGTGAGGAATCTGCTTGAGATTCTCTCCCTGTCCCTCAGCCCTTCCCCCAGCTCATGCACACACATACGATCTCTCTAAAATAAATAAATCTTTAAAAATAAATTTATTCTTTAAACTATTTTCAAATGATTGCCTTTATTCAAAAGAAATTTGGCTAATATGGATCATTCAACAAAAATGTGTTGAGTATTTTGCATGTGTTGGACAGTGTTCTAGCCACTGAGCTTACAGCAATGAACAAAATGGGCAAAAATATTTGTCTTTCTGTTGGAGAACCAAAGATGATAAATTAATATATAATATGTTAAATGGAAATAAGTGTTAGGAAAATAGATGCACAGGGAAAAAGGGATGGGAGTACTTTGTGCATGTGTTAATTTTGGAGAGTGATCAGGACAAGACTCCGAAACAGGAGGTAGTGAGGAGAAATCTGAGGAAAATGTACAGAGGCAACAACAGGCATAAATTCCTTGAGAAAGGATTGTGTCCGGTGGGTTCAGGGACCGGTTAGGAGTCTGGACTAGACCAGGAAGAATGTTGAAATTATAGCAGTTTTAACCGAAGTGAAGTACAGAGCAGCTGAATAACCAGGATCTTAGGGACCACTTTTAGGACTCTACTTTTCTGTTCTAAGGTAGGAGATCATGGGAAAACTTGAAGGAGAAGAGTGTCATGATCTAACTCACATTTTAAAAGACCCACTTTTATTGCTTTGTGAAATAGACCCTCAAGGGAGCAGAGGCAGAAATGCATTCTAGTCAGGAGGTTGTTGCAGTAATCAGAGTAAGACTAGGGCATGAGCCATGGACCGGGGAAAATAGGTCAGTTGATGGGAAAAAAAATGGCAATAAGATTTGCTGATAAGTTGTATGGATTAGATACAGAGTTTATAATTTGGAAGAACATTTCATATTTTAAAAAATTCATCTCTAACTTCTATTTCCCTTAATGTTGTACCATAGTTTCTAGCTTTAGGGAAACAAATTTCTTTAAAGGTAATTCAGCTACAGAGAGGAATGCTAAAACTACAGGCATTTTCATGAATTATGAGTTACTGATAGCTCATGGTAACAATAAAGCAATCAAGCCTCATATTAGTCATAGTGAGAGCAAGACAAAAATATGACTTATGCCTGATTTTGATGAGCCATTGGATCCCCGGCAATAATGAAGATACAGGTTAATACATGTGATGTATCTCATAATGTCTAGAGAGATTTCCGAATATGAAATATCTATGGCAAACCTATGTGTGTGCATGAGTGTGCATGTGCATGCACACACACACACACACACACACACACATGCATTCTCTGATTTCCCCAGATTCTGTGTACAATAAGAATTCAGAAATAGGATAAAATTGATCTAGGTTAAAGTCAGTCACTGAAAGCTTTACTGAGGAAATATTTTAGAGTTTCCTTTCAAGGAAACGTATCCAACAGGGAGATGGGTCAATGAGAGAAGTTAAAAGTAGAAATAGGCAGAGTGTACAGTGGGATAGAGATTGGCCCGATGTGAATAATGAAAGATCAATAATGAAATAAGTGCAAATGAGTTTTCTTGAGATAAACATTTGTGTAAAAAGCACCGGTTTTATAGTCCTCCCTCTCCCCACCAAGACTTTCTGAATGATTTGGTGATGCTTAATCCGTTTTGATTAGCAGATACTTTGAAAACTTAGTAAGTGGTAGAAAATGCACATTAGCACAAAATTTTACATACAATTCAGGGATTTTGTACATATTCCAAAGCCAGAGAGTCTGTGGAAGCCAGACTGCAAAACGCTAAGACTGATTTTAAACACTTTGGTGGTGCTATCAAGTAGCAACTATGTTTTAATATCCCCTTTCTTCTGAAAGGTTTCAACCAACTTTGCCAGAAACATCAAATTAGAATATCATTGATCCAACTGAAAGTCACAAAATAGAATTGACCCTATGGCTGGAGAATGATAAGTAGATCTTTAAATTCCTTCATTTTTTTGAGCAGTAGAGAAAGGAAAAGATGCTTTGGTATTTCTAAACATTTGATTGCCTTCCCTATATAGAATGGGTAGGCATGCAGAGGATGTCGAGTGTGTTGTTATCCATGCATAGATGCAGTTTTTCAGTGAAATATGTTTACCTTAGAGTGGAGATGAGCAAGGACATTTAAGGCAAGCTGAAGAAAGATCCATCAACTAACAATTTTAAGGAATAAGCTAAAAAATGAAATTCAGCTTTTCTGCTCCATAGAATTCTGCAAGTAATCACCAGAGGCATCAGGCTATGGTCTGTGAGGGCAGCAAGTCATGGTTGTTTTTTTGCTAGTAAATTACATACTACCTATGAGCTATTTATTTATTTACCTATTTCAGGCTCATTAAAATGCACCCTTTGTAGAGCTCTCTGGGCACAGGTACAAAATAATAATGGCTCGGTAAGCTGCGTGCTCTGAAAACCCTGCAAGCAAGTAGATTCAGGTGGAATTGACACAGCTGAACTGGTCGCTGTCAGTGAAGTGTGGGCTGACCTCCAAGGGTGTAGGTGTCACCGTAGCAAAGCACTTTGTGAGCAGAGTGAGATGAACTGCAATTATCTCTTTCAGAATAGCAATCTTGGGGACAGTCATTTTCTCTCTCTGATTTCTCAGTTGAAAACTGTACTGCACACTTTAGGGAGATGCCTTGAGTTTTATGTAGTGCATTATACTTTTGCATGGCACCCTGCATGAGTATGCATATGGCAACCAGGTGAAATTAGTCTGAGCCAAGACAAAGTAGCAGACTGTACCGATTTAACGAAGACCTTAAAAACAAGGGGAAAAAGTGCAAAGGCAGTGCCTAGATTATTTACCTTGCCATATAAAATGGTTAAAAGGTATGATCTTGGGGAGCAGGCAGGTCTTGTGTTTTGGACTGGGCTTTACCATTTACTAGTTACTTACTAGGATCAGTTTCTGGAGCATTGGTATCCTCATCTGAAATGGAGCTAATAGTATTTTATTCCTAAAGTTGTTTTGAGGATGAAACAGATAATTTATACAAGAAGCTCTTAGAAGATTGTCTAATGTATAGCAAGTTCTCAATACATGTCTATTCTTATCAGTTCGACTTTGGACTTCTCTCATGGCTGTGGACAGTGCAGATGCTATCTCCCAAGGTTTTTTCCCTTTCTACCTACTGCTAAGTTGTCCTGGGACTCACTCCTCTGCTCTCTGGGCTCATCTGGCAACCGTGGGAATGTTGGTCCAGTTGTGTAACCTGGCATACAGATGAGAAGAGAACCCTGTACTCACCACCAGGGCTTCATGAAGGCAGGTGTGATTCTCACCTGGTCTCTCAATGTACACCTTTGATCAACAATTCCCATGAAAATGGCACTATATTAATATTTCGGTACAAAGTTTTCATACTTAATTTCTATGTATGAGTAAACTTAGAAACTCACAATTATACTATTGTACTGGTTAGGAAACTGCTTCTTTTCATTTAAAACTTGGTGGTGAACATTTTCCAATGTAATGATGAAATATTCTTTTAACATAATTTAAAATGGGCACCTGGGTGGCTCAGTCAGTTGGGTATCTGCTTGCAGCTCAGGTCATGAACCCAGGGTCCTGGAGTTGAGCTCTGCATCTAGGCAGAGAGCCTGTTTCTCCCTCTCCTCCCTACTCGAGTTCTCTCACTATCTCTAGTTCTCTCTCTCAAATAAAGAAATAAAATCTTTATAAAAACAAACACTATTTAAAATGTATTTTTTCTCAAAATGGAGGACATCTTTATTTTAAAGTAATATAAATAGCCGCTCATTTCACTCCTCAAAAGTAATTGCTCTTAAGAATTTCATTATATCTTTCAAGATGCTTCTGCAAGTATAAACTATGATGTACATATTTTACATAAATGTAGTTACACTACACATTCTAATCCATAACCTGCTGTTTCAGTTCAACAAAATATTGTGGACATCTTCCATTTCAATATAAAAGTCTACCTTAAAAAAAAAAGTAAATAGTTTCCCATTAAATGGATATATCATTCTTTTACTCAATCTTTTATCATTGGATGTTTTTATTATATTTTCTGTATTATACAGTATTCAGTGAACGTCTTTATATAGCACATTTAGACACTCACACTTTTATTTTCTAAAGATAAATAATTAGAAATGGAATTTTAGGATGAAATGGTATGCACATTTTAAATGTTGGTACAAACAGCCCTCCAGAAATGTTGAATATTTTACATTCCCTTTCAAAATGCATGAAATGTCCCATTTCCCCATACTTTTGCCAGAACTAGACTAGTGTTTTTTGTTTTTTATTTTTAATTCCTATATTTAAAATTTAATATATCTTTGTAAGCGGTTCTAAATCTTTGTTGGAATTCAACAGTATATAAATCAGAGCCGTATATTTGGCAAGATACTGGGACTGATTAATCCTTCTGTATAGCCTTCTCTTTCTATAGAAGCCATGTCATTCCTTTGGGAAGATATCTGCTATGTTCCAGACCACCTTCAAAAATATAAGGCTTGTCAATTTTTCTGATACAAATGACTGAATATCTCAGTAAATATTTATTCTATGTCTATAATCCTATACCAGACAACTTATAAACCTGGCTTCCATTAAAGGTATTGTGACTTATAGGAGAAGTAAGAAATTGTCTTCGTGAGTTAACTTTCAAGGACATTACTGAAGACTTTAGGAAAACTTGAGGGCTCAGTTACTCCTTCTAGACGTGCTATGTAAGATGCATTTATTTTGTCTGCTACTATACTTATCTTGAGACCTCATTATCTCGGAATGTGCCATGGCTCTGTAGCTAGAGGTCCTGAGGGAAATATTTTCACCCACCATAATATCAGCCTTTCAGTTTTGAAAGTGGAATGTGAATCACAAATTTATACTCTAGTCTTCAATTTGTAAAAAGATAGTGTGAAATAAAATGAAAAAGAGTAAGCGGATGAAAAAGCTCTTATCCTTGTCTCCGATGTGCTGAGTTTGCACGAGGCTATTGCCACTGTTCTAAGGGATTGATGTGTTCAAATTATGGGGAAGTCTGTTCATTAGAAAGAGTATTTTAATATTTCTGACCATCAGATGAGTACAGGGAGAATATGAAAAATATTCTACAAGTGCTTGCAGAAGATACCATTTGATGCCATACAAGTGTCAGCACTCAATTAAAGGGCTACTCCAGTCATTACAGAATGTGAATCAGCTATGATCCTTGGCAGATCCTTGAGTGTATGCTAGTTAAAAGTGTTCTTCCTCCCTCCCTCCCTCCCTCCCCTGCCTCCTTCCTTTCCTCCCTTCCTTGCTTCCTTCTTTATGATTAATTCATGTATGTCAGTTATGGCATAATACTGAAGTGTTTTCATCTTTTCACATTTTGGAAAAGCTTTAAAAATGTTTACTTTTCAGAGATGATATTTGGGAAGTCTTTAATGTCCAAGAAATTTAGGAAGGAGAAAAAAAGAACCTATTCTGACATCATACAATTATTTCAGCACATGTATATATTGTGATCCCATAACATTATGTTCACACTGCTGAACCCCAGTTGTGACTTTGTCCCTTCCACTGTGTTGTCTCCTTCAGGCAGGTCCACTATCTTATTCTTCGCTCTCAAGAACACCTTGCATAGATTGGAGCATCAATAAATTATTTTAAGAAATCCGTTTAATAGTTGAGTGATTTGTGGATTAAAAAAAACAAGCTGTCCTTTAGCTAAAAAGGAGGGGAGATTTTAGTGAGAACTTTCCCCACGGAAGAAAAGAAATTTGGTAGATGTAAGGATTATACAAAGGAATAAAAAAAATTATTGAGTGGGGAAATGAATTGGAAGAAGTTGGAGAAAAACGGCTTAACCTCGATGGTTCTTAGGGAGGGGATTTGGTGAGAGTGGGGACCATTGCAACATTAATGCAGTCCTTAGAGGAGTAATTTCTACTTTAATAATGTGGTAGTAGCTGGTTGATCTCTCATTCATCCTCCCAGCCTCAGAGACATTCTGGTATCTCTGTTGGTATGGGGATCCTCATCTTGCAGAAAATGATAGCAACGTGACACAGGCTATTTATGTGAAGGTGTTCGCTAATTCAACACTTTGTTCCCCCTTCCACATAAACCTTCACTAATCAATCAAACAAACGCAAATCTACCAAGTCTAACTCAAGAACATCCATAGAGTCTGGCAAATAAGCACTAAGTAATTTATACAAGAGTTGTTTTCTGACCTGCATCACCCAAACCCTCTTCTTCTCTTAGGAGGTGACAGCGAATTCAATTCTGTCTAGCAGAACACTGTAAGCTATGGGACTTTTTGAACAGCTGTGGAAAATGGCTAAGACAGTGATTCTTAAAATCTGTTTGGAAGATTAAATAGGGATTTCATGCAGTATTTCAAGCATTTGTAAGCAATTTCTATTTGGATGCTTTTCAACTTTTTTTTTTTTCCTTTGCCTTATGATAATTCAGCTGTAGACTATCTCTACTGGAAAGAAAATAAACAGCTTCTGGGACAGAAGCATGTCAGAATTATACCTTAGCTCTTGGACTACAACCCACACCTGCATTTTTACCCCTTCTAGCTTGCTCTAGTTTAGAGGCGTCTTGCCTGAAGAAGTATTTTATCACTTCTTTCCTTTGGAATTCTACTACTTGGAATATTTGTGAAGAGAATGTGCAGAACGAGAATAATGGCTGATAATGTCTTCCATGAGAAGGATGAATTCAAGTCTCCTTACCTAAAACTATATGATCATAGTTTCAGATGTAGTGTTACATCAGTTATTAGTCACAATGGGTTTTTCTTCTGATTTATATTGACTCTGGAGATAGCTCAGGTAGGTTAAATATCAGCAGACAATTTTTGAACCTCACTTCAGAATGAATTTTTCATTCGAAATTTCACTGCTTTCTTGCAAATGATTGAGCAAATCAGGTATGCAGATATTTTAGTGTCTCTCTTCTTCTTTTAAAAAAATTCTATGGTCATACTAATGTATGTCAAATCTGACTTACAATTTGTCTGTTTCTGGTTTAGAGGAGTATTTGTTGGATGCTCCTTGAATTACACAGGCTCTAACAATCATTATGAGCTCCTTCCATGTGCCAGGACTCTACATAGTCTATTCTTAACTAAACATATTGAAAGGACTCTAAATCATAATCATTTTAGGAGGAAGAACTGAAGCTAGGAAGATTGGAAATTGTCCAAGGTCACAGACCTGGTAAGTGTCCGTGTCAAGATTTACACCCAGATCCAACTGCATTTAAACTTCTAGTTTGTCACTTTGATCAGTTTTGTCTGTGGCATCTTAATATCTGTAGAAGATCAAATGGTTTATCATGTCAATCAAGAGTCAATAAAAGTTGTCTAGAATACAGAACTTTAACTTTCTCAGAGACACTCTGAATTGCAGCCTCATGAGTTCAGCTCATATGTAGTACAGAAAACTGCTGCAAAATGACTTGAATATAGGAAGTTTCCAAGTGTCTGGTTGAAAGGAAGTCAGTAATATGAATAAATGAAGAATAGGGGTATCTCTAGGCACTGATTTTTCTAGTACCAGTAATTTGTTCCCCTATATGGTGATTTTTAAAATTATTATTTCTTATGCTAGCCAAGTAGTTTCATTCATTTTCCATATATATTTCCTAGTCACACTGCTGTACTCATTACCTTTTGAACAAATTGTGCACATTGTTGACTATTGCTTTTGTGAAGATCACGTCCTCATATTTAAGTCTCACATTAAGTCTGTTTCTCTTTGCTGCCTGAAAATTTAAGTCTCACATTAAGTCTGTTTCTCTTTGCTGCCTGAAAATTTTCCAAACTTCACAGCAACTTTTGTGTTCCATACCCTATATTTTGCCTACCCTACTCTCCTGAGTTCTCTGGCATCTACTATACCACTTATTTGAAATTGACACTATGTTGTACACACACATGTATTTTTTATTTTGAAATTTAAACATTTAGAAAAATAATATGAATAGTATGAACTTTTATATATCCTTCACTTAGAATCACCAAGAGTTAAGATTTTAGCATACTCATTTCCTCTCCAAATATGCACATATATATTTCATTATAATTATTTTCTGCACTATTTGAGATTAAGTTGCAGACAATAGTTCCTCTGCTCCTACATATTTAGCAAGTATTTACTAAGAAAAGGACATAATCTCATGTAATCCCAATTCAATTAACTTTGTTTAATGATAGTGTTTGTTTTTATATTTTATTAAAATTTTATTTAAATTAAATTAATTGACATATAATACTGGTTTCAGGAATAGAGGTCAGTGATTCATTAGTCTTATATAATACCCAGTGTTCATTACATCACATGACCCCTTTAATGTTTTTCACCCAGTTACCCCATCCCTGGACCACCCTCCTCTCCAGTGACCCTCAGTTTGTTTCCTATGATTAAGAATCTCTTATGGTTTGTCTCCCTCTGAGATTTCATCTTTTTAATTTTTTCTCTCTTTCCCTATGAGCCTCTATTTTGTTTCTCAAATTCCACATATGAATGAAATCATATCGTAATTGTCTTTCTCTGACTTATTTCCCTTAGCATAATATTCTCTAGTTCTATCCGTGTTGTTGTAATGGCAAGATTTTATTTTTTTGATGGCTGAGTAGTAGTCCATTATATATATATATATATACACACACTAGTATATATACTCACATCTATTATATATATTATATATATACCACATCTTCTTTATTCATCTCTCAAAGGACATTTGCACTCTTTCCATAGTTTGGCTCTTGTGGACATTGCTGCTATAAACATTGGGGTGCACGTGTCCCTTTGGATTGCTATATTTGTGTCATTGGTGTAAATGCTCAGTAGTGCACATGCTGGGTCATAGAGTAGCTCTATTTTCAACTTTTTAAGGAAACTCCATACTGTCTTCCAGAGTGGCTGCACCAGCTTACATTCCCACCAAAAGTGGACCAGGATTCCCCTTTCTACACATCTTCACCGACACCTGTCATTTCCTGACTTGTTAATTTTAGCCATTCTGTTTGGTCTGAGGTGGTGTCTCATTGTGGTTTTCAGTTTTATTTCTCTGATGTCGAGTGATGTGGAGCATTTTTTCTTGTGTCTGTGGCCATTTGTATGCCTTCTTTGGAGAAATGTCATTCATGTCTTCTGCCCATTTCTTGACTGGATTTTTTGTTGTTTGGGTGTTGAGTTTGAAAAGTTATTTATAGATTTTGGATACTAGCCCTTTATCTGATATATCATTTAAAAATATCTTCTCCCATTCTGTTGGTTGCCTTTTGGTTTTGTTGACTAGTTTCCTTTGCTGTGCAAGAGTTTTTATCTTGATGAAGTCCCAGTAGTTCATTTTTGTCTTTGTTTCCCTTGCCTTTGAGACTTTGTCTAGCAAGAAGTTGTTGCAGCTGAGGTCAAAGAGATTTCTGCCTGTGTTCTCTTCTAGGATTTTGATGGATTTCTGTCTCACATTTAGGCCTTTCAACCATCTTGAGTCTATTTTTGTGTATGGTGTGAGAAAGTGGTCCAGTTTCATTCTTTTGCATGTGACTGTCCAATTTTCCCAACATTGGAAAAGAGACTGTCTTTTTTCCATTGGATATTCTTTCCTGCTTTGTCAAAGATTAGTTGATCATAGAGCTGAGGGTCCATTTCTGGGTTCTCTATTCTGATTCATTGATGTGTGTCTGTTTTTGTGCCATTACCATACTGTCTTGATGATCACAGCTTTGTAATAATATCTTGAAGTCTGAAATTGTGATGCCTCCAGATTTGGTTTTTATTTTTCAACATTCCTTTGGTTATTTGGGGTATTTTCTGGTTCCATATAAATTTTAGGATTATTTGTTCCAACTCTGCGAAATAAGTTGATGGTATTTTGATAGGGATTGCATTGAATGTATAAATTGCTCTAGGTAGCACAGACATTTTAATATTCTGTCAATCCATGAGCATGGAACATTTTTCCATTTCTTTGTGTCTTTCTCAATTTCTTTCCTAAGTGTTCTATAGTTTTCTGAATATGGATCTTTTGTCTTTTTGGTTAGGTTTATTTATAGGTATCTTATGGTTTTGGGTGTAGTTGAAAATGGGATTAACTACTTAATTTCTCTTCTTTCTGCCTATTGTTAGTGTATAGTAATGCAACTGATTTCTGTGCCTTGATTTTGTATCCTGCCACTTTGCTGAATTCCTCTTTGGGTTCTATGAGTTTGGGGGTAGAGTCTTTTGGCCTTTCCATATAAAGCATCATGTCATCTGCAAAGAGTGAGAATTTGACTTCTTCTTTGCCAATTTGGAGGCCTTTTATTTCTTTTTGTTGTCTGATTGCTGAGGTTAGGACTTTTAGTACTATTTTGAACAGCAGTGGTGATAGTGGACATGTCTGCCATTTTCCTGACCTTGGGAAAAGATCTTAGTTTTCCCATTTCCCATTGAGAATGATATTTGCTGCCTAGGTAGCAGAGATGTTTTAATAATATTTGTATATGGCTTCTATGATAATTGAGTTATGTTCCCTCTATCCCTACACTGTGAACACTTTTTAATCAAGAAAGGATGCTGTACTTTGTCAAATGCTTTCTCTGCATCTATTGAGAGGATCATATGGTTCTTTTCCTTTCTTTTATTAATGTAGTGTATCACATTGATTGATTTGTAGCATGTAGCAGAATTCCCTTCTTTTAAAACACTGAATACTATTCCATTGTATGTGTGTGTGCATGCACTTGTGTGTATGCATGTATAGCTAAAACATCTCTATACATTCATTTATGGATATCTATTTAAGTTATATTGTGATTATTATGGATAGTGCTGCAACATGGGAGTGCTAATATGTCTTTCAGGTCTTGATTTCAGTTCTTCTAAATAAATATCTAGAAGTGGAATTGCTGGATCATATGGTAGTTCTGCTTTTAATTTTTTGGGGGACTTTCATCTGCTTTCCATAATGGCTATTCTGATTACATTTATACCACACTGTATAAGAGTTCCCATTTCTCCATATCTTCTCTAACACTTGTTCTCTCTCTCTCTCTCTCTCTCTCTCTCTCTCTCTTTCTTTCTCTTTCTTTGATAGTAGCCATCCTAACAGGTGTGAGGTGATATTATGATTTTGATATTCCACTTCCCTGATGATGAGTGATCTTGAGTATCTTTTCATGTACCTGTTGGTCATATGTATGTATTTAAAGCCCAGGTAAACAAAGAAAACTAGTGGTGTGAAGAGTTAGTGTTATGCCTGATGTTGTAACACTGTAATGATTGTTCCAAATACTAGTTGCACTACTCTGTATATACTTGATAATATTAGACAAACAGTAGACAAATGCAGAAACAAATCAATTATATTAGCAGAATATTGTCCTTGTTGCATATGTAGTTTGAGAATACATTCCAAACCTATGGCTGAGTTTCTTTTGATATGACAAAAAGCTTATTTTGATCAAAAAGTGAACAATATATTAGACCAGATGGACATAACAGATATTTGTAGAACATTCCATCCCAAAACAAGAGAATACACATGCTTCCCAAGTGCATATGGAACATTTTCCAAGATAGAGAATATGTTAGTCTACAAAACAAATATTAATAAATTTAAAGGGATTGAAATGATATCAAACATCTTTTCTGATAACAATGATATGAAACTAGAAATTAATTACATGAAGAAAACTGGAAATTTCACAAATATGTAGAGATTAAATGACGTGCTACAGAACAATCAATGGGTCAAAGGATAAGCCAAAAGAGAACTGAAAAAATTCATTGAGACAAGTGAAAATGGAAATGTAACATACCAAAATTTATGGGATGCAGCAAAAACAGTTCTAAGAGGGAAGTCTATTATGATAAATGCCTACCTCAAGAAACAGGAAAAGTCTCAGATCAACTACCTAACTTTACACCTCAAGAAACTAGTAAAAGAAGAACTAACAAAACCCTCAGTAGAAGGAAGGAAATAATAAAGATTAGAGCAGAAATAAGTGAAACAGACTGAAATGATAGTAGGAAAGATAAATGAAACTAAGAGCTGGTTCTATATAAACAAAATTGGCAAGCTTTTAGCTAGACTTAAGAAAAAAAGAGAAGATTCAAGTAAATAAAATCAGAAATGAAAGGGGAGATGTTACAACTATTACCAAAGAAATACCTAGGATCATAACTACTACGAACAATTATATGCTAACAGATTGGACATCATAGAAGAAATTGATAAATTTCTAGAAACAAATTCATAGACATACACAACCTACCAGTATTGATTAAATATGGTTTAATGATTAAAGAGAAATATGAATCGACCAATTACTAGTAAGATTGAATCAGTAATCAAAAACCTGCCAGAAAACAAAAGTCCAAGACTAGATGGATTCATGACTGAATTCTATCAAACATCCAAAGAAGAATTAATACCAGTTTTTCTCAAACTCTTCAGAAAATAGAAGAGGAGGGCAGTCTTTCAAATTCATTTTATGAGATCAGCATTGCCCTGATACCAAAACCAGATAAGGACACCACAAAAATAAAAATACAGGACAGTATCCCTGACGAACATACATACAAAACTTCACAAAAAAATATTAACAAATATATTAAAAATATTATGCACCATGATTAAATTGAATTTATCCCAGGGCTGAAAATATAGTTCAGTCAGCAAATTAGTCAGTGTGATACACCACATTAACAAAATGAAGGATATAAAAATATAATCATCTAGATAGTTGCAGAAAAAGCACTGACAAAATTTAATTTCCATTTGTGATAAAAACTCTAAACAAGGCAAGTTTAGAAGAAACAAACCTCAACATAATAAAAGTCAGATATGACAATTCAATAGCTAGCATTGTACTCAATGATGAAAAGCTGAAAATTTTTTCTCTAGTACCAAGACAAGGATGCCCATTCTTGTTACTTTTATTCAACATAGTATTAGAAATTCTAGCCAGAGCAATTAGGCAAGAAAAAGGAAAACAGAATGTTTCCAAATTGGAAAGGAAGAAGTTAAGCTGTCACTATTTGCAGATTACATGATATTATACATGGAAAAACCTGGGCAGCCCCTGTGGCTCAGTGGTTTGTTGCCACCTTCAGCCCAGGTCATGATCCTGGAGACCCTGGATTGAGTCCCATGTCAGGCTCCCTGCATGAAGCCTGCTTCTGCCTGTGTCTCTCATGAATAAATAAATAAAATCTTAAAAAAGAAAGAAAGAAAGAAAGAAAGAAAGAAAGAAAGAAAGAAAGAAAGAAAACCCTAAAGATGCCATCAAAAATTTGTTAGAACTAATAAAAAAATCAGTAAATTTTCAGGATACAAAATCAATACACAAAAATCTATTGTGATTCTATATGCTAATAATAAAGTATCAGAAGGATCAATTAAGAAGATAATCCCATTGAATAGACGATATATATATATATATATCACACAACCATAGAAAAAAATGAGATTGTGCCCTTTGTGACAACATGGATGGAGTGTTGTATGCTAAATGAAACAAGTCAGACTGAGAAAGACAGATACCATATGCTTTCACTCATATGTAGAATCTAAAAACACCCCAAATCAATTAACAAAGAAAAAGCAGACAGAATCAGACTTATAAATACCGAGAATAAACTGATGGTTGACAAAAGAGAGAAGAGTGGAGGATGGGCAAAGGGGAGATGGGAAGTGGAAGATACAGATTTCTAGTTATGGAAGGAATAAGTCATGGGGTTGAAAGTCACAACATAGGAAATACAGTCAGTGACATTGTAGTAGTGTTGTGTGGTGACAGATCATAGCTATACTTGTGGTGAACACGGCATAATGTAAAAAGAGATTGAATCACTATGTTGAATACCTGAAACTAATATAACATTGTGTGTCAACTATACTCAAATAAAAAAATTTTTTTAAAAGAGAAAATCCTACTTATATTGCATTAGAGAGAATAAAATATCTGGGAATACATTTAACCAAGGAAGTGAAAGATCTATATGTTGAAAGCTACAAGACATTAATTAAAGAGATTAAAGACAGAAATCAATGGAAAGATATTCCATGCTCATGGATTGAAAGAATTAATAATATTAAATGCTCAAAAAAGACTTCCCAAAGCAGTCTACAGATTCAGTGCAATTCCTATCAAAATTCCAATGGCATTTTTCATAAAAACAGAACAAACAATCCTAAATTTTGTGTGGGACCATAAAGGACCCCAGATAGCCAAAGCAATCATAAGAAACCAGAATAAAGCTGGAAGCATCATGTTCCTTGATTTCAAATTATACTTGAAAGCTGTGGTAAATAAAACTGGTATGACAACAGACACATAGATCAATGGAATAGAATTGAGCCCAGAAATGAACCATGCACACATAGTTAATTAATTTATGCAAAGGAGTCAAGAATATACAATGGGGAAAAGACAGTTTCTTCAATAAAAGGTACTGGGAAAACTGGACAGCTACAAAAGAATGAATTTGGACTAATATGTTACACCAAACACAAAAATCTTTTTAATTTTAATTTTTTTTATTGGAGTTCAATTTGCCAACATATAGCATAACACCCAGTGCTCATCCCATCAAGTACTGAGGGGGTGAGGGGGCTCAGTGCCCATTACCCAGTCACTCCCACCCTCTGCCCACCTCCCTTTCCACCACCCCCTGTTCACCAAACACAAAAATTAACACCAAATGGGTTAAAGATTTCAACATAAGTCCTGAAACCATAAAATTCCTAGAAAAATACCTTGGGCAGTAAGATCCTTGACACAGGTCTTGGTGATAATCTTTTTAATCTGACACCAAAAGCAAAAGCAAAAAAAAGCAAGTGGGACTATATCAAACTAAAAAGCTTCTATACAGCAAAGGAACTATCAACAAAATGAAAAAACAACCTAATGAATGGGAAAAGATATTTGCAAATCATATATCTGATAAGGAGCTAATATTGAAAATATATAATGAGCTCACACACTCAATAGCAAAAACAATCTGATTGAAAAATGGGCAGAAGATCTGAACAGTTTTCCAAAGAAGTCATACATATGGCTAGCAGGTACGTGAAAAGATACTCTACATCGTTAATCATCAAGGAAATGCAAATTAAAGCCACAATGAATTATCATCTCATGCCTATAAAAATGGCTATTATATAAAAAAAGCACAACACCTAGAAATAAGAGGTATAGGCAAGGATATAGAGAGTAAGGGAACCCTTGTGCGCTGTTGATAGAAATGTAATTTGGTGTAGCCACTGTGGAAAACAATCTAGAGATTATTCAAAAAAAGTAAAACTAGAACTACCATACGACCCACAAATTCCACTTCTGGGTATTTATCTGAAGAAAATGAAAATACTTCAAAAGATATATGCACTGCTATGTTCATCATAGCATTATTTATAATAGCCAAGATACGGAAAAAACCTAAGTGTGCTTTGACAGCTGAATGAATAAAGAAAATGTGAGAGGTATATATTGTGCATATATAAAAATTGATATATATTATTCACCATAAAAAAGAATAAATTCTTGCTATTTACAACAATATGGATAGACTTGAGGGTATTATGCTAAGTGAAATAAGTCAGACAAAGAAAGACAAATATTGCATGATCTCTCTTACATGCAGAATAAATATATGTAAACCAAGCTCATAGGTATCAAAAACTGATGGTTTCCAGAGGTGTGAGTGGAAAGTTTAAATAAGCTAAATATGAATGAAGCATAAATGTGCAATAAGTAAATAAATTTAACACACACACAATTTTTTTCTTTGTTCTGAATAAAACTAAATTATGGGAGGGGTGCCTGAGTAGCTCAGTCAGTTAAGCATCTGCTTTCTACTCAGGTCATGATCTCAGTGTCCTGGGATGAAGTCCCACATTGGGTTCCATGTTCAGCAGGGAGTCTACTTCTCCCTCTTCCCTGCTTGGTTCTCTCTTTCTCTCTCTCTCTCAAGTAAATAAATAAAATCTTTTTTAAAAACCTGAATTATAGGTTCTCTATTTTGGGCTTTTTCTCTTTTTCTAAAATCATATCTAACTTATTGTCTAGTTAACTTCAGTGACCTTTTATTGTCATTGTAAATAGAACAACTCAAAAATGTTTTCTGGAAAAAGAAAACAACTCTTCTTAGGGAAAATACCTATTTAGGTTCTTTGCCCAATTTTAAGTCAGGTTATTTTATTTTATTTTATTTTATTTTATTTTATTTTATTTTATTTTATTTTAATCTTCTTGCTGTTGAGTCATAGGAGTTCTTTATACAGTTTGGAAATTAACTTCTTATTAGATAAATTGTTTGCAAATACTTTCTCCTGTTCTGTAGATGTTTTTACTATGTTGATTATTTCCTTTGCTGTACAGAAGCTTTTTAGTTTGATTAATTCCACTTGTCTGTTTTTGCTTTTGTTACGTGAGCTTTTGGTGTTGTAGTTGTGAAATCATTGCCGAGACTAATGTCATAAGTTTCATCCCCTATGTTTCTTTCTTGGAATTTTACAGTTTTAGGTCTTTAATCCATTTTGAATGTTTTTTATATATGGTGTGAGGTAAGAGTTCAATTTCATTTTTTCGTATGTGGATATCCAGTTTTCCTATCAACCTTTAGAGAAGAGACCTGCTTTCCTCATTGCATATCCTTGGCATCCATGTCTAAAATCAGTTGACTGTGTATGCATAGATTTACTTCTGGAATCTCTATTCTTTTCCACTGGTTTATGTTTGTGCCATTACCATGTTGTCTTGATTACTATAAATTTGAAGTATATTTTTAAATAGGGAGTGTGATGCCTCCAGCTTTGTTCTTGTGCTCAAGATCACTTTGAGGATTCTGAGTCTTTTGTAATAAAGTTCCATGTCAATTTTAGAATCATTTTTTTCTATTTATGTAAAAAAAGTGTCATTGATATTTTATATTGATATAAAATTTATATTGATATAAAAATTCTATATTGATTTATATTTGTAGATTCCTTTGGATAGTATGGACATTTTAACAATATTGTCTTCTAATTCAAGAACTTGGAAAGTCTTTCCACTTGTCTGTATTCTTCCTTAATTTCTTTTATCAATTTTTTTGTAATTTCTAGTACACACATTTTTCACCTCTTCAATTATGTTTATTTCTATGTATTTTATTCTTTTTGGTGCTATTGTAAATGGAATTGTTTTCCTAATTTCCTTTTCGGATAGTTCACTTTTAGTGTATAAAAATACACATGATCTTTCTATTTCAAGTTTGTATCTGGCAACTTTGTTCTAATTGTTTTTTAATAGTGTTTTTGTGAGTTTTCTATACATAAGAGAATATTGTCTGCAAATGAGAATTTATTTCTTCCTTTCTGGTTTAAATGCCTTTTGTTTCTTTTTCTTGACTAATTGCTCTGGGTAAAAATTCTAATACTATGTTTAACTGAAGTGGTGAGAATAGGTATACTAACCTTGTTCCTGATCTTATTGAAAAAGCTTTCAGTTTTTCACTCTAAAATTCTTTTTAAAATATTTATTTATTTGACAGAGAGACAGAGAGAGCACAAGCAAGGGGAGTGGGAAAGGGAAAAGCAGTTTCCCCATTGAGCACAGAGCCCAATGCCAGGCTCAGTCACAGGATCCTGGGATCATAACCTGAGCCAAAGGCAGACACTTAACTGACTGAGCCACCCAGACATTCCTCAATTTTTCACTATTGAGTATGATGTTAGTTGTGGGGTTTTCATATATGACCTTTATTATGTTGAGAAAATTTTATTAAATGTTTGATAGAGTTCAGCAGTGATGCTGTTTGGACATGAACTTTTCTTTATTGGAAGGTTTTTTTTTTTTTTTTTTTTTTTTTTAAGATTTTATTTATCTATTCATGAGAGACACAGAGAGAGAGGCAGAGACACAGGCAGAGGGAGAAGCAGGCTCCATGCAGGGAGCCCGATGTGGGACTCAATCCCGGGTCTCCAGGATCCCACCTTGAGCCAAAGGCAGATGCTCAACCCCTGAGCCACCCAGGCATCTCTATTGGGAGGTTTTTGGTTACTGATTCAGTGTCCTTACTAGTTATAGATCTGTTCAGACCCTCTATTTCTTCCAGATTGAATCTTCTTAGGGTTTATGTTTCTAAGAATGTATCTGTTTCTTTTGTTATTCAGTATCTTTGTACATAATTGTAGTTTCTTATGACCTTTGTATTTGTGTGGCATAAGTTGTGATGTGTCCTCTTTCATTTCTCATTTTATTTCTTTGGGTCTTCATTCTTTTCTTATTAGTTCTGTTAAAGATTTGTAAATTTTGTCTTTTCAGAGAGCCAACTCTTATTTTCATTGGTTTTTCCTTTTTATTTTTTCTATTCTCAATTTCATTATTTCTTCTCTAATATTTGACCTATTCCATGAGGTGCAAAAGTTAGGTTTAGCTAATTTATTTAAGATCTTCTTTCTTAATATAGGTGTTGATTTATATATTTAGGTGTTTTGATATGGGGTGCTTGTATTTTCATTCTGGTAGTTTCTTTCTGTCAGGCCTTTTTAAGATTTTTTTTTTTTTTTTTTAATTCATGAGAGACAGAGAGAGAGGCAGAGACACAGGCAGAGGGAGAAGCAAGTTCCATGCAGGGAGCCCGACGTGGGACTCGATCCCAGGTCTCCAGGATCACAACCTGGGCTGAAGGTGGCACTAAACTGCTGTGCCACTGGGGCTGCCCCTCTGTCAGTCCTTTGAAAAAAATCATCCCTTGGGAGATGACCTTCACAGTTTTGCTGCAAAAAACTGCTTACCGTCTATTAGGGGCTCACTCATGTGACAAATCACTTTTCTCTTGCTGCTTTCATAATTCATTCTTTGTCTTTTGATAATTTGTAATGTGTCTAGGTGTTGATTTCTTTAATTCATCTTATTTGGGAACTCTTGGGTTCCCTGGATCTGGTTGTCCATTCCCTTCTCTAGATTTGGGAAGTTTTCAGCCAGTATTTCTTTGTTTAGGCTTTCTGTTCTTTTCTCTCTCTTTTCTTTCTGGGATTCTTGTAATGTTTATATTGCACTATTTGATGGTGTCCCATAAGTCCTTAATCCTTCTTCACTTGTTTTTATTCTTTAGTTTATTCTTTAGTTTAGTTTTTATTCTTTAGTTTTACTTTTAGCTGAATAATTTCCAGTGACTTGTCTTTGAGTTCATTGAGCCTTTCTTATGCCTGATCTAGTTTTCTGAATGTTTTTCCTCTATTGAATATTTTAGTTCAGTTCAGTTACTATAATCTTCACTCAATACTTTCTGTTTGAGCTCTTTAATATTTTGCATTTCTTTGTTCAAATTCTCATTTTGTACATGCATTGTTGTCCTGACTTTGGTGAGCATCTTTATGACAGTTATTTTGAATTCCCTGTTATATGTTAAAACATATAACTTGTTTTCCTTAAAGTCATTTCCTAGAGATTTCTATTTTTTCCTTTATTTGGATCATATTTTCTTCTTTTTTTCCTTGGTTTTGTGTGTTGATATCTGCACAGTAAGCAAAATAGCCACCTGTCCCAGTCTTCATGGACTGTCTCATAAAACAGAAGACCCTTAAGAATTAGCTCAGACAGAAATACTGGGTGTCTCTCCATCTTCACTCTAGTTCAGTCTCCTTTCTTTGTTCTTAGCATCCCTAAGTTGTCTAGAGTATGTCAAGTCTCATCAACAAGTGAGTGATGGTAGGTCCTTGGGCACTTTCCAGAGAAGCTGACTCATGGGATTCTCTATCTAACTTTTCCCATCTGTGGGAGAAAAATGGCTCTAGAATTTTCCAACCACTTTCTCTGTATTGAGCTGGGGGGAAGGCCTATGATAACTGTCACCTGAAACTTTTGTCTAGCCAGGTAGCGAGATTGTGCTGAGTCCTGTCAGCACACTGAAATGGGCGAGACAGAAGCCAATCCTTTGAGAAGCTTCCAAGAAACTTGGGGTATGTGACATGAAGACCAACTCTTTCCTCCTCTTAGGGAAACCTGGGAGCTTGGGGGTTTCCTCCCAATTGGTAGGGTGCTGAGCTATGGGAGGAATTATAGTGAGAAAATGTCTTAAATTTCTCTACTGATTTCAGTGTGCTTGGTTTCACACTTGCCTGGTGTGCAAGAGCATTTCAGCTAGTTTTCAGATTTCTCACAAATTGTTGAGTTACTGTGTTCATGGAAGGAAGGAAGGTCCGGAGCTTCCTATCCCACCATCTTGCTGTTTTATATTTAAGTATAAATTTTTTAGTACACCTGAGGTCCTTTGGGCTTTGATCTTGACAAGTACTTCAAAGAATTCCCCCCTCCCCTCCTTAAAAGAGACAGGAAGGCTACAGGGGGCTGAAATTAGGTATTTTCCTGTTGTCAAGTTGCTTAGGATCTGATAAAACCTGAGTGGATTTGCCTCTTGCAAAATAATTTCCCTCAGGGCAGGCTTTTGTTAAGTAGAAATGAATGATCTGGGCTTATTTCAAATAGCTACTTCCTGCTTGTCAGAAGCATGAGAGGATTTTTGTATGATCTTTAGCCTGAGAATTTGATGGCACTCTTGTGTGTAAATCTCAAAGTGTGGGAGTCCCTTTAAGGCTGGGCTTCCTTGAATTTTTAATTCTCAAGCTCATCCACACTGAGCCTCTAGCAGTTCATTAGTCATGTTTATGGGTTCCTACTAGTGCTCACTGGCTTCAGCTATGGGCTTCTTACTCCTGTAAAACTAAATCTGTGTTCACCTGTGATTCCAATTTTGAGGATTGTGAGTTGCCCTATTCATTTCTTTCATGGGTCTAATACAAATTGTTGATTTTAGTTTACTTTTTTCCTTGTGAGAAAGGAATGGTAACTTTTAAACTGTTTACACGTTGAACCAAAATTTTTATCTAATATACATCCAAATTTCACTAGTTGTTCCAATTATGTCCTTTATTGCAAATTATTCCCCCCTGGATTTAGGATCCAATAGAATATCATGCATTACATTTAATTGTCATATTTCTTTAGTCTTCTAGCTTCTTTCAATATGGAATAGTTTCTCAGCTGTTGTTATTTGTTTAGTTTTGTATAGTTTTTGTTTTTCATTGTACTGATATTTTGGCATTCAGGTCAGTTTTGTGGAATGTTTCTTCCTTTGAATTTGCCTATTGTTTCTTACTTATAGAATTCAGAGCGTGTTTATGTTTTTGAGCAGAAATATTACCTAAGTGATGTTTTGTACTTTTCTGTGCATCATCTTAGGAAACATATGATGCTAATTTTTCCAACAATTAATAATGATAACTTTGATTACTTAAGTAAAATGGTATTCACCAGTTTTCTCCATTATAATATTGCTTTTTTCCTGTATGAAGACATTTTGTGGTTATGTAAATATCCTGGTCTTCATTAAACATTGGCTCAAAAGTTTAACATCCATTTATAATTTTTGCTTATAATGGCTAGAAATGGTGATTTTATGCCTATGATTTATTCTACACTTATTAGTTGACAGTCTACTATAAGAAAAAGCTTTATTTCTTCATTTCTTCATTTTTAATATGAAATCAGAGATTTTTATAATACATAAGTGTCATTACTATTATTGTTCGTTTTGATGTTCAAATTTTCCCAGATTTGGCTAGTGACAGCTACTTTATTTTCCTTCTTTAATTAATTAATTAATCAATTTATTTATTTATTTAAAGATTTTACATATCTACTCATGAAAGACACACACAGAGAGAGAGGCAGAGACACAGGCAGCGGGAGAAGCAGGCTCCGTGCAGGGAGCCTGACATGGGACTCGATCCCGGGTTTCCAGGATCAAGCCCTGGGCTGAAGGAGCACCAAACTGCTGAGCCACCCAGGCTGTCTGTGACAGCTACCTTAAATTGACTATCATGTTGTTTTGACATGTCTCCATAATTTTTTGTTATTTTCTTTCTATCTCACCACAGTGATCTGGCCTTATCTTGTTCTTCCTTGCATGGCCCTCGAATCAGGCACATTTCCAAGAAGTTCTTTTTTGTTTGTTTGTTTGTTTGTTTAGTGGGGAAAGTATTTAAAAATCAAGGTCATTAAATGCTTTATATTTTAATTATGTTTCTGTATATTTATCCTGATCACACAAATGTATTTTAAACTCTTCGACAGAGTTTGTTCAGTGTCTGATTATATATGTTTATGTTTTCCACAAGATTTAATATAGCACCTGTCTTTCATATATTTGGATTTTAGAACTAGAAGTGGCCTTTGATAGTCTTTGCTCATTGATGTGTATCATATTCATGAGAATAGTGAGAATCAAAACAACTAAATACCTTGACTAAGACTGCTTATTGGTGGCAGATTTGATGTTAGGTAGAACTATTTTGGTTTCCAGTTCACTTCTCTGTCATATGGCACATATGCTTAGTAATGAAGGTCTACTAGTTGAAAAAAGTAAATCACCACATTTGTTGGATTAAAGGTGGCTGTAGTATTTTGTACACCTCACACTGACAGGTGATTTCTTTCTTCAAAAAACCTGACTTTTGTCAATATAAGTCTTGACCTTGAAGACTGCTGTCTCTACCGTTTTTCTCTAAGGGATTCAAGAGCATATTTTGGGATTAAAATTGAACATATGCCTTTTACTGGACAACCAGCTCTTCTTTGAGAAAAGAACGGAGACAGAAAAGCCTGAAAAGTGGTCTCAATTAGTATCTTAAAACTTTATTCCATTACACAGTAATAAAAGTCCTAAGGTAAGGCCTGATTTCAAAACTAGAAGTATTAATATAAAACTTAAAGAATTTAGCTTAGCAGATCATAATAGTATACTACTATTTCTGAATAATAGAGTAGGGTGTCCCAGGAAAATGTTACTATCTCAGGCAGGTTTTTAACATTTATTCATCTTTTGTTTTGGAAGAAAGTGGCTTCTATAGCTTGTATTTTTTTTGAGTTAAAGAACAAATATGTTTTGGTGTTTTCCTCCTATTGTCCATGAGACACTGATCTTTCCAGGAATATTGCCAATATCAATTTACTTTTTCAGTAAAGTAACCTTGGGGCTGATTAGGAATTAACATGCTTGATCCCAAGTCTGTCTTGAACACCAGACTATGTTTCTCTAGGACGGGATCCTTTTGCATCTATTCATCATTAAATCCACACAGTTTCTAGTCCAGTGCCTGTTGTAGAAGTTGCTTACAAATGTTTTATGAATGAATGTCAAGACTTTGAATGGTTTGGTTTTAGTAAAATAATATAGAATGTATGTGTGTGTAGGTGTGTGTAAAATGCACAGTTTGCATATTCTTAAGAGAATTAGAACTTGCTGCTTTCAGGTCCTCATTGGAAAAAAGTTTTATACTTAGATCTTATAGTAGTTTGAAGACAAAAGTCAAATTCATGAACTCCAGGAGATGAAGAGACTTTCTCTTTCCATTTATCCAGAGTTGAATTTCGGCAGGGCTACCTTTCTGAGGAGTCAACAGAAAGCCATCTTACTAATATATTATTGGTTTTAAAAAGTTCAAAATCTTTTTTAGTACTACTTTTGGTATTTTAAACTCCTTTTAATGGTGCACTTAAAATCTCATTTTGATTCAACATTTTCAAAAGACAATTTGGTTCACAGTCACAATTTTTCTACTTATTCTCTTTTTAAAAACCTCTATGTGTACATGCATGTGATTACATTTAACATCTAAAGAAAATCACTTATCTACGCAGATTATTTCTTTAAAGGCATCCCTGAACACCTCAAGTTATATTCATGACGGTTGTTCAAAGTGACACATGGCTACACTTCTTTGAAGTATAGAATTACACTCAGCTGCCTTCCTGCAGTGTAATCCAAAATAATTACTGTCAATGTCCAACTTCTACCTTTTAAGGCCCAGAGGGTAGCAGAGAATTCATGAGGGAAATAAATTGTGTAACCTTGTTCAAAGCCTCTTTTCCCCTCTTGTTTTTAAAGAGCTAGTACAAAACTTCACTAAACAACTATTATTTATACATTAAAAAGCTATAGCATTTTATCTCAAATTTGCCCCTATAAAATATTTTAAGATTGAAATTGTGTTTGAAGACAGCATTTGGAGTTTTCTCAGTAATTTAGAATTATCTGGCATTAGTTTCTGCCTCTGCCTCTCATATTTGAGATCCATTTTGCCTATATGATTTAATATAAAAAATTGAAACTTGAGAATACATGACCATGAACTATAATCATATATTCGCATTCACCGTATGCATATGCAAAGGAGATGATTTGGTGTTGAGGATTCTTATATTGATTGCTTATTTTTCAGAGTATTTGTCAGATGGGAAAAAGCTATGATGATAACATCTGCTACTAATCTTTGAAGCTTATGATGGCTTTTTAAAGTGGAAAAGAAAAAAAAAATTTAAAGATTTTATTTATTTATTCATGAGAGACACACACACACAGAGGCAGAGACACAGGCAGAGGGAGAAGCAGGTTCTGTGCATGGAGCCTGATGTGGGACTCAATCCCGGGACCCCAGGATCATGCCCTGTGCCAAAGGCAGGCGCTAAACCACTGAGCCACCTAGGGATCCCCAGAAAACAAAACAATTTTAAAGAAAATACAAGCTAATCTTGATATTCTGATGAAATTATACATTTTTTTTTAGCTAGTGCTAAGAGTTTATTTTTTTTAATAATAAATTTATTTTTTATTGGTGTTCCAATTTGCCAACACACAGAATAACACCCAGTGCTCATCCCGTCAAGTGCCCACCTCAGTGCCCGCCACCCAATCACCCCTACCCCCCCACCCTCCCACCCTCCTCCCCTTCCACCACCCTTACTTCGTTTCCCAGAGTTAGGAGTCCTCCATGTTCTGTCTCTCTTTCTGATATGAAATTATACATTCTTAAAATACACAAAGAATATTCTGAATAGAAACATTGAAAACTTTAACTTTTGAATCTCTTGCCTACAAATTTCCCAACTATTTCTATGTAATTATCTTCAAAGCACATTATTTAAACTAAGATTTATTTTGAGGAGGTAGGAAACTTCATATCACATCTCTAAAAGAAAGTTTTAAAGAGTTATTAGCAATATGTTAAAAATCAGTATTAGATAGTTTGTTTAGATTTCGTTAGATTTATAAGAATATAACAGTCTGAAGATGACATTTATATTATGAGGGAAACAGGATATGTGTATGGTGAAAGAAAATAAGCAATTGAATTCAATAACCAATATTGCAAAGGGAATCTTTATTCCTCTTTGGTAAAAATGTAAACTCTCTTAACTCATTTAGAAATACTATTTTACAAACAACGTACTTACATGTAAATTTTGATAGATCACACTTTGAAAAAACATTTTGAAATTATTTTTTTCATTTTAATATGCCTTATAAGAAACTACATTAACTAAATTTTAAAACTGAAAAAAAAAACTGCACTTTAGAAACATGTATATTATTCAAGCTATTGATAATTCTGGACAATCTCCTTTCCCTTCCCCTTCTTTGAATTAGTGAGAATTTTCTTTCTTTAAAATAGTTTTTGGGAGCATCTGTGTGGCTCAGTCTAATGAGTGTCTGCCTTCGGCTCAGGTCATAATCCCAGGGTCCTGGGAATGGGCTCCAGGTTGGGCTCTCTGCTCAGTGGGGAGCCTGCTTCTCCTTCTCCCTCTGCCATTCCCCTTGTTTGTGCTCCCTCTCTCTAATAAACAAATAAAATCTTTTACAAATTAAAAAAAAAAAAACACAAATAAAAAATAAAATAAATAAAATCTTAAAAAAATTAAAAAAATAAAATCTTAAAAAAAATAAAATAGTGACTTTGGTTTTTTGCAGACCAAAAAAATATATATATGTGCATTTGTATGTATTTGGAATATAGAGAAAAGTACAAAGAAAGGTAATTGTTTGTAAGCCTATTGAGAAACATTGTAAATGTGAAAGTCTATTGCCTTTGTTTTTTTATAAATGCATTTTTGCATTTATAATACAAATATACAGAGATAAACATATTTTAACATATAAACATATAAACATATTTAACATATAAACATATTTTAAACATATTATAAAATTAGAATCATATTATTTATGCAGTTTTGAGGATAAACATTAATGAGTGATTAAAGATTATTTGAAAACATTTTTTTATTGCCTACATTATAGTCTATGGCAAAAGTATTACATAATTTATCTATTTTCCTTATGTTGTTAAATGTTAAATATTTCAGACTTTTTTGTTATTTTTAAATCATGCTGATATGAACAACTTCATAAATAAATCTTCATGGGCACCTCAGATTATTTCAATAAGAGAGATTCCTAGAAATGCGTTTACTGGTCCGAGTGTCAATATTGTAAAGCTATTTCTACATACTATAAAAACTTCCTAGAGAACTTGTACATCTCAGGTGGCAACATAGGAGACTGCCAGTTTCAAAATAGTGACTTAACATTGAATATTATTATTGGAAAATCACTGTTAATTTGATAGGCAATAGTAGCTTATTTATTTACTTTTTATTGAAGTGTAACTGACATATAACACTATTTTAGTGTTGTGTATGACATAATGATTCAACATTTGCATACATTGAGAAATGATCACCAAAATATCTAGTTACCATCGGACACCATACAAAATTTTATTTATTTATTTATTTATTTATTTATTTATGGAACTTTTATGATTACTTTGTTAGCCTCCTTCAAATTCGCAATACAATGACATTGATTATAATCACCATGCTGTACATTATAACCTCATTCTTATTTGTTTTATAACTAAAAGTTTGTACCTCTTGATCCCCTTTACCTTTTTCAGCCACCTCATATCTTCTTTGTCCATTCATTCACGAGTGGACAGTTAGGTTGTTTCCATATTTTGGGTATTGTAAATAACGCTAGAATGAACGTAAAGGTACATATCTTTTCAAATTACTGTTTCTGTTTTCTTTGGATATATACCCAGAAGTAGAATGGCTGAATCATATAGTAGTTCGGTTTTGAATATTTTGAGGAAAATCCATACTATTTTCTATAGTGGCTGCACCAATCTACATTCCCATCAAAATTGTATGAGGGCTCCCTTTTCTCCACATTCTTGTCAACACTTGTTATTTCTTGTTCTGTTGATAATAGCCATTCTGACAGGTATGAGATGGTACCTCATTCTGGTTTTGATTTGCATTTCCCTGATGATTTGTGATATTGAGCATCTTTGTGTGTGCCTGTTGGCCATCTGTTTTTTTTGAAGAAAAAAAATCTAATCAGATCTTCCGCCCATTTTATTTTATTTTTCTTCTGCCCATTTTAAAATTCAAATTCTTTGTTTAGTTATAATTGAGTTGTGTGAGTTCTTTATATATTTTGAATGTTAATCCCTTATTAGATATATGATTTGTAAATATCTTCTCCCATTCAGTAAGTTGCCTTTTCGTTTTGTTGATAGTTTTCTTCACTGTGCAGAAGCTTTTTAGTTTGCTACAGTCCCACTTGTTTTTGCTTTTGCTATCGTTGCCTTTGGAATCAAATCCAAAAAATGTATGGCCAAAAGCAATGTCAAGGAGCTTACCACCTATGTTTTTTTTCTAGGAGTTTCATGTTCTTAGTCTTACTTTCAAGTTTAAATCTATTTTGAGTTTAATTTTGTATATGGTAAAATAGTGGTCTTATTTATTTATTTATTTTATTTATTTACTTACTTACTTATTTACTTTGCACATGGCTGTTCAGTTTTCCCTGCATCATTTATTGAAGAAATTGTCCTTTTGCCCATTGCTGCATTCTTGACTCCTCTGTTATGAACAAATTGACCACTTCTACATGTTTTTTTTTTTTTCTAGGCTCTTTATTATGTTCCATTGATCTATATGTATGTTTTTAGGCCAATACCATACTGTTTTGATTACTATAACTTTGTAACACAGTTTGAAACCAGAGAGTGTGTGGCCTCCAGCTTTGTTCTTCTTTCTTAAGATTGCTTTGGTTACTTGGTATCTTTTCGGGTCATATAAATTTTAGAGCTGTTTTCTTTCTAATTCTGTGAAAAATGTCATTGGAATTTTGATAAGGATTGCATTGAATCTATATATTAGGTAATATGGACACTTGAACAATGTTAAATCTTCCAATTTATAAGCACAGAATATTTTTTCCATTCATTTATGTCTTCTTCAATTTTTTTGAACAATGTTTTAAGGTTTTCAATGTAGAAGTCTTTCACTTCCTTGATTAAATGTTTTCCTAGCTATTTGATTTTTCTGATGCAATTGTAAATGAGATTTTATTTTAGTGGAAAAGAAAAAAAATTTAAAGATTTTATTTATTTATTCATGAGAGACACACACACACAGAGGCAGAGACACAGGCAGAGGGAGAAGCAGGTTCTGTGCATGGAGCCTGATGTGGGACTCAATCCCGGGACCCCAGGATCATGCCCTGTGCAAAGGCAGGCCACTAAACCACTGAGCCACCTAGGGATCCCCAGAAAACAAAACAATTTTAAAGAAAATACAAGCTAATCTTGATATTCTGATGAAATTATACATTTTTTTTTAGCTAGTGCTAAGAGTTTATTTTTTTTAATAATAAATTTATTTTTTATTGGTGTTCCAATTTGCCAACACACAGAATAACACCCAGTGCTCATCCCGTCAAGTGCCCCACCTCAGTGCCCGCCACCCAATCACCCCTACCCCCCCACCCTCCCACCCTCCTCCCCTTCCACCACCCCTACTTCGTTTCCCAGAGTTAGGAGTCCTCCATGTTCTGTCTCTCTTTCTGATATGAAATTATACATTCTTAAAATACACAAAGAATATTCTGAATAGAAACATTGAAAACTTTAACTTTTGAATCTCTTGCCTACAAATTTCCCAACTATTTCTATGTAATTATCTTCAAAGCACATTATTTAAACTAAGATTTATTTTGAGGAGGTAGGAAACTTCATATCACATCTCTAAAAGAAAGTTTTAAAGAGTTATTAGCAATATGTTAAAAATCAGTACTAGATAGTTTGTTTAGATTTCGTTAGATTTATAAGAATATAACAGTCTGAAGATGACATTTATATTATGAGGGAAACAGGATATGTGTATGGTGAAAGAAAATAAGCAACTGAATTCAATAACCAATATTGCAAAGGGAATCTTTATTCCTCTTTGGTAAAAATGTAAACTCTCTTAACTCATTTAGAAATACTATTTTACAAACAACGTACTTACATGTAAATTTTGATAGATCACACTTTGAAAAAACGTTTTGAAATTATTTTTTTCATTTTAAATATGCCTTATAAGAAACTACATTAACTAAATTTTAAAACTGAAAAAAAAACTGCACTTTAGAAACATGTATATTATTCAAGCTATTGATAATTCTGGACAATCTCCTTTCCCTTCCCCCTTCTTTGAATTAGTGAGAATTTTCTTTCTTTAAAATAGTTTTTGGGAGCATCTGTGTGGCTCAGTCTAATGAGTGTCTGCCTTCGGCTCAGGTCATAATCCCAGGGTCCTGGGAATGGGCTCCAGGTTGGGCTCTCTGCTCAGTGGGGAGCCTGCTTCTCCTTCTCCCTCTGCCATTCCCCTTGTTTGTGCTCCCTCTCTCTAATAAACAAATAAAATCTTTTACAAATTAAAAAAAAAAAAACACAAATAAAAAATAAAATAAATAAAATCTTAAAAAAATTAAAAAAATAAAATCTTAAAAAAAATAAAATAGTGACTTTGGTTTTTTGCAGACCAAAAAAATATATATATGTGCATTTGTATGTATTTGGAATATAGAGAAAAGTACAAAGAAAGGTAATTGTTTGTAAGCCTATTGAGAAACATTGTAAATGTGAAAGTCTATTGCCTTTGTTTTTTTATAAATGCATTTTTACATTTATAATACAAATATACAGAGATAAACATATTTTAACATATAAACATATAAACATATTTAACATATAAACATATTTTAAACATATTATAAAATTAGAATCTTATTATTTATGCAGTTTTGAGGATAAACATTAATGAGTGATTAAAGATTATTTGAAAACATTTTTTTATTGCCTACATTATAGTCTATGGCAAAAGTATTACATAATTTATCTATTTTCCTTATGTTGTTAAATGTTAAATATTTCAGACTTTTTTGTTATTTTTAAATCATGCTGATATGAACAACTTCATAAATAAATCTTCATGGGCACCTCAGATTATTTCAATAAGAGAGATTCCTAGAAATGCGTTTACTGGTCCGAGTGTCAATATTGTAAAGCTATTTCTACATACTATAAAAACTTCCTAGAGAACTTGTACATCTCAGGTGGCAACATAGGAGACTGCCAGTTTCAAAATAGTGACTTAACATTGAATATTATTATTGGAAAATCACTGTTAATTTGATAGGCAATAGTAGCTTATTTATTTACTTTTTTATTGAAGTGTAACTGACATATAACACTATTTTAGTGTTGTGTATGACATAATGATTCAACATTTGCATACATTGAGAAATGATCACCAAAATATCTAGTTACCATCGGACACCATACAAAATTTTATTTATTTATTTATTTATTTATTTATTTATTTATTTATGGAACTTTTATGATTACTTTGTTAGCCTCCTTCAAATTCGCAATACAATGACATTGATTATAATCACCATGCTGTACATTATAACCTCATTCTTATTTGTTTTATAACTAAAAGTTTGTACCTCTTGATCCCCTTTACCTTTTTCAGCCACCTCATATCTTCTTTGTCCATTCATTCACGAGTGGACAGTTAGGTTGTTTCCATATTTTGGGTATTGTAAATAACGCTAGAATGAACGTAAAGGTACATATCTTTTCAAATTACTGTTTCTGTTTTCTTTGGATATATACCCAGAAGTAGAATGGCTGAATCATATAGTAGTTCGGTTTTGAATATTTTGAGGAAAATCCATACTATTTTCTTTTTTTTTTTTTTTTCATTCTATTTTCTATAGTGGCTGCACCAATCTACATTCCCATCAAAATTGTATGAGGGCTCCCTTTTCTCCACATTCTTGTCAACACTTGTTATTTCTTGTTCTGTTGATAATAGCCATTCTGACAGGTATGAGATGGTACCTCATTCTGGTTTTGATTTGCATTTCCCTGATGATTTGTGATATTGAGCATCTTTGTGTGTGCCTGTTGGCCATCTGTTTTTTTTTGAAGAAAAAAAATCTAATCAGATCTTCCGCCCATTTTATTTTATTTTTCTTCTGCCCATTTTAAAATTCAAATTCTTTGTTTAGTTATAATTGAGTTGTGTGAGTTCTTTATATATTTTGAATGTTAATCCCTTATTAGATATATGATTTGTAAATATCTTCTCCCATTCAGTAAGTTGCCTTTTCGTTTTGTTGATAGTTTTCTTCACTGTGCAGAAGCTTTTTAGTTTGCTACAGTCCCACTTGTTTTTGCTTTTGCTATCGTTGCCTTTGGAATCAAATCCAAAAAATGTATGGCCAAAAGCAATGTCAAGGAGCTTACCACCTATGTTTTTTTTCTAGGAGTTTCATGGTTCTTAGTCTTACTTTCAAGTTTAAATCTATTTTGAGTTTAATTTTGTATATGGTAAAATAGTGGTCTTATTTATTTATTTATTTATTTATTTACTTATTTACTTACTTACTTACTTATTTACTTTGCACATGGCTGTTCAGTTTTCCCTGCATCATTTATTGAAGAAATTGTCCTTTTGCCCATTGCTGCATTCTTGACTCCTCTGTTATGAACAAATTGACCACTTCTACATGTTTTTTTTTTTTTTCTAGGCTCTTTATTATGTTCCATTGATCTATATGTATGTTTTTAGGCCAATACCATACTGTTTTGATTACTATAACTTTGTAACACAGTTTGAAACCAGAGAGTGTGTGGCCTCCAGCTTTGTTCTTCTTTCTTAAGATTGCTTTGGTTACTTGGTATCTTTTCGGGTCATATAAATTTTAGAGCTGTTTTCTTTCTAATTCTGTGAAAAATGTCATTGGAATTTTGATAAGGATTGCATTGAATCTATATATTAGGTAATATGGACACTTGAACAATGTTAAATCTTCCAATTTATAAGCACAGAATATTTTTTCCATTCATTTATGTCTTCTTCAATTTTTTTGAACAATGTTTTAAGGTTTTCAATGTAGAAGTCTTTCACTTCCTTGATTAAATGTTTTCCTAGCTATTTGATTTTTCTGATGCAATTGTAAATGAGATTTTATTTATTATTTATTTATTTATTTTTAAAGATTTTATTTATTTATTCATGAGAGAGAGAGAGAGAGAGAGAGAGAGAGAGAGAGAGAGGCAGAGACACATCAGAGGGAGAAGCAGGCTCCGTGCAGGGAGTCTGACATAGGACTTGATCCCGGGTCTCCAGGATCACTCCCTAGGCCAAAGGCAGGCACTAAACCGCTAAGCCACCCAGGGATCCCCCCCTGTAAATGAGATTTTAAAAGTTCTGTTTTTGATAGTTCATTGTTAGTGTATGATAATGCAACAGATGTTTTAAATAGATTTTGTATGCTACAATTTTACTGAATAGTTTTAATAGTTTTTTTGGTCATTCACAAATAGTGACAACTCTACTTCTTTTTTACCAAATGTATTTCTTTTTCCTACCTAATTACGGTGTTTAGGACTTCCAATACTATATTGAATAAAAGTCAAAAGAGTGGGCACCATTGTTTTGTTCTTGATCTTAAACAAAAAACTTTCAGCTTTCTCCATTGAGTATGGTGTTAGCTTGTTATATATGGCCTTTATTATGCTGAGGCATTTTCCCTCTACATCCATTTTGTTGAGAGTTTTTATCATAAATGGATGTTGAATTGTGTCAAATAATTTTCTGCATTTTTGAGATGATCGTATGATTTTTATCCTTTATTTTGTTCGTGGTGTGCATCACATTGATCGATTTGTGCATGGTGACCATCCTTGCATTCCTGGAATAAATCCTACTTCATCATGGTGTATGATCTTTTTAATTGAATTGTTGAATTTGGTTCATTAATATTTTATTGAAGACATATTTATGTTCATCAGGGATATTTTCTGTAGTTTTCTTTTTTTGTGGTGTTCTTGTCTGGTTTGGGTATTGGGCTAATCCTGGTCTCATAAAATGACTTTGGGAGTGTTTCCTCCTCTTCATCATTTTTGGAGGAGTTTGAGAAGGATAGGTATTAAATCTTATTCGAATGTCAATAGAATTCATCAGTGAATTAATCTTTCCCTAAATTTTTTTTTTGATTACTGATTCAATCCCCTTACTATTAAGAAGTCTATTCAGATTTTCTATTTTTTTCTTTTTTCTTTTTTAAAGATTTTATTTATTTGAGACAGAGAGAAAGCATGAGAGAACATGAGTGGGATAGAGAGACAGGGCAGAGGAAGAAGCAGATTCGTCACTGGGCAGGAAACCTGATGTGGGGCTTGATCCCAGGACCCTGGGGTCATGACCTGAGACAAAGGCAGATGCCTAAATGAATGAGCCACCCTAGCACCTCAGATTTTCTATTTTTTCTTAATTCAGCCTTGGATGATTATATATTTCTTGCCATTTATCCATTTCTTATAGGTTGTTGAATTTGTTGGTGTATAATTTTTCAAAATAATCTCTTATGATTATTTGTATTTCATTGGTATCCATTGTAACTTTTTCAGTTTCATTTCTGATTTTACATATTTGAATCATCTCTTTTTTGTTAGGGGGTCTAGCTAAAGTTTTGTCTATTTTGTTTATCTTTTCAATGAACCAATTCTACATTTCATTAATCTTTTCTATTGTCCATTTAGTCTCTAAAATGTCTCTTCATTAATTTCTGTTCTTGTCTTTATTATTTCCTTCCTTCTACTAACTTTGGGCTCTGTTTTTGTTTTTTTTTTTTTCCCTCTAGTTCCAAAGTTAGATTGTTTGAGGTTTTTCTTATTTCTTGAAGGAGACCTGCATTGCTATGAACTTTCTTCTTAGAACTGTTTTTGCTGCATCCCATTAATTTGGATATATTTCCATTTTCATTTATCTCAAGTTGTTTTTTCTCTTTTGATTTCTCCATTGACCCATTAGTTTTTAAGTAGCATGTTGTGTAATCTCCAGATACTTGTGATTTTTTTTTTGTTTTCTTCTTGTATTTGATTTTATACTATTGTTAGAAAAGATGCTTGATGTGATTTAAGTCTTCCCAAATTTATTGAGACTTGTTTTGTGATCTAACATATGATGTATCCTGGAGAATGTTATATGTGCACTTGAGAAGAAAGTTTGTTTTGTTTTCGGATAGAATGTTGTGTATGTATGTATGTGTACGTTGTGTCCATCTGATCTAATGTGTTATTTGAGGCCAATGTTCTTGTATCAGTATTCTGTCTGGATGATCTATTGAGTGATGTAATTGGTAACTTATTTTAATTTGCCCTTTTTGGTGTCATGAAGTTGAATTTCTCAACTTACAGTCATAATTTAAAGGACTTTTATGCAAAAAAAAAAATAAAATAAAGGACTTTTAAACTGTGTATAGCTAAAGCATGTGGAATTGTTAAAAGATCCATGCATTTACAGGAATCATATACCTAGATATTAGTCCTCATCCATACTTAGCTAGAGGACCTATTATGTCATTCCCTGTCTCTCTATAGTTTGCACATCTGTCAAGTTGAAATAAGATTTGCTCTCTTGTTTTGTAGAAATGTAGAAATGATCAAGTGAAATTATGGGTATGCATTATATCACAGTGACCCATTGCACATCTGAGTTTGGATCCTAATTCTAACACTGAATATCTTTGTAATACTCTTTGCCTCAGGATTCTCATCCTTAAATGGGGATAATAATGGTATGAATCTAAAAAGAATTAAGTGAGATCATATCCATAGTATTCTGAATGGGGCTTGATACTTTTTAACACCCAGTAAACTTGAGGTATTAAGAGTGTTTTTGCCGATCAATCTATCACAACTGCTAACTAAAAAATGAATGGTTAGCCTTGGTGTGCCACTGAAGCCAACTGCTCTGTCCCCAGGAATCCCGAAGAGGTTGGACAAATCAAAAGCATGGCTCCATGCTCTGCTTGCCAAAACTGTTGCTGAACAAATTAAAGAGAAACTAATAACTCAAGAGACCAGGGTTTGGAAAAGAGAAAGGAAGAAATTTATATTGGGTGCCAACAGGCAGGGGAGATGACAGGATCAAGCCTTAAAACTGACCTCTCTACCAGCAAGATGGACACCTAGAATTTTATAGGGAGAGGTTCAGGGGTACGTGCAGAGTGCAGGCAGAGATTGCATGATCATGGGTGGGGGTTGGTATGTGGTCAGCCCATGAGTATGGGCAAGGAAGTGCCAGGTGGGGTGTGGTCTTCTAGGCATTCCACGGCTATCAGGGTATTTCTAGCCTGGTGGTTAGAAAAACATTTTCATAAATGCTTAAAATAGTTGATACAGAATTGCTTGGTTCTTGTCTCACAGAGTCAAAGAATGAATCTTACAAAGGAGAGTGAGTAAAGTGATAGAAGTTTATTAAGTGAGGATACAGAGAAAGCTCTCAGAAATGAGAGGGGTCCCAGCAGAGTTGCCACTGAGGTATTGTAGGGTTGGTCTTTTATGGGAAACAGCCAGGGAATGTAAATCCTTTTAACATTATCTACTGATATCACCATTGAATAAGGACTGGTGATAACATCTTTAATGGCTTACTTCTTCTTTGGGGTCTGGTTAGTCTTTGTTGGTCACAGGTGACTGTCATAAAAAAAGACAAAAAGACACCCTCCCTGCCCACACCTAGAGCAGGGTGGTCTGGCTTGTTTCCTTATTTCTGATTTACTTACACCTTAGCATTTTTGGGATTTTGGGGAGCATGATTCCGTGGCCCCCTACCTATCTCTCCCTAGCTAGCCCTGTTTGTCTCTAACTCAAACTGAGATAAGAAATAAGAACCATGGGTTTCAGTTAGAGCATGAGTTAATCAGTCTTAATTATTTTTGGTTTTAATTGTTGAGATCTACAGTTGGGCAAGAGGAATCCCTGATAGTATTATGTGAAAATAACTTAAGATAGAAAACACTTCATAAATGTAAGATTTTATTAATTTATCGTTTGGGTAATAAGCCAGTTACCCAATTTGTTTAGGGACTTTGATTCTTTTCCTAATCTTTTGGGATTGCTTTATGTAGTAGCTATTGGAATGTTTTTATTAATAAAATTTGTTTTGAAAATAATCATTAACATTAAAGTTATATTATCCAAAATACACTTGCTGTAATGAGTAAGGGACAGGCAGGGCTAGGTAGGGAGAGATAGGTAGGGGGCTATTTGATCCTGCTTAAGCAATACATATCAGAGTAATATTCTGAACATGCCTGATCATATTTTACTTTTCTTCTCTAAAAATTAGCAGTTAAAAAGTCAGTTGACAAAAGTCTCTTTTGACCAAACATTAATTCAGATCCTCTGAGTTCTTTTTTTGACTCTTTCTCTGTCTCTATTTTTTTTTACTCAGTCCAGTATTAGCAAGAATTCTGCTGCTGGGTCGTGCCATTAAAAATTCCCCACCCTTTGGACATCTGGTTGGCTCCACGGTTGAGTGTCTGTGTGATCCTGAGGTCCTGGGATGGGTCCCACGTTGGGCTCCCAGTAGGGAGCCTGCTTGTACTTCTGCCTCTGTCTCTGCCTCTCTCTCTGTGTCTCTCATGAATAAATACAATCTAAAAAATAAAATAAAATCCTCCACCCTTGACATTTTGATCAAATTCCTTACCCCATCCTTGGTAAATGACCACTCCTGATGATCTCTTTAAATTCCTTATCCTCCACCCTTGATATCCTATCCTTGCCTCCTTCAGCAAAAATTCTGGCAGGTTAGTTTAGTCCTTGACATAGTCCCCTTATCTCTGATGTTTTTTTCTTAGTAGTTTTTTTATCTATTGACCCCACTCTGCCTCTGGTCTGTGTAGGGGCCAAGGACAGGCTGCTTCTAGATGCACCACTTTGAGATTGTTTTGAGTTAAAAGTAATCAAAACCCAGTAGATGCAGGAACAGCTCTCTGCCTCCCCCTCAACTGCCTAAATTTACATTGGAAAGGAGAGCCTGTACCAGGAGGGGAGCTATTAACTGAGATTCCCCTTTACCCATGGAATTTATCTGTAGAAGAGAGCAAACTTTGATTTTCCAAACATCTCCTTTCGCCTTCTTGCTAATGGTCTTCCTCTCTTTTGTATCCTCAGACTCTACCCTTCTCTTTAGCTCATATAAGCTTCATGTTGCCTATCTTTAGAATTTCATGTCTGTGTGAATTCACGGTATGTATTCCTATTAAATTTGATTTTCTTCTGTTAATCTGTCTTATGTCAATTTGATTCTCAGTCCAGCTAGAAGGACCATAGGGCAGAGGAAGCTCTTCCTCCCCAATAGCTATAAATCTCCACTTCTTGTGTTCTGAGGTTAGCTTAATATCTTTCCTCTACTACAAAACCCCGATGTAGTAGCCCTCCTTGAATCAAGTCTGCATTATTGTCTTTAACAAATGTCTAAATAATTTTTTCTTTAACACAGTGCAAAATTGTGAACAGTGTTAACTGGGCACAAAAAAAAAATCAAACAAATTTGAAATGCTGAAGTAATTATTTATAGAAATCAGTAACATTGACCAACAGTAGGTGAAATTTGCATTTTATTTATGGGTTGGGCAGTGGTTCTTTCAAAGGAAAAAGTTGAAACAATGATTCTCATTGATCTTTGGTCTTGAAGCTGCAAAGGCAGGAACACAAATGCTGCTATTAACATAGCCTTGGGGAAGGAGGAAGAAAGAAACTAGAGTTGAGGTTCTAATATTGCTCTGTCTGCACTGATCTTCTGGAGAGAGAAAAAAAAGGAGGGGACAGTACAAATCTGCATTTTCCCCCCTACAGAATGCCTCTCCTGCTATTTTCATTTGGCCCCAAGGTTTTGGAGAGATCAATACAGATTCTTTTCAGGGAAGGATGTAAGACAGGAACATGTGCCCTGGTGGAGCTGCTTAGAATATTGAATAGTTTTTGACATAGCTTGACGCAGAGGCAAGGTAATACTCTCCAAGGAGAGAATTGCTACTATAGTTTGAAGCTCATGGGGGCAGAGAAACTAAATGAAAACTGGAAGGGGAATGAGTGGAGGTTTTTACTCCTCCCTACCTCTCAAATTCACAAATAGGATGGTGAGTTGAGAATATAGGAGCTCAAAAAGAGCACTTTACTCTGATAGAAATTGTTTTCGACCCCATCATCACTACAGCAGAGGGCAATGGAAATGCCTCTGCTTCTATTTTAAATCAAAACTCGTTCTTTAGGGTAATATTTGCTTTCTTTCCTGTTTCATTTGATGGTTGCGCTGCTGACATGGATTCACAATGGTTACTAAAATATTCACCGCAAAGAGCTGGTGTGAAACAGTCTCATATACTGCTACTCTTTTACTCATCTGGATTAACCTTTCTCCAGCAATCACAGCATTGTAAACACCTCTCAGCATTAAATAAAAAACAGCAGTGTGCAGGTTTAAACGATTGCTTCAGCTTTTTTTCTGGCCTGATGCGTGACTTGTTTTATTTAGCAGTTTCTGCATTTCCCCACTGTTTAACAATCATGCACAGCTGAAAGCTTTGCCTTTACTTTCCTTCCCTTGTTTAATGAGTTCCAAGATGAAATATTCAGTCCTCCCGTTTTTCCCCTTAAAGGTCAAGACTTGAATCAGAATCAAATTTGGAAGGTCAGCACTCAAATATTACTGGTTTAGCTAGCATTGTGCCAAGAAAACTTGGAGGACAATTCCCTACAAAGAGGCAAAAAATTAAGTCAAGATTGGTTAAAAAAACTTGTATGTATTAATGCAACATTGTGGCTGAGAATTTAAACACATAAAAGTCAAGAAAGTCAAAATTATGATCCTCCCAGCTATTGTTATTCGTTCCTTGCACACATGATAGTATTTTATGTACTGTATTTGCTGTTATATTTATGTCCTTATATAGAATATGCCAAGTTATAGTTACTAGGGGAAGCATAACTTTTCATTTCTAACTTTCCTGCATTCTAATTCTTTGGCACAATTAGCATTAGTTCCTTTGCTTTCTTCTGATCTTATTTCTTGGAGAAAAAAATGAGTTGACCATGTATCTCCGTGTTTTAACTGTTCACTGACCTGTGAGACTGATTATGTATTTATGGGTCAGGTTTCAAGGAATATAGAGAATTTGCTTTGTTTGAGAGAAGAGCTTTCTGCAGCTTGCAAATACTTTCTCAAAATCCAGCAATCCTTTTTGGAAGAGGCAAAGGAGAACTTGGTGTAGCTCTCCAAGGTCCTGAGCTCTATCCTCGCATTGTTGTAGTTTTGTATATACTGTATTATACTTATTTCAGCAGATACTGTAAGATTTGAAAATAAGAATATTGCAAATAAGAATACCAGAATACAGGTTTGTGCAATTTCACAAGAGCGATATATGTAAAAGAAAATAGCCTGTTATTCTTGGATTGATTATTTTATTTTCACAAGAGAAAGTGTTTCAGAATGTTGGTACAGGTAATCTAAGTGATCTGCCTTAATTAAATTGAGTCATTGATAGGTGCTTAGAGGCAAAAACTTTATTCAAAGTCTCTATTGTTTATTCAGGCTCCATTTATTCAGCAAGATTGATCTGGTGGTGGAAAGAATTCTGTGGTCAGATGAATCCAGATTCAAGTCTAGATTCTGATACTGATGGGTTATTTTGGACAAGTGACTTAACCTCTCTAAAAATCCTGATCTCCTAACTTTTAAACTGCTAACAACTGCACTTCCTCCTGGGATTGTACAAAGATTAAATGAATTGTCTATGTAAATCACCTATCACAGGACAGGTTCTCATAAACGTGTAGCAGAGTGTTTAGAAGCAGGATTACTGAATCTAGCCTGCTTGGATTTGAATTCAGGCTATGCAACTTAGCTGTGTGACCTTGGGCAAGTTACGTGACCTCTTGTTTCACTTTTCTTATCTGTAAAATAGGTATGATCATAGTCCTTACATAATGAAAATCTTGTGAAAATAAAATGAATTAATTTATATAAATTGCTTAGGACATATATTAAGCACTATATATACATTAGTTAAAAATACTAATGCTCCCTTCTAGGTATTTAGTGTCCTATTACTTCACAATCAAAACCAAATCAAGAGGTTCCTCCTTTTTTAGGTAACTGCAGATTTTCCAAACTGCTTAATTTGTTTTATTAACAGAATTTCTCCCTATGATAAATAATTCACTTTCAACTTATTTCTAATATCTGGTAAAACTGATGGATGTTTGTTCCTAGTTAAAAACTCTAAAAAAGCAAATTTTGCCTAGTCAGTATTTATAGCTAGCTTAGTTTTGATGTTACTAGTCACCTATTATAAAACATTTTTTCTCTCATACCATTTAAAACTCTTGCATTCATTATGGTCAAATTTTAATTTAACTCTCTTAAATCATAATTTTGCATACCTAACTCTCGAAATAAATGACCCGAATATTATATAAGATATATTGATCTTTCAGTTACTTTGTTACCTTTCTTAGAAACAATATATAGATGTTCTTTATCACATTCATTACACCTTACAAATATTTCTCCCTTCTTTGCCTTTGGTTTTGCAACTTCAACCAATACTTACCATCTTCGTTTTAAGTACAATTTCTTTACTTACCAAATTTATCTCTCTTAGCACTTGTCTTCCTTTAGGCCTCAAACATGCAAATTATTCATTTCTGCATACTTATGGAACATTTTGATTTCCTTGTAGAAAATATACTCAATAGCTAAGAAATTACTTATTTACTTTCACTTATTATTTTATTTAATAAATATTTATTGAACATGTGTATTATGCCCGAGACTGAAGTTATTTAGAACATGTGCTAGGCCTTGGGATACAGTAATTAAGAACAATGACCCTAATGCTTGCATAATACTATTTCAAAGTGTCTCTATCAGGGCTCTCCAGCTGAAATATAATATATGCCAAATGTGTAATATTTTATTTATTTATTTATTTATTATTAATTAATTAATTAATTTATTTTTAAAGATTTTGTTTGTTTATTCATGAGAGACACACAGATAGAGAGAGAGAGAGAGAGAGAGAGAGAGAAGAGAGGCAGAGACACAGGCAGAGGGAGAAGCAGGCTCCGTGCAGGGAGCCTCATGTGGGACTTGATCCCAGTTCTCCAGGATCACGCCCTGGGTCGAAGGCAGGCACTAAACTGCTGAACCACCCAGGGACCCCTGATGAGATATTTTACATTCTCTTTTGTATACTAAATTTTTGACTTTTTCCATCTTCTTGAAGCGTAATTGCCAAATAAAATTGTAAGATATTTAATGTATACAACATGATGACTTGGTATACATGAACAATATGAAACGATTTTCTGTCATCAAGTTAATTAACAGTCCTCACCTCAAATATTTACCCTTTTTTGGGGTGAATGTCTAGTAGCCCCTTAAAATTCAATGTATGCCTTTCTCAATGAGCGCATCTCAATTCTGATTAGCCACATTCTACTGCTTAATAGACTTGTGGCTGTTGGCTGCCATACATTGCAGGCTCCTTTAAAACAGGATGTTCTAGGGCAGCCCCAGGTGGCTCAGTGGTTTAACGCAGCCTTCAGTCCAGGGCCTGATCTTGGAGACCTGGGATGGAGTTTCACTCGGGCTCCCTGCATGGAGCCTGCTTCTCCCTCTGCCTGTGTCTCTGCCTCTCTCTCTGTGTGTCTCTCATGAATAAATAAATAAAATCTTAAAAAAAACCAAACAAACAGGATGTTCTAACAAACACTGTAGCATTAAATAGAACCTATGCAATATAAGGAACATAATTCCTTCTGCCCTCAGTGAAATGGTATTGGATATTTTCTCTAAATCAGTACATGTTGGTATTCTCAGCATAGCAATTAACATTAAGAAGAAATTGTTTAAATCAATTATTTTGGTGAAGATATTACAGTTAATTAACAAATTATAAAAGCATTTGTAGTTGAGACAGTCTTGGGGATTGATACATTATTATCTCTGATGATTTTTTTTAATTCTGGATATTATAAAATGGCTGGAGTTTAAATTTTAGGGTAGTATAAATTGAATTGGAAGTAAATTCCTGGAGTCTAAGTTGTGATGATATTATTTTTTCCCTTAAAGAAAATAAAATAGAAACACACAGGATCAAAGATAAAGTATATACAGGCAGAAGACATTGGCAGTGAAAGATGTTTCATCTTCAAGATGCTCACAGGTTCACTCATAAAAGCCCAACAATAATAGCTTGAGCAGTGCTACAAAGGAGCCCTGGAGGTGTTTCAGGACGCTGGTTAGAATATTATCTTATATTTTCAAGGTGAATCCTGGTTCCCATAGAAATCTACAAGTGTGTACTGCAAATCAGGCATTTAAAAAACCTTAAAAAGGGGACCAAAAAAAAGGAAATAGGAAAATGGAACATCCCGATGAAGAACCAGTGACCTCAAGAGAGGCCAAGATAACACGCACTGAAACAAAATATGCAAACTTTTTTTTGAGTTTATTTTCTGTTTTGAGTAGTTAGCCATATTTCCGTTGCTTATGCTTTTATGCAGAAAATAAGAAATAAAAACATACGATTAATTTAGTAAAATTCAAGTTATTTAGCTTGTCTCCCCTTCAGTAAAATGTTTTTCGTCAAATGGAAAGGAGAGGGACACCTGAGTGATTCAGCTGGTTGAGCATCTGCCTTGGGGTCAGGTCATGATCCCAGGCTCCTGGGACTGAGCCAAGCATGGGCAATGGCATTGGAAACGGAGGCTTTGCGCAGTGGGGAGCCTGCTTCTTCCTCTCCTCCCTGCTCTTGCTCTTTTTTCGCTATCTCTGTCCCTCTGTCTCAAATAAATAAGTAAAATCTTTTAGGACAAAAAAAAAAAAAAAGATCTTTTACTTCCCTGATTTGCTAATATTGTTGTGTATTTATCTTAACTGCAGTCACAGAGGTAGTTGACTTTTTATATGTGTGTCTCTAAGCCTGTTTTGGAAGCAGTAGGACGAAAAGAATTAGAAACACAGGTGATTTCCTTAGGACATCAAATGCTCCATTTTCTTCATCGATGTGGTATCTGTTCTACATTTTGGTGTAAGGGAAGGACCTTGCCCCTAAAGAGTGTAAGAGGATATCCGTACTGGTTTATGACAGTGTTTTCCCTTTTATTGTTGAGTGGAGGGGAGATACACTAAAATTTCCCCGAGGAAAAGTGTGCTATAAATCCACGATGGGGAAGGTAGGGGTCTGAAGGAGAGAAGCTCTTAAACCATCATTTTCACTCTGGCCATTACCCATAAGAAATGTGAAATAAAAAGAAGAGAAAGCTGAGTGAAAATTAACTTTAAGTCATAGAAACTGACAAGCAGCTTCTGTGATTTAGGGTAGAGTCATGTCAAGTCCAGTGTTGAAATAAGAAACACGGAGGACAGGCATTTTTATGTTGTCTGTAATTGGACAAGTGAAGAAAGTGATTTGTTGAAGGTGGTGCTAATGACAACAAACCAATGTCAAACCGTGTGCTGGGAGGCCACAAAAAGAAGATAGAAGGAACATATTGTGCCCAGCTTGAGTTTATGAGGAAAAAGATTTTGTGCCAGAAGGAAAAAAAATTTCGTGACCACAAAAATGTAAATGTGGAGAATTATCTTTCTGGCTGAGTTTTTATTTTGATTGGTATCTCCTCTCTCGTGTAGGCTAAATGTATTACGTTGTACTAAATGTACTCCTGGCTTGTCCTGCGCTGCTATTCCAGGTGGTATTTAAAAACTACCTATTTTCAGTTATGATAACCTACATCTTGCAGTCGTGTTGGATAGGAGATAACTTTGTGTTTCAAAAACAGACAAGCCATTTAGTGATAATTTTTTAGTAATCACTGGGGTCACATTTCATTTCCCACCCTCCCAAACATGCTCCATCTCTGGACCACACGCAGTATTGAAATAATCACGCACCTGCCTCATTCACATGCGCCTTTGTTGCCAACTCCTGCCTCTTCCTGCCCACTCCATTCCCCCCCGTGGCTTCACCTTGGGGAAGAGTCCATGGTTTATTGTGTTAGGACTGAACATTTTTCTCCAACTAATAACTAACAAGTCTCTCTATTAAACAAACATGAAAATCAAGCGTAAAGAGAATAGAAGAAAACCTAAGAATATTTAATTTCGTATCAAATCTCTAGCCTAACATTAAAAAATTATCTTGTTTTATATCCATGATTTTCTGAGTCGCCCCGTTTAAAATGCCCTATTGATGTACCCAGACCATATGTCAGACAAGGCCTCTCTATTTGAGAAATGTAATTATGCTGCAAGAAAACCTATGATACGATACTGAGCATGCCTGGGCTAAATCCATACAGACCTTAGTTAGGCTAGGGTTGGAATTTACTGATATTTTACTTACTGATATTACTGATATTTTCTTTCTTTTTTTATTTTTGTTTTTGTTTTTATTTATATTTATTTATTTATTTATTTATTTATTTATTTATTTTACTTTTTTCCTTACTGATATTTTCTAGAGAAATTATCCAATCATGTCTCATGTCATGAAAGGAAAAGAGACGCTGAGTGGGGAAAGTACCGCGAAAACCTTTAGAATACTCCACAAAGAATTCTCATAAACAACTCAGGCAGTTGTTTTCAGGAAAGCATTTCCAATTTTTCTTTCAAAAAATAATGTTGATTACTTTTGTTTCCTAAAAGTTAAATTTTTAATAACTGAAATTCACAGAAAATCTACATGTCTTATTTTAGGCAATAGCTATCTGTTTGCTTCCTTCTTTTACTTTTTATTTTTATTTTTAAAAAAGATTTTATGTATTAGAGAGAGAGCATGCATGCATGCACAAGCCAGGGGTTAGGGGAGCACAGAGGGTGAGAGAGAAGCAGAATCCTCACTGAGCAGCGAGCCAGAGCCACCAAGATGCCCTTGTTTCCTTCTTTTAATTCTTAAAATTATTTATTTTCTGCATAGGTAGTAGTTATATGCTTCAAAATTTTAAAATATAAAGGACATTCATCACAGATTTTCCCTTCCACTTCTGCCGCTCAGGTACACAATTTTCAGTGCAGCAAACCAAAATGACCAGTTTCTTGTGTGTCCTTTATTTATTCTTGGGTATCCTTATTATCAAATATTCTTTTTTCCTTATTTTTTACACAAATATAGGCATGTTATTACTACACATATTCTTCTACACTTTGCTTTTAAAAAAAATTTCACAGTATATCTTAAAGTTCAATTTATTTTATTCTTTTATTTGTGTTAAGCTTTTATTTATTTATTCATGAGAGACACACAGAGAGAGGCAGAGACATAGGCAGAGGAAAAAAACCAAGCTCTCTGCAGGGAGCTTGATGTGGACTCGATCCCAGGACCCCAGGATCACAAGCTGAGCCAAAGGCAGACACAACCACTGAGCCACCAGGCATCCTAAGGCCAATTCATGTTAATATATAAACAGCTTCTTCATTCTTTTCTAAATGACTATACATTATTTTTTTGTGTATATTCCTTAATTTAACAAATACACCTATGTGAGTATTTTAGATTGCTTATTTTGCTCTTATAAAATATGTTATAATGAATGTCTTTTCCTAAGTGTGTGAGTACCTCTATAGGACATATTATTCTTAGAAGTAAAATTTCTGGGCATAATCCTTGTAATTAACAAATTATTTTCCATAGAAGTTATGAAATTATATACTTGTCAGTACTGTATGAAAGTGTCTGTTGCCCTATACCTACAGTAACTTATTAATAAATTTCTGGATCCTTGTCAGTCTAATAATAAATACCAGTGTCTCACTACCTTGGATTTCTCTGGCTATCAATGAACTTGGGCATTATTTCATGCATTTAAGATCCATATTTATTTCCAAAATGAACTCTGTGCTCACATTTTTTGCCTTCTTTCTAATGTGCTATCAGACTTTTAAGACTGATTTGTAAAAACTCTTTATATATTAAATGGGAGATGAGTGTTTTATGACACATAGTTGTGGTTTTCCTCTAGTTTGTCCTATGTTTTGACTTTGGTAAATTTTGCTGTGCAGAAATGTTTGATATATGTATAGTTAAATTTGTCCATTTTCTAATCTTAGGACCTCTGAGTTTTTAAATTGTGATTAGAAAAGCCTTCCCCTTGGGACACCAGGGTGGCTCAGCGGTTGAGCATCTGCCTTCAGCTCAGGATGTGATCTTGGGGTCCCAGGATCGATCTCACATCAGGCTCCTCTTAAGGAGCCTGCTTCTCCCTCTGCCTATGTCTCTGTCTCTCTGTGTGTCTTATGAATTAAAATCTTAAAAAAAGAAAAAAAGAAAAGCCTTCTTTCTCTGAGATTATGATAAATTCTCCATTTATAAAAGTAGTCTTCTACTACTTTTATAGTTATTTCCCTATTTTCAAGCCACCCCCCCCCCCCAACCCAATGATCCTAAAGATGGCCAAGGTACAAATACCAAAAGGGAAAAGGATGCTCTTCTGGCCTAGAAACAATTGAAAACAGACATTCATGCTTGGCTCTAAAAATTTTCTCCTTCAATCCATTTTCAGGGTTTATCTGGTATAAACCGGGTGCTGCCCCTACTTTCCTCACCTATAGCTCTGAAGTGGAAGGTGTCAGAAGTTGACAAAGATGTTATGCAGGCATAATTGAGGATAATGTCTCCCTCCTGCCCACGGATATTACTAAAAGGAGAACTTAATATTAGTTTGTGCAGTGCTGTAGAAAGCAATTGGAGGCACATACACTGTGGAATAGATCTGATATCATTAACTTTAAGGTTAAATGCCTTCTCAGTGAGTTACCTGTGCAAGTAAATTAAATCAAACATTTAATGTTAGCTATGCAGGTTACTTCATTTATGAAGGTTAAATAGCTGAATTTCAATATAATTTTTTAGCTTTGCAATGGTGGAGATCTGGAAAGAGCTCCTGTTGTATATACCTTTCTAAATTGCTTAAGGAAAGCATCTATACATATTAATGACTTATTTTCTCACCTTTTCAATGTGGTAATGAAATGCCCGCAGGTGGTATGTAATAGAAATTAGCTACTTATTTGATTAGTTAAAAAAACACAAAACATAATAATCTTCCTTTGTAACTATGAAGATGATGTAATTGATAAGAGAAATCCTAAATACTGATTGCTTAAAGAATACCAAAAAGGTAAAAATTATTTTTTTTTCTAAAAATGATTTTTTTCATTTTTATTTTAATCAATGTCAAATATTTACATTATCTAAGATTGCATGGCCATTATTAAGTATATGAGTCCAAGGTTGCCATTTTTATTATAGCAGTAGTACACCTTTCTAACACCACACTCAACAGAATGCAGAGAGCCTTTTCTGGCAAAGATATTCTGGTTCAATAAAATAAGGGGTGCCTGGGTAGCTCAGTCAGTTAAGCGTCTGACTGGCTCAGGTCATGATCTCAGGTTTTGGGGTCTAGGCCAGTGACAGGCTCCATGCTCAGTGGGGAGTCTGCTTGTCCCTCTCCCTCTTCCTCTGTGCCTCCCCCTGCTCATGTTCTCTCTTTCAAATAAAAAATAAAATCTTTAAAAAATGTAAAGAAAATAAAATGTCATCACAGTTTCCCAAATCAGCCCATCTGTGTGGTCTCTCTGAGTGGAATGCTAGTGAAGCAATGAGAATGCTTGTAATAGGGAGGGTAACTTGGGTAACATCTGTCTGAAGAGGAACCCCCTCTCCCTTTACTATGGAGCACTCGTTGATCTCCTCCAGATTAAAAGAAATAGAGATAAGCATTATTTTTAGTTATTTATTTTCATTAAGGGGATCATGGAAGTAGGAAATAGGAAATGATGTGCATGGCTTCAGAGATTACTTCATGGACTATTTTCTGGGGGTTGGCAGGTCAATAGTGATGTAGTGTCATTCTAACAACCAGATGAGAGAAGCAAGAAAAGCAATAGCCTACAATGGGGAGGCTGTTGTGACACTTCTAAGAGGTGGTGACAGGGGCTTGGGCCAGGGTGGTGACTCTGGAAGAGAAATCAGAAGAGTCAGTACAAGGGAGCAGGCTGCGGTCTTGACTGGAAAGAATTGGAAGATGTCATTGGCTTATTCAATATACTAACACACTTACAAAACCTCACTGTCTACTAAGTGGTGGTAAATAATGACTTTTAAACTCCCAGTGAGCATTGTACTTAGACCAACAAATCTAAGTACACTATTTATTATTTATTAGCCATAGGAATTAGTTTTATTGTGTGAGGTCTGTACACTATGATTTTCACCCATAATCACAGAGCATACATTTGGGTGTTATTCACAAGTGTAATGGATTTCAAAGCTCAAGGTTTCCTTGAAGGCTTGTAGAAGACAGTTGGAGAGATGTATAAAGTGGAGTGGGAATAATTGTGTAAAATTTTCCATGGGTACAAATATTGTAGAATGAATGTTAATCTGGCTAAATATTGTATAGATTTAATTTTGCCTTGCAAAACCTAATATTTACCTGTAGAAAAGCCTGGTATCACACGTAAAATGGATGTAGTCCTATTCCCTGTATTGCTTTTACATGGCTTTCAGATCTTTAATTTCCTGATATTTCGGTGGGTATCTTTCCTCCAGTGCCTCGCTTCATGTAGGTGAGTGATGCATTTAGTTCCTGGACCTTCTCAAAGGAAAAGTCCCTTAAAATACCAAGTTATAATCCTTACAATGTTCAACTGAATGGTCCTTAAAAATAATAGCCAAAAAAAAAAAAAAAAGAATTTATTGTTAGAAGAGAAGAAATGAAATGGAGTGAATTCTCTAAATTTACTGCATTAAACTGAAATCTATCTTCCATAGCCTTCTTTTTAAATCTAATGGTTAATCAACTATTAACATTTCCTAGTTATTTTATGTTATGCGCGTACTTTACTGCCACATGTTTTAGAATTATAAAATAAGCATATAAATAACTTCTAATGTGAGCAAAAACCTTTTATTAGATTAGCTGATGACAGGAATGAGTTTTCTTAAAAGGGCAAAGGAGTTATATGAATTTTATGTGACTTAATCAGCCAGATTTCTAGGTGTGATTTTTAAGATGCATTATCATTGTTCCAGCTGAATTTAATCCCTAACACTGGTATCTAGGAGATGTAGAGGAAGGAAAACTTTCTCTTCTTCCCTTCTAAGTTTTTTGGCTGGTCTAGTAATCAAATTGACACAAGACAGACCAACAGGAGATAAACAAGAGTTTAATATTTAATAACATGTATACCTCCTGCATACACGGGAGACATTCAGGAAAACTGAGTTAAGGCTCCAACAGGGGCCAGAGGCATCCCCTTAAATACCATCTTCAGCTAAAGACAAAAGAAGATATTGGTGATGGGTAGTCAGCTATGGGAAGTTACCAGGAAAAGCTTGATAAATAAGAGTAATGTTGTTATGTTGATTTAAGTCCATGCCTTGTCCACTGATAATGATTTCTAGAGATTGAGTCACCCTTCTTCCCGTGCAGAGAGGGGGGTACCTGACGAATGGAGACTTCCTGTATAAACGAAAATGTCTCTTACAAAAGGATAACTTCCATGACATTTTCAGAGCTTCACCTGTATCTGCTGTTATGTAGAAATAACCAGCTCAAAGTAATCCATTGCCAACGGGGTGTATTTTGGGGTGGTATATTTTGCTTCACTTCATTATCATCTTACTTTAGTGACTCAGAACAGTAATGCAGGATAGTCGCAAGAAAGGCAGGCAGGGGCAAGGGGCTCCTGCTCTAAGAAGAAACCACCCTTAAAAAGGATTTTACACCACCCTGGAAGGAGCCCTCCTCCACCCTTTCCCATGTGATAGGTAGGTGACAAAAACCTGATTAGGTGACAGGTGCATGGAGGGTTATTCAGATTGAAACAACCTGTCAACAAGCCCATAAAACCCCTATACTTAGAAACTGTTGGCAACCCTCTCGGATCCCCTCCCTCTTCCAGAGCTTTGTATTATCACTCAACAAACTTTACTATTGCTCAGTAAACTTTCTTTGCTGCCCACCAGTCTTGGTCTGGTCTACCTCTTCATTCTTTGAAGTGGTGTGACCAAGAACCACAGGCATTAAAGGAAAAGAAATCCTGTAACAACAGTAGTAAGCAGCAAACCAAAGTGGTTAAGTCAGATTCACTCTTAGAGATAAAAACTAGCCTAGACCAAAAAAAGAGAGAAAGAAACAGAGAAATGCTTTGTTTTGATTCCTTTCTTGGCCTTGGGTCTTATTCTTTTTTTTTTTTTTTTTTTAAGATTTTACTTATTTATTAGAGACAGAGAGAGAGAGAGAGAGAGAGAGGCAGAGACACAGGCAGAGGGAGAAAGCAGGCTCCATGCAGGGAGCCTGATGTGGGACTAGATCCCGGGTCTCCAGGATCACGCCCTGGGCCAAAGGTGGCACCAAACCGCCGAGCCACCCAGGCGGCCCCGGCCTTGAGTCTTATTCTTCATGGGGCTTGGTTACACTAAGTCCTCTTACAAAAAATTTCTTCCTTTATGATTGAGCTAATCTGAGTGGATTTCTGTTCCTGACAACCAAAAGAAACTTGATTAAGACAGAGGGAATGGTGGAAGAGCAGTTAGTGTCAACTTTTCTTCTTATCCCTCTCTTATTAGGTAAAGTCAAACATGAAACAGAGAACTGATTGTTATATCATTTTGGGATTAAATTGAAGAATTTTAATATTGACAGACTTTCTCCTTTGACCAAACTTATGATGTGAGGCTTCTTTGAGCCCTCTTCTTCTTTTTTTTTTTTTTTAAAGATTTATTTATTTATTTATTTATTTATTTATTTATTTATTTATGATAGACACAGAGAGAGAAAGGCAGAGACACAGGCAGAGGGAGAAACAGGCTCTACGCTGGGATCCCGATGTAGGACTGGATCCTGGGACTCCAGGATCACGCCCTGGGCCAAAGGCAGGCGCCAAACCGCTGAGCCATCCCTTTGAGCCCTCTTCTGATTAGGTCCTGAATTTGGACTCTGTCCTTGGCCCACTTAGTCCCATTTTAGCAACCTTCCAGCTAAATTGGTTTATCAAGAATTCTTCTTCCTCTGTACGTGATCAAATCCCCCACTCTCCAGGTCTTATTACCTTGATCAGCCTTCAACAAGAATCTTGATGAGTCAGTGGAGCAAGAATCCCACTAGTCTTTATGTTTCCTTTTAGTAATTTTGCATCCACTGACCCCACCCTTAATCCATGTGATTGCCCTCCTTTCCCCTTCCTAATAAAAACTCTTGGCCTTTGCCCTTCAAGTAGGATACTCTTTGCATTTCTACTTGCATCTTTGCTCCCCAAATTACAATGTTTTATTCTAAAATAAAATCCTTGTTTGCCTCGCTCATCGTGGCTCTTTATTTTCAGGTTAACGGAATCTATCCATCTCGAGCTTCCTCGTGAAGAGAGCGTTTTAAAGAAGTGGGGTTCCAGCGGATGTCTGAGAAGGAGCACTTGACCCTTTGAGAAAGAGGTTCCATATTAGTTGTTGTTTACATAAGTAGGTGTGATACATTGAGTGTTGAGAGATAGGTGAGATGAGAGGCAGGACACGAATAAACAGGAGCAGTTGATGGCTAAGGTGAGGAACCTCTTTATCACAACCTGACAGAAAACTTGGTAACCTCTAAATTAATTTTTTAATGTAATTAAAATGCATCACAATAAAAAAAAGCACGCACTGTACCACTGAATCTTTTCTGCGCCTTCGTTTTCCTGAGTAGCCCAAATCAGGATCTGGCTAGGCTGTGACATGTGTCAGATAATTCCCTGAGAAATAGAGTTTTTCTTCTATTTTAGGCTGTGGTATTAAAATCCAAAACATTGTTGGGATGATATTTTGTGCCTATTATCCCCCAAATGATGCTAAAGTGAATTCATTAATTTTTAATCTGAAAACACTTTAATTAATTCAAAATGTGAAAGGTTAGTTTGAAAATAAGGTATGATACAAAGGGGATGGCAGGCACCCTGGTGTGCAGCAGATTGGCTCTGATCTTTTGCAATCCAAGTGAGAGGTTGTTGTTCTGTTATGGATGAAAAGGCTCATTATCTCAAAGATAATTGCCCAGATGCCATACCAGTGAGGTCACACTAAACAGGGCTGTGGTTTCTGAACCAAATACTTGAGCTAATTAACAGTTAAAGGTGTAGGAAACCATTTTTAATGTACTGGAGAGCAACCAATAAATACTTTAACTAAAAGGTTTAACTGTTTATGGGCACTGGATGGAGCTCCATCACGAACTTGCAATAATTCAGAGGAAAGGCTTCAATCTAGAAAATAGCTACATGTTTTCTATGTTGCTCAAGTTTTGTTTGACATTTCTCTGATTTTGCAAATAATTCCGTTAACTTTTAAAGAAAGTCATGCGGCATAAGAGGATAAGTAGTAAAATATTTCAAATCCTTTAAATTCTATTTTACATTTTTAAGCTAAGCCTTTAGATATCAAGGTCTATGAATTTAGTTGAGACCTTGAAGCCCTAGACATTGAAATTTTCTGGAAGAGATGCTTGTGGAAAACTGCAATGCAGAGAGTAAAGGCAGGGCTGGGGGAAAAAAAAACAAACCAACAACAAGTAAGAATATGACCTTAGTTCTCTCTCCTACTCTCCAAAGTTAATGCTATGCTTCCTTGGGTTTTTGAATCGCATCATCATCTCATAATGACTCTGCAGGTGGTGCCATCTGAAGGTGAATTTTATAGTCACAAGATCTTTTTCTGTTAGAAAGACTATTAACACTTTAAGTGAAAACCAAGCCAATTGCATGTGGGTTGTATGATATCTCATAATGATCAAGGATGACCATTTTCATGATTTGATCTTTATTTTTGTCCTGTTCCATCTTCGCACAAATTTGTGGAGTGGCTGATTAAGAGCCACAATAGCTAGTGATGGGGGAACACAATGATGGGAACACAGGGCTAGCCGAGGACAAGGCTGGAGCTTGACAAGTCCTTGAAACTCCTCTTCAGACTCAGCTGCCTCTGTGTAAATACTTTGCTAAGGGCAAAAGGCAATCTTAGCCCAACCCCCAGGAGCCTGTAAGTCTACTCTAACATAAAAATTCCTTTAGAAATTTCCTTTATCTCTAAACCCCGAGATACATGTTGACAATCATCCACAAGCACATGCACGGCCCACTGATACACACCTGAAGGGTCTCAGGACTCAGGTTTTATTAGAGGTAATAAGTGACCTTTCCCCAACAATAGCCCCCTCAAGGTCTGGGAAACCTTGCTTCCAAAATTCCTTAAAGAGCACACTATCCCCAAACCCCTCCTAACTCCCAGGTATATAATCAGCCTCTGCTCAGAGGCCTGGGGCAGCAGCTCTTCCTGCCCATGGGTCCTGCCCCACATGTTTTAAAAAAACCACCATTATGCCCCAAAGACATCTCAAGATTTCTTTCTTGGTCGGGGCTTCGGACCTCACCTGTATTCCAAAACTTCATCAGCTAAGTAGGAAAAAAAAAAAAAAAAAAAAGAAAGAAAGAAAGCAAAGGGTGCAATTTTATGCATTTGTAGAGAGACGGGGAGGGGAAATTCTAAGGCCTGGGGCAGGATGTGGCATAAACTCGGATGCAAAATGAGAGAAGTTATTGTCACAGAACCAGCCAAGTCAGAGAATAGGTTCCAAACAGATATGAGAAACCTTTCTTGGAACTGTGACTGGCTTAAGGCTTTATTGATTCTTCCTTTGTGAGGTGGGTTAGGACTTCAATATTGGAATTGAAGAGGATTTTTGTAGTTTATTTGTTTAAATTAATTGTAAATGATGTTTTTATGTAGTATAGATTTAGTTATCAACCACACTTGAGTTGTTTTCTTGAAGAGCTGGAGTATAAAGCCTGTTGTTGGTGCATTGCATCCTCTCCATTTGGATAAGGGACACAACTCTTGTGACATTGGGAATCAGTAACAGTGCTCCATTGTCAGGCCTCGGTGATTAATTCCAGGATGTGTTAAGCTTTTTTTTTTTTCTTTCTTTCGTTTTTGAATGGAAGTTGTGGAGAATTATCCATTTTCTCTCTTTTGTAAGATGGTAAGCTTTTGCCTGCAGAGTTGCCCATAGCAATGTCACACTTCACAAGGAGGCCTGAGAGAGTGCAGCTGATGCCCAGGGGGCAGACAAGCCTGAGAGAGCCCTGATACCTTTTAAGTTACCAGCTCTAGTCTCTCAGGTCCTCAGGGCTGCTGTGCTTTCCCGCAGAGCTTCTCCTTCTGTGGCTGCCACAGGAATGGTGGGGATCAGGACACACTACCCCCCAAATGGCAACTTTGCATATAGAATATTTCAAGCTGAAGGAATTTGAGAAATGGCATGTGTGGGAAGAACTTTCTGACCTTTCTCTGAAGGTCATTAAACCTTAATGAAGGAGGTGATTTCCCTAGACTCAGGAAAAGAGCGTCCTTATCTTTGAAGGCGAGAAGGCACACAGAAAAGGATCTGAATGGACAGGACTTGCTAAGCTTCCTCTGGTTTGCTACACTTAGCTCCCCTTTGCCCTGTCATATCTTTCCACTTGTCTTCAAAACTAGCATAAAAATACTCAGGTTTAGGTGTCTTTAGGCCTTCATTTTCTTCTGAAGGCTCTGATGTCATGTAAAAGTTAGATTAAATATATTTACATGCTTCTCTCTTGTTAATCTGTCTTTTGTTCTGAGGTCCTCAGTTGAGAATTTAAAAAGATAGAGGGAAAAAGATAGTTTTCTTTGCCTAGAGGAGCTCTGCAGTCCCTCCTTCTACCCTCTTCTTTTGAATGGGTTCATCGTGGGCTTCTGTCGGTGACAATCTAGTAAGGCAAACCACCCAGTGTCTTACTTCACGAAAGATACTGAACCTGTGGAGGCCGAGAAAAATCAAGGCCATCCCACCTAAGGTTTAGCATTAGCACAAGTACAGCCATCTTAGGCCCCTGTGAATAAGAGCTGAACTTTACAGGAAAAACTGCAGAATGTCCTCAATGTCCTCGGCAGGTAATCCCATATCAGAAAGACAACAGAGCCCACAACCGTAGTAGAAAGTCCCATAGTAGAATGAGAACAGAGCTCAATGCCCTTAAGTCCCATATCAGAATGTAAACAAAACTTGAGAAATTCCTCCACCCCTTCTGAAAATCCCCTAGACCAGCCTATAAAAATCCCAGCTGTAACCCACCTCGGAGTCCAAGTCCCTGCTCTGCTGTGTCAGGTACACTTGGACCCAAGCTCGAGTTTGCTAATAAACCCTCGGGCACTTGCATTGGTGTCGGCTCCTTGGTGGTTTCTCAGATTCACAATCTTGGGCACAACAAACCTATTTGAAGGGAACCTCTCAACTTTGGTACAGTCTGTACCTGGAACCATCTTCTCTTTTCTCTGAGTCAGAAGGTGAAGTGTCCCTTCTCAAATATGATGTCCTCTGCCCTGTCTCAAGACCTTTACAGGTTTTTTTCTTCTGTCCCTGGTGGCTGTCTTCCACTCACCTCCCTTTCATCCTTCAGGCTTCATTAACGCTGGCTCCTCAGAGAGATCTGAACCACGGAATCAAAGTGCTTTCTCCCTGTATTATCCTTTTACTACTTGTGATGTCATCTTTCGTAGCACTTATCCCAAATATGTGAATGTTTTCATTTGTTGGCTAATTTTTTGTCAGTCTCCCCAACCATAGTATAAACTCCACAAGATCAAAGGCAATGTATTTATCAATTATCCTAGTGCATAGCTGTTTTAAATTCATTGGATAAATTATTGAATAAAAAATATCCTTTTTGCTCTTACTAAAGATAATTACCTAACTAGGGCAAATTGTTCCCAATAATTATGATCATGATCTTATTCCTTAAAAGGGATAAAACAGAGGAAAAAACACTGATGGGACTGACACCTTTGGTTGGCTATCAAGTTCTCATTATTTTTCATCCTTTTTGTATACAGAACCTTGAGATTTTTCAGCTGCAGGCATCCATTACTTGGATTATTTACATCCATTTACTTGGGTGAGGAAGAGGTCCATCCCCCTTGCACCAAGTGTCATCATGATTAGTAAAAGATAATCCTGGCAGTTCCATTCCCTTTGCCAATGATTCATTTAGGAATGGGCTGCTGGCATACTCTGAGAAAGTTTTCCTCTCTCTTAAGGAAAGAGATCCAGGATATTAAAAAAAAATGATTAAAGAAGACAATTTAGGTGATATAAGCAAATTTTACTTAATGCTTTATGGAGAGAACAGTCTTGGTCTGGAGAAGTGCAAAATGAGGTAGAAGGCAGGAAGCTTCTGTAGGATAAAGAATAAAGAACACTGAAAAGGAAAACAGAACATAACTGATGGTCAGCCTTCTCTGGGATGAGAAGGAATAAGAAAACAAGTACAGAGCTGGAGTTGGCTTGGCGGTGGGGATTGGCTGCCTGGATATATTGCATTTCTGGCCAAGTGGAGAATTTACAGGGACATAAAAGTTATCTAAGTTCCAGTCAGAAACCGGCTCTATCTCAGGCCAGGAAAGTTATTTCAACGAAGGAAAGGAACTACTCTCTTCTTTCTTCTGGACTTTGTAGATTGTTGACTGAAGATATGATGTTTAGAGCTTCTGAAGCCCTTTGGGGACTTTTAGATCAATAGCCACCATGCCAAGGGTAGCAGAGGGGAAATAAAAGAAGCACAAAATTGTTCACCCTCAGAAATACTCTGCTTCCAATTTCTTGTTATGTGAAAGAATAAAATTGATTTATTTTTAAAAGGGATAGGTTTTCTGTTACTTGTAGTCCAAACTGCTGCTCCTACAGGATGGTTTCTTAATAAGGGACATAATAGGCCCATTCTATCACATAATGATTGAATTATACATTTGTATTTTGTTAGAAAAAGATTAGTAAATAAAGCCTAACCAATTATCAGATACTGAAGATACTTTAAGTACTTATGGTTGGGTTTAGAAAAATGTCCCCAAATGCTGATGGGATATGGAGAACTTTTGATCGCTATTATTGACAAGATGGATTAGGAAGGGTTTTCAATGAGACAATGTAATTTAAGAAAATGCTTTTTTCCCATAGGTTTAAGGAATACAAAAATGGACACCTGCTTTAAGAATACCAGAGAATTGATATGAGTGCTCTGATAGTTCTAAAACTGAGACACTTGGGGTGCCTGGCTGGCTCAGTCAGTAGAGCACAATATAATCTTGATCATGGGATTGTGAGTTTGAGCTCCACATTGGGTGTAGAGATTATTAAAAAACAAACAAACAAACAAACAAAAAACACAAATGCTAACAAATCCAGCATAAATTAAAAAAAAAAATAAAACAACCTGAGACATATTTAAGAATTTAAGAATTTTTAAAAACAATTATGTCTAATCATACTGAGGAAATAAAGAGGTTCTAGGTATTTATGATCCACAAATGTGCTATTTTCCAACTATGTTTTCTCTCTCAGAGATCTGTCAAATAGAAGATAAGTATTTTTTTTTTTTAATTTTTATTTATTTATGATAGGCACACAGTGAGTGAGAGAGAGAGGCAGAGATACAGGCAGAGGGAGAAGCAGGCTCCATGCACCGGGAGCCTGATGTGGGATTTGATCCCGGGTCTCCAGGATCACGCCCTGGGCCAAAGGCAGGCGCTAAACCGCTGCGCCACCCAGGGATCCCCGAAGATAAGTATTTATTATTGAATTTAAAGATCTTTATTTATTTTATTTTTAAATCTTTAAAAAAAATTAAGAAAGGCTTCACGTTATGAAACAGGTCCTACAAACAATACCAAATATCAAACAATGGAAAAACTATGTAGAGAAAGAGTAAGTCCTTTCCCAACTTCCTCACTCCTCATTGACAATGATTCTTTTTTTTTTTTTTTTTCACCTTGTATCTTTGATAAACGGCTTGGGTGGATGAATGAGTAAATTATGTTATATTCAAGCAAATATTTATTAAGCACTGGCTATGTGTCACACATTATGCTTGGTTCTGGGAATGCTATGAAAAAGGCCACTTAAGAATACACCCTCAATGAATTTCTGGAATAAGTAGGGAGAGAGGGCTAGTAATAAATGAGTATTCTCCTGAGAGTGAGAAGTATTAGGGTGGGGGAAGTACACGTTGCTTGTTAGCATCAGCAGTGGTCCCTAACTTTCCTTAGAGGGTTGTAAAAGGCGTCCCTAGGGAAATGATATCTACACTAAAACTTGAGGAAGAAAGGCCATGGCTTTAACACATTCTGTCATCTATTTTAGGCTTTGGAGGCAGAAAAGATGCCGTGTGGTCATATTTAAGTAGTTCCTGTGATTTAGCACTTATTTCTGTCAGATATATCCGAGCACATTTAGCATTATTAGGCTTTGAAGTGATTTAGTTTAGTTTTTTTTTTTTTTAAAGGCTTAAGCTTTCAGAAGTGAAAATTCTTAATTTGTGGTTAAAAATAAATAGCTGCAAAAAAGCTAAATCAAGATAAATAAATGTATGTGTGGCATTTAAAATATGAGGAAATAATACCAAATGAGACCAAATGAACTCCAGCTACAGTATGAAGGATTTAGATTGAATATTATTGAGAGCTACCAGGAAGACATTCTTAAATCATTTGTTCCGCCAATGTTATTGAAGGCCTACCATAGGTCAGGTGTATGCGAGGAATTTAAGATTTGTTGCTAATTTCTCATTATTCTTTGAAAAATGAGAATCGTGTCCACTGTTAAAACTTACCCACTGTTAAATTCTTTAATGTCCCTCATAAAATGCTGGTTTGACTGGGATTTTTTAGAGAGCAAGATCTAGACTTTTTGTCACAACGTCCAAGGGCAATCGCCAAAAGTGCTGAATGTTTGGCTGAAGAACAGGATATTTATGAGGGTGCATAAGTGCTTTGTTTTGGTGGTGAAGTGTATTGGGTTGTAAATTTTAGGAAATAACTCACGTAAGGAACATCTGTTTATTGTCAGGGAACTTCCTGTTACCTTGGCTGCCACTGTCTTTGTTCAGGCGCTACCCATTTCTTGCCTAGATCGGGACAGTGTAAGCATATCCAGTTTTCCTCCCTTTAATCTCGTCCTTTTTAAATATATAGTCCACTCTGGTGCCCAAGTGACCTTTTAAAAGCATGCCCCTCTCCTGTTTAAGGATCTTTAATCCACTGTTTGGAGGATTACAATCAGCTTTCACAAACAAGGTGAGGCATCATTTGACTTTTCTCTTTTCAAAGTTTTTGTCTTGCTACCAGTTTATACTTTTACTTAGCCAGATGTGTTCTTTGCAGTTCCACGAAGAGCATGTGCATCCCTAGGCCTGTCCTTTCTACCTTGCTGGCATAACCTCCATGTTGTTTCCTACTCTGTGAACAGTTAGTGTTACCATCCTAGGCTGGGGTAGGTTGCCTTTCTCTATTTCTATTTGGTTCCCATCATGCCTTGTTCATAGGTCTAGGAGAGTACCAGCCTCACTGGGTTGAATCTCTTTTTTCTCTGTCCTAAGACAACACGAGTTCTTTGAGGTCAGGGACAGTGTCTTGTTCATCTTTATAGACAAAGAGCTTAACATGATTTCTGGTAAGTGAAAGGAATATGATAAATGTGACTGATGAGAAACAAGTTTTATTTTTTGACACTGTTCATCTGGTTAATATAGTAGGTAAAAATACCTGCTTTCCTACATTTGTTTGAAAGTATCAGGTTATTATTTGAAAGCATTCTCTTCCTAACTTTATTACCAAAAATTTGGGGGACTATATTTGAGGGTTACAGTTCAAACATTAATAGAGTGCAGATGGTATAGTTCATTGGTTAAGAAGATGATCACTGGAGTCTGAGTGCGTGTAATTGAATCTTGGATCTTTAACTTATTAACTGTGAATTTGAACAAATGACATCTGTAATACCTTGGTTTTCCCATCTATAGAATAACAGTGCCCATACATAGGATTGTTGCAGGATTAATTGGGATCATCTTTGTTAAGCACTTAAGGTATCTGGAAGAGAGCTAGAATTTTTTTTTTTTTTAAGATTTGTTTATTTATTTATTTGAGAAATACAGAGAGCAGAGGAAGGTGGAAAGGGAGAAGGAGAGGATCCCAAGCAGACTCCCTGGTGAGTGTGGAGCCTGATATGGAGCTCCATCCCAGGACACTGAGATCATGACCTGAGTCAAAATCACAAGTTAGATTCTTAACCGACTGAGCCACCCGGTCATCCCAGAGAACAAGAATTTTAAATAAATGTTAGATATTATTATTTTGTTAGATATTATTATTTTGTGGCTCTGCTCTTTCTGTCCTGGGCTCTGCTGATGGTCTTTGTAACAGATGGGAGCCTAAAGCAAGGTGGTAAGTACTGAACAGAGGGAGATCAAAAGATGATAAAGGCATGACCCCTTCTCACCAACTTACAAAGTAAACATTAATTATTTCCCATAAGGAAGCAAGAGACAAACCATTGTAAGCATCTAGAAGAGGGGATATTAACCTTAGCTAGGACAGGAATTTTTAACCCTAGCACTGTTAGCCTCTTGAAATGAGTAATTCTTTATCAAGGGAGGTTGGCTTGTATATTGTAGGGTATTTAGCAACATTTCTGGCCTTTACCAACTAGATGCCAATAGCTTATCCCTTGCTGTGAAAACCAAAAATATTGGCAAACATTGCCACCCCACGCCTCACTGGGGGAGAATAAAATCCTTCTCATTTAAGATCCATTGAGCTATGGGAATCTGGGGAAAACATTGCCTGGATATGCAGGAATCTGTATGGTGAAGTCAGACCAACTGTGAAGGTAATTTTCAAATGAATAGCAAAGATCAGAAAAGGCTTTGAAAATTCACCTTTGGGATACCTTGAAAAATCTGACTGATCTTTATCTGTCTAAAGTGAATTAGGTGTTCAGTTTGAGGGAGGGACAGATTACCCAGGGCTTTTTATTAACATTTGCCACTTCCAGAAGGTGATAGATCATCTAGTGCATTCTCAATATATCAAAAGAGGAAACATTAATGATAGGCTTGAAAATGCAAAACATGGCTCCTAAACTATGGAACTTTTTAACTATAAACTCTTTAAAGACAAAGATTATATTTTATAAGAAATTTATAAGACACATTAAAAATCACAAGATGGATATGACTATATTTATTAAGTAAGATTTTATTTATTTATTTGAGAGAAAGAAAGTGAGAGAGAGAGAGAGAGAATGAGCATGAGCAGGGGGAGGGGCAGAGGGAGAAGCAGGTTCTCTGCTGAGCAGGGAGCCCGATGAAGGGCTCTGATCCCAGGACTCTGAGATCATGACTTGAGCTGAAGGCAGATGCTTGATGGAGCCACCCAGGTGCCCCTAGGTATGACTATATGTAAACAATAATTCAAGACAAAAAGAAAGGCACTTTCATCACTTTATGAACACAAAACTCACTAGGAATTTAAGGAAGAAGGGAACTTAACAGGCCCGCTAGTAGAGAAAGGCTTTCCCCAGAATGCTGGATAAACAGATCCCTGAAAATAAGTGGTATTTAGGTGAGCAAGATGGCAGATTTCAGGCTAATAAGTCCTGAACAAAGCCATGAAACTAGTAGTTCTCTTCTCTCTAAAAATGATTTTCAGAGAATCATGTCTACACATCTGTAGGAAAGTTTCAGTTTCCAAAGCTGTTTCTTTCTTTTTTTTTCCCCTCAGATTCCCATTGCTTTGGTTATATGTGTTATGACAAAGATATCTTTTTTTCTTAACAGCTCCCAAGGATTCTGGGTCACTTTTGGGGTCACACTAATAAATAAAAGAGAACATGACATCACACACAGTGACGTGCCATGTATATTTTCACACTTTACTTTCCTAGAGTATATAAATAGAGGTGCATAGAAGTGGCAATCATCAGCAAAGCAAATCAACAGATAAAGAAATTTACACCACAGATTAACCAAATCATCTCCTGGCAACCCAAATCATCTCTCTTTCTCTGAAATTTAAGTCAAAGTAATACTCTTTCACTCCACAGCAGTGAAGACCATGCCAAATGAAAAAATGTGAAAACATTCAAAGGAACATATTTTTAAAAATCTTTTACAGGTGTTTTGCTCCATCATCCTTTGAGCAAAAAGTTCTATCTAGCACACTATTCTAATTTGCAATGCTTCATGTCCAGTATTCCCTAATTTAGAATGCTAGAATTGATTCATGTGTTCCCACAGAACTAATCACGAATCATTTTTGTAATCTGTGGGCATGTTTGTGTATGAGTGTGCTTGATTAATAGAGAGAGAGTGAGAGAGGGAAAAACAAAATCCCTCCATATTCAGAGGTCAAATCATGCTCAGAGGTTGAGACCTCTTAACTGAAGATTGAAGTAATTCTACTGATAATTTGGACCTGAAATTTCACATTCTGGGATTCGCTTTCCAGCAAGAGCAAAGGTATCGCATTTACAGTAATATTTAAATCTTGATGGTCTGTGCTCCAGTTTCTTGAAGAAAAGGAAATCAGTCTTTTCCTCTCAGGAAGTCTGCCTCCCTAAAGGCTAAAAATAAATCATCATCTGTGTTATCAAATGTTTGCTGTGTCCTATTAACTGAGGCTCTGGATAACATTATTTTTCTTCTAGGAGATGGAACCCCCAGAAGGAGAGGATTTTCTTTTTTTTTTTCATATTCTCAGTACCAAAGACTGTAGTGGTCAATGCCATCCGCTGTGTGGTCTGGTCTCAACGTCCCTGTCCAGCACTGACCACTGCCACTTGGCAGCCTGTAGGTCACTAGACTGCTGCTATCCTGTTGGACTGCTGGCAGTGAAGGGGGAGTGTAGATATAATGCATCTAAAAGTCTCATGACCCAGAGCTGTGTCCATAATATGCTAATTGTCATTGGATGATGATGACCAAGAGGGCTTTAACGTTCAGCTCGGCAAGACTAAACTATAGACAGACTTGTCTGTAGGCTACTGGACAACCTTTTCTTAGACCGTTTACTTTAGAAAATTTGTAATTATGAATTCTTTCTTTGCTCCTTTGAGTTGTAAATCTTTTTAAAGTCTTTTGCCAATTTTGTTTCTCAAGGGCCCTTTTGTAAAAAAGATTCATTTCAGGAGAGAAGGGTGGAGGGAGGGAGGAGAGAAACTTTAACAGACTTGGAGCTCAGTGAGGAGCCCCATGCCAGGCTCAGTCTCATGACTCTGAGGTCAGGACCTACGCCCAACCAAGAGTTGGCGCTTAACTGACTGAGTCACAGACATGCCCCTCTCAAGGACCCTTCCAAATGTATTTATCAATGAAGATAGTGCTTCTTAGTCATATCTTAATCTCTGTGGGAGGGTAGGTGCCTCACTTCATTGGGCATCTTGCTTCAAGTTGCATCACCACTTCCTCTCATCAAGATAGGAGAGGTTTATTTTGCCTTGGGAAATAGCCAATTAGAAAACTTATATGACCCTATGAGTTCCTCCTCCTCCTAGTTCCTCCTAATGGCATTGAGCACTACAGTCTTTGGTATGGAGGAAATGAAAAAAAAAATTCCTCTCCTTCTGGGGGTCCCATCTCCTAGAAAAAAAAATGTTATCCAGAGCCTCAGTTAATAGGACATAGCAAACATTTGATAACACAGGAGGAATGGTAGCATCGTACTTTTCTGTAAGTTCACCCAGAGCTTAATTCATACCCTTTCTTTCAGCAGAGTTGGTTCAGACTGACTTCTGGACTCTCCTATTGCCATAGCCTTCAATAAAGTCTTTGCTTGTTTAATTTTGTTCAGTGCGGTTTTTGCTTTGACAGTGGTGATGATTGTTTTCTCCGGTTTAAAGATTAGGAGCTCAGAGAATGGTGGCACCAGTGGAAATAAATAGAGGACTGTGAAGAGATACTCCTTTGATGAGGGAACTTGTTGAATTCAGGCATTTGAGAGTTGAACTGGTGATGGACATTCAGGTTGAAGAAGTGACCCTGGAGCATTGATAGTACAAAAACTTAAGAGACAGTTAGTATGGGAGTGATGTTTAAAGTTCTGATGGTGTGTTGTTTCTCTGAAGGAGCAGGCATGGAGAGAGGAGCAGAAGTGCTAGGATGGGAGCTGCCAGGAAAGAAGAATAAAAGGGTCCTCAATAAACAACAGAAACAAAAATGGAGGGGAAAAAAATGCTTGGTTTTTAACTGAAAGGTCACGGGTCAGCTCATAAAAGAGTGTTACATGACTAGAACGGTGATAAAAAGAATTTTAAAAGGGGAACGTATAGCAAAGTACAGGTTCAGAAATTGTATACAAATCACTTGAGATTTGGACAAAGGAGAGAAGTAGAAAGTTGGAATAAAATACTTTTTCCTAAACTGGATAAGACTAAAGCATTTATTAAAGGTAGACAAAACAAAACAAAACAACACAAGAGAGACAGGTAATCAAGACACTGGATAGTTGCTTTTGGCAGGCCACGTTGTCCTTTAAGTGAAAGCTTGAGTGTGTGTGTGTTGAATGATAACTTTGTTAGCAGTATTTCCTTTGTTTTTTTTTTGTTTTTTTTTTTTTTAAGATTTTATTTATTTATTCATGAGAGACACACAGAGAGAGGCGGAGACACAGGCAGAGGAGAAGCAGGCTCCATGTAGGGAGCCGATGTGGGACTTGATCCTGGGACTCCAGGATCACACCCTGGGCCAAAGGCAGATGCTCAACTGCTGAGCCACCCCAGTCATCCCAGCAGTATTTCCTCTGATGAAAATAAATTTCTATCTTAAAAATTATTTTTTGGAGTTGGTTGCATTTTATTTTTAGTAGTAAATTGAAAAAGAAAGGTCAAGTAAATTTGTATGACTTCATTTTCCTTTTTTAAAGAAGAATTCTACCTAATTGAGGATAAGGTTTCTTCCAGGTCAGTGAATCTGATGGTATTTCAGGGGCAAATGGCCTATTGCAGAAAACTAATGGGCAAAGTATTTGTTTTACAAAGGAAAGGCTTCATATCACTTAAGAAAACAAGAGGAAGTAGGTAAATAACATTTTTTTCCCCTGAAATTTTGACTTGTAAAAGCATAGTAGAAGTGAAGATAATATATTATGTACTATTTGAAAGTCATTTTGAATTGGTCTATCTGAGCATCTGCCAGGCACTTTTAATTCACTTAATACACGACTTCTGTGAGGGAAAGGATCATTACAATTCCCACTTTACTGACAAGGAAACTGGCAGATTAAGTAACTTTCCCAGAATTGCTTTCCTTGGCAGTAGAGATTAGAATCCAGACAACCTAGTGCCAAAACCTATGTACACTTTATTTGATGGCTTCTTGTAGTGTAGACAAAAAAACAGATGTTGCAAGTTCCTTTTTTTTAAATTTATTTTTATTATTTATTTATTATTATTTTGTTGTTGTTGTTGCAAGTTCCTAAATGGGATTCACCTCTTCACAGTTTATCTATGAACAATACATTTGAGAGAAACTGGTTCAAATTAGATGTTACACGTTATTTTAAAAATGTTTCCCTCATGCTTTGGATGTTTCCTTTTTTGAATGTTTTACTTATAAAGATGTGGAAAAAAACTATTTTCGTAGCACCTGATATAAGAATATATTCATTGGGCAAGACTAGTTTCATGGAGAAAATAAATATCCTCTACTTTCATTTTCCTGATGAGAAGCTCCAAAAGATTTATTTGGTTGATGAGAATATATAACCATTCAGGAATGTAGCAAAATTCAATGTAATTCATAAAGTATAATATTGAATTTATCATTAATTACAGGTGTGTGTGTATATGTGTGCGCATATGTGTCTGTGCTCTCAGGACCAATAGTCTACGTAACACTTTTGTGGGAATTAGACAAAGACGCCCTCCTTACATGGATGGATTAGAGAACACACCCAGCTGAGCAAGAAAAGCCTGGTGGTCCTGTGCACTCTAAATCCACAGTGTCTGGCTTCCAATTGTGGCTCAGCCTCATCATTGTGAAATGGCTTTGGTAAACTGGCTTCTCTACTTCTATCTCCTCATCTGCAAATTAGAGACTTTCAGAGTTTTCCCTACAGGTAATTATGTGTATTAATTGAGATGTTAAGATGAATGTCTAGCCCAGAGCAATATCTGACATTTTTTAGAAGTAGTTTTTTCTACTTGCTTTTTATGTAAATGAAAACAAAAACAACTTATTGATACTTTTCTCATTCACAATATCTCTGTCTTTATCATCACTAGACATACTTTTTGAATAATTTAAAGCGGTTATTCAGGGTCCAATAGCTTGGATCTCAAGTTGAGACATAGCACACTCTGTTTTTTGTGTTTGATACTGTCATAGAAAATTTCATCTCAGTCTAGCGCTATGCATCACAGAGTATCAGGACAGTTTTTTTTCTCATTCTTTTGAGTGTAGGTAGGTGATTTCTACAGTGTAATTATTTTATGTGTTACTTTCTAAAAGGCTGTTTAAAACGTTTGTGTACAACTACATCCAATGTTTCTTATTGTGAATCCATACCCAAGGAATAATTACTAAATCTGTGAAATTTCTCTTCTTTTCTTTTCATGAAGAATTTCTCCCATTTCTTTTCCTCTTATACTTCTGAAAAATTATGCACAATGGGAATATTTCTCTGATGTAGACCACATTGTGAAGGTGTCAGCTTGTGATTCAAATACTCAGCCTCCCCATTCTTGTCCCCTTTTACTCACTACAGACTCCCTCCCCTACTTTTTGGATCCAATGCCCCAATTCTTGCCCATTTTCCTGTGCTTTCTCACTTTTAAGTTCTTTTAATGTGATGGCTGATAATTTAAGCTTTACTACAAATGAATTCCAATGACTTCATTTATACTGGAAACCACTTAATTGGGGGTGGATGACCATGTTTGGGTGGGAGAGACTTGGAATGACAAGGAGAAGTTTAAGGGCAAGATGCCCCTTGTATCTCCCTTTTACCCTTATACCCCAGTAAGAGACTCTCCAAAGAGAGTGTTGGTTTTTCATTGACAAATGGCCAAAAATATTGCACTGAGTGTATTTAAATAGGCAAAGAAGACTCTCTTTAAGACTATTGATATAAGGGAGAAAGACGGAATTTGACCTGAAGGCAACAGGACAGCTGGGCATTTATAGTGAATGGATAATGTGAAGGAATCACTGGATTGAAAATACTAAGAAGAATTTGGTTAGGCATCAAAGATTGGAGGAATTTTCACTAAACTAGCTTAGCAAGATTCTTGCTAAAATTAGGCTCAGTTGACCATGGGCAAGTCTTTGCTGAGAAGAGGGCTCAGAGAAGCCTGACTAAAGCTTAGTCTGAAAAGGAGTTCTTGTCAAGGAGTAGAGGTTAATGATGAGCATAACTGAAAGGACTGAGGAAAGATGGATGATATAGTTTCCAACTTTGTTTAGCCAAAAATGTTGGTGTTTGAAGCTTTCCTATTCCTTCTCTTCAATGGTAATAGCTTATCATTTTTATAGTCCAGGTATGCCTCTCTTTCTCTCTCTTTTTTTTTTTTTTAAGATTTATTTCTTGGGGTGTCTGGGTGGCCCAGCTCAGGTCATGATTCCAGGATCCTGGGATTGAACCCTATGTTGGGTTTCCTGCTTGGTGGGGGTCTGCTTCTTCTCCCTATGTGCTCTCTCTTTTTTAAGTAAATAAATAAAAATCTAATATATATATATATATATATATATATATATATATATTTATTTATTTGAGATTGGGAGTCCATAATGAGGGGAGGAGCAGAGGAGATTGGAGAGCCTGATGTGGGGCTCAATCCCAGGACTTTGAGACTATGACGTGAACTGACATCAGATGCTTAACTGGCTTTGAAATCCTCATCTGCTTCTGAACTCTTTATATATTTGTAAATGCTATTCAGATATCCTAAAGAAAATCATGATGAGATTCAGAAAGCATCTCCTTGAAGTGAGGATGCAGAGAGGCGCACTGTAATTGCATTCCTGGCTTTTGAGCAAATACCTATTAGTGTCCCAATGTGTGTATGCTCCATTGCATAAAAGGACAGGAAAATAGGTTAACATTGGGGAAAATTAAAAATACTGAAGAACTAATCACTTAAAAGGAGAAAAAGGTTGTTAAAATTTGGATTGTCATGGAAAGTAATCCCAAATTCCAAATTGGTTACTGTCTGCTTCACTTTGTACATAAAGAATCATGAGCTTCAAGGAGGAAGGACCCTGGAATCTGCTTTGTAAATAACTAAATGTGGGATTCTCATGGTCCCACACTCACTCAAACTAGCAAATCACTGCCCTGGGAAATGTAAAATCTTTTTTTTCTTTTTAAACTTTAATGATAATGTACTTTGTCTCTGATTTAATAAAAATGGCTTGAATTGATAGAGCTAGATTGGCTAAATGAAGGAACAAAACATGTATACTCAGATTAAGCTTTGCATCTCAGAGAAATAAGAGTAAATTCCATTTATGTAATTTTGAAAGTGCTCTTCTCTCCTTTTCTTTTTCTCTTCTTTCATTCCTGAAGAACAGCCAAGAAATGACTTCAATTTGCCCACCTGAAAAGCTGAGTTACAATCTGGAGATTAACCATTTTGCTGAAATCACTATTTGCAGAAATATACAGCTCCTTAGCTGGGCGAAAGTGTTCTTGTCATGATGGAAGGCAGGTGTGACACAGCTGGAAGGGAAGGGTTGCCATGGTCACAGCAAAAGCCTTTAGATAGCTCAGATGCTTGAGAGTTGGCCTGTCCGGAATGTCTGATTGATAGCCCTGATGGATAACAGTCCCTAGGGAAGTTTGAGTGCTCAACACTGTGATATGCTTTCACTCCTTCATGGATTCAAGTTTGATCTGACAAAATAATCTTGGAACATGCGATGTTACCCGTGTGTTTTCAAGTCAAAGCGACAGATGTGGGTTAAGAATACTTATGGTGCTTGGAGTTTTTTTTAATACATTTGTCACTCTCACTTGTTGCTTCAGAATGGACATAATGCAGACTTTGGAGTTTGCTTCTGGAGTCAAGATTACCAGGGTTTCAACACAGGCCATGGTATTTTTTTAGTGTGCCTGATTCTGAGCAATCTGTTTCGCTTTTCTGTGCCTCATTTTCACTTCCACAAAGTGGAATAGTAGTACCTTTTCATAGAGGGTTTTCAGAAGGATTAAATGAGATGATGCAAGGGGAGCATTTGAAACTGTGCTTGGCACATACACAGTGAGTGCTCTTTAAATGTTAGTACTTTCTAAAGTGAGCAACAAATTGAGCTATTCAGTTTCTCTTGGAGGACTTCATTTTTAAAGCGTTTAAACATATTCAATTCCTAAATTTTAGAGATTCTAAAATATATGGATCTCAGCTGAGAGTGTGTGCACATGTGTGTGCATGTGGTAGGTGCCAGGAGAGAGTTAGCAATGTAAATCTAGGCACCGGCCATTTGCCTCCATGGTATTAATGATGGATGGGGAAGAAATAAAGTCACAGATAAGGAATACTAGCTTCCCTCTCAAACTTGTATCTTTTGTAAGTTCTCAGTGTGATGTTATATCCTTTATATTCCACTACAGGAGGGGGATGAAACGAGGCTGATTTGGGGAAGACATAGTTCTGGTGTCATATTTATGTCTTTGTAAGGTTGTCTAAGAAGAGTCTAATTTCTATGACCCATTTCCTCATTAGGATGATGAAGAAAAAGGAACACAGGTAGGGTGGGCACAATATGACTTATTAAGAACCTAAATTTTTGTTGTATAGGGGCAGCCTGGGTGGCTCAGTGGTTTAGTGCAGCTTTTGGCCCAGGGTGTGGTCCTGGAGACCTGGGATCGAGTCCCACCTTGGGCTCCCTGCATGGGGCCTGCTTCTCCCTCTGCCTGTTTCTCTGCTTCTCTCTCTCTCTGTGTGTGTCTTTCATGAATAAATAAATAAAATCTTAAAATATTTTTTTTTTTATGTATAGTATGAGAGGAGACTAAGGGTCTCCATTGGATTTTGTGGGAGGACTTTGAGGTAAGAAGAGGGGCACTCACTAACAATTTTTCTCTCTTTCTCAAAAGAGATTAGGTCTATCAAGCCAAGAAGTTGTTTTTATCCTACAAATTGTGTTTCAGCTGAGCAGGAATGACTAGAACATAGTCATCAGTAGACTTAAAAGTGATCCACTAAATCAATCAGGAAGGAGCATGGGGGATGTAGAAATTGATATATACAGAGTTCATTTTCTTCCAGATTGGAAAGTATTACTCTTGTTCTTTTCTTGTCGTATGATCTGCCTATTTTTCAGTTCTCCTATCTCTTCTTCACATATTGGAAGAGTAGAGCAGTACTGGCCCATGTCAGGTTTTTACACAACACTATTACTACGTGCCTTTTGACTTTATCCAAGCATAACTGTAAACCTTGTCTATAAGACACAGATATATTATAACCAAAGGTTTTTTTGCATAAATTTATATTAAGTAATTTAAAATATCTGGATATTTTAAAACTTACTTCTCAGTGGCTACTATATATTTCTTCCTATCTGTGCAGCTGCACCCCAGCAGATTCTAAGCCAAGCGTGGGTGATTGTCTAGTGAAGCTGAAGAAATGACCCAGAGACAGTGAGTAAGACAGATTTTTGGGAGAACTTACATACAGGGAGTCCAGGGATGGCAGACTGGACAAAGCATCTGCTGCCGGATCTACCTGCAGGTTTTACAGAATAGTAACTTAGCCTAGCAACTATCCATATAGCTTTTACCCTCCTTGCATGGCCAGCTTTCCAGGAGTCAAGCCCTGCCATCCAGACGCCATTCCTTACAAACAACAGGCTCTGGGCCTACCACCCCCAGAGCCCTTGACCTTGGACACTGAACAATACGTTTTTCTATACGTTTTGCTTGATGGGAGTGCAGAGAGAGGACGGGATCTCTACATTTTCACGACAATGATTAGTGGGGGCATTCATTCAGGGTGTCTGTACAAACCAGACTTCCATGTACCATACAATATCCTGAAAGCCATAGTGTCAAAATACCAGCGAAGATGAAAATATCAGTAATAAAAAAACTGTGGGATTCTTATACTTTTAGTTCTATATTCTTTTTTTTTTTTTAAATTGGAATTCCATCCAAGCTTCAAATGATGTTTTATTCCTCCTACCTGTTTCATTGTGGTCCTTGAATTAATTTTGCTCTTCTAATTCCAAGCAGACAGAACCTGTTTATTTTAACAATGTGGCCCCACTCTCCTTCTGGCTATAGTAGAAGATAGAATTGTGGGGCACCTGGGTGGTGCAGTCAGATAAGTATTTAGCCCTTGGTCATGATCTCAGGGTCTTGAGATAGAGCTGAGTCAGCTCCATGCCCAGCGGAGTCAGCCTAAGACTCTCTTTCCCTCTCCCTCTGCCCCTCTCCCACCTCATGCTCTCTCTCTCTCTCTCAAATAAATAAATAAATTTTATAAAAAGATGCAGTTGTGTGTGTGTGTGTGTGTGTGTGTGTGTGTTAGCTGGGGTTTGTTACTTCTTAGGGACTCAATCCTACCCTGAGCCAGGGAATACTTCAATGAGATAGCCTTGTTTACCTTTTCATTTGAGATTTTTTTTTTTTTTTCATTTTTAGATCTTTCTGGCTTCATGAGGGTTGGGATGGATATAGAAGGCAAATCTAGTATTCCATTTTAGTTCCATTAAAGGTGAAGTACATTTACTGATGACGTCCAAAGAGGCACCATGTATCTACTAACTATATATTGAGTAAAAATGGTCATGTCTGAGGATTAAAGAGGATGTTTTTTAGCTTCAAATATTTAGCTACTTCTTGAATATGTAGATAACAAATTGGTTCCTAAGAATGTATTATTTGCTCCACAGGTTCAGAGATCAATGGGAATATGCAAATGTTAAGACAAAATCCAGAGCTGCGAGGTCAAGCTCTAAATGTCACCATCAATCACTATGGTCTGAAGTCTTCACCGGGTGTAAAGGTGCCCTACAGACTGAAATGTTTAGGGAGAGCTGTTTTTGTTATTAAGATTCTGCTTTTGGGGCACCTGGGTGGCTCAGTTGGTTAAGCATCTGTCTTCTGCTTAATCGTGATCCCAGGGTTCTGGGATAGAGTCCAGGGTCAGGCTCCCTCTTCCTGTGTCCCTCCCCTGCTCATGCTCTCTCTGTCTCACTCACTCTCTCTCAAATAAATAAATAAATAAATAAATAAATAAATAAATAAATATTCTGCCGTCTGCTACTTGTACTAGTTCTTGGTAAAAAGATTTTATATACTCATATAGACATAACATTTCAGTCCCAGTTAGGAATAAAAAAAGAGCATTTTCATAGATTTATTGGGGGGCAATTGACATACAATAAACTTTTCATTTTAGCCAGTGTAAAATTTGATAGATTTTGACACCCATAAAAGCATCACCACAACCAAGAAAATGAATATATCTGACATCCTCTGAAAGTTTCCTTGTGCCCTTTGTGATTCCTCTCTCCAGGCCAACACTCCACTGTCCTTAAGGCAACTGACCACAAGTCTGTTTTCTGTCAACATACATTAGCTTGCACTTTTTTTGAGTTTTATACAAATAGTCATACGGTATGCACTCTACTTTGGATTCTTTCCCTCAGCATAATTTTGAAAATCATAGATGTTATGTATATTAATAGTTTATTTCTTTTTATTGCTGAGCAGTATTATTTGGGTATATACATCTGTCCATTTACCTTTTGATTAACTTTTGAATTGTTTCTGGTTTGAATATAAATAAAAGTTCTATAGTCGTTTATGGTTTATATACAAGTTTTTGTGTGGACATACGCTTTCATTTACTTGTGTAAAAACTTAGGAGCAGAACGGTTACGTTAGATGGTATGGTCCTATTTAACTTTTCAAAAGAACTGTCTATGATTTTCCAAAGTTGCTAAATCATTTTACATTTTCAAAATAGGAGAGTCCAAGTTTCTCCACATACTTATTGACACTTGCTATGCTCAGTCTTAAATTTTAGCTCTTCTAGTAGACATGTAGTGGTCTATCATTGTGGTTTTCATTTGTTTTCTTCCAAAGAATAAGAATGTTGAACATCTTTTCGTATATAAATAAATATGTATCTTCTCTGGTTAAATGTCTGTTCAAATCTTTTACCTATTTTTAAAAATGGTTATCTTATTATGTTGTAAGAATTTATATATTTTACATATAAGTCCTTTACTGGATATATGTTTTGAAAATATTGTCTCCAAGTCTGTGGCTCACCACTTTATTTTTTAATAGTATTGTAGGAGAAATCAAGTCTAATTTATTGATGTTTTCTCTAATATCTTTTTGTATAGTGTTCCAGGCATCATTGCCAAACCCAAAGTTACTAAGATTTTTCTCCTATGCTTTCTTCTAAAATTTTTTTTTTTTTTTTAATGATAGTCACACAGAGAGAGAGAGAGAGAGAGAGAGGCAGAGGCACAGGCAGAGGGAGAAGCAGGCTCCATGCACCAGGAACCCAACATGGGATTCGATCCTGGGTCTCCAGGATCGTGCCCTGGGCCAAAGGCAGGCGCTAAACCGCTGTGCCACCCAGGGATCCCCTTTTTTAAAAAATTATTTATTTATTTATTATTTATTTATTTATTTATTTATTTACTATGCTTTCTTCTAAAAGTTTAATAGTTTGGCTCCTATATTTCAGTCTATTATTAGTTTTTAAAAATATGGTATTGAAGAATGATTGAAGCTTTTTGTTTTTTATTTTTTTGTTATCTTGTTATTTTTATTTTTTAAAGATTTTATTTATTTATGAGAGACATAGAGAGGCAGAGACACACGCAGAGGAAGAAGCAGGCTCCATGTAGGGTGCCTGACGTGGGACTCGATTCCGGGTCTCCAGGATCACGCCCTGGCCTGAAGGCAGGCTCTACACCACTGAGCCACCCAGGGATCCCCCGCTTTTTATTTTTTAAATAAGATTATCCAATTGCCCTAGCCCAATTTGTTGAAAGGATTATGATTTCTCCATTGAATTGCCTTGGCACTTTTGTTAAAATGAATTGATCATATGTGTGTGGATTTATTTCTTACTTTCTACTTAGTTGCATTGGATTACATGTCTATCTTTATGCCAACATTTCACTATCTTGATTAATGCGGTTTTGTTATATATCTTGAAATCTGATAATATAAGTCCTCTAATTTGTTCCTTTTTAAAAAAAATCATTTTGGTTTTTCTAGGTCTTATCATTCATGTATAAATATTAGAGTCAGGTAGTCAGTCTCTTGAAAACTTGCTGGAATTTTGTTTGAGATTGCATTGGATTTATATATGTCAATTTAGGAAGAAAGAAATCTTAACAATAATTGACATGACTTCTGAAGATGTATGCTTCTTTTTTTTATGTCTTAAAACTGTTCTCTCATCAATGTTTTATAGTTTTCAGTGTACAGATTTTATACATATTTTATCAAATTTATCCCTAAATATTTAAAAAATTTCCATGCTATTATATATGTTGCAGTTTAAAAATTTAAATTTCTGATTTGTAGAACTATAATTTTTATATATTGATTTTGTAAGTCTTACTAAACATTGTTATTAGTTCTAGCAGATTTTTTTTTTTCAGATTCCTTAAGATTTTCTACATAGATCTTCATGTTATATGTGAACAAAGATAATTTTCTTTTTTTCCCAGTCTGTGTGTTTTCAGTTTCATTCTCAATGCACTGGCTAGGACAAGCCCATACAGTGTTGAATGAAATTGTCGAAATGATTTTGTGAATTATATATTGTCTGGTTCTGGAATTTTTGTATTTTTTTTTTTTTACATATTTTTGAAGTTTATTCTATGATTTATCTAAGTTCCTTGAAAATTGCAGGGTAGCCTTTAGCCTGGAGCTAATTTGGCTCCACTGTTGAGATAATCTCCTTCTAAGTACATAACCCGTTGCCTCGTGCATTAAGAAATTTTTACAGTCTAGCTGTTGGGAGGATGAATTATTCCCAGCCGGCTATGATCTCTGGAATTGCTTTACCAGCCTCAGGTAGTTACCTCACATACATGTACTAAAAACTACTCAGCTGGAGACTCAAGAGAAATTCCTTGCATATTTTCAGATCTCTCTCTGAAAGCACTTTTTTATTCTACCCTATGAAGCCTAGATGCTTTGGACTCCCCATTCTCAACTGTCTTAATTCAGGGTGACTTCTGGGGTCTGTTTGGTTTTCACTATTCTATGTTGAAGCCTAGAAACTCTGTAGACAATAGGCTGGGACAATTTTAGGCCTTACTTCATTAGTTTCCTTTTTCTAGGGATTACTGTGCTGAGATGACTTTTGTCTGATGTCTGAAAATTGTTTCATATAGTTTGTGCATTTTAAGTTTTTTATGGTAACAGGGAAAAACTGGTTCCTGTTACTCTATCATAGCCAGAAGCAAAAGTCTTAGGTGTATTTTGAGTTCGTAAAATTTGTCACATTTGGGACTCCTGGGTGGCTCGGTGGTTGAGTGCCTGCCTTCAGTTCAGGGTGTGATCCTGGGGTCCCAGGATCAAGTCCAACATTGGACTCCCCGTAGGGAGCCTGCTTCTCCTTCTGCCTGTGTCTCTGCTTCTCTCTCTGTGTCTCTCATGAATAAATAAATAAAAACTTAAAAAAAAATTGTCATATTTATTAGGACTCATTCAGTTGACTAATTCACATTGTTCAAAACAGAAACCCAACTCAACTTCCTAAAAGAGCTGTAGCATGAAAGACCTCACCTAAATGGGAAGTAAAAGGTAGATAATAGAATACAGAGGTTTAAACAGTGTGATAAAAATCACACACTCTTTTTACTTGCTTTTGTGTATCTACCTGGCTTTATTTTCAGAACATATCTTTCCAAAGAGTGAAAAGATGACCTAGCAGCTTTAATCTTACGTGAAACTTAGAATGTTGATCTCAGAGAAAGAGTGATTATCTTTCCTAAGTACTCTGGTAACATTATTTGAGGGGATTCTGACTGGGCCAGTTTAGCTTCCGTGTCTGACTCTGAAGTGGTCACTCTGGTCAAGGTATGGTGTATTCTGATTTGCTGAGCTTCCTTGCCAAGGAGGGTGTAAAAATCAGCTGTTCCAGGAATGTCATGGGTTATGCAGGATTATTTAAAGTGGGGAAGGATTCTACAAAGTAAGGGACATTGGGGAAATGCATATGTTCACTATATGTAACTGATAATACAGTTTATGACATGCATTAATGACCTGTCTCTGCATAACAAATTGCTCAAACATTTAACAGCTTAAAACAACAAATATTAGTTCCCTCATAGTTTCCGTGAGTCAAGAATTTTAAAGCCAGAATGAAGGACTTAGCTGGAGGGTTCTAGTTCATGGTCTCTCTTGAAGTTAGAGTCAACTGTTGGCCAGGGCCGCTGTCATTGCTTAACTGGAGATGAGCGTGAGTGGGATCTACTTCCAAGTTCAAACACTTGTTTGTTGGCAGGCTTCGGTTCTTTGCTGGCTGTTGGCTGGAGATCTTATTAGTTCCTCACAATGTGGGACTCTCCAAATCTTCCTAAGTGTTCCTCACTCATGGAAGGTGAATTCTCTAAGAGTAAATGATCTATTTTTTTTTTTTTTTTTGTATCTAAGATGGAAACCTTTTTATGACCTAATATCAGAAATGCTACAATATTGGGCACCTGGGTGGCTCAGGTGGTTAAGTGTGTCTGCCTTTGGCTCACGCCATGATCCCAGAGTCCTGGGATGGAGCCCTGCATTGCATTGCCTGCTCAGCAGAGATCCTGCTTCTTCCTTTTCATCTGTTGCACCCCCTGCTTGCTCCCCCACCCCCTTTCAATAAATAAATAAAATCTTAAAAAAAATAATGATATAACATCACTTCTGCCTTATTCTACCCATCTCTGGAAGGGAGAAATAAAATAAAAATTGTGGACATGTTTCAAAAACCACCATTGGATTTTTATAAGTAAAACATACAACTTATAATAATCACCAGGATGTATATATTTTTCAGTTCTTCTTATGAATTTACCTGATTTATGGTTTGAAAAAAATGAGTATTTACCCTCTCAAAAAGAAAATCATACTGAACCTTGGAAGTACTATTAATTTAATTTTTTTGGGTTGTGGTGCTAGTAATTAGTTGACCATCTGGATTGTTTTAGAAATGGAAAGATGTCTAAAGATATGCCGATAGGCTGCATTTCAAACATTTTGAAATATTTCATACAAATTCAGAAAATCTTATAGAATGAAAAAAATAACAGCAACCTTTGCCTTCAGAGACTTAATATGAGCTCATGTCTGTATGCTTCAATTGAGGTTACTGCCAAGTTCACTACAATGTGAAGGAGATGAATTATGCATATGATATCTTATATTCCATTTAAAGTTGTAGCCTGTGGATACCCACTCTGATATATTTTACAAATAATTTTCTGCTTTGTGTAGACATTTTGAAAAGTGTCATGTGGGGATATCTTTAGAAAGGTAATAGCATGACAATTAATTAAAATCACTATTTGTTACCTTAGTTGTTTAAGTTCCTAATAATGAAATATGTACCTTGGCTATAACCCGCTACTTTTCCTCTAACTTAATATGTTTACTGTAAAAAGGGGGCAGAAAATATTTCAAAATGCTTTTTTTCTTTTCCACTTGTCTCAATTTTAATTTTCCTTCATTTCAACATGGAAATTTAATGGGGGGGGGAACCCTACATGAACAATAGCTCTGAATATTTCTTTAGCTTTAAGTCTGAAGGTTTCTCTGAAAATTTACTCTTGTCAAAGATGTTCACAGTAAACCAATTCTAAAAGTACACAAGCTCCTATCAGAAGTAAGCTTCTTTTCCATCTGGGACCCCTAGTGCCTCTGTTCTCTTGCCCAGAAAGAACAACTCTTACAGATTCCTATGTACTCGAAGAAGATAGTCTGTGATTCTAGAGGAATGTGTGAGATCAGTGTGTGAGTGTGTTTGTGTGAGTGTATGGTGTGTGCCCATATGTGCGCTGTTTTCCCTTTTAATTATATCGGTGATTCACTAAATTTAGCTTGCCTCACAATCACCTGGGGGGCTTGTTAAGACAGTTTGCTTTATTGTACCTCCCCTCAGTGTTTCCAATTCGCTAGGTCAGGGCTGAGACTTGCCGTTCTAACAAGTTCCCAGGTGATGCTGATGATGCTGGTCTGGAGATCACACTTTCAGAATCACTAAATTATATAAAATGGCAGTAACTTGCTTTTTTCCTTATCTACTAAAGATTTGTTCATGTTCAGTTTGTTCGAAACTTCATGATTCTCTTTTGAACACTTGAGCTCTATGGACATATGATAATATGGTTAATATCTCCCTATTGATGGATGCTTAGGTCGTTTCTAATGTTTGAAGCTTTAATGAGAGCAGGTAAATTGGTCAATATTCAATTTTCTAAAAAGGACAATTTGCCTAATATACACTTCACAAATCAATTCACAAGAAATGAATTAGAGGAAAGTTCAACTTGTAGTATATCTAATTTGATGAATTTACTAATTATATCCTATCAGGAATGTTTTGATAGCTTTAACAGAAATGCTTTAACAACTCTATAAGAATGTTTGCTTTTGATTACTGGTGGCATATACTTTTCTTAAAATTAACTAAAGTAAGATTGATATGTTACTGATGAAATTGGCTAGAGAATCATAAAACTGCTTACAGACCAGTGAAATAGCAATCCGTGTATATTAAAAATCTTCCTTAGTTCATGCTATTTTTCTAACACAAATTCTTTCATTTTGTGTATGGTCATTTAAACTGCCAGTGTTTCTAGTCTTATGCCTTTGAATATAATCTTCTGGCTCTTAAAACTTTAACATCCTGTTATTCCTTTGCAAGTTCCTCAAATAATATAGCAGCTTTAATTTTATACATCTAGTAAGTAAAATTTCAAAGTTAAGTATAGATACTTCTATTTTTTTAATTAATTTTGCAATTTAAGTTAAATTCAGAGCATTAATTTATTTTTTAAAAATTCTATTTATTTGCGAGAGAGCAAGAGAGGGAGCAAGCACAAATGTAAGGGAAATAGGGCAGAGGGAGAAGGACAAGCTGACTCCCCACTGAGCAGGGAGCCTCTCTGCGAGGCTCAATCCCAGGACCCTGGGATCACGACCTGAGCTGAAGACAGATGCTTAACTGACTGAGCCACCCAAGTGCCTTAGAATATTAAATTAAAAGCAACTGAAGGAAACAGAACTATTGAATATCGAAATTTTGGTTTCAAAAAACAGCAATTGAGATTCTTTGACTAAACAGTGGTTTGCAGAAAGATTATATTTGAAAAGACAAAATCATTTAGAACATCAGGAAATAAAAGAATATCTAGGGGTGCCTTGGTGGCTCAGTTGGTTAAGCATCTTCCTTTGGCTCTTGTCATGATCCCAGGGTCCTGGAATCGAGACCCAAATTGTGTACTTTGCTCAGCAGGGAGCCTGCTTCTTCCTCTTCCTCTGCCTGCCACTCCCCCTGCTTATGCCCTTTGTTTGTCTGTCAAATAAATACATAAATAAATTTAAAAATCTCTACAAAATGAAATTCTATAGAAGGAATTATGTGATTAGTGACTTACATTTGATTTATCTTAATCATAAATTAAAAATTCTGTGGCTTTTACTGCTGTCTAGGATGTAAAAAGAAAGAATACTTCCACCCTAAAATTAAAGTCAAATAAATGACAAAATAAGAACTTTTTTTTGAGCCCATCAGACAACTATGTCAAAGGGAATCCAACTGGTAATCTAAACACGGGCAGACTGCTCCAAGGAATGACAAGGTGGAAGCACTGGTTCATGTGTTGTAGAGTGTGGGGGAAGAGGTGTTGGGTGCTATCTATGCTATTATAATTCAGCTATACTTTTTAATGAATTGCTAAAGGCCAAGTGAGAATATTAAAACCTTGGGAGTCACAGACATAAATGGATCCACTTGCAGGTTCTTCTCCAGAGACCTCTATGGGTGTTCATGACAAATATTAAGAGCAAGCAGTGAGTATTGAGAGAGACTCCCTCAGAAGTATAGGCCTGAATAAGGGGAGGGACAGTGTCTATGTGAAAAGCATGAAGCCCCCCTAGAACTTTCTCTCAAATGGCACAAAATATTTAAGATGATGAGGAAGGGAAAACAAATGCTGTCACCCTCAAGGAATAGATGAGGACCCATTGCAGCTGAGGAAAGGGTAAAAAGGAAACAAAACAAAAACAAAAACAACCCAACCCTCTACCTCCAGGGGAAAGACAAGAAAAAAAATCCTGGTGCTAGGACCCCATACTAACAGTTATATTTCCTTATTCTTGGGCAGCAGACAGGAAAATCTCTTGCAAAAAAAAAAAAAAAAAAAAAGTGTGACTGCAATGGGGAAGAAGATCATGATCATTAAGAAAGTCCCACTTCAGAGACCTAACACAGGCCTTGCCTAAGAATGATGCTGTGCCAAGACCACAGTAAAATACCTTGTGTCACTGTGCCACTGGGTAATTAACACTAGGACTGACTTAGAAAAAAAGTGGGTGGCTCAGTTGGTTAAGCCTTCGACTCTTTATTTTGGCTCAGGTCATGATCTCAAGATCATGGGATTGAGCCCCACGTGGGGCTCTGTGCTCAGCATGGAGTTGGCTTGTCCCTCTCCCTGGGCTTCTCCTCTCACTTGTGCAGTCTCTGTGTCTCAAATAAGTAAACAAAATCTTAAAAAAAGAGAGTGAAGAAAGAGCCATTGTGTAGTGCAAGTGCACAGAGAAGACTAAAAGTTGAGAAGATAGCGTACGGAAACAAAACCCCACGGGCAATGCTGGTCTATCCCTACCCACAAACACATTCCAGAGGAAGTTAAGGTAAGTGGTACAGTGGAAGTTACCATAGCAAAAACAGAACTCAAACTTCGCTCAATTCCTCACTATGTTGACACGCTCTTCTTTGTCCTTCCACATTAATGGCTAACAGAAGAGGCATGCAAATTTCCCAGCATAAAAACTGTTTACTTAGTCTCTACTAATCTACACAAGATGTATGGAATTTAATGAGAAATTTTAAGATACAACTTCCCCCGCCCCCTCCCGCCCCAGAAACAACAGTCTAATAATCAATGGAACTGAATCCAGAGATGGCCCAGAAGTTGAAATGATCAAACAGGGACTCTGCCATAAGTATGACTCATATATTAAAGTCTCTAGTGAAGTGAATAATAGGATTTAACAGATGGAGAATTTCAGTACAGAGATAGGAACCATAAGAAAGAAACAAATGAAATGTTAGGAGAAATTTTAAAGGGCATGATAGCAGAGATAGAGAATGGCTTTGAAGAGCTTACCGATAGACTTGACGTAGCTGAGGAACAGAGTAGTTAATTTTAAACATAGGTGAAAAGAACACTAAACTGAAAGACAAGAGAAAAATAAAAGTGAACAAAATGTACCAGGGCATTCAAGGAGCTAAGGGACAATATCAAACAGTTTAACATACATGTAATTAGAATCTCAAAAGAACAGATTTTGATTTGAGACTTTCTTCTTACTAAATATTAAGCATTTAGTGCTGTATCTATCTCAACAGTGCTTTAGCTACTCACAATTTTTCATATGCTGAATTTTCATTCATTAGTGGACTTTTTTATTCCCCTTGCTACTTCCTCTTTAGCCCGCAGATTATTTAGAAGTCTGTTATTTAGCTTCCACGTGTTTGGAAATTGATTTCTAGTTTGATTCACTGTGGTCAGAAAATATACTGTGCATGTTTCTTTTTAATTAGCTGAGGGTTTTTTTATGGTTAAGTGTCTGCCTTCAGCTCGGGTCATGGTCCTGGGATCCTGGACCAGGGGCTTGATCCCTGCCCAGCAGGAAGCCTGCTTCTTCCTCTCCCTCTGCCTGCTGCTCTCTTGCTTCTTCTCTCTCTCTGTCAAATAAATAAATAAAATCTTTAAAAAAAAGTCTGTTTCCATAATTGCTGATTGAGATTCTTATCTTATTTAAACCTTTTTTAGCTGAATAGTGACAGTTCTCTAGTAGGAGAAGATCTCCCTTCCCGTTGCTAGATGGAAGTAGAGATACAAGTTTCTTAGAGCAGTGCCTTCTGTTGAGGCCTGATGGGCTAGTGCTCATTACTGCTTGTTATATTGGGAGTTTGGGAATTCCAGTTCTTCACGTGGTCTCCACTGCAGGGGGTAGGCCTGATACTGGCTGGCAGAGGTGAAAAGCTTGGCTCCCTACTTGGTAATCTCTGAAACCATCTTGGCAGGGCGGGGCCTGGGGTGCCTTATCATAATCTTACAAGGATGGAGGTCTAGGCTTCTCACTAAGCCTTTGTTGGCATGATTGGGGGTGGAGCCACATGCTTTTTTCCTCCTGGTGTTTGAATGGGGTCCAGAAATTCTTTTCTAAAAGTATTTTGCCTTGCTAGGCTGCCCCTTCCTTGGTTCCTTTGTCTAGAAAAGCTGTTATGGCTTCTTTTTACATGTGTCTATGGCTATTTCCAGTTTTCTAGCTCCTTTACTTCCAAGTCTGATATATATGAGGCAAAAAGCATAGAACTTATCAGTGTGTCATTGCCTGGGTCCTATAGTGTCTAGACAGTCTTTTTTCTTCTTTGTACTCTTCAGAGTCTTATGTTTATTTTATATATAATACCTACGGGTTTTAGTTGTACTTATTGGGGGAAAAAGAAGTATGTCTACTTCATCTTCCTGGAAACATCTTATTTTTTTCTTTTTGTTTGTTTTTTATTCATGAATGATTTGCTTTTTACTATTTTCTTACCTTCTAAATAGGTATGATATTTTTACTGATAGACTTTCAAGTATAAAATACATCTATTATGACAAAATTATGTGAGTGAGAAGAAATAGAGATATGAGTTCCAGGAGAAAAAGGACAGATGTTAAATTTCTAAGTGTTAAAGAAAAGCTTGATTATGCAGATGTTAAATTTCTAAATGTTAAAGAAAAGCTTGATTATGCATTTAAAAGTAAATAATGGTTGCTAAAAATTTATTATTATATTTCTTAAATGTATTTTAAAAGAAGGACTTGACAGTTTTATTTATTGATCATGCATTTATACTAAAATGGGAATTGTATCCTTTGGAGCTACAAAACTTTTGATTAATGATGGTAGCCAATTTAAAGATGAGCATGGGGGTATAGAATTTTGAAAAATATTAAGGGAATACGTCAGCAAGTAAGGTTGAGTCCATTGCTCAGGAGCAGGTGCTGAGCTTGAGATTGTTTTATGTATAAATATATACATTATATGTGTAAATATATAAATAGCCTTTTCCATAGTAGTTATGTCTGTTTACATTCCCATCAACAATACATGACAGTTCCCAGCATCCTATGTCCTTGCTAGCATTGATAACAGATTAAAAAAACTTTTTTTTGAAGATTTTATTTATTCATTTGAGAGGGAGAGAGATAGAGAAACAGAAAGGATGAGCAGGGAGAGGGATAGAGGTAGGGAGTTAGGGCAAGCAGACTCTCTGCAGAGGAGCAAGCCCGATTTGGGGCTCAATCTCAGGACCCCGACATCATGACCTGAGCCAGTCAGACACTTAACTGACTCAGCCAGTCAGGTGCCACTGGCATGGGTATCAGATTTAAAAATTTTGTTACTCTGGTCAGAGTAAAATATTGCCTTATTATGGTTTTAATTTTCATTTTCCTGACCATTGATGAGGTTGGACATCATTTAATTGTTTGCTTCCATATTTATTTTTCTGCATTTAAGTTGCTGGCATTGTCAATACTTTGGTTTTCTCCAAAAATTTTCCGATTGCATTAATTCTAATTTTTATATTGACTTGGAGGAATTCTTTCTATCTTCATTGATCTTTTGTCAGTTATCATGGTACATTGAACTTCTCATAACTTGTGGGTCATATATTCATTCTTGTTATGATGTTTTTGATAAATATATTATTTCAACTTTAATGAAGCCCTATGTATCAATATTTTCCTTTCAACCTTGTATTTTTTTTAATCTTGTTTGAAAAATTCTTACCTCCAGGTCATAGAGATATTCTGCTTTTTATCTCCTGCAAGTTTTTTTGTAGCTTTGATGGTCACATTTAAATCTCTAATTCACCTGGAATTGATTTTTGTGTAAGAGATGCTATAGGATTTCATTTTTTCTCTATAAAATAGTTTGCATACAATTTATTGAATAATTCTACTCTCACTCACATACTATTCAACGTTACTTTCATTACCACTTTAATTTCCTTGTATTTATGGACTGGCTTTGGGTTTGGTCCATTTGTTTTTATCTTCCCATCTCTACCTGAAATCTTCAGTGGCAAGCATCTTTTTTTTTTTTTTTTTTTCCTTTCATTTTTGTACAGTTCACTCCATTGGTAGCCTTTCTTCATTTATTTTGAAGTTGGGTGTCAAGGGTATTAGTATCAATGAAGATGGTATTTCCATTTTACTTTCCTGTTCTTCTAGCTTTTGGTTGACTTCAGAAAGATATCACCTGAGAGCTTCATACACATCCAATCTGAAATCTCAGCTTCATGTTTGAAGTCATTGAAATAATTTATATATCCAGTTTTATCTTTTTCAATATCAAACTCTGGAGAATATTTATTTATATTGGAAGAAAAATTTTGGTATCACACACGCCATGGGAACTTTGTAATAGATCACATAAAGCTATTAAAAGTTTAAGATAAAGTATTTTTGCAGATCTCTATCATATTATACAAACTATTTTGGCATAAAGATATAGTGGCATATTATATCTTTGAAATTCATGGTTTTTTCCTAATGTGTTTGTTGAGATATGTATTACAGGGAAATCTAATGTAATTAGTTATCTCATTTTCCATTTTTGGCAGCATGAGATAAGCAGAAAATATTTATTGTGTACCATATGTCTAGTACTAAGTATAAAGTAAGTCAGAAACTGACTTTTTAGCACCAAAAAGAATTACTAACTGTAGTTCACACATATTGAGAATCCCAAAAGAGCTGTTAGAGATTATCCTTTAATATTTTGAAATATTTAACTTGAAAATAGCCATATGTATGAATTAAACAGTGGATAATCCATAAATGTGCTGTTAGCTCATGAATGTGTTTTCTCTGTAACAAATTCCTCACTTAATATGCTGCACATTTTAAGGTGATATAATTTCAGGAGAGAGGGGAATTTGAGGCAAATTCTTCCTCATGAGGGTTCTCTTATTCTTACTGGTTTCTTTATAAAAAAATAGTCTCTTGGTCAACTGTTTGGGATTGGCAAATGCTTTTGGAACAAAAACATCATGGAATGTAGGCTTCTTTTCTCCAGAGTTTTGTAGTGTATTGTATCTTGGCTCAGTTAGCCTTCTCTCTTGTTAGTTCTTTATTGCTTTTTAAAAATATGTATTTTGTCTAGTTTTTTATTTGTCATTTGTGGGGGCTAGAGGATTAATCTGAATTATCTTGGTTACCAGTACTAGATATGACAGTCCTGCCATATTTTATAAGCTTTAGATTTTTAACGACTATCTTAATGACACTAATGTCTTAATGTCCTGATGATACTAGGAGGCCAATCAATATTCCAGTCACGTTATAAAAAAGTGCATGGCATCATTATCCTAAATTGCAATGGCCAAAAAGTACTCAGAAATATTATTAAAGATATCTTATGAAGAAGTCTTAGACCCAAAATCTGATTGTGATATTTATGAATAAAGTTTTATTTATTTTATGAATGTCATATTGTGAAGTAATACAGGTAATATTTTTTTATTTATCTACAATTAATACATTGTTACCTTTTTTCCTCAAAAAGGAGCTATTATTAAACCTATGGTGTTCATTGCTATTGATAATGTCTTAGAATAAAAGAGGTGCTGTATTTTAGATATCTGACCTTTTCTGAATATTCAGTTGAAGCTTCTAGGTATGTTGCTGATTATTTTCATCAGAGACCTACTGTTTTCAATGATATCAGTGTAATGGGGCCTGAAAATGAAACTATTCCTAATATTCAAGTCTCCTGAAAAATTCTTGAACTAATCTTTCCAGTCAGTAATAATTTCTTCTTAATATATATATATTTTTACTTTAAAACACTAAAAAATAAAAATCTTTAAAAGTTATAAATAAGCTTGGCATAAGGGACGATTTACTTTGGATTTAACAAATATTTACTGAGTAATTCTTATTAAAATGTTAGATACTAGGGATTTGCAGTAAATAAAACAAATCTTGTCCCAGCTTTCTCCCCCCACCGCTACATGTGGCTTAGGGTCTATTGTAATTGCACAGTCCCTAATAAAACTCTATCAATTTTTAACAAGCCCAATTAATTCAATAAAATTTTGGATTTCTCATAAGGCTTCAATATGTTCCTCTTTGGACTTAAAATAAGAGCCTAATCTCTTTATGAGAATTAATTGATTTCTCCACTGAAGAATGGGACAGCTTAACTTGGTACAAACTTGCCTGCTTTAGGTTTTGAAACTCAAGATATTGTAGTAGCCATATTCTTTGCTTTCATTATCTTAAACTAAACCTATTCTTACCTTTTTATGCAGCTACCAGGAAACAGGTCCTTATCAATTCTTATCTTGGGGAGCTGAGTTGGATAGGAGGCAAGAGGCAGATCTATTTAAAGAGATAGAATGAAATAGTGGAAAGAGCATGGATATGGAGTCAGGAAAAGATTAGAGTACTTGTCCTGGTACTTACTGAATAAATTTGAACAAGTTATTTAATCTCTTAAGCCTTAGTTTATTTGTCTATAAATTAATAATTATAATATTAACTTGGTGGGTTTTGAGATTGCTAATATAATATACATGAATATCCTGCACGTGATACCTATTACTATATTTATTGCATTTATAACAGCTACTATCATCTTTTCTCTCCTCCAGCCCCGAGGTGGTGTCAAATCACAAGTTTTAAACCAAACATGGAGTTGCTTTTTCTTCCTCTCATCCTAAAACCTCTTTCCTGGGCTTTACATAGAGGTAACTGATAAAAGATTTTGTTGTATTTTCTGCCAAGTAGGAACATTAAAGTCATCTAATTGTAAATTAAATGATAAACCTGATTCACTCTGGGATATGAAACTTATGGACAGGAGGTCAAATTTTTCTTGCTAGAAAAAAAGAATAATAATAGCTCCTGGCTGTTTAAACTGAAAGGATATGTTTCCTGTGACAATTAATCTGATAATAAAAGGCTGTGGGTAACTCTTATGGGAGTCAGGCAATGATGTGGACAAGAGAAAGCTCTGTTTGGTGGTAACAGTTCAAGGCTGAGTAAACTTAGACGTCGCAAGAGCTAATTGATCACAATTCAACTAAACACAAGATAAATTTGATATAATTGGTTATTTTACATTCAAATATATAATACAGATGAGAAATAGGTTGATACTACCTTGTATTTTGCTTTGGGAAAACTAGTGTGAACAAGTTGGTCTTAAATTGAGTCCTGAATGTCATGCTGGTTTATCTAATTTCAAGAAAAATTACTGATCCAAATTCATTGGAAGAAATCATTTTCCACACCCTGAAATCTTTTCAGACTATTTTTCAAATGAACTCCAACATGGTAAATCTTTTTCAAAAGAACTGAACAGAGTGCTGAAGAAGAAATTACTATTTTTCTGGCCTCTAGAGGTTGAAAGTATATTTATTAAATTATGGGTCTAACTTAAAAAATAATTTGATCACACTTATAAATTACAATCCAATTAAAGAGCTCAACCTAGTTCTTGTGAGAGTTGAATGATGAAGGTTAAAAACCATTAGATATTTTTGACGAGTGTTTGGAATGAACATTGGAATGAAATAACGTTTTTTTTTTTTTTTTGATATATTTATTTATTTGAGAAAGAGAGAGAGTGAGCAGGGGGAGAGGCAGAAGGAAAGAGAGTCTCGAGCAGACTCCATCCTGAGAGGGGAGCCGTATGCAGGGCTTAATCTCACCAGCCTGAGATCATGACCTGAGCAGAAATTGAGTCAGATGCCTAACTGACCGAGACACCCAGGCACCCCAGCAATGAAATTCTTATCGTCCTTTTCTGTTTTTGGTCTCTGCTGATCACCTTTTCCATGACTTTACATATGTTATTCACATAGAATCTTAGTATCATATATCCTCATATTAAAAATCAGTATGGTTTTGAAATCGGAGAGCTGTCAGTTTGAATTTAGGGCCATAATTTACTGTCCTCGTTATCTTAAGTTTATCTTTCAGAATCAACTACTGCTATTTCAGGTGTTTTTGTGGGGCAGTGTAATATGTTTAAAGAATTTTACATATATATATATATATGAAGATACGGTAAACATTGACATGAAAATGGAAGTAATTCCATTCATGTAGTTTTTGTATAACAGTACTCATAAACACATATTTCACTAAATATTTTTCTATACTATTTTTTTTAATGACTAAATAATGTTTTACCACTGTATGGATATATACCATAATTTACTTGGCTGCTTCATTTTTGGACATCTAAGTAATTTCTTCCTTTCCTTTTTCCCCCTCAGTGTTATTGAGATATCACTGACATAAAACACTGCATAGGTATACATGTGTTGATTTGATTTGCCAATGTGTATATTTGAAATGATTACCACAATAAGGTTAGTCAATCCATTGCCTTACCTAGATATAGTTCATTTTATTTTTTGATTGTGAGAACTGTTGTTTTTGCTTTTTGATTTTTTTAAAGACTTTATTTATTTGACACACACACACAGAGAGAGAGAGAGAGAGAGAGAGACAACAGGCAGGGGGAGTGGCAGGCAGAAGGAGAGAGAGAAGCAGGCTCCCGCTGGAGCAGGTAGCCTGATATGAGACTGGATCCCAGGATCCTAGGATCACAACCTGAGCTGAAGGCAGATGCTTAACTGACTGAGACACTTAGGAACCCAATTGTGAGAACTTTAAAAATCTACTCTCTCAACAATTTTCAAATATACAAAACAGTATTATTAACTGTAGTCCATGCTGTATATTAACTTCCCAGAGCCTATTCATCTTATAATTGGAAGTTTATGGTCTTTGACCACTTTCAGCCATTTTACATACCCCTCCCTCTGCCCCTGGCAGTCAACCATCTGTCTCTGTGTGTAGAGTGCAGTTTTTTTTTTTTTATTCTACATATAAATGAGATCATATTATTTCTTTTTCTCTGTCTGACTTTCTTCACTTAGCATAATGCCTTCAAGCTCATCCCTGTTGTTGCAAATGGCAGGAATTCCTTCTTTTATTAATGGGTGAATGGTATTCTATTCTATATATGTACCATGACTTCTTTATTCATTCATTCATCAATGGACAATTAGGTTGATTCCTGCCTTGGCTACTATAAATAATACTGCAATGAATATGGGGGTACAGATGTCTTTTTGAGATAATGATTTCCTTTGGATATATAGCTGGAAGTGGAATTCCTGGATAATATGGTAGTTCTATTTTTTAAATTTTTGAGGAAACTCCATGTTGTTTTCTATAGAGGCTGTATCAAATTACATTCCCACTGGGATTCCTGGGTGGCTCAGAGGTTGACTGTATGCCTTCCATTCAGGGTGTGATCCTGGGGTTCCTGGATCGAGTCCCACATTGGGCTTCCTGCATGGGGCCTGCTTCTCCCTCTGGTGTGTCTTTCCCTCCCTCTCTCTCTGTCTCTTATGAATAAATAAATAAAATCTTTAAAGAAAATTACATTCCCACCAACAGTGTATATCCTCACCACACTTGTTATCTCTTTTTTGATAAAAGCCATTCTAACTGTATGAGATAACATCTCATTGTGATTTTGATTTGCATTTCCCTGATTATTAGTAATGTTGAGTACCTTTTCCCATACCTGTTGACCATTTGTATGTCTTCTTTGGACAAATGTCTGTTTGGCTTCTTTACCCACTTTTTATTTGGGTTATTATTATTATTATTTTTAAGATTTTATTTATATATTCATGAAGAGACAGAGAGAGAGAGAGAGAGAGAGAGAGAGAGGCAGAGGCACAGGCAGAGGGAGAAACAGGCTCCATTCAGGAAGCTCGACGTGGGATTCGATCCTGGTTCTCCAGGATCAAGCCCTGGGCTGAAGACAGGGCTAAACCACTGAGCCACCCCGGCTGCCCTATTATTATTATTGTTATTTGCTAACTGGGTTGCATGAGTTTCTTTTATAGCTTAGATATTAACCCTTTATCAGATATGTGGTTTACAAATATTTTCTCCTATTCTATAGATTGCCTTTTAATTTTATTGTTTTCTTTTGCAGTGCAGAAATCTTTTAGTTTTGATTACTATAGTTTTGTAATATATTTTGAAATCTCCAGTTTGCTCTTTTTTTTTTTTTTGTAGCAGATGTGTTAATTGACTGAAGACATGAAAGCACATCTGGTAGGGCAGTTATAATTGAAATTACCACTTAGTTAAGATTATTATAATCCGTTGTTATTCTCCAAGATCCTGAGCATTCCTGAGAAGTGCCCAGTTGTGTGATTATATATCAATTCATGGTGAATGATTTGTTTGGATAGTCAGAGATTTGGAAGGAACATGATTGGATAATTGGCAACAAGGTAATTTGGGGAAGAGGTATGTGGATGGATCTCTCTGAATGAACAAAAAATATGAAGATATTTTTGTTCCATGTGAGTGCTTCTGAACTTAGTTGAGGACAATTTTAAAAATCAAGCGGGTAGTGACCTATTTTGTTGATACAGGTGAACCTCTTCCCCCTTCATCCCTATTATCAACGAATAGGCTCATGAACAAAGTGACCGTGATAACAGGCGTGGCAGTTATGCATGGATTCAGAACTGTGGCGTTCCGCTTACTAAGGCCTGTGTGGCTGTGGCCACTACTGGATTTCAATCTACCAGCAGCAGAGGCCAGCACTGAGTCTGATATGGCACCATTTCCTAGGGTGATCAGCCAGCTATTTGCTGGCAGATTAAGGCCCTTCCACTATGGGAGAGGCAGTGTTTTGTTCTTATCTGAATAGACACTTAACTCTAGATGTGGATTTGCCTTCCCTAAATGCAATGCTCCTGCCAAATCTACTGTCTGTGTGGTCTTACGGAATGCCTTATCCATCATCATGGTATTCCATACAACATTGCTTCTGACCTTAGAACTTCCTTCATAGTGAATGAAGTGTGGCGGTGGGCCTATTTTCGTGAAATTCCCTGATCTTACTATGTTTCTGATCATCCTGAAATAGCTGGCTTCAACGGAATGGCCTTTTGAAGACTCAGTGACAGTGCCTGCTAAGTGGGAGCAGCTTGCAGGACTGTGCAAGGTTGTACAGAAGGCCGTGTATGTTCTGAGTCAAGATGCAAATATGAGATGTTCTTACTCTTGTAATCACGATTCATAGGGTCCAGGAAACAAGGAGTGGGAATGGAAGTGGCACCATTCACTATTACCCATAGTGAATCATTAGCAAATATTTTGCTTTCTGTTCCTTTGAACTTATGCTTCACTGTCCTAAAGATTTTAATTCTAGAGGGAGAAATGCTTCCACAGGAGACAGCATAATGAGTCTACTGCATGGGAAATTAAGAGGAAATACAGAATACATAGTGGAAGAAGGCAGTTTCACTACATATATTAAGTATTTCATACTGTATTAGTTCTGTTTTTCTGTACAACCCCGACTAATGCAGTATGTTTTTATGGATGTCTTTTTAGAATACATTATAAACTCTTTTATGGCAAGGCATACATAATATAACTCTTTGTATCTCTGGCTCTTAGCTAGTTCCTTACAATAAATTTGGGCTGAGAGAATTTGTTGATACTGACTCTGTCAGATTTTTAAAATTATTAAATGGAGGACATCCTGGAATTTAACTTTATACTATCTCTGTGTATTTGTTGAATATGTAGCATCAATAAACTTTGTAAGCTTCCTTAAACACATTAGAAGTAAATATTTACATTCTAGACAACCGATTTGCTGGTGGGAAATCATATCTATTCAATAAAGCCAGGAATTTCATTAGGCAATTTTCTATTAGTTTAGTTCTAGTCACATTATTACTTGAAAGTGACAGAGCAGACGTTTCATTAGAAACAGTCTGCCAATATTAAATATGTTACTAATTTGGAATGCCTTCTCTAAGGCCATATTAACGAGTTTTGTTGAAAAATCGAAATGCATATGATGCTCATAGAACTGCTGCTATAGGATATTTAACTCCCCTTTTATTCATTTGGAGGTCATTGCCATGCTTTAGGCATTTTACAGGTCGAATTCTTTGTTTGAAAATTTAAAAAGTGAGGTGCATTGACATTCATAGCTATAATGAATGAAATGAGGCGAATGAATTGTGACTTGTCTTATTGCCCTCAAGTATTTATGCCCTTTGGAAGGCTCACTTGACAATGCTCCTTTTCCTCCCCTTGGTTTTCCAGAAAATGAAAAAAAGAAAGAAAAGAAGGAAGAAAGAGAGAAAGAAAGAAAGTAAACAGAATAGGGTGGTTAGAAGATGTTTCAGTGTACAAAAGAAGCTAAAAGCACCTCAGAAGTCACTTGGATGTCCCGCGATGATATTTTCCGCCCTGCGGGGATCCTGTGGCCTTTGTAGCAGAGCTGACAGGGGCAGATGCCTCTCTTTTTTGCAGAGACCATCTGTAGTAAGGGAGGAAATTTTGAGATGATTTCCCAGTTACAGTGTGGCCAACAGAGAGTTTATAACAAAGGGTAGCTCTGTTATGCATGGTTTGGAACATGACAATGGCAATTGTTCTTATGATGATTATAAACTATTTTTGCTGGATCTGAATAGTCCAGCCAACTGGGGAAGGATTTTCAGACTTGGACTCTGTCCATTTTCCTGCTGCGTGGAAAAGCCGTTCTCTTTCTTGTTCTCTTTCTGTTCTGTCCTGGCAGCCTAGAAAATTGAAATTATTAAGCCTCACAGTTTAGTTAATGCTTCCAGTTGAGCTTGGGGAGGAAACCAGGAGGCAGGAAACGGACTTCCTCAGCAGATTTAAAGAGGAGGGGGGAGCACCCTTAACAGATGGCAGTTTGACTTGTGGAAAAGTCAATTGCTTCCTTTCATTTCTAGCAGCTATTGAGGAAAGCTGGATGAACAGTTCACAGAACAGCCTGAATAAAATGCGACTGAGTATAGAAAAGGGAACAAGGACCTTCTGAGCCTCGTCAGATCAAAGGACGTTTGAGGATGGTTTAGCATTAGAACACTTCAAAAGTGTGACTTGAGCTATTCTGTTCACCTCCAGCCTCACATGCTTATCCAACATTCTTGGAGCTTTCATATGCAAAGCAAAAACGAGAACTGGCTTTCCCATGACATGCCCTGTTATTTCTTATTTTTCATGAAGCTGGGACCTGAGAGTACAGAGAGAGGAAGAAAATAATGGTGAAGTTAAGCTGATCTTTTGTGGAGCAGAAGCTCTTGTTAAAACTCTGACACTTAAGCATGGGTGGTGACTGTTTAAAACAATTATTTCAGGGAGTCGCCTTGCTTCTCTCTGCTGAGTTCACTGGCTGATGATCCCACTCTGGGTTAGAGTTTTCTGAATGAATGAATGAATGGATGAATGAATGAATGATAAAGGAAGAACAAATGGAGGAGCACATGAATCAAGTGCCCTTGCTGGAGCCTTAAAGTTGTGAACTTACAATTCGATATTAAACAGGCAAGGAGGAAGAAGAAAGCTTTCTATTTGATGACCTTTTGAAACTCACTGGTGTGCAGTATGTTTTCATCACATTGAAAGCATCTGACAATAGAAACGTGATATGCAGTTTCTTTCTTTCTTTCTCCCTTTTTAATTGAATGGCTGAAGTATATCATTCTGCTGTGTCTTGACCTTGAGGAGAATACACTTGGAGTACTTTAAAACCAGAACAGATAGAAGGGCTTCAGCTAACCTGGGTAAAACTGTGAGGTTTTCAGTCTCCTGATTAAACCTATTCACAGTAAGATAGGAAGAGACAACTATACAAAAAGATAAAAAAAAATGTATTTGTCCTAATAAATTACAGATGACTGAATATAACAGATACTGTAATATTGTAGTCAAATTCCTTTTTAAAAATATTTTTAAAAGATTTTATTCATTTACTCATGAGAGACACACAGAGAGAGGCAGAGACACAGGCAGAGGGAGAAGCAGGCTCCTTGTGGGGAACCTGATGTGGGACTCGATCCCAGGACCCCAGGATCATGCCCTGAGCTGAAGGCAGACATTCAACCACTGAGCCACCCAGACATCTCCCTTTTTAAAAATATTAACTGAGATTAAGACAAATACAGAATTAGCTGCATTAGGTTCAGAGATTTGTGTCTTGTTCTGAACCATTGACAAACTCATTCATAATTCATTTTCACTGAACAACAGACTGATTCAAAGTTTCTATTGGGACTTATCCCTAGTTTTGATGATGAAGGTGAATAGGTGAAGCAGATTCTTAGACCTCATGTATCTTATTCTTTTTGAGGTACCAAAGGTCAAGTACATGGTCTATGGCATGAAGCTGTCTGCTGAGAGCTTCATTGTGATATTTAAGGTTAGAGAATTTAAGGACTTGTGGGATTGTGTGTGTGTGTGAGTGTGTGTACGTGTGTAAGAAAACAAACATGTATGTCTTGAGGTAAACTTGGGTTTTAGAATCTTAGATAACTGCTGATTAAATTTCATACCTAAAAAGCCAACGATACAAAATTTTATTTAGCCAAGATCTTTTCCAGATCATAATAGGGACCCATATATCATAAGTCATCGCTTACTTTTGATATTTTGTAAAAATATTTATACAAGCAAGTTACTGAAGTGCCATTTACATTTTCAAAAGCCCAGTTCCTCTTAACTGATAAAAGCATTTTGAATCTTGTAATGTAGCTTATCTATTTCTAGAGCCGATGTGCTCTATCCCTGATGAAAAACATAGATGGAACTTAAGTGCAGAAGATAAAAGAAGTACTTACTGGTCTTCAGTACTGTCTAAAAGTTCTAAAATATGACAGATTTTACTTTTGCTTATTAAGATTGATGCAATTGACTTATTCACATACCAACATCTTTGTCCCTGTGTCAAATGAAATACTATACTGATAACTGTTTTACCTGGGAAATTGCCCCAGGACTGCATATCTGGATTGATGATCAGTTTTACCTCTCTGAGTCTTCATTTTCTCATCTATAAAGTGGGGCTGCTAATGGTAAAACCTGTATTGGTTTTTACGAGATGGAGTATTACGAGAATTAAATAAACCATGTAAAGCACTTAGCCCACTGCCTGAGAAGTAGTACATGTTCTTGGGCAGGGTTGTTTTGCTGTCCTTGCTGTGTGTATTTTATCTTAGCTTTAACATCCTCAGGACAACAAACGCTAGTTTTAATAGTGGTGCTATTTTATTTTAATGCTGAAGAAAGCTGTGTGTGTAATGTTTTGCTCTTCAGAACACTCAGTCATTCAAAGGTATTGTTTTGTGTGGTCTCTGTTCTAGAAGATGCTGTGGGAAGCATGAAGGAGAGTGTCTCTACATAAAAACGCATAATGGGGTGCTTGGATGGCTCAGTAGGTTAAGTGTCTGACCCTTGATTTCAGCTCAGGTCATGAACTCTAGGTGGTGGAATTGAGCCCTGTGTTGGACTCCACGCTCAGGGGAGACTCCTCTGCTTGGGATTCTCTCCTGCTCTCCATCCCTCTCTGGACTCACACTCTTTAAATATATAAATAAAATCTTTAAAAAAATGCGTAAGGAAGTTTCCAGGGAGAAAGTAATGTTTTAGCTAGGTCTGGCAGGCCAGTGGCAGCCAGAAAAAGTTGGATACAAAGGCAGGCAGGAAGGAAATACAGTTTGAGGCAGATGGAACAAGTGGAAAGACCGGGACTTAAGGATCAGAATTATGGAGTAGAGTTTGGTAAGTAATTTCAAAGGAGAGAGAGGAGTAGTAGAAGATCATTTTATACATGTATTTATGGACTGGAGGATCATAAAGAATTTTAGCGCAAGGGCAAGTTATGGAGAGTTCTTGAAGGATTTTCAAAATGTGACAAGAAAGCATGATCATGTTTGTGATTTAGAGTAGGTGATAGATTGGAAGGGTGGCTGGAAATGTGGAAGCAGTGACTGCAGAGACTTATGTAAGAAATGATGAGGTACTTACTTCACACCGTAGAGGTGGGGATAAATAGGAGAGGTGTGAAACAGAGAGAGTTCACAGGAATTTGTGGTTTTCCAATGGCGTGATAGACGAGAGAGAGAGGCTTCCATGCTTGGAAAGATGGTGACACATCTGAGTTGACAAAAGGAGATATGAAGCAGTTGTGGCAGGAAGTGGTTTGTTCTGGATACGCTGGATTTGAGGTACCTAAAGGATATTCAAAGATTTCTGTTAATCATTCTCAGGGACAACAGGATCTCTAAGAGTCTTTAAGTCTTACAAATAAGACTATCTGCTAGTGCACAGGTTTATATAAAAACATATGTACATACCTTAATCATCAAAAATGTTTAACTGAAATGATTTCTAAACTCTGCTACATAGATTTGTTGTGTGTTAAAAATTTTAAATCTATGAGCAGTCTCGCTAAATCATTGAAATCTCTAAAAACTCGGTGACTCCAAAGGGAATGAATGTTTTTTTGCTCAAACAACTAATTTGGACATAACTGTGATGAAACCAAATAAAATAAAGAGATATTAAAATTGAGAGACCTGGTAAAAAAATTAAGAGACAGGTTCATTCTATATAACTTGTTTGATATAATCTAATCATATTGGGTCAATTGCTTTATATAGAGAATGTGTAGAATTACAGTAAAATAATACCTCTCTTCCCTTAACAGTAATTCCTGGATTTGAGGTTCTGGTCATGATCTCAAGGTCCTGGGACTGAGCCCAGCTTTGGGCTTCCTGCTCAGCAGGGAATCTGATTCTCCCTCTGCCTCTCCCCCTTGCTTGTGCTCTCTTTCTAAATAAATAAATAAATAAATAAATAAATAAATAAATAAATAAAAGATAATTCCTGGATTTAAATGGAAAGGATAAATACTCTTGAATCTGGAAGCAAAACTTCTAGCTAAACTTCAGGCCAATTTCTGATTCTGGATTTTTTTAGCTAGGGATTAATCTTTCTTCTTTCTTTCTTTCTTTCTTTCTTTCTTTCTTTCTTTCTTCCTCTTAAAGATTTTATTATCTTATTTTTAAAGTAATTTCTATACCCAATGTGGGGCTTGAATTTATAACATCAAAATCAAGAGCTGCATGTTCTATGGACTGAGCCAGCCAGGGGCTCCTCATCTTATTTTTTCCCAAAAATTTTACAAAAGCCATCTTGCGGTCAGATTGGTTTATGCTGTACGTTTTTGTAAAGTGTCTTTTTGACTTCAGGTCAAATAAAGAGATACTAGTATATTTTGTGACATATGCTATTCCATTAATTTTTCATGTGTATTATCTGTGACCATGCCTTATTTCTGCAGTAGCTTTCGATCCTTGAGATTGTATGCTTACCTAAAGGACTTGAACATGTTTGACCCACAGAATTTTAGAGATTTTTATGGACTGCAGGGTTCCTACCCCAAGATGGGCAGAGTCTTATCCCACATCTCTTTCAAAGAAGAAACTTAAAAAGTTATTTTTATAAATTCAAATGTTCATAAATCTCCCCCCTCCCTCCTCCGCAACTCTTTGCTCTTTCTTTTATCGCTATGACAACCCTAGGAACAAAAGGATTAGAAGAGCATTTTGACATTTGTTTTATTCAGGAGCCTTGCTTTTTCTTTTATTTTAGTTTTAAGATTTATTTATTTATTAAGAGAGAGAAAGTACAAGGAGGGGGAGGGGCAGAGGGAGAGGGAGAGGCAGGCTCCCCAATCAAGGAGTCTGACATTGGGCACCTGGGACTCTGAGATCATGACCTGAGCCAAAATCAAGAGTCAGGTTGCTTAACGACTGAGCCACCCAGGCGCCCTGCTTTTTCTGTTTAAGATCCCTGTTTATATCCTCAAAAATAGGCTATGACAAGACTGCTTGGTATTCTTAGGCCATTCATCATAAATCCTGGAATTACAAAGATTTTTATAATCCAGTAAAATATATTTTTCATGATCCCTTATCCATTTATCTATGTATCTACATACCTATCTACCTACCATCATCTCCCTTTTTCCCTCCCTCACAGGAGCCTATAATTGAATGTTAAAAATAGTAGAATTTGGAGGTAGTAGTCTAAGATGATGAACTGGTAAGGAACAGAAAAGTAATTATTGAGATATTGGGTTATATAAAGAATATTCCATCTTTAGGAGATAATGCCAGATTCCTGCTTTGGACTCAGAAAAAGTTAGCTTTTGTCCTCATTCATCATACCTTATTGGAATACATGGCTTCCTTAATGTTTACTATTGAGTCCGTGGACCATCAGTTCTCTGTATTTTTCACCTGCTTTCTTTAGCAGTTCTGCGTTTTAGCGATTGCTCAAGTAAGTGATCAGAGTGGTACAGCCAGAAGCATTTATTTCTTGTGCATTTGCGTCAGATGGGGATAGGACCTTTCAAGTGTCACATATATGCAACAAATAGTTACCGACAGAGTGAAACATAACTCATAGAGCCTATGAAATGTTCTCAGAAGACAGATTGTTTTTGAGAAAAATTTGGGATCATTTGACTACATGATTCCATTCTTTACATTTTAAGAATAAGTCACATTGGTTATTTTGTGTACATGGAAATAATTACCCTCAAAATATATGAATAGCTTAGTAATTTTACCACGATCAATTTGCATTTATGATACAATTGGTTAACTTGCCAAATTAAAATCAGTAAAATTTTTATTATAATTACTTATAGGAGTTTTGAACATTATCTATTATGAAGTAGGGAAAATTACATGTATCTGTATGTGCTAATAAAAGTCATATTTTGTTAAGGTTGTTAGAACTCATAGAAATAACAAATTTGATACCAGCACTTGTTTAAATCAACAAACTATACTGAATCTGCCCGTGGACTGTTACAATACATTTCTGTCATAGAACTGCTTGCTCATTTCTTCTTCCAGATATCAGTAATTTTGAGTAATAATGATTCTTCTAAGTCTTTTTCTTTTCTTTTTTCTTTTTCTTTTTTATTTTTTTAAATTTTTATTTATTTATGATAGTCACAGAGAGAGAGAGAGGCAGAGACACAGGCAGAGGGAGAAGCAGGCTCCATGCACCGGGAGCCCGATGTGGGATTCGATCCCGGGTCTCCAGGATCGCGCCCTGGGCCAAAGGCAGGCGCCAAACCGCTGCGCCACCCAGGGATCCCTTCTTTTCTTTTTTAAATGTAAATAATAGGTAGACATTTTTACTCGAAATTACTTTGGATTTTGATTTTCTTAGCGATGCTGCTACTTAAGCCTAATATTTTCCTTGTCAAAGTGTAATCATCTGACAGCTCGACAGGTATATTATAATGATAAGTGACCATGCTGTATGCAAATGGTTCTTAGTGTTTAAATGGGAAACAGGTGTTTGGATTATCTCCTGCTAAAAGTCTGATTCTGCTTCAGAGATAAGGACCAGTGAACACACCTGTCACTAGTCCTCTACGTGAAGTACCGTATGTGCTCAGTGTCTTTAGGACAACATCACTCTTTGTCTCATTTCCTATAATCATAATTCTGCCATAATAATTGATATTGAGTATCATCAAGGATTCTAGCAGGAGAATGAGATAACCTTTCCTTGAACATCTGGTATATATAGATAATATTTGTTAATATAGATCTTATTAACACATCAAACATTAGCCAAGGTATTATTTATGCCAATATCAGAGAATTAATAGAAGACCTATTTTACTAATAGGATTCATAGTCTATTTTGATTTAAATATAAATGGAATTTATATAAATTGGCTTTATGCAAGTTAATCTAAATATAAAGAGAAGGTATCCAGAGACTATGGGAATATTGCTAAACATATATTAAGCATTCTTCGGCGAAGAGGATTACAAAATTACATTTAGGAATATGCTATAAAGCAGAGAGAATAGATATGAATGATAGAGGATAAGCTTATGTTCAGATTTATTAACATATTTTTCCTTAGTTAAAATATGAGAATGAAAAACAGTGTGAGGACATTTTTTTTTTCTGGTTGAGGAAAATCTAAGAGAAGTAGGGGTTTTGTGTTCCTTATACCCTGTCCTGTGATATCCAACTAACCCAATTTGAAGGCTGTTAAGGCAAATTTGCTGATTAGTATAAGAGATTAGAAGTCAAAATTATTAATATGCTTTTTATTTATTTTATTTTTATTTTTTAAATTTTATTTATTTGTTTATTTATTTATTTTTAGATTTTATTTGCAGAGAGACAGAGAGAGACAGGCAGAGGGAGAAGCAGGCTCCCTGCGGGGAGCCTGACACCTGATTCAATACCAGGATCCTGGCATCATGACTTGAGCCAAAGGCAGATGCTCAACCACTGAGCCACTAAGGTGCCCCCTTAATATGCTTTTTATTGAGAGACACTCAAAGAAAAATCTCTTGACAATCCCCTGAGACTTGGGAGAACAACTTGAGGGAAGAGATTAGAGCTGCTGGAACTTTTATTCAAAGGAAGTTGGATTCCTCCACTTGACCTTGTTAAATTTTGAAGTGTAGCACTGCTCAGTTAATTTGCTTTTTTTTAGAAAGTTATAATCCAATTATATTAGTTTATAATCCACTTAGTTTTTATTTCCTGACCAATTAAAATGTAATCATGCCCTTTTCAACTTTTTTGGGGGCGTATTTATAATTTCTTTTTAAATTACTTTAATGAAGCTCATTCTCTTTTTCCACAAATTATCAAAATGAGATCCTCAAGATATACTATCAGGGGAGGAAGAAAGGAAAATAATGTTAACCCATGAATATTTTTACCCCCAGAGGTTATTAGTGGCTGTTAATAAGAAGGTATATTTTGTACCTTTTTTTTTAGCATATTCACAATTTTTCTGTAGCTAGATATTTTTGTCATATTTTGTCCTCATGGTTTCAAAAATATTCTCATGATATTTCCAACACACTAAACATTATATATCTACATATCTATATATCTATGGATATATCTAGAATATCTATATCTACAGCTGTATCTGTAGGCCTGTGTTTATTACGTCTGTGTCTCTGTCCATATCATATTCTAAGTGTGGATGTGACTTTATATTGGGCCGCTCAAATTTGCTTTAAAATTTTGGGATTTGGCCATTGTTTTATTTTATTTTTTTGAATAGCTCTTGCTTTATGCAATTTTACGTTATTAAAAAAATTGTTAAAGCCAGGGGCACCTGGGTGGCTCAGTTAGTTAAGTGTCTGCCTTTGGCACTGGTCATGATCTTGAGTCTTGGGATAGAGCCCCTTGCTCAGCAGGGAGTCTGCTTCTCTTTCTCCCTCACCCTCTGCCTGCCACTTCCCCGTGCTTGTGCTCTGTCTCTCAAATAAATAAATAAAATCTTTTTAAAAAATATTAAAGACAAAATTTAAACTACCCATGCCTTCTATCCTGAGGCCCCACTTTTGAAAGCTTTCATTTCAGCTGAGTATATACTACACACATGGCTTTCCTTTAAGTGTATTTATCACATATTTCCTGCAAGATTCCCCTTTCAAATTTCTCTGTATATGGAATTAGATTTTTGGCTATGTCATACCAATACCTTTTTATTCCCTTTAAGAATAATCAACCTATAGCCTGTGCCCATGGAAATAAATGATTGGTTATAATATATTTTATTCTGTTGCTGAGGAAAGATTTGTAATTATGACTGGTCACAGAAAAAAAGTTTGAGGGTCAAAACTGATCTGTATGAAATGCACAGGACTACTTACTGACCAGCAAGCCAACAAACTGAAAGAGCTATCTATTGATTTTAAGCAAAAGAACTAGTCAGCCAGAAAATTCTTTTCTTTCTTTAATGAAATGATTCATATTGCAAAATGAACTTCAGTAATTCGTATGATGTGATATGCAACATGGTGAAATCTCAAGTTGTTTGTCTAAATGTGTGCCTTGCACAGACCAAAGGCAGGGCTTTACCTGCGGGTTTAACCTACCTGATGATTGATGTGGTCCTGTAGGACCACAGCAATAAAGCCTTTGCTCACAGCCACCAGTGGGAACTGGTCATTTCAGGTTCTGCAATATAGTTTAAATTGATATACTTCATACTGGTGGTGTCACTACAGGAATGAAACTCACAGACCCCTAGGGACCTTGGAACTTTTCTTCTCATGACTAAGATCTCTCATCTGATATTTTGCTGGATGGGATTTTAATAGGGAACTCTTCAACAACAGGCTAAGCTACTCCAGTGTCTAGTGCAGAATCTAGAACATGTAGTATGTCCAGCAAGTACTTACTGAACGAACACTGATCTATCAACAATTATTTCAGAATTAAAAAAAAAAGATGGCTTTTAGAAGATGAATTTCTTTATTGTTAAAGATTTATGTCCCTTTCCTCTTTGGATGTTTTATTTAAAAAAAATTAAGAGAGATAAGGGTGGATTACCGTGTTTATCCTTGTTAAGGTCAAGGAGGTAGGTTTTAAGCATTTAAGCTCACATAAGATCACTTGCTTCTACCTACTTCCATTTTGTTGTGGAACGAGATGGAGATGCTATGCTCTGAGGTTTATATCTTCCTTTCAGTGCCACACAGATGACAGAGAGCTGTGCTCTTCAAAGCGTAGTCCACGGGCATGGGCTGCTCCAGAAACCTGATAGTTTGGATGATTATTTCTGTCCTTGTTAATGACAGTGTCCAAGTTCTGCGCATACATTGTAGGTCTTTGAAGGTTTTTATTTCTCCTCCATTGTCTCACAATGGTTATGTGACTTCAAGAGGAAAGCCAAAATACTTAATTCATTAAAATACTTAATTTAATATGAAGCAACTGGAGAATCTTACAGCTAGTTCACTGAGGAGAAGTTTATGCGTCCCCCCCACCCACTGCCTGTGTATGAGTGTGTATATGTGTGTGTTCGTGGTGGCAGTGAGCATAGATGGGTCTGTTAACAGCATGGGCATTGTTCACTACAGAAACTACCTGATTATATAACTTTATTGGAAGTCAGATTAGAATTTGGATAATTCACAATAACAAAACCAAATTACCATAATATTATGGTACATATACATACGGTAGATGCTCATAATCTGAGGGTGGGATGGCAGTGTGGGGGGGTTTCTCTTATGGGCTCAATTGTGCTCTAGAAGAAAGGGTGAGCCATCCACCTTGGGAGTTGGTTATAGCCCAGCTTTCTTACAATATATGCCTGGCAGGGCTGGATCTTTATTTTGGCCCAGAGAGAAAGCTTTTAGTTTTTATATTTTAGAAGTTTGGTCTCAGTAAGTATGCAGGGGTAACAACAAGAATGTTACATACTATTTTTCATTTCACAGGCATCTACCAGCAGCCATAACCATTCCTTTGGATAAACAGGCAAAAATGATCAAATCAGAATTTTTGCATCTCTCAGCATTTTCCTTGTTTAATTCATGTTCTATTAAGCACCGTATGCCTTTCGGGATGCCTGGGTGGCTCAGTTGGTTAAGTGTCTGCCTTCGGGTCAGGTCATGATCCCAGGGTCCTGGGCTTGAGCCCCATGCTGGGCTCCTAGCTCAGCGAGGAGCCTGTTTCTCCCATCCTCCTATTCCTGCTCTCTTCTGCTACTCTCTCTCTTAAATAAATAAATAAAAATAAAATCTAAAAAAAAAAAAAAAAGGCAGCACTATATGCTCCTCTTATGCGTACCCAAGGGAATATTCACCAAAAGCTAAAAACTCCATACTTCAGTGATAACTTAAATAAACATAGTCTTTTAAGAATATCTAAATGTAATAACTTTATGCAAACAGTCCATAAGGGACTCAAATTCCTAACCTATGATAAACACTTTATAAATGTACTATTATTTAAAGGAATCTCAAACACTCTACCCCATTTCTATAACTCGGTATGGAATATCATTTACCATGAACTTATAAATAATATAGCAAGCTAACCAGATTTGCCTCTACTAATTTTTTCCAATGTAATCAGGATTCTGTTCCAGAAGTGTCACCAGCTGAGTCCTCTAGGAAGTAGATTCAGAGCTAGAGATTAATGTGTAGAAAATATATTAGGAAGTATTCTTGGTATCAAATCTGTGGCAGAGAAAGAAGCAGGATGCTGCAGGGGGAGAGTTCGATGTGTGATGCAGTTGTGCCAGGAGACTCAGCAGACTCCTTAGGGTGCTTTGAGGCTGGGGTGGGCCATCCGAGACATTGCAGGTTGAAGCTAGGGGCTGGGCCTTTAATGTATCATATTGATCATTTTTTGGATATGAGGAACTCTGGGAAAAGGATGTGATCTTGGGGAAGAAAACCTTTCAGGCAATGCAATTCCTGAAAAGGGCTGATGGCCGAAGGGTGTGTCCTGGCTGCACTTCCAGCATCTGGAGGAGTAATTCCTTTTAGTATCACTGAGGGATCTGGGCTGTGTGTCTTAGTGCTATGGGCTAAACTTTATATTCCTCCAATGCATATGCTGAAGTCTTAATTCCTAGTACTTCAGAATGCAACTGTATTTGGAGATAAGGTCTTTAAAGGAGAGATTAAATTAAAATGAAGTCTTTAGAGTGGACCCTGGTCCAATCTGACTGGTGTCCTCACAAGAAGAGGAACTTTGGACCCACGGAGAGACACCAGACACATGTGAGGACAGACTGAGAACGCCATCTGTGAGCCAAGGAGAGAGGCCTCAGAAAGAACCACACCTATTATTATCCTCATCTTGGACATCCAGCCTTTAGGACTATGAGAAAATAAAGCACTGTTTTTGTTTGTTTTAGATTTTATTTATTTGACAGAGAGAGAGGAGAGAGAGAGAGAGAGAGCATGAGCCAGCAGGGAGGGGCAGAGGGAGAGGGTGAAGCAGGCTTCCCACAAAGCAGGGACCCCCCAGATGTGAGGCCCTATCCCAGGACCCCAAGATCATGACCTCAGGGGAAGGCAGACCCTTAACCAACTTAGCCATCCAGGCACCCATAAAAAACTCACTCTACCCCATTTATGGGGTGGCCCAGTTATTGAGCCACTCAGTCTGTGATATTTTGGTGCTCTAGCAAATGAATATAGTTGGTATGTACTGGATGCAGCCATTATAAGAAGTCTTTTATGTTAAATTTGGTTCTTGTTATCAGGCATTCTGAATTGAATTCGAACTCTTTTTATGGTTGTTGTATTAGGGGAGATGGAACCAGTAGCACTCTCTCCTATCGTTCTGGAAGTTATATTGATCCTGTGTTGGTTTTGTGCCACTAGCTTACCCAGATGTGTCATCATTTAGTCATCTATTCAACTCCTGAAGCATGAGATCAGCACTCAATTCCAAGCAAAATAGCTGCATATATTACTTAAGAAAATGGAACTATGTTTGTTAGGCGTGGTTTCTCCAAATGAAGAAGACTGCTGATCTTACATAGGATTGTTGGGAAGCATGGAAGCATTTGAATATTGGGGAACATTCAGTGGCAGCAATGAGTTAATTCAGCTGGAGGAGCTTGGTCCCTGGGCTGGGCAGGTTGTTGATGGGCTGAACTTCAGAGGCATAGTCACCGAGGGGAGGCTGTTGTTGACTGGTTGGCTGTAAAAAAGTAGCAGGATGACACTGATTGGTTGGCTTTCAGAGGCAGCTGCATTGAAGTGGATTATCATTGATTGAGAAAACAATTTAATTCAGTTCTGCTTGTTACTTTTTACTATGACTATAAAACAATGAATCTCTTCCTCAGAGTGTGGAAACAGTGATTTGCAAATAGTGGGTGTCAATAAATATTTGCTGAATTAATTGAAAACTGAAAGATACCAAATAGGGGATTAAATACACAAGTCTGTATTTCGGAGGAGAGTCTGGGCCTTCAGGAGCCACCAACATAAAGCTGGGGTGTGAAGCCTGACTCTGGGCAAGATCACCTTGGGAATATGTGAAGGAAAAAGAGGAGGAAAAAAAAGAAAAAAAAGAAAAAGAGGAGAAGTCTGAGAAGTAATCCTGGGGCATTCAGGGTCTTACAGAGTTTGCTTCTCTTTGTTGTAGTTTATCACCTCAAGTAGTCTGAGGAAATTCGAAGATATAAATAAAATATCAGTATGTGGTTTACTTAGCTGTGTTTGGTTTCATTTTCTTGTGAACTTCTTCTACTCCATGTTGCTGAGCATAAAGAAATGAGAAAAATGATGGCAGGGTTCAGTGATCTCTTTTGAGCCATGAGATAAAACTGAGCGAATAAGGAAGATCAATAAGTTTTTTCCCCACCTTCCTCTTTGCAAGTTAAAGCAGGAATATAAATTTGGTTGGAAGAAAATGTGCTTTCCAGAGAACAAATATTATAGAAAAATGGTGTTAGAATGTAATCCCTTACCTCCATTGGATGAGCGGCAGCTTTCAACTCTTCCTGTTCCAAAGGAGTGCTCCAAATTATCTGTAAGGAAGCTTAAGGGCAATTTGAGTGCAAGGTGCCCCCTTCCTGGTCTAGGGATGTCCCACAGGCAGGAGCTCACTGTGTTGGCTTTTTGCACTGGTCTTTATAGAACTGTAGCATAGTGTAGTTGGGAGTATACACATTGGATTAGCCTGAGTCTACACCAGCAAGTGGAACAAGGATAGATGAAGTTTCCTGGGAATCCAGGGTAATCCTGGAAACAGAGGAATCAGGGCTTCTTGTCATTTTAGCAGAATAACAAAGTGAAAAAAAAATCAGTCACAGTGGATCACATGGAGACCATTAACTAGAATGAAGAGAAGGAAGTAGCACTGCCTCCAGTGTCATCACCTGTCAGACTAGAAAGCCAGCCATAGGCTGCCAGGACCAGCAAGCAGACAGGATGAGTATACTAGTAGCCTCAGGCAGTCAAGTGGTGACCACAAAGCAGATATACAACATCTCCATCACCAGCGTGTAGGAGATCATAGAGAAGATCCTTTTACTCTGTTGCTGGTACTGTCAGGAAGTACCTGAGGGTGAACAGCCCCCTAGAAGTATAGAGTCACACCAGGGATGGGGGGGGGGGTGACAGGTGGTGGTGGTGGAAGGAAGAAACACAAGAACAAAAGTTTTGCAGGGTCATTTCTTCATTTTCCAGTAACTGATTCAGATTAAAAACATATTCCTAAACTGAATTTATCTGAGTGGGATGGACTAGGTTACTAGGCCTTGGGATTTAAAGCAAAGATGAGAAAAAAATGATCTTGACAGAGATGCAAAATTGGTCAGAGTGAGGAACCTTGTGGAACAACATTAATAGGCCTTGCTCTTTTCTTTTTGACATTCGACCAGTGCCTGGCATAGAGTAGGAGTTCAATAGCTATCGGCATCTCTCTGTAAATAACTACTGAAATCATCCAGAAGCATCAAAATTAGCCTGAAAATTAGAAACAATTTTTGATTTGCCTTTTATTTTTAAAGTAGGCCTTGAAACTGATTCCAGAAACAATAGGTTTGAAAAAGCACATTTTAATCTGCAATATATGAATTCTGTTAAAAGAAGAAGGTCTTGGGGCACCCGGGTGGCTCAGTCCGTTAAGTGCCTGCCCTCAGCTCAGCTCAGGGTATGATCCTGAGTCCTGGGATCGAGCCCCACATCGGGCTCCCTGCTCAATAGGGAGCCTGCTTCCCCCTTTCCCTCTACCTGCCACTCCTCTGCTTGGGCTCTCTCTGACCCTTTCCCTCTGTCAAATAAATAAAATAAAAATCTTAAAAAAGAAGAAGAAGAAGAAGGTCTCTTAAGAACCAAAGAGAGGTCCTAAAGGAAGCAGGGTACTGAATTTAGGCCATTGCAGTAAATTTAACAGAGAATAAGGGCAAGATGAAAGTCACTTGTACAGAGAGCAGGACTAGGAGAGTCATAGGACATGATGCTGGAGGAGCTCAATGATGTCCGTTACGAGGCACCCGAATTTAGGGACCTGCTTGGGGACACTGCTGAATATTATAGGTCACCAGCAGCAGGAAAGCAAATAAATGTCTGTTTTCATTCTGGTGAGCACTGCATGCTGCTGCTACTCAGCAGTCCCCTTCACTGATCTGTCCGTTGCTCCCAGTTGCCTTGCCTCTTAATGCAAGCTTGTATATTGCCTACAGATTATCTACCAGAGGTGATGCATTCCATGCCTACAGATTTTGATTGGCTCCATCCAAACTCCCCATATCGACTTCCCTTTTTCCAATGCTCAGGCCATCCTGCAAAATAGTAAGTAAAGACTGTGGCATGCAGCCAAATGGTAGTTTTGTGGAAGGAAGGCTTTGAGCACCAGGTAGGATCATAGTAGGGAAACTCATCTCCATTCCATGTGAAATTAATCCTGCTGTGTCCTCCTAGGCTTTTTCTTATCTGCTATCACTTCCCATCTCCACTATCAGAATCTCACTGATCTTTCAATTAATCACAAAGCACTTCTTCTGTGAAAGCTCATTTTCTGCTTCTCTTCTACCCCATGCTTTTCTAACTTTTGTACAAGTTTAAGCAAAGAAGAGAATTTGTTGGCCCCATTATCCAAGGCAGAGGATGCACAGGGATAGATATGGACCCTTAGAGTGATTGCAACCCAGGGTTCAAATATTGCCATAACTTTATTTGCAACTTTTATTAATGTTTAACTTTGCAAGTAGTATTAATTCTTCCAACTCCATCTTCTCCATGAGTAAGAAATCCAGGCTACTGGAAGAAAAGTGGCTTATATTTTTTCTAGCTCCACCACCAGAGAAAAATGGACTCTCTTTCTTTGATTCCAGTTCAGTATTTGCTATAGGAGGGGTCTGATTGCACTGGCTTGTGTTCTTTGCCCAGCCGTGTGTTTATGGAATTCGGGTGGTGATCGGCAGTCCCATACACAAGAGGGAAACTGTACTTAATGAATCATGATGTTTTTTTCCTGAAAAAGATAGGCCTACCATGCAAATCAAGCCTAGATAAATTAACTGGAGGAAGTATACTGAATAACACTGTTAGTGAGTAGAAAATTATATCACACTTTATATAACTGTATTATAATACATCCATAGCTGATTGCAGTTCTATTACAAATATGAGGAGAATATATTAGATTAAGAAGTGAATGAGGTATAAGAACTTCTGCAATTTAGTAATTTATCTTTATATCTCAACTCAGACTGAAATAAAATATATTTTCTATTTAACAAGTTAATTTAGGCATTACATATACAACATTCAAATTATCTATGCATCATATAATGAATAAAAAGACATATTTAGTTTTATTAGACATTAATTGCATAATATGTTCATAATGAAATCAATATAGTCAGTGCCTTTTGGGTATTACTGATACTATTTTTTAAAAAATTCAAGTATAGGACTCCTATTGACACATAGCAGAATTTTAGGGGAACCTCCTCTATCATCAGTTAGTATGTACACCCAGATTTTTAACTACTTGAAGTGAGTTACAAACAATTCCATACTTTTGTAAATAACAATAACAAAATCAGTTTAGGTTCATGTGGCAGTTAGAGTAAATTATAGAATGGCTCCTTATCACAATCTTTCAGATTATGCCAATGTTTCTATAAAACAAGGAGGCATATGTTTAGTGATACATAAAAGCCAGTCTTGTGATTTATAGTTGCCTTTCACAATTTTCAAGCATACTTTTTACTATCAGTCTGTGAGGAAGGACCAGGACTAGGAGACTTGTATTCAAAGCTCTTGTGGGATTTGTGATCAATTGTAAATTCAGAGAAACTGTTGATGATCATTATTCCATATAAAATTGTCATAATTTTAGTTGAATGCTTTACTTGTTAAAGATGGTTGCACTGATGGTAACTCTGACAGCTAGATCTAATTTTACAGTGGCCATAAAGTGACCAAATGACTCATTTGCAAAGGGCCAACTTGTAATGCGACTAGGGAAAAATAAGATCCTAGTATTTTTTTAAGATCCTAATATTCTTAAAATTTGCATTTTAAATCTGAAGATTAAAGTAGCTCGTGTGTGTATGTGTGTGTGTTTTGAGATATAGAATAATTATTCCAGGGTGGTCTAGGAAAATTCCTTTGTGATTTAGAGAAATTACAACAAACTTTATATTTTATATTTGTTTGTTTGTTTCCATTAGCTAGATGACCATATATGGCTCCTGATCATTGTATAAGATGCAGTCAAGGAAAATAAAAAAGTCCCAACATAAATTAAAAAAAAAAAAAAAAAAGAATCAGGAAGTCTTCCCACAAGTGGTTTTTTACACCTTCTAACTCATGCATGTCATTCTGGTGACAGCTGTGCATTCTGAATTGAGAAAACAATAACAAAGCTTAATGAGATTTGTAAATTATTATAATAAAAAACCCTTCAAGCAGCCAAACTCATTTTTGCAGTCATTTGAAACTCTATTGCAGAAGGGACTTGATTTAGAATAAATAACATTTTTCTTTCCCTCAAAGAGACAGAAAATTTAAGGGATTTTTCTGTATATGAATTGTTAAAAAATCTCATAGTTAAGTGTAGTAGGCTAAATAGTGTCCCTAACCCCGCCACCACACTGAAGATTTTCCACAGCCCAATCCTGTGAATATGTTACCTTACATGGTAAGAGGGACTTTGCAGGTAAAATTAAGAATATTGAGATGGGGCTATTATCCTGGTTTCTTTTTTTCTTTTTTTTTACCCTGGGTTTTTTGGACGAGCTCAATTTGGTCACAAGGGTCCTTGTAAGAGGGAAGCAGATCAGAGTCAGTGGTAGGAGATGTGACAAGGGAAGCAAGAAACTGGAATGATGCCAGGAAGAGGACACAAGCCAAGGAATGTAGGCAGCTTCTAGAACCTGGACAGGGAAAGGGAACGAATGCTCCCCTGGAGCCTTCAAAAGGAACCAGGACTGTGGATACCTTGATTTTAGCTCTGTAATACTCATTTTAGGTTTCTGACCTCTAGAGCTGTCAGAGAATAAATTTTGTTATTGTAAGTACCTAAGTTTCCTATTACATAATAGGAAACTAATATGCTGAGTCAATAGTGTGGCATTAACACAGAAATTTTTTTGTACCACTTAGGGTAGGAGAATAAACAACTGAGGGGTAGGACCAATTGATTTTATACTAATTGCTTTTTTATGCTACCAATCACCTTAAGAATAGGGCTTCCCTTCTGAAAGCTGAATTGATGCCAAGTTGATTGTATACATAATTACAAATAATTTTTGAGTCTCTTCTATGTGTTTGGTAAACAAAACAGACAGGATATTTTCACACAGAATAATGGGAATGGGGCACCTGGGTGGCTCAGTGGTTGAGCATGTGCCTTTAGCTCAGGTTGTGATCCCAGGGTCCTGGGATCAAGTCTTGCATCATGCTCCCTGCAAGGGGCCTGCTTCTCCCTCTGCTTATGTCTCTGCCTGTGTGTCTCTCATGAATAAATAAATACAATCTTAAAAAAAAAAAAAGAACAGTGGGGATGATGGGCCTTAGATGAATAATTTCATATGAATTCATTATATTTTTATATAACATAAGATTCCGTAAGTGTTCAAAACAGGGCAAATTGATTTAGCCCGTGACATTAGGGAATCCTTCCTTGAAGAAATGCTTAGTTGAGATGTATAAGAGAATAGAGCTATTTCATCACTTAAAATTGATTTTTAAAATAATTTTATTTTAGGAGATTTGAGAAGGGATTCATGACTTTTTTTTTTTTTTAAAGTCAGGTTGCAACATGGAGAAAGAATTGGAAAGAGAAGGAAGAAACATAGGATTAGTAACTATGAACTATTTAATCAGTTTAGGAACATGATAATTGCATTTTCTGACTAGGATAGTGTCAGTGGGGATGGAAAGATTCAAGAGAAATTTAGAATACAGAACTGACAGTGGAGGGGAGGGTAGAGTGAGAACATGCAACACATATATACCTAAATTAAGCCAAAAAAGAAAATTGTTAACATCTTGCTTGTTCTACACCACTTCATACTTCACATATAAATACAAATGTAAAGTTTTAAACAGAATATAGATGAAAATTACCATTTAGAAAATTCAAATTTGTTACCACTGGGGTGTCAGGAGGAGCTGTGGGAAAAAAAAATTGGAATCAGAGACAGGGCCACTTCACGGAGGCCTTGTATGTCATGACAAAGAGCTTGGACTGGATCCTATAATGAGATGAAATATCATAGGATAGTTTTTAAGGAGGATAGGTATATGTTTTAGAAGAACTCTCGTAGCAATGGAAAAAGAGTAGAGGCCTTACTATAAAGAGGAAAGTAGATGATGTGAAAGACACGGTGCTGCATGAGGTGAGGTACTGTGAGTTTGTGCCTTTGAGAAATTCTTTGGAGCCCATGTGGAGCTCAGCTCAAAGCAGTCCCTTCAAAGACCCTGGTTATGGGGACACCCGAGTGGCTCAGTTGGTTAAGCATCTGCCTTCAGCTCAGGTCATGATCTCAGGGTCCTGGGATTGAGCCTAAGCCCCATTTGGGGCTCCCTGCTCAGCAGGCAGCCTGCTTTTCCTTCTGTCCACCTCCATTCCCCTCCCCCCACCCAGCCCCACTCATGCCCTCTCTCTCAAATGCATAAATAAAATCTTTAAAACAAAAACAAAGGCCCAGAATACGAGGTGAGGTCCAGAAGAATTGAAGCATTTAAGACATATCAGATAGGAGGGCTCATGAGGGGAATAAGATGAAAGTGAGAGAAGAATCTACAAAGTGTCCAGATGTCCAGTTGTTCATCTTTGGTGATGAGGAGTGTAACTGGCATCACTGGCCAACACAGGTGATATAGGAGGACTAGTTGGTATGGAGGGGACGTCATGAGAATTATGAGATAGCTCTTTATTTCATAATACCAACACCCTTTTATTTAAATAGTCTCAGAAAAGGAAATCTGTCATTACTAATGCCTTTTGTCTTTAAAGATTTATTTAACTATTTATTTTAGAGAGAGCGAGTGAGAGAGAGAGCAAGTGCATGAGTACAGGGAGGGACAAAGGGAGAGAGAGAGAGACTTCTCAAGCAAACTCCCCGCTGAGTGGGGAGCCTGAGTGGGGCTCCATCTCAGGACCCTGAGATCATGACCTAAGCTGAAATCAAGAGTCTGAGGCTTGACTGACTGAGCCATTGAGGTGCTCCTGAGTAATGCCTACTTATGGCATCCGTTGGAATAAAGATTGCCATATTGTATCTTTAGAAATGAGGCATGAATTTCAGTGTTCATCCTTGGCTTCCCTAATGTGATAATTTACCATGAATTAACAGATACATTTTCTATAATTCTTCTATAATTTCTTTATGATTATAAGGGACTTGGCTCCTATGTCAAACCTTACTTTAAGAGTTATGCAGTGAGGGCCATAGGTAGAACATGTGACTCTTGGTCTTGCAGTGGTGAGTTCTAGCCACATGTTGGGAATAAAGCCACTTAAAAAAATAAAAAAAAGAGCGTTGTACAGTGATACTTGCAACCAGTAGTGTGTTGAAACTGGCTTGTACTGGTTCATAAAGAGAGGATTGAAAAATTTTCAGGAATTCTCTGAGCTAATTGTTAATAACACAGCTATTATTAAAAATTTAATATTATAAACAACCAAATAAGTCATATTAAAAACAAAATAGAAAGTACTCAGACTCATGACTTTCTAATTGTTTATTACATTATATTATTATCTCAATTCTTGAGGTTGTTTATATCTATTGTATCCAGATGGTGGAAATATTTTATAATGATGTCATCTGATCATCTCTTCCCAGATCTATTATCAGTGATACAACTTTGATAGCTTGAAATCCGTCATAGCAGGAGTATTTGCATTATGGAAATCAGCTACAAATCAGAACTGGTATATTATTTTGTTCATTGTGTAGAATTAAGAAAACAATAAAGGTTTATAGTAAACATTAGATTCAAAAACATATCTGTAGTCTTTGTGCTGCAAATAACAAAAACAAATTGGGAAATATTCTTTCAGTACTTAAAAACTATTATTAATATAATTTAGCAAAGAATCTGCTGGTATCATCATTAAGTGAGTGAAGCTCCAACATATGTCTTTGTTTTACTTTCATTCTAGTTATTCATGTAAATGAAAATATCAACCAACATAATGCTGAAATTATACTCATTCATAACTTGCAATCAAAGTTAGGCTACTAATATAGGAGTTTGGTATAAATCAATGAAAATATTTCTGAGAATCAATTGCTTATATGGGATTTACATATTAGTATTTTACATTTTATATTTGCATTTGTAAGTTGTGCAATACACATTTATATCAGTAAAGTTTATAATGAACTTATGTACCATGTACATATGTAGGCTTTTTTTTCTTTTTTGGAGAGCTTGTTAAATACTTACCAACAAACTACTGCCTGAAAATATGTTCACAGAAGATATTGAAAGTGTGTTTATGCCATTTTAAATAGGAATGCTGGCCTTACCGTAATACCCGAGACAGTCTTATTTTTCTCCTCAGTTGACTCGACCTCTTATGATGGTGCCTTGAAGTCCTCCAGGAAAGGCATGATCTGTATTCATCTCTCCTGGACACCATCTCAAAAGAAAGACTTGTTTTCTGTAATATAACCTTAATTGTGGACTTAGCCTAGTTCTTCTAGGAAAAGCAGAGGGAGAAAGTCTGGGCAGAAATGTTATAATCACCAGGACCCACATCCTCTGTAGCTGTGGCCCCTGAGAATCATGGGGTAATGCTCAATAGAGCATAGGCCAAAGGCATCTAGCAGGTCCAGTGAACAGCTGGCATGGGGTTTCCATCAAGTCAGACTGAAAGGTGATTTAGCCATGTTGGAGGTTCCAAAAATTCTATATTTAGTTAGGAAAGTCTGCTACTTTCTTCTTTATTGTTTGTAAACAATAGAAATGTATTCCATATAGTACTAGAGGTTGGGAAATCCAAGATCAGCGTCCTGACGGATTTGGTGTCTGGTGAGAGCCTGCTTTCTGGTTTAGACAGATAGCTGTCTTTGTGCTGTTTTCTTACTTGGTACAAGGGATGAGGGACCTCTCTTGATGTCTCTTGTGTAAGGTCACTAATCCCATTCATGAGGGCCCCACCCTCATGATCTAATCACCTCTTGAAAACCCTGCCTCCAAATATCATTGCACTGGTGGTTAGGTTTCAGCGTATGAATTTCGAGGACACATAAACATTCAGTTGATAGCCCTGTTTTAAAACTATACTTTTATTACACTAATAACCCACTGGTACATCTTAGGCTAATTTCTTTTCTTTCCTTTTTTTTTTTTTTTTTAAAGATTTTATTTATTTATTCATGGGAGACACACAGAGAGAGAGGCAGAGACACAGGCAGAGGGAGAAGCAGGCTCCATGCAGGGAACTTGATGGGGGACTCAATCCCAGGACCCCTGGATCACGCCCTGGGCTGAAGCAGGTGCTCAACCGCTGAGCCACCCAGGCGTCCCAGCTAATTTATTTTCAATGCTACTAGTTACTTCTGTCACTTCCTCATGAGAGTTAATCACTATTAAAATTTGCTGTGAAACATTCCAACACTGTCTTTGTTTTTAGATTAATTTTTCTACCTTCTCAAGTTAAGTGTTCACTAATTTGTTTTTTTCAGCTTTGATTTGATATGAAAGTGTGTAAAACTATAAATTCTCCTATTTTTGAATTTTTGACCATTTCCCCAAGTTATTAACATGTAAATATAATCAAGGCCAATATCTATATAGTGTATACATTTATTTAAAAGATTTTATTTATTTGAGAGAGAGAGCATGAGTGAGTGAGAGAGCACGCATGAGCAGGGTGTGAGGGACAGAGGGAGAGGGAGAAGCAGACTCCCTGCTGAGGAGGGATCCCAACTCAGGGCTCGATCCTAGGACTCTGAGATCATGACCTGAGCCAAAGGTAGACACTTAACCAACTGAACCATCCAGGCGCCACATATAATGTTTTCATTTACTAATGATTTCAAAGTAATTATTGTCTCATATAAAGGAAAGTTGGGAGGTTGAATGAACTGGATTGTAGCTTGGTCATCTACTTAATGTCAGTAAGAACATAAATTCTTTCCCTGTGTCCTGACATTTTCTTATCAGTCTCATCTTGAGACTGGCTCTCTTCTTTGTCAGAGCTAGATGCTTTCTTGCTCACATCCAGCAAAACAGAATTTCTCCTATAACCGTGATACATTAAGTCCTTTCCTCAGATTGGACCACTGATGGCCGGCCACACGATGGCTCATGGAACAGAAGCAGGCACCAAGCGCCAGGACCAGCCTTTGGTGGACTTAGACTAATGAGAGTCCATCTTGAATTTAGGAATAGAACCAACTCTCCCTTTAGCACAGGTCCGTGCAGAGGTAGGGGAGATACATAATTAAACTGGAAGAAATAAGAGAAAATGTTGTTGACTAGGAATCTACCTTAGTCTTTTTCATTAGTTTATGTCTTTCATATTTTATATGGGTTTTAGTTTTGTTATTATTGGTATGTGAGTGCTATTATATTAAAGATAGACATAAAGCTGCAATATATGCTTTTTTTCTTAATTTATTTAATTTTAATTACTTTTGTGATTTTTTTTCACCTAGAAAAGTTGGCAATTTTATATAGTCAAATCTGTTAACTAGAATTTCTTCTAGTTTGTTAATTTTTAGGAGTTTCTTCATTAATAGATATTTTCTTTATGAATGGTTCATATAAAAATTGTTTTGGTGTGTAATATCTAATGAAGCCCTCATCACTTATCTGGTTTCATCTGTTAAGTAATCTTTAGCTACTGGATTTGTCAAATGAGAACAGAGAAGTATTTAAAATTTTTTATATTCAGCAAGAATGCCACAGAATGATTTATGATCTGTCATGAAAGATAGTTCAGAATATTGCTATTCAAAGTGAATTTTCCAGGTTTTTTAAAAATAGCCATTGAGAGGAATAAAGGGCAAGAAAGTAGAAATATGTAGAGTACCTAGTGTGTGTTCTGTGATTTCTATATCTAATATTTACAGCAATTTTGGGAAAGCTAGTTATCACTCTCATTGTATGGATGAGGAAACCAAGAAGTTAAATAACTTGTTCAGAATCTTAGGGCCATTAAGTGAGGAGATAGGAGTCAACAGCTTATACTTTTTTTATCTTTCACTTCATTAGATATAAGCAAAAGATGCCAGGGCTGTCTGTTGGCGACATACTTAAGGGTACCGAGGCCACATTTCATGAGAGTCAGCTAAGAGATTTACGAGGAGTTTAAATATTAAACCACGTGGAGCTTTTCCTTTTACCCATTTTTGTCCCATTCTTTTTAGTGGCTGAAAAGTTTTCATTCGGTAAACAACTTTTATTTCATTTTCATGTCTCCCTACCCTACCCCTCTTGTAAGGTGAGTGATCCATGGTTACCTATGATAATTTTGGTCTTATAATATACTGGAACAGACTAAGAATCCACTACTTCCAAAATCACTGTTCAATCCAGCACTATGAAAGATTTTATTTTACCTGATGGCAGTGAAATGCCTCAAGACTGGTAGTTCTTTATGTAGGAAAAGCATGGCAAAAATGTGGCAGTCTCAAGCATAGCTTTCGCTTTGCTTCTGGAATAGGTATATCCCATCCCATGGAGTAGGTGAGTACAAATATCTATATAACATTTTATGAAGATAATAAATACACTTTTGATATCTGTCTTTTTATGCAAATATCTGATATATTAAAATGATAGAAATCAATTTTAGGAGTTCAAGTAAAGAAAATATCTTTTTATTAAAGGACTACAATACTTTTGTCTATCAAATCATAAATAAAACACAGCATTGGCTGCATTACCATTTTTGCCATGTCTTTTTTTTTTTTTTAAAGGTTTTATTTATTCATGAGAGAGAGAGAGAGAGAGAGAGGCAGAAACACATGCAGAGGGAGAAAAGCAGGCTTCATGCAGGGAGCCTGATGTGGGACTGGATCCCTGGTCTCCAGGATCACGCCCTGGGCTGAATGAAAGCAGGCGCTAAACTGCTAAGCCATCCAGGGATCCCTACTTTGGCTGTCTTAATGGAAAGGTCAGAGCTAAATGCAATGCTAGGGCATTGTCACCACTTGAGATTTCATAGTTATCCTGTTTACTTCCTATATTTAATGGTTTGGGGTTTTATATATATACTTTTTAATAGCCTTGTAATAAACACAGATTTTCTTATACGCCAACTCAAATCCAATTTGAGAGTCGGGAAATAAGATGCAGGTTAAAAATTGGGAGATATGTTCTTTTTCCAAATGTTGGGATCTTCTGGACTACCAAAGGTCAGCCTTTTCGGATTCCACCTTCTCATTGGTTTAATTTGAGACAGAATGAAAAACTCTCAGTATGGGTGCCATAGAAATACAACTGGCTCACTGTTTCAACAGGATATTGAAGCAGCTCAGGCTATTCAAATTTCTGAGTGGATAATACCTTCAGCTGCTTGCTTGTGATAGAGAAGGGATCTGCAGTAGAATTTAAAAGCTTCTCTTTTATCTCATCTTACCCCCACTAAAGAAGCTTAAAATCAAAACTAAACCAAAATCAATCAAGCAAACCACCATATATGCAACATCCAGAATCCTGTCTTTCTCACTGCAACCTTGATGTGGTTGGTTGCATTAATGAGCTGGCCAGCCTTCATCTCATCCTCCTTAATTGCTGCAACAAGCCACTTCTTCCTGACTTTTGGTACCTAAGTCACTGCAATATGTTACTGCAGGGATGCAGAGACAAAACCAAAAACAAAACCCCTAAACCTAAGAACATTGAACCAACTCCTCATAGGGCATTTGTGATGCTGAACCATCACCTAAATGATAAACCTTTATCTTGAAAATAAACCCAAAGCATAAGGATATCATTGCATAATAGAAACTATCAAAATAAATACATCTTTCACACACCACATAATAACTTTCAGTTTTTGATGGGTCTGTGACAACAAATGTACTACAAGTATTTCAAAATGCATTCCTTAATTGAGATTTGTCATCTTGGCTGAGAAATGTGTATCTTTGCTTAGCAAAATATAATAGAACATTTGTTTATGGATCTATGAGTATAATAGGAACCATTGTGTCTTTTAGGCCTTTATAAAATCCCCATATTATGAGTTTCAAAGTATCTCTTTAACTGTGATTGCAACCTTCTACCTGCGGAATTTGATGACTTGACATACCTTTTCTAGAAATGAGAGGTGCCTCCTTGGTTTACAGTGCGGTTAGAGTTCCTACAGTCTGTCAGATACCTTGTGGAAAAGGGAGCTATATTTGGAAAGGAGTCAGCAAACCTCAGATTGTAATTGTTTTTCCTGCCAAAAAAACCACAGAGTTCTGCTGAAGCCTTGACAGCTGTGCCTTGTCATGGAGAAAAATCTTCCACAAGCAAACAAAGAAGCATTTATCCCTATCATATATTATGCTCCGGTGGTGTGCATAATCTGTCTATCATTTTTAAAAGTGTACATAATTTAAAAGAACTCTACCAAGAAGCAATAGCATCAGATTTTTTTTTTCTTCCTATTTTGGCATTTTGATAATGTTTTGCTTTAGGAGAAAGGAGAATATAATTATAGATAGATCAATTTCTATTGTGTCAGGGGGCAAAGTTACAAAAGAGTACTTTTTCAGTTTTTGTAGGAGTTTATTCCTATAGATGGCACAGCTGGAATTTCAACATTTTTATCATTTCTGTAGTCAGTTAAAAGAAAAACTCTAGTCTGTTATGCTATTACACATTCAGACTAACACCCAGAATTCCTGTACAATTGTTCATGAGTCTTCGCTTCAAAGGCAGAAATTTGTATTTTGACAAAAGCAGGAATTTCTATTTCCTGAAAAGACTGACTACAATTCAAGCTCTTTCCCTCAATATTAGGTATTAAGGAGAATAAACATGAACATTTTGGAAAATTAGAAATCATTGTACTCCCGGAATAAAGTTGACTTATACAAAGTTTTTGAAATGTATTCAGAAATGAGAATGTGTGTTAATGATTCTAGGTAAGAAACGACACTTTTCCACGTGATGGAGCGCTTTGGACAGTTCCTCAAGTGGATGTAGTCTGTGTGCAGCAGGGATGCCTTCTCCTCTGGAAGCCCAGTTGTGCCAGTCAGATTACATTTTGTTCTTTTTCTAAAACTAAAGTCAGTTTAACTTCAAATGGCAAGAAATGCATGCTTAGTTATTATAGGGTCTTTCTTTCTCCCCACCCTAATATCTGACATGTTACTAGAGTTCGTGCTTCGAGTAGTACTATGGGGGGAGGCTCTCTATGCTTTAGACCATAGTTGTCCCTACTGGTTGTCCAAGCTATTCCATGAAAGAGAGAGGCTCTGGTGTGTTGGGGAATGAGTGGGTACATTTGTCAGAGCTGAGTGTCCAGGGCCCTCCCTCTAACCTTTGCTGCGGTGCTTCAGTGGGTTACATAGCTATTTCTTTTCCCTCTGACTATCTGTGACTATACCTGAGGACCCTGAATGGGAAGGAGATGCTGCTTTTCTCTTCTTGGGGAAACCATAGTTCTCTCTCTCATTTTTCCAGTTGTGAAAGCTCCTTTACTTTCATCTTTTCTTGTCTTTCTCCTTAGTACCTTAGGAACTGCATAGAACAACCTTCTTATTGGGGTTAACTTTTTTTTTTTTTATTTTTTTTTTATTTTTTTTAATTTTTTATTTATCCATGATAGTCACAGAGAGAGAGAGAGAGGCGCAGAGACACAGGCAGAGGGAGAAGCAGGCTCCATGCACCGGGAGCCCGACGTGGGATCCGATCCCGGGTCTCCAGGATCGCGCCCCGGGCCAAAGGCAGGCGCCAAACCGCTGCGCCACCCAGGGATCCCATTGGGGTTAACTTTTGAAAACAAAACCAAACAAAACATAAAACTAAAAAGTCCCCATGTCTTATCAGGGTTATTCTACTTTCCAACCTGTAATATAAACCAGTAGATAAGGGCATATTAAGGGCAGACTGCTCATTCAGGGAAGAAGAGAAGGTTAAAAATATGGGAGAAAACAGAGGAAAGAAAAACATAGGAAAGAAAAACATAAAAGTACAAATCGATATCCATACATCATTTTTTCTAATTGTGTGAGTTTGGTTATTTAAGCTCTCTACCTTGGTTTTCTCATCTATAAAACAGGATAATAATTGCACCCACTCTGAAGATTAAAGCATGTTACTTTACTCAGAACTGTGCCTAACACATCACATAGTTATTATCAATATTTGTGTTCTTATTCTTTAGACAGTGTAGTATAGCACAGGAGAGCATAGTTTCTTTTTTCTTTGTTTTTTATATATAGGAATATATGTGGAGTATATGTAAAAAACATTTCTTGTATTACACATATTAGATGACCAAAGAATCATGAATTGATTTTAAGTGTCTTCTGAACTGGATAATAGGTGTTATGATTGCAAAAGTTTTAGCAATTTGAATTGTCCTGAACTTTCTGCCCTCTCATATGAATTAAAAACATCACTATCACCATAGCCTCCAACAACAATAGCAAATGAATCTTTAGATTTAAATAAGGGTCATGGTTATAGCAGGATGAATTCTGAGGATGAGCTACCAACTTTTAAAGAAGGCTATGTCAGACTTTGAGTGCTGTTTTTTTCTAGAACACGTGTTAGTCTTTATACTATTTAAAATGTTAACTTTTATCTTAGCTGTAAAATATATTTTGAGATTTTTATACAATAAAGATTTGGAAGATTTTAGGCACCAAGATCTTATTCCTATCCCCTTTCCCCACTAAGAAGAAGTCATAATAAATATATATTTAAAAAAACCCCAAAATCTGAAGAATAATTTTATTTTGGATTTTACATAAATTTTTATAAAACAATTAAGCCTCCTGAAAATGAGCCATGATTCTAAATATTTCAGGAATAATGTGAAAATATAAAGTGTTGGAAATATCTACTGTTACTCTAGTTATTTTTTGATATCCCATATGGTCACATCAAGTGCCTTCAATAAAATATCTGAACCATCAAAGCCAATTTGGCTCATGTAGTGGAGAGAATAAATTCAATTATATACTTAGCTCTAGAGAGCAGATACTGGAAAAACAAGAAAAAGCATTACCCTAGTGGCTGTTACAGGAATGGAATCTGATTGCTTGTATGATTTCCAAGGAGTAACTGAACTGTTCAGGATATGTTTTATGTAAAAATAGGTATTTACATACAAATAAAATTAATATACTATGTTAAACAAGGAAAATATATGCATAGGGCAAAAGTTGAGATTTTATTTCTCCTAACAATTTAAGGTAATACTCTGTGTGTGTGTGTATGGAAAAAAAAATATGCTAACTTAGCAGTTCAAGGTACTTGACTTGTAACCTTTTTTAAAGTTAATATTTAACATAACTTTTTATCTTAGTGTTTTTCATTCTTTGAGCAATTATATACTACTTAATAGACTTTGGGCACATATGTGAAACTCAAGGTAACCTGAAAAATTTTATCACAATTAAGAAACAGTAAGATCAGGCCAAATTAAAAATACTGTTGATAATAATTAGTTTTCTAATCAGAAGAATTATACTTGTTTTCATCTGTCAACCAAAATATTCACTTTTACTTGATGAGGCGTAGCCTGGGTTGAAAGATGTTCCATTTGCACATTTTTATTACTGAACTATTTCTACAACAATGGTGCCTAGCAATCAGAAATTTCAGTGGATACCAAAGTGAGTCTTCCTTTTGCTCACCCATCTGGATCTGCTTCAGGTGATTTTCTTCCTGGCTCAGCCAGGTTGACTCTGCTTCATGTGTCCCTCATCCTCCTTGGACTAGCATGATAATGTGGTGTGTTCTCCTTGAGACAGTGGCAGGGATGCAGAAAAGAATGCCCAACTTGAATAGGTGCATATCATACTCCCACTTGTTTCATGTTTGCTGATATGTCATTGACCCAAATAAGAGCCATGGTCAAGCCAAAATGAAGGGCAAAGACTATAGTATCCATTCTTCTCCCTCAATAAGGAGGCCATGACAGGGGATTGGATGCAGAGAGAAGTGAAGCTCCGTGGTCAATAAATCAATCTACCACATGTAATTATTGCTACAAAATTCGAAAAACCTATTTGTGGTAGAAATTGACTGAATCAGATTTCTTAGATACCCTGGATGGACACTTTCAGTTCTATGCTAAACGACAAGACAATGAGAGTATCTCATCATACCTGAAACTCTGAATGTTTTTTAACCTAGAAGGCAATAATAAAGCACTTCATGGGATGCCTCGGAGGCTCAGTGGTTGACCATCTGCCTTCAGCTCAGGGCATGATCCTGGAGTCCTGGGATCGAGTCCCACATCGGGCTCCCTGAAAGGAGCTTGCTTCTCCTCCCTCTGCCTAAGTCTCTGCCTCTTTCTGTGTCTCTTTTAATAAATAAATAAAATCTTAAAAAAAAAGCACACTTCATAACTCATACTTTAATGGATTTAATGCTGTGGAAAGCATTTCCTCATGTTCTGTGAAGCATTTTGAAGTTATTTTAAAAATATGCCTAGTAACATGCCATTGGTTACTTTCTCTAATGAATAAGTAATTATTTTTCTTTATGGTGCAGTCTTTTCAGCATATTCTAGCCTCAAAATTGTGAGTTTTTCCTACTCTGGAGTGACAACTTTTAAGCTATTCAAGGGAATTCATCACTGTTTTATGTATCCTGGCATTAGCAGGGTGGTGAAGAACTGTTTTATTCTTTCTCTAACCTGTATGCACACCTTTTCTTTTAATGGACAGCATACTATAGCAGGAAAAGCAGGATCTCATATCACTGCCTAGTTTTTTGTTTTTTTATTGGGCAGCCTCAAAATACTTATGCTCAGGGGCACAATATAATTACATTCACATTTTTCACAATTTCCTTCAATGTTGAATCAAGATTAGGAGGCAATGCCAACTGTTCTCTATGATTAATGGAGTGTGGTAATTGGAATTAAGGAAAAAAATTTTAATTTGAGTAGCTACACTCTTTATTGCTGCCTTCATAGCTTCTACTCTGTTAGTACCAGTCACAATATATTTTTTCTTTTTCTAGTCTACATTTTGGTGCACAAAAAAATCACTAACAAAAGCAAAATATATCTTTTCTAGTGTATCATGAGTTTTCAGCAACAGAAAAAAAAAGCTAGCAATTTTTCTTGTAAATTCCTAATGTACATGTGAAGAGATGATTCAAACTCTGCCCATTAGTGGCTTTATGTAACTCTAAAGTGGAATTTCTTCTGATAGGCATAGAGAATAATACTTGCTTTTTCAAATTACGCACTCTTGTTGTCATGTCATCTTGCCATTCAGGACTGTTACTCTAGGAAGAATTTTGCCAATAACTTGCCTTGTTTTCCTTCTGACTTTAATTTTTGCCATTAACTTTGTAGCTGCTTTTCTAGTCTCTTAGCAATTGTGTGATTTCTGTGTGTTCTTGTCTCAGATGTTCAGCTTTGAATGTTGCCTTCAAAATTAGAGCCACTCTTCTGCCATAAGCAACCAAATAACCATTTGTAAGGGAAAGTATTGCTCTGCACTAGTCTTGGTTGGAAAGACTCATCTTTTTCCCATTACTGGTGAGATGTCATCACATGGAGTCATTTGCCGTTATCCAGTGAGATTCCCTTTGTAGATTTTCACTGGAATGTTGTTTACTATTTATATCTATGTCATTATTCTATATTATAGTATTTATGTAGTTATTTTCATAGCTCTTTCTATACTCCAAAGAAGTGCTTTTTTTCAAAGGGGCACTGACCTATTTTTTGCAGGCAAAATATATATTAAATATATATTACCATCCAATAATAACAGAAAATGCCCATTTGAAAACACATTTAATGGGATGCAAGTAATATGACAGTGTATTAATCAAATCAAATACAATTATTGAGACTCAGTCTTGGCTGAGAAAAATAAACTGACCACAGTAAAAGACATACAACTAAAACAGAGTGTAAGAACATAGGATATATAATGATCCTTCCATTTTCAATCTGTTAAATGAATGTCAGTAAAATTTGTCAATAAAATATCAGTAACCAAAAAAATTTCAATAACACTTTTTCATAGAGCCAACAAATAGTGTGTGTACCACTTACTTGTAGAGTTCTGTAGATCACCATTAATCTGTGGTGCACACTTTGAGAAACATTGTTTACTATTTAACTGATATTAACTGATATAGATTTTTGGTGAACTACTTGGGTTTCTGTTGCTGTTTGTTTTTGTTTTTGTTTTTTATAAAACACTTCTCTGTGTGTACTTAAAGTGGAGGTAAGGGAAATGAAGGTAATGCTACACGGTTTAAATTTAGTTATTAATTTATTTGGTTAACATATAATCCCTTAGTTTTATGCAAGGCACTATTTTTTTTTTCTTATTTTGTTTTGAGAGAGAGAGAGAGAGTATAAGCAGGGGAAGGGGCAGAGGGAGAGAGAATCTCAAGCAGACTCCATGGAGGCCCATGTCATGACCCCGAGATCATGACCTGAGCTGAAATCAAGAGTCTGGCAAGTAACTGATTGAACCATCCAGGTGACCCTATGTGAGGCACTATTTTAAGTGCTTTAAAAATATTTTCTAATTCAATCCTTATAGTACCGCTATGAAGTACATACTTCTATTATTCCTTTCTTTGCAGATGAGGTAACAGAAGCATGGTGAGGCCATGAACCTTTCATTTAAATAGAGGAGGTGGGATTCAATCCAGACAGTCTGGCTTTAGATTGACTATATAAATACACATCTTTGTTACAGTGTTTTTTTTTTTTTTCATAAAACTTTGAATTTCTAGTATCTTAGTATATTGAATTGTTTTCATGAAGACTAAATGAGAAGAAAACCCATTGCTTGAAAGCAACTATTTAGAATAAATTGTTGATGTAATAGTGAGTAGGAAGCAATGAAAGCAGATTTAAAAACAATAACCTTAAATTGATATTATTTGACTGCTCTGGAAATGAACAGTATGACACTTTGCAATTTGACTTTATTTTGTGAAGTCAAGTGTTTATGTAAACTTGTTGGTAGTGAAATTTTAAAAGAAATTCAGTTTAAATATGTGAACAAGTGTTTCTTATAGTTAATGAGAAAACCAGGTAGCCACAATTTTAAAGGCAACTTTGTAAATGACAGTTTATTGCAGTAGGTATGTTTTCTTTTCAATGTAGAGGACAGGGGTCGAAATGTAAGTGACCTTTTAAGTATTTATAGTTTAATACTTATCCTTAGCTCTATTTTTATTGGTTTTTGGATAATTTTGCTTAATGAACTAAAACTCTCCTTATTCAACATTACTTTTCTTGTCTATGTTTCAACATGCACACTCCTGAGATTTCACAGAATTCCCTTAATCAGTCTACTAGCTATTGTGTCATAATATGCTGTAATGTTTCCATGAGATATAAGTGATTAATTTGAACTATGTATTTACATTCAAACTATGCCCTTTGATATGTGTTTAGCAAAATGGGAAGCTCTAAAGATGTGAGACTGTGTTAGATGTGTGAAATGTGTGTGTGTGTGTGTGTGTGTGCATGGGAGTGTGATGGCTTTTGAATTCTTTCTATTTCAGTGTCATTTCATGTAAGTGTAGGAAAAGTAAGTGATAAATTAAGATCTTGCTTATACTTCAGTTGGAAGGTTCATATTTTTGGCTTTACATGCATTACATTAGCTAAGACCATGAGTGACCCAGAGGGAAGGAAAAAAAAAATCTTTGATATGGTACAGATTTGTATTTTGCAGGAAATCATGTTTAACCAACAAAATTTACAGACCAAAGCATACAATCTATCTGAAACTAAAGTAGTATTTCATATTACAAAGAGCAAGTAGGCTAAGAATGATTGGAAATTTGACTTAACATCCATGATGGCAAGGGCCTCCTGTTTATCACAAAATCCCCAGGGTCTAGGGAAATGCTTGGTGTACCACTGAGATTTCTAAAATGAATGAATGAATGAATGAATGGGCAAGAATGTAGGCTAAAAGGGCTTTTCAAATTAAAAGGTGTGTTTTATCACCAAAATTCTTTTTCAAATTTGCTTAACCAAAAAAAAAAAAAAAAAAAAAGTTAAGGAATCCTGGGCTCTATTCTGTTACCCTGCAGGATAGTCCCCCGTGCCCCCAAGAAAATGTACCTCTCATGGTTGAGTATTGCAGCAAACTCAAGGGGCTAAGTAGCTTTCCAGATCACTTAATATCCTTCACAGAGTTAGGTTTTGCTAAATTTGCTATTAGCCAAGTGCAAAGAGAAGAGTTATCAGAAAGACACAATTCCACAGTCAAGCGCAGTAAAAGAATAAATGGAAATGTGTAAGCTGTAGGTTTCTTGGGTGGGGGGGTGGGGGGGTTGACACTTGCCTACTAGCTTGTTATAGGAGTTCCAACAAAGCATGGAAACCACTGGTCAGTAAAGGACACCTTGTTTTAAGACACGACAAAAATGAAAGTAAACAAATTCTAGGAAGAATTCAGCAAAAACCTTCATTGAACATATATGCCCCTTAAAACTGTGATAAAACAACCTCCATCCATAGAGTAGGTATGTTTTTGCTGAAACATATTGCTGAAAAATGCCTACAGAATATCAGTCTGTTGGAGATATTTGGTGGAAGCTGGTAATCTATGATATGGAGTAAAATTGCCCTTTGGGTTTATCAAATTTGTTTATTTAGTCAAGGAGGAAAGAGTCTGTAGTAATGCTTAGAAGGTAATTAGGATTTCTGCACCTGAATCAATAAGGAAAGATAAGGGAATGCCGATTAGTTGGTTCAGAAGATAAACTTGAGAAGTGACATGATGTCAGTCTTCAAGTGTATAGAGAATTATCAGGCAGGATACTTTTCTCTTTCTTTTCTAGCACAGTACAGTGGGAAGTGAATTTAGTCATTCTTTCATGAAATATTTTTTAAGTGCATATATTTTGCATATTACTATGCAAGATCCTATAGACAACACAGAGAAGTAAAGAACTCCCTGGTGCACAGTATCGAATGCAATTTTAAAAACTTGACTCTTTATCCTTTGTAAGGATATGAATATATACAATTTCTTCATGGCTTGTTTTTGGAGAGACAGTAGTAGCTATTCCAGTTTGACAAGGACCAGAAAACCTCCTTATTTTTAGTTAAACACATAACAACCCAGAACAAAGCACATTTCTATTCCCTTTTGTGGGTAGATGTGGTTATGTCTCTAGGTTCTGACAATGATATATGAGCACAAGTAGAATGTGGAACTTGTAGAAAGTACCCTTAAAGGAAGGAAGTATGTCCTGTTCTCTCCTGTAGGCTGAACTGTGAAGCTGGATTAAGTATCACAAAGTGAAAGCTTTAAGATGAGGGTGTTGATGTGTCTTCACTATCCTAGATGGTGAGTTTGTGTGAAATAGATAACAGGCGTTCCTCCTTTAAGCAGTTTGCTTCCATTTGCATAAAATTGTTAATAAAAATCTATAATATCTATGCTCTGAATGATAGTTTTTAGAATTGTGCAGTGCAGAACCTGTATGACCATACTTGGTAAACTTGCCTGATAATCACAGAGCCACTGTAACTGATCCTGAACTCCAAACACTTTTCACAATTTTCTTTTTCTTTACATCCTTCTTTTTTTTTTTGTAACACCTTCCTCAGGAATGTAAGCTCCCCTGGAGCAGAGATATTATGCCTTTTTTCATGATATTTTCCAGTGCCTAGAACAGGGCCTGCCATATAGAGGATGCTAAAATATTTGTTGGATGACTTACTCAAGAAGACAAAAAAGAAATAAAAAAAGGAAGAGGGAAAGGAAGGAATACATTTTCCTTTGCTAAGAGTTTGTGGCTATTTGAAATGTTATCGTATGTAAAACTCTTCATTAGAATTATATGGAAAATACGATGGTAATTGTACCATTAATATTAATGATACTTTGGGATTAAGAAAACCGCTTCATTTTAAAATGTTATTTTTTTTTACATGATTAATGTGTTTAAAATAACTTCTTTTGTAAGCCACAGCCTGGCTACCTATGTATATTGAGAAGTGAACCACATAAAATTTAAATGGTAACCATTTTCAAGTGTTGACAAAAGAATTAAAGTTCTTTCTGTCTATCATTTCCCATTTATGGAACTTCTCCCCATTTATGTAACACTGCCAGGCACTGTGTAAAACAAAGAAGGAGAGTCTCCATGTGATAGCTAACCACATTGATTCTTTCTGTGGGTTTTGAATTAGTGGAGAAATATATAAAATTTAAATAGAGAACCAAATGCTTGTTTCATTGCTATGGAAGCTGGACTGGAGAATTTAGCCTATGAGCTTTCTCACCATGGGACACCAGGCATAGAGGGAAGTATGTGTGTGGGTTTTGGGTACAACTCACCCAAGTAATTTCCAAAATCATCAGAAAGCATCTCTATAAGCTTCTTTCTTTCCCTCTGTTGCCATGTAGATTTCTCGAACGTATTCGTCGTTTTCCTGAAAATTTGGGATAGGCATGAGGTAAATGTATGGGTCAATTTTTTCTTTACATTACTCTTGTATATCAGATCACCAGGACTTAAGTATTTTCTCCTTTTTACCCCATGCTTATCTGAACTGACCAACCACAAAGAAAAAAATTCATTTGTTTCTGCATTTCTATATATTTTGAAATGTATTTTGCTCTTCCTTTTTCAAAAAAATGTTTCCAACTGTGAAGTTCATGCTACCTGGAGATAAGAAGAGAGATGGTCAAAGAAAGGTGCTTGAAAGAAATGTTTGATATGTATGAGAGACTGTGTTTATCCAAGTGCTTAAGTAATAAAGTAGCATCCCTGTGTGTGAAGTTTAAGAGTTGGCACAGCTATTTTGAGATTCATACAGAAGCTTTCATTTAATCCCTAGCCAGACTTGGTAAGATTTACACAAACAGATTTTTAATGTTGATGTGAATTTTCCCAGGGGGGTCATTTCAGATTAGTAAATTGGAAACTGGAAGAGTGCCCTATTGGACTGAGAACTATGGATCGAAGGGCAGAGTGTATCCCCTCTCTTTATATGGATTTGTCCTGTTGTGGCATTCTCCCCAGACTGCTTATCTGTAATATGGACACTTAAAAGAAAAGAAAGCTTATGAATGTTGGTATATTTCCCAACAGATTTTTCTTCTTCATGTAAATATTTTAAGCATAAGAAAATCTGGTTTTTTTTTTTATGTGCCCTTATTGAACTTAAGATTCGTAGTAGTTTTTTTTTTTTTTTTTTTTTTTTTTTACGCTTTTATTGATTTATTTGACAGGGAGAGCAGAAGAGCCCAAGCAAGGGGAGCAGCGGTCAGAGGGGGAGAGGGGAAAGCAGATTTTCTGCTGAGAAGGGACCCGCACACGGCGCTGGATCCCAGGATCCTGGGATTACAACCTGAGTAGAAAGCAGATGCTTAACTGCCTGAACCACCCAGGCACCCCATCTGGCTTACTAACAGACTTTATCTAGCTCTCAACTTTAATTAGACAGATTATCCAGATTTTTAGGAATTATCCAATGGTCAGAGTTCCCCAAGACCACCATAGGTTCAGTGATTCACTAGAAGGACTCAGAGGACTCAGCATATAGTTATACTCATGGTAAGATTTATTACAGCAAGAGGCTACAAAATAGAATCAGCAGAGGAAAAGTGGTGAGACAGAGTCCAGAGGAAACCAGACACAAGCTCCCAAGGTTCGCTCTCAGTAGAGTCACACAGAATATGCTTAATTCTGAGCAATAAGTGGTGACAACACATGTGAAGTGTTGGCTTCCAAGGAAGCCCCTTATAGGCGTAGAGCCCAGGATTTTTAGGGAGGGCGAGAGCTGGCCATATAGGCATCCTCTGCCTGGCATGTACCCAAATTCTAGACTGCCAACTTCAGACACGGAATACATCCTGGGCTGTTACAGAATGGTGGGAACGCTCTAAATCAAAGTTCCCAGATCCCAGCCAAAGGCTGACATTGCAAATAGACCTTTCTAAGTATATTTAGCTATCTCTGTTTGGGCTTGCTAGTTAAGGCTTTGCTGCATAAAAGGTTGCTTCCTCTCTATGTGGGTTATTAGTATTTTGTACCATTTTAGTAATTCTTCAAGGAACAGAGAAAAGTAGAGGAAATTAGTCTATTAGAATATACATATATACTTACTATAGGTTGCATATAGTCTTGCTGCATTTTTTCCCACTCAATTCCTTCACATTTCATAAGAAAATTAGGAGTTAGCTTCATATCCGAAATAAGTCAGTCAGAGCAAGACAAATACCATATGATTTCACTCCTTTGTGGGATTTAGGAAACAAAACAGATGAACATATGGGTGGGCGGGGGGCAAAGAGGGAGGGAAGCAAACTGTAAGAGCCTTCTAAGGATAGAGAAATTGAGGGCTGATGGAAGAAGATGAGTGGGGGAGGATGGGTGAGATGAGTGATGGGCATTAAAGAGGGCCTGTGTTATGATGAGCACTGGGTGTTATATGTAAGTGATGAGCCTCTGAATTTTACTCCTGAAACCAGTGTTGCACTGTATGTTAATTGACTAGAACTTAAAAAAAAAAATCTGAAAAAAAGAGTTAACTTCATATTTTATATATTTTGTTATTTATTAAATAATTAATTCAGTTATTTAATTGAATTAATTATTGATTCAATTGATTCAATTTCTATAATTAAACTTTTATTTTGAGATAACTGTAGATTCAAATATAAGAAATAATAACATGAGAGAGATCTCATGTATATACCTCACCCAGTTTTCTCCAATGATAACAGTGTTGCATAACTATAGAAGCACACCAAGAAAATGGACATTGGTGCAATCCTCAGAACTGATTTAGATATCATCAGTTTTACATGTAGTCATTTGCACATGTGCCTGTGTATGTCTTTTGGTTCTATACAATTTTAGCACATGTAAATTCATATAACTAGTACCATCGTTAAAATAGAGAATAGCTTCATCTCTAAACAACTTCTTTCTTTCTTTTTTTTAAAGATTTAATTTATTTATTCATGAGAGACACAGAAAGAGAGGCAGAGACGTAGGCAGGCTCACTGTGGGGAGCCCGATGTGGGACTTGATCCCAGAACCCCGGGATCACAACCTGAGCTGAAGGTAGATGGTCAACCACTGAGCCACCCAGGTGTCCCTCTGTAACATTTCTTGTCTTGTCCTTTGACGCCGTAACTGTCTTCCTCCTCACCCACCTCTATTCCTCCATCCCACTCCTTAATTCATGGTAACCAGTTATATTTTCTCTATAATATTGTCATTCCAAGACTGTTGTATAAATGGAATTGTATGGTGTGTAACCATACAATTGTGATACAATTGTGTTTGTTCTCTTCTCTGTTTTTTCTCTGTGTTTTTTCGCTCAGATAATTCCCTTGAGATCTACCCCAGTTGTGTGTATCAATAGTTGATGCCCTTTTATTGCTGAGTAGTATTCCATGGTATGACTGTACCATAGTTTGTTTAATTATTCACCCATTGATAGACATTTGGGTAGTTTCCAGTTTCAGCTATCACAAATAAAACTGCTATGAGAATAATTTTTTTGTATGAGAATAAATTTTCATTTTTCTGCAATAAATGCCCAAAATTGCAATTGCTGGGTTTTACGTTAATTGTATATTTATTTTTTGTAAGAAACTGCCATAATATTATCCAGCATGGCTGTACCATTCGACATTCCCACCAGAAAAGTATGAGAGACAGTTTGTCCACATCTTTACAAACATATATTGTCATTGCTTTTTATTTTGACCTTCTGATGGGTGTTACCCATTTGGTTTTAATTTTAATTTCCCCAAACTCTAGTAATGTTCAATATTTTTCACGTGTTTGCTTGCTATCAGTAAATCCTCTTCGGGGAAATGTCTACTATTCATTTTCTAATTAGATTAATTGGATTTTTTAGTTGTTGAGTTTTGAGAACTCCTTACAACTAGCCATAGGTATTTGCAAATATATTTCTTGGTGTGTAGCTTATCTTTTGTATTCTCAACCACAGAACAAAAGCTTTTAATTTTGATGTCCAATTCATCAGTGTTTCCTTTCATGGACTGTGCTTTTGTGCCAAATATAAGGCCTGTTTGCTTAGTCCTAGGTTCTAAAGATTTCCTTCCAGTTTTTTGTTTTTTCTAAAAGTTTTATAGCTTTTGTGTTCTATATTTAAACTTATTGCCCAGAGTGACAATTTTTAGCAAAAAACACTACCCTTAGAATTTCTTTGTGAATGGTGACACACTAGATGTGTTTTGTCACTGTATAATTGTCACATTTGCGTGAAACACAAACACATCTTGTGTATTCTGTTCTAGGGTACAGAATGTTATTAGTGGTGAGAGGTGGTAGACAAGGAAATACATAAACTTTGCATATTTGTTAAACTATCACACCCCAAATTAAATTTTATCCCAGGTTTCCATGTCAGGCTATTTCCTTTATTTGATTTGAATAATTGAAACACTTTCAAACAAAATCCAGAAGCAAATATAGTAAAAAATGAGTATTCCTTATGTTTTTTTCTAAAATCTAAAACTAAAAAATATTTTAGAAGCATTCTATCTTATAAAATTATATAGTTTTTAAAAATCTATTTATTCATGAAAGAGGCAGACACATAGGTAGAGGGAGAAGCAGGCTCCCTGCAGGGAGCCTGATGTGGGACTGGATCCCAGGACCCCAGGATCACGCCCTGAGCCAAAGGCAGACGCTCAGCCACTGAGCCACCCATCCCTAAAATTATATCTTAAAAGCATTTGGAGAGTGCTTATTCGGAAATGTCTTAGAGAAAAAAATTCTCTTTGCCATTTTAAATGAAAGTATGAAATAATGCTTGACCATCATTAGTGGTGCTTCCCCAGGCTGCACTTTTTTCCCACTTTAGTTCAACTTTAACAAAATCAACAGCATCTAAAACTCAATTCCACAAAAAATGTCTGATTCTGCATGTTTTTATTTTTACTGAATTTTGCTTGATACAAAAAAAAAACCCCACACCATAAAATTTGGCTTTTAGCCTGCCACAACTGCCTTTCTGTGCTAAACCACTGAGCCACCTAGGGATCCCCTCTGGGATTCCCAATGATTTTCTGTATTTCTCTTCAAACTCAAAAATAATGATTTGATTTGATATTTCGTGGAGAAAAAAATTTAATCATGTATCATGTCTCCTAATTTCATTTTTATAAAATTTATGTGCTTGAGAAAATATTTGTTAACCACAGATCTGACAAACAACTTGTAGCTAAAATACATAAAGAACTCTGAAAACTCAATGATAAAATATACACAATTGAATCAGAAAATGGGCAACAGAAATTTCACTGGAGAAGATATACAGATGGCAAATGACTACATGAAAAAATGTTGACATCATTAAACATTAGAGGAATGAAAATTAAAACTACAATGAGATACCATTATGCCTCTATCAGAATGGTTGAAGTACAAAACAGTGACGGTCCCAAATGCTGATGAGGATGTAGAAAAACTGGATCAGGGATCCCTGGGTGGCGCAGCGGTTTGGCGCCTGCCTTTGGCCCAGGGTGCGATCCTGGAGACCTGGGATCGAATCCCACATTGGGCTCCCTGCATGGAGCTTGCTTCTCCCTCTGCCTATGTCTCTGCTTCTCTCTCTCTCTCTGTGACTATCATAAATTAAAAAAATAAATAAATAAAAAGTTAAAAAAAAAAAAGAAAAACTGGACCACTCACAGTTTAGTAGTGGAAATGTAATATGGTGCACCCACTCTGGAAAATATTTTAGCATTTTCTCATAAAAATAAACATGCAATTTCCATATGACCCAACAATTGCACTCTTGAACATTTCTTACAAAGAAATGAAACTCTGTGTTCAAACAAAAGCCTGTACATACATGTATGTTTTAACAGTTTTATTTATAATGGTCAAATATCTATCTATGGGAGGATGGTTAAACAAAGTGTGGTGCATCCACACTATGGAGTACTACTTGGCAGTTAAAAAGAATAAATTACTGATACATGTAACCACCTGAATGAATCATTAGAGAATTAGCTGAGTAAAATTATAGAAGGTTAGATACTGTATGATTTCACTTATATAATGTTCTTAAAATAAGAAAATTACAGAGATGGAAAACAGATTGTGGTCATAGGGGTATAGAAATGGAGAAGTGGGTGTGGTTTTAATGGAGTACCACAAGTAAACCTTGCAGTAATGAAACTGTTCTGCATCTTGATTGTGGTGGTTGCTCCATGAGTCCACACATGTGATAATACGGTATGGAAACATGCACACATACACAACACACGCAGGCAAAACCAGGGAAATTTGAAAAGTCTGTTGGATTTAAGGTCAATTTTCTAGTTATGATAATTTACTATAGTTATGCAAGATACTAAAACTAAAGACAGCTGGATAAAAAGGCTGTTTAGGATCTCTGTGAATATATTTTGTTTTTGTTTGCAACTACTTATGAAAATAGAATTATTTTAAAATAAAAAGTTAAAAAATTGACATGAATATTTCATCTAAAGATGATGCTATGCTAATCTCCCAGAGGTTAAACAAGTTTCTACTTTGAGGCTATAATCCTTATTTTGATAATTATATGTTTGATTATAAAAAGAAACACAATTATTAGATACAGGTGTTAAATGCAAAAATGTCTTGTTTAAATAATTTTCTTCCAGAATTTGTAATTCAGCCTTTTAATGTGTCAGATATTCTATGACTATTGTCCCTTAATAGTTTCTTAATTTTTTTCCTAAGAAACCCCAAAATAAAATGAGTCAAAAATGAAGAAATGTAGTACATGACATCTTGCATATAGATTTTTATAATCTTGGCAAATTCTTAACGCATTCTTTGTGAAATGGTTGACTCTATATCAAAACAAATTTCTCTTATAATACCATTGGTATTACTAGAAGTCTCCCAAATAAGTTACTAATAAAATATAAATGGATTATATAAATAAAAACCCAAACCTAATTCTTTAAGACTGACTGAATCAGAGTGTCATGGAAACAGCAAAATTGTGGCTTTAAAAAATGATAATTTATTTTAAGAAAGCATTAAACTTCAATATTTTGGCCTTTATGCAATGCTAGAATGAATCTCCTTTGAGACTGGTCTTCCTGAATTAAGGTTATATTTCTGAGCCAAATTCACCAGTTTGGAAGCAATTAAAAATCTTTGACCTATTTACAGATTTCTCCAGATTTTCTCAGCTTTCATTTTATTCTTTCATATCTTTCTGCCCTGAGAGGCTGTGGGGTGAACTTTCCAAACTTTCTGGCAAACAATTGCTCTGTTAAGAGAGCAAATCTTTGCCTTCTTGCTCAGCGTATGAGGTACCGTATATATGATGGCGATCTAAGTAGTCAGAATTAGGCCAGAGTGGCATTAATCAAGCATCCATCCATAGTATGTACGGAGGAGAAAGAGGGAGGATTGGGCTGGTGTGTCTAGGTTGGGAGAATAAAATAGCTAAGAAATGTATCAAAATGAATAGAAAAATTTTTCATTGTTATGTGTTATACCATGGATTAGCCCAGACACTGAAATTTCTCCATGTATTTTTAGAAAGAAATCTATAATTTAAACACTATGGCAAGATTATTGGTTTAATATCAGGAGAACTGGGTTAGAGTATTGACTTTCTAATGTTCTAGCCCCATGATCTTGAACGAGTTAATCCTGTTTTTTTTAATATTCTCATATGTAAAGTGAGTCTTGTAAATACTCTTCTAAAATGGCTTTTTTTAAAAAAAATTTTTTTTAAATTTTAAATTTAAATTTTTTTAAATTTTTTTAAAAAAATGGCTTTCATGAAGATTAGATAAATCAATGTACATGTGCAATGAATTTCCAAAGTGTTAAGGTATACTTAAATATAAGATGTTATTCCTCATTATAATTTAGCTAATGTATGTAAATTTACATGTGTAATATGAAAGTGAATGTATTCTGCATATTTGTGTGTGTGTAAATTTGTTCATTAAGACTGAGAACATGCTTTCTTCCCCTCTCTTTAACCAATATAAATCTATAATCCAGCACATAGAAGGTACTTAAAAATATATATTAAATGAACAGATGCCTGAGCTTCAAGAAAAAAGAATGCCCAAATCTAAAGAATTTATGTATTCTAATTTAATTGCTATCAGGATAAGAATAAGCACAGAAACTTTTAGAGCAGGAACTGAATTATAGCATCTCTTAAGTGAAATTAAATAATTTTAGAAATTATGGTCAATGTTTTTTAACAGTTTCATTTTACTGGTACTGGCATAGTTATGAGTATCAATCATGACATTCTTCTGCTCATAAACCTTAAGTAACTCCTACTGCTTAGAAAATAAAATCAAATTCTTTAGTCTGGCACTAACCTTTTCAAATTGTTTTTCTATATTGACATTCTTGTCTCTTTTAGGTATTTCCTACCTATTATTGCTCAATTACCCTTCTTTCCCTCCTTTCTTGTCTCTTTGCCTGTGTCCAGGCTCTATCCTCATATTCAGATTCCCTTTCACTTATTTCTATGGAAACAGCTTTCATTCATCTGTCAAGTTCTGCTTCTATGTCCACTGTCTCTGTGAAATATATGTAGATATCCTCAGAGGTGACTTCTTCCTGCCTGAATATCCACTTTATGTTTACCCTCCTGCAACCCTTGTCACTTCCTAATCTAGACAGTAAACTTTTCGGTAGCAGATTCTATGTCTAATTTGCCTTTGTATTGTCAGGATTATCTGCATTGTAAATACACACTAATTATTTGTTTAGTGAACAAATGTAATGCATATGTATTTTGGTGCTTCCGCTTGTAAATGAGTTGCATTTATAAGTAATTGTTATTTACAATAACAAACATATAGGTACCCATGGTTTTGGCATATTCATCATCATTATTATTAATTTTGGCAAAGGTGCAAGGTCACTCTATAGGGAAATGATAGTCTTTTCAACAAATGGTGCTGAAACAATTGGGTATCATATGCAGAGAAATAAAAAAAGAAACAAAAGTAAAAAGGGAATTTAGTTTTTTACCTTATCAATAACAAAATTAGCTCATAATAGATCCTTAAATGTAACCCCTAAGAGAATAAAGCACAAGACAAAGTCTTTATAATCTTGAGTTATACAAAGAGGTTTTGATTTAATGTCATCAAAAGCATGATTCGTAAAGAAAAAAAAAAGATAAATTGGACTTTATATTGCTAAAGTTTTGCTCCTAAAAAGACACTAGTAAATGAATAGAAAAGACAAGCCAGAGAAGTCAAGAAAATATAAGTGAATTATAGATCTTGATAAAGGACTTGTATCCAGAATATATGAAAAGTTCTTACAACTCAGGAAGAAGACAAACAACCCAAGTAAAATATGGGCCCAAGTTTCGAGTAATCATTTCAACATATGATAGCAAATATGCACACGAAAATATGTTTAACATTGTTAGTCATTAGAAGCTTATAAATTAAAGCCACAATAAGATACCCACACACCCTCTAGAAAGGTTAAAATTAGAGAGAGAATGCCAAGTGTTGTCAAGAATATGGAAAAACTAGAAGCCTGAATACCTTGTTTGTGGGAATGTAATACAACAGAGCTACTCTGGAAAGCAGTTTTATAGTATCTTAAAAGTGTTAAATATATGTTTGCCATTTATACTTTTAGGTATTTACTTAATAGAAATGAAAACAAATATCAGTAAAATTTGAAAACAAGTATCAGTAACATTCTATGAGAATGTTGATAGTAGCTTTGCTCATTATAGCTCCAAAATTAAAATGAACCATATGTCTGTATCCAATCAATGAATAAACAAAATGAGGCATATTCTTACAATGGACTATTATATGGCAATTAAAAGGACCAAATTATTGATGTAATAATGTTTATGAAACTCAAAAAATTCTAAGTAAAGGAATACATATGAAATGCTTCAATATGTATAAAGTTTCAAGATAAGATAAAACTATACAGACAGAAAGTGGATCAATGGTTGCCTGCTCTTGGAAATAGTGACTGTCTACAAATGGACTTGCTGGAACATTTTGTGGGGTAATGAAAATGTTTTAAATTGGAGTGTTGTTTGTAGGTTGCTATATTTATCTACTAAAAACCAATGCCTTGCACACTAATGGGAGAATTTTGTGGTTCGTAAATTATACTACAGTAAAGCTGGTGGTGGTGGTAGGGTATCAGGGAGGAGGGGGGAGAAAGAGGGAGAGAGAGAGAGAAGGAGGAGGGAGAGAGAGAGAGAGAGAGAAGGAGGAGGGTGGGAGAGAGGGAGAGACACAGAGATTTTATTAGATTTTGATGTCAGGGAAAGTCTCTAAGGAAATAATATTTAAGCGTAGACCTAAAAGATGAATAGGAATTAGGAAAATTAAAGAGTATTCTAGGCAAGAAATCTAAACAAAAATGAGAATGGACCTTTCAGATGACCAACGAAAGGCTGCTGTGCTCAGAGTTTATTGATAGAGAGGAGGAGTGATGAGAATTAAACAAGAAAAGGTCATATAAAGCCTGCAGGAGGCACTAAATAATTACTTGCTGAATGAATGAATATAATGAATCATGAAGGATTGGAAACTTCCGTGATAAGAACTTAGTCTCTCAAAACCATTATGATTTGAACTATTACCTTGATAATAGAAACATTTGTTCTTTTATTGATTCCAGATCTGCTTTCCTATAATATCCATTGATCCTATTTCTGTAAGTCTGGGGTTATACAGATGTCTAACTCTTCAAATGTTTATCTAAAACTAACAGGTCATTCTATAGTCTTCTCCAGGATGTGGTCTATAATTCCCTAAACTGTGTCTTACCTGACCTGTTTTACTAATCCTTTATTATTGGATTATCGTGGTAACTTGATGTGTTTCTCTCCCTGCTAAAATATTGGTCCTGAGAACAGAGAGCAGTTTTTACAAAGACTGGAGCTAGCTGTGAGTAGAGTAGCTCACTTTTTTCTCCTCTTTCTGCCTGATATTAATAGGATGCAGGATCGGAGCAGCTTTTTAATGACTATATTGTGACATGGACTCAAATGGTGTTTATTGTCAAATATGAACCTTTTTTTTCAACACATGCTGCTGCAGCTTAGTTTCTTTTTCTCTCAAGTTATTTATTACCATAAAATTAAATGTCAGAACCTTACGTTTATCTCCATTATTTTTCATAAAGATTTATTTGATCTATTTAGACTGAAATTGTTCTAAATTCTCATTCATTCTCAAAATAATTTATTTATTGAGCATCTCTATATGGTAAATGTGGTAAACGAGGAGGTGAAATGCTTGCTATCAAAGAGCTCATATTCTGGTGGCTTTATATAACTCTAAAATATGACCCAGGTTTTTCCCCCTAGCTTCACCCAGGCTTTTAAAAGTAAAGAGTTAGGGTTGAAGGGGGCACATGTCTGGAAACTTCGCAAAATTGACTTTAATAGATTAATAAGTACTATGTCACTTAACTTAGCACAATGATTATTCCTGAACTTTCAATTTCAGGCTGAATTCCAGATACTTTCTGCCTCCCATCTTTCCCTCTATGGACGGGATGAATTTAACATATCTTTACAAGGTAGAAGATCCTAGTTAGCTCATCTTCTCCTGCTAGGACATCTCATCACATTCCCAGGGATCAGGGTCCATCTGTGATAATGTTCGAGTCATTGCCTTGTAATAATCATAGAAGTAGTTGTAGCATGACAAAAGTAACTGCTAATGTTTACTGATGAATTACTAGCTTTCATACTCCTATCAAGTGCTTAAATGAATTATTTCATTTAATCATCCCGATACTATTCTCATTTTATGTAAGAGGAAAAGGAATCATAGATCATTAAGCAACTTGCCTGAAAACACACAACTAATAAGGGCTGTATTTATTCCCAGGCATCCGTAGGCATCAGGTGATACTGCCCTTCATGAAAACTAGAGCCATTGCATCTCCTGTCTACTGTGATGCTTCAACGGTGGCCTGTGGGCTATGTTAGAGAGACGAAAGTGTCAGAAAGCGAGTCATGAATTTTAACAGATGGTCTGCACGTAGAAGAACGAGTACTCTAATTCAAGTCTACACTCACTATGGTACCTCACCCTTGTGCAAGTTTTGATCAGTATGGTAACATATCTCCCTTTTTTGCCCAGTAGGCTAAATGACCTGTAGTCTGAGCTTTTTGCAAGCAAGATTTAGTGGAGGGCCTCACTGACATTCAAGAGCTGAGCAAAATTAACTTGACACCGTGCCCCCTCCAACTTGCACAGCTTCTTCAAGATTTCTGCAAATTTCTAACAGGCTTATGTTCTCAGGATCCCTTGGTCCTGCCTCTCTTCGATCTTTCAGCTCCTTTTTGATTTCCCACAAATATAACATCAGTTCGAAGCATTTGGAGCTGAAGAGATTTACTGAATATGTTTTGAGACAATATATAGAGTGAACAACTTTGAATGGAATCATAGACACGACCAGGTATGGGTTTCCATGAAACCCGTGAAGCTGAAGCTTCATGGACCCCTGCTTCCACATGTTTCTTCCAAAGATCTGTTCCTAATATGAAATTGAAAATTGGAGTTCTTTTTTTCTTAACGAGGACCACCAAAATTTGTAAGTTCATCCCTACAACACTTATATCTGCCTCTGGGCAGCATTATTAATTTCTTTCAGCTGTCCTCCCACCATGGGGTTTCCTTTACTCTTACTCCCCAGTTTTTCTAATCTTCTCAAGCTCTAAGTCCTTTCCCTTCCTCTTATTTTGTCACTGAACAAAAACTTTCTATTTATCTTATTTGGATGGATTTGGTTCTATCCTCTGGTGTTTTGGTACTCCAAGTGGGGTTTGCTCCAAGTAGGCTATTTTTTCTCAAGGATGGATCTCACAAGAAAAGGAATTCTTATGCTAACCCTTAGGATAAAAGCATTTTCCCACTTCATTACATAGCTTTTCCCTCCATTCTCTTTCACCATTGATTACAAACTCTTCAACTTATTTCCATGAAAATATCTGTCTTCGATCCAAACAGGCCTGTTTCTTATGAAAGAGGTATAAACAACCATTGCTGTATTTTAATTTTAAGCCAACTTTTTGCTTTCCTAAGTGAAACCTACAACTTTGTATCAATTCTCTTTTTTATAATTCCAAATTCATTTTTGTACTCATGGATGGGTGTCCTGAGTTAAAAGTACTATTTCTCTTCTTTTTAAAAAAGATTTTATTTATTTATTCATGAGAGACACAGAGAGAGGCAGAGACTTAGAGGAAGAAGCAGGCTCCCTGTGGGGAGCCCAATGTGAGACTCAATCTCAGGACCCCAGGATCATAACCTGAGCTGAAAGCAGCCGCTCAACCACTGAGCCACCCAACTGCCCTAAAAGTACTATTTCTGTTTCCTCTCGTATTCTATTCATATGCGAATCACTTCTTGGAGTCTAAGCTTCCATTCTGATTTCTTCGAGTCCATATTATAGGGATAGCCTAGGCTGAGGTCTCTTAATATATATTTATACTTTGATCATGTAGGCCACTTTTAGAATGTAATGAAAGTTGTGGACTATGTCCTTAAATATACACATTTATAATGTTTTTTTTTTTTCTGTAAGATTGGGGGCTTTCCATACCCTTGAAGTCCACCCATAAACTCTCAGGCCCATAGAAATCTGTTTAGTATGATTACTATGACTCAGAATATGTAGCAATATGTATTGAATCAGTCTGAAAATTTATTTTTTTATTTTCTGTAGTTTCAGTTTTCTTGTTATGTTCTTTGAGATATTTTTGAGATGTTCTACATTAATGCAGTGTGTTGGGTTACTATATTTTTAGCATTTTGTGGAGAGGACACTATGTAGTTGGTTGAAGTCTCCTCTAGTTTTTTATTTTTTATTTTTTTTATTACAGAACAAAGTGACTCTTCTCTTTTAAAACACATTAAGGGTTGAAAGAGTCATTAGCATGTGAATGTGGATATCTCAGGAATTGATGTACTACAATTGGAGCTGTTATATTAATGAAAGTGAGATTATCATAGAAATGAATCATATAGCCATAAACTTGTAACACACAGTGGGATCCATTAGTATGTCAGTGGAAATGATGTGATGTTATCAAAGAAAATGGGTTTTGTCTTAATGGAGAGCAAGTGTGAGCAAAACATAGAGCTGAATTTTAGAAGACTCTAAGAGGACTTAAAAGCTAAAACTATCCCTATATCTTAAAAGTCTTTAAAATAAATTCTATTGTTGAAGATGATTACATTGAGATGAGGATATTTATTATATCAGCTAATGAAAGTAGAAATTAATTACTATAAGATTGCTAATTTCTGCCTATCTTTTAATATGTGCAGAATTTCTGCTGATATATAGACATTTATCTATGCCTGCATCTATCTTGGCAACCTAAGAATCTGATATAAATTCCTTTCTCTGAAAGCCATTCAAGTCCTCTCTTTAGAAAAGTGGCATTTGGAATAGAAATTGAGGATAAAATAAAAAAAATAAAATTTCACCTTTTATTTCCTGTGATTGCAATTATAATGGAATTATAAATTGCCTTCTATCTTTAAAAAAAGTGAGTGGAATTCTTAAGATGAATGCATATACCTATTAGCTGTTCTCAAAGTTGGAAATCTTCTCCAGTAGGTTCAGTGTGATGCTGTGATGTAAATGAGGGGCTATTGACCCTGATGAAAGAAAATAATTCCAGGAGATTATTTATCTAAAGATCTCAGAAGACTTCCAGCTAAATATTACAGAAGACTTCCAGCTAAATATTACCTTATGATAATCTTGGAATTGACTGTTTTTGAACTGAAGAAAATCTCACATCCCAATCTAAAAATAATATCTTCATGTGATTTCATATTTTCCTCTTTGTATTCTGGAAAACAAAAAAGGTTATGCAAAGAAAATATATTTTCAGTGTTTAATCAATTATTTATGTGAAATGATGTGGGAAACAAAGGCAGAAGAAAAATTATTAAATTTCCTTACTACCTACAGCCCGCTGACAAGTCCTTGAAACAAGTAGAGTGACAATTGCTCTAGGGACTCCACTGCCTCCATGTTGATACTTTGCTAAGGGAAAAAGACAATCTTAGCCCAATCCCCAGGACCCTGTAAGTCTACTTTAACATATAAAAATTCCTTCAGAAATTTTCTTTATCTCTAAACCCCCCAAGATATGTGCTGGCAATCCTCCCCCAAACATATGGCCCACCGATACACATCTGAAGGATCTCATGCCTAAGGTTTTATTAAACGGTAATAAGTGACCTTTTCCTAACAATAGCTAGCCCTCTCAAGATCCCGGAAACCTTGTTTCCAAAGTTCCTTAGAGACTTTCACTATCCCTAACCTTCTCCCAACTTGAAAGTATAGAATGGGTCACACCTCATGACTCCAGAGCAGCTCTTTCTGCCCTTCAGTCAGGTCCCCGTGGTTTAATAAAACCACCTTTTTGCACTGAAAACATCTCAAGAATTCTTTCTTGGCTTTGAACCCTAATGTCTTTCCTACATCATGAAACATTGAAAATAAGTGAAATAATTAAAGTAACAATATATAATCTGCTCAAAAATTTGGGAACCCATAAACTAAAACTAAAAATTTTCGTGGAAATTTTAATGTTTTATAATACAATTGTGATTTCTAGAAATAAAAGTAGAATGCTTCCTAAGGCAATCAGTTGATGTTTATTAAATTGATGAACAATGAATAACCCAGGAAAGCCTTCTCTGATTCCACAAAACAATCATTTGAATGGGTAATTGAAATACGATATGATAAATACTAAGTAATAGAACCTATAGAAGATGGTGGGGTACTAATACTCTGGGCAAGTAGTTTAGGAAATTCTGAGGTTGCTATTAGCTTGTTCTCCACTGTATCTCCATATAAATCACAGGTAGATGTTTAACAAATATTTATTAAATGAGTAAGTAAAGGTATCATGACTGCCCTCTAGTAGCCAGCAGCCTGAGGAGACAGATATGTAAAATTGTCTTAATTATATGGTTGTAATAATAATGATAATGACCATTTAGTAGGTTATTTCCTTTGTGATAGAACTATGGTAGATGTTTCGCTTCTATTATTTCTAAGCTTTTAAATAATCGTGAAAGATAATTATAAACTAGCAGCTGAAGTTTCTATAATAGATACTATATGCTAGTTTTTCTTTTTTCTCTGGTTTAGAGAGGGTGAGTTAGGGAGAAGAGAGTAAGGTGTGAGACTTTTTCTGGCAAAGGGTACATTGTGAACAAAGACAGAAATGTGAGTGAATGGTTTGTTCAGGGATCGAGGTAGTTATTCGCTTTATTTCAATGATCAAACAATTTGTAAAAGATGTCGGAATTCAGTTTTACCCTGGACCTACTGGCCCTCTGACCTACATGTGACATGAGCCATTACTTTCCATGAAAGGTGAATTTTTTAATGTTAGATTAAATCTTACTCTTTCTCTAGTGTATGTTGTTATATACCACAATCTTGGCTTCATTATGGCTGGAGGGGAGAAGGTCATGAGTCCTTCTGTGTCACGCCAGAGAGAGTATGAGTGTGTCATCAGTGAGATTCACAGAAGAAGGAGGAATTATACCGTACTGGCTTAAAATTCTCACAAAATGTTCTTTTACACTCTTGAAGGCTAGGTCTCCTATAAATTGGTGAAGGGCCGCTGAAATCGCTCCTAGGGATTTCTCCTCCCTGTTCCCCACCACTGCTTTTATATCAGAATAATGCACAGAAAACAAGCATGTGATCTCAGCTGCTCTAAAAAAAAAAGCCACTTTGGGTTTCTCTGTTTTTAAGATATGGCAAAAGTGATTTAAGCAAATTATGAGTCACAGTGCAAGGATATGACAAATTATAGATGAAAGTGAGAAACCCCTCTAGGAGAGGTTTATAATAAAATTGTCAACACTCTCTTTAAGAGGCCCAGCTGGAGGCAGCTCCAATCTCTAAGATCCCGAGCCTCAGATTGTCTTTTTTCTCCTTTACTGAAGCACTAACATCAACCACAGGTGGTAAGCAGAAGCCAATTAAGCTCCCACTTTCAAAATTAACAGCATTCTGCAGCCTGGCAGTCTCATAGTCTTGGCCTATGCGTGTTAACTGTTAGGCCATTGTTACTGTCTCTTTTCCACCAGGGAACACACTAAAGGCAGCAGCCAGAGCTGACCAGTGAGTCTCTACCTCTCACCTTCCCTCCTAATGAGCCTCCAGCCGTGGCTATACCAGCACCACCCTGAGCAAACAGTGATCCTCATCTTAGAACCAACCCCCACCAGCAGGACCTGCTTCCTGCTGCTGCCTTTGGCTTCCAGGTGTGGACACAGGTGTCCGTGCGAAATCTAGTGCACTGCCAAAGGGAACAGAGAGCTAGCTTAGGTTCAGGTCTTTCTTGCTTGAGATTCCTGAGGCAGAAAGGATAAATACGCCGGGTAATGAGCTGCATTATCTCCCACTATCTGAAGTCATTTTGATTAATAAGATTGATTTATATAGGAGTCAGTGTCTACTTTTTTTTTTTTTTTAAGATTTTATTTATTTAAGATAGCAAGAGAGAGCGAGAGAGAGCTGAGAGGGGAGCAGAGGGAGAGGGAGAAGCAGACTCACTGCTGAGCAGGGAGCCAGACGTGGGGCTCGATCCCAGGACCACGATGCAATCATGACCTGAGCTGGAGGCAGAAGCTTAACCAACTGAGCCACCCAGGAGCCCCCAACATCTACATTATAATCAGTCCTCATATTTATCTCCCAGTGCTCTTACCCTGTTTTTCTTCACATTGTTGTTGTTGTTAACATACACACATCATTTTAAGCCATGTCTTCACCAGTGGAGGTTTGGATGACTGCAATAATTTTCTAACTCCTAGACTTCCCAAGGCACCTCTGCTTCCAATCCGCGCTTATATTCCATCATGGACATTTGTGGCAGATTAATCTTCACGTCGTATTTTCTGTTTGGGAACTTTAAAATGTTTCCATATTTCTACTACATTAAATCTAATGTAATTCAGGAAGTAGATAGCAGTGTGTCAGAAGGTCAAAGTCCTATATTTGGCTTCAATGACCTACTTACTCAGTTTTTTTCCTCCTTTCCTTATGTCCCTATACTTCATTTAAAAAATATGCTTTGACCACTGCCAGACCCAGTTCTGTCTTTGCTGATAAATAATATATAATCTTTTTTTGACAAACTGCCTTTATTGTTCATAGACAATTATTTCATCTCCCAAAGTGATTTCAAAAAATAAGCTTTTGTTCTTTGAAAATTTTTCATACACTTTCTTTGCACTCTATTCCATAATATACTTGCGCTCACCTAAAAATAACATTTCAAGTTGCTTGCCATTCAGTCAAGGTCGAGAATGTGCTTCATATTTATTTTGTGGACCTTGAGGACTCACACATATTCCTTAGTGTTATTTCATGCGCAGCACAATCTCCTGTTGGAGAAGCGGGTCTTTACACTGTCCACTTCCATGTTGTGATTTTCCGTCTTCCTGCTCATTCAAATCAAGCCAATCTCATCTCCCCCTCTTCTGAAAACTTCCTGGTATTCTTCGGGCTTTGTAGGTCTCCCCTACTAACTGCTGTCTCAGGAATTTATTGGGCATCCGATTTTGAAGGAGAGAACCCAGCCACTTACTGCCTTGTCATATTCTTTCTGCATGAATCATGGTTTCCCAGTTAGCAAATTCCTGAAAGGCAAAGGCTGTATCTTACATTGAATGAATGTTGCCAATGACACTTAACACTCACCTGAGTATGAAGCAGGTGCTCAATAAGTCCTTTTTGAATGAATAAGTGGCTGATTGTGGAGGGATTCTTAATTACTGGAATGAGAATTGAAAAGGTGAAAAATCATTGATATTTTGTTTTGATAGTTGGGTTGTCTTTTTAAGAAATAATTAACTGTGGTTATTATGGGCAGAAAACTTCAGAACTATGACCTTTTAGTGAGAAAAATGACAAAATGTGCATTCATTTGTATTTTTCTTTTTTTTTTTAATTTGTATTTCTCTAGTTGGTTTTATTTGACTTCTTTTTCATGTGTTAAAAGCTCCTACTAATGACAGTTACTTCAAGAATCATTAGCTGGAGGGGCAAAGTTCATTACAAGGATAATATAATTTTCACTCAGACTCCTGATGATTACTATTTTTTTTCTGGATCCTTGTTATGCTTGTGGTCTTAACCACATCATGTAGTAGTTGGCTACATGCTAGTTTTTCCTTTAATGATTTTTGTACGGAGCTAGTCCACCTCAAAAGGGCAGAACCTGTTCTTGCAAATGCTTATGTACCTCATTGTGCTGGGGATCTAAATACTTGACTGATGGGTGTTCCAACCTGAGCTCAGACACAACTGAGAAATGGACAGTCTACCTGCACAGGAAGTGCTAGAAGGCTAAGCTCTTATCTTGTATTGAATTTGCATTTCATAATAATACTATGACCTTGTATGTGTACGTAAACATTTACCTTTTCAAATGCTTTCAAATTATAATCTTATTTCATCCTGTTTGGTATTTTATCCTACTGGTTCCTAACCTTTTATGATAACGTGCCTCTGGTTGATTTTATAAACTACACATGACATTTGTAATTCAGTTTCTGTTGTCCTTTATGTCATAGTAAGTTTTAAATAATCTTTTTACAGAAGACTTTTGCTTTTGAAAAATCAAACACCATTTTCCTCAATTTTATAGTTTAGAAGGTTTTCTATAGGCTTTTAAATATTTTTAGCACTCTATAAATTTTCTCAGCATGTCCAGGGATGAGTTGTAACCCATAAGGTTTATACATCGCCATCATTGGAAGTCACTTTGTCACATGACAAAGTGGTCATCAGAAGAAACATATCTGCCTAGCTAGTTAGCTATATCTATCTATTATCTATCTATCTCATCTATCTCTCTGCATCGCCCCCATCCTTTATGTCCTATGACTCCCAGGGCCAAGAGATAAAATAGATATCATCCTCACTTATTGTGCCATATCCAACTCATTTTTCTCATTCCTCATTCAAGAATCTTAGCTTTTTTGAAGTACACAGCACTCACTGCCACAACTTCTAACAACCTAATGACTCTTATTCACTGAAAAACTTAGTTCCCAACTCATTATTGTCTTCCTCTCTACTCATAATACAATTATTCTTCATGGTCAAAATTCAACATTCATATGGGTGACTTATCTAAAACACTGGCCTTCTAAGTCATAAATCTCATTTCTAGAAATCTCTTCTACATCTATCTGGATCATTGCTGCCATGGCCATATGCATCCTAGGTCTTACCTCAGCTCCTGCTCTTCCAATACCCTTACTCTAGTACTTCCTAATTCCAAAAATCATTCAATCCAATCAAAACTTTATATCCCTTTTTATTTCTATCCTGTGTCTCTTACCTTTGCTTCCTTCATAGCCATCAGGGGGTCCACAGCTTAGTTGAGTGACTTCTGTAACAATCTCAACTTCTTTGCCTCTTTCTTCCTGTTTCCTCCACTGTCAAAATCCCAAACTTGATTTATACCAAATTATTTTCTTTCTCTGTGGCTTCCCTAGAGAGACTGAGCATTTTTAAAAAATAAGAATTATGTAACACTATATGGTCTTTATAATCAAGAGTATTTTATTTTATTTATTTATTTATTTATTTTTTAATTTTTATTTATTTATGATAGTCACAGAGAGATAGAGAGAGGCAGAGACACAGGCAGAGGGAGAAGCAGGCTCCATGCACCGGGAGCCTGACGTGGGATTCGATCCCGGGTCTCCAGGATCGCGCCCTGGGCCAAAGGCAGGCGCCAAACCGCTGCGCCACCCAGGGATCCCGAGTATTTTATTTTTTATTTGTAAATGATGTGCTAATATTTTTTAGAATAAAATTTATAATAAACATAAGTTTGAGATATATTTGTATACTTTTTTTTTCCTGGAGAGTTTAACATACGTTGTCAAACATTTACTGGCACACCACTGCTAACATACATGTTATATGTAGTATATCTAAAACAAAACAAAATAGAACCAAACTCTTGATATTCTCTCTTCACAGCCCTCTCTATGATTGTTCCCCTAGGTGACTTAAATGATGTAATCATTCAATGTTGGAAAACCCTAAAACCTCATAGTCATGCTTGGTTACCCTTTTTTCTTGTCTTCTGTATTCAAATAACCAAGTCTTGTCACCTCTACTTAAAATATAAATTACTCTTTACTTCTACTGCCATCATCTTAATCTAGGACACCATTATTCACCACTACTTCTGAAACATGAAGGCAACGGATTCTGCTTCTCTTCTACTTCCAAGTTTCACACAAAGTTACCTCCCTGACAGAATGTAAATCACACTTAGGCCCCAGAAACAAGGAAGTCTGGGAAAGATATTTCGTACGCTTCTAGCCTCTGACATTCAAGAAAAAATCTAGAAAGTGGTAGGGATAAACCTGGTTGCCAAAACAAACAAGCAAAAGTGAAATACAAACTAAAAAGAAATTCCCCTCCCCACATTAAGGTGAATGGTAATAAAAGCAAACCAAAACAGATTCCTTAAGAATACCATTTTCTTCTCTAGAGAATTCCTGGTTAAAAGGAATTCTTGTATGTCTGATTCAGACAAAATCCCTCAGATTCACTTTTTTTCTGCCTTTTTTTTTTTCCTGACATATAGCAAAAACGGTAAGACCATTTTATGAGGAAAAGTGGAAAGGTTAAAGGACCAAATGGAATTTCCATTGATTCTGGACAATAGCTGCCCTTTGAAGATTTAAGAAAGACCAAAAATATTATTTCCTAAGTTACACACTTGAAAACCTAGCTGAGGGGAGAAGATTAAAGCATATAGCACAAATTGAGAGCAAATATGCTGTATGATAGTACTATGCTTGATTTTGTAGCTTGTCTTACAAGAAAGAAAATATTGGTATGTTTGGAATAATGGAAAAAGAGTTACTGCCTAAACCTTAAAGATCAATCAATAGTACTTAGAGTAGTGAGAGGAAGGAGGAGAGTTTAGAGTGTACCTGAGGGGGTAGGACAATAGAAGCGGAGGCTGGAATGAGCATGTAGAGCAGTCAAATGTTTACCAACAACCTTTTAAAATCATTTCTGTGCTCTAAATTTGCCCATGCCAATTCATTCTCCGTAACAATTACCACCTTGAGACACAAAGACAATCATTTTTATCACCTACTCTCAGGGATTTACCCATAGTTATGCAAATTTCATCTTAGCTTTGAGTCTATCCTTCTCTTTATTGGAAAAGCAAATCAAAAAGTAAGTGAAAAATTATGATGAATCATAGCAATGACTTTCAGTTTGAAAATTAAAAAGTGTATCAGAAAATGAGTCAATTATTGATAAATAATTGAGGGAACCATTAGTTTGTTCTAATATAATTTAAAAAAAAAGTTTCACAAGGGGTGCCTGGGTGGTTCAGTTGGTTGAGTGTCAACTCTTTATTTCAGCTCAGGTCATTATCTCAAAGTCCTGGGATCTAGCCCTGTGTCTTGCTTCAGCGGGGAGCCCATTTGGGGATTCTCTCTCTCCCCACCCCTGCCCTGCTAGTGCTCTTTCTCTCAAGTAAATAAATAATAAATAATCTTAAAAAAAGTTTCACAAACTTTTTTTTTTTTTTTTTTTTTTTTACGAATAATGAATAACTTTCAATGTGCCTTCACATTTTGAAGAAACGTCTATTGAGTTTTGATACTGGGATTGTGGATGGCTGTCCTATCCAGACACGAGAGAGACAGATTCAAAATGCAAATTTGGATTTGTTACCTTTTCAGAAATCGTTCAGTCATCTCCTATTATATCTATGCTTCCTAACGTGTCATCAATGTCTTATCCCCCTGTCCATCTCTTTGCCTTCATCTTTCACCTCTCTCCAATACATGTATGCCTTTGCTTCAGTAATTTGGTAGTAGTTGGCTGCATGCATTATGCTGTTTTGCATCACACTTTGTTCATGTTCTTCCCCAATCTAAAAAGTCCTCCCCAAACCTGTGTAACTTCATTAATTTTTCCTCAACCTTTGAAATTTGGCTCAGGCATCAACTGCTACCTAGTACTTTCCTTAATCTTTTGTGGCTAGGTTTTATGTCCCTGTGCTTTCATAGAAACCTGATTATACTTTTGTCACTGAGCTTTCCATAGTTTATTGCTGTTATCTGTTTGCGTTTCTGTCTTCCTCACTAAAATACAAACTGTGCAAGAACAGGAACCATGTCATACTGAATATTGATCATTACATGCCTTGTGTTTAGCAAAGTGCCTGACATATAATAAGAACTTGAATTGAATCGAACTGTTGTAAAGTTGGGGAAATTATTTGAAAGGCCAGATAGCTGGATTAGGGAGGGTGAGAATGCCAAGTTTTGGAATTTAGGCTACATGCAATGAGAAGACACTTTGATTTTGTGACTTTGTCCTATGCATTTAGAAAGTGCTCTGCTCATGTTTAATTTCTTCAACTATCTGAGGGGGCAGGGATTATTGACATTTTCTAAATATTATGTAAATAACTGATGCTCAAAGACGAGAAGTAACTTTCTCAATATCAGAAAGCTGGCAAAAGATGGAGTGGTGTTTTAAGCTAAAATCTGTCTGGCTTTAAATTTCTTTTACATCATGTTGAACAATATAAAGGAAGTAAGGGATGCAAATGATTATTTGATGCAATCAGTCACTCACTGATTCCTCACCAGAACACTTAGGTTGCTTTTTTAAAACTTATACACATTATAAGTGAGCCCCGTTTTTCTCAATTCTATGGCACTTCTTTGGCCTACTAGAATCATGCATCCATCGAGAGAGCCAATATAGCACACAGCCTATTACATTAGGTGCGATGCCATTCAAAGTGCGGCCGGCAAATACTTCTGCCAAAGGAAATTTCAGTATAAAAGTGCTGCTGCAGGCTATTGAGCTACCCATTTGTAAGAGCTATCTGAAGTCATTTTTCTTTTCATTCTGTATCACCAGAGGTGGCTAATCCTTTGGTTCCTGTATTGTTTTTCTAGACATTCTTCTTAGAATAGTAAGCTCACACAGTGGTTGCCTGGAATGTTCTCAGCCGACCTCTTGTGCTGTTCTGCTATGATCACTTCTTGATGATGTCAAGAGATAAAGAGTGAAACCCGTGAAAATGACCATCTGAGTGAAAATGACCTTGTGACGTATGAGCTAAGTCAAACAGGGTTTGTTTTAAACAGACTTCCCAGAAACCTGTGAGAAACTTGTATAAGCCACAATTATTTTCTTAAATTTGAGTAAGCAAAACTGAGTTTAGGTCCTGCTTTGATATATTCCTGTATTTCTCCTTTCATAGCAGTTATTACCCATTTATTTATTTATTTACTTGTTTAATCTCTTTGTTACCTCCTGGATTCTCAACTCTATAAGTACAAAAATCTCATCTGTCTTGAGAGCTTTCATCTCACATGCTTCGTGGTGCAGAGTAAGCAATTAAAAGATAATGAATGTATAAATGACCAAATTATGAAAATTCAACTTTTGATTATACTAACCAATTATTTGATGATTGAGTTTTCCCCTGTGTTACAAAACAAAACATAATCACCTATGTCCTTTAAAAGGGGGCTTCTCAGACCTTCATGTATATCTGAATCACCCCAGGATCTTGTTAAAATGCAGAGTCAGCTTTAGCAGATCTGAGGAAGGGCGTTTCTAACAAGCTTCTGAGTGTTGCCACAGTGCTGGCCCTCAGATGACATTTTGAGTAGCAGCTGTTAGAACACTTCAACCATCATCTGGTATCCTCATGGTACCACTTCTTCGATTTTATCTATTTGCTAGCTGGCACCTGACCTTCCATCAGAAATTCATTAGCCATTTTTAGATAGGATCTATCTCTGTGACTCCTCAGTCTGGAGGATACTACATGGGGACTTCCTCTAGAAGCAACTCAATCGCAAGTGATTCCCTTGGAGTATCTGCCCTGTGACTTTTGATTTAGAACTCAGATCTGAAATCCCCATTTAGTGTGTGTGTGTGTGTGTGTGTGTGTGTGTGTGTGTGTGTGTTTGTCTTAATACAGATAGTGTGGGTTTCTCTTGTCAGCAGATACTCAGGTCTGGCTTTTTACCTTGTCAGCTGCTTTGCAGGACCTTCCAAAATAAAATTTGTGTGCATGCCATGGCCCATGTTTTATGTCAGATCATTCTTAAAATGTCCTACTAAATGTCACAAAGATCTATCCAGATATGTTAGAATAATATAAAAATCAACAAATCAGTTCCATACATGCAAATTTAATTTATGAAAATTCTTTTTCTGCACAATGGGCATAAATTGGCATCATGGGTTACTGTGAAGAATAAGGAAGATAATACATATATAATGTCTAGCTAAGCTATGTAATAAGAGCTCAATAAAGGGAGCTATTAGAGTATTTTTAACCCTGGCTATTGTTTAATTTTACTGCCCTGAGTTGTATACAGTGCTACACAATATAGGAATTTCATGGATTTGTGGACAAAAGAGCTTTTTTTTTTTAAAAAAAGATTTATTTATTTACTTGAGAGAGAGATCAGGGGAAGGGGAAGAGGGAAAGACTCTCAAGCCAACTTCCTGCAGAGCATGGAGCTCAATCGGGGGCTCAATCCCATGACTCTGAGATTATGACCTGAGCCGAAACAAAGGACACCCAACCGATTGAGCCACTAAAGCTTCCCAAAAGAGCAGTTTTAATATAAACTAGTTGAAAACTGAGAAGTTCTATTCCCAACCTCAACCTGAATCCAGGCTATTTACTGACCGCCTTCTATTTCATTTTTAATAGAAGAGGAACAAACTCTCAAATCACTAAATTTCAGCCAAGCTTTTTTCTTTTTTTAACCTTAACAGTCATTTAAGAGATGACATTCTTCCCCTCCCCCCAAGTATTTTCTGAGCTTCGTCAACTCTGTTTTTACAACTGCCTGTTGGTGAGGCACCTTTTTTCTTATGTTTTCTATTTTTGACATATGCTCTAATTTTGTAACTTCTACTCCTTTCTTAACTTTGTCTCATTTTTAATATTAGGTTACAGTTTTTTTTTCTGCTTTGTAGCCATATTTTACTGTGGTTCTTTCATTATCTGTTGGCACATTAACCAGAACTTTTTGCTTTTGTTCGAGGATACAATTTCATGGGTTTGGATGGCAATCCTTTTCTTCTTTTCATGTTTAATGAGATGGGTTTTCCTGTATTCTCAGGAGTAGGCTGCTATGCAGGGGTTGGAGTGGGCCAAGGCAGCTTTTTCAATTTTACTGCTTTAAAGACTTTCTCTTCTGTTGTTAATACAAAGCATTCAAAATATGGCTTCTCTCTGTAAACATCAGACTTGAGATCCACCTTCTTGACACTCTCAGGGTCTAGTAACTGAAACTTCAGTGTTCCTGACCTGTTCAATTTGGATTTTATTCCCTGCAGGTTTTTTCGCCCCTCAGTGTGGGTTTCTGTCTTTTTGGCAGGGAGATTATTCTGGGTATTTCTGGGGTGCTTAAGCGTTTTGGCAACCATAGTACCTACCAGTCTTTCTGGAGACCCAGCTGGAGTCCACACAGTCTTCTGGTTGTCAGGAGGTATATTTGCTAATTGGTACAGTCAGAGTAGAGTTCTAGCTTTTTTTTGCGGTATTTCTTGGAAATAAAATGAAGTTTGTGGGCATCTTTAGATCCTCAGAATTGTCTATATTTTCCCTCCACTGTTTCTGCAAAGCTGCTAAATCCATGCAGATTTGGCTTTTCTTGCTCATGCTCTGGGTCATTGCAGAAGATGTTTATGCTATCCTAACTGTTTTGTCAGGATTTTTTTTTTTAAGGTTTTATTTATTTGAGAGAGAGTGAGAGAGATCACAGAGAGAGAAGAAGGTGGAGAAGGAGAAGCAGACTCCCCACAAGCAGAGAGCCTGACACAGGGCTCAATCCCAGAACCCTGAGATCATGACCTGAGTGGAAAGCAGATGCTTAACCCACTGAGCCATCCAGATGCCCTAAATGTTCTGTCAGTTTTTGAGAGAGAATTGAAGAGTGATCTATGAAATAAAATCGTCTGGGGAGCTACTTAAAGATACTGGTGCCTGCCACTTGCCTCCAAGATTCAAGTAGTCTGAAGTGGAACCCAGGCATTAGCATTTATAAATCTCCGTAGCAGATTTTGAAATGCACCCTAGCAGGTAGCTACTGCTCTAGGTCAGTTCCATCATTAGTTTTTGATTCAAGTGATAGTTTGTCTCGCCGGCCCACAAGGCAGACTGGGACAACTAGAAGTGATTCTTTTAATACAAATGTAGAATTTCCTTTTCTCATATAAATGTGAAATTGAAACCTTTTCTCTCAAAACATCATTATGTATTTCCTCTATTTTTGTTGTTGTTGCCATCAGAAAATATTTTGAGAACTTAAGGGCTTTTATCTTGGTGTAATGTGGATATAGAAAAATTTCTATTCTAGTTAAAATTGGTCCAAACTCAAATATTTTTAGAAAATATTTTTTCATGCTCTTAACTGTATTCGAAGAATTGTTAGATTTTTAGCTTCTCGAGGGCTGTTTGCTTAATTAAAACAGTGTCCTCACAACACAACAAATAGCATTTTATTATTTTTATATATATAATTAAAATTTCCCCTCTCTATTTAGGAATTAAATTTCCTTAAGGGAAGTGATAATATTTATCTTCATATGAACTTTGGTACTTAGAAAATATGTGGCATGAAGTAATGTAGAAATCAGTTGAAGATGTGAAACTTCATATGAAATGAATGATTAAAATGCCAAAATTCACCCAACAGTTTTTGTGTGTGTGTGTACCAATTGTGCAAATCAATAGCTACTTAGGATATGTGCTGTTTAAGAGTTGAATTTAATAACTTTGTTAGATTCAAACTATATGCATTTTTAGAGACAATACAGGGTTGCCTCTAAGGGATATGTGTTGTTTGTAAGAGTATGTGCTTATATTGCAAAGGTTTATAAAATAACTTCAAGAGAAAAACAGAGTGTAAAGAAGCAAATTTAAAAAATTAAGATAAAAAAATTAAGAGAACAATGTTTAAAATTAAAGGATGGATTTTGAGTGTGCTCTTTAGTAGAGACTGGGTTACTGTCCATTTCTCTGTGCACTGATTATGTGGCTGTAAATCTTTGATTTCATCTTCTTACACACGTTTATTCTTTTGTCTTAAGTTATTATATATATGATGTATATATATATGATATATTCACAAAATATATATTTATTCCTATAAGATGAATTGGTTGTACAACAAGCAATAGTGCATTCTATTCATACATTCAGGTTCTTTTTCTTCAAACTACCATGGTGTAGTAACCATGTGTTCTTATACGTAGTCAAACATCTTCCCATCTCTGTAGAGTGAGGCAAAATGAAGACCAACTAAACTGATCAATCCAGCAAGGGGAAAACAAAATTTTTTTAAAGGTTTTATTTATTTATTCATAAGAGACATGCAAAGAGAGGCAGAGACACAGGCTGAGGGAGAACCAGGCTCCCTGCTGCGAGCCTGATGAGGGGGCTTGATCCCAGGATCCTGGAATCAGGACCTAAACCGGAGGTAGACTTTGAACCACTGAACCACTGAGGCACCCCTAAATTTTGAATTTTAAGACAAGTTTTGTTTGCTTTGAAATATGACACAACACCCTAGTTTGAAAGAGGGTATATTTGAGGTTGCTAAAAACAGCTTTACTATACGAGACAGATTAGCTTGGGGTTGTAGAGGGAGACATGGGTGTTGTGCGGATTACACAGACATGAGATCACATTATTTACATTCACTTTCCATTATTTTTACAAATCATGAATTTAAATACGAGGTTATCAATGTGGCTTGGCTCTTTTTTTTTAATGATTTATTCATATGTTCACGAGAGACACAAAGAGAGAGAGAGAGAGGCAGAGACACAGGCAGAGGGAGACGCAGGCTCCCTGCAGGGAGCCCGATATGGTACCGGTTCCCAGGACCCTAGGACCACGACCTGAGCCAAAGGCAACCACTGAGCCACCAGGTGCCCATGTGTGTTGGTTCTTAAGGCACATTTAAAAAAATCAGTGGCAGAGTGTGTTTTATACTCTTCAGGTTCCCCAAAGGAGGTACTCTGTATAATTTAAATTATGGTCCAATACAAATAGAAAAGGTAGCACAGGTGTGGAGTGGCTCATTACTTTAAATGGTGGCCCTCTTTATGTTAATAAAATATAAAGCTGTCCCTCTTCTCCCTCTTCTATTACAGAAAGCATAGCCGTGAGTTTCCTTACTGGTCAGTGCTTGTTTAAGCAAATGTCAGGAGTGATCTTGATTCAAAATTTAGCATAAAACACTGTATTAGAATTGATTACCCCAGAGGCTATAAATACAAAATATCTGACAAAGGCCCTGACAAACAAGAAATTTATCAGAAAGCAAGCCAATTGTAGATCACAAGTACAAATCAGCAGCACTGCTTTGTTGAGCTGTCTTTCTCTGTTGAATAGAGATAAGATTGATTGGTGCAACCTTTGGCAAGCTCCTTAGGAAACAATAAAAACACAAAAAGTAGTGACTGGATGGGGCATAGTATAAACTTACAGTTTGGGAATTTTGCAAAAAAAAAAAAAAAATCGGGGAAAAGTCAGTGAGAAAACTATTGATAGGGAACTAGCAGATGGTATGCCAAAGAACTCTTGTCATTTATCACATTGACTGTGATTATCTTTTTGCCTTGCTTACCATAATTAGAAATGGAAAGTGATTTTTTTTTTCCTTCTGGAAGAAAGTTCTTGTTTTTCTAATATAGAATGTTAAAATGACTAGGTTATAGATACTTCATTAACATTCCAAATATTTTACTTCTAGTTCTTTTATGTGAGAATCTTCAATGTGGTTACATTAGTAAACTAATCACAGGCTATAAAATAGTAAAGAAACTTTTAAATCAATTTAAATAAAGCAGAATGGTACATTGTAGTTTTCTGATTGATGGATAATAGCGAATGGTTGAGAAATGGGAGACAACTAGAAAATACTTTAAAAATGTCATTTTTTTTAGACTGTAATCATTCAGAACATATACTTTATTTTTATTATCCAAAATATAAAAAGGAACCAAAAAGAATTTGTATGTGGCTAGAGGTCTTTGCTTGATTGGATTTTCCTCTCTGGAGGAAGAATAATCTATGCATTCTAAAATTGCAATTCCATGAAGCAAGATGATCATCAAGGTACATGAATTAAATCAATATTTTAATTTTCAAATACATTATAAATGTCTAGGAAATATATGTTTAGGAAAATTATTTTTAAGACATATTTGCAAAGCAAGTCTTGAAGATTTATATCAATTTTGTCATAAATTGTTACACGGAAAATTGATGACTGAAAGTAGCCCAGTCATTTCTTTCCATTAAATGTCATAGAAAAATATATCAATTTTCCAAATGTCTTTACTTATGTTACTTAATGAAAACAATGATATGACATTGTGCATGCTACTTAGGTGTGTAGGCTCTATGTTCTCATCCGAAAAATGGGACCCATTAATAATGTCAGCCTTATGAAGATTCAATGCACGTAACATATTTAGTATAGTACCTGGCATAATACAATAATTTATGGTTCTTACTATTTTAGTTTTATTTCTTTGGATCTTAAGATTTAGCAACACTACGTGGAAGAGAAACCTTGATTATTTAAAAAAAAATTGTAGGAAGAACACAGATTTGATCTAGCTACTTTTTCTGTTTAAAACTTAATTTTCCCCAGGCTCTTGTTAAATACTGTCCCAGTGAGGAGCCTGCCATTCCAGGCACTGCACAATGATCCCAGTCTGCTTCTCCAGGCTCTTCCTCCGTGGTACACCTCCCGTCTACCACACATTTGCATCCTGTGCAATTCTATCTTTCAGTATGAATAACTCACTTTTGATAAACACATACTCTCTATTTCTAGCACCATTGCCTTGCTCTTGTTGTGTTCTTTGCTGAGAATATCCATTTCCAGGTTTCTATAAGCTTAAATCCTTACTAATTGTTAAACTCCTTTTAAGATCCAATCTTTAAATTTTCTATGATACTTCTCCCACTTCTCTAGCTGCCATGATGGGGGAAAAACCCTCCCTCCTTTGACTTAGAAAATTCCATCTGTTTCTCTTATATATATGCCCTGTCTTCTTTCTTCCATTTACCTGAAAAGCAGGGCCTCATCCATCTGTATATTCCCTCCCCAACACAGCACCTTGCACAGAGGAGACACTCTATATACACTTACTGAATGAATGGATATTGCATCATGATGTATTTAAAATCAGTAGTTATTTGCTATCACTGATGGTAACTACTTAAAATATGTTTAAAAAGTTCTAAAGAGTGAAGAAAATTTTTATTTTAATAGTTACCGTTGTACATTTTGTAAAAGTTCTAAATCTCCTCAGGGTAACCTAGCCTTAATTTGGAAATAGAGACTTGGGTATAGATAGACATAGAAGTTGAATATTTATCTTTGCTGATTGTAGAGCGCCAATCCTGGTCATTCAGATTTCAAACTTCTTTTCCTTTTTGTCAAAAATATTTGTTGGCCTGAATTATGTAAATAATTGCAAAATTCTTCATTTCTCATGATTTATTTCAATTACCGATCCTACTCAGTTTTCTGATCCTCTTTCTCTGGCAGACAGTAAATTCTCTCACCTGGGCACCTTGGTGGCTCAGTTGGCTAAGTGTCCGACTCTTGTTTTGGCTCAGGTCACGATCTCAAAGTTGTAAGATAGAGCCCCACTTTAAGTCTGGCACTGAGTCCCACGTTGGACTCCATGCTTGAGATTCTCTTCCTCTCCCTCTTACTCTGCTGCTCCCCCTGTTTTCTCTTTTGTTCCCCCAAATAAATCTTAAAAAAAGGTACAAATTATTTCACCTAAAAAAACCATTTTAGTGTCAGTTATCATATTATAATATGGCCTAAAAATAACCCTACTCCTGTCTCATGAACTGATGACCTTGTTGCAGATAGAGAGCAACCACATACCAACTCTCCTAGTGATCAGTCTGGTTACCATGCTTACAGAGTTTCCAAGAGCCTGGTCACATGTGATTCAGGATAATAATGAAAATGATGATGAAAATATCTTATACATGTTCTTTAAAAAACAAACAATGTTTCTATATTTGGCGTGGTACAGACAAAAGAAGATACTGAGTTTTTTGTCCATTTTACCTTTTCATTTGACTACGAGCTTTCTTCATTATCAGGAAATACAAAATACACACAGAAATGTGAGGCTCAGTCAACTCCTTGAGCACATCTGCTGAGCAGTGTGCTAAATCATGTCATTCATGAATACATTCATTTATTCTTTGAGAACTTACTTTGTGCCACATGATATATTTTTTAAAGATTTTATTTATTTATTCATGAGAGACACAGAGAGAGAGAGAGAGAGAGACAGAGGCAGAAGGAGAAGCAGGCTCCATGCAGGGAGCCCGATGTGGGACTCGATCCAGGACTCCAGAATCACACCCTGGGTGGAAGGCAGATGCTTAACCCCTGAGCCCCCCAGGCGTCCCTACATGATATTTTAAATACGTTTAAATAAAGATATTTTTATAAAAAATTCTATTGAATGAGATTCATTAATGTTTATTGATTTGATTTTTAATGTTACTTTACTGTTTTTCTACTTTTTTCTCTCCAGCTTTGTTGAGATGTAATTGACATATAACATCATATAAGTTTAAGGAGTACAATGGTATGATTTGATATATGTATACATTAAAAGATAAGGTTAGTTAGTACATTCATCAATTCACATAGTTATGTTTTTCCCCCAAGAATCTTATATCATCTTTTTTAACCTTTGTGCTGTTATGCTATTACAGTTGAATAAAGAAAAGGGAATTTAACTATAAAAAAAGATTACTCAAAAGAAATCAAAGAAAAAAAAATCCTAAGGAAATTGAATTGAATGAAAACTGTGAAAAGAGAAGAGTATTCGTGTTATAATGTAATTGGCCTAAATTATATTAGGTCACCCCATTTTGATGGATTAAGACAAAAATTACTAGTAATTAACAGATAATTATTGAACATCTATCTTGTACAAAGAACTATAACATGTTGAAGGCCTATGGAGAAATAAGGTGAAAAAAGAAATAAGGTGGAAAAGGATTATAATTGGCGTTAGACATAGACAACTAATTTGGGACATATTTGGAATAATGAAAGAAAAGCAAGAGAATACACATTCATTAGAGGGACAGAAAAGCTGGAGGACGGATTGTTCGGGAAGATGTCTTGCATGTGGAGACAGAGGGGAGAAGGAGAGAGAAAACACAAGAATACAGCACTAAGAGGAAGACATTAAGGGGACTAGAAAGATAGGAAATGAATCAAATTAAAATAGCTTCTGAAAGCCTAGGGAGGCCATAGGCAGCTTAGGGGATGGTGTATTTGTTTTTTTGTGAGAAATCCATCGATTAAATCTTTTTGGGGAGGGACTCCTGGTGGCTTAGCGGTTGAGTGTCTGCCTTCGGCTCAGGGTGTGATCCTGGGGTTGGGATCGAGCCTCACATCGGGCTCCTGTGGACAGCCTACTTCTCCCTCTGCTTGTGTCTCTGCCTCTTTCTCTCTTTGTCTCTCATGAATAAATAAATAAAATCTTTAAAAAAATCTTTTTTTGGTGGGGGAGCGGAGAAGATATTGAAGCTGTCAGCTTAGTATTTGGAAGTCAGAACTCAAGCTCTCTTGGTCAGACAGGAAGCCCCAAGCAGTACACTTTTGTCCTAAGTGAACTAGAGGATTCTTGGTGTCATTTAGAAAACTAGGTAAACCACGTTATTTGTTCACTTGGTACATAAGCTGGTTACAATATTGCCTGAAATTCTAATTGAAGACAGTTTTAGGACTTAGGAGAGAGAATGAGGGGCAATAAAGATTGTGTGGAGTGTGTCTTTTAAAAGTGGTCCAGAAATCTTTCCTGATTCTATCTAAATAACTTTGGCTCTATAAATTCTTAAAGGAGCCCATTCATTTTTGGGCTATGACTGCATAAGCTTACATAAGACTAAATTCCATTAAATTATTTTCTGAAAGCTAAATCAACATTGTTTACAGTGGATTTGCTCTGTGATGTATTCAAACACAAGGCTTCTGCCAAGTGTTCTTGCTACCATATGTACACCTATTAATTAACTCCTTGTAAATGTCTTTGGTATTCCCTTGGGTTTGCTGCAGTTTGCTGTTGAAGCATCACTTTTGCCACAAATCCTGCTTCTCTCAGTTTTAAATATGGAGATGGAGTTCTTAGATGCCCCAATAAACAGCACTTTTCTCCCATCCAACTTTGTAACCAGTTGAGAAAGAGAGATGGAAATCAGACAAATAGAGGTCAGTGTATCAACGTAAATACTGGTGAAGCTAATGCTGAAGGGCATGGTTTATCGTGAGGGCCAAATGGGACTTGCTAATACTTCCTTCCTGAATTAGAAAAACATACCCATTCACATATAATGCAAGGCACTTCTCTGTGCTCCTCAATGAGCATAGAGGAGAATAGAATATGCAGTCTGCAGTCACACCGCAAGAGAGAGAGGAAGGCTATAGGCTAAGCTCATTCAGCCACTCCTTCCAGCTTCATTAATTATTAAATCACCGGGTCACCAGTGGAAAGAGTATGAGGCCAAGAATGTTACTCTAATAGGATCTTTTCCTTCTGGAAGTGGGAGGTATGGGGAATATGCATCTGCCCTGACATTAGAGGTCTATATTGTTGTGTTTAATATATTTTTTAATATATAAATATATTTATTTATATATATAATATATATATACACATTTCTGTGTGTATAATTAATATATTTCCACTCCTTCTGTTTTGTGGAAAACCATTGAGAATATCCACAAAACAATATAAAGATGTTGTCTAATATAACAGATTGCTTTGTCGTTACCGGGAATTCAACTCAACTCTCAATTTGCCTCATTGACCAATTTTGTATGCTAAATATACATTTTTCATAAGTCTAGGGATGTTGACCTTTTCTAGATTATCTCATTCTTTTATTGTTGGGATAACATTTCTAGCTTATGTTCTGAAAGAACGTAGGTTCTTTTTTTTTTTTTTTTAAAGATTTATTTATTTATTTCAGAGAGAGGGGAGAGAGAGAGAGAGAGAGAGAGAGATAGAGAGAGAACCACAGTGGGGCAAGGGGCAGAGGGAGAGAGAGTCCAAAGCAGATTCCACACTGAGCACAGAGCCCGACTACATGGGGCTCTATCCCACGATGTTGAGATCACTACCTGAGCTGAAACCAAGAGTCAGACGTGCTTTACCGACTGTACCACACAGGCCCCGTGATAACTTATGTTCTAAAATCAACCCAAGTTCACCTGCTCAGCTGATATTATGAACAGAATTTATCCTTATGGGACATGAAAACATGATATAAACATGATACGTGTTTTTGATATTATCAGATTGTTCAAAGGTATTTGCATAAGTAGGTACAAATGTTCTTTTGAAGCTACATCTGTGAGGGAGTGATAGTTATGATTATTATTGAGATACATCCATTTTGTGTTTCCCCTGGAATAAACTCTACTATCTGCAGGGGCACTTTCCTTGGGACTCACATGTTCAGCACCTGCCTGTGGTGCTTGAGGACTGAAAGAATACACAGTGCTTGAATTAGTACTTTAAGACAGCAATGGCATAGGTATTGTAGCCTTTAGCTTAGGTTCAAACTCAGCTTTGCTACTTTATTTTTCATACTTTCCTTGGACAAGTTCCCTCATTTCTCTTTGCTTTGGTTTCTTTATCTGCAAAATGGAAATTCTAATAGTATTATATTTTAAGGTAATATCAATTAATATTTTATATACAAAAACACTTGTTAAGCACTACAAATTTTAGCTAATATTTTTGTCATCCTTGTGAATGTCAGAGAGTGGCAATTTCTAAATCACTTTTACTTTTCTGTGAATATCTTGGTCTTCACCTGACAAAACCTGATATAGAGGAAAGCCTGCCAGCTGGCTTGGGCCATTAGCTCTGCTCTTTACTTTCAGTGGCTTCTTCTCATCTTCTATCCATGTAATTAAGATGCTCCTGTCTCTTTGTAAAATAAAAAAGGAAACTTTTGATTCTTCCTTCCTTTCCAAGTATGAATCTCTTCTACTTTAGAACTGGGACATTCACTTCTCTTTTTCTTTTATAAATCCTCAGTTTCTAATTTAACTTGAACTTCACAAATACTTTTTGAACATATGCTTGACACTACAGGTGGTAATTGGGATACCTTGGTGAGTAAGATACATGCAGACTTTACCTGAATGGAAATTCTGCCTCTACCATTGTGCAGAAACTTCTCTCCATAAAGGTCACAACCATCTCCTAATTGGAGAATTCGATGGCCAGTTCTCCCTCTGTGTATTATGTAGCAATAGCTCTAGGACATTTGAGATAGATGGCATTCTTGAAACTGAGCTCTCCCTTGATCTTCACGCCGCCACGCTCTCTGGGTCATTCCCTACATCTTAGGACCTCCAAATTAGTTTCCTTAAGTTCCTCTTTTTTTTTTTTAAAGAAAAGTAAATATTTATTTATTATTTATTTATTTATTTATTTATTTATTTATTTATTTATTGAGAGAGAACACATGGTGGGGGGAGGGGCAGAGGGAGAAGGAAGACGAACCTCAAGCAGACTGCACTGAGCATGGAGCTTGATGTGTGGCTCAATCTCCCACTTATGGGATCTTGACCCCAACCAAAACCAAGAGTCAGTCTCTTAACTGCCTTCTCCATCCAGGTGCCCCAAGTTCTGCTTTTTTTTTTTTTTTTAAAGATTTTTATTAATTATAAGAGAGAGAGAGAAGGGGAGAGGGACAGAGGGAGAAGCAGACTCCCTGCTGAGCAGGAAGCCCAATGTGGGGTTTTATCCCAGGACTCTGAATCAAAGGCACAGGCTTAACAGACTGAGTCACCCAGGGACACCTCAAGTTCCTCTTCTTTTATTATACTTTATACTTTTTTAATTACATCCCAGAATTTTGTCTTTGGTCCTCTTCTCTTGGAATCTCCAGAGTAGCATTTTTGGTTGCGTGATCTGTTAAATTCCAAAGTTCAGAGTCATCAAATTCAAACATGCTCAGCATCTCCCTTTCTCTCAGTTTTGCTCCTATCTGGCATTTGCTGTTTCACTTAAAAGCATCACCACTGATCCTTCCATTTCTCAAACTTGTAACTGGGAATCCTCAGTATTTCCTTCTCACAAACCATGCACAATTGATCTAGTCCCACTGCGTTTACCTTCTACATACCTCTTTAAACTCCATTCTCCCACCCCATTTGTCTACTTTTGTGTAGACTTTCCTTTCCTCTAAACCATTCAGCTACGCCAGGTCTACTTAATTGACAAATCAAGCTACATAAAAATGGAATCTTAACCTTTCACAATCTGGCGTCAGTTTTCTTTTAGAATGATAGTATTGACCACTTCTCTCTCATTCCAGATGCCATGGACTGAATTGGACTCTCTCCTTCCCAAATTCATATGTTGAAGCCCTAACCTATGTGAGGGCTGTATTTGGAGGTAGGGCCTCTAGAGGGTAGATAAAGGTTAAATGAGGTCATAAAGGCCCAGATCCAAAAGGATTGGTGGCCTTAAAAGAAGAAAAGAGAGAAGACTCGCTCTCTCTCTCTGCCATGTGAGGACACAGTTGGAAGGCATCCAGTTGCAAACCAGAAACCTGGTTCTCACCGGGAACCAAATTGGCTAGTCCCCTGATCTGTGACTTTTAGCTTCTAGAACAGTGAAAAAAAATAAATTTCTATAATTTAATCTACCTAGTCTGAGATATGCTGTTATGGTAGCTGCAACAGACCAATATACTAGTTAAGCTCAAATTTTTATTTCTGACCATTATTATTGGACAATACCATATCTTTGCACCCTCTCTTCCCTCTGTCCAGAATTTTCTTCTCTGCTTTCATATGTAGAACATTCTCATCTTCTAAGAGCAAGCTCAGTTATTTCTTCCTCTCTTTTTCCTAAATGTCCTCACATTCACAGAAGTGGTACTAGTAACATTTACTTTCAGAAGGCATACACTTCTATTAAAGCAATCACAACATCGTATTTTTATATTTCTCTGCCTTAAGAGTAACCTTCTCAACAGCAAAGAAATAAACAATCCAATCATGAAATGGTCAAAAGACATGAAGAGAAATCTCACAGAGGAAGACATGGACATGGCCAACATGCACATGAGAAAATGCTCTGCATCACTTGCCGTCAGGGAAATACAAATCAAAACCACAGTGAGATCCCACCTCACACCAGTGAGAATGGGGAAAATTAACAAGGCAGGAAACCACAAATGTTGGAGAGGATGCGGAGAAAAGGGAACCCTCTTGCACTGTTGGTGGGAATGTGAACTGGTGCAGCCACTCTGGAGAACTGTGTGGAGGTTCCTCATAGACCTGCCCTACGACCCAGCATTGCACCGTTGGGGATTTACCACAAAGATACAGATGCAGTGAAACGCCGGGACACCTGCACCCCGATGTTTCCAGCAGCAATGGCCACAATAGCCAAACTGTGGAAGGAGCCTCGGTGTCCATCGAAAGATGATGGATAAAGAAGCTGTGGTCTATGTATACAGTGGAATATTCCTCAGCCATTAGAAATGACAAATACCCACCATTTGCTTCAACATGGATACAACTGAAGAGTATTATGCTGAGTGAAGTAAGTCAATCAGAGAAGGACAAACATTATATGGTCTCATTCATTTGGGGAATATAAATAATAGTGAAAGGGAATAGAAGGGAAGGGAGAATAAATGGGTAGGAAATATCAGAAGGGGAGACAGAACATAAAGACTCCTAACTCTGGGAAACGAACTAGGGGTGATGGAAGGGGAGGTGGGCGGGGGGTGGGGGTGACTGGGTGGCGGGCACTGAGGGGGGCACTTGATGGGATGCGCACTGGGTGTTATTCTGTATGTTTGCCAACATTGAACACCAATAAAAAATAAATTTATTATAAAAAAAGAGTAACCTTCTTAAGCCAAGAAAAACTCCATTCTTCTCTATATTTCCATGGCTAAGCACACTGTTTTGATAATGAGTAAATACTTTTGAATGAACTAAGCATTGACAAATGAACAAGAAATAGAGAGGCCGAATGAATTCTCCCAAACCACTGGTACTGACTTAGGTGATGAAATAGTGTTCCCTGGAGTATATATTCTTTCTGAGCTATCTGTTTACTAATATCTTCAGTAATTATTCATTATCGGACTTTTACCTTGTATCATTAACTTTATTCTAAGTGGGGTAGGGAGGGAGCTGGTGAGTCAGAAATAAGGGGAAAAATGTGCTCTATAAGTAATTAGGTTTTTGTTTTGTTTCTTTAATTTTGTTTCTTCAATATGTTTAAATTAATTAATTTTCAAGGGAGCGAAAGTCTAACCATCTATTCTAAGCACAAGACCTTCCAATGAGGACTTAATGTGCCACATTTCTACAGGTTTCAGAGAATAACAATAAGTTTATTATTAAAATACTTGAAATTCTCTTCTTTGGTAGCAGAGATCTTCAATTTATGCCATGGAAAGGACCAATAATCATAATCATAGTTATAACTATAATAATTACAGAAATTTAGAGTTTTGAAAGAATATTTTCAATGATGGCAATAATTACCAAAATGATTCTGGCTAAAGACAAAAATATAATCTTAATATTAACAGCTTTAGAATAAGCCAGTCAATGCAATTTCATGTTTTTAATGGGCTATAAGGAAATAATAATAATATATCATTATATTGGTTTTGAATTTTAACCTGATGTAAATTGCGCTAGCATTTTATAATATAATGTTATAAATAGGAACTTTTGTTGTGTCTTCCTATCTCAGTTCTAATGAAATTTGTGACTCTAATAACAATAACTATAACATTAAAGTTTTATTGTTAATATTTGCATCAATTTGTCAGATTTTACAAACGTGCGAAATAATAAATTTTAGAATTTAACATGTAGAACTTGAGGAAGTTTTAGCAATTATTTAGTCCAAACAACCTATCGTATAGATGAAGAAACTATCCTTAGTAAGAATTTATATACACAGGTAGTCCATGGAACAGAAGAGACTCTTCTTTAGCCTTTCAGTACTATTGTGCAAGAAGGCACTGCCAATACTCAGTTATAATCATTCTTCACAGTGAATGAAAATCAAAGTGTGATAGTGGAAAGGATGCAGGGTGTGAGTCCAGCAGTCCTGGATTTGAAGGTGGCCTGTGTGCCTACCTTGCTGTCTCAGAGGCTTGGGAAAATGACTTATTTTATCCTCTCCATCGTCACTTGTGAAGTAATAACAGTAATTCTATCTTGCTGTCATGTTCTGCAGTCAAGGAGGGCATGTAGCTTGTGCACCATTGCATTGCTAGAGCCTGACACAGTGCTCCACACAGAGGACCTGCTCAAAAACTGTTTACTGAGTGAGTGAATAGAGAATGAAGAACTGTGTGAATTAGAGAAGAGTATGGAGGTAGAGTGGTTGGTGCAGTAATTCTGTGAGCTGGAAAGATGTCGGTCTGAATCATTATATAGCAAATCTCTTATATTGGTCATTTGTATTATTTCTGGTGATTAACCCGTTGCGACTAATTTATTAGAGCTATATATTTGTCCAATTGCGGTAGGAAGTTTCTTCTGTCTTTCCTACCACTCCTTTTTAAACTCACTCTCTCAAGTTATGGTGTATTTTCTTACCTCGGGATTCACTCCTAGACTGTTTTCCTAGTATTTCCCATCACTTTCTACTGATGGCTACAGAAAGTCCAGCCCACTCTATTATCCCATCTCCAATCTTCATCAAATTTAAAGCACCTCCATTCCCCAGACTGGGTTAACTGAGGACAGGACAACCTGTAATAAGAAAGGATGGTGTGGCCAACTTCTCTACTTTTTCTCCACTTGCTTCCCACTGTGCTAATTTCACTGCCACCCCTACTCTAGAGTCCGGAATTTAGGGGAGGGAGGAAGGAGAGTTAAGAAGGCAGAAAGGGTTTAATTCAACATGTACAGTTACAGCCTAACATTGATACTCCTTGGGCATGGCAGATGGCAAGCTTACTTTTTCTTTTGTGGGATCTTTTTGTGGATTAGAAAATTCTACTACTAGAGTACTCCAGACTCAATTTTATTGATGCTCATAACTCCCTACTTTCCTCCCTCCTCTGCTCCTTGGAGACCTTTGCCCATCTAAATAGACCTCTTGTCGGGGGCGGGGGGGGTGTCTCTATGAAGACAAATAAAAATCAGCTCATTACCATAGGGTCTGCATCTGTACCATTAGTGTATTGGTTTGCTAGGGCCATTACAACGCACCACAGACTGGGTGGTTGAACAACAGAAGTTGTTTTCTTTTTTTTCTTTCTTTTTTAAAAAAAAATTTAATTTATTTATGATAGTCACACACACACACACACACACACACACACAGGCAGAGACATAGGCAGAGGGAGAAGCAGGCTCCATGCACCGGGAGCCCGACGTGGGATTCCATCCCGGGTCTCCAGGATCACGCCCTGGGCCAAAGGCAGGCGTGAAACCGCTGCACCACCCAGGGATTCCCGAACAACAGAAGTTTATTTCCTCACAGTTCTGGAGGCTTAGAAGACTGAGAACAGGGCATTGGCAAGGTTGGTTTCTTCTGGGGCTTCTCTCCTTGGCTTGTAGATGACCACCTTCTTGCGTCTTCACATGATCTTCCCTGTGTGTGTGTTTGTGTCCAAATTTCCCCTTATAAACACCAGTCATATTTCATTAGAATCTATTGTAATTTTAAAGACTCGATTTTCTAGTCCAGTAACATTCTGAAGTTCTGGGGGTTAGGACTTCAACACATGAATTTTGAAAGGACACAATTTATTCCAGAATCCCTATAAATTCACATATTCAGGACCGCTTCACCAGATTTTGCAAGCTCAGGCAGTTACCAGCAAAGCTTTCTCTTATGGGGTTTGGCCACAATCTGTCCCTTCCACTTAAACTTCTCATGTGCACATTGCACACCAGTCCTTATGTCCTTCAAATTCCAGAGAACACATGTCAAGTTTTGCCAGTAGTTCTCTGGTTTTGAAGGGTCTGCTGAGAGTATCTTCTACTCATGGACTGGAAACTCCCTCTTCAATAAAATCCTCCTTCCAGGCATCTTCCATCTCTTCTTTTAAATGCGTGAGGGGAAGGGCGGTGAGGGGCTAATGATGGCAGGACAATACTGGTGTCATTGGCCCCAGTACCTTGACTCCTATCATATTGTTCTTAGCTTTGGCGCATCTGTGGAAACTCTTATACTACTATAAACAATACTTTAGTAAGTACACGTATACTAACATCATTGTGCATATTCATAGTTATTTATTTACTACACACATTTCTAGAAGTCATTGTTTATGGTGTCTTGATAAATGGAACATTTTATTTTTAATGCAGATAAACGTCTTTTTTCACTACGTTTTGTGCTTTGTTGTTTCATTTTAGGAAATCTTTCCTGATAAGAAGCCTAAACATATTTGTATGTATTTTCATCTAGGTGCATTAAAATTTCTGCCTTTAAGATTTTGAAGTATTTAGAGTTTATTATTTCTGTATTTAAGGTATGAGGAGTGCATCTCATTTTTTCACATGCTCACATAATCATTGTCCCAACAGCATCAACTGGATAGACCATTCTTACTTTGCTGACTTCCAGTGCCGTCTCTATCATGTATAAAGTGTCCATACATGCACTGGACTGTTTCTGAGTTTTGCATTCTGTTCCATTGATATTTTTTTGTTCCTCACCTTAGCATCACCACCAGCTGTCATAATTACCATGGCTTTATATTATTCTTGACATCTGGTGAGGCAAATTTACCAGCACTTCTTCTCAATTTAGTTGTTTTAGATATTCTTGATCCTTATCTACTTGATATGAATTTTAGGATCAGCTTTTCAGATTCCACAAAAATTTCTGTGATCCTCCAACCCACTCCTTGCCATTAGCACCAACTGCTCACTGGGAAACCTTCAGTCACTGGAGAAACAGGATATATAGGGAAGCTGATGCAGCAATGACAATGTCTACTTTGATCTCTCTCTACAAGGATCAAGGAGGCTGCTAAACAACATCTTATGCTGTACACTGATGTAGATGATGAAGACTGGCCTGAACTACTAACCAGTCTTGGGTAGTATAACCTAGAGTATATACTAAGGTAGCAATGTACTGACTTTTGTGCTGTTCCCTTATCATCTCTTACCAATTTGAAGGCAGTCTGGACACATTGTATAAAAATAACCCCTGATTTAATCTAGGAATTACTCTGTATGCTAGAATTTTATTGTAAAAAAGCAGCTGCTGAGTCTGGACAGTTATATCTTTAAATATAAATAGACAAAAAAATTGATGACTAACTCAAAAAAAAAAAAAAAAGTCCCGAATGGGGCTCCTGGGTGGCTCAATCAGTTGATTGTCTGCCTTGGCTTGGGTCTTGATCTCAGGGTCCTGAGATGGAGCCTCATGTTGGGCCCCCAGTTCAATGAGGAGTCTGCTTATCCCTCTCCCCCTGCCACTCTGCCTCACTCATGCACGTGCATGCACATGTGCTCACAACACACACACACACACACACACATTCTCTCTCTCTCAAATAAATAAAATCTTAAAAGTTCTATGAGATTTTTTTTTTTGAGATTTTCTTAGGTAATGCATGAAAGATATATTAGGGATGATTGATATTTTTATGAAGTTTCATATGTGAGAATATATTTTTTCTATTTAAACAATCTTTTTTGTGAACTTCAGTGATATTTTAGAAATGTTTTATAATAAAGCTCTCAAAGGTGTCTTGTCAGTTTTTTTCCCCTAAAAACACTTGTCAGTTTTTTTGCCTTATAGGTTGCAAGCTGACGAACTAGCAACATTTATATGAGAAAAAGCTAATAGTGGAACACAGATTTCCTGATCCCTTTCTAGAACATATAGTACACTACCATATTTTAAGCCTTCAGGAGGGTATCATTATATTTAAGTACTAAAAAGTAAGTAAGATGAGGCAGAGGATATTTTAACTCAAGTAGTATAGAATCGATGTCATCAGTGATATCAAAGAAATAAAAAGTGCTTTCCTGTGGATTATGTGTGCACAGGCCTCCCAAGAACAAATGAGAAAACCTTATTAAACATCGTTCACTTGGTGACTTTGCTCTGTGGCTTAGCATGGTGGTGACATCTGTTCAAAAATTTTAAAAGAACAAAAGGAAAGAAAAAAGAAAAGAAAAGAAAGGCAGTTCATGCAGTGCCAAAATCAGTCTTTATTAAGTTAATCTGTAGTCCTGAGAGATATTTCAGTATGTGATATGACAAAGATCTCACCTCAGAAAGACAGGATAAACTTTTGTGTTATGGATTCAGTGGCTCATTCAATAAACATTGATTCAGTGCTGTGTGATCCAGATACTGTACCAGGTACTTAGGGTGCAAAGATGAGGATGCCAGGGAGATAAAACACATTAAGGATGCAGGAACGAGTGATTGGAGCAGTGGGAGCTGTATGTACGGGGCACAGTGGGCATTACCAGAAATGGATGGCCCCTCCTCCTCTGGCTTACCTGAGCAGGGCTGAGTAAATGTCCTTCCCGGATACATGGCTGTGGGAGAAATGCAACGGAGAGGGAAGAATCAGTAGACAAAGGATATCATCTAACCTTGAAGCTTGAAGTGCTCTGGTATGTCCAAGAACTGGCAGTAGTTTTTAAAATACGGAATGTTAGGTGAGAGAGCTTTAGGGAGAATAAAGCTAAAAAAGCCAATTAGATCATAGATGCTTTGTATTCTATTGTATTCTATTCTGGGGACGTGGATACTGTAGACAGAGAAAAACTGAAGGAAAGAACAGGAGTCAGACAAAGCTCACTCTGACTAAAATTAGGACTCCAGTGTCCAGAAGACTGGAAATTGGAGGCGTGGGGACCAGACAATTGCAGTATTGCAAGTAGAGGTAATGTAGGAATGAAATAAAGCAATAGTGGTGGAAATAGAGAAAAAGTGGATGGACTGATGTATCATTAGGTTGGTGGAATCAATAGGACTTATGGACAGTTTATATGTGGGGATTAGGGGTTTAGGGGCTCAGGGACAGCTATAAATATGAGAAAATTCCTGTCTGGCTTGGGAAATTGGGTGAATTGTAGCAGTTGTAGCTCTAGTCATACGACATTATCGCTCATCCACCTAGGTAGATTTGCTTTTATGTGATCAATATAAGTTCCATTGCCCATCAAATAAAATGTAAATTGAATGTAGGCCTTGTCTCGAGATGTTTGTTGTAATGTATTATGAGGATTAAATTTTAGGATTTCCACTTGAAAAAGGTTTCTCGGAACACGTGTGAGTAACAATGAAGTACTGCAGCAATTAGTGTGTACCTGTTAGGATCTAAGGCATAGATCAATATCAATAGCTTGTTGTCATATCTCAATAGACTGCCTCACTTTAAACATTTGTATTTAACTTTGTCATCTAGATATAGACTACTCATCTTGGGTTCTGGGGATTTTCAGGTCTGTATGAACAACTGAACTGGTTCAGAATTGCCTGGAGCAAGATGTAATCACTTTTATGTTTTATTTCCTATCCAAAAATTCAATGAACACCAAGAGAAGAATTTTATGCTTACTTGTCAAGCTGAGAAAAATTAACACTTTGATGTTTCAAGTCTACTGAATTTTCAAAAAAAGATTTATATATTTATGAGAGAGAGAGAGAGACTGATTGTGAGCAGGGGGAGGGGCAGAAGGAGAGAGAGAGAGAGAGAGAATCTCGGGCAGACTCTTGGGTGAGCGCTGAGCCCGACTTGGGGCTCAAGCTAATGACCCTGAGATCATGACCTAAGCTGAAATCAAGTCAGATGGTTAACCGACTGGGACACCCAGGATCCCCTCAAGTCAACTGGATTCTTATGCAGAATTTCTGGCATGCACCTCCGATGAAAAAGAATAGATGCTATGCATTATGTATAACTAACCAAGGTGACTCAGACAGTAAGCTGCTGTGAAAAAAAAAAAAAAACTCAAAAATGAAGCTGCAAAAAACTTTTGACAATCATTTTAATGTCATTAGGTATTTGGAAAGTATTACATATGGATTAAAATTAGGGAAATAACTTTGAAAAATTAAAACTTAGAGGGTGTACTTATGTTGGAACATGGATTTAATTATCTGTTCTTTGCTTTCAAACATATATGAGTATTATTTTCATTACCTTGGAGAGAGGTTACTAAAAATGGTATGATGTCTCATATTTCTCTATTTGCTAGTTACTTCAGTTAAATTGCTATAGTAGAGTTGGCAAATATATTTTGAATTTCTCACTTTAAATGTATTTTTATCAACAATATAATCAGTTTATTTGGTTCTCTTTGTTTTTGTTTTGAAGTTTTCTTGTGGTTTGATTACTGAGAAGATTTTAGTGTTTCATTATCTTTCAAAACTATTTATACTATCAAACTTGGGAAGTTTTGAAGGCATTATATTTTTCTTGTAGTAAGTCTAAGATAATAATCACTTAGGTAGTGAAAGTGGTATGTTTTGATTTGTTAAATTTTTAGTATTCAATTTGTATAGGATCAATGACATTTCTTATTTCGAGGAAGAAGGATCAATGATATTTCTTATTTCGAGGAAGAAGGATCAATGATATTTCTTATTTCGATGTAGTATTTTTCTTATTTTGATTTTTCCTGTAGTAAGTCTAAGATATAATAATCACTTAGGTAGTGAAAGTGGTACGTTTTGATTTGTTAAATTTTTAGTATTCAATTTGTATAGCTTTGGAGGAAGAAGGATCAATGACATTTCTTATTTCGATGGAATGGATTATAATCGTAACCAGTGTTACTTAAGTTCTTGGCTCACTGCTATATTTTCATTGTTGTTCAGTTTTAAATTAGTCATGCAATTGAAATACAATTTGTAAGGATAATAATCGAACATACTGAAACTTGTGAGTAACCTACAAGAGGGTCAAATAAAGGTTTTTGTCGTAACATCAATAGGATATGTGAGTTATAAATAATGCTTTCAGAACTGAATATTGCAAAAAGTCTGTGGTTGTGTATCGGAGAACAAAAAGGTTAAGAAAGCTGAGCCATTGGAAATTATTTCCAAGTTTTATAAAATATGCCATCTTTTTACAAAATCTGTTATTTATACTGCCTCACATTTCATTAATTATTAGAAAATTTATTAGTGTCATCTAGTTAAAAGGAATAGGACTCGTCAAAACTTGAATCTTTGCACAAGGTATTTTGACTAGATAGGTGAAAAAAACAATAATGAAAGGGTAGGACTTTTGAGGTAGCTCAGTGAATCTAATGTTCCTCTAAGACATGTGCTTTAAAGATCTACGTATAAGATGGGTTCATCTTTCATATTCTTTTAAAATTCACAGTGTGCTTTTAGCAATAAGTTTAAAAATATTTTCTTCTTCATGGCAAATTTCTGAATTTGTATGGCTTCTGCTTTACACTCTCCTTCCCCACTCTTTGCTAATTGTTTTGTACCAGAAAGAAACCCATATGTTATAAGACTATTAATATGTTCCTGTTAATATTTCATCACAGCATCACATTTTGTTCTTTGTGCTAGCATAATTTTTAAGGCATTCTGCTATGATGTTAGCTAAACTGCTCCTAACTCTGAGCTTTAAATAGTTTTCACGGTTTGGATACATCATTTGGTGAATATGATGATCTCACTTAAAAATTTTGGAGTTTCCTACAATTTGATATTACACAAATATCTATCAAAACATTTAATTTAACATTTAACAGTCTTTCTCTGCGTGTTTTCACATTCCAAGATCTCTTGACTTGATCTTCTTTATATCCTTACATGTTAGAATATCTATTCTTCTAAGTTTTGTATCGAAGATGCATGTGTGTCTGAGTGTGCTTATATAGATTAACGTATATGTTCTCACAGAAAAAATGAACTTTTTTTCCCTTCTAGGAGAAAAATGTACTTTCCTATGTGGGTGCACTAAAGCAACTTTCAGCAAATTTTCAGAGTTGCTGGGCTGATGGAAGAATCACAAAATATATTAGTACGGGAAGAGGAAAGGTGTTTTTTACTCTCTGCTTGAAAAGTGACAGAAGAAAAGAATCCTTGAGAAATGTGTCAAATAGATCTTTTTTTTTCCCCCTTGTGGAAGAAAAGAGGCTGAAGCTAAAAAGAGAAGGCAGCCTTTGTGAGTTTTACTTGCAAACTGTGCAGCCTACCTAAGGTTTTTGTTCAATCTTAACACATTGAACATCTTGAAGTATCTAAGAATATTGAGAGAGAGAGAGCAGCAGTGGGATCTAAGGTAGAGTATTATTCTAATTATCAGTTCTAAAGTTTAAGTATTTTTTAGTTGCTTAAGAAGTGATTCAAACTTTGAGATACTTCCAGCATTTTTAAAGACTCAAAATATGTATCTATGTGAAAACTGGATCAGTTAGTTGGGCTCCATGAATCCATTCTCACAGGTTCATGAACTGTGGCAATGCTGATTATATCTGCTTCATATTTTCATCATTTCTGTCGTCTGAAGCAATTCAAGCTGGCTGTACGTTCTTTCTTCTGATACTCGGTAGGAAATGTATTGTTACATACCGAGAGACTTCTGCAAGAATGTTGTTAGCTAACAACGTTCTCACTCCCTAAATCTCCTAAAAAATTAGAAACGCACTTTATTGCATGAAATTTGCCTCTCATGTAATCTCATTCAACGTAGCCTCAATATATGACACAGCATATATGGTCAGTAAGTATTTGGGCCGTGATGACAAATAATGTACACGGGGCCCCTAATGGTGATGAGTTCTGATGAAGAATGAGAACATTAAATAGATTTTTAAAAATATTTTATTTATTTATTTGTGAGAGAGAGAGTAAGAAAGAGAGAGCATGCACACATGCACAAGCATGGGGGTGGGGAAGGGGTGGGGAGGAGAGGGAGGTGGACAAGCAGACTCCCATGCTGAGTGCAGAGCCTGATGTGGGGCTCGATCCCACAACCCTGAGATCATGACTTCAACCAAAGAATCAGCAGTTTAACCAATTGAGCCACCAGGTGCCCTGAGAAAATTAAATAGATTTAAATGAATGGATAATTAGTAATGAACTGTACGGGTTGAAAATTCACATTTATAAAAAAATAGGTCCACATGTTTTCTTTTTCCTAATTACCTGATTTTTAAAAAAGATTATTTATTTATTTATTTATTCATGAGAGACAGACAGAGAGAGAGAGAGGCAGAGACACAGGCAGAGGGAGAAGCAGGCTCCATGCAGGGAGCCTGATGCAGGACTCAATCCGGGGTCTCCAGGATCATGCCCTGGGCTGCAGGTAGTGCTAAACCGCCGAGCCACCTGGACTGCCCCAAATACTACATTTCTGCACGAGAAATGTAACTACGCATTTTGGCCTACTGATGTCATAGGAAGAAAACCCCTAAACTTTCTATTTGACTGTGAAGGATGAGTTATGGAAAACATTTATTTTCAATAGATTATGGATCATGTACATTTATGTTCACAACACCAGGATAAAAAAATATATACTTTTAAGTGATCAGAATCTCTCCCAGGGAAAGTCTAGAATTCTTTTTAATACAATAAATTCCAAGCTGCTTACATATGAAGTATATATTTAGTCCCATCTGGTGCCACCACAAATTCAAATAAATGAGCCAGGGTATTTTAAAATCACAAACTGAGATATTATAGGCAAAAAAAAAAAAATTTGTTTCAACTTAATTTTTATAGTAGCCTATCTTTTTCTACTTTAGAATGGTAAAGAAGGTTACATGTTACTTGTTGTACAAGGGTCACCAAATTTGTCCTGTAGGTTATAATCCCAGGACAGCCTTGGGAATGAGAAGTCTGCAGGCTGGCCTGGCTTTTGATACTTCTTTTTGAACAGTGATCTCTTTAGCTACAAAAGGCTTTCAAGAGCTCCTCTGGAAACAAACTCCAAAGACAGAACCTTTCAAAATGAACATTCCTGTCTATCCTAGGGCTAGCCTTTAAGTGAATAAGGCACTCGGGGTGTATTGTAAAGGAAAGCGGATTTTTTTTTTTTTCCAAGTCCCCATCTGAGTGAAATGAAATAGAACTCTGATGAAGGCTGAGGCACTGGTGACAGCATTTCGTCATTAGAAGGGTGCTAAATGGCATGGAAAGCCTGGCTATAAATTCATACTGCTATTCAACTCATGTCACTTTGAAAATTATGTGTAAAACCAGCCCTGGATGTTCAAATATATTTTTATACAAGGCAGATTATTACTCGGGGTTAATTACAAAGATGGGTCCTTTCGCGTGTGAGTCTTCTCTTTAGTGGCTGGCAGGGGGCAGCAGACCACAAAGATAACCTTTACCATGCACAAGAAAATTTTGTTTCTCCATTAAAATAATTCTTGAATTAGTGATGGCATTCCGGAAATAATTGGTCCCAAGATAGGTCATGGAAAAAGTGGCAGGAGGAGTAGAAAATGGAGGGCCTTGAATGCCACCCTAATAATTTTTAGCTTTGCGTGAACTGTCACTGGAGGTTTATAAGGAGGTGGATGACATGACCATCTGTGAGTTGCATATATTAAGATTTGCATTTTAGAAAAATCATTTTTTAAAAGATTTTATTTATTTATTCATGAAAGACACACACACACACAGAGAGGCAGACAGGCAGAAGGAGAAGCAGGCTCCATGCAGGGAGCCCCACGTGGGTCTCGATCCCGGGGCTCCAGGATCATGCCCTGGGCCAAAGGCAGGCACTAAACCTCTGGGACACCCAGGGATCCCAAGAATCATTTTTTAAAGAATTTATTTATGTATGAGAGACATACACACAGAGAGAGGTAGAGACAGAGGCAAAGAGAGAAACAGGCTCCCTGCAGGGAACTTGATATGGGACTTGATCCCAAGACTGCGGGGTCACGCCCTGAGCCAAAGGCACAGATACTCAAACCACTGAGCCACCCGGGTGCTCCTAAGTACAGATTATTGAAAGAGAATTAACTGAACTTGGTACATAATTAAATGCAGTGATGAAGTGTTTAGAATTACTCCTGGGTTTGTGAATGGGGAAAATGGGTAGATCTGACTACAGAATCTGAGATAAGGATTGTGAATGATGAACAAATGTTTAAGTGTGTGTGTGTGTGTGTGTGTGTGTGTGTGTGTGTGTGTGAGTGCATGCACGGGTGTGGAGAAATTATAATTTCTATGGGACACGTAAGTGGAGATATGTAGCAGAATTCTGAAAAAGTGGACCCAGAAAGCAGGAGAATATTATAGACCAGAGAGACAGAGGTTCGTGATCCATAAATACGTTAGTGGTGGTTGGAAGAAGACATCATGCATGTGATTGTCCAGGAAGTGGGTGGGGAGGGATGAGACTTGGAAGGGCAGGACCTCTGAAGAAATTCCTTCCTGTATATAAAAATCCCACTTAGGTAGCAAGGGGAAATACTCTATTTTCCATACTCTGTTTCCGGGGCTTCCAACTGGTACTCGGAGATTCCGGTATAAATGGACAACACTTTGGGAAGCAATTATTGAGGTGCTCCACCATTTGAGTCTGCGAGAGAAGCAGGGACTAAAATGGTAGAAACAGTACCAGGGAAGAGTCAGTCCCAGAAGCCACTGCAGGAGAAGCTTTAGAGAAGAAGGCATCATCATCAGTGTTGAAAATTTCAGAAAGCTTTAAATTTCAGGGCACTGAGAGGTTCCTTATTCCTGTTGGGTGTTGCAGGCTGTCATCTTCTGTGCTGTTGGCACCTCCCTCTCTTCTTCCTTGGCCACTGGCTTCCCCCACTTCTCCAGATGCAATGAAGACTCAAAAGCTTTGGGGGAAGACTGCCATCATTCTCTGTTCCTGGACACTAACTTCCAACTGAGGAAACAATTCACTTTTAGCAAAAGTCAGATCGAATGTTCTCCAAGATAAGTCCATAACTAAAAGAGGACTCTCCATCAGCTTTCATCTCTGCTAGGCAGGGGCAGTCTCTCCAGAAGGAGGATGGAACAGGGATATTGGAAGCGGCGTGTTTCAGACATCCTTGTATTTTCATATCAAATACGCCACTTGGATCCAGGAAGTTGCTTCATTCTCCCAACATTTGTTTTGGCTTCGAGTGTGAGGGTGCTGTGTTTTGCTGCATGAAACCACTCTACTATCCACATCCCTCCCCACTTCCCAACACACCTGCAGCCTTGTGGAAATCACCCACAGGGACTGGAAGGCCCTGAAGCGGTCGGCAAACAAACAGTAAAATGCTATTCATAAATCTCTAAGTCAAGCCTGAAGCAAACTCACAGGGAACACCAGGAAATGAATTTTATTTTAAATCACAATAGGGATCAGCAGATATAGCTTGTGATTTCAGGATGATTAAGCATAGGATTCAGTTAAGAGGTTTCACCTCTCCAGAAAATATAAGACAAACAGTCCCACAACTGACCTATAGATCTTTGCTGTTTTGGGCATAATAAAACGACAGTTCTGATCAAGTATTGCTTTAGCAGGTCTTGTACAACTTGACTGAACTGTTTAATTCAGAACACAAGCAAGTCAATTTTGGGTTCAGTGATTGAGATTTTTTTTTTTATCGGTTTAAAATGATTTATGTGTAAATTTCTTTTGGTAATTCTAATAAGTATTGCTTTTGACAGAAAACTAGAATTGACAAGAACTTTGGGCTTCAGAATCCTTTTAATATGCTTATGCCAATTCTCCTAATGGAATATGAATGTTGATAAACACAGCATATCCCAAACATCTAGACGTGATTTAAAATTTTATTTCTACCATTTGTTTTATAACGTGTGATTGCCTTGATGCAGAAAATTGATAGGGGCCAAACAATCTATTGTAGGCAATCTGTTAAAAATATCTTGAAGGATAAAATTAGAAAACAAATTAAAGGGAAATGTGATCCATGCTTGCGTGAGCACCGAGAATTCATGGTCCACACAGTGGGGTGCTTAGTGCCAGCCTCTATTTCTTGATCGTTATTGCCCCATGTCTCCTCCTCCAGTTTCCTTTCAAGGTTCATTAGGGCAAACATTAATAAATTTCAACTCCCATCCTTCTTGCCTTTGTACAATCTTTATGGTGAAAGCCTGTATCCTCCCCCTCTCTCAGTGACTTTATATCCTTTACTAAACATCTATTTTTTGAATACAAGTGTATTGCTGAAATAAGTGGTATATAACATTTAAGATCTTTATATTCCAGTGAACACATGTTATATATCAGTAATGTGCTTCTTGTACGTTAAGGAGGGGAAAAAATCTACCACTCATAGATCTCTAAGGAGTGGGGCAAGAATAAATAGGTGAGCTCTGGCTTACAAAATAGTGCAGTGACAGCTGCTTTGGACTCATAAATGAGATGTTTGAAAAGGGCATGAATAGGGCAGGAGAAAAAAATACTTTGCTTAGCAACACACCTGTTTTTCTTCTTGTTATAGATTCTTGCGAGATGGATTTCTTCAATTAGAACTCATTTAGCCTCTTTCTCTCCCTCCCATTGAGCTTTCTAACGCAAAACTAAACACCAACATCAAAGGAATGTTGGATTTTGGAGACGTTTGATATAAAGCAAATGAAGACAGCGCCTCTACCAGATGTATAATTCTTACCTGAAGTGGTGAATGTAACAAAAAGCATGTAGTAATTCTATGGATACAGACCATTTATTTGCTTTTGAAATTATATACATTAAAAATGCAGAATAGTTACGAAGCATAGCTGTATATGTTTCCAAGAATAGAAGGGTTATTTCTAGTTCCTGGATAAAATTTATTCCTTTTTCCCCTTCACGTACATTACTAGACTTATGGATTTGATGAAAAAAATTAACGTACCAGTTTTGAAAGTCATTTTGTTTCCTTAAAAATAAAAGTTAAACTTCAAGGTTTCTTCAAAACGTAGGCCTCAGGTGTGTGAGCCCCTTCCTTCAGTGTCTACTGCTGCGTGTTTGTTTTGGAATTTATCTTCTTTCCACATCTAAGGGAGTAACTACAGCTTCTTAGAATTAGAGAAAAATTGGCAAGCTAGGTAAAATGTAGCTGGCAAAACTTATCCTATATAAGATTGAAGTGGGTTTATGGTCAGGTGGGGAGATTTGAAGCAGTAGACAGTAAGACAAGGCGACTGTGACTTTAAATGACAAAGTGGCATGTTCATTGAAGTGCTATCCTAGAGGAACAGTAACCAACTGTGTCAGGAAAGGAAGCATTATTTTTCGAGCTCCAGTTGACAATGAGAGATCCTTTATTTCTCTGTTGGAGAAATCTTCTGACGGTGTTACTCATAATTACCTTACTTACTTTCATATGCTTGAGAATAAGAAAAATGGCACATCACTACAACCAAAGGAAGTGAAGAGTGTTTTATCGCATGTTTTTGAGTAGGAATTACTAGGAATCCATATATGGAGTGACAGTGTCAGTGCAAGGTATATTCAGTCAAAAGCTAATGTGTATATACTAGGTTTTCAGTGAGATCATATTGAAAATTCTTGACGATTGTTTTCCTCTTAATTATTTTTCCCAGTTGTTACCTTAAAAGCTAAATTTCCAGGAAACACACAAAGAGATTTTTTTAAAAAATAATTTTTATTTATTTACTCACGAGAGGCACACAGAGAGAGGCAGAGACACAGGCAGAGGGAGAAGCAGGCTCCCTGCAAGGAGCCTGATGTGGGACTTGATCCCGGGACTCCAGGATCATGCCCCAAGTGAAGGCAGATGCCCAACCGCTGAGCCACCCAGGCGTCCCCACACAAAGAGATTTTTAAAGTAATGCTTTTTGATCTTTGGGGACCCAGGTGTCCTCACAGTTATTGTTTTTGTACCTTAATAGAGAATTTATTTAACAGGCTTTTAGCACTGAGCAATATATCAAGAGTGCATACAGGTTTTGCTGCTTGCCCTGGAGGCATTTTGGCGTAGTGGGAGAAGCAGAAATAGATAAGCAATTATAGTATAGTATGATAAGTGGGAAGACAGTGGCAAACACAAGGATGATGGCAGTTTAATAAAAGGCAGCATGCAAGCCAGATTTGGTCTTCAGCAAAGGATTCCTACGGTTTATGATTATTTGGCTGAAAGATAAATCACATATTTCAATTGTAAAGAATAATGTGTAAAAAGAACTAGAAAAAAAGAAAGATTCTAAGAAGCTGCAATTAGTTCAGCATTAGTTCAGCAGGAGCATAAAGGGAGGGGTGTCGAGAGAAGAGACAAGAGGCTGAAGCAGGAGCCAAGCCCAGGAAAGTCCATTGAAAGGAGTTCCTGAGAGCAGTGGGGATCCACTTTTTTTTTTTTTTTTTTTTTCGATTTTAAAATTTATTTTAGAGAGAGAGAGCACATGCAAGCAAGGGGATGGGCAGAGGAGGAGGGAGCTAATCCTCAAGCTGACTCCCTGCTGAGGCAGAACCTGACTGGGGCTCCACCCAGGACCCTTAGATCTAGACCTGAGCCAAAATCAGAGTCAGATGCTTTACCAACTGAGCCACCCAGGTGCCCCTCCTCCTAAATATTTTAAAGGATTCTAACCCTCTTCTTCCACTCTAGCCCCCTCTTCCCTACCACTCTGATCTTATGTTGTTCAATTAATCTTAATCTTTAAATATTTTTGTCAGATTATGCTATCAGTTCCTGAGAGAAGCTTGCTAAAAATACCACTATAATAATGAATTTGCTTAGTTCTTTCCTTAGTTCTGTTTTACTTTATAAATTTTGAGGATATGCTATTAGGCACATATATATTTAGGTTTATAATGTTTTACCAGCATGTTACCATTATAAAATATGTCTGTGTCTAGTATGTTTTTTTTCATTTCAGCACATCTCATCAGTAATTAATACAGCTATACCAGCTTTGCTTTGATTAGTGTTTTTATGATGTACCAGTCTTCTAGTCCAGAAGAAATAAAATAGACATTCAACAAGAGATTTAATAAAGGCAATTAATTTTATAGATTTGGAGAGTTAAAGTGCAAAAACAGGAATACTGAGGTAACCCACAGATAAAAAAAAAAAAACTGTTGGGAGCAGCTACTTTCTTAGCCTGGGGAAACAAGCAAACAAAAAGTTGAAGTGAAAAGAAAGTCCCTGTAGAGTTGGTGCTAAGATCTTAAAAAAAAAAAAAAAAAAAAAAAAAAAGGTGACACTCAAGGCAAGGAGGAGTGGACCAGTAGAACCGATGCTCAGACCTCTAAGGAGGTAGCGCTCTCCATATACTGTTTATATTACCGAGAGGCCATGATGAGGCTGTTTATGGAAGAATCAGTGGAAGCAGGCGGCCTTGGCCTGCCACTTCTGGAGCCATCCAACACTGATCACTGTTAATAGGAATAATAATTAGGGAAGTAGGACCCCTTTCACCTTTTTTTGGCCTTCCAGATCTCTCTAGTGATACTGGAAAAACTAACAGAAACCCACCTGGCATTTCTGGCACAACTTGTAGTTGCAGGATTCTAGATCACAGAGCAAAATACACAGAGGCTTAGTATTTTGAAAGGATTATAGATAAATAACCAACAAACATAATATATATTTTTCTCCCTTTACTTCAACCTCTCTATAGTCTTATATTTTAAAAGTATTGCTTTTGAGTACCATAAAGTTGCATTTAAAAAAAAATGAGTCTAACATTCTCTGTTAGAGAATTTATTCAATTTATAGTTATTTATATAATAAATTTAGTCAATTTATATTTAGTCTATAGTACATATAATTACTATTATATTAATTACTAACACACTTGGGTTTAGACCTGCCATATTGCTATTTGCTTTTTGTCCATCCAGCTTTGTTTCTTTATCTCTCCTTTATTGACTTTTTGAATAAACTATTTTTATTACTATTATTACATTTTTTCCCTTAAATCGGCTTGGTAATTTCACATCCTTTCACCATTATTTGGTGAGTATTCTAAGATTGCAACATGCATATTTTACAAATGAGAGTCTAATGTAAATTAGTACTTTTTCCTCTCCCCAACCCAGTTTTAGGTGGTTAGTTAGCAGCTCTGATTCCCCCATCCCTGAACTCTAGTTTTTTGTCCTTTGGTGCTAAATTTCTCAACCTTTCAGAAGTCTTTACCTAGGTAGACATAAGCCCCTAAGGGAAAAGTGGTTCTTGATTTCTTTAAATCCTGTTTTTCTAGTTCTCAACAGGAGGATTGCTCTGAATTATCTAATCATTCACAACAGAATGTAGAAGTTTTTACAGTCTTGTGTTCACCTTAGAGAATAATACAGGCCAGATCATATCATTCCTCAGTTCAAAATCTTTTAGTGGATCTTTATTTTATGTGAGTGAAAGGCAAGGTTCTGTTGGATCCTCTTGCTTACCCATTTCTTCTCTGACTTCATCTCCTACAAGTAACACTTTTCTTCAGCTGCACTGGTTTCTGTGCTGTTTCTCAAATATGACAGACTTGTCCTAAATTCAGACCATTTGCATTTTCTCTTCCTTTTGCCTAGAATAAGATACGTTTCTATTCTCAGTAAGGTCTTATCCAATGATCCTAGTTAAAATTGAAGTCCTTAGGTACTATTCTAACTCCATTTATTATTCACCTTAGAAATTGTTATTTTCTAATATATTTTCTAACTTACTATCATTACCTTTTTTATCTGTGTGCTTTCTATTAGAACATAAATTCTAATCTAACATAGAACATATCCATTAGAACACGTTCTGATATGACAGTGATTCTTTAATTATTTACTATATATCTCTGGCATCTAGAATAATGCCTGGCACACAGTAGATGCTTGATAAATACTTTTTTGACTGATTAAATGAATAACATAATTACCAGCAGGGCAAGTCTTCTGAATTTAGATCTGAGAAATATTAAGTAAAATTAATTAATCACATAGTAATATTAATGTTGGAGGAATCTACAATGATCATCAGATTGCTGGCTCAGAGAGAGCTTTTCTTCCTCTTAACAAATGGGCTCCTTATTTACCAAAAAAATATAAATATAAAAGGTATTTACTAATCTTCCTTTTTTTTCTATTTTACTGTGTAAATGTCTCATATCACTAGTAACTCCAAATATTAGCTCCATATTGATGCTCTCCAAGATGCTGTCGATGATGTCAAAGGCCAAAGTATAACCTATGGGCTACATTCCCTGCATCTATTGAATTCAGGTAGAATTTCCTAGATGTCAATTAAATGATGGAAATGGTAAGTGCTACTGAAATTGAAGGACAGACGTTTCTACAGTTTGAAAGCTTCAGAAAAGCTGTAGAAGAGAAATAATCTTTTTTTGTGCTCACTAACATTTGGATAGGATGTGGCTATTTGAAAAGATTGGTCTTTCAGGTTCAGACAGGGCACGAGAATGAACATAAATGTGGAGGTAGAAATGGGATAAATAGAATGGATTTTGGGAGAATGTGGAACAATTGGAATGGGGCATGCAGGATAAACATATATATATATATAGAAATGAAGATCTTTAAGCTGTTTTTAAGAAAGTTGAGTATATCCATTTAAATAGAAAATGATTTTCAGTGATGCAGAATATTTATTGAGGAGAGAAGTGGAAGATGAAGCTGGAGAATTGATAATAGACAAATGCTTGATTCAGTCCGTATCAATACCAAAGCATTTTTGAAAAATATGTTCTATTTGATATGTTTTTTCATTTACTTATTTTTTGAATAGATTCAGTATATGTTGTATTCTCCACATTAGAGTGATTTGTCATAATTTTTAAATCATCACTTTGGTTTTTTATTGGGAGAAGAGATACAGTTTTAGTTTTTAGGGGATTGATTTCCTCTCTCCACCCTTTCCGTAAGAAGGGAAATCAAATAATGAATGCACATTGTTAAGAGATGTGGGGGTTGCAAACCCTGGATCAGAAAAGCTATCCAGTTTATTAAAAAACAAACAAAAGGAGAGTGAAAATAAAATGCAGACTAGGTAAAAGGTGAAGGTAAATTGAAAAGTAAAAATCTCATGTGAACTATTAAAGTCCTTTGAAGTATTAATGGAAATAATTTTTGTTTTCTGTGGAACCAGAATGTCAATGAGATCAGCTATATTCACTAGACTGGCTCTGGCCAACTTTTGGTTTTCTGTAGTTTGGGCTTAATCCTCTCCTGAGCTCTCTCAGGCCACCTGCTGTAGTAGAAAAATCCTAGGACTAACTGCCACATAAATGTCAACAGTCTTGGGCAAGTCAATTAACCTCTCCAAGCCTTGGTTTCCTCATATGATATATCAAAGTATTGAAGAGGATATTCTCTGTGTCTCCAAGATTGCATGCTTCTCCAGGAGGCTTTCTCTGGAACTTGTGCCTCATCTGGGTCTTTGGCTAGCTGCATCAGAGGACGACTAGACCAGATCCAGGACTCTCGTATCACCAGTATGATGTTTATAAGAGGATTTGCTCATGGAAACAAACAAGTAAAACTGATGCATCTGTAGTCGCTCCCGAAGAGAACAGCTAAGCTAGAATTGATGCTATAAAATGCCAGTGCAGGCCCTTTTCAGTTGGAGGTTTTCTTGGAGGAAAAGCATGTTATTTAAGTAAGTTTGCTGTTACCACATACTCTTTCAGAACATAAGGGAGGGTGAAGAATCTAGTTGGTTTCTGTCTTAGAGGACAGAGGGTGAAGATCTGTCTACCTTGTGGAAACTTGTGCCTAGATTTAGCTTCTGCAGTAACCCTGGCATCTGTAAATACAGACCCGTTACCTTCAAGCTGCTACAGATTTCGCTGCAGACTGTATTATTTACCTGAGGTGACAGAGACAGAACCAGCAGAACTGAAGCCTTTAATACATTTATAATTTTTTTATTGAATGCTTCAGACTATAGTTGCAAGTTATACAACAATATTCAGTAATGCATTTTTAGGTAATTGGTTTGTATGAGGATCTTTATCGTTTATCAATATAGAGTAAGTAATTTACATTTATGGGTTTTGTTTGTATGCATGAAGGGGTTCAGTAAAATACAAAAAGCAAGGACTTTTGAGACAGACTTGGGTTCAAATTTTAGTTCCACCATTTTCTAAATGTACAGTCTGGAAATAGTTGCATATAGTTGCATAACCATCCCAAGACTTGATTTCTCATTCTAAAAATGGGCATAATAAAACCAAATTCAGTTGCTGTGTGGACAAATAATATAAGTCAAGTTCCTTGCATAGTTCCTGATTTAGCAGATTCTAGAAATAAATTGTTAAATGAATAGAGTTAGTTTCCTCTGCTTTTGTTCCTTCCTCAACCTCTTTAGTTCCTGAAAGTTGTGAAAAATAATATATAGCAGTGGTAGCAGGTATGAATGATCAAAATAAAATCCTTTCTCTTGAGTAACTCCCACCTGACCAGCGTGAGATAAATCAGAGGTGCTGTCCCTGTACAACAGACGTGCTATCTAAGCATTAAGTGCTTTATTCTTTTCTTTTTTTTTAGTCAGTGCGTATGTACATTCTCTCTTCTGTGGATTTGAGATTAAGCACTAATACCAATGCAAATCTAATAGCCTGAGATGGAGAATGAATAGGAGAAAATATTTTAACCCAATCATCTTGATCTAGTATCAAAAATATAATGGATATGAGAGATTTTAGTTAATAATGCTTAGCTACCAAGAAGTTAAAGGCCTAAGCTGAATGTGTGGAATTTTGCTTTTGAAAGGTCATATTTTGCAAAGACCACTATCTATTTTAAGAGCTTTCTAAATTTGAAGTAATGTTTTTGCTATTCTTTATCTCTAAAAAAGAATCCGGTGAAGGAGTTGGACTTCATGTCATTAACATTAGTGTGAATTGCTGTTATATGTAGGAGAAGCAACAGACATCCTGGGAACCTGAAAGATGAATTACACATCACTGAGTGAAGGATAGAGAAAGAGAATGGGAAAAAAGATAGAAGTAACTAAAATCCCTAAAAATAAAGTTATAAAAAGAGTAGAAGAGCATCGTATTTAGTGGGGTAAGGAATAGGTTATATCTTTAAAAATAATAATAGCTATTAATTTTAAAAGAAGGGGTCCTTAAAATTACCCAAATCTATTACCTATTTCTTCCACTGTATCTCTGTCAACACCACCAATGCATTTATTAAATGTGTACCGCCCTCACACAAAACATCTGCCACAGGTTATCATCACAAAGATACAATGGCCAATATAATTAGGGTGAACATGAGCCAAAACTGGGCGGGTCAGGATTAGGAAGGGCAGATTATCATTTGGTTTGGGAACTCGGGAACTACCAATCATCTTGTTGAGAAACTGACACGGTTGTGCTTATTCTGAATAGACAGCCCCAAATGGTTAGCAAATAAACAAAAATGGACTTTGGGTGGAGGCAGACCTGGTTTTAGCTTCTTGCTCTGACTCTTCAGAGCTTTGTGATCTTTGGCAAGTAATTGCCTGTCTTGGAGGCTCTGTTTCATTTTCTGCAGAATGGGGGAGATAGTTTTTTTTTTCTTTAAGTGTGATTATTAAACGATATTGGCTGTAAAGCACTTGGCAAATAAAAGGTGCTCCTTGCATGGTTGTTTCTTATTTTTTCCCCTAGGACTGGGCACTGAGGAGCTGCTTAGTATGTATTTTTGGTATTGAGTATTTAACTCTTGGGATAAGTTAAGAAGTATAAATATTTGTTAACAAGTATAGTATATTTGTTAATAAGTATAAAATATTAACAGCAATGATGATGGCAACACAAAATACAAAGCTTGACACGTGAAAAGGATCAATAATTGTTGGCTTCCATTTGCCCTCATTTATAAAATAACAGAGGTGGACTAGATGGTTTTCAGGGTCTTTTCTGGTTTTTCAGAATTCTACAATTTAGAAGACTCTGATTCTCTTCATAAGAAAGTGTAGCTTTGTGTGTACTTTTATATAGAAAAATACCCAGTTTCAATAGGGCTCTCCATCTTGCTACACATCAAAGGGGAACTCCAAATCCTCCATAAAAACTGATTGTCTGTTAAAAAAACAACAACAACAATAAAACCCTCCTTCCCTTATTCCTTTTGTGAAAGGAAGGAATAAGGATAAGTTGAGGGAAAATGAATGGCTAGTGAACTCTAAGGACATTGAAACAGAGGCAGAAAGAAGATTGAGTGATAATTATAAAAATGGATGGAACCTAGGGAGAAAAATGTTAGTGAAATCATGTTTGAGAGCAGGACAAAATGCCTAGATGGGAATGAATGCCTGAATATAAGAGGACAATAGATTACAGCATTGTAGAAGAGAGGAAGAAATGCTCAAAAGAAGGCAGGAGAGCAGAAAAAATACGAGCAGAGTGTTCTGATAAAAAAAAAAGGCTTAAAAATAAACTAAAGGGAAGAGTGTGTGACAAGTAGACAACAGATACACATTTTTCTAACCTGGCTTGCAAATATCTATTATTAATGTGGTTTTCCTCTGATTTAGCCACTGATAACCTGTTCTCTTTATGAAGTCATCTTCATATGACAGGTTCTCCTCTGACTTACCTCCAAACAGCTAAAAAAACAAAAAACAAAACAATATAAAAAAAACCCGATAAGCTGTGAATATAGGCATAATAGGAGGGAAAATATAATTAGTAGAACCAAAGAAGGCAGTGAAAATTTTGATGGAGGCTAAATTAAAGCACTGAAACAAATATGGCTTTTAGGAAGGAAAACACTAACTTAAGACTGCTTGTATTTGTTTGGAATTTTAGAACAGAAACTCTATTAAGGAACAGATAAGTAGCTTTCTCAGAATAGCATTGCCACATTAAAATTTTATACCACTTGGGAAAATGTACAAACATCATGCTTATGGTTTCCTAAAAACAAATTTAAATCGAAACCATATGTTAAATGATAAAATTAAGATCAAAATTTGACCCAAATAGTTTTCTATTTTTAATGGGCAAGATTCCCTATAAAATACAGATTTAATAGTAATATGCTACTCCTTTTACTTTGATGGAAAAAAAAATTCCCTAAATTATCTGTGTCTCCTGTGCATCTCTAGGATTACAGATTTGTCCCTTGTTCTTAGCATGATAAGGCTTTTCTATTTCCTTCCAGAGTTCTCCCTCCAGAATTCATTCCCATTTGTTTTTAATCCAGTCATCAGATTCTTAATGTGTGATGCCCAGAACAGAACACATCATTCTTGGAGGGAGACTGGAGTGATGATATCTATGTTGTACTTTAGGAAGATTAATTTGGCAGCTGTGTGCAGGATTGATTAGTGTCTGCAAATTTTTTACAACACTGTGAAAGTCTGTATAAGGTCAAATTTTCATTCTGAGAGTTTGACTTCTTGTTTGGGGGACTTTTATTTGGCCTCAGTTCTTTCCAGACTGGAAAACATCTGCACTTAGTTTCAGGCTATTTTTATGCCTTCGTTATTGCAATTGCCCTTGACAGTGAGATCTTGGAGGAGGGCATCCCTCATCCTCTTCTCCAGGCCTCGATGGTGGTAGCTGTTCCAACAGCAAATGTAGAAACCGCTCAGCATTCTAGACATGAGAGAAATCATGGGGATGGGACAGGATGCAAATAAACATAGGAAGAACAACAGAGAAAGGAAAAGAGGATGAGCGAGAGAAGAGAATATCAATGAGTCTATCCTAACTATCATTCATCCCCTTATCCAAAGGTTTCTAGTATTATGCAATTTTATTTGCCTGAAAATAGTGCACTGCCTATAAAAATTCTCATATCTCCATTCTTTTAAAAGATTGAAATAGATTTTTAACTGTTTGCAGCTTGCAGAAAAAGAGTTTTGGTGTGTTTGGACATATTTAACAAGATGTATAAAAATGCAACACATTCCTTTTGATCCAGGACCATTGTGCTCCTTCTGCTTCTACTGAAACAACATTTGCTTAGTTTAATTCCTTCTTTCACATCTTCTTTCAGATCTGAGCTCAAGCATCCTCAGCCAAGTCCTGACCTCCTCAATTAGGACAAATCTCACAGAAGTGCAGATCTTCCCTGCATGACTTCTGCATAGGTGTAATTTGACAATTTTAGATAATTTTCATTATATTCATTTCCTTCACTATGCCATGAACTCTATGATGGCAGGAACCTTTTTAAAAATTTATTATTATTATTATTATTATTATTATTATTATTATTATTATTATTTTAATCACCATTGTATCCCCTGCTCCAGGCAAATGCCTGGAATACAGTGGGTGCTCAATAACCATTTAATGAAATGATCAAATTTATGATGAATTTGCCAGACCACTGAAGGATATCAGAGAAAATAGAAATCTATTAGCTGAATTTCAGCAAAAACTTTTGAAAGGTAGGTGAGATGGGGCAATATCAGGATTTACTACTATAATGTATTTCTTCCACTTGTAGATTTCAGCTTATCTTTTTTTCAGCTAAGCTTGCTAACAAACAGGATGAAAACAAATTGAACTTAAAATCAGAATTGCTAAATCATAAAGTGGTAAACCAAATTTTCTATGAGGTGCCTGTGTGGCTCAGTCTGTTAAGCACTCAACTCTTGATTTTGGATTAGGGTCCCTAATCATGATCTCAGGGTCCTGGGATCCAGTCTCACATCAAGCTTTATGCTCAGCGTGAGGAGTCGGCTTGAGGATTCCCTCTCCCTCTGCCCCCCATCCTGCTCTCTCTCTCTCTCAAATAAATACAATCTTGAAAGAAGTAGTAAACCAAATTTTCTAAAAGAGTAAAATGTTTTCAATCATATTTCTGTCACTAAAAATTGTTAATGGTCGATTTAAATTGCTATATAAGATTTTTTTTTAAAGTATAGTTTTCTTGGGTGGCTCAGTGGTTGAGCATCTGCCTTTGGCCCTGAGTGTGATCCCAGAGTGCCAGGATCGAGTCCTGCAACAGGCTCCCTGCGTGGAGCCTGCTTCTCCCTCTGCCTGTGTCTCTGCCTCTCTCTCTGTGTCTCTCATGAATAAAAAAATAACATCGTTTAAAAAAGTATGGTTTTCTTTGTATATTTAGGTATTCTCGTTGTGTGTATCGATTTCAAAATATATATAACAATAAAACTCTAGGACATGTCTGCAAGAGTTAAATTCATATAGCAACTTTCTTTTCTATTTTCTCTCTCTTATTTTTTAAGAGATTATTTATTTATTTGACAGTGAGAGAGAGAGCACAAACAGAGGGAGCAGCAGAGGGAGAGGGAGACGCAGGCTCCCTGCTGAGTAGGGAGACTGATGTGGGACTCAATCCCAGGACTCTGGGATCATGACCTGAGCCAAAGGCAGACACTTAACCCACTGAGCCACCCAGGTGCCCCCTACTCTCTCTTTAAATCTGCTCCTTGGACCACTTCTTTTTTATCCTGGATGAATTTCAAGCAGACTCTATAGTTTTCTGGTAGCTCTTTATACAATAGAAAGTCCTTTGATCAGTTTGAATCTCAACAGATATGAATTTCAGTAATTAAAATGTGCAGTCCAATGTCGATCATCAGCACTTTTACTCCTTTTGGATTTGGGTTCTCCTCATCCTCTTTTCAGGACATGTCAACAGGAAGCTTGAGAGGGAGGCAGTCCTGTGATGGCCCCCTTACTATGTCCCATCTGGCCTTTCCCTATCCCAAATGAGGTTCCTCTGGATCCTTTAGGATTTTGTGGGAGAAGGGAGTAATAGAGTTAGATGAAGAAAGGGAGGTGGAAAGCAGGAAAGATCTTACTTAACCGCTACTGTCACCTTCTGGCATTAACATTCTCTGGACTAGTGGAAGTTCAAAGCTGTTCTTTTCTCTCCGTGGTGCTTTTCTGGGTTTCTCAGAGACTTCTTTACTATCTGTGATGTGAACGTTGGGACTTGATGTGATTGCTTATAGATCCCTCCTCAGACCCTGGGCATCAGGCTGTTAGTTACCACTTGTATTGACGTCCTATTGCCCCGTACTCGTTGCCTTTGTGGATTCCACGATTTGGCTTTGGATAGACATGCTCCCTTGACTTACCATTGGTGGCCATGCGGCTACTGTCTGGTGATGCTCTGACCATTCTGTTAATCAGGGACCAACTAGCCAGCCATGATCACTTGCATTTAAATTTCCAGATGTGGATCTAAGTCTAGCACTAGCATGTATAGTCCACTAACTCCAGGGGCACACAAGCCATACTTGCTTTTGATTCTCTTGAAGTCGCTTTCATTCAGCATATGGTTAGAGTTGGGGGATGGGAGAATGGTTCTGATCACCTCCTGTAACATTCTGGTTTTTGGTCTAGACTTCATCTTGGAATATGGTAATAGTTGACATGTACTATTTTGTATTTGGTCTTTAGGGCCTCGGTTTGAAATGGAGACAGTGTCTCATTTTAGCATCCTGTGACGCATGTAATAAATAAGCAAATACATAAATAAATACATAGATAAAGCATGTTTTATGATATATCTATATCAAAAAAATTAAAGTGGTTTGCAAACCACTCTTTTATAATATGGCTTCATAGATTCTTCTGTAGAACAGTGTTGCAATAGTTTTTTTTTTGTTTTTGTTTGTTTTTTTTTTTTGCGGGAAGAGGAATTTACCTACTGCTTCACTTGTTAGTGAAGTTAATATATTTTTATTTTTTGCACCTTTGCTCATGGTTGTCTTTAAAGTTTTGATCTTTATATTATTAAATCCAGTGGTCAATTTTCAGTCTTTGTCTCATTTGACCTATCAGTAGCATTTGGCGTGCTCACCTCAATGCTTTTCTTAAACTTTTTTTTTTTTTTTTTTGTGACTTGGTTTCCAGTTTACCACACGCTCAGTCCCTTCCCCCCACCTTGAGCCCCTCTTCCCAGTCATTTTTCTGGTTTAGTTTTATATAGTTCTACTGCTTGTTTGCTGAATATTTAGGAACTATAGGTTCATTAATTTTTGTCAAATTTATGCACTTTGGGGACTATTTCTTCAAAATTTTATCACTCTTCCATCTCTTTTCTCTTTTCCTGGATCTCCAATTAAACATATATTAAGCTGTTTCATATTGTTTCATAACTTTCTGAGGACATATATTTTCTTCTTAATCTTTTCATCTATGGCTTTTGTCATGTTATTAAGTTTCCACATCTTCTACAATGTTTAATCTTCTATGAATCTTAACCAACATATGGTTTACTTCAGGTATTGCAGGGCCTTTTTTTTTTCAATAAAATCAATTAGGATCTTTTAAATCTTCCATGTGTTTTCTTCTTATATTCACATTCTCTATTACATTCTTGAGAATATTTTTAAAGTTCAAAATAGCCGTTTTAAATCCTTGTCTGGGAATCCATCATCTCTGTCATTTCTGGATCTATTTTACCTGCTTTAAAAAATATGAGATAATTTTGCCTGCTTTAAAAAGAAAAAATAGTTTTGCCTAGTTGATCAAATTTTACATTATAAACATTAGATTTTCTTGTTTTCATTAAAAAAATTTGGACTGTGAAATAGCATACAGTAGGTGAAAGGTATTAGGATGACTTTATAACCTCTGACTCTTGATGTCCATGCCCTTGAATAATTTCCTCCCCCTGAGTGCTTCTAATCACTAGTATATGGTGAAGACGATGGGGTGTTGCTCTCCTTATTGGGGTTATGTTATATATGGCAAAGGTGGTAGGATGATCACTCCTGTTATGTTATGTTAGACTCCATCTTGTCAGATTGGAGCTTGAAGCTCTCCTTGCAGGCCTGATGAAGAAAGTGGTCATATTGGTTGGTTTCTATAGCAGGGAACTGTGGGTGGTATCTAGGACCTGAGGGTGGGCTACAGCTAAGAGCAAACCAAAAGCCAGGGCAGGGCCTTCAGTCCTACAACAATGGAACTGGATCCTGAAAACACCCTGGGTGAACTTGGATGTAGATTACTACCTGGTGAGCCTTGAGGTGACACTGCAAATGGGCAGATATCTTGACTGTAACCTGATTTAAGTTGATAAATTTATGATAATTTTTATACAACAATGGAAAGTTAATGCACACACAGTCAAGTTACTTTTGGATCACTTTGGTCCGGGCTTGCTTTTTACTTTTTTTATAGTGCATCCAGACAGCATTAACTCTAGGAAAAAAATTTATCCTTTCTCAAAATGTGAGCCTCTTGAGGCCTCTATTGAATGGGCTGTGTATTAGAAAATCTCTTCACTCTCCCCAGTGGAACACAAAGTGTTCCCAGACCTGTGCAAGTTTAGGAATTGTGTGGCTTATTGTCTTAACCTGGTTATCTCCTCAGTCTCATGGATTTTCATCCTACATTGGCACTGGCACAGAATGGTACTCTGCCAAAGATTTGAGAGGACCCCTCTGAGATCATGAGCTCTTTCCTTATACAGATCCTTCTCTATGGGATACTGTGCCCTGCAAATTCTAGAATCTCTTGAGCTCTTTTATCTGTCTTTCAGTTCAGCAAACTGCCAAGCTCTGTTTGCTGCATCCTGGAAACTGTCTTCAGGCAGAAAGCTGGCCGATTCTCAGACTCACCTTGTTTGTTTTCCTTCTCAGGGATCTCACAGTCCTGGGCTGCTTGATGCCCAAAGTCTGAAAATAAATTATTTCATACATTTTTTCCTGTTTTGTTTGTTTGTTTCAGGCAGAAGGGCAATTTTCCAAGTAGTTCATACCTGAGGCATGCTTTATTTTGTGATCTATCATGAGGACTGCTTTGCCTGCTTTGTTTGGATTTCCCTGCTTTGTTCATTGCTGGATCCCCCTAGTACCGGGAATATTGCATGTACATAGTAAATGATCAATAAGTATTTTTTTTGAATGAATGAATTGAGACATATTATTCTTAGTGTCTGTGGAGTATTTTCCTCTTTCTGATTTATTTTACTGATCTTGAGAGCATAGGTGGCTTTGGAGTCTCTCGCTGTTTCACTTGGGATATTTCACAGAATCCTTTTGTTAACTTTTTCTCGCTTCTCTGAGTTAATTCCTGAGGTATTTGTTTGTTCGTTGATTTAACAATACACACCGAAAACCTAGTATGTACCAGGTGCTCTTTTAGGCACCTGTTAAAAAAACATGCTCCTCAGCCTTTCCCTTTTCCCTGTTATTACCCTAATCTACTTTGTATCTCCACCCCCTCTTTTTTTTCTTTCTTAAGTTTTAGAGTGGCATCTGAAAATTCTTTAAACACAGTGGTCACTAGTGTTTTATTTTTATTTTTGTTTTCTTGTTTTTTTGTTTTTTATCTTAAGAATAGATGACTCTGTTAGAAGTACCCTTTAGTGTAGCTGGCTAGCAGTGATGGAGCAACACTTGACCTTGGGGAGGCATGGACAATTTGGTCGAGCAAAGGCTACAGAGAATGACTAATTGGCACCTCTACTCGTTTCCACACTTGCAGGGTGCCAAAGAGAAAATAAAATGTCCTAGAACATAATTTCTCTAAAAATAGTCTATTGGAAGACAGTGAATACAATGATAATAATAAGAATCTTTTGAAATGTTCTAATTTAAAATATTTTGACTGTGAAGTACACTTTTTCCATAAAAACATTGTTTTACATAGGTTGTACATAATTTTCTGCAAAAAATGTGGTGGTTCAGTTTAAGTGTCCCTATTTAGAAAATATACTAGAAGCTTTCATTTTAGGCTCTTAAAAAATGAAGTAAAGCTAATTTCCTATGAAGATAATCACAGAATGATGTAGTTCAGCTTTATACTCAATAAAACAAAATATTGTATCCATCGTCTGGTAGTTCTGTGGCCACAATAAATCTTAGTTTATGAAAAATTTTTTCAGTAGTGCCTTTAGAGATTAAAAATACTGGAAATTTATTTTTATAACCCTGCTTTTTAAATTTTGTTTTTCAAACTACCAGACTGTTAGCTCTATGAGGATAGAATCAGTCCTTTTTGCTCATTGATGTAACTCCAGAACTGGCACATTCTAGATGCTTAATAATTTTTTGCTAAATTAGTGAACTCTATGTATTATTAACTAATATTATTACTCATGTTGAAAGAAGAAGGTATCAGTGATCATCTAGATTTTTCAAATTTGCTATATAAATAATAGTCTTTTATCAAATGGCTTAGTTGGGTAGGTACACACAAGTTGAAAGATATCTCTAATTTAAAAGGACAACATTCACTCATTAAAAAATCTAATTGATTCAATGGGAAAAATTTATTTCCATTGACAAACTACATGGGGATGTATTAGAACATGAAGCTTATAATAAATAAAAGGAAAAAAAATTGAATTATATATGCTTAGTAGAAAAGACGTCAAAATATGCAGTACAGTTCTTCGGGAAAGCTAAAAACAACACGAGTTACCACGATGAAATGCAGGTCACAATTATTTAAATTTGTTTCTCTCGAACAAGCACTTAGAGAAGTTCATGGACAAGGAAAGCTCTGGATAAATTAGGGAGAGTATACAAGGGGAGTTTTCGCTTTTGACCCCTTTTCCTATGAGGTCTTTCTTGGAGGAAGAGTTAAGGAGGAAGAGTATTTTTAGGATTTTGAAGGCTTGATTCTCTCGTGAAATTTCATGACCCAGAAGAGCAAACGTTACCATTCTATCCAAATAAGCCTTTTCTTCTGCTCTCTGCAGCAAGCTCTGGTCACCACATACTTTGCTCTGGCTTGCTGAAGACTTGTGGAGGCCTGGTCTTATTAGAGTCGTATTAAGATGTGTACCTGGCTTCTATTTGGATACAAGCTACCCTGGCTGACCTAATACATCCTGAAAATGATATGATGCAGTCAAAGCATGCCTAAGTCAGTTATCTTCTCAGGTTTTCAGGATGCTCACTGTCCTCTTATTTGTTTTCCTTTGATAATTTTCTGAAGCATTTTGAAGGTTTTGTTGTTGCTGTTGTTCCCTCTTCTGATAGGACTTACTTGGCCCATGTTGTTGGCTACTGAATTGGCTACAGTGAGTCATGATGCCACTCTTTGGCAACCAAGTCTTTAGGTCTGCTTATGAATGTAATGAGATGCTGCGCTTGCCTTCTACTCTTAAGGGGAATCAGAAAGAGTTGGCTCTGTTTTTGTTTGTTTGTTTTTGCTTTGAGGAAGATTAAACTCAAAAGTCACTATTGTATAGTGTACTAAAAACAAAATCAGGAAGGAATAATATTTGACCAAAGTCAGGATTCTAATGAAACATACAGCTTGTTTTTAAATTCTTCAGTGTTATTGCTCCTCCTTGAATAGTTTTCAAAACTACAAACTACTCTTGCGTTACATATATAAAGGTTTATGATGAATCAGGTGATTTTTAGAGTGGCCTCTCCCCTCTGTGAATGCTTATAAAAATAGAAATGAAAGCAAATTATGTTTGCTACAGATTCAAATTTTATCAAAGGAGCAAGAAGCCACATACATTCATATAGACATTAATGCTCTGTTTTGAAGGAAATCAAATAATACAGTTTATTTATTGGTAAGCACGGTTTGCTGTGGTCTTGGAAATCAGCCATAAAATTTTATAAGTTATAAAAGAGTAATGGCCTCCAAGAGGCCAGTGGAAACTTTTGTTTAGAGAAGGAAAAGAAAAATAACAATTGAGTGACAAAGGATCCCATGTCTTTCAGATGAGATTTTGGGTAGTAAATACAAAGTTATCTTATATAATATTAATGCTATTTTTGTATGAAGAAGTGAACAAAGCAAGTCTGTATATTCTCTTCACTGGAAAGTGTTCATGATTGTATCTATAATGTAATGGGGATACTATTATTATCTAACTTCTGGAATCCATCTTTCCCACTTTTACAATTTTTTGTTTCCTCAGCTATTTATGCTGTGAAAAAACTTGGACAAGGGACCGCATCTTATATTTTGTGTCATTTTATCACACATAGTGTCATTTAATTTAGTGTTCTCATAATTTAACTAATGAATGAGTAAGTAATTTCTTTTCAGCCTTGTGATCAGTTGTATTAGGGTTTGTAGGCATATAATTAATTTCGTATCGGATATATTGGACATCATTTTCTTTGTGGTGCTCAGGATGTTCAAGGATGGAACTTCTAAAGCTCCTAATCCTCTTTGCAGGAGTAGTTTGCTGTAAGGAAGAGAGTGAAGACCAATAACAAAGATCTGTGAAAGGCAAATTATATTGCAGAGCCGCATGTGCTATCTAACTTGATCCTCAGGGGGAACAAGTATAAAAATCACTTCATCCTGGTTTGCTGGGACTTTGCTGGTTTTAGCACCAAAAAATTTGAATCCTAGGAACTCTGTAAGTCCGTTTAATCAATATACAAAATTTCAGTGGGTCAGACCGTATCTAATCTATGTCTGTGTCTGTAACTGTGAATGAATCCACATATTAAATCCACATATTAAATCACTATATATATGTATATCGAGATAGATATGCACACAGGTATAGATAGCCATAGAGATAGAGATATCTAGATACATGTATACATAGCGATTCAGGCAGGGATGAGAAAACTCCCCATCTCCCCATTTGTGTTGCAAAACTTGGCATTATTCACCTCTTTAATTGAGCAATTTGTGTCTGATGTGCATTGTTTTTTTTTTTTTTTAAAGCAAATCATATAGACACACTATTGGTTAGTTTTTAGTTTTCTCTTTTTATCTATCATCTATCTGTTTTATTTTATTAGTTAAAAAAAATCACAAACTACAGGACACATTGCTGACAGACATTCTTGGAAGAAGCAGCATTTCTTCTGTGCTGGATTCATTTTCCTTTTGAAAATGATATTCTTAAATTCCCCAAACTTGAATTTTTATGTAAATTTTTAATGTAAGTTTTAAGTGTAAATTTTCAAAGCATACCATTAATATAATAACTGAAAAAAAATGCTCCAGATAGCACTTCACCTATGTTGTGTATATGAACAACAAAAATGGACATATCTCATATATGGGAGATATTTCTTTCCAGTGACTCCATGATTAAGGCTTTTAAAAGCCTATACAACTTCAGTTTATGATCAATGTCTTATACAGCATTAACCTCCTCGGGCCTCACCATCCTGTGGTTAATATTTCACATTACCATTTACACCCACATTCCACCTCCTTGTAGATCTCATCGAATCACTGTGCATCTTAGTTTTCTAATCAGAATCTCCCTGTCCTGCACTATGAGTTCCTGGGTCTTTCACTTGTGTTCCATCTTTTTCATCTAAGGCCATAGGGAGCAACTAAAGGATGTAGCTTGCTATTCCAGCCTCTGCCCTCCCTGAAAACAATGCTGGTCTCTGCTCTTTTTTTTTTTTTTTTTTTTTTACTTATGAAGATGTATTTTGCTGTGAAATGCTATATCTTATTTGTTAGTTTATCCTAGCACTTGGGATATAGTCTAACACATAATAACTGTTCAGTAACAATGTGTAGATTGTGTGGATGAATCAGTGAATTCATTTGCTCACACATAGCTATTGAGTGTTTAATATGTGCAATCACAGTGCTGGCCACTGAGGCTACGATGATGGGCCTAGGAGACATTGGTGTTTCCCCACACAGAGGCCACTTAGAGTTCACTGGGATACACAGATGAGTGAACAGGCAATTGTAATGCAGTATGAGGTGCCATGTGCCGTGGGACAGGAGTGCAGGATGCGGAGAAGCCCAGAAGAGGTACCCAGCTATTCCATGTAGGAGCCACTCAGGCTACATTGGCCTATAGACGGCTGGTGGTTCTGGTGAGGTATGTTTTGTTGGAGACGGGCAGAGAAGTTCTTTACTTCTCTGAGCCCAGAAATACATCTTCTGAGCACAGTTCTCTCTCTAAAAGAGACTGAGCATCTCTACAAATTCTAATTCATTTCTGGGCTTGAGGACTTTTTTAAAAAAATGCATACATTTAAAGCAGAAAATTGGTTCTTTATGCACTTCGGTTTCTGAAAATTTCAGAGAGAAATCTAAATTCATCTTTTTTCTTTAAAAATGTAACAAACTAAGCATAACGTCTAAAAACTATGATGAAAGCCGAAGACTAATTCACTTCTTTTTTTTTTTCTTTCTTTCTTCTTTTTTTTTTCCTTTTGTCTTGGTGGAACATGCAAGGAGAAAGAGTATCTTACAGTTCTTTTTAAAGCATACATCTCAATGCTTTCTTTCTTTCTGCTTGTTTAATCATGCAGGTGTGCATGATGATGTTAGTGAGGTTTCTTTTATTTCTGGCAAAGCACTAGTATACAGTTTTATTTTTATGAAGTAAATTTCAATAGGACCAATGTACTCCTTGGAACTCATTTAATATCACATAGTGGTAGGCCAGGATAAGAAACTCTTTTAAATGAACTTTTTCTGTTGTTGTTTCCTATTCTGCATCATTCATATGCTAATATTCTGTCAAATTTCAGGATGTGTCCTAGAGCTTTAGAAAGTATTTTATCTTCAGATGCTTCATTCATGCTCATCAAAACACAGTCAAATGAGAAAATATGGCTCACTTTCTAGTCATTTTTTGACTGATAACATATTGTAGCGTTTTAATGAGTATAGTACAGATATTTTAAAATGTCTTATTAATTCTTTCTTTGATTATATATATGAAACACATCAGTATGCTTTACTTAAATGAAGAGAAATGTATAACATCTAAACATTAAATAAAATTCTCCCAGCTTTGGTCATAAGTTTTTTGAGAAAAACAGAATTGCTATTTTAACTATTAAAAATAGTAATATTAGATTCACTATTTGTGTTATTGATGAGTTTTTTTTTTATTAATAGTAACTTAACCTAGATTATGTGCTTTCATAGATGCTATACGTTTTTCAATCTTTTTTTCTAATGTAAGCATTGTAGTTATTGAACGTGTGACTCTCTCTGGGTAATAGGATATGGTCATGGTTGACATGTATTCCTTTTCTTCCATAGGGTGTTATACTGATGATTCCTAACATTATTTATGTCATGCTATACATAGAAAATGGTGATATACATATATATATAACATTAGGGTCAATAATGAGGCTGCTGATGACCTTGAGGTAACTACCTGGGGGCTTGGTTGGCCCTGGGCCTTGCCCAGCTGTACAGGCCATAGAGGATCAATGTCTCACCACATCTGTGTGCCAGTCACAACCAAACTGCTTGGGCAGCTCTATATACATGTGCGAAGGGCAGCCTTGGCAAAATTTTGTAGTACATTACAATCAATGCAAACTTTGGGCTTTATTTTTTCTTTTTCTTTTTTTTCCCTTCTTTTCTTCTCTTTCTTCCCTCATCTTTTAATATAACATTCATGAGAACGTTTTTGTGAACATAACCAATAGCAGTTATTCTAAAATGTTTGGATAGGGACACCTGGATGGCTCAGCAGTTGAGCATCTGCCTTTGGCTCAACTCATGATCCTGGGGTCCTGGGATTGAGTTCCACATCGGGCCTCCCACAGGGAGACTGCTTCTCCCTCTGCCTATGTTTCTGCCTCTCTCTGTCTCTCCCATGAATAAATAAATTTTAAAAATCGTTAAAAAATAAAATAAAATATTTGGATAGCAAAAGATATAAATAACACAAAGTTATTTATAATTCCAACACCTCCAAATAACTGTGATTACACCATGTATGTGTAAATTGTGATCATATACATAGTTTTGTACGCTGCTTTAATTGAAACCTGATGTTCTGGGGACATTTCCCTATGTCATTAAACTTTTTTTTTTTTTTAAGATTTATTTATTTATTTTAGAGAGCGAGAGTGTGTGGGGGAGATGGGGCAGAGGGAGAGACAATCTCAAGCTGACTCCCCACTGAGCATAGAGCCTGAAGCGAGGCTGAATCCGAGGACCCCAAAAGATCATGACCCGAGCTGAAATCAAGAGTTGGATGTGTAACCCAAATGAGCCACCCAGGCACCTCTAGACATAGTTTTTAATTGTTGCAAGATATCGCATTAAATGAATGCTTTGTAGTAAATTTTATAATTAATTTTGTTAGGTAATTCTCATTTTTCCTGGTGTTACAGTTAATGTGTTGATATATATATCCTTAAAAATAATTAGGAAAAATTTTTAGGAGTAGAATTAAGAGACCTATTTTAGTTGTACTAACTACTGTAACAATTAAACTCATAGAAATTAGTGCTTGGCTGGATGTGCTTTTTGCTTACATAATGGTCAATAAGGATAAGGTTTGGTTTTGGAGGCTGTCGTGCAGAAGTACCACCACTATTCAGAGTCCCAGGATAATGGTGGCAAGCTCTGTCCTTGTCAGCACATGGCTTCAGTAGTCACTCTGGGAGATGATGTCCAACCAACAAATTTGGGAAGAGAAGCAGTATCGGATATTGCATGGAGGGTTTATATGGGTCAAGCCTGAGGGGGGTCTCAGTTCTACTCATTCTCCATTGGTAGAACTTGGTCATAGATCACATCAAATTACTAGCGTGGCTGAAAAAGGAGGTTTAGCTGTGCTCTCAGCTTCCTTGTATTCATCTCAAGATCACAATTCTAACCATAGTTAAATTTCTTGCCAATTATTTTAAGTAATATTTTACACATTTTCACCCAAATCAACAGTTAGAAATACTTGTTTTACCTTAATAGTAAAAGACATATTTAAAACAGTTTTCTGATCTTAAAGTAAAAACCAAAGACTTTTCATTGTTGCTTTAAATAGCAGTTATTTGACTACTGGTGAAATTAAACATTTTAAATAGGCATATGGGCCATTATTCTTTCTGAATTCTGAGTTTATGAATGTAACTATTTTTCTACTCTGCTGCCCATTATTTTCTTCCTCACTTTAAAAGCTCTTTAATAGGGACATCTGGATGGCTCAGTTAAGTGTCTGCCTTCAGCTCAGGCTGTGATCCCAGGATCCTGGGATGGAGCCCTGCATCCAGCCCCTTGCTCAGTGGGAAGACTGCTTCTCCACTTGCTTGTGCTCACTAGCTCTATCTCTCTGTCAAATAAGTAAAATCTTTTTTTTTTTTTAACCCTTCATTAAAGTTAGGAAGAAAGCATTTTTTGGTATTGAGGTTTTGTTTTTTGTTTGTTTTTGTTTTTGTTTTTTGTTTGTTTTTGTTTTGTTTTTTGGTCTACTTTGGATTTGTCCTTTAACTTTATAATAGATTTTTCATAGAAAGTCTTTAATTTTTATATGATCAAATCTAACAGTTGTTTTCTTGATGTTTTCTTTCTTTTTATGTGCCCAGCTTTTATGGCATATTTTAACATCATCATCATCATCAATCATCATTTGTCCTTTTCTTAGTCCCTTAATTTTATCTTATACTTCCATCTGTTCTGGCTCTCTCTACTCTGATCATCCCCCTTTCCTGTCTCTCAGGGCTGGCCTTCTTGTCTTGTTCTGTGGACTCTCTCACTCTGCTCTTGTTTCTATTACAGTTGATTGCTTGAGAATCATTCTGCAGAGAGAAACTCTTAAATTACATGTCTCATTATTAATACACTTATTAAAATACTTAATATGTGCCAGACACTCTTGAGTGGTTCAGTGCAATATTTCATTTCATCTTAACTTCACTTGGGCTAAAGAAGTTAGGTTACTTCCCCAAGGTCACACAAGTGAGTAGCAGAGAATGGATTTATGTTGCTGGAACTTTCAATACTGGCATCAAGCTTCTGGTAGATAATTTGGGTGAGGACCTTTCCAATGCCACTTAAATGCTCAGGTTTAATTCTTCTTTTGTAATGCCTACAGCACAATGACTAAGGGTACTCCTAAAGTTAGAGTTTCCTCTTAAAATCTCTGAAAATCTCTTTTCTCAATGGTTTGCCAATAAGGTACCCATTTCTTTCTATTCATCCTTGATATGAAGCAGCAGAATCAACTTTTATTCAATTAGAAAGCTCTGTACTTCCCATAAAATAAAATGTCCTGCTTGTGAAACTTCTTTCTTTTTTTAGGGTACATGAGGAATTATTGGCACTGATTAATATAATGGGTTTGACTCAACATCCTCTCAGCCTTGATGTCCTATAGGGTTAACCATCTTCTATCCATGGATTTACTACCTCTTTAGTCCAGATGTTAAGAGACCTGTGTGATCCCCTATATGACTCAGAAATGACCCCAACTCCCTATTTGTTTAAGTCTTGTTGACCAAAAAGTTGCTGTAAATATAAATATATCATCACTACATTCTTTTCTTCCACAAAACAATAGACTCTGAACAAAGGAGATAATGAAACTTAGTATGGAGACTATAAGCATTACATTTGGATTTGTATACTTATGTTTTAAAACCAGAGTAATTCTGGCCTTTCCACTCAATTTTTATGGTCTTTCCACTTATTTAATTTTAATTTTTATCACTCCAAACAAGTAGATACGCTTTTTATCAATTCTATTATGTGTATATGTATTTTTTGGGAGGATAACAATATTTAAGGTTGATCTCATGCTATATATACAATTGTGAGAAAAAAGCAAACTTGAACCAAGCAACTGCTCCTTGGTTGGTTGCAGCATCTATTAGTAGAGAGCTTTTAAAACAAATATCCATAAGAATTGAATTATCATTTTCTATTTTACAATGGGAGAGTGGTTCTAACAGAACCACGAATGGTCATCTAGAATAACTTGTGACTATAAAATAATAACATAGTTTGTGGCAATTGGTCTATGGAATTTTCTCATTATTTTAGAGCCAGATCCAGTAATTTTCTTGTCTATTGACAAAGCCATTTGTACACAGTCACAAAGAAAAATAGTGTATTTAGAAGGCTTCAGAGTAAGAAATCCAGTACTTCCTTTTATGAATACTTTATATATCAAAGAAATCAGAACCGGGAGATATTTCTCTACATTTAATCTGAATTATAAGAGACAACAATATATACAACTCTTAGCAGAGTGGTAGGCATTCTTGATACATATTTAACTTATTTTATCTTTTTTCTTGATATTTTCTCTAAACATAAGAAAATAAAGCCTTGAAAAGTTGTAAGATTTAAATCCTATGTACAATGATTCTAAAGTTATAAAATATAATCTGTTTCAATTAGGGAGCCAAGTGATATATACAGAAATTTCATTTGAGGAGGTATAAATGTATTCCTTTGTTCAGTCTACTATTCTTGTTAAAGGTCAAAATTTCCTGAGAAACCTTCCTTCCCTCTGCAAAATAAAACGAAAGAAAACAAAACAAAACAACCAAAACCAAGTTAAACTCAATCTACTAGCTGTTAAACCTAGTTGCATTGCCTTGAACCAGAGGAACTTAATCCTCTTATTGTTTTGGTCTACTTAAGTTTAGTAATAAAATTCCTTATACATCATTTTTCTGGGATGCAGTGAAAAATATAAGTACTAAGTTCAATATTTGCAAATGATTATCATTTTCTAAGAAAAATTGATCTTGGCCACTGTGTCATATTAAAATATTTGTCTACTTCAATAAGTTTGAGTTCATCTTTTTAAAACACTTTGAAAACTATAAGCCATACAGATTTTATTTTTAGATTTACTTTTTAGAACACACAGGTTAGAGTGGTGTGAGTTTGGGGTAGTTGGAATGGGATGGAAATGTTGAGATGTATGTATTTTTTCATATAAATTACTCTATAAATCTGTAAGAAATGTTTGGGGTGTGTTTGTGAATAATGTATTGTCCTCTGGTGTGATACATTTGTTCCTATGTATTTGCATTTTACAGAGTTCAGATTGAGTCTACTGGATTACATTTGAAAATATGTCAACTTTGTAAAATAAGTTACTGGATATACCCATGTAAGTCTGAATACAGACTTAGTATATTCCGATCTTGCTTTTGGGGGCCGAAGTGCTCATATTTTACTGTAATAGTTGTCATCCATCGAATCATATGAAAGTTACTGGATCAAACACCAGCTTTTCAGGTTCTGGAGCTTTTATCATACACATACAACACTGAATGTGAATATTTCAAATTTGTATAGTTTTGATAACGTGAGAAGTAGATTTTTATAACCTATCCTCGGCCGCATCATATATTTCGGAAGTCCTGTGACTGTGACTCTGTTTCAATCCTCAAAACCTCAAGAAAGTAGTATGTCTTTACGTTCTCGTACTCATGAGGTGGCCTGTTTTTACCCTGTTGAAAACTGTTAGGAATGCAATTGTGGCAAATCTTCTTGGAAAAGTGAAGAATAGTTGTGTGGAACTTTCTTTAAATTCTTATTTAAAGAGTTTTACCAGCAAAACTACATTTATACTAAACAGTATTTTGGAATGGGATGGGATGAAATCTTTAAATTAAAATCATTATTAACCTGTTTACAACTTTTCTGAACCATATAAACTTTCATGAATTAAAAAAAATCGAATTCTACTAAACTTCCTCATATTTGCTGAAAATTTTACTGGAGAAATAAATACAAAATACGGCACGCATTAAACAAATTAGATTTGAAATTTTAATGATGAACTATTTAAATTTCCACAATAGTCACTCTGTATATGCTAAATTAGAGTAAAAGAAATAAGCAATGGCAATGGAGGCCTCTTAATTTAATGGTTAGAACAGTGGCAGCTGTAAAAGGGGACGCATGCCTGGAAAGTTACATATGGCCGGCTCTGTGGGAAACCAACTTCTTCACTTTGTAACAAATTAGTAAACAGGGTTTCTCCACAGATGAATGTGAGACACCAAATGGCTGGATCTTCCATGATATATAGTTTTGAACATAGGAAATGCACTAAATAACCTGCCATAGTCAAGAAATTTTAGGTAAATTATAATCCAGTTAGATGAGAAAACAAGGTCAGGAGGCCACTGGGTAGAGTTTGACTGTTTTTTTATTTTGTTTGTTTGTTTGATATTTGTTTTAATTCAGGTCTTAATTATTTTGAGTCATAGTTTGAGCTCTGGACCAAAATGTGCCTTGGGTTTTTAACAGGAGTTTAGGCAACTTTAGGCAAGTGGCATGAACTTTACTAAGTTTTAGATTCCTCTCAATATGGGAATCATAGAACAATACCTAACTCAGAGGGCTGTGATGTTTGGGGCAGCATTTCTACTTTCTTATATTATTTACTCTCCTTTGGGGAATATCAATTCTTATGGATGTTAATCCCATCTTCAGAATAATGGTGATGTCTCCAACATATGTCTTCCCTTTGTGCTTTAGACTCGCATACTTAATTTGTTAATTTATTCGTCTCTACTTGAATTTCCCACAGAAATCTAAAATTTATCATACCTCAAATTAGAATTTGTCTTCCATCCAGAGAAATTGTCTTGGATTCCTCCCTTCCTGTCACACCCCAAACATTGAAACCATTAATAAGCCTGAGTCTCTTTTCAAGATATAATTTTAATCTATCCTTCAGCCTCCAGTGCTACCTCCTTAAGCAAACTACAATTATCTTGCTACCAGCATCTACAATCTTATTTGTCTTTTTCCATTTGTATGTGCCTCTTATCCAGTCTCCATATCGTTGGAGCTGTGATATCCTTAGCACCTAAATTGGATCAGATCATTCTTCTGCTTTACACGCTACAGGGGCTGCCCACTGAATTTAAAATAAAACACATATTTCTTAGCACGCCTCACAAGGCTGTTCGTGATGGCTTGGTGCATTACTTTGGCAAATGTGTATTGTGCTACATCCCTTCCAGCTTGCCACACAGAGCCACACTGTTTTTCCTTCAGTTCTGTGACCGCTCAAAACCTTCCCTGGCCTCAGTCATTCCGCATGACATGCTTTACCCGGTCCCTTGCCTCACATCTCGCCCCAACTCTCTGTGTGCTTTTCTCACTTTAGGCCTCAGTTAAGAGATGCCTTCCTCAGAGGGCTTCCCTGACTGTCCTAACTAATGAAGTTTCTTATCTGAGATTCTCTTTAGTCTGGTGTATTTCTCTATTAATACTTAACATTAAAATTATCTTATTACTTATCAATTTGCTTTCTTTTTGGTTTGGATTCCCCATGAGAAGTTAATTCAAGTGAGGACAGGAATACGATCTTGTCTAGGTATTATCTAGTTTAGAATATCATTCTCTACGTAGTAACTAGCACATAATTGACACTGAAAAAAGATTTTGAATGAATATATTTAATGCGGGGAAAGCCCAACATACAGTGTCCTCTTTATATCAAGTGCTCAGTATATATTAGCCATGACATCTTGAGCTCGTATCTTAAATCTGGGTTGAGGGTATGGGATAGGAGAGTATAAAGAAATCTTGTTAAAACAATAGTAATATTGTAATTGATTGTAATGCTTTTTTTTGTTTGTTTGTTAGTTTACTTTCTATAGTTCTGTGGGTGAAGTTAACATTTTTCACATATATTTCCCTGCCAAGAACATTTGAATGGTAACTATAAAATAATGGGCAGCCCTGGTGGCTCAGCGGTTTAGCACCACCTTCAGCTCAGGGTGGGATCCTGGAGACCCGGGATCGACTCCTACGTCAGGCTCCCTGCTTGGAGCCTGCTTCTCCCTCTGCCTGTGTCTCTACCTCTCTCTCTCTATGTCTCTCATGCATAAGTAAATAAAATCTTAAAAAAATAATGGTGCTGTGATAGTAGGGTTGGTGTTCTTCATATGCATTAAAAGACCTGTGATTTAGTTGTAACCATTAAAATGCTTTGAATGTGGACACTCAAAAACAAAGAAAATAAAAGAATCAGGGGAGAAATATAGTTTAGAGACTTTTTTTTAACTCCAAATTAATGGCTTTTATGCAAAAAGGATGACTAAATAATCTCTAAACAGAGATTGGAGTTCATGTATCCCCCATGGCAGGGTGAGAGGTGGCCTGCTGTCTTCTGCCTCCTAGGCCAAGTCCCCTTGGCTGATGTTTGTCATATTGATATTTGCAACTCAGTTCTGAGGATGGTGTAACTTCTGGTCACTTGCAGTTTGGGCAAAGCTCCATCTTATCTCACTGTGGACCTCTCTGAACTTTTACTGCTTCCATTCAGTCTGAGCTTGGGTAGGGGTATAGGTTTCTTTTGTGCAGCTCTTGCTATAAAGCATTCAAGTATTCAAAGATAGAGTCCACATCTGCCTCCTTAAACTGACGTCTGGATTGTATCCACCCAAATAAGGCTCAAATGCCTGCCCCTTTGGCTTAGAGCAGGTTGAAATGGGGATCTCTTTTCACATTCTTACATAGAAATTGGAATGGGTGTCAATACTGAATACATCCCAAACCACTGAAGACTTGACTCTTCCCTTTCATTGAAATGAAACCCCAAGGAAGGATATCTGGATACAGATATTTAATCACTTGTTTTCCTATTTCTTCACTCTTTCTAATAATTTCCTTGTACCAAAAAGAGACATGCTTTTATTTTAGTTACTGTATTTTGTAGAGTAATACACATAGTCTCATTTTCCAAAGAATAAAATGTATTTCCTCTATTTTGTCAGAGTACTGGATTATTTGAGTACTTTTGGTCTCAAGTATTTAGGTTTGGTCTTTACTATGCTGCTAAGGGAGACGAAATAAGAACATCTGACAAATGCTCTCTCAAAACAATAACCCAACAACCCAGTTTGTGAGGACTTTTGTTCCTGAAAAATCATATTTTTTTTTTCCTCAGGCAAAATATTACCAAGGCTTCCCCTCTCTGCCACACACACACACACACACACACACACACACACCCTTACATTCTCTCTCTCTCTTTTTTTTTTTTCTTTCTTTTTTTACATTCTCTTTTTAAAAAGTTCTAATCTTATCCGAAAGGCAAATGGATGCCTTTGGCTGATTAAGTAAAGATCTACTCATAAAGGTAATCATAAAGACCAAAGAGATAATCACATTCATAATTAACTAAATATATCCTCCTTTATACTAGGCATTTGTACTGCACACAGAATTAGGAGGATCAGGGGAAACAATTTGGTACAGATGTTAAGTTACTCATAAGACCTGAGAAAAAATATGAAAAAAAACAATAGAAATCTCAGAAGATACTTCAACGTGCCTATGAATATAGTTTACTGTATATGAGTTATGCTGGGTTAGCAGGTAACTTTAGTTTCTGAAGTTCAAGGGGCTCACTATGAATCTGCCATGAGTGCACAGTATAGCCTGTTTTGGTTGGCAACATTTAAATTCAAAAGTTGTTATCTGCTCAATTTTCTCAACCTCAAATTCTCCTCTGCATATCCTATACACATTCGATCTCTTGTCCCTGATTTTGCCTGATTTAGTGAGGAGCAAGGTCTATGTAAAGAAGTTGCTCAGTCAGCACTTAGAAAAGGAAGCAAAATTTGTAGCATTGGCTCTACTGTAGATAAGCTATAAGAAAAGATTGCAGTTATTAAAATAAGATAGTGACTGTTAGATGCCTTTGCTAAAAGGTTTATTATAATAGGATCTGGTTCTTGTTAATTAACTCAGTAAAATGTACTAAATCTAGAAGGTACTCTCTGGAAAACATAGAAGAGACAATTTATATGCTCTAAAGAGTGTTAGAAAATTGGCACCTTTTCATTCAAAAAAGAATAGTGCCTGTAAGAGACTCTTATAAGAAACAAACGGAGGGTTGCTGGAGGGGAAGTGGGTGAGGGATGGGGTAACTGAGTGTTGAGGTTTATGGAGAGCACTTGATGTAAGGAGCACTGGATGTTATATGCAACTAATGAATCACTAAATTCTGTCCCTGAAACTAATGATACACTATATGTTAACTAAATTGAATATAAATAAAAAAAAATTTAAAAATGAGTAGTGCCTACGCATGCCATGTACTCTGCTGGCGGGCAGATAAATTGGGTATTTGACAGGAGCCAGGACACAATATAAGAATTCCAAAGTGAAGACCCAAGTGCAAAAGAATTTTAAAAGGCAACACCAAGATGTAATTTCATAACACTTGAAATTTCTGATCTACTTTGAGGTCATAAAATTATCAAGAATGGATATTGCATTAAAGAGCTTTTGAAGATTGGGGCAATTTTTTTGTGAAGTAGAAGTGGGGGTGATGGTGATTACTTTCTAAACCTATGCCCTCAAGGAGAGCTTGATATGTGTCTCCAGGTGTTGTGGGGGAAGAAGGGACAGGTGTCAGACACATGCCTAAGCCATCTAAAGGCTATCTAACGTACAGAGTATGAGAGAGGGAAACAGTTGGTGCTGTTCTTGGAGTAACTCCATCCTCTTGCAGTGGTGCATTAAAAATGTAAGCCCATGATCAATATAAAAGGCAATCTGCCCAAAAAACATTCAACCAGAAGGTGAGGGGATTCCAACACAGAGGCACTGTTTGCAGTGACCACCAAAAAACCAGAAGTTGAAGACAAGGTGAGCTGGAGAGGGAGCAGTCAGATGAGGAGAGGTGGTTGGAGGGGCCCTAGTAGGAGAGGTTCCATGAACTCATGAAATCACCTAGAAAAAATCAACTTTAAACAGCATAGCACTATGCTCAGAGAATAGAAAGCTAGTCAAGTTAAACTTTTTGTAAAGAATATTTTCTTTTCTCTTCCTGTGCTTGAAATGCGGAGCATACGGATGATGTAAACAGTAAGCTGGATGAAGAACTGAGGAGATAGAGAGAAAAAGCTGTTTATACCTGCTTCCCAGAAGGCTGCTATCTGCCTCCATCCAGATCCAGCTGCTAGAAGAGGGAAGATTTAACTGTAAGTCATATTCCAAGTTTCTATTATTATCCTGGACAGGATATTTTAATTAATAAACTGAAATAATTCTCACTTAAGTGAGTCTAAGAGTAAACAGAAGAGTCATAAGTCCTACCAGGGTTTTCATTCAGGAAAGAGAAATCTTTCCCTGAGGGTGTTTAAAGCTAGGTTAGGAAATTAAAAAAAAAAAAAAAAGATTGTGCTGTAAAAATATTCCATCATTCATGGTTACATTAGATCGTAGGGAAACAATGTGATGCAATCCCTGTCGTCAAGGGATTAATTCCGTGATACCATATATTTGTAAGAAGACTGATACTTACGTAGGACACCGTGGAGATCCCTGGGAGAGACACCAAGACAAAAAAGGATAAGAAAAAACTTCCCAGAAAGATGGGACACAGGTTGGCACAAGTCATCATCAGGAGAGAGCTTGTGCCTAAGTGTACTGGTAAGACTCAAACTCTTGGGTTAGCAACCCAATGACAACAGAGTTCTGACTTTCACTTTCTAACTCTTTAAACTTGAGGAACCACATGGAATAATAGAAGAGGGCTCAGCTTAGGGCCAAAATTCTGCTTCTTGGTCGTGGGCCTCCTACTCTCCTTTTAGATGGCCTAAAAAAAAAAAAATCTTTCATATTCTCTGGGTCTTTGTTTTGTCATCCAGAAGTACATCTTCTTAATTTCAAAATTTTTGTTTTTAGAATCACAGAAGTTAATGAATTTTATACTGTTAAATGCCACACAACTATTAGTTGTTATTCTTTTGAGAGTAGACTTGGTTTTAAGTCCTGGACTACCATGTGAGCTCTGGAGAGTTGGAATTCTTTCCTTTCTTACAAGCCATGCATCCTTGGGAAGGTTGTTTAATCTCACTGTGCCTCCAATTCTGTGTGTGTAAATGGGAAACAGTACTTGTTTTGTAAGGTTATTATAAATTTTAGAAAGATGATACATGTTAAGTATCTAATTAAATGCCTGACACAGGTATTCAAAATTTAAGGCTAATTATTTATTACTATTAAAGTAATGATAATCATTGCTCTTATTATTACCTATCCATCTAGCCTTGCTCCAATTATCTAGGGCTGGAGCTGGCAAGAGGCCCCTGGTAGTTATGTCCAGTTTTTCCTTCTAGCTTTATGGGCAGGCAGACCTATTTGGCTGGATAAAACATCCAGAGATTTATCTAATTATGCTATCGGGGGGTGGCTCCTTATTTTTCTACTCTCGGGCCTCTTGAACATAGGCATAATGGCAGGGTTCTCATGCTTGATACACTCTGATTTTTTTTTATGAAGAATCTAACAGTATTCCCTGGTAGGCACAGATTTAAGAATCATTCAAAAATCAAATTGGCATGAAAGTTTGATTCCTTCACTCCAAGAATGTGGTTAGAATTTTTTCTTCAGGGAATACAGTAGCAGTTATTACTTCTTTCCAAGCAGAAAAAGGCCTACGTTGCTAAGTTCCTCTCACTGTGGGCTGCAGCCACTCTATATGGGTAGTTCATATGAGTATGCGTCTAACAAAACCAGAACCAAAACCAAATGAAGATTTGGGAAGGACCAATAATTAAACGTTTTATTTTTTCATCATTTGGGTAGTATTTTGGATTCATTTGATCTAAAAGCAAACAAAACAAAATTAACAAACAAAATGTTGGGATCGGTCCAAATCCTGTTTTCTTTGTTGAAATGGTATGTAGGTGACTTAACTATTTATAACAAAAGACTGCTGCTAAATCTGACTCCAAAATGAAATAAAAATAGAAACAGGTTTTTGTCCTTTGTCAATCAGCTGATCAATTAGGAATCAATGGTTCCTAAGAATGTGTATATTGTTATAGGCTTATATGTCCTTATCTGAAATCCTTGGGGTCCGATGTGTATCTGGATTCAGAAACTTTAAGATTTCAGAGAGATGACAAAGTGCATTTATTATGTATTACAAAACATTGCCAGCAGGGTATGTGGCAACACCTTATAATCGAATACATTTACATTTTTGTGAAACATGAAAATAGTCAAGCTGAGTGGGATGAAATAAAGACTTTAAAGCTTCCCATCAGTTCAGGGTGGGTTTTGCTGCCAAATTTGGCTAGGTTATGTCAACTTTTGTTCACTTAGATTTTATAATTTTTATATTTTGGAATTTCACATAACAGATTGTAAATCTTAGAGTTCTAACCAAGTTTTACTGGAGTGAAAAATGCTGATAGAAAGTTTTCACTTGTGTCCAAATTGTACAAACATATTTTGAGCAATCCAATTCGCCCCAAGAGGGGCATTTAGTAACTCTGTGGGCTATTGAATTGTTTCAGACTTTTTGGCTCCGGTATCATTTGTGTCCCTTAGTGCATCGTGACAACATGAGCTTTTTTTTTTTTTTTTTGGTCTTAGTAAGGGTGACAAATAAACTCTTGACTCCTGACCCTCCTTTGTCTGGTTCTCTCTGTCTAGCATTCCCATTGCAGTACATAGCACCTCCATCTAGCTATTCCCAAGAAATGTAACATTATTCCTATTTACATTTTCTTCTCCTTCATTCTGTGTCAATTCGAATTCACCATTTACTCTTTTTTCTAATTATAAAAGTAGATTTCAAATCCGCTCCACATAGATGCCGAAGTTTTTCTTCATAAACATTGTTCTTATTATATCAACCCATTGCTTAATATGTTAATGGTTTTCTGTTGCTTTTACAATATAAACTAAATTTTTTTCTTTTTTAAAAAAGATTTTATTTATTTATTCATGAGAGACAGAGACACACAGGCAGAGGGAGAAGCAGGCTCCCTTCAGGGAGCCCTATGCCTGACTTGATCCCAGGATCCCAGGATCACTCCCTGAGCCAAAGGCAGACGCTCAACTGCTGAGCCACCCAGGCATCCCAAACTAAAACTTTTTCACAAGAAGTGTAATTTCCTGGGCAGTCTGGCCCCTGCCTATTCTCTCCAACATTATCTATACCATGCCCTTCTACCTGCTTATTATTACTAGAAAATTCATAATTATTTATCTCTTAAGGCATTTATATAAATTGCATCCAATCTTTAGGCACTCTTCACCTTCAACTTTCTTTTCTGTCTCCTGCACACCCTCGTTTAAATGCTATTAATTAAAGAGTTTTTTCCAGAATCCAAAGTAGGTCTCCACTCTTTTTTTTCACAGAACCCTGGTTTTTCCCTTCCACTTATCATGATTTGATTATATAGTTATTTCTGTGTTTTTTTGGTTAATGTCTGTCTCCTCTATTAGACAGTAAGATCCACAGAGGCAGGGCCCATAGTTTTTGGGTCACTACTGTGGAGCCACTGCTTAGCAGAGAGCCTGGCATAGGGTAGGAGCTTAAAATGTTGGATAAATGAATTCATGAATAAATGAATAACTTAATTGGTAGTGACTAACAGCTAACACTCATTATAACAGTCTCACACTCATTATCACATTTAATCTCAAATCAACCATGTGAGGTAAGCAGGACAGGTATTATTAGCTGTAGGTTATAGATGAACATGCCAAACTTAAAAAAGATTAAATGATTTGATTAGAATCACATAAGACTAAGAATAATGTCTCAGATTTCTGATTCTTAGCCCATCCTTTTTTATTCTTTTCCTCGAACCACTACTTTTCTTTCAGTCTTTGAAAATGAAAGTAGATTTCAAAATCATGCTTACAGGTTTCAGTAGGAAAAAATCAATATAATGTAAGTAGTTGAATTAAATTCCTGGAATGAATCTGGTTCCTAATGGTTTCCTTTCCCAATTGGGCTTTGCAAAATTTCAGGAGGAGATGACACAAAAGTAACTTACTTGGGGACTCAGAAACACACTGATAAAAAGTAAAAGAATATACTAAGATGCATCTAAGAATAGTTTTCTTAAATTTTTTTGAAATATTTTATCCATTTATTCACGAGAGACAGAGAGAGAGACAGACAGACGCAGGCAGAGGGGGAAGCAGGCTCCATGCAGGGAGCCCGACGTGGGACTCGATCCCGGGTCTCCAGGATCAGGCCCTGGGCCAAAGGCGGCGCTAAACCGCTGGGCCACCCGGGCTGCCACTAACCTTGCATTCAAGGATGTGTTCAAGGATGGAAAATCAAATGAAGGAATGAAATATTATATGAAAGGACTGCCTATTATAATGGAAAGGTATCTGGTACTGAAAAGAGAAATGAAAACATTTTTTTCACTTACATGAGAATCTTATTGAGGCCTTCTTTGTTGATTAGGGCAAACTCTTTATATCTCATGTATGTTAAAATCTTACAGGTATAAATTAAGAATATTCAATCGCTCAAAAGTAATTCTGAATGAAGACCTAAACAAGGCATCAACTAGGTGGCTCAGTCAGTTAAGTGTCTGACTTTACTCAGGCCATGGTCTCAGGATCCTGGGAATGAGCCCCACGAAGGGCTCTGCACTCAGCTGGGAGTCTGTTTCTCCCTGTCCTTCTACCCCTCCTCTGCTTGTGTGTTCTCTCTCTCTCTCTCAAATAAATAAATAAAATCTCAAAAAAAAAAAAAAAAAAGAATTGGGAAGGAGATGCTCTCATTGTGAAGTCCTTAATATAAAATGGGCAAAGTGCACTGACCTCTTTCTCTCTCTCATCATTCTATTTTAAAAATAGTCTTTGACAGATATGTTAAATGAAGACAACATTCTGTAATAGATCTTGACATTTCCACAAACCAGGCTAGGCCACTTTCACACTGCCAGACCATCACAGTACTTCTCAAAGTATCAAGTCAAATTTACTAGGTACCAGAAATGGGTTGAAAGTCAGAAACACAGTATTTGTCAAAGGCAAGGGAGCTATTGACAAGAAAAAGCATTACAGTAGACTTCAAGATATACACTTTTCCTCTCAGGAAATATGGAAATTAGTTTTCTAGGAATGTGCTTCTGAACTCTCACATGGAAAGACAAGCTGAACCGTAGAAAGGCTATAGACACATGTATCAGGCTGTGAATCGTTTGTTCATGATTCATGCAAGAGAGGACAATGGCATGATGGCTTAGCCAGCTAACAGCCTAAACTCTGAAATCACAGAGATCTGGGTTTGAATCCTGGCTCTGGTATTTGCTTTTTTTGTGGTCTTGGGAAAGTACTATTCTGTCTATGTCTCATTCTATAAAATTATAGAAATCTTTCTTTCTGTAAGTGAGGTAATACATCTAAATACTTATTCCCTTAAATGTTACCTTTCCCCATATAGGTTGTGCTTTATTTATGGTAATTGTTTCTATTTCAATGCATACTATTCATACTCCCATGTTATTGCTAAAATGAAAACAGAGACACGGGAAAAACATATGAAAACAGTTACTAATAAATATTTATTTTTAGCTTTGATTATTTTAAGTTGATCTTTGTAATAACTGATAACAATGCATTTTTTGAGATAATAAAGAACTCCCTCAATGAGATGTCCCCCTCCTTCCCCCTCTTTTTTTTTTTTTTTTGTCATTTTATATGCTTCAGTACCATTCCTGTAGATCCATATAAGGTGTTTTGCCACCTGAGCCCAGGCATTCTGGGGACTCCTCCTTTTGTCATGTGATTATCTTTGGCTGCAAAACTCCCAGATTGCAAATCAACAAATGCAGGGTGGTGATTGTTCATAATTGTAAATCCACTCACTCTCTTTCCATTTTTGTTCATTGTAGGTAATCACATTTTTGTACATTTTGTACTCAGCTGTAGAGTACATATACATTAATTGGCACTGAGGTTGCTACTGGCTACCACTTTTATTTTGGAAAAGCATTTAAGGCAAAAACACATAAAATCGTATCTAACTACTTGTTATTTGAATTCTTTATCTGCAGTTCTCTGAGAAAGCATGCACAGGCATTGGTTTTGATTATCTAGATATAATTAGAAGCTTATTGTAGAGGAAATAATATGAGAATTAGCATCTTTCATCAGTCACAAAGTGAGGCACCTTGTGAAGAGATGAAACAGGAACAGGTAGAAACACTTTTTTTTTTTTTAAAGATTTTATTAATTTATTTGAGAAAGAGAGAGCATGCAGGAGCAGGGGAAGGGGCAGAGGGAGAAGCAGATTCCCCACTGAGCAGGGCGCTAGACTTGGGGCTCCAGCCCAGGATGCTACTGGGGATCACGACCTGAGCCAAAAGCAGAAGCTTAACCACCCAGGTGGCTAAGCCACCCAGGCACCCTGGTACACATACTTTCTAAACAAGTTCTAAATTTCAACTGTAGATGGTCTCCCCCTACTTAACAATGGTTTTACAATTTTTCAATTTTATAAGTGTGCGAAAGTGATGAGTATTCGTAAAAACCATACTTTGAATTTTGGTCCTTTCCTGGACTAGTGATACGTAGGATGATTATCTCTGATGATGGGCAGTGGCATGGAGCAGCAAACTCCCATTCATTGACCCTATCAGGAGAGTCGACACCAACACACTAACAGCCATACTGTACCCATATAGTGATTCCGTTTCTGAGTTTCAGTACAGTTTTCAACAAATTACGTGAGATTGTCAACACTTTCTTATAAGATAGACTTTGAGTTATTTTGCCCAACTGTAGGCTAATATATGTGTTCTGAGCTCATCCAGGGTGTGATGTTCATTAGGATGAGTGTATTAAATGTAATTTTGACAAGATATATTCAAAATAAAATGGATTTTTTAGGGGTATAGCTCCATTGTAAGATGATGAAGATCTGTAATTTGCAATGAAAAACAAAGGAAGGTGGCATGATTCAACACTTTTTTGGGAAATGTTAATTTCATGACTAAGAATTTGACTAAATAGATTAAGAAATCTTAATTGGATGTTTGTGGTTTGGAAGCTATTTTAATTAATTTTGGTAGTAACCTGTTGGTGTGAAAGGATATATGCCAGAAAAATTAGATCCTGCTACTGGCTGCATCATATTCTTAACATTCCAGGCACCTTTCCCTGCTATGTATCATGCAATTCAAAGCCTGGAAATTGCTCAAATGGTCCAAGTGGTTTCTTGAGATTCCTTTTCAAATACTCACAATATATATGAGCATATTAAGGAATTAGGAATGTTATAGCAGAAAGAACCCTTTTCAAATTTTGTTTAACCCAGAATTTTCCAAATTAGTCTGACCATGGAAACTTACTATTTGGGGTATGTATTAAAATCGAGGACACAAATACAGGGAGCATTGGGTTAAGTATTGGTTATAGAAGGGAACTCTTAAGTTGCAAATATGCACCTGACCAATGAAGTTTACAGTAGCAGCACACTTAAGGACATGTCATTATGAATTAATTTTCAGATTACAGACTCTCTCATATTCCAGAGGATCGCAGAATGATAATAATAATTATACTAATAACTATTATTTTTGAAAAGCTATTAAGAATCTGACATTATGCAAGCTATTAAACATGTGTAAATTTATTTAAACTTCATAACAAGTCCATAAGGCATACAGATACTATGTCTAACTTCAAGTCAAATAAGAAAAGAGACTTAAAAATATTAAGCAACTTTAAAACATCATGCAATTAATTAAAGTAGGTCTGAGATGCAGAAGAGAATCACATTTCCTGAGGTTTCTATGCAGTAAAGGAGTATGGCCAAGGTGAAAGAATAGTGGATTCCTAGGAAGATTGGTCTACTGAGGTATGGGATCCCCCAAATTAAACATCTGCAACATATGTCTCCAAGAATAAATCTAGGGCTTTTTTTCACGATTCTCTCCTCTATCTAGAAAAAGAAAATATATCCTGTGCTATTTCAAAAACTATTATAGCCCTAAGGGATTTAGAAGAAGTTAAATTCATATGAAAATTCATTATGAAATTGGTTGTAGATTTTTGGAAGATGACTTTGAGATTGATTCTGGTGTTGTGTCTTGCCTCTGTGGTAAAGGGGTGCTATAGTAGGTTGGTAATATCTGCCGTGGAATGGGTAGTAGCTGAAAATACCATTTCAGCTTTAGAGGTCATTCATTTAGCTCAAACCAGCATTTTACACTAGGGAAAAACTGAAGCACAGGGAGGCAAAAGTGACTTTGTTATGCAATAAGTAAGAGTTGAAAACATGAACAAATCTTAAATCTTTTGTTTCCAAGGTCAGTAAACTTTGCCTTGAACAGAATTACTATTTCTGATATTTTTTCAGTATGAGAAAAACAAGTTTCCGAGATTTTTTTTCCTCGAAGAGTTCAACTAAAACAAAGAGCTCAAAGTAAAAGAAGTAAAATTTTAAAAATCGATAGTTTCTTTTCTATAGTTATCAATTTTAGATTATTCATTCTCATCAGAAGTGAAAAAAGAGAGTAACAGATGACTCTTTTACTGCTTGTGAATAGTCCTTAATCTTGGATAAACTGGTATTGTTTGGAAAACTTAGAAAGCCCAAGCTACCAAAGAAAGTACTGAAATGTCATCAATGAAATGTAGTTTGTTTAAAATAATAGTTGGAACAGTATATTGTGTATGCTTATATATGTTTATATATATCCATCTTACATGTATATTTTAAATATACATATGCTTATGTATGCTTATATATAAGTGAGACAAATCATAACAATGAAGGACAGGAAGGAGGAATTAATATTATTTTGTTACAAAGTACTCATACTACCCATGAAGTGGTATAGTGTTATTTGAAAATAAATTTGGATTAGCTGTCAGTATATATTGCAAACTCTAGGGCAATCATTAGAAAAAAAGCAAAAAAAAAAAAAAAGTATAACCAATATGCTAAGAAAAGAGAACATGGAGTCATAATAAATGCTCAGTTAAAATCACAAAAGTCAAAAAAAAAAAGTGGAAAAGAAAAATAGAAACAAGGAACAAGAATAATAAATAGAAAACAGCAATGAATAAAGTGGATTTTAATCTATCTCTATTAATAATTATTTTGAACAGCACTGGTCTAAATGTAACAATTAAAAGATAAAGTCAGAATGGATAAAAAAGCATGACCCAACTGGTTGTTGTCTATCAGAAACCCACTTTAAATATAAAAACAGAAATAAATTAAAAGTAAATGAATGAAGGAAAATATACTGTGCTAACATTAAGTAAAAGAAAGCAGGAGTAGCTATATTACTTTCAGACAGAGAAGAACTCAAAGTAGAGAAAGTAATCAAGAATAAGCAAGAGCAGTACTTATGGATAAAGGTGGCAGTTTTCTAAGAAACCATAATAATTGACAACATGTGTATGCCTAAGAAGAAAGTGGCCAACTATGTGAGGTGAAAACTAATAGCACTAAAAAAAGAAATAGATGATTCCACTATTATAGTTGGAGACTTCAGTATCCCTCTGTCAGACACAAATAGATCGAGCAGTTAGAAAATCAGTAGGAACATGGTTGAACTCAACAACATCATCAATGGGCTACATATAATTTACATCTAAAGACTAATTCACTTAACAGCAACAGAATACACATTCTTCTCAAGCTAATGTAGAATATTCACTAACATAGACTACATTCCGGGCCATAACACACACCTTAACAAACTTAGAAAAGCAGAAATAATATAATATTTGTTCTCAGATCTCAATGGAATTAAACTAGAAATCAACAATTGAATGTTAACTGAAAAATCCCAAAGCACATGGAGATTAAACAGTTTACTTCTAAATAACACATGAATCAAAGAAGAAATCTCAAGAGATATTTTAAAATATTTTCAACTAAATGAAAACAAAAACACAGCATATCAAAAATTTGTGGGATGTAACCAAAGCAGTGAGTGCTTAGTAGGAGATTCATAGAATTGAATGCATATTTTAGACAAGAAGATCTAAAATCAACAATCTAAATTTCTACTTTAGGCAACTAGAAAAAGAGCAAATTAAATCTAAAATAAGTAGAAGAAAAGCATAATAAGAATTAGAGCAGAAATGAATGAAATCGAAAACTGGAAATCAGTAGAGAAAATAAACAAAACCAAAAGCTAGTTCTTTGAAAATATTAATGAAATTGATAAACCTCTAGCAAAGATAACTAAGGAAATAAGAGAGTGAACATAAATTACTAACATCACAGGCAAAAGGAGGGACATTACTTCAAATCCCATGGGAATTAAAAGGAATACTACAAACAACTCTATTCCCATGAGTTTGATAACCTAGGTGAAATGGAACAATTCCTTGAAAGGCACAATTTGCCAAAACTCACAGAAGAAATACAATCTGAAAAAGCCCATTTCTATTAAAGGAATTAAATGAATAATCAATAACTTTCCAAAACAGCATCTGGGGCACCTGGTGGCTCAGTCAGTTAAGCATCTGCCTTTGTTTGGCTCATGTTGTGATCCCAGGGTCTGGGATCCAGCTCCACCCTAGTTCAGCTTTTCTCTGTGCTCCTCTCCCCACCCCTGCTTGTGTGCTTGTGTGCGTGCAAACCCTTTCTCTCTTTCAAACAAACAAACAAACAAACAAATAAAATCTTAAAAAAAAAAAAAAAGGAAGAAAGCACCAAGCCCAAGCCCAGAATTCACTGGTGAATTCTACCAAATATTTAAGGAAGAAATTATACCAATTCTCTACAATCTCTTTTACCATCTACTTCCTATCTTATTTAATGAAGCCAGCATTACCCTAACCAGAAGCAAACAGACATTAGGAAAGAAAACTAAAGATTAATATATCTCGAGAACACAGATGCAAAAATCCTCAATAAATTGTTAGCAAACAGTATTCAATGATGTATAAAGAGAATTATACATCACAACCAAGTGGGATTCATACCAAGTATGCAAAACTGGTGTGGTATTTTGAAAGTTCAGGCAAATGGATCAATTGACAGAATAGGGAGCCTCGAAATAAAGCCACATTAATATAGAAAGTTCATCTTTGATAAAAGAGCCAGGCAATACAATGGGGCAAAGATAATTCCTTCAACAAATGGTCTGCAACAATTGGACATCCAATTCAAAATATATAAAGAAGTCTTACTACTCCTTCAGAGAACAACAACCTGAATAAAAATGGGTGAAAGAGTTTAGCAGACGCTCACCAAAGATGTACAGATGACAAATAAGCATATGAAAACATACCCCCCCCACAAAAAAAAAAGAAAAGAAAAGGTACTCTAGGACACTTGAATGGCTCAGTCGGTCAAACTTGGGACTCTTGATTTTAGTTCAGGTCATAATCTCAGGGTCATGAGATTGAGCCCCTTGTCAGGCTCTGTGCCTGCAGTGGAATCTGCTTGTCCCTCTCCCTCTGCTCCTCTGCCTGCTTGCCTCATGTGCTGTCTTTTTCTCAAATAAATAAATAAATAAATAAATACAATCTTTCAAAAAAAGATACTCCATGTGATATTAGGAAAATGCAAATAAAAATAATAATGAAATATCAATATATACCTATTGGAATGCCCCAAGTCTGGAACACCGATAACTGCAAATGGTGGGGTTAGGATGTGGAATAACAGGAACTCCCTTACATTGTTGGTGGGAATGCAAAGTGGAATACTTTGGAAGACAATTGGTGGTTTTCTCACAAAACCGAATATACTCTTATGATAAGACCTAGCAATTGTGCCCCTTGATATTTACTCAAAGGGTTTGATTATGTCCACACAAAAACCTCCATGTGGATATTTATAGCAGCTTTATTCAATTGTCAAAACTTGGATGCAACCAAGATGCCCTTTAGTAGGTGAATGTATAAATAAAATGTGGTACATCCTGACAATGGAAAATATTACTCAGCATTTAAAATAAATGAGCTACGGGGAGCCTTGGTGGCTCAGTTGGTTAAGCGACCAACTCTTGGTTTCAGCTCAGGTCATGATCTCAGAGTCCTGATATGGAGCCCTGACTCTGGCTTCATGCTCAGCAGGCCATCTGCTTCCCCTCTCCCTCAGTCCCTCCCCAACCCCCACATGCCATTCACACACTCTCCCTCTAAAATGAAATAAAATCTTAAAAATAAATAAATGAGTTATTAAGCAAGGAAAAGAAAGGAAAGAGACTTAAATACATATAACTAAGTGAAAGGAGCCCATATAAAGAGGCTGCATATTACATGATTCCAACTATGTGACATTCTGGAAAAGGATAAACTAATGAGATAGTAAAAAGCTCAGTATTCATCAGGAGTTGGATGAAGGGGGATGAATAGGCAAAGCACAGAAGAAAGTGAAAATACTCTTTATGATATTATAATCATGGATGCATGTCATTCGTTATATATTTGTCCAAACCTATAGAATGTACAACATCAAGAGTGAACCCTGATGTAAACTATGGACTTTTGGTGATTATGGTATATCGATGTAAGTTTATCAATTATAACAGATATACAACTCTGGGAAGTGATGTTGATAAGGGGGAGAGGGTATGCCTCTGTGAGGACAGGGGTATATGGGAAATCACTATATTCTCAACTTTATGAATCTAAAAAAAATGAAATCCTTAATAAAATTTAAATAGCCACACGTAGCTAATGGCTACTGTATTTCAATAGTTAACAGCTCATGTCTAATGGGTCACCAATTTTTTTATTCACAACTTGAGGTTTCTATTCTTTTTTTCTTCAAGGTTTGGAAATCCCTGCTCACCTTTTAGTTATTTAAATTAAATATTCTTTAATACAGTTTCCTTTAGTGGTAGCAAAATCCATTAGTATCCTATCTAATCCAGACCTCATATGCCTATTGTCTGTGAATCTGCCCTTTTGACTATTACACTGTTAATTTACACTATTTAAGCAAGATATGTCTCTTTCCTTTTATTTTTTACTCCTGAGCACTGTCTTTACTGTCAGAGGCATACAGGTTTGAAAGGCTGTATGGGGTTATGAAGCTGTAAGTAATCACATGTTTTTTGTTGATGATAATGAAGACACTGTAATGGGGAGAAAACTTTTTTTATGATTCAAGAAAAAAAATGCCCTTGATAACCTTTTCCATAAATTAAATTAGACAAATTATTGGTTGCCTTGCAATGTTCTGGCTTTGTTCTACATTATATAGAAATGCGTCAGTTGAGTGGTGAAAGGAAATTAGAACAGGCTGTAAATGTCAGTCTATTTCTTCAGGACAGTATCCTTGTTACATTTTAGTGATTTTTTTTTTTTTTTTTTTACTCCCAATTACAATCACTAACATCTTTTCTGGGCTTAATAGTTGAATCATTGGAATAGATTTATAAAAGAGGACTGGAGATACCATCCAAGTTGGAAATTCAATAATAGGAAAAGGAAGAAAAAAGAGAAACAAGTGATAGAAAATAAAAGAATGAGCAAGTGTAAATGCAGATGAAACAGCTGAAAAGTCACTCGTGGAGAGTTCGGTTAAACAGCCTTTCTCACCTGACAGTGAGCAGGGAAAAATAATGAGCTTCTGGCCCCTTACTACTGTTTCCACAGTGTAGTATCTCTTGCCTTGAATTAGCTGTGGTTTATGTTTTCATTTATTATATGCTATTAAAAGTCATTGCACATCCGCATGGTGGGCTTATATAGGAGGTGGATAAACCTGCCATTTCAGCTACCGGAAGCAAGTTCTAAGGTACAGACAATGTATTTTATGAAAATGAAGAAAAATAGGCACTTTTTATAGACAGGAATGATTTAATGAGAAAAATACTTCTAATTTTAAATATCTGTATTGTGCATGCTAAAGATACTTTCTCAATATTTTGTCACTGTGACTCTTCCAATAATTGGATGGTATATTTCAAGGCATCAGTCTTATAGAGGAATGTGACATTTATTCATTCATTTGTAAAATAAAAATATATCAAGACCCAGTATATGTCAGTTCCTGTGCTGGTTGTCTGAGACACAGAGAGTAAGTCATGGCACCTGCCACCAAGATGCTCGTAGTCTCCCTGAAGATTCTTGAAACAGGCCATCAGGGAGCCCATAGGATTATGAAAAAGATGCCATTCAACAGTAGAGGAGAGTCAAAAGTTTGGGGAATTAGGGAAAGTTTGCCATCACAAATGATATCTGAGATAAACCTTAGGTGAGGAAATAGAAAGAGTATAGAGAAAGAACACTTCATGTAGAAGCACATAAAAAAGCATGAGCTTAAAAATTTTAACACACTTCAAAAATTTCATTATTGTAAGAATCAATGGTTTATGTGGATTTGGATAAGTAATAAGCTTAGAGCATCCAGATCTTGAGAAATCTTGTATGATATGTTAAAGTTTTTTTTTTTTTTTTCCTGTATGTTACAGGGAAGAGAGTTTTTAAAAAATCTACTCTTCATCTAGTTTTTCAAGAGAGGTTTTTTAAACTATGTAGTTTGGGAAGTAATATGTCAGATTTCTAAATTAAAGCTGCTTCACTTTTTGGTAGTTCATTATTTGGTAGATCATTATTTGGTCAATAGAGACCATGTTCCAAGTGATGTATAATCATAAAATCTACTCTTCCCTCTCTATTATGAGGTCAAGATACAAAGAGAAATAATGGTTTTATTTCTCAACAAATAATGATATTAATTCTGTTTCCATGAAGATTAATCAGATCTTCCCTGAGTAATTAAACTTCTCTTTAGGTTTAATCATTGTTTAGATCTAGACTCCAGCTCGATCCCATACACTTGTATATTTACTGTTGCCTCTCTAACCCAGGAAAGACTTCATCGGGATTTAAATCCATCGATCTAAATCAATTGATCAATTGATTTAAATCCAATCATCTGGATTTAAGTCTTCAAAGAAATACAGATAAATGAAACTAAGCAGTTTAAAAATTAAGATAAATATAACCACACAAATCATCTTTGCTTTCCCACTCCATTTCCTGATAAGCCATGCAGATAATCAAAACAGAGTGGAAGATGTCTTGGATCAATTAACATGGTACAGCTGAATACACTTACACACTGAATACCCAGATGTTCCTCCATGGCTCAACCTTCATTTTTTAAAAAAATAATTTTATATAAAAAGAGTTTCATATTTTAAATGTTAAAAAATAGGCAATATAAAATTTGACTTCTTAAATGAGAACATATTTGAAGATTATTATTTTGAAACAGAAGGATCTTTTTTTATTAATAGTGGTCAGATTCAGAAAATGTGCAATTTTGAAATTTACATTTGAATTTTAGGTCAGATTTACACAAATAACTAATTTTAGATTTATATATATAAAAAAAATATGGACCTAGATCTAGGTAAATTATAAGACATCATATGAATTTATGACTTAATGTATATATTAGACTTCTTTGATAACAATAAAGTAAATACTGTAAGGGAATATACTAGAATGATATTAAGATTAAGGCTTGGCAATGACAAGTATGAGGAAGCTCTAAATGGTATTATAGATGTATTAACAGGAGTTCCATGGACTACTGCTCCATTATGGTCAGGTAACCAAACCCAAATTTCCCTTGTTTCCTTGAGTGACTCTTGGCTGCTGCATACTCCCAGTGTGTCTTCATTAATCTACCTCTCTTAGGAAAAATGACATATATTGAATGGATATTAGGGATTCATGGAACTGGTTAGAGGCTTTTAAGTTACATTGGAAAAATAGGCAGGAGCTGTGGAAGTTTGAGAAGGCCATGTTTGCAGGATCCACAATTATTGTCATCCTGTGGAAACATTTTTGCTTAAATGCTGACATTGTGATGAATATGACGTCTAGCCTCAATACAGCATTGTGATGATTCAAGCTTCAAAGTCCATGAAAAAAGTATTGGGTAAGCCCTTCAGTGATTGTGCCAGAGCAGGGAAAATTATTGCTTTAGCTTTTATGATGAGAGGTGGGTGCGACCTTGTAAGAAGAGGGTTCCCCAAAAAGGGTCCCCAAAAGAGAGAGTGAATGGCACTAATAGTGAGGATGGGGAGGTTGAGGCTGGAAGTTCATAAACAACAGATGTGTCTTGTCTTCTTGCTCTTGGTCCTTGGGATACATGCAATTGGCCTATGTGTTAAATTTGGAGTGTGCATGTGTGATGAAGATGATGGCTATGATATCTGTAATTCTCATTATCATGATGACTTGAAGAGTATGTTGGCCCTAAACTAAAATATGCTAATAGAAAAAACCTTACATATATCAGTGATCAATCCTCTGAAATTTTGTATTTTTCTCTTGTGACATATATATTTTCCTATCTTAATTCATTATTTTAATTTCTTCTTTAGATTATCTTCATTTATAAACTCATCTGCTTCTTAAATTTCCCCAAGTCCTCCCTTTTGTTACCATCTAAAATTTTTTCTCCTGTGAGCTGTGAGCATTTGGGCTAATATAACTCTCTTATATTAAACGATGCAAGAAGCAGACCCTTATATAAGGATTTGCCTTTAAGTAGTTTGTTTGGAAAGTGATTTCAGAATACTTCATTAGGGAGTACAGAAGTGAGCAGGAAAGAGAAGATCTCCAATCAAAAGATTGTAATCAACCAAGTCACCACTATGGGTAATTGGACTTTGATCTTCCTGGGGAAATCTGACAGCCAGTGTAGAGCATGTGCATTAATATAATTCCAGATGGGAGCAGAGGTATTTATATTCCATATTTATATTTCAGAGTCTCCTAAGCTTTTCTGATTTGCATGCAAGTGGGCAAAATGAGCTCTTGGAAAACAGAAAAAGCTGTAAGGCAAAGAAATACAGTGATAGCAGTTGGAATTTAGCCAGTGTGAAGTGAAATGGTAGGGATGAGGGATTAGGGATGAGGCACCAATGGCATCTACTGTAGTTTAATAGAACCTCCTCTTTCCCTGACTCTAGGTTCACAGCAGTTACTTTACTGGTTATTCTCAGATAGATTGAAATGGGATTCCCAAGCGAGCACTCAAATAGTCAGTGGTTATCTGGAGACTTGGATAGGCAGTAAGCCATCAGGACCAAGACTTGTACAATAGTGAGAAGATTTAGGAGAGGAGGATAGTTGAATGGGCTATGGTCAGGGCATAAGTAAACCTAGAAAGACACAAAAGCTGGAAACAAGTGGGAAGCTGTGCTAGACGGAGAAGTGCTTTGCCCAGTCTTCCCTTCAGAACTGCGGTCCTCATCCCAGCTGCTGAGAGTGTTGTTGGCTGATAATCCACAGCTGAGGGGCACTTGGGTGCCTCAGTGGTTGAGCATCTGCCTTTGGTTCAGGTAGTGATCCTGGGGTTCTGGGATCGAGTCCCATATCAGGTTCCCCATAGGGAGCCTGTTTCTTCCCCCGCCTATGTTTCTGCCCTTCTCTCTGTGTCTCTCATGAATAAATAACTAAAATCTTAAAAAAAAAATATCCACAGCTGAGTCCTTCTCTGGCAATTGCCTTTGAAAGGGACCTGTCTTGCCTAGTGTTAAGCCATGTGCTCAGGAGCAGCCTACAATACAAAGACCCTGACCTCTTATTTCATTTGAGGGCATCTCTGAAGGGCCAGGCCCACTTCTGACGTCTCGGTGAGATTGGCTGAGGCCACCATGGAGACTGCATCACAGCTCAATGTCTCCCTCTGCCCAGTCCTGTTTGCCTCACTTCCTTAACGGTATGATTTAATTTTTTTTCTCCAGAAAATAGCTGGTAAACCTCTTATAAGCAAATTTCCTTCTAAAATTCTACTTTTTGAGAATCCCAACTAAGACAGTAACAACTGTGGAGTGGACTATTGCCAAAGGCTGGGATAACGACTCATCTCTTTCTACAAACATGTAGCAGGAGGCAATTACTATTACTTTATTCCAAGGATACACAGAGGTAAGCTCTGACGCTTAGTTTTAGCCCATGTATAATTATTAGTATTTATTGATGCATATCCTACCTATATTCTAATATTGAACTCCGGCAGCTTACTTTGAATTCTATTGTAGACAAATACCAAATAAATGTTGCCCCATGGAGCAAATAAAAAAGAAATTGTTTTGTGGATTGTCATGAATAGAAGCAATTCCGCAAAGATTTTAGTGTCAAAAGTAGGGTTGTCATCTCGGGAGTTTGGAGTTGTTGAGTGTGTCATTCATTTGTCAGGTCTTATTTTGTTAGTGCCAATCTATTTTTTTCTCAACAATATTGGGAGAAAAATGCTAAGCAGGTTATTGCAATTAGTTTTCTGTAAAAATAATGACCTGCATTATTGGTAGTCTTAATGTCACCTTGTTATTTGCCTTTCATAGTTTCTGGTTCACCGGCAATTAAAGCCTGCTCTGGACTCAGCAGATGTTTATTTTCACATGAAGTTTTCCATCTCCTTCCCATCTTGAATAAAAAGAGGATTTTTTTCTTACCAGTGATACTGCCTCACTAAAGCTGTGAAATCACTTTTCTACTGTATGAACTCAAATAACTTGCTGAAAAGGCTCTCTCTTTTTCTCACAGTTAAAAACTCATTTCTTTTCTATTTATCTTAATATATCTTATATTTCCTTAGGCTAGGAAATGAGAATGAGTGTGAGGAAAAGTACTGCTATTCTCAAGGCCTTCTTTTCTGAGATCTGGAAAATTAGGCTTGACCTTTTCCCAGCAGAGCATTGCGAAATAGCTAGAGCATGTTATGGACTTGAGAAGTAAAAGACCGAATCAGGAAGACTGGGACCAAAGAAAGATCCTTTATGTATTCCAGAGAAAGTAAAAAGCTTCCTCCTTGCAGCCATATTAACATTAGATAAAAGATTTAATTAGAAGAGAATCTTTAATATGCTTGTCTGGTGTGTATTTTTACTTTTTTTTTTTTTTGTCAAGAAAGTAAATGAGAGAAGCTTTAGAATTTTACCAAAGTGGTCTCATGGACATAATGAGGTTAACAAGCTAAAATTAGGCTCTTGGGCTTAGAAAAGAAAATAATTCACTTATGAAAAGAATTTTTAATTAAATGGAAGTGCCTTCATCCAAATAGTACAATTTGCAAGTCAGAGATAAGAGGTAGAGATAGACCTGAGGAGAGAAGATAATGATACTGTAAAGTTGTACGAGATTAAGAATCAAAGTGCTCATTTTAACACTCCTACACCCTTCAGCAGCCTGGTATTGCTAGAGAAAAAAAAAACACACACGAAGATTTAGCTTTGGGAAAGGCGTAAGCACCACTTTCACCCTGGTGTATAGCCCACGCTGCAAACGTGTATGTATGAGTTTCATAGGGCTGCCATAACAAATTGCCGCAAATTAGGTGGCTTGCAACGACAGAAATTTGTTCTCTCACAGTTCTGGGGGCTAAAAGTCTGAAATCAAGAGGTTGTTAAGGCCATGCTAATCTCTGGAGCCTCTAGAGGAGGATGCTTCCTCCTGGTGAAGGCCAGCTGCCTTTCCTTGCTTTGTAGCTGCATCGTTGCAACCTCTGCTTCCAATGTCACATGTCATTCTCTCTGTCTCTCTGTCTCTTTCTGTGTGTCTGTTTTCTCCACTTATGAGGACGCCAGTCTTTGGACTAGTGCCAAAGGCATACTGCCTATGCCAGTATGACCTCATCTTAGCTAATTATAACTTCAAAGGCTTGATTTTCAAATAAGTTCATATTCTGAGGTTTCCATGGACATGATTTTTTTTTGAGGGGGGAGATGGGCAATATCCAACCTAGTACACAGTGTGAAAAACACCTCTGAAAGAATACTTCATACAAGGACATTTCTTCACAGTAAATGATACGATGTTAACTTCCTTTTTCTTCTTGGACATGCCTGTTATAGTAATAGAACACACAATCTATAACACTATGGTATGCATCTGTGAGTTTCCCCACGATAACTAAAGAGACTTCTAAGACAAAGCTCTCTAAACCTGTGTTCTAAGTTATTGTGTTTAATAATTGACTTGAAAATGAAATAGGAATAATTGTCTCCTAAAAATTGAAGATATATTCTATTGGGTTTAAATTTGTGACTTTGAAGAATACTAACTGGGTAATGTATTTTTTAATACTTTTTAAAAAATTCTAGGTAAATTTTAGACTTCTCAAAAAGTTTCAAAGACCATATAGAGAACGCTCTCCTATCCCACACCCTGTTTTATTATTAACATCTTATCTTAGTCTGAAATGTTTCTCATAATTAGTGAACCAATAGTGATATGTTATCATTAATCTAAGAATTTATAAATTCTTTATTGAATAGCTTTTGAATCTCTTTATTTTTTAATTTAAATTCAATGTAATTAGCATATATACTGTATTATTAGTTTTAGAGGTAGAATTTAGTGGTTCATCGGTTGCCAACAACACCCAATGCTCATTATATCAAGTGCCCTCTTTTATGCCCATTTAGCCCATCCCCCCAACCACCTCCCCTCCAGCAACCCTGTTTGTTTCTTACAGTTAAGAGTCTTTTATGACTTACCTTCCTCTTTGTTTTTATCTAATTTTATTTCTCCTTCTCTTCTATGTTCATCTGTTTCTTCTTAAATTCCACATATGAGTGAAATCATATGGTATTTGTCTTTGACCAACTTATTTCACTTAGCATAATACCCTCTAGTTCCACCCACATTGTTGCAAATGGCAAGATTTCATTCTTTTGGTGACTGAGTAATATTCCATGATATATCCTTTTCCATTCATCTGTTGATGGACATCTGGGTTCTTTCCATATTATGGCTATTGTAGATATTGCTGCTATAAACATTGGGGAGCAAGTGCCTCTTCGAATCACTATGTCTGTATCCTTTGAATAAATACCTAGTAGTGCAGTTGCTGGGTTGTAGGGTTGCTCTATTTTTAACTTTTAGAGGAATATCCATACTGTTCTCCAGAGTGCTGCACCAGTTCACATTCCCACCAACAGTATAAGAGGGTTCCCCTTTCTCTACATCCTCACCAATGTTTGTTGTTTCCTGTTTTGTTAATTTTATCCATACTGATTGGTTGAGGTGGTGTTTCATAGTTTTGATTTGTATTTCCCTGATGCTGAGTGATGTTGAGTATTTTCTCATGTGTCTGTTGGTTATTTGTATGTGTTCTTTGGAGAAATGTCTGTACATGTCTTCTGTCCATTTTTTGACTGGATTTTGTTGTTGTTGTTATTTGGGCATTGAGTTTGGTAAGTTCTTTATAGATTTTTGGATACTAGCCCTTTATTTATCTGATAAGACATTTGCAAATAGACTCTCCCATTCTGTATGTTGCCTTCTAGTTTTATTAACTGTTTCCTTTGCAGTGCAAAAGCTTTTTATCTTGATGAAGTCCCAATAGTTCATTTTAGCTTTTGTTTTTCTTGACTTTGGAGACATGTCTAGCTAGCAAGTTGCTGCAGCGTAGGTCAAAGAGGTTGTTGCCTGTGTCCTCCTCTAGGATTTTGATGGATTCCTGTCTAACATTTATGTCTTTCATCCGTTTTGAGTTTATTTTCATATATGGTGTAAGAAAGTGGTCCAGTTTCATTCTTCTGTATGTGGCTGTCCAGTTTTCCCAACACCATTTGTTGAAGAGACTGTCTTTTTTCTACTGGATATTCTTTCCTTGTCAAAGATTAGTTGACCATAGAGTTGAGGGTCCATTTCTGGGTTCTCTATTCTGTTCCATTGATCTACGTGTCTGTTTGTGTGCCAGTACCATCTTGTCTTGATGATTATCTTTATTTTTTTCTTTTACTGTCCCAAGTTCCAACCCAGGATACCACATTAACATTCAGTTGTTATGTTTCCATGGAATATTATGGCTGTCACAGTTTCTCAGATTTTCCTTTTACTTAATGGCCCTAATAATTTTGAGGAATACCAGTCAGATATTTTATAGGTTGCTTTTCTGTTGGGCTTGTCTTTTCCTTTTTTCTACACATAGACTATGGATATGTGTTGTGAGAGGAAGTTCATACAGATAAAATAGCATTGTCGTATAATTGTACCAAGGATACATACTCTCAACATGCCTATCACTGTATGTGTTAACCTTCATCACCTGGCTGAGGTAGTGTTTGTCAGGTTTTTCCATGATAGTTGCTATTTTTGCTCCCTTTCTACACTGTATGAACAACCACTATGAACAACCCATACTTAAGGATTAGGGAGTTATACTCCACCATCTTGAGATAGTAAATAGTAATAATAATAATAATAATAATAATAATAATAATAATACTAAATTACTTGAAATCATTCTATATTGGACATCTGTCTGTTTTCACACATTTGTTTATTTATTCGTTCAATAAATCACTTATTTAGTGATTTACCATGGACTCATGAAATTTATTTTTGCTTTGAATTACAACCCAATGATACGATATTTTCTGCTAGAATTGTTCTAGCTTTGGCTGTTGGGAGCTCTTTTAAGTTGGTTTTTGATCCCTTTCACATGCCTCCATCACATGCGTGTGTGTGTGTCTGTGTGTGTGTGTGTTTAAGTGTATAATACTTCCTTACTTTTTGGCTCATATTGTGTATTCTCCAGGCTCATATTGTGTATTCCATACCCTAGACCTAGAATCAGCCATTTCTTCTATGAACCCTGGTTTTTTGTATTTAAGAATGATGTTAGAAACTAAGATCCGAATGCTCATTGCATTTAAGACCTCTCAGTCAAAGCAGCTTGCAAATACGTATGTTCCTACTAACTTGTGTATGAACACAAACTCATAAGTGTTTCTGTATCTTTCCATCTGTATTTATATTAAGTTAAACGTTAGTTCATATTGATAACACCAACTCCAAACTATTATCACATGGATCCTTTTAGCCTTTCCTCCTTGCTTATCTGTGAGTTCATATTGATAGCACCAACTCCAATCCATTACCACATGGATCCTTTTAGCCTTTCCTCCTTGCTTATCCGTAAACTCCCACTCCAAAACTGAGACACCTGGCTCTACCATCTGGCATCGATTTACTTATTTGTTCAATTCTAGTATATGTTTATATAGTCATTTTAGGATTGTTAACTAGCACCCCCATAAGAAACAATCTTACTTACTAGAGTACAATACTTACATACAGTTTCTTTTTTCCTACAATCTTATAGTCTCCTTGCATTTCCAAAGTTACTTACATAAGATTCTTTTCTCCTTCCTCCTCAGGAAGTTATGATATACATGTGTAATGTGGTTAGATCCTTTTTTCACAGTTTGTATGCCATCTTGGGACCCCTGATCTCCTTGATTTGTTTGCTTGTACACATTAAGGTTTTCTCTTTATGGTGAAAAACTCTATGGGTTTTGATAAGTGCATGATATCATGTATCTATCACTGTAGTATCATATAAAATGATTAAAGCATGGGCAGCCCCGGTGGCACAGTGGTTTGGCGCCGACTGTGGTGTGATCCTGGAGACCTGGGATTGAGCCCCATGTTGGGCTGCCTGCATGGGGCCTGCTTCTCCCTCTGCCTGTGTCTTTGCCTCTCTCTCTGTGTGTCTGTCATGAATAAATAAATAAAAAGTCTTTAAAAAATGATTAAAGCACTAAAAATTCTTTTGTGTTTCACCTAATCACCCTTTCCCCCAACCCAAGCCACTGACAACCACTGACGTTTCCTTTCTCTATAGTTTTGCCTTTTTCAGAATGTCATACAAATAGAATCATAAAGTATATTGCCTTTTTAGACTAGCTTCTTTCACTTACATATTTTTAAAATGTGTATCTAAAATTTACATTTTGATATTCATCCATTTGTATCACTGAATAGTATTCTATTATACGGATATACCATATTTTGTTTATCCACTCATCTATTAAAATACATTTTGGTTGCTTCCAGTTTTTGATGATTATGAATAAAACTAATTCATAATGGACTTGTGTGCCGGTGCTGGGTGGATATAATTTTTCAAATCAGTTGGATAATACTGGAATGTGATTGCTGCTAAAATTATGTTTAGCTTTAAAAGACAGTGCCAAAATATCTTTCAAAGTGTTTGTATCATTTTTTTTAAAAGACTTTTTATTTATTTATTCATGAGAAACACAGAGAGGAAAGAGAGAGGCAGAGACACAGGCAGAAGGAGAAGCAGGCTCTATGCAGGGAGCCTGACGTGGGACTCCATCCCGGGTCTCCAGGATCAGGCCCTGGGCTGAAGGCAGCGCTAAACTGCTGAGCCACCCGGGCTGCCCAAGGTTGTATCATTTTGTATTCCCACCAGGAAAAGGAGTTCCTATTGCTTCACATATTCATGAGTAATTGATATTATCAGATTGGATTGCAGTCATTCCAGTTGGTATATAGTAATACATTACTGTTTTTTTGATTTGCATTTCCTTAATGACAAATGATGTTGAGGATATTTTCTTTTCTTTCTTTCTTTTTTTTTTTTTTTTGGTTGAGGGTATTTTCATATGCTTATTTGCCATTTTCATTTCTTTGATGAGTTGTTTATATTTTTTGCTCATTATTGAGTTATTTTCTTATTGTTGAGGTCTAAGGTTTTATTATTACATAATTTTGCATATTTTGGATAAAAGTTGTTCATCTGAGAAGTGATTTGAAAATTTTTTTCAGACTGTGATTTCTCTTTTTATTCTGTTAACAGTGTGCTTTACAACAATTTAAAAACCTTTAAGTAAGTTCCAACTACTAACATTTTTCTTTCATGGATTGTACTTTTGGTGTTGAATTATATCTTAAATATTCATCACCAAACTGCAAGTCATGCAGATTTTATCCTATACTGTTTTCTACAAGTTTTATACTTTGCATTTTACATTTAGGCCTATGGTGTATTTTGAGTTAATATTATATAAAGTATGAGTAGTGTGTCTTTCTTTCTTTCTTTCTTTCTTTCTTTCTTTCTTTCTTTCTTTCTTTCTTTCTTTTCTTTCTTCTTTCTTCTTTCTTTCTCTCTTTCCTTCTCCTTCCTTCCTTCCTTCCTTCCTTGCTTCCTTTTCTCCTCCTCCTTCTTCTAGTATACGGACAACCAAGTATTCCAACACCATTTACAGAAAAGACTATATTTGCATATATACATTATATTGCCTTTTTACTTTTGTCAAAAATCAGTTGACTTTATCTATGTGGGACTATTTCTAAGCTCTCTATTTCGTTCTATTAAACTGTATCTAATATATTTGTCTTTTCCTAATCATGCTATTTTGTTTACTGTAGCATTGGAGTAAATCTTGAAATTAGGTGGTGAGTCCTCCACCTTTGTTCTTCTTCAGTATTGTGTTTGCTTTTCTTGCATATAAATGTTAGAATCAGTTTGTCATTTTGAATGGGATTTGAATGTTTTGAGTGGGATTTCTTGAATGTGTTTTGAATGGGGTTGTATTAAATCTGTATACCAATTTGGAAAGAATTAACATCTTCACTATGTTGAATTTTCCAATCCATGAACACAAAATCTCTATTTATTTAGACTTTGTTTTATATTTTTCACCAGTGTTTTATCTTTTTAGTGCAGTTATAAATGATATTTTAAAATTTAATATTCTAACTTTCTTTTCCTGTATATAGGAAAACAATTGACTTTGCATATTGAGTTTATATCCAGCTACTTTGTTATCTATTTTTAATTATTATAACAATTTTTTTTGTTGGCTATCCACTCTTCTGGATTATCTAATCATGTTATCCTTGAATAAAGACAGTTTTATTTCTTCTTTTAAATTTTGTGTAATTTTATTGTGTCTTCCTTGTCCTACTGAATTAGCTAGGACTTTCAGTACAGTATTAAATAGGAATGTGGAAAGATGGTATCTTGCCTTATTCTTGATCTTATGTGGAAAGTCTTTAGTCTCTCCCCATTAAATATAATGTTAGCTGTAAGTTTTTTTATGTATAATTTGTTAAGTGAGGGAACTCCCTTATATTTCTAGTTTTCTTTCTAGTTTTCATCCACATTATTTATTCTTTTCAAATTATTTTCTGCTATTATATTGATATGATCATTTTAAAAATTTAGTGTTTAATGTAATGTTACAATGATTGATTCATAAATTCTGAATCAGGCTTGCATTCCTGGTCATGATGTATTACCTTTTTTATATATTGCAGGATTTAATTTGCTAACATTTTACTGAGGACTTGGTGTCTCTGTTCATGAGAGATATTGGTACTTTGTAATATCTTTATTTAATTTGGTATTAGGGTAATGTAAGTTCATAAAATGAATTGAAAAGTTTTTCTGCCTTTATTTGCTCAAAGAAGTTGTGGAGAATTGTTATTATACTGGAAAAGATTATGGAGAATTGGTGTTATTTCTTCCTAAAATTTTTGGTAGAGTTGCTGATACCATCTGGTCTTATAATTCCTTTTTGTAAGAATTTAAAGTATTAATTTCTTTAATAGATATACAGATATTTATATATTTCTCCTTGAGTGTATTTGGGTAGTTTGTATTTTGGGTTCACTTTATCTAAGTTAATCAAACTTGTGGGGATAGAATTTTTCATAGTATTTCCTTTTACTCCTTTTACTGTGTATGGGATCAGTAGTTATAACCCTCCCTTTAATTGCTGATATTGATAAAAATATGTCTTCTTTCTCTTTTTCTTGCTTAATCTGCAGAGAAGTATCAATGTTATTGATCTTTTCCAAGAACTAGCTTTGGAATTCATTGACTTTCTCTATTGTTTTGATGTTTTCAGTTCCATGGATTCTAACTTTTCATTATTCCTTTTTTTCTGATTATTTTAGGTCTATTTTGCTCTTTGTTCTCTAGTTCTCTAAAGTGGATACTTAGGTTATTGTGACCAATGCACTTTGTGAAGAATCAGGTTTTATAAATGAGACATGTGATGGGATATGAAACACACCTGAGAATTGACCCTTGTTCTGGTGAGGCTGGAAGACAAAGAGAATAGCAATCATCAGCTGTTCTTGACATTATAGCTATAGGAAGTAAGCTAACACTGATCATATTGGTAGTGAGGGTAGATGAAGAAAATAGTGGACTGAGAACAAATTACAGACCTATACAGTTAGATAGGAAGTCAATATATTTTCAAAGGTAAATTCAAATTCTTGCCCTTTTATGAGAGAATGGATTGTATTTTTGATTTCCACACTTTTCTCCTGATCTGATGATCCCATATCGTATCAGAGTTGAATAACTATCTGTTGAATTCAGAATTTCAAATCACCTTGTGGAGAATGATTGGAATCCTCAGTGTGCCATAAACTCCAAACAATTTGAACTGGGCAGAAAAGTACTCTTCAGCAGGAACGATGGTATTCACTGCTGGATTAGGGCCACAATTTTGTTATCGGAAGCTGATTTATAGGACCATATGGAAGTTTTACAGATTTATATGGATGTAGAAGAGAATAAAGTTCAAAAACTGATTAATACAATAGTCTTGATGTCTCTTAGGGGAAACTTTACCAAAATGTCATGAATATGGGCTTCTGACTCTATGCTTCAACTGAGGATGCTAGCTTTATCTGTATAGCAATAGTGTTCTCTATCTTCTACTTCAGAAAATGCCAAATTTCATAGAACACTGTACAAAATTCTGATGTTTATTTTGAAGAAGTATGACCTCTGGACAAATTTACATGTGTTCTTTGTTTTGAAACAAAGAATTTGTTTTTGAATTCAAAACAAAGAATTTGTTTTGAAACAAAGATTTGTGTTTTGAAACACAAATCATTCTCTTATTAATTCATTATTTGTTGAAAAAATATTGAGTGTCTAGCAAGTATTAGGCACTATGCTTGGCTCTGCCCTCCTAAGACCCCACCTTTTTAGAATAGGAGACAGATAAAGAACAACTAAGTAAATGTGAAATATGATTGTGTTTAGTGACTAGTGCTAAATTATTAAAGCAGATTAAGATGACTGGCATTGACATATTACCTGTGTGTGTGTGTGTGTGTGTGTGTGTGTGTTAGCCAAGATGTTTAGAAAGGGTATTTTGGCGGAAGTGATGTATATTCAAAGACTTGGATGAAATGAAGGAATGAGCATTGTAAAGCTTGAGGGATAAAGGGTTCTAGGCAGTAGTGATAGCCAGTGCAAAAGCTCTAAGTAAGAATAAGCATGACATCTTAGAGAACTGCTCCAATGAAAGTAGAGCTGAATGTGGGAGGCAAAAATAGGTTGGAGTGGTAGTAGAAAAAGTAGTCAGGAACAGAGTATGTAGTGCCTTCTAGGCTATGTGGAGTTTGGATGCAATATGGTAGGAGTATTTTGAACAGGAGACTGTGATCATTTGGGCAGCTGTGAAAAAGTCAGTATTGACAATTTTGCTCAGTGTTGGGAAAAACAAGACACTGATAGGTAGCATTTTATTTGAAGTTGAGAGTGACTTGAATAGAGACTGTGTTAAAAATAATAGTGGAGAAAGTCCTGATATTCTTTAGTAGAATGTTTTTAGCAAATTCCATGGGCTCAGCCTCAGGGCTACGGCATTAAAATAATCAAGGCAGCAGAGAGGATTATTGTAGAAAATGACTAACTAATGATTTTAGGCTTGTCTCAGTTGTTCTGAGGCAATAATGTAAGAGCTAATGAGCTGGATTGGAAATCAGGTGTTATTAAAAGTAATTTTGCCCTTGTACCTAGAGAGAGTTAATGTATCTCAAAGAATATTTGCTGCTAGGTAGTGACTTGGGAATTTGGAAAATGGAGTCCCCTGAGTCCCAACCAGAGACTAAGTGAGACACACTTCATGGACCTCTACCTAGGACATCTCCTTTATTGTTAAATTTTTTTAGTTATTGCCTCAGCAATATGGAAACATTAATATTGTCTATTTCTGGAAGGATAAATAATTTCATAGCTAAATAAGAGTATTATATAGATATTTGAAGCTTTATACCTGTTTCAGAGCAGGGAGACAAAGGTAAATTCTTGCTAACCTGGGTAATGATGGACTGTTATTACACTGCTATACTGAAAAACTGGAGGAGAACTATAATGTATCAGCCACCCAGGCAAATCCTTTGTGTCTAAAATATATCAAATTCAATACTCATTGTCAGGATAACAGAACAGGAAAAGCTAAACGTATAACAAGCAGAGTGTTAAAAGAATGTAATTTGGTTCTGAATTTTTTCCAGCATGCAGTTTGACTTACTTCTCTTTTAATGTATAAATTTGCTAAGTTTCAGACCATGTTTTGTTTTGTTTTTAATTCTTGAATTTTTCTACAGCCTCTACCATAGTGTTTCTTTTAACGTTTGTTTTGTTTTTGCACTGTGGGTATTTGATAAATTGTGACTATCTAAAGAACTTGAATGTTAATCTCATATTATATGAAAATCTGGAGGGTATCTCTGTACGTAATAACATTTATATTAGAGAAATTACTCATTATAGGAAGTGTAGCAGCTCATTAATTTACTTATTCTTTTTATTCATTCATTTATTTACTGTCTTTTATTTGATAAACATCTGGTATGTATCTGGAAACAATACTAAAGAACACATTTATAAAAATGAGTAAGATATAGGTTGTCTTAGATGAGCTCACTTGCTAGCAGGGGTAATATAATAGAATTCAATAAATGCTTTGTGTCACAGAAACAAAATCTTGAGGTAGCACAGAGGAGGAAAGCATTTCTTGCAAGGAAGGATAAGGGAAGTCTTTTGAAAAGAAATGATCTTTGAGGGAGGTTTTCAAAGAGGAGTATGATTTTCTCATGTAGAGAGAACCAAGGTGGCCCCAAAAGGTACAGATAAGGCATAATCAGGTGAAAACAAATTTATTCAGTGGAATTAAAGTATGGGATATAATGTAAGGAAAATGATGGGAGAGGGGACTGGAAAGTTGATTGGGCCATTTTGTAAAGGATCTTTATGTCATGCTAAGGAATTAAGATTTTATTTTATGAACAGTGAATAGTCCATGTCTTAGCACATTTTGTGTGTTATAACAAAATGCCATAGGTTGAATGGCTTATAAGCAATAGAAATGTATTTCTCACAGTTCTAGAGGCTGGGAAGCCCAACATCAAGGTGTTGGCAGATTTGATACCTAGTGAGAGTCAGCTCCCAGTTCACTGGCAGCTTGTCTTCTCCCTATAATTTTACATGGCGGAGGAGGCAGAAGTACTCCCTCGGGCTTCTTTTATAAGGGCACTAATCCCATTCAGAGGGATCTGCCTCATGACCTAATTACCTCCCAAATGCCTCACATCCATATCCAGTCATTTTGGGGATTAAGTTTCCACATGCAAATTCTGGTGGGACACAACATTCAGCATAGCATTCAGCAAAGGTTTAACCACTCTTATGGACTGAATCGTGTCAGCTCCACTCCCCACCCCCCCAACCCCTCACAAAATTAACATGTTGAAGCCCTAACCCCCAATATGACTATATTTGGAGACAGGACCTTTTTAAGTAATTAGGAGATAACTAAGGTTAAATGAGGTCCTAAGAAATGGGGCCTTAATCCAACGTAACTAGCATCCTTGTAAGAAGAGGAAGAGGCACCAAGGATGTGCACGCACAGGGAGGGAGACCTCCAGAGAAAGCAAACCGGTCAACTCCTTGATCTCAGGCATCTAGACTCCTTCAGAACTGTGAGAAAAAATAATTCTGTTGTTTAAGCTTCCTCGTCTGTGGTTTTGCACTATAGCAGCCTTGGCAGATTAAGACAATAGCTAAATTATTTTGCAGGTTTCCCCCCTCTCCTTGACTTCTGAATTACTGCTCTCTCTGTGGTTATTCCCCACCTCCCCTCACTTTTACTTTCCTGTTTTCTTCCTTGGCTCACTTTCTTTTTAGTTTCCCTTAATGCTCTTTTTAAAAATGTTGCTGTTCTTCGGGTTTTTGTTGGTGTTGTTTGGACTTAGCCTGTTTTCGTCTAATGCTGTGTATTCTCCGTGGTCAATTATATCTACTTCTATGACTTAAATATTGCTCATTTGCAAATGACTTCAAATCCATGCCTTTAGTTGGGTCTTTCCTTCTGAGTTCCTGATGGATATCTGTAGCTGTCCGTTTGGCATCTTCCCACTCATTATACAGATGGCTCAAACGCAACACGTCCCAAAATGAATTGTTATGTTTTGTTCCCAGTCTGTTTTTATTTGTGGAACCAAATTCAGAAAATGTTATCACCATCTACCCAGTTTCCTAAACTGGAATTATGAGAGTCAGTCTACATTCCTCCAGAAGTCCACATTCCTGCCCATAAATATAATTAATTGCCAATATCTAAAGACGCTACCTGTACAGCATCTCTATTAGATTTTCTTGTCAGTTCCCTTTGGCTCTGCTTTAAATCAGGCGTGAAATATTTCTTAGCTATGGTCACCTTCTGATGGATGGATATTTCATTCTATGAAAGCCAGTTATTTCTTAATATCTTATACTTTTGAGATAATAGCTCAGTAGAAGATTTCTGTGATTGGACAATTAAAATTCTGTCTAGCTTTTGACGTTTCATATAATGTAGGTTTTCCTACACAAGATGAATAATAACTACAGAATTGACATATATGCCTCCAGGGTTATTTAAGCTTAAAAATTTTAGGCTGCTTACGGTGATACTTAGTAGTTAAGGTTCATTAAGATGGTAAAGCTTCCTAGAATAGGTGACACATTTTTCTCTTATGATGTGATCTTTGTCTTACAATTTACATGTGTGACTCAGACTGAAATTTAAATAAAGCCTTTTTAAAACTCTTGGTGTGCCCCTATCTTCCTTAAACAAAGCCGCAAGATACATGTTTAGAGTCAGAAATGAGGCAACACATTCATTCACCTAACTCACTTGGTCAATTACCATTGCCCAGGCTAAATTTTTAACTTCGAGAACCTTCTAAATTTGTTTAGTTCATTCGTTTTTTTTCTAGCAGATGGATTCAAATCTGTTTTACAGTTCCATTCATTTCCTTGTCCTGCTCTATTTTAGCTTTTGTAAGGTTATAAATCCAATAAAAGTTTCAAATATCTTGGCCTTCACAGTTCATGACTGGTGGTAGTGCAGATCTTTCAGCTTGGGATATAGTAGTGTGTCAACTGAATGTGAAAAGAAAACCATAAACTTTTGAACTAGAAGCCAAATGTGCACAAATAAAAACTCTCTTATTTCATCTCTTACTATGGAGTTTCTTATATCATTTTCATGGATTTTTGTTATGGTTCAGCAATGTACTGTGAAATATTCTGTTGGAAAATGTGAAAAAAAAAACACTGAGAAAATGCAAATATCAGTAGGTATTATTTTTTATTAATGATTGTTATTCATAGCTGACTTTTAATTTCTATCATATTTTCCCATTGGATATACATGCTTTTTTGTTACTGTTGTTTTTATAGATGGAAACAGATCAATGGATTAATTGGTTGGGCAAATCGATAAGAGAGTATAGATTGCTTGTCTCTGACAGAAAAGAAAGCTACCTGATTCTGAAAGCACAGCATTTTGCTTACCTATAAAGAAGAACTACAGATATCCAAATGACAAAGAACCTAATTAGAATCATTTGCTTCATGCTTGATGTTGCAGTGAAAACTGGCAAAAAGAGGAGTAGGTGTTTTTCCCTCTGTAACATTACCCTCCCTCAGGTAAATAATACTTAGACCTCAAGAATAAACCATGAGCTGTTCAGTGTCATCAGTCTTGACACAGTGAAACTGAACAGCCCCTCTGTGTCCTACTGTGACATGGCCAGATGAGGAGAAAACACACACAAAGCGAGTAACTTCTCAGATTTTATGCTTGTTCTTTGGGCTGTCATAGCTTTTGGCTTCCACGAGATGCCAGTGTTTTAGAACATTGTTGGGAATACATGGCTGGTTAGCATTACGCAGTTACTGAAAGAAGAAGACAACCATGCTGGGCAAAGGAATACTGCTCTTATATATATATATTTATATTTTTTTTTTCTTCTCTTAACACATGTATTCCATACAACATCGTTTGAATAAATCATGGATAATCCTTGACAATGAAAAAAGAAAAAAAAAAAGGTAGAGGCATCATCCTTTAAGTAAGAAAGATCTAAAGTCATCTCCCATAAGTTACTTTCTGCTCTCTCACAATGTGTAACATGTCACAGGAGACAGTATATCACGTAGTTAAGATCTTAGGTCTTTCGACTGAGAAACGCTTGGTTTTAAATCTTTGTTCTTTCTTAATAACTGCTCATTCCTAAACAAGTCTGCTAACTTGTCCAAGTGTCACATTTCTCATATGTAAAATGAAGAAAAATATCTCCTTGATCAGCTTGTTGTGAAGATTGAAAAAAAAATAAGGTATAGTAGCACTTAACAGAGCATTCAACAGAAGATAATAATAAAGAAGAAAAAGACGATGACCAACAAGATGTTTTCCTTTATAGTAAGTTTATTATTCCTCTCATAAAATGAAACAAAGAAGCCCTGATAAGATGCATTCTGCACCTAACACCCCTTAATATTAGACAGTATTTAACTACCTCTTAAAATATCAATATTCAAGAGTGCCTCTGTGGTTCAGTCGGTTAAGTGTCTGACTCTTGATTTTGCCTCAGGTCATGATCTCAGGATCTTGAGATGGAGCCCCACATAGGGTTCTAAGCTCAGCAGGGAGTCTGCTTGAGATTCCTGCCCTCTCCCTCTGTCCCTCCTCCTCCACATGTGTGTGCATGTGCACATGCTCTCTCTCTTTTAAAAAAATTCTCAGTGTTCTGATTTGTATTTTCTTAGTGTTGCAGCTATACCTGGACAAAACTGAGGGTATTTAAAACATAACCATCAAAATAATATTATAGGAAAAAATAGTTATAAGAGCTATTATTTATTAAATATTTATTATGCTCCATATTTTGGTACATTCTTTATAGGTAAGTTAGATAAATGACTAAAGTTATTTAAGATGATATTTAAATCGTCTTATTTCAAAACTCATGCTCTTGCCAATTTTGAAAAAAAAAAGGCCTTATGAGTTGCAGATTTCCCTCTAAGCTCCAGTTGTTGGTGCCAGAAACACAGATGTTTCTGGTATCTGAGGTGAGATTTGGTATATGAAATTGGTGGATAAAATTGGAAAAACTTCACAAGAACCATAAACCCATATTTTATGATTTGTATTCCCAAGTTCTTATTTTCAGGATCAAATCAAATTATCTCAACTATTGTAAATATTGTCAGTGGGTTCTGGTTACTCTGCAGTAGTGGTTTAAGAACTCCCTGTGGAAACCAGCTTCTGACTCAATATAATTTATCCAGTATGGTCCCTTGCAAATTGAGTTTGCTTTCTACCACTCATTGTCTAAGGCCTATCCAAAGAAAAGACACATTCTCAGTGACTTTCTGGGATGCTGTGGATGTATGGACCACTTGACTACTAACTTGCCCCTATTGAGTGTATTCAGCTAATATACTGATTAGAGTGAAATCTGGACCATCTTCAACCTGCCATGCCTGCTCCCTTCTCAATAAATAATGTTATAAGGACTATGCCTGCTTGGTCCATAGGAAACTATCATCCATGAGTGTTGAAGTGCCCTTCTGCAAAAGCAAAATCTTTCTGCCATTTTTATGACAGGTAATAGAAACTAAAATATTAGCTATTATTGTCATACACATTTTGTTCTGAAAAAAGTAAAAGTATTATTGGGTCCTGGGCACTTCCCCAAACTGAAAACTCCTTTGTATTAAAAAACCCCAGCATGCTCATATGCACTCCTTCCCCCGTTCTATTTGATGATTTGTATTTTAGCCCTTGAACTTTAGATCTGCAATCTCCCTTGAGCAGAAAAATAGCTGAGAAGAAAAACTGGCCTTTTACAAATCGGAAGGAAAATAGTATCCCTGGAATGACATAAGAGGATGAAACAGATCAAACATGCATTTGGTTATATGTTATATTAACATGACAGACGAAAGGAGATAATGATTTGAGCTTCTTTCAATGCAAATATTGAGGAATTGAAGGAAAGGACATACAGTTTGTGTACAAATGGTGAAGTGTTAGAATTGGTGTTGCTTGCTTCCCTTGTGAAGAAAGGAGGATATGGCTATGGGGAAGGACAGATAGGTAAATGTATTATATGTGAACAGTGAATATATACAACGTATACTTAACATGTAGATACATATAATATATAATATATATGTATATAATATACATGATATGGATATGCACATATATGAACACACACATGTATAAAATTAGATGATTGGTTATATATCTGCTTTCCTAGTTTGATCTTCATTACTTTTGAAGTAATTTTGTTCCAACTGGTGCTTTCAATGATGATTTGGCATAGGCCAGAATAAGAAAGACGCCCAATTCTGAGGAGCTTGATCCTAAACACTGAAACTCGAATTTATACATTGAAGTTGGTTAGGGGTAGGATGGAAAAATTATTGAATGTTGGAAAGTTGGGTAGGAGAAGAGTTTCACTGATTTGATTAAAAAACTATCTGAATGCTTACTGTGTTCAACATTTACGTTAGGCTGTCAGGTTAGAAGTATGCCACTAAAAGGCATCACTTCCTTTGCAATCTGCCCTGAAATATCTGATAGAAAATGAAAAACCATTATGGCTTCCTGGTAGCGAGTCCAATTACAAATGACTCCAGAGCCCTCTGCAATGTGACCTGACTCTAAATGGTCCTTTAGGATTATCATCCAGTCTGCTGTCCCTCTGCTCCCTGCCTACTCACATGTAATTGGGAAATGGAAGGCACTTATCTGTCTTGTTGATGGCACTGTGCTCATTTGATAACAGTTGCTCCACAAGAGCACAAGAAGCAAAGTACATCTGCTATAGCTATAAATTCACTCGCTGGCGTGAGTAAATCATGGATATTGCAACTGGACAAATAGACATCAAGAGAGGGGGAAGGGGCAATAGGGCTTCTTTCTTCTTAAAAAAAAAGCAATAAAATAAACTTCTTCCTTCACCTTCTTCACTTGGCTTCTATTATCTTATTCATGAAAAGTTCAGATAAAGGAAGAAATAGGGGAATCGCATTGAGGGAGTAAGCAAGACACAAACATTTGTATTCTTGGCAGAAGGAGAATCTCAACTAAACATCAGGACTAGATTTCACTCTCTTGATCCAGTTATCCTTGAAGAATTCTGCTTCTAGCATCTGAGGTTCTCTCTTCATGCTATCCTGTCACTGCATCTGAAAATGCTCGCAATTTGACAGTCAGGCGGGTAGGGAATCAAGGCGTATTCTGCTGTAGAATCCTGCATAGGGTCCATTTCGTGTTGATCTGGTGAACTTCATTTTTGTGAATATTCACTGCGCGTGCCTGGCCAAGGGAATAGAATTCACAGACTGAGCAGATAGTAAAGGAGTCCATTTAGAGGTAAGAATTGAATGTAGGGGTTTTATGTTTTTATACATTTTTTATGAATTATAAAAAATAAATGAACACAAAACCACATCTGCAAATAATCTGAAATATCTAAAACCATGTTTAGAGACTTGAAGAGAAGAATTTTCACCTCAGCAAGCATCGAGGAGTGTTTTGTTAGAGTGCTGTCACAGCCATAAAAGCTAGGATTGTACATCTTTTATTAGCACTTCTGATATAGAAAGCTGAAAAGCACTTTGACTCATATGTGAAAATGAAAATACCCAAACTAAAACCTCTTTCTTTTTAGTAATAAGTCTTTGTCTACTTCTGAGGGTTGTTTTACCTTTTTTTTTGGCATATTAGTGGTAAAACTCCTTCTTACAAACTGAAGCAAATGCCTTTATTTGTGTCTTTACAAAAATACTTGATTTCTTAAGAAAAAAGAGGACTAGAATTAGGTGAATCTATAGGCAGTTGTTACTTCAATAACTAGAAATTCTTTGAAGAACTCAAATCATTGTTTTCTAGTCAATATAGTATTAAAGCATCATAGTACTACTAATAAAAATCTGATCATTAGAAATCATATAACCTTGATAAATCCTTTACAATTTAATGTCACAAAATACCTGGCTTTCTTTCAAACACTGCTAAAATGGGCATTCTGAGTTTCATTTTACATCTGAAGGTTTATAAGATGAAGGCCCTTGCCCAAAGCCACAGACAGAGCTGGGATTAAAATGATTGAGTCCTTACTCCTGGTCTTGCCTTTCTCTTCACTTGACAACACATCATCCAGCAAAGGAGCAAATCAATAATAATGAAAACTTCCTCTTTCTCCCTGGAGTGTTAAAGAGAACAGGTTCACAGAGCAATATCTAAAGCAGCGCTGGCTGCTTGTTGACCAAGACCTTAGCCATTTTGGTGTAGATCGGCAGGGCTATTTAGGACAGCTAGCCAGGGGATGAAAACGGCAGTAAATAATGAGAACTGCAGAGAGTACAGCCCTGTGGGCTAAACATAGGCCATCTTAGCCCCGACACCGATTGGCTATGTGACTTTGGGCTAATCACATAATTCCTCTGTGCCTTATCTTGCCCACAAGCAAAGTGGGACATGGAGGCAGAGCAATCTTGCTCTCCACGGTTGTGGTATTAAATCAATCTCTGTGAACTACTTTCAAAACACAGGTGCTGGGGGTGATATTTTCTATATTGATCTTCATTTTAAATCAAGTTGGCATTTTGAAAATCTTTATTAGAGGATTTATTAACGTCTAGCTTGTTTGGGATAACGTATGATGGGTTTGAAAACAATAACAGGTGTGAATGAGATCAATGTGTGGAGTGCAAACATGAATGAAAAATTTTTAAATGCTGGAAGGAATTTTTAAATTTTTTTCCAGAATAGTGGCAGTGTGGATGAAGTTTTAGCCTAACACAAATTTTCCTGAATCAAATCCCTCCCGATTCTCTCAGTGAAGTCCCATCCCAACATTTCTATTAGTTGTCCTAGAGTCTATTGTTTATATTCAATTAACCCACCTTTCCCGCCCTCTGCCTGCAAGCCTCTGCTGGTGGACCACCGAATCGTTTCGCTTGGCAATTGCCATGTCCCTCTTTTGGAGGCAGCCTGCCCAGGGTGCTCTCTCCCCGTGTTTGTTGTGGCTGAAATGCTCCCCAAACTAAAGTTCTTTCAAATGTTGCAAAATGTGACTATTTCCTTTCAGCCTCCATAGAATTTCTGGGAATAACAGATCTGTTAGTCTCAGCCTCAAATTCTTCACTTTATTGGGACTTGAAAACATCCCCTATGTAGAGATGGAAGCAGAGTCTAAAATCCCTTATTCTTATTCCTCCTTCTAATAATTCTGTGCAAAAATTTCCTCCATTTTCCTTCACCCAAAATGCTAACTTGGGCTATAATGCTTCAACAGAAGTCTGCAAAAAGAGCCTAGGACTCTGACCTAGCAGTTCCATAAATAGCTATATTTTGAGTCCACGTTTGGATTTAGAGGGGATTTACCTCAAATATTACCATTCCTCCCTTTTTCTCATGCCTAGGAAAAAGGATAAAGTTGTGGAAGAGGGAAAAAAATATTTTTAATTATCAGTATTTTAAAACGTTTTCTCTTAAAATTGTAATTTGTAGTTCTCACTTCATTCTATCTGGGATTTACTCATTTTGGCTCCTATTAGTTATTTTTGCCTAAAATAATAAAGCAAGCAATATGGAGTTTGTTAGGTTGAGTTATATGAATTTTACAAAAATCAATTTTTTTTTTATCTACAAAAATAATTTAATGTGCTGTGGTCTAAATGCTTCTATTCTTCCTGAAAAAATGGCTTCCTTTCTAAAGTCCTCAATTAAAAAAAAATAATAACCAATATAGAATTTATCTGTGTTTTACAAAAAATTGTCTTATTCAGGTTAGATGCACTGAACCAGTCATCCAGCTGTGATCTTGCTACTTAGAATATTTGATTAAGGATTTTGGCCAAGAAGCACATTGTTACTAATCACTCAACTTAGGCACTGTCAGGTCTTGCTGGTGCATAAATGCCTGGAACTATCGCGCTGATATATAGAAAGTATATTTTGCTAATTCTGTTTTATACAGAACCTTAGGTCTGAACAGGACATAACAGAACACTGAGTTCAAATATCTCATTTTTCAGAGAAGAAAACTCCAATGCAAAGAGGATTACCGCTCAGGTCAATGTAACTGAACTATAATAGTTGGTCAGATGAGGCAGGGTGGTGGGGAAAGGATGAAGTTGAAGAATGATAGAATCAGTCATCAATGGAAAGCAGGGAGCCCTATGAGTGTTTCCTATAAATGCATAAGTTGACATACATTAAATAGTCCTTATAAATTCCCACCATTACCAGGCTATAGCAGAGGTTGGTAGGGTCCACTTTTCCACTTCAGAAACATGTCCACACACTCCCACCCTTGCCCCCTGCCTCAGATTTCACATTACCACTGTATGATTTGGTATGCTCTCCAAGACCTCCTTGGAAATTCATTTTGGTATCGCTTAGGCTATATGAAAATGTCATATTTGTCAAATTAGCAGCAGAGAAGAGTCCTAAAATGTTGAGTAGTGGAAAACTGTAGCATCTGTGGTCAGAACTGATGAAGTCATGTCTCAGGACAAAGTTAATCTGACCTCTGACCTTTTACATACTTGCTATTGAATATTGGCGGCTCAGGTCTCAAAAAATTGAAATTTGCGCATACACAAATTTTAGTTAGGTGGAGAATGGGAGCACAGAGAGTGTAGATCTACTTTGGTCATGAGCAAGCCAGGCAAGAAAGAGAAAAATGTGGCAGTGAGTACTCAGAGTACTAATAATAGTCGATTTATGGTGGTTTCTTGGGTTCTAGAAATAAAATGCTCAGAAGGATTCCAAGGCCCTATTGATTGGTCACAAGGTGAGTCCTAAAATATTATCTCCTTTCTTCTTTTGACAGAAACCTTAAAATATGATTTTCTGAATGCTGTTTTTCAAAGAAATGATTATCTTGCTTATTTATCTTTTGTGTAATTCTTAGATCTGTTGCAGTCATAACTTACAAAGTTTCCTTCTCTACCTATTTTATTTTCAACATAGTATTGTCAAAATCTTCATTCAATAGATAGGATTTTTCTTATTCTTGTGAAATCATTTCCCTACAACCTTCTATCCTCATCTTTGCCGTGTTTTTGGAATTGTTTGTTACTTGCCTAAGATACACATTAAATTAAACCTGCTGGAATGTGGGCATTGTGGACCTAACAAGCCAGAGCTGTCAGTTGCCCTGGATTCTGGGATGATTCCAGCAGCCTGTCTGCTCATTTTCAAAAGAAAACACATTATCAGCAGAGTTGAAGCTGGTCTCCTTAGAAAAATAAACAAATCTTTGACTGCTCTTATAAAACTCACAGATCTTGTCAGAGTAAGTTCGATGTTGCTGACAGATCATCAATTAGAGGGTGCATTTGTGAAAACAAATGTGGGAAGTGATTGGTGTGTGGCTTTTCATGGGGGTGACATGGTTCTCACCTGATTGGGAGACAAAGTGGAATCTGTTTTATGCTCAACTTTGTCTGAAACCCAGTAGTGCCAGATTTCAAAAGAACACGGATTAATTTACTAAGACTTATCACCTCTTCTCTTCAACCTATATCGATAGATTCTAGAAAAGTGTCATCACTAAAATCAATTAAAACCATATTTTGTCCTTGCTTAGGTATATAATTATTTATCCCCATGGTTTGTATTAGTTCTGCTAGAGCAACAGGACATGACTTAGACTGCTGTGCTACTTGGACATTAACTGGATTCACGCCTAGCACAGAGTAAATGGTTTTGATTCACCAAAGGATAGCTTTCTGGGCTTATTGGTGGTTATTTAAAATATATCTTTACATACACACACACACACACACACACACAGTCAGAGTGACAAAACAAATATTTTTTTTTTCCATCTACTTTGGAGCATTGTTAATGTGGAAATTATGTCAACTTAGATACGTTGGAAAAAGCATAATATGGAGTCAGGCTTACTTGTGTTATGCTACCTTACTTGTGTTATGGTGACTTGGGCAACTTCCATATTTTCATAGAGCTCTGGTTTCAACATCAGTAAAGTGGGGATAATAATACCAATTTTGCAATCTAGTCTTTGGATTAGAGAGCTCCTGGGTTAAAGCAAAACACACAAAAACTCCTTTAGTGTTTGGCACATAATAGATATTTAATGCTGGTTAACTATACGTAACAACAACAACAACAACAACAACACTATCAACAATTTATTGAGAACCTAGGCATTTGAATCAATGATGAAAGACATTGCACTCGAAAGTTTAGGAATTTACAGCTTTGTAGCCCAGATATATCTTGAACCATTTCCACATGTTAAGCTGCTGGAAGTACCACGAAATATTCTTCGTGATACCTGTGTAACAAAATCCCGAGGCATGGACCTCAGAATTTAATCATAAGATCATATATAGAAGTATCAATAAAAATAATCTGCCAAAAGGCTTCGGCTCCAGTAAATGAAAGTATCTTTAGAAAAAAAATCACTTTATAGATGTTTTGCCTGAGTTTTCACAGAATATTAGTTTCGGAATGACTGTATTCCTACTATCTAAAAAAAGTGATTGAAAGACAGAGTTTCAGAATTGTGTCAGCAAGACAGATTTCAGGCTTTGTAATCTCCAAATCTTCTGGCATCCATTATTGCTCACTGCTTATCTTTTCTTTGTTTCTTTTCACTGGCGGGATGAATGTTTCAAACAATACACAAGATGATGTATAATTACTCATCAGTGATTTAGAATATGAAAGCTTCTTTTAGATATCCATCAGAGACTTATGATATCCACAGGCTCATACATTTAGAGATTTCTAAGGAATATAAGACAAAATTGAATATTTAGGGGTACACTTTTCTATTAAAGTGATAACATCTATTAGAAGAAAGTAAACCCAATGCACTGGTTAAAAATTGAAGATATAATTAAATTATATTCTTACTTTGCTCATTTTTCACAAATGAATTTAATTTAGTGAGACATTTTTCTTTGACACAAGGAAAAATTAAATTTATCCAGAACAGAAAGGAATTAAGAGGATCCATATAATCACTTAACTTCAATATTGGTGGTTTTAAAGTAGTTTTAGAACATCTACGTATGCTGTCAATAAATCACATTATTGATATCACCTTAGTTTGAAAATATGAAAGGTCTTTGTGGGACGTTTCTGGGGTATGATGTATTTTAATAACTTCCATCAGTATTACTGAAAAGGTACAAAATAAGGTAGTCTAGTTGTTCTGCACAGTTTAATTAAACTCATCACACAGTTAATTGAATATGTAAATATTTCATTGAGTAATAAACTTCACACAAGGAACTCTTCTAACAGTTGGTAATATTGAACTTGGTGACACTGCAGGTTCATCAGAGAGCTAATCTATGTGAATGATGGTGTCTCTTAGAAGGAACAATGAGCTTAAAATAGAAATAAAAGTAACCAGAAAGACTGCTTAGAGCTTGAATTGGACTTTTTTCTTGAACTATTTCTGATTTATACCTATTTCTTTTTCAGAGTGTAATTGTAATTCTTAGCATCTCTGCATTTGCCAGATAAAAAAAATAGCAGTATGCTATTGGAGACGCAAATGTCTTTATAAAGCAAAAACCTTGGCCTCGTTGAATTACAGCCTAATTTAAAGAACTTTCACCTCCACATCTGGATGCATGGTGTTTGTTTCCAGATAGGTAACTGATAAATAACGAAAATATTTTTGTTTTTATCATCCCAGATCTACATCCTACAAGTGTCATTCACTTGCCTAATTGAACTTAATAAAGAATCTTTGGATCATAAAACAGAAACCAATGTTAGATTTGTCCTATTTTAAGAAGTCCTTTCTGTACTCTCTCTTACTATTTCTTAACACTGAAATCCTGAGTAGTATTTGTAATCCAGAAACCCATCATATGGTATAATCTTCAGAAATGTTTTAGCTCCTTCCTGTGCTCTTTTGAGCACTCAGCCAATTTCTAGTTGCAGGGTGTATTGGAAGTTGCAGACTCTCAGTTCCTTTCAGTCGGCTGTGGTTATATTAGAGATTGATGGGGCCTCTTTTTCTCTGTCACTCATTGTCTTACTGTGCCTACGGCTTGTACTTTAATATCATATACGGTTTTGCATTAAAGTTTTCATATGTAATTCAATAGATGTATGGGAGCATTGATCTTACTTCCAAACTGAAGACATTTTTGGGGTTCCTTCCAGAGTGGCCGGCCGCACAGTGGCTAAAGCTGTAATTTGCAACCATCATTGTTTTGGGAACTGTGTTGTAGACTACATGCTATTTGTTGAAAAATCAATCCCTTTTCAGACAACGTATTTTGTAGTCTTTTGCAATTTGATTCAAAGTAAGAACAGAGCGGCAGGACATCTAAGAAGTATCATTCCAATTTTCACATGGTTTCAACAAGGTCTTAGGAGCCTTGATCTAACCATTGATAGATATAAATATGGAGCATAGTCATCCTTGGGAAAAATCACTCTACAACCATTATTAAGTTTTGGTTGCTAGTCTATAAAATAGTGCCCACATTGTAACAGTAATGAGAGTGTTAAAAAGACAATCAATTTAAAGAACCTAAGCAGTGTCAGGCATATGCAAATTTAATAAATATTAGTTATTATTATTAATATATTTTGCTATTTCTGGAAGAAGTTCCAACTTTCTTGGATCTAGCAGAACTTGAGCTAAAAATTCTTCCCTCCTCCCACCAACCCATTTCTAGCAGTTTGTCTTGTATTTCTTCTTAGATTTGCAGACTGGGATTCATTTTGCACTCAGAATGCTTGATGAACTAGGAAATATTAATAAAGCTGCTTCTTATTCACCTACTCAACGTCAAAATGTAGCAGACTGATTAAAGAGAAAGAAGACATGAATAAAATGACAGGATACACATTAATTTTTAATCACTACAGGTTCATCTAAGACACGTAGCTGACATGTTGAAAGGAATTATATTTAGGTCAGGAAGATGGCAATGTTGCTTAAGAAGCGGGTTGAATTCATCCAGTTAATGGAAAGGTAGTGGCAGGATTAGGGCATGAAGAATACAAATATCTTTCTGCTGCTTAATCATTTAGACTTTTTAAGTCCCAAACAAAGCTGGGTGGTGTCTGGTGTTAATATTTTTGTAATAAAAATGTGTATGGAATTAAAAAAAAATAACCCTTTCCTGGGGTATAATCCCCCTGGCACCCATACAATTTAACTGAAGAAAAGTCCTCAGAAAGTCTGTGGGGGAAGAGATACCTGAGCTAGCCCCTATCTGTCAGAGACAAGCGATAAGATAGATTTCAAGTGACAAAATGTTTATTATAGAATGCTAGGCTATCGATTAGTGTGAAATTGTATGGTGTTTTTTTTGCCATGTCATTTAATTTATTCTTCAAAGAAACTGACGTGTTTGTCAGAATGAGGCATAAGGCTATTTTAACTATCTACCTAAAAGTGTTCCAATTCCTTAGCATAAAATCTGATGACATACACATATGAACCCAACTTGTCTTCTGATCCAATTCTCTTGTTTTTCAAGTTCAGTAATTTATTTACCCATCAGAGTACCACTGTTATTATACCCACCCATTCAGCTGGGGAGGATGGGGATGAGCAGGGGCATGGTAGAAAAACGCACCCCTACATATTTATAATTAAAGTTTGTGTAGCACTCAAGATACAACTCAAATATTATCTCATTCTAAAATTGCTTCTCCTCTCTTCTCCATTTATCTTCTAGGAAACAAGTAAGTCATCTCTTTTTAAGCCTATCATTTGGAACTTATTACTTTTCATACTTTATAATAATTATTAATATATATTCCTTATTAATCTCTAAAATAATGTGCTCCTGAGGAGCAGGGGACTTTGTATTTTTACCAGTGTATACATCATAGAACTCGGCTCACTACCTTGCTAACAAAGACACCCATTCGTATACTCATCTAATAATTTGCTTATTTACTCTACAAACTCATTATGTTTTATGAATGTTTCAAGTCCCCATGGGTATTAAGTTGAAAAAGAGGGAGAGAGAAAGAGAGAGGCCCAGTTACAGAGACAGAAAGAGAGACAGAGGGTTCTTGTCCTAAAGAGCTAATACTCTAGGGAGAGACTATACAATATCATTGTGTAATGTAAGTGCAATGATATTTGAGATAAGCAAATAGTTCAATAAGAGAGGAACAAAGATATTCCTGAGAGATGGTAAGAGAGAAAGCTGACGGCTTAGAGATGTGGCAGAAATCCCTGTACACTGTGCAGTCCTTAGATTTTATCCTAGAGGTGATGGGCATTTGCTAAAGAATTTTAAGTTCCAGAGTTAAGCTATTTATGTGAAGGATGTTTCTTAGCAGTCTGGTCATTAAGATAGTGAGTCCAGTTTAAATAAGGAGGTTGAACTCAACATGAATAATAAATAATAAAGCTGAAACTAAGACAGTAGAAATAGTCATAGAAAGGGAGGAATGGATTTGGGAGCTAGTTTTTCTGAATGCCTGACAAAGCCCAGTCATTGATTTGACATGAGAAGGATAGTGATAAAAGAATTAAGGATGACTCCTAGATTCCTGGTTTAGGCAACAACATGGTAACATTAATGGAGAAGGGAATATACAGCATGAGGGGTGGGTTTGGGGGAAAAAATGAGTTAGTTTTAAACTGACTGAGGTGTATGTGTGTGTGTGTGTGATGGAGATTGAAAGTCACTGGAATTAAACAGGTCAAGCAACTGTAAGGCTATGATTCTAAGTGGCTCATTCACAGGAGTATTTAAGGTGACTAGCAAGGTAATAGATGCTGGGTACATGGAGACAAGCATAAGCCAATGGCAAAAATTCTTGGGAGAAATGTGTAAATGATCTGAACCGTAAGTCCCTGAAAACAACTTGGAGAAATTCCTAAAAGGAATTCCCTCGATTATATGCATTACCAAATCTACTACAGTAGCAGAAGTTTCTAGCATGACCATTGCTTGGTCAAGAATTAGGACCTAAGATTTCTACTGTGAAAATCAATATGATACCTAGAAGAGAAAATGCATCATGAACCAGCACTTTAGCATCAATGATACAGTCTGATAAAAGAAGCCATAAAAAGAAAAGGAAGAAAACAGTCATTGAGCATCTGTTACATTATGTCACTTAAATTGCACAGCCAACTTTGAGGTTTTATTATTTTTTAGCAATAAAAAATATATTCCAAGTGGTTAAATGAATTGCCCCATATTGTATCAGAAGTAACTCAGTTCCTAAGATGATTTTCTTCCTATCAAACAGCATAAGAATAGTAAAAATGACAACAGTGTTGGCAAATACCATTTTCCAGGCAGTACGTATCAAGTATGGTGCTGTGTGCATTATATACCACATCTTATTTAGTTCTCTTGACATCCCTATTATTGTTTTTGTTGTTGTTATTATTATTATTATTATTACTACCATTTTTAGAGAGAGAGTGAGAGAATGGGTGCATCTGGCAGGGGAGGGACAGAGGGAGAAGGACAGAGTATGTTAAGCATGCGCCATGCCTAGTGAGGAGCTCCAGGCGAGGCTTGATCCTGCAACCCTGAGATCAAGATCTGAGCCCGAAATCAAGAGTTGGAGGCTTAACCAACTGAGCCACCCAGGTGCCCCATCCTAATTTAAATACCAGAAAACCGAGGCTCAGAGGGGTCGACTAACATGAGCATTATCTTCCAGTTAATAAAACTGTTGAAATGCAGATTCAAACCCAGATACGACTGAATTGTAAGTGTGAGTTCTTACCCATTATCCACACTGCTTCTAGACCTATAATTCCTAGGCTTAAAAAAAAAAAAGATATAACCTGATTTTTTGAAGCTTTATGATTCATTATATATTGGCAGCATTCTGTTATTTAATAACTGTTAAAAAAATTGGTATTTTAACAATTGAATCATTGCCAATGTCAGCTTTCATTATATCCCAATTGCCCTTCACTCAAGAAAACTCACATATCTGTTTAGTATATGTGCTGCCGAAGCGAGCACGAAAACTCACATATCTGAATAGAATATTGCATCTTATAATGGGATCCTGTACTTCAACTGGCAGTACTCATCTGAAGCTCATTAGGAAAGTCTGTTTTAACCAGGTGTCTATCTTGCTTCACCAAATGAAGGAATCATCTTGAATATTTTTGTGACAACTCAAAGAAGATACAGTTGATTCACAGTTGTAGCTGGCATCGCCATTGTGCCATCTTCTTGGAGTGACCAACATTCATTTAAAGCCAAAGGGTTAAGTGTGCTGGCAGACCCTGGTCCATGGCTTTTCAGTCATGAAAAGATGTAGCTGGAAGAAGTTGTTATATTAGAGCAAAACATCAGAATATAGAGAACGTGGAATGATGATATTCGTAGACTAAATCATGTTGATTATTTGCTAGTCACCTCTAAGAGAACTGTACTTAAGATGGGATCGCCGAGCATACGGTTGATTTATTCCAGATAGACAGAGCCTGACCTCGTTTGTTCTTTTCTTTAAAAATGGATAATGAATAACACACTGGTCCCTAGTGGCCATTAGGACATTAAATAAATATATTTAAGAAATTACCATGCTTAGTAATTAGTATCCTGGATTTACAATCGGGAATCAGAAGATTAACACAAACTAAGGGGAGATAGTAAACCAGCAATGAATCTAAGAACCATAAATCAATCCGAGCGCATTCAGAGTGTGTATTCCGTGTGTCGTTGTCAGGCTATAATGCTTCTGGTCCAGTGTTTTCATTTCTGTTGCCAAGAGGTGAAAGAATATTTAGTGTTCTTAAGTGTTTTAAAACCTTAAAAATTAGGTGTGTGTGTAGCTCTGCTGATTAAGCATCCAACCCTTGATTTTGATTCAGGCCGTGATCTCAGGGTCATGGGATCGAGCTCAACATCTGGTTCCACTTTGGGTGTGGAGGCTGCTTAAGGTTCTCTCCCTCGTCTCCCTCAGCCCCTCCCCACAGCTCACATGTGCGTGTGAGCTTTCTCTCTTCCACTCTGTAAAAACAAAACAAAACAAACACTTAAATATTTAACTTTTGCTTAAATGATAAATGTTATATTCTCATTATAAAGGTGTTCTTTTTACAAGTCCTACTTGACATTTATGTTCCATTCAAGTTGGATTGTTTTAGTAGACTCCAAGAAATTTTAAGCACTACCTGGTGTACTCGATAAAAGTCATAATTTAGGGCAGCCTGGGTAGTTTAGCAGTTTAGCGCTGCCTTTGGCCCAGAGTGTGATCATGGAGACCCGGGATCGAGTCCCACATCAGGTTCCCTGCATGGAGCCTGCTTCTCCCTCTGCCTCTGTCTCTGTCTCTGCCTCTCTCTCTCTCTCTCTCTCTCTCTCTCTCTGTGTGTGTGTGTGTGTGTGTCTCATGAATAAATATATAAAATCTTAAAAAAAACATAATTTAATCCCATGGTGGGGATGTATTTAATTGATGTTTATTTTCCCACTTGATAACATTTTCAGTTTATAGGTCATTGTTCTTCCAGGGGTCTCAGTGATAGTAACTTATTTTTTTTTGCACAGTATGGACAGTGTTTTTTTTTTTTTTTTTAATGTTATAAAGGGAGAAACAACACCTATCAATTCAAATGCATTATGCATGGCACATATAAAGTTTAGAACAAATTGGGATTGGGATCCGGAATTATTGGATGGAGATTCCACCTACAATAGGCAAGAAAGACCTAACTGAGAGTGCAAACTGCAATGTTATTTAGCAGTTACCTATTGCTGATGTAACAAGTTACCACAAATTGAGCAGCTTAAAACAACATCTACCTATTATCGCACAGTTCCGCAGGTCAGAAATCTGGCACCGTGTGGATCAGCTGCTTATTGGGTTGATCTCCAAAGGCCAGAAACAAGGTTTTAGCTGGACAGCATTCTTTTCTGGAGGCTCTAGGGAAGAATCTCTCTCACATTCATTCAGGCGATTGATAGAATTCATTTCCTTGAGATTGTAGGATGTTGGCCCTTGTTCTCTTGCTAGTTGTCAGTGACTCTGTTCTTAGTTTGTAAAGGTTTTCCACATTCCTTAGCTCGTGGTCCCCTTTATTGTCAAAGCTAGCAATGATGAATCAAGTCCTCATACTTTAAATCTCTCTGACTCCCCTCCGCTCATTTCTCTGTTGCTTTTCTCTTCTTTGGCATTGGTCTGACTGACTTTTCTGCCTTCCTTTCATGCTCCTAAAGGCTCATGTGATTATATCAAGCCCACTCAAATAAGCCAGATTAATTTTTCTATTTTTATTTATTTATTTTTATTTTTTATTTTTTATTTTTTTATTTTTTATTTTTTTTTAAATTTTTATTTATTTATGATAGTCACACACACACACAGAGAGAGAGAGAGAGAGAGAGAGAGGGGCAGAGACACAGGCAGAGGGAGAAGCAGGCTCCATGCACCGGGAGCCCGATGTGGGATTCGATCCCGGGTCTCCAGGATCGCGCCCTGGGCCAAAGGCAGGTGCTAAACTGCTGCGCCACCCAGGGATCCCATTTTTTATTTTTTTAATTTTTCTATTTTTATACTTAGCTGATTAGTAACCTCAACTGTCTCTGCAGTTTTCTTCATAGACGTACCTAAGGGTAGTTTTGACTGAAAAAACCAGGGGACTGGAATCTTGGGGAGATATTTCTTGAATTCTACTTAAGATATCAGCTATTTCAGTTTTGTTAAGGCGACAAAGGAAAAATACAAGGAACTCTTTGAAAAGAATTCAGTTTTTTTGGAGAAAAACATAGCTTTATATTCCTTTATAGCTATGGGAACTAAAAAAAAATTTACAAGAATTTAAAGCGTGTCTCTCTGCCCTTCCCACCATCCATCCTATTCTAAATTTAATCACACATTTGGTGGTATACGATGTTTTCCTTCACTTGACTAACATTTCACACCTAGTTAAAGAGACTACTCATTTTGAAGTATTACACATTTAATCATGTGATTTGGTCAGCTTAAAATGGTAAGTTAAAATGGTCTCCAAACATTAAAACTTTAAATTGTATATTACTCCATGTAAAATATAGCTAAAAACCAATGCAAATTCTGTAGAGAGCAAATAAAAGGAAGAAAAAGGCAAAGAAAAAACTCAAGGCACAGATGCCTATGTTGTCATTAATAGGTGATGCACAGCTGCCTTTAACAGTGCACATTGATGGGACGCCTGGGTGGTCAGCGGTTGAGCTCCTGCCTTCAGCCCAGGGCGGGATCCTTGAGTCCCAGGATGGAGTCCCACATCGGGCTCCCTGCAGGGAGCCTGCTTCTCCCTCTGCCTGTGTCTCTGCCTCTCTTTCTGTGTCTCTCATGAAAAAATAAATAAAATCTTAAAAAAAAAAAAAACAACAGTGCATGTTGAACTCTTCACAAAATATCACCCGTTAGACTTAGGGTCTATACCGTATAAGGGTAGTAGGGTAGTAGCCTATAAGGTTTCAAACTTGGTGATGCCTTTGATGCCTTGTTTGAATAGCTCATGGGTTTTTTTTTTTTTTTTTCTACTTGGGAAAAAAGTCTCACATAGGTATCCTCCATATTTCCTAAAAGGGTTCTTAGGTTTAACTGTGTCTGCTCTACAGAAAGATTTTTGCTTTTTTCCCTCCTAAATTCTCTCCACCGACACCCTGCTCTTCTCTTACATATCACTTTTGGCAGTGGTTGTCACTTGCTTTCCTGTTGCTGCTTTTAATCTCTGCTGCTATCTGTGCTCCCTGACATGTCTGCCTTTTGCTGTTGTTTTTCTTCTCCCCACCCTTCTTGTTACCTATTTCTTCCCATCGTACCAATTATCTCTTCCTTCCCCCAAAGTTCTCGAGTATATAGGTTATCCTTAACTGCCTCCATTTCTTGTTCACTCATTTCACAACACGATAATTGAAATCTACCCTACCCCCAGTTGTTTTTTTCTCCTTGAGGACACCAATGGTCATTTAAGTTTGGTGGCTATTGTTCCAACTCTGTTCCTGGATCACTCTGCCCCATTTTGAATTCTCCTTCCATTTCTTCAGTGTTGGTTTCCCATTCGATCCTCTCTTGCTATTTCTCACCTCTATTCTTATTTCTCACAGCTTTTAGAGGATATCATGGATTCTTAAAGTTTCCCTGTTCATGCCTATGGTGGTCCCTCCCCAGTTGACACGTCTATTCTCTGTGCCGTAGCCTGTCTACCACAGGTTGCCTTCTACAGGAACAGATGCAGAGAACACAATTAGATGTGTAAAATGATCATTAAGCATCCACAGTCATAAAAAAAGGGAGAGGAAGCATGCTTGGGCAGAGAGAAATGTTGGACCTTTGTGCAAGCCTAACAAAGTCTCAGCTGTCGTACGTGGTGGTCTAGGCCAATTACTGACTTCAGAAGAGTCCTGCACTGGCTAAATGAGGCCAGATTCTCGGAATCTTACTCTGCTCAGTCACTGGATATAAGCCATGCTGAAAAGAGTGTGATGTTGGATGTCTCTGCAGCTAAGACAGACCTTGAACAACTAAAGGCTGGAGGCTGTCTGCTGATAACATTCCCTATGAGTGGGCAGCAAGGCTTTCTTTGAAGGAGGATGTAGGTGGCACAACACCATGCTGACTGTCCCCACTGAATATTTCCTAATTAACTCAAAATAACATATTCCTGATGTCATTTGAGGTTTTCGCTTCGTCCTGGTTAAAATCAATTTAAATCTCTCCAGTTAATTTATTAATTCAATTAAAACTTACTGAACACCTAACAAATGCTAGACCCTGCAGATTCATTAGTTCAGAAAACAGACAGTTTGTGCCCTAATGGAGCTATGTTTTAAACAAATAACCAAATATACAGTGTTTTAGGAAGTGGTAACCTCTTTGCAGTGGAGTGGAAGCGAAAAAGATCAGATAGCCCCCCAAAGGCTGTAAGGCTATATGATGTGCCCCCCTGTAGGTGAGCAGCTACCTATCTCCAGTAAAGTCAACAGAATTTCTCAATGCTTGATGTAATTTCTGTAATTGTGAAATTGAAGAGGTGGCTGAGTGTGAAAAAGGAGTCAACCCTGTGGAAGTCAAGGTCTAAAAGACAGAAAAGGCCTGAGGAAGATAAAGTAACACCTCAAGATTAGAATGTGGGCTTCCATGAGCCAGTGAATTCAGGTCACTTCAGGAAGGTTTCTGCTCAAAATGTCACCTTTTCAGAGAGGTATCTGCTAACACTCGACGAAGTGGTCCCTACCCAACCATCCGGTTTGTCTGGAACTGGAGAATTTCCTGAGACACAGGAATTTCAAGGTTAAAACTGGGGAGTCCCAGGCAAATAGGGATATTTCAGGTTTCCTTTGACTTAGTTCTCAAGTCTCTTGCTTTGCAGGTTGTGAAATGACTCCTTGAGACTCGCATTTAGAGTATATTTTCTTAACTCAGTTCTAAGGCTCAGTTCTGGAAAGAGATCCTTGCCTGCCTTCTGTAGGAGTGACTCTATCCCACTAGGTACCTTTACTCTGGGTGCTAAATTGGAGGTTCTCCTGTGTCTCCAAAAGTCTCTATATGCCTTGGGTGGCTGGGAGCTATCACTCTCTTTGAGAGGGTTTAAAGACAACTTAAAGAATAAGCAGAAACCACAGTCTCTGCCATATATTCTCTACTTTCAAAAACAGTGGTTACTCCCGTGTTTGTCATCTTCCAACACTAGGATAAAATATCATTGGGAATGCCCGTCCTATTCATCTCCTTCATCTGGACTGACTTCTCTTTTTAAGATGCAGGGTTCCCCCCTCATGACTTTTTCCCCCTAATCTCACTTCCTGGATGACTCAGGTAGGCATTTACCATGACCAAATTTCACAAACTAAAACAGAAAGAGTTCTGCTTCACAGAGGCCTTTGCATTTTGCTCCCCCAAACAGAATGGAATATCTTTGCTAACAGGATTTAATTTCCATGTGGTCACAGACATTTTAGTTATAGCCATCCCGCAGTACAGAGAAAAAAAATGGTGCATACATTAACTGATTTGAGCTCCGTTTAGTGGGTGGCAAACATTCTTAGGGAAAAACACAGCTGAAGGCAGGCACTTAACCGCTGAGCCACCCAGGCATCCCTCACACTCCTTTTTTAATAAAAGCAAATATTAACTGTCATTGTTTATGATGAAATCCCATTGTCAAATTATTACAAGTGGGGTTTCAGAATTATTAAAAGTTTACACACACACATACATGCGTGCATACATACACCTGTGTATAAACACGTTCATGTACTTACATAGAACCACTTGCTATATTAGTGAATAGCTCATCTCTGGCTATAGTTCCAGGAACCAAGACAGTTCCAGGAACATCTTTTGGCATTTCAGTGTCTCAATTAAATATCAAATCTTAATTGAAATCGTGGCCTTGATTTTTTTTTGTATTTATATAAGTGTGTCTATATAATGCTGAAAAATTGTTCTTAGAAGCAGTGTCTTTGCCTTGCTTTACAAACCTATCGCTGTGAAGAGTTATGTGTACATAACTATAATATAAATCACATTTGAATCATACTTTCTTTTAAGCTCTAGAAACAGGATTTATAAGGCCTGACAGCCATTTTCTCTCTGTGGACTGAATTTTCTTTTCAATATTTTTGAATGAATGTAACATGTCTTCACCCAATTTAAATCCATTCTGGCCTATGTCAGATCAGATGATATTTTTCATTAGTTTCTGATGTCAGTTAATAGCACTGTCTCCAGATAGCCGAGCGCACTTTTGCCACCTCTGTTTTTCCTATGACTTACTCCAAAGATGTTTCCGTGTTTGTTGAACAAAAACTACTTTTTATTCAAAAGTTCTGATTTAAAGCTTATAAAGAAAAAAATTAAAATCTAAACCTCCAATCTGCCAAAATGGAATTAAACAAAAATGAGTCCTTTTGGTTTCAAGGTCCTTAGATTTTAGGACATAAGCTATCATAGCAGTTAAGTAGATGTGAAACTACCAGACATTCTCTAAAATAAACATTTTATGATGCTGCATAGCACAGAATCTCGGAAAATGGGAAAGAGATGGAATTACAGGGAATCCTGTTGCTCTGGGAGTTATTTGTGTAATAGTTTGACAATTATTCTTCTCATATTTGCTTAAATCTTATTTGTGTGTCATACAGTTTAGCTCTTACCTTATTCTTAATTTTACGCTTCTCCACGGTTAGGTTATAAGCTTCTGGAGGGCAAGGACTATGTCTAAAACTTTTCTTCCTCCCTCAGCATTGCCTGACACAGAGATAAGCACTTAAAAGATGCTTAAAATTCTTGGTTAATTTATCTTTCTTTTTTTCAAACAGTTTCCCCCTTCTCAGTGGATTAATTGAAATCCATTTGGCAGCAAGTGTGCATGTGACTCTGATCCAAGAAAGGAAAGCTTGGAAGGTCTAGAGCAAGTCATTCATCACGATAGAGTGTAGAATCAGTTTCCTGTAGAAGGCTAAGAATGTCTGATACAGTATATACTAAGTGGGTGACAAGCAGGCCAAATGATAAATGGGGACATATTACTATTACATGGGAAACTCTGATTAGGAACATATCACCCAGAGTCTTTTATTTTATTGCCTTATCCATCCCAGGAAATTGTTCAAAACCGTATCAGGTAAGGGCCTCTGTTGAGGAATTGATAGTTACATATTTGGTGCAATAATGAGCCCCTTGTGATTTGTTGCTTTCTGAGTGGTCTTATTAAGCTTTGACTTTCTATGTCAGCCTGTTCGAAGTGTCTGCCAACCCAGGCTGACATTCCAAAACAGAGTTTAAACCAATTGAATGCTCAGAACTATTGCTATCAAGAGACATAACTGGGGGCTGAACACCATGACCTATATTTGTATAGGATTTTTTACAGTGTTGGCAACCTGTCAATTTTATTTTATGGTTAACTACCATGAAATGCTGTAGGAAGAAAGTTTCATTTGCTCCTCCATGGTAGGGCTAAGCCTGTAATACCACACTTCCAAATCCCACAAGCCTTCTCTTTCTTCTATTGTTTGAATATGTATACTTAAGTTTCTAAGGTAAATTAAACCTCAATATACTCAAATTTGAGAATCTATTTTATAGGAAGATTAATAAAATTATAGGTGGAAGTAGAATTAAAACATTTTTTTTTGGTAAGAGAACTATTTATACCATTTTGTTTTGTTTTGTTTAGGCAGAATCAATTTCGGTTTGTTACCGTTTTAAGGCCTGGAATGTAAGAATGAAATTCATTTCAGAAATTGGAAGCAATAGTCAAACACATACTGCCTTGTTTTTCTTATTTTATCTCAGTTCTATTCACTCTTAGAAATACAATGGCTGTATCTTTCATCTTGACAAAATGTCGATCCTTCGTTCATTTATTCGCAAATGTTTTTTGACCCTGCTTTGGGAAATACAAAGTAAATAAGGCAAGATGTATCTGTCCTCAGATAATTCATAACACTAAGTATAGGACAAATGCTGGTATATATAAGTTCAAAGGTAAATAAGATTAGCAACGCCACAGGATGCGAGCATGGTTTATCAAAAAAGTAGTGACTAAGAAAGAGGAAAACTGAACACATTAAGACAGGTATTGTAAAATCAGAAAAAAATATATTTGTTAAAAAGGAAAATTTTAGTAACTTTTAACTAAGTAATAAGCAAAGAAAACCCTGTAATTGGGAGGAAGGCTGTATAAGCCAGAATAGGGTCACATGAGTAAGTCACGTCGGTTGCTTAGGGTAGTTGGCTAATTTTAGAAAAATTTAGGATGTAAGCTATCGTAGCAGTTAAGCGGATGTGAAACTACTAGACATTCTCTAAAATTTATAAAAGTTATATGTGGGAGAAAAATAATGTCAAATGTAAATAAATTATTGAAACAATTCTATTATAGGTGTCTTTTCTGTCCTTCCTTCCTTCCTCTCGTCTTTTTACCAAATAAACAGTATATCTGTTTTATTACTTTGTAGGCATGCTATATAATGAAAATTTTTTTTTCTGGAGCCATTTTCATATTTAGATGGTCATTCTCTTTAAAGTTGTGAACATAGCAAAATGAGAAATTATGTCATTGTTCCTAAAATTCAAGTGGTAATTCGGGGTTTTATAAATGCTCAGATAAGAATGGCAGACATTTACTTTTTACTAGATTATGTGGATAATTGGCATAATTATCTACCTGCTAATTCCCATATCAATTTAGAGGTTCCAACTCATATATTAACTCAAGGCCTTTGTTAGCTATCAAAATAATAAAAAAATTATTAAGTTAATTTCCAGCCAATTATAAACTTCTCTCTTAATTTATTCTTCTTATATTCTTCATCTTTGCTAAAGAGATCCAGTGCCTTAACTCCCAAGCTAAAACATTTGCTATTGACAATTATTTATTTTTTCCTTTTACCTTCCATATCCAGTTGTTTAACAAGTCTTCTTGAATTCATCCTTGAATTGTTTACTTTAATACTTTTCTTCACCCTCTTGCTGCAATCATAATTCAGAATTGGATTTGTTTGGATGATTGCAAAGTTCTCTCCTGGCCTGTTTTTCTCCACTTTATCCCATGCTCCATAATTCCTGTTAAAAAACATCAAGGGTACCTGGAAAGCTTAGTGGTTGAGCATCTGCCTTTGGCTCAGGGCTGATCCTGGGGTCCTGGGATCAAGTCCCACATCAGGCTCCTGGCAGGGAGCCTGCTTCTCCCTCTGCCTGTGTCTCTGCCTCTCTCTGTGTGTCTCTCATGAATAAATAGATAAAATCTTTAAAAATATCAAAGGAGGCCATGGCATTTCCCATCCTTAAAACCTTCTTTGGTTTCCTATTACCTATAGGATGAAAATTTAACTTCTAATCAAACCATATTGACTAGTCTTGCTCCTGACCAGAAAACTTATGTGTGATTGTTTGGGCCTGACCTGGCAGGCCTCACAGGAACAGCTCTCCCCACCCTCTGTGTGCTCGCCCTCACCCCACCTTGGTGCATAGCCAGTACACTGCAGCTGGGGTCTCAGCAACCGCTGGCTGGCCATGCTCTTATCCTAGGCACCTACATTTGGACGCCTCTTTTCCATTCCTAGCCTTTTCTTCTCACCCTCAGCTGCTACTGCAGGGTCCATGAAACCGCCGGAGTCTTTATTTAGGGCTCCCTCAAAAATGAGACCACTTCCACTTCTGCTTCTGTGCTCATTTATCTAACCCTTCGCTGGTGTGTTATTCCATGGGGAAAAATGGAAGGGAGGTGGAACTTTGGTGCCTTTTCTAGTTTAAGTCTCTTAATTATGCTCTCCCAATAAGTGATTAAAGTCTTTACTGATGCTTTAATTTTGGTTCATCGTGCACTTGCTAGTTCAGCTCTCTCTAGTTCACCTGATCATATGTTGAATTGGCTCCGTCAGTAGGATAACTGATTAAGCATAATGCCATTCTAGAAGAGCAAAAATGCCTGAAAATCCCATGGGACACCTTTGTGAGGTAGTAGAAGAGTCCACGGGGGCATTCTAGGACAATGCTTGCGGCTTGTTTGCAAGAGTTTGAGGGTTCTGTGGGGCTTTCCGCCAACGATCTTGGGAAGTACGAGAAAAAGCCATGGGGCATTCTTAGAGGATGCCAGGGTATTGTGTTCTTAGTTTTTGTTTTTGTTTTTTCTTTAGCCCTTGACTCTGGCTAACCTCCCTCAGTAGGTCAGATTAGACATACAACAGAGAGGTTCAGAGAAAGGCAAGGAAACAGTTCCCTATCTACTGCTTAGGGCCCTCCACCAATCTCGAGATAATCAGTGGGCTCTCATCAGCAGAGTGACTCTAAGCAGAACCCTCGCATTGATAAATACTCTGCACCGCAGTAAGTTATTGAAACTTCCTAAGGGGAAAAACAAACAAAAAGATGTAGAGCTCTCTGCAATTGCTTTGTCCGATGGTCCCAAAGAGACCTTAGAGACTTAATTAGATCCTCCATAGGGATAATTTTGCTGAAGCTAGTAAAGAAGAGTGGAATGACATGGGGCATATTACTGCAAACCTTCTCTCTTCAGAGTGTGCCGAAAGCAGCTGCTGCCAGGATAACAGAATGCAAGGAGGAGTAGCGGCCACTGCTTTTAGTGTACCCCCCCCCCCCCCCCCAGGAAGTCCAGACTCCTGGAAAACCAACTGTTTGCGTCTGGCCAGCTGCTCAAGTCACTCCCTCACCAACAAAATTTGTGGCCAAATCCTGACACGTGGCCCTTATAGCTGACATGGGTGTTCTCTTCATCCTTCCCTGTGAGCCTAGGGATAGGTCTGAGGACTTTTCTCACTTTTGTCCGGACCTCCTGACTTTAAAAATAAACATGATTAAGGATTAAGCTGATAGCCCTTAGTCACCAGGAATGACCAGAGGTCCTATGCCAAGGCTAGGGTTCAGTGGGGCAGTAGAGAATGGCATTTCTTGGGCCTTATGGACAATGGACAAGTGACTGTGGACCCTGCAACCCTTAGCACCAGAATAAGTAAAAAACATAATACTGTCTAATTTTGGTTTGAGGCCACCACCACCAGGACCCTTGTCCAAGTCTGACTACGAATGGGGCCCTGTGAGCCCCTCTGAGCCTCCATTGTTATGGCTCCACTACTGAACATATTTTTGGCATTGATGTATTATCTATGTATGCTCCTGCTAGCCTTTGTCCCCAAGCCCTGACAGGAACCGCTGTAGTTAGGGCCATTTTTGGTGGGCATATGGAAGACCGTGAAACTACCAGACTCATGGACTACAGCCAATGGCCTGACATTTGATCGGGCCATCAGCAAACCTCAGACTGACATTTAAAATGTCCCCTGTGAGGGGACATTTGGATAAAAATCAGTTCTGCTTCTAGAGTCTTTTGTTCTCTGGTGGATGCTCACCAGAGAGACCCCTATACTAACTAAGAGGACATAATCATTTTCTAATTTTATGAATCATTATTTAATTCACATTCTAAAAGAATATTATTCTTTTTCTGACCCTGAGCATGAGGCTCCCAAGGGCATGTTTTATTTAGTGTCATTGTACAGCTTTTTCCTTCCATCTTCAGTGTTCTATTTTCTTTTTAAAGATTTTTTTTAAATTTTATTTATATGAGAGAAAGAGAGAGAGAGAGAGAGAGAGAGAGAGAACACAAGCAGGGGGAGGGGCAGAGGAAGAGGGAGAAGCAGGCTCCATGCGGGGATCCCGATGGGGGACTTGATCCCAGGACTCCAGGATCACACCCTGGGCCAAAGGCAGATGCCCAGCCACTGAGCAACCTAGGGGTCCCAGAAATTTTAAAATACAGTATGTTGCTTCCTTAAGAGAAACATTATGTCTTACTCAGCACTGAATTCCCAGCCCTTTGAACATAGGCAGGTAAATAGGTTTTCAACTACATTTGTTGACTGAATAAATAACAAACTCCTAAGTAGACTCATTATTTATCTATGTAACTCATAATCTATACCATGGCATAAATAATAGAGTCTAAATGGTTGGTTCCTCTTATTGTTCACTATTAATTGGTATGATTGCCCCTGTATTCAGCAGTTTTCTGTAGAAAGTAGAACTAGGAAGAATCTGGGATATCATCTTGTATATCTTTAATCTGACTAATGAGGAAACTGTGATTCCTTCAATTTAAGTAACTTGACCTATATCTCACAGCTGATTGTTGACAGTATTTGTAATGGTGGTTAAGCATTATACTCATGTTAATTATGCTACAGTTGATACTTTGCTGTAAACAGGAAGAGCCGACTTCTATATATTTATCTTACCTCTCATCTGAGCCCTATCACAGAAACTAAATTTATGTTTCTTAATAAACCCAGCATAATATTCAACACACTAATAGTTTAATTTTCTTTCCTTTTTCTCTTATCTAATAAAATGTTGTCGTAACGTTGCTTTATCAATTGTGAATCTATGAAACAGAATTTAATTAACCAGTAATGATCTATATAGTTCAGGATTATTTTACCAGCTTGTTCTATGCCTGATATATACTTAAAAGATTCCTGTAGCTCATAGCATATTTTAAAGTTACAGTAGTTATATTTCTGAAAGATTGGAGCAAATTAGACAAGTTCTTTTTTTTTTTTCTTGGTGAATTGTTCTTATAGTTATCTCAAAATGTATATTCCTATCTTGGAATTTATCTTGATATTCTTTATCCAAATTCAATGAGTTGGTTTAAATTTTACTTAATCAACATAATGTCTATATTTATTATTTAAAGTTTTGTGCTTTGGTGGGGTTTCAGTGCTCGTCTTTCAATATTCTGTTTATTTCTAGAAGTAAACAAATCTGCTCATTCCAGGTAAAACGTAGTCACCAAAGCAGTCTGCAGACTCCTTGCTATTCCATTTTGCAATGATCGTGCTGTAGTTCAGAAGAACAAAAAGAGCACTTGGAGAAAGAAAATCTGGGTTGTCATCCAGCCTTCATCTCTAAAAAGCTCTGAGATCTTGGGTAGCTCACTTACTTTATCTGTTTCCAGCGATCTCAGCTATTAAATGGATTTACTATCATAACAAAGTAAAATTTTAAGAATCAGTTTTATACCAAATTAGTTGTCATCTTTTTCTTTCTCACGGAGACAGTGTAGTGTCCTATTTAAGTGCCATGGAGCCACGCTGCCTGAGTGTATCATTTATGAGCCATTACCTTGGGCCAGTTACTTACATTCCATGGGGCTGTGTCCCCTCCTGTATAACATAGGGGTCACAATAGTTCTATCTCGCAGGGTTGTCACCAGGATTATGAGTCGTTACATGAAAAGCACTTAGAGCAGTACTAGCATGCGCCAATTCCTCTTCCTCTCTTGTAACTACCTGCCTATTACCTATTGCTATAATGACATAGATTTACTAAGAAGCAGCCAATTCACAAGTCTTATATTATAGCTGGAAATAACTTTGAGAGAGAAAAGAAGGGGGGAAGACTCAATCCATGAATAGCTTTTCCAGAAGTGGAGTTTCAGCTGCGGATTAAGTACACAATATGTGTTCTTAAGAAGGCAGCTTTGGCACTGCAATGAACAATCACAGACATCAATATATCTGGAGAAGGTAAACCTGACCTCTGCTTTACCTGTTCCCGATACTCTGCGCTTTTATCCCAGATCTCAAATATTCCCTCTTTTTTTCCCCCCTTTAATTCAATAAAAACTTTAAAGATCTTGTAGAGCTATAGATTTAGGCTATAAATCCATTAATTTTTGTAAATCCATAGAAATATTTCAAAATTTTAAAGATAAATTATAGCATCTTGGCCATTGTGTATTCAGGTTTTCACACTATCCTTGAAGATTTTTCAATATATATGTACAGGTCATTTCTCTAAATGAAGCAGATAATGTACCAACAGCAATAAGAATAATTCAATTTTCCTGAGGACTAGCCATGTAGTAGGCCTTATACTAAAGATTTCGTAAGCATCATCTAAACAAATGAACAGAACCATCCTTTTTGTTCTTGTTATCTGCATTTTTTATATGGTCAAACTGCAGCTCTGGGATTGAATTAACACATCCAAGAATACAAAGTCTCAAAGTAAGTGGTGGAATCAGGATTCAAAACCCCATTAGTTTGCCTTAAAAGACCAAAAAATATCCTATAGTGACTCATCTCCTAAGAAAGAATAATGTGTCTCACTCCATTTACTGATCCAGACTTCACAGACAAATCTAAATGGGAATGGTCACAGTAGCTGCTGCTTTTTGTATTAGACGAATAACATGATTCTTCCTCACGGAATCAGCACACTATGAAAAAGCTTCCTAGTAGTTGTGCGGTTTTAGGTTTCTTGTATGCTATGTGCGATTGGTAACCAGAGTATTGAGCAAACTCAGAGGTGATTGGTCTGCTTTTTAAATAAACCTGTCCTGGGAGAACAGGTTACTAGGAACTAGGGGACCTGTTCAAAAGAAAGTGGCATTGTTCTTGTCAAAGTGATCATTGATTTTCTCTCAAGTTTCTGTAGGGAGTTGCAGGATAAATTTCTATTTGCTACAAAATGAAAAAAAAAATGTTCTCAGATGGACTTCTGTGTTTTTAGAAATACAATCTTGGAACAGAAAAGAAGACTAACAGAGAATAACCAGTTTTCTTAAAATTCTTTTTGAGGTTTCTCGTGAAGAGAGGGACTACCCAATTCCAAATTTCTTTTCAGTTGTCTGAGAAAAAAGGATTTGTAAAAACAATTGAATTAAAAGAAAGCTCTTTTTAGTTGTACATATGAGTGTATTACAATGTAATTTATTATGTACTTGCATTTATTCCTATTTGACAGAAACCTTTTCAAATTTGATGGACCAAATGAATCATTAGATCTTTGAAATCATAGAGTAAAATTTGTTTTATTTAGTATGAATGTTTTATCCATAATCAAAGGGGCATAACAACATGATGTGAAACATTAAGCAGAAAGGTAGTTTATGACTACATCTTTGTTTTATTTTTCATTCTTGTCCCTTTTAGTGAGCTGAAGGATTTTCCTACATAGATCCAAAGTGGAGTCCAGAGAGATTTTCATTAAGCCCCTGTAGGTTGTATTTTAAATACTTTAGGGATATAATTCATGAAAATCTAAAATACAATGTGTATTCAGTGTGGAAGGCACAGACCAGGGTAATTTTTAGGAAAGCTGCCTACTTCATTTCCCAACTGAGAATTTATCCTGCCTATTGTCACAACTGCTTGAGCACCTTCATCATCTTTAGGTCAAAGATGTATTTTTAAAAAGAGCCAAAAGGCTCATTTACAGGACATAATAGGAAGTAACAGCTGGGAAGACATTGCTAATGTCTACTGGGTAATTAAAATGAGTTCTCAAGATAAGCACACAAACGGAAATACATATTTATCTGAGAAATCACAGTGGCTCCCAAAGAGCTCTTAGGGGCTGTCAGGTAAATAGCAGCATATGTAGAAATGAGGATGTAGTACAGTACAGTATGTGACAGATACTGAAAATGTTGGTTTCTTTTTCTGTGTTTGATATGCTCCCTTGTGGCACTCTTGGTGTTAGTTACACTCTGCTTCCTCTGACTGTGCTTTAACAGGTTCTCTTATCTTTTCACATTATTGTGACATCAGGCACTTTGTGCATGGTGGATTTTAACTCGTTGAAGAAAAAGGAAGGAAGAACAGAGGCAGGTGGGCATGATTAAGTCAACAAGCAGAATGGCACATCCATAAGGCTCCAAAAGGATATCAGAAATAAAAACCATTGCAAGGGAGAAAAAAAAATTTGACTAAGAACTATATATGAATATAAAAGGCATTCACTGAGTCCATACTAGAAAGTCTTTAAAACAGCATTCATTTGATATTTTTAGTAACTTTATTGAAGGAGTGGGTCTCTTCTTATTTTTTTATACTGACAGTAAAGCCCCCTGCTGTATTCCACTCAAAGAGATATTGGTCTAAATAAGAAGATGATAATATTTTTCTAAAATAATGAATTTATGTCTCTTTTCCTTCTACCCTCTTTTTCTGTTCCATGGTTGTAACTTTTGCCTTTATGATGAAGATAATCATTTCGTATTTTGGCTTTAATTTGCCCAGAAAACTCTGGTCCCATTTCTCTATTTCCTCATAGATTTCCAGTAAGATATGAATTGCATTATTCCTATTCATATTAATGATACAACAGCAATTGCATCATTCTCCTTGGCTTAAAATTCTTTAACTTTGAAATCCTTTTCTTTCATATTCCACACTCGACCTATCACTAATAGTTCCCCACAAGCATATAGTGCAACTGTCTCTGTATTTTGATGCCATACACACAATGGATTAGGTTCTTATAGCCTCCATTTTGCACCCTTGCCCTTAGCATTTGCCTCTAAAATTTCATCACTGATTAAAAAGAAAATGTCTTCTATAACTTCTCTATTGATTAATAATAAATGATAACAAAATACAAAAGATTCAGATCCTAAAACCTGAGAATTTGAATTTGGCTGATCTATAGAGTCTGAAGTATTCACTAGGGCTGTGGTCTTGGACTCTTTCAAAACTGCATCCTGATAACTCTACAAAGTAAATTATGATGCATAGTGTCTCTGTTACTCATTGAATAAGGTACACATGTTAATTTTGTGTTTTATGGTTGTGTATATTAATTTATGCAAGACAATTTCAGTCATTTCTTTTTTAAAAATTTAAAAATTTTAATTTACATTTTAAGGTCTTTTTAAAAAATTTTAGTATAGTTGACACACAATGTTACATTAATTTCAGGTGTCAACATAGTGACTTAACAACTCTGTAAATGATGGTATGCTCACCACAAATATAGCTACCATCTGTCATCGTACAACACTATTACAACTCACAATTGTAACAGAATATGGAGTAGGAAAAAAGATTCTTAGAAGAGAGAATTTTTCTTCTTTAAGATTAGAAGCAAAATGTGTGTTAAGCGAAAATAACCTATGGAAAAGTGGGAAATTTGTACAACAGTAATAAGGATATTCAAGTACAAGATGTCTTCCTTATGTTCCATCAGATTCCTGAGAAAAGACATAGACACCAAAAGCAGCCAAGTGAAATGTAAGATAAATAATTAAGGACCAAATAGATGGAGGTACTAGTTAGTGTAGAAATGTTAAGTACTGGATGAATTCTTAGGTGTCCAATACAATGTCCAACAGAGAGATTTGTGTCAAATGAATCCAATGTAATTTTAGAACATTAGAAGCATGAAGTTGAAGGAGTAGAATTGCCTTTAAAAATATTCTTTTGATACTTATATTAAATCATCACACTGTCACTTAAAATATCTTACAATTTTGTCAATTATACATCAGGAAATCTGAAAAACAAAAGAAGAAAGGACATTGATTACCTTTGGGTGATACACAAAACAATTACTTGGGTTTTGTGTGATGCTGATAATATTTGATTGTTGCATCCAAGTAGTGGTTACCTGGTATTTTCAATTTGTAAAAAGTCATCAAGTTGTACAGATATGATTTGTATACTTTTCTCCATGTATGCTGTATTTTGATAAAACATGTTTATTATGTAAAAACAAATAAGCTCATATGTAAATGAACTGGCCCAAAAGGGGAGTAAATATTCTTTTGAAGTATAGAAAAGTCATACAATTACATTTTCAAATCAGACAGAAACACCGAGAAAGTTAAAAAAAAAAATGGATGGGAAACAACTAGTTCATAATGATCCCAAAGGGTTAAAACATAAACAGTGTTCAAAATAAGGCACAGAGTACTTCTGGAGCAAGAAAGAGACAATTTAATAATGGCCTTGTCTTGTCTTAATCCTGTGCTTTCTAGATAAAATAAGATAATCAATCACCAAAATGCCTTTGCTTCTGAGAGCCTCCAAACTGCCATTGCTCCCACCCCCTTCCTCAGTCCAGTCCTCCTGTGGAGTTATCTAGCACAAGTTCAAACTTTTTAAGGAATCCTTCTCAACTTCCCCTCACTGAGAGTCTCCATAGTTCTTCTGGGTGAGTTCTCCTTTGGATTGTCTCTCAACAAATATTTTATTTGACTATAGATGTGTTCTTGGGTTGTCTTTGGTTAGTGGGCTTTGACATTAAAAACAATGAACAGGAAGGTATTTCAATCTAAGTGAAGTGAATAGGAATTATGGTCATTCATGGTTTAAAAACTTGAATCTAAGGAATAAGAAGTAGAGAGATAAAAATTTAGAGCAGCAGATCTTGTATATTTCTTGCTAGAAACTATTTGAGATTTGCTTGAGAGTCACATATGTTGAAAGAAAAGACTAATATGGTGTCATACTTTCCCATAAGTAACACAAATTAGTCATATAACTTGGTGCTAAAGATAAAAATGGAGAGATAAAATGTGCAGTTGCTGCATTCAAGGAACTCAAAATTTAGTGTTAAGAGAAAATACACAATCATAGTATGACTAGTGATGCAATATAGGGGCCAAAAGCGAGAGTTAGAGAAGAAGAAGAGGGATGGGAAGAGGAGAAGTAAGGAGGAAAGGAGGGAGGGGGGCCTGAAGGAGGGAAGAATGAGGGAAGGCAAAAAGGAAGGGGATTAGAGAGAGAAACCTGGGGAACTCAAACTCTAATATTTAAAGTTTGAGCAAAGGAAGGGAGTCCAAGAGGGAAGATGAAAAGGACTGACCCTAAAGAACGTAGGTAAGGAGTGAACGCTATCCTAGAAACAAAAGGAGAGTTTTGAGAAGGGGGAGCTCAGGTAATGAAGAGAGATCACATGAAAAAAGATTGAATAAGGTATAGACAATTGTAGTGAGCCAGTCTATACATGCTGTTGGTAACAAGTTAACGATTAAATAAGGAAGTGAGGAGAATGGGACTCTCAAAGTACAGTTGTGAAAGAAAAGAGATGAAGGCAGTAAATGGAACAGTTGATGGGGTTAGGAAGGACTTTTTTTTTTTTAAGATGAAAGAAATCTGATCATATTTCTTTGCTGAGAAGAAAGTATCAGAGTAGTTACATGTACAGAGGAGATAAGAGACCCAGGGTCAGACCTCAATCCTCAAGAGATGGACATAGGATTTGAGAACCAAGGTTTTTCTGGGTATTATATTGTAGTAATTGAAGACATAAGCTCTGGAATTAATTAAAGCTTACTTTATTGTATTTATTTATTTAAAATTAAATTAATTAACGTATAATGTATTATTGGTTTCAGAGGTAAAGGCCAGTGATTCATCAGTCTCATATAACACCCAGTGCTCATTACATCACATGCTCTCCTTAATGCCCATCACCCAGTTAGCCCACCTTTACCCCCTCCCCTCCAGCGACCCTCAGTTTGTTTCCTGTGATAAAGAGTCTCTTATGGATTAAGCCTTACTTTGAATTCAGCTGTGCCACTTACTAAATGTGTAGACTTTAGTAATATTAATAATAACACCTACCTTATTATATATATTCTACTTAAAGAAGGTATTTTGTGTGAAGTTATTATTATACTTAAAGAAGGTATTTCGTATGAAGTGCTCTGATATGGAAATCAATTACTACAGTTTTATTATAATTATTTATAATATTATACCTTAAACCAGGAATATAATAATAAATATGATTAAAATTAATTTTGTATGGATGGATCCTTTGACATGTGCATATCTTTATCAAAATTTCCAATTTCTCTGTGTCATGGTAGGCACAATTATGCATTGAGAATGACTGAGTAGGCATTGGAATAGGGAGTTTGAAGATAACCGCAGAGATTTGAGAGTTTGTAGAAAATGGAAGAAGGGATACCAAGAAAGAACAGATAATGGAGAAAACATATGTATCACTTTTTTGGATTTAAATTTTTTTCTTTTCTGCCTTCTTCCTCATCTTCTTCCTCCCCCTCTTCTTATTTAACAATTTCAAGCAGCTCTGATACAAGAGCAAAAAAAGATTTTTTTCAGGATCAGAGAGTTTCTTGCTGAGTGTGACATCAGGGCAAAGAGATTGACGGTACTGACAGCAGGTTAGCATAAATGGGAAGAAACTGAGGACATGAGGAATTTGTAGATTAGGAGCAAGTGACATATTATAGGACCCTTGAGAAACACAACATTGTAGGAGATGAAGACTAAAAAAAAAAAAAACCAAACTGGAATAACTGGTATTATATTTAGAGAAACATTTATTATGGAATAAGTTTTCAGAGGCGGAGTGATTCTGCATGATGGCAAACTTGGCATGACAGCTGTGGACATAAAGAAGAGAAGTGAACTGAGGGCCAAGCTGACAGCATTCAAAAACTGTGAGAAACAAGCATTATCTATATTACTTACATGGACATGTGAACCATGTGCCAACATTCTAAATGAATTTTGGAAGATGACCAAATTGAAAGAGACAATGAGTGGTAGAGGATGAGGGAAAAGGACTTTAAAATAAAAGGGAAAGTGGCATTTGAGAGCAGAATGCAGGCAAAGGCAGGAAGGGTATCTCGCCATGGGGGGTGGGGGGCAGATTTCAGCTCTGGCAAGGAGGTAGAAAGAGAACTGGGGAGGAAAGGTTGATGACAAAATAGGAGAATGTGTAAAACACGGAACTGTCCTCAGAGATTGCATTAGAACAGAATTTGAAAGAGGGAATAGAAAGAGATTTTCATTTTGTTTTTCTGCGTCAAGTTTGCAGTAGAACTCTGATGAGGTATATTTTGGTTCTAGAGCAGATCTTGGTGTTTATATGTCTCATAGACCACTTGCATCATGAAAGGCACAAAATGGAATTTGACAGTTTTCTTTAAGGAACCTGATTTCTATTTCAGTTTTGTATGTCAGTTTAATTGTGTTAAAATGAGGCTCGTTCCTGTCTCAGGTTATCAGGCCCTGTAGGAGCCACTGTTTGGTTTGTGTGTACTCAGCCCTTCCTATTTTAGGACCACCAGTCCAAATTCCAAATGACAGCATTTGTATCTTTTTGTTCACGTACTTTGAGGTCAGAGCCTGTTCTACCCTCAACGATGATATTCTATTCCCAAAAAGCTGGAAAATTAACCCTGACTCCCCTGTTTGAGAACATGCCTTCACTTAGTGACTGATGAACACGATTGTATGAATGTTCTGGTTTCCTTGAACCTTGGTAGGGTTAAATCTGAGGCACATTTCTACACTGACTTCCAGAGTGACCCTACAGAGTGTGACTCCCACAGCAAAAACTTGCTTTATTGGCTTCCTTTCTTTCTGAGTCTCACTTCTCCATTCCTTGTTGGTATTTCCAGGATCACATGTTTCATGAGTGTGATCATGAAACATGAGATCCCAGAAACATGTAAAACATATTCTATGGGCCCTCAGATCCTTGTTACCAGTAAAGCAAACTAAGAGACACTTAAGAGGTGCTAACCATCCACATGTTCCAGATAAGCAGTTTGCTAGATCACTTAAGAAGGACTTGCAAAGTAAATGAAATAATCAGAATGAGAAAGACGAATGCCATATGATTCAACTCATAAATGCAATCCAAAAAGAAAGAAGAAGAATAAACAAACAAAAACCAGAATCACACCCTTAAATGCAGAGGACAAATTGGTGGTTGCCAGAGAGGTTGGGGGTGGAGGGTTGGGCAAAATGAGTGAAGAGGAGCGGGAGATACAAGCCTCCAGTTATGGAATGAGTAAGTCATAGAAATAAAAGGCGGAGCATAAGGAATATAGTCAACGATATTGTAATAGTGATGTAATGGGACAGATGGTAGCTATATTTGTGGTGAACAAAGAATAATGTATAAACTTGTCAAATCACTAAGTTGTACACATGAAAATAATATAACATTGCATGTCAACTATACTAAAAAACAAACGATTTTCAGAAGAAGTGGCTAAGATCAATTTGTGATCCTAAATTACCAGACTACAAAGATGACTAAGGAAACCAAGAGTGAATTTGGAAAAAAAAGAGAGAATTTCTTTGGAGAGCGGTATGTATGTGCTGAGTTGAACTTCATCATGGTAGAGGGATGGTTTGTGCTTCTGGAGATTAGAATTTCCAAGAGACATCTAAGGAACCTCGTATATGTCCAGTGGCGTCTGTGTGGGCACAGAGGCAGATCTGTGGCTTGTTAGCTGTTCTGATGGATGAGCAAGTGTGTCTGCCTTGAGAATGGACTGAACTTAGTCCCAGAATTTGTGAGGGCAAAGGATATTGATTTTACATGTCTCAGAGCGTCATTTGGAAGAGTAAGGTGGCTTGGAGCTATGTTAAGAGATACTGCTGAGAGGAGAATGCTAAATACAGCAACTTTAAGGAGGCTCCAGGTCATGTGGCAGAAGAAGAGGGCAAGAGAAGACTCATAAATTGATGGTAGGAGGAAAGATTTCCTTGCTTTAATGGAATTGCAGGTGACAGATGTCCAGAGCTGGGGTAAGAGGTAGGAGGAAGGGTAGGGGTTAGGGAGAAGAGGAGGAGAGAAAGGGAGTAAGGAAGAGAGGTCTTCAAAGTTCTCAAGTACATGACAGGAAGAGTCAGATTCAAATATGGAACAGACAGTAGAAAGTACTGTGACATTAGATCCATGCCAATGAGGAGGAACTTTATTCCCCACCTAATCCCCACTTAAATCCATGGAGGGGTCGCAGAGTCAAGCCAGCTATGTTCTGCTCTTAACCCAGCTCTTCCCCTTCCCCAGTGGATTCATGGGTCTAAGCTAAGGAGGGACAAGTACTTCAGTGATGATTATGGTTGACAGATTGACACAAACTTGGTATTTCTATCAAGAGAATGATAACTCTCTTGTGACTAAAAGTGATCAAAGGAATTTTTATTTTCACAGAGGCTAGAAATTATAAGGTGAGCCCCGGTTTCACTCAAGGATGGAGAAAGCCATCTTTATAGAACAGTGTGCAGAAAGAATTCAGTTTTTTTTTTTTCTGCTTTGAACTTTGGAATTCTACCTCTCAGAGTAATTGGTACAGCTTTTCTTGATATTCATAAATTCATGTTTGTTCCTTGGTAACAAGAGAATCATGACTCAATCCATTGTTGATGGAAACTCATGGAAATATTCTGGGAAGATGCACCTAGTTAAAATTAATAATGATTATTGAAAAGCTAGGGAATGTTTTGCATCCTTGAATCCTAAATAGACCAACCTGTGAATATTTTAGCTGTCACTTATATTTATATACTAAAATCCTGCAAATTATTATGATTCTTTATGTATGAATATGTAGGATTTTTTACAGATTGGTTTTTATCTGCATAGCTAGAAACAATTAATTATTGAATTGCCTGAACTTAGTCTGGCTGCCCCAGCCTTATGGAAGAGGTTCAGTTGACCATCAGGGTTTATTTCCTCCATTTCCTGCTGGTCTCTCTCCACATTTGCTGCCCGACAGTCACCCTTTGTACTCCTTGTTGTCATCCTTGTTTTCTAAACATGCCCAGCTCAGGAGGACTGAATTGCAGTGAACCGTCAGTGCTGAAGGACTGGCTGGCTTCCAGACTCTTCTTGTTGGTGATCGTGTTTGAACCATCACATCCTGATTATGGTTTATTGATGATGCCTGTGAAATTGCTTAAGAGGCCAGATGTAACATCTCTGAGCAGTGCAAGCCTCACAGCTGGTTTGTATGTTGCACACCACTTCTGCCTCCTACACTACATGATGTTGTATCAGTGACACGGCACCTGATAACCTCCTGAAGGACATGCAGTTCTTGATGGATTTACTTTTCAGCCTAACTATAAACTCACTGTAACTTTGTACACTCACTGGTACTTTTTACATTTTTGTAATACATTGGTTTTCAGAATCTTCTCTGGCTACATACAAGTTTTTGAAGAATATTTTTATTGTTGAAGGCAGGTATATGAGAAACTTAAAAATTGGAATCCTTGAATATTTGGGCTATGGTAAGGATGGACATACATGGATTAAACTGAGAGATAGGTTCTATTTTATTTGCATCTCAAAATTCTGGAAGGATTATAACCATTAACATTCTAATTTGATTAAGACACAGAATTAGTTATAAAGACTCTGACATTTTATTTCAATTATAAGACTGACACAGTGCTATTATTATCTGAAACATCAATATCTGTGTATATGATTCTGCTATTAAACATTATAGTGAGTACCACTTAAGATTTAGGTAAATACTAGGAATAATTGTTAAACAAATAGCTCTAAAAAAGACAAAGTAACTCCTACATGAGTTTAAGTTCTGGAGATGAATGTTTTATTATTTTATGAATTATTAAATGGACAGGCATTTTCTTATTATTTAACTTCTGTTTAACATGGCCTGGTTATCTTGTATCCTACTAGTTAGGAACACAATGATATTCTATGATTTCTGAAGTCATATGTATCTTAAAACTAGAGCTGCAGATCTAGGTGATTTGTTTAGTAAATTAGTTTCTGACCACCAGATGGGGCTATGAAACCTCTTGCATTATTAACAGTTCCTCCATTTACTTTCCTTCAAGAAGAAAATTTTTCTTTGAAAATTTCTGAGAGTCTTTTCCCTCCCATTTTAACCTCATCCCCTACTGATGATTGAAAAATACTCCAGATTCTCTGTAATAATGACAAAACAACATTACGGTAATGACGGAAGTGTAATCATTATATTGTTACAGGAAGGAAATGGATAAGTTGCCAAGGTCACCTTATAGTTAATTCAGGCTCTCCACTAATAGTAATAGGTTCATCATGGTGACAGACTAACAATTCTTCCTCTCTTTCTTTTTCTATTTATTGGTCCAAGACACAACTCATTAACTTCATCTATTTGGACTGTAGACCACAGATTGCTTCCTAGGACTTAGGAGGCTATGAAAATGTGATTACATTTGGAGTCAGTATATAAACTACTACCAGTAAAACAATTTTTCTTTTCATTTATCAGTTCCCCATCAAGATTAACTTTGTGATAACTGCAGGTTCTCATGACTCTGGAGGAATGAGGATCAACCCTGGAAAATGATTAGCACTGCATACGAAAAATGGAGTATGATTGCACTATTATGCTACCTAATGTTTACCTTGACTTTTAAAGAAAGATTAGTTTCACTTTAATTTAGAAGCAGTCATTTCACTATTTTGGCTTTCATTTAAATTTAATCAGCAAAAGGGAAAAAATATCAATTATCCTAAATATCTTGTTGTGCTTCCTAGCTGAGAATATAATAATATGCACAAAGTAGCCATTCAATAAGAATTTATTAGCTAAATGAAAATTCAAGATATGATTATGTTTTTTTATTATGGAAGCAGTGCAATTTCATTTGTATCTCTTAATATTGTCCACACATTAACTTATTGAATCACATAACTTCAAGTAACAATTATGTATTTGAATATGTGGATGTGGTATTCCATATTTAAGACAAATTTTGGGATGCTGGAATAATAATTTAAAATCCTAGAGACCACTGTGTTCCCCATTGGTTCAGGAATGTAAGGAAGAGATTCATAGAATTAAGTCCTTTTAATCAAAGTTCTTTCATTTTAATTTAAGATCAGATAGAAATTGGTAAGTTGGCAGAAGCAGCTAATTGTCAGGCAAGTGTTTTTGATGGAGAATATTTGTGAAGATAGACATAATCAGGAAATTGTTTAAAAAGTTAGATGTTCTTGGTGAAGCAGGGGCATAAAATGGAAAGATGCTTCACAGAGCTCTTTGCTTCTAAAATGAGGCAGTCCTGGAAAACCATAGATAAAGAATCACCCATTAATCTCTGCTGGCATTCAAGCCAACCTGATACAAATATAGGAACTAAAATGAGTCGATTTTACTTCTAAGAGTAAATACAACCTCAATTTCCTTTCAGCCTGTAAAAGGCTTCTAAGAAATGTGATGATACCTGGGCTAACAGAGAGGAAACACATTAAAATATGTTTCATTTGCAAAATGAAACTAGCATACTCCCCTGATTTTGACAGCAAGCCAAATTCATAACAGAAAATTGAGAAAATGCAAAAATTGCAAGTAAGAAAATAAGAATTACTTGTAACTCCATTACTCAAAGAGAACAGCTTTTAGAGTTGTATATCTGTGTTTATTTGTGGAACCATACTATTTAATTTGCTTTTGCTTTTTTTCCCCCTGTAGTATATAGAGAGCTCTTTAAAAAATTCTAATTTATCTTCTAAAACATAATTTTAATAGCTGCAAATAATTCTAATTATAGATATACAAGAATAATTTGACCAGGTATGCATTTTAGATTTCTTTTCTTTTTTTTTTTTTTTCATTTTAGATTTCTTAATCTCAACCTTTGTTATAAATGCTGTGGTGATTTTTTCAAGTGTGTGTGACAACATATAGCAAAAATCTATCTCAGAATACCATTTCCTATATTAATTGCCATATAATGTTTACATGGTAAAAATTTATGCATATATACTCAACTGTATATTTCAGTAGGCTGGGTCGTCTATTGGCAAAGCATGGGAGAAAGGATAGGGGTGGGTGAAAGTTTGCTCAGATGTATTTTTTAAATAGGAGGCAGGACTAGAAAGATTATGTCTATTGATACTTTCTAAGGTACTTGAACTCCTGATTTCTGAGAAGAACCTAAATACGAGATAATGCACCCCAAAGTGATCACATTTGTAACACACACCAAGGCAGGGTATATTGTAGCAGTGAGTAAGAGAATTAATGTACATGCACAGATGCCACTCCCAGCAAGCCTGCTGACAGTAAGCATCTTACTAATTTTCTCTATTTGGCCATAATTTCACCCAAGGTCCCATTTGGAACAAGGCTCCTATAAACTTAGCTACTTTTTCCGGAAACACAATGGAATAATGACAAAAATTGTATTGTGCTCACAAGCATAATATTGCCAAGCAACTGCCATTAGCTGATTTCCTTTATGTGAAACTATTTTGTCATTTGCTAAAGGAGAATTTGCAGCTATATATTTGGCTTTTTGCTTTCAAATAATTTCGATTTACAGGAAAGTTGCAAGGATAGTACAACAGATGAATACTCATAACTCAGATTCTATAATTGATGAGACTGAGCCACATTTGTTTTTTATATTCTCCACTTACACATCTACCTACTTTCCCATCTATCTATTCATATGTATCTGGCAGGTGTATCACTAAGTGATGCTCTGTTCTTCTTATTATACTGTATCTGATAGGTGGTTGCAGGATCAATATTCCCATTCTCATTACTGGTGATTTTAAGTCTGGTCACTTGGTTAAAGTGAGGTCTCCCAGGTGAAGTTACTATTTTTCTTTTGTAATGAATGCTTATTTTGCATTTTGTAAGAAGACATTTTGAGAGCATTGAAAATTTAGTTTTCCTTATCAAACTTTCACCTATTAGTTTTAGCATCCACTGAGGATTCTTGCCTGAAAGAGTTATTACTATGATTTTTACCAAATGGTAGTTTTCAGGTTCCATTATTCTTTATAGAAAATGCCAGCTAACAGTGTCATTCTTTATTTTGATTCTCAAATAGCTGCAAATCTGGCCAATGGAGCAACTTTAAGCTAGTTTCTGTGTCATTTTTTACATTTCCCTATCATTCTCTGAGAGCTCCCTTATTTACCAGCACATCAATATGTTCTAGGCTTATTTGTATTTTTCTTGCCCCAGTCCCTGAATAAGCCATTTCTCTAATGAGCCTTGATTCCTGTTAGTAGATAATGGTATTTAGAATCTAAGGAATAATAAGCTGGATGTGCTTATTGACATTTTACTTCACTATCTACAGTCCTACTCAGCTGGCCAATTAATTAAATTAGGGAAAAAAATAATGTATATGTAGTAAATGTACATATATGCACATATATACAACTATTTATATCTGTTTCTCTCTCTTTCACCTTCAATTCACACCAGTATCTTTTTTTTTTTTAAGATTTCATTTATTTATTCATGAGAGACAGAAAGAGAGAGAGAGAGATTTTGAGAGAGAGAGAGGCAGAGACACAGGCAGAGGGAGAAGCAGGCTCCCTGCAGGGAGCATGTGGGACTCCATCCCGGAACTCCAGGATCACACCCTGGGCCAAAGGCAGGTGCCAAACCTCTGAGCCACCTGGGGGATCCCTCACGTCGGTATCTTAAGTTCAGCACAATACCTACAATTGCAGTTCACATTCACATAATTCATTCTAGCTTTTCTCCTTTCCATATTTGCAGTTTCCTTTTCCGAAAGTGAGAAACCTGACTTCTGTTTGCTTGCTTTCAATACCTCTGAAATCAACTCACCTAAGTGACCCCACAGAGCAGGTGCCCCAAATCTTGCCTGGCTGTCATTTTGCAATGGTGCCTAGTTCCTCAGCTGCCTCCAGCAACTACTAGAGAAAGTAAATGAGAAAGAAAATAAGAAAGGAAGTGAAAGGTCTCCAGTGGCTTTTTGAGTAAATTACCCAAAGAAAGAAGGAAAGAAGAAGACAAGAGAGGAAAGAAGGAAGAAATGAAGGGTATCTATGTGTTTTAATGGATAAACAATTTTGTCCAAAAAAAAAAAAAAAACAAAAAAAACACAAACACAAAACTTTACTTTCAGTTTTTCATTGAGTGGCTTTTAATCTAATCAAAGTAGATATATAATACTTGGGGGAAAAAAAAATCTTCCCAACGAGCAAGATTCAAGTCTCTGATTAATAATGAAGGCCAGTGTCATGTGAAATGATCTGAGAATTCATGCAGTTTATCTCCAAAGCATTATTTTTCCCTTTACAATTTGATCAGAGCTATGTAAACCTCTAGGGTTAGATAGCTGGTCTACCTAGGATTATCCTTAATTCATGTTGATGTGGTCAATTTTGTTTAAATGATATTCAAGCATTAATGATAACTATCCAGTATACCAACTTTTGATTTTTTGTTTTTTGAGTTGTATTCACTTAGGGATATGAGGTTCTTTTTTCAGAACATCAAAGATATCCAGAACATTTTTATTTGATTCCTAGTTGGTGGAGCATAATGAAACTAAAGTTGTCTTTTCTATTGCCTAATAAATGTTATTAAATAGAATTAAAAGCTAATACCTGAAGTACCTAACTTTTGACCATTTAACACAGTTGCTTACTGAATTCGTCTGAAAGCAAAGAAAGCTGAAAGCAAAGGAAGAGAAGACGAAACAAAAATCATAGGGTAAACCGAACACTGATTTGTAAGAATATTGCAAACACGACTGAGTTTTGTCATGGAAAGAAAAGTATTTTGCAACCAAAATAAGTCACTGACATGTTAGAAGGCTAAAATGAATGAGATACACACTTGCATAACATTACCTTTTCTAGCTTATTCACTTAAACACTTTCAGTCACAAATGATCTTACATCTTCTTTCATTGTTTTTTCAATGTTCTGAGCCAAGACAATGGAATCTTATGAAGTGGTATTGTAACAAATAGTTTTGAAATTGATAAAACTTCTTTATTCAACGAATATTTTTTGGATGCCTACTATGTGTTAGATTTTCTTCTAGTTCTTCCCAATATCATGATATATAAGATATACAGTACAGTGACAAATAAATGATAAATGTTTCACGCATTCACAGATCTTACACTGGGAGAGGGGCAGACAATAAGCATAATAAATATGCATACGTATATATATATATATATATAAAGTACTTTGGATAATGCTCTCTTATGAGGAAAAATGAAGGAGAATAAGGAGATAGATTGTCAAGGTAGGTGCTAGTCAATTAGAAACACTAAGCATTGCAGAATAATCACAAAACTTTTATAGATATACTAGAACTGAAAAAATTTGAGACATTGTTTATTCCTACTCCCTCTTTTTTTGCAAATTTTGACTCTGAATTACAGTTTGTGACTTGCCTAAGGTACTATGGCTTTTTGGTGTCTTTGCTGAGATTTGAGTTTCCTTGTCTAGTATAACCTTAGTCACAGAGTCTATAACCTGTTACTTAACTATAAATGTAGATGCAGCCATAGAACTTCATCCCGTTTCATGAGACCTACAATTTCCTTAAATATTTAGTAAAACTAGTAAAAATTTATTTTCCTTGATCTTCATCTTAGTCTGTTGAGTGGCTTATGAAAAATAAACATTTATTTCTCACAGCTCTGGAGGCTGAGAAATTGGCACCTGCAGATTCAGTGTCTGATGAGAAACAGTTTCCTAATTTGTAGAGGGCTCTGTTCTCCACATCCTCACCTGGCAGGTGTGAGAGATCTCCCTGTGGTGTCTTCTTAAGGGCCCTAATCCCATTCAGGAGAATTCTACCTTGATGAACTAATCACTTTCCAAAGACCCCATCTCCCCTTTCTATCACACTGGGCATTAGGATTTAACATATGAGTTGGGCAGAGCGGGACACAAACATTCAGTCTATAGCATCCTACCCCGGGCTCCCAAAATTCATGTCCTTCTCACACACAAAACACATTCATTTCATCCCAACAACCCCAAAGTCTTAACTAGTCCCAGCACCATTTTATTTTATTTTATTTTTATTTTTTTTTTCCAGCACCATTTTAAAGTCTAAAGTCCAATGTCTCGCCTAACTATCATCTAAATCAGATATGGGTGAGCCTCAAAGTATGATTCATCCTGTGGCAAATTCTCCTCCAGCTGTGAATCTATGAAAATAAAAAAACAAAAAACAAAAAAAAAAAAACCCATCATGTCCTTCCATACAATGGTGGTGAGTTAGGAACAAATGGAGCTAGGCAGGGCTGGGTAGGGGGCCACAGAAGCAGGCTCACAAAAATCCCCAAAATGCTGAGGTGTGAGGAAACCAGAGATAAGGCAACTAGCCAGACCGCCCTGCCCTGAAGGTAACCAACAAAATCATCAGACTCTAAAAAGGAAGTAAGCCATTAAAGACCTTATCACTAGTCCCTATTCAATGGTGATATCAATGGTATGTTAAAAGGAATTAAGTTTCATGACTGGTTTCCAGTAAAATACCAACCTTACAAGCTACCTCAGTGGCAACTCTGTTGGAACCCCCTTCACTTCTGAGAGCTTTCCCTGTATCTTTGTTTAATGAACTTCTATCGCTTTACTCACTACCCTGTGTCCTCGAGATTCATTCTTTGACTCCCTGAGACAAAAACCAAGTTCTCCTGTATCAGTGGGATCGGCTTAGGATAGAAATTCCCAATCCCAAGGGACACATAGGAGAGAAAAAAGGAGTCACAGGTCCTAAGCAAGTCCCCAACCCAACAGCACAAATTTCTTTAAATCTTAAGGTTCTAGACTCATCTTTGGCTTGATACTCTGCCACTTTGTTCCACTTTCTGGGCACACTGACATGGGAGTCCTGCCTTCTGAACTGGCTAGAGTAGAAGTCCTACTTTCTGGCCCCAGTGGACAGCAGTTCTACTTCCACCATAGTGCTCATCAGAGGTTAGGCCCCTCAAGGCTCTGGGAAGCGCTGCCCCCATGGCTTGACTGGATCAGCCAGTAGTCACTCTGGATCCCACCTTACCCATGCCAGCTGGGGTCTCTTGCCTGTGGCTCTACTGGGCATCTTTTGAGATCTAGATGAGAGCAACCACAGACTCCTCAGGTTGGGCACTCTGCACGCTGGCAGAAAGGGCATTGCATGAATGCCTCCAAAATTTGCCTCCTGTGTTCTTTAGAGGGGCAGCCGCCATGGCCCTTGCTACACCTAGCTGCTAAAGTCCCACCTCGGTCAGCCGAGGAGCATAGCCCTTGATTGTGGAAGTGCTCTATAGGTGCTGGCAGCCGCCTCTTTGAAACCACTTTGAACTCAAACTCCTTCAGTGTCAACCTTCCATAGTCTTGGAGAATAGCTCCTGGCTTGTGTAGAGATGCTTGATCCATGCTAATCTTCTCAAATAGCCTCGTGGCCATACCTAGAGTATTCTGTTTTGATCACTTTCTCATCTTTTTATATTATGGATATCTTAAGAATTTTCCGAATCTAGAAGTTCTGCTTTTTTTTAAATTTTTTAAATATTTTATGAACTCTCTGACTTTAAGTTATTTCTCTCTTCTGACAATTTACTATAAGCAGTCAAGAGGAGCCAGGTGACTCCTTCAACACGGTGCATAGAGATAGTTTTAGGTAAACATCCACTTTCATTGCTTGCAAGTTCTATCTTCCATAAAACACCGGGACACAAACACAAACACAATTCAGCCAAGTTCTTTGCCACTTTAAAACAAGGATGGCCTTTCTTCCAGTGTCTAATAACATGCTCATTTCCATCTGAGACCTCACCAGAATGGATTTTACAGGCCGTATTGACTAAGGTTCTGTTCAGGACTCCTTGAGTATTTGTTCTCCAAAAATATTGAGGTCTTCTCTCTAGCTGTCATTTTTTCTTTCTGAGCCCTCACTTTCAGGGTCCACTCATGGCAGTCTAGGCTCTTCCAGCATGCACATTAAATCTCTTCTAGCCTTTGTCAGATTCAGTGTCTAACGAGAGCCTCTTCCTGGTTCCCAGATATCCATCTTTTCTCTGTGTCTTCACATGGTGGGAAGTGCAAGGGATCTCTCCAGAATATCTTTTATAAGGGCGCTAATTTCTGCAATCCCTTCAGGAATGTGGTATTGCTTTTGATTTACTATGTTCCCAGGTAGACGAAGTTCTAGAAGCTTCTGCTTGGCCTTTCCCACCGTAACAGCCCTTACTCCACAGGTCAAAAAACCAACGTGGAGATTCTGGCTGTTAAGTATGTTTATTCCAGTTACGCATTCTAGAATTGGGGAAACAACCCCGAGAAAAAACTGGGGATCCATTGTGAGAGTACTTTAGCTAAAACTCCATGGATTCGCTGACCTCCATAGACCCCTACTCCAGTTGAGGACCAGAGCAATATTTCGGGTCTCCTGGAATCCGTGTCAGTTCAAAGCCAAGTATTCAGTAGTCTCTGAAAAATCTGATTATTTCATTTTCTTCAATATTCAGTTCTCCTGGTAAAAGGCCTTGGATCGGGATCCCTGGGTGGCGCAGTGGTTTGGCGCCTGCCTTTGGCCCAGGGCGCGATCCTGGAGACCCAGGATCGAATCCCACATCGGGCTCCCGGTGCATGGAGCCTGCTTCTCCCTCTGCCTGTGTCTCTGCCTCTCTCTCTCTCTCTGTGACTATCATAAATAAATAAAAATTAAAAGGCCTTGGATCCTTTTGGGGAATGCTGGGAAGAAGACTAATAGTATACATTTTTGGGAGTTTACTAATGTTCTTTCTCAAGGGGACCCAGCCTCCCTTTCATTCAAGGGTCATTTTTGGGGTCCATAAACCGCTTCAAGTCTGAAAACCGAACAAGAGTCCATGACTCTGTTTCCAAGATTCAAGTTAGATTTTTGTCTTATTGATCTAGAATTTTTCTGCTTATACAGATCAAGTAAGAATTTAGTAGGCTTCTATCCATTTCACTTCCAGGAATACCAGGATTAATTAGCCAATGCTACAGGTCTATGCAAGTGAGACTATTCGGATTGCTTTTCTGACTCTGCTGTCCATCATGGTAACCAAGGCACCTTGCCTCTGGCAGTTGAGTGCTTTCACTTGTCCCCTATCACCCCAGGATTCAATTATTCCCAGTGCATTTAGGTGTTCCAATTGAGTAGCTATAGTTCCCACTGTAAGGTCTGCACTGCCGAGAAGAGTAATCATGGGGTACTTCAAGGGTGCTGGAGTTTCCCTCGCAAATTTATTTCTTGAAGTTGTAGTGAAAGGTATGTTTTCTGAATCCTCCCACTATGGACAAATAGGTCTTAAGTGACAAATCCACTCTCACATTCCAATCTCTTTAAGCCTCTGAATCTCTCCCTCTACATTAAACCAAGGGAGGGATGGCAATTCCAGTTTGCTCACAGTGGGCTATCTTTAGTCCATGTTTTAGGCAACCAACCAACCAAACTGTTAGAGTCCTTTCTAACTCCCTGAGCTGCAACATTAAATTCAGAATCTCTGCTTAATGAGCCTATCAAGAAATTTGGCCTGATTCAACATTATGTTCCTAGATAAAATTTAGGATGATTATCATTTGGTCAATTTCAGGTTAAAAAAAAAATCTCATTTAATAATTAATAGATTCATTCTAAGTCATAGTGAAACATTTAAACTTCATTTAATGTTGTTGAAAAGCATGAAATTTAACTTTCCTTTTTCTACTTGGGTTTGTTGTAGGCTGGCAGCTTGGGTAGTTTTACCCCCTGCAAAGGGAGCCTTGGTTGAATTCTTTAATCCCTCCCCCTCCTCCTTCCCTTTTGGGTTTCTATATTTCTTTCCCCTCATTAATAACCCTTGTGGGATAGCTCTTGGAGTAAGAATGAGATAGAAGAGAGATTACTACTAATAATAATAATAATTAATAATAATAATAATAATAATAATAATAAAATTTTGCACTGGAGTCCTCAAACCATGGAGCTTGATTTTACCTTTTTTTTTTTGGTTTACTCACTGATTTTGTGAAAGGGAGGTTTACTTGTGAGATCCTGTGGTTTGAAAATGGCTTTATTCAGAGGCATCTGGGTGGCTTAGTGGTTGAGCATCTGTCTTCGACTCAGGTCATGATCCTGGGGTCCTGGGATCAAGTCTCACATCAGGGTCCCTGTGGAGAGCCTGCTTTTCCCTCTGCCTATGCTTTACCTCTGTGTGTGTGTCTCTTATGAATAAATTAATAAAATCTAAAGAAAATGTCTTTATTCGAGGGAGCCTTGACCCTGAGATCAGGACGTCAATGTTATGAGAAGGAGCCTCACATTGGGCTCCATGTGCTGAGCATGGAACCTGCTTGAAGGTTCTCTCCCTGTCCTTCCCCATCATGCTCTTTCCTCTCTCTCTATAAATAAATAAATAAACAAAATAAACATGTTGAAAATGGCTTTATTCAGCCTTAACATTTGATTGATAAAATTTTAAAGACTTTGATCTGCTGTCTTCTTGTTGCAGTGTGCTATGATGTAGTTTGATGATATTCTAATTTTGAGATCCTTTGTATGTTCTTTCCTCTTCCTACCGATCATGCAAGTCATTGACTGGGCCTTGTCTTTCTATGCTGGCAGCTCATGTCTTCAGCTGCAGGAAATGATTTTATAATTTCTTGAATCATTCCCCCTCCTGATTTCCTTTTTCTTTCACTGTCCTCAATTTCTCTGTCCTTCTCTGGAACAGCTAACTTACTATTTGGGCCTATTTTATAGGTTCTCTAATTTTTAAATATTTTCTCTTCAACTTCCCACTTTTCTTTTTTTTTCTTCTTCTAATGTCTGGAAAATGTCCTCAACTTTTAAATTCCATAACTTCTATTACATTTTTATTTATTTTATGAGACCGATGTTTTTTAAGAACTAGGTTTTTTTTAAAGATTTGTATTTATGAGAGAGAGAGAGAGAGAGAGAGAAAGCATGAGTGGGAGGAGGGTCAGAGAGGGGGAAGCAGCCTCTCTGCTGACCAGGGAGCCTGACATGGGGCTCCATCACAGGACCCTGGGATCATGACCTAAGCCCAACGCAGTCACCCTGGCACCCCTAGTTTTTGGTTTTTGAATACTCTCATTAAAATTAACAATGTTTATCTTATATATCTTTGCACTTTTGAAGATCTTAGTTACTTTTTTACTGTTTCCTAAATTCTGTTTTGTTTGGGTTCCTTTGTTTAATTTTATTTTGGTCTCTTTCTAGAGGGAAGGATTTTTCAAATCTGTGTGATCCATTTTTTTGTTTGCTCATACTTGCCCTTGAGGCATTAAAATGCTATTTTGACTTTATAAGTGTTAGCAGTAGGGAATCTCCCAGTTTGATGGGAGTATTCTCAAATCTGAGTATCTGCAGTTCTTTTCTTTGAGGCAAGTCAGTTTTTTAGAAAGGCTTCTTCTGATTTCTTGCCTGTGCAGTTGTAAACGTGGCCCCCAACATTCTTGCAGTCAATATGTTAAAGTAGACTTTAGTTTTCAATGTTCTGTGGGCCAATTTCCACTTAATCCTAGTCTTTTGAGTATGTGTCCCATCTATCCCCACCCCCTTCTGCTGTGCCTCTTTTGTTTCAGAATCCAGTTTATCTACTTCACATGCTCTAGAGAGTGAAGCTCTGGTCTTCTGGTATGATGGTGAAAGTTGAGAACTGCCCCACTGCACTGAGTGGGCATTTTGGAATCTCACCACTGCCTGTAAAGACTCTCAAACAATCCTCCAGCTCTTGGCACCTACACACCTGCCTTCAGAGATATTTAGGGGTCAGTTTTCCTTTACCAGCCAGGTCCATTACCACTCATATCCACTTTTAAGCTTTCACATTTTGTTTATGTCTCTTTTTCCACTCTCATTATCTTGGACTCTCATCTTTGTTTTTGTAAATTTATGTTCCTTCTATCCCGTTACTGTATTACAGTGAAGTTTTGAGATGGAGCAGAAATAAACACATCATTCAATCTATCATGTTATATGGAAGCCTCTAGTGTTCTCATCTATATTCATTGCACTCTTGATAAGGGTCAACTTCAAATAGATTAGTATAATTTAGTTTTCTAAACATAAAAGATGTTATGTATAAGTTAATAAAAATAATAAATGTTCATTTAGAACAATTATACATGATTGGGAGATGCATATTATATGAAATTAAAATGTGAAACTTATTTGGATGCATCCTTGTTTTAATAAGTAGACAGGTCAGTATCTTTGGATGAACAGACACTACTAGAATACATATAATATGTGATGCAAAGTTCATGTTATTACTATTTTTGAATTTTTAATAACTGCAGTTTGCATTGATATTGGATGTTTCAGAAATGAATTCAAGAAATGTCTATTGAGGGGACGCCTGGGTGGCTCAGCAGTTGAGTGTCTGCTTTTGGCTCAGGGCATGATCCTGGAGTTCTGGGGTCGAGTCCCAAATCAGGCTCCCCGCATGGAGCCTGCTTCTCCCTCTGCCTGTGTCTCTGCCTCTTTCTCACTGTGTCTCTCATGAATAAGTAAATAAAATCTTAAAAAAAAAAGGTATCTAATGAGGGTAAGGTAGATACAGAAATTGATATAAAACAATTTTAAGTGAATATTCAATCATGAAACATTTTATCATGTATCAGCAAAACAAATCCTATTGCTCAGTTTTCCTTGTGATTATGATGCACAGAAATTGTTATTCAATAATAACAGTATTAAATTTTAGAAGTATCTCCATGAAAATATGAAAAGATAGTTGTATTTTGTTTCTGATTTACACACAAGGCATATGATCTGCTAACTCTTATTGGTTTCACTCTTTTCTTAACTGATTCTTATAAGGGCTAATGATACATTAATGAAGTTTTTATCACAAATTCTACTTTCCTACCTCTTCTGTTTTCCTCAATCCCCACATTTTCAAAAGCTCGACCTTGCCAGATGGACCTTGGCTATAGGTGGTCTTCGAACATCTGAGTTCAAGCAGGACAGCTTTCAATATTCCATCTGCCCTCCTGGAGACATGCTATATAGTTCATTGTTCAGTCTATATCTTTTTTTGCTTTGATGGAACATCGGTTAGTAAAAGACTGGGTTCAGGTGTTTTGTCATTTAATAAATAACAAATTCTCCTGAAATACTGCTGTTAAAATAGTATTAGTATTAGTTACAAACGAATCAGAATTTTTTCTACAAGGAAAGAGTCTTTATAAATCAAGATTTTGGCATTCCACATTAGGTTATTAATTATAGAAGAGTTAAATTGGTTAAATTTTTTATTCCATAACATGCAGGATGATTTGAACAAAACATAATTCTGGAAAATGGGGCAAAATTAGAAAAGCAAGCTGTGAATATGATGTCATATTTGTTTAGAAACCTAAGCACCAAAGTAGAAAGTGAACAAAAGAAAGAAAATCCACAATGTAGAAAAGGAAGAAAGCTGAAATTTTTAAAAGTGCTTAATCATCATTATTGATAACAAAGATTCACAAAGTGCCCAACTAAGAACAAAAGTAAAGAGAGATTTAAAGATAGGTGTGGTGGTGGAGGGAATGACTACAGCCTATTGAGGCTATTCTCCATTAATAATTTAAAAAATTTTTAGACTGAGAAAAGTCAACTTAGCATCCAACAAAACTCCATTATTACTAAATCTTCTGTAGCTTTGTGTAAATCTGATCTTCTAAATAGCCTGAAACTTTTCTGATGTCATATAAGCCAGTTTTCAAGGCAAAGAGTAAAAGAATAATACACTTGGTCAAAATGAAAAAAGACTATAATAAGAAATCTAATATTTTTAAAGGGAAACAACTACCATTTAGCATGATCAAGGAGTTCATATATAATAGTTATTTGTCAGAGACAAATAGGAAAACACTATGAAGTACTCAGCTTCTACAAGATATATATCCCAATTGCTTATGAGACTGTATTTGACATTGTTGAGTTCTTTGCTCTTTGCAATTGAAGGGCTCTATTAAATAACAAAAGGCTCTTCTTGTATGGACTATTGCTTCTAATTTGTGTTATAAATTTCTGCAAATGACAGTTCAAAGTCAAGACAGTTAACACCATAAATGCTATTACTACCAATGTGTGAATAATTTTAAACGTTGCAGCTGATTTGTATGATTTATTTTAAAAACACTACAGTTGCTCGTATTGAGGAGAAATTTAAAATATTCTCATTACTGATGGGAAGTTATACTTTTGGTGTTCTTAAAAAGTTTGGTAATCGTGTAAATAATTATTTTATAATTTTTACAAAAAGAAAAAAAATGAAACTGGCGGCAAAAGCCATACTGAAATTTCCCATAATCATAATAAACCTGTCTAGACATTGTAGAATACATACTATTCAATACTGCCTAGACCCATGTAAATATGAAATAAATTGATATTTTAAAGTGATAAAAATATTGAAACTGATTTATGCACAGCCAATAGGTAATTAAGAATTGATAAAAGCTTTTGTTTAAACAGACTATAAATTGAATTTTCTTCTCTCATTTCTTCTTTTTTATGTCAGGGGCATACTTCTCAGGAGCATTATCTTACAATACATTCTCATCGTTATCATTGGAAGAGATATCTCTTAGTTTTATTTTATTATTATTTTTTATTTTCTCCTTGATCATCTGCTTCTACTTCTTTTCTCTTTTTACCTATTGGTTCTCACATTTATGATTTATTACCTCAGTATTTGTGTGTGTGTGAATATGTGTGACCTTATGATCTTATATACAGTAATGTTTGTGTTGTTTCATTGCACTTTAGTTTGCATGAATTATATTGTAACATTACATTTTAATTTACATGTGATTCTCATTCTGGTGTTTTTTTTTTTTTTTTAAAGATTTTATTTACTTATTCATCAGAGACACAGAGAAGGAGAGACACAGGCAGAGGGAGAAGCAGGCTCCATGCAGGGAGCCCGATGTGGGACTCCATCCTGGGGCTCTAGGACCATGCCCCAGGCCCAAAGCAGGCTCTAAACCGCTGAGCCATCCAGGCGTCCCTCTGGTGTGTTTTTTTTTGTTTGTTTGTTTGTTTGTTTTTACTGCCAGTTCAGTAAGGGTACTTTTCAGCTCTGTAATTTCTACTCTATTCTTTTTTATGGATTACATTTCTCTTCTAAATTTCTTTTATTCAATCATGACATCCATCTTTTACTTTAAATCCTTGAACATATTTATAAAAATTCCTTTATGATCCTTCTCTGTGAATTGTGATATATGATCATCTGTTTCTATTGATTGCTTATTTCCTTGATTGTGTATCACATTGTGTCTGCATGGATATTCTGCATAGTTTATTACAGTGAGTCTGGATTAAATAGTTGTCTTCTGAATGGAGTGTTATTTATTTATTTATTTTTCCCCCGGAAAGGAGTTAAAGCACTGTTGTATCATTTTAATCTTGTCAGGCTTGGCTTCTTTCTTTGTGTTTTCTTTCAGTTTTGTTCTTGGTCATAGGGTATATCTTTTAGTTAAGGCCATCCATAGCTGTTACTGCTAAGACATGGTCTTTTTGAGCTCTCAGTTAAGTAGCTGAGATTCACTACTAAGTTTCTTTCTTTCTTTTTTTTTTTTTTTTTTTAAGATTTTATTTATTTATTCATGAGAATACACAGAGAGGAGAGAGAGAGGGAGAGGCAGAGACACAGGCAGAGGGAGAAGCAGGCTCCATGCAGGAAGCCTGATGTGGGATTCCATCCTGGTCTCCAGGATCAGGCCCTGGGCTGAAGGTGGCACTAAACCACTGAGCCACACGGGCTGCCCACTACTAAGTTTCTAAGCAATCTACATTGCATCATCTCTCTTATTAACTATCAGTCCTATAATCTTGTCATCAAGTCTTGACATCCACATAGTCTGTATTTTAAACTTTTTTCCCCAGTTTTATTGAGATATAATTGCCATACAACACTGTATAAGTTCAATATATAACATAACTATTGAACATATGTATATATCATGAAATGATTATCACAATAAATTTAGTTAATATCTATCATCTCACACAGTTATGAATTAGTCTTGACAAAGGACTTGCACAGCACAGCCTTCAGTCAAAAACTTGCGAGGAACACTTCACAGCGTTTTAGGTATCTTCGTTCTAAACTTACTTTTTATTAGCACTCTTCTCCACAAATTTCAGCCTCTTCAGCAGTCTCAGCGCTAATATTTGTCTTTTTATTTTATTTTTTTTATTTTTTTTAATTTTTTATTTATTTATGATAGTCACAGAGAGAGAGAGAGGCAGAGACACAGGCAGAGGGAGAAGCAGGCTCCATGCACTGGGAGCCTGATGTGGGATTCGATCCCGGGTCTCCAGGATCGCGCCCTGGGCCAAAGGCAGGCGCCAAACCGCTGCGCCACCCAGGGATCCCTTGTCTTTTTAGTTTAATGAGTTGACTTGCTTTGTTTGAGTTCCACTTCTCTGGGCTATGGCCTAGAAAGTACTGCTGGCAGAAAGTCTGGGAAAACAGGACTAACAAGCCTAATCTACTCAATTTCCTGTCTTTCAAGAATCACACTTCAGCATTGCTTGTTTTCCAGTGCCTAAAAACACTTGTCTCATGTACTTTGTCCAGTTTTACACTTATTTAGAACAGGAGAAAAAGTTTAACCATGGCCTTCCTAATTTCATTTTTGTAGAATTTTGATATATTTCACTTCACTAGATCTAACTGGATCTTAAGAATTAATATTTTTGTTAATAAGGCATTTAAATATCCTATTGCTATGCAAATTGTTATTGGTATGTGAGATCAAAATAGGTAAGAAGTTAGTGCTAGAAGATTCCTTCTTTCAGAATTATATACATATTTAGTTAGGATTCAGTCAGAGAAATAAATTTCACCCTGTGCATTTAAGTATGAACACCCTTAATACAGAAGCTACAGGCTTACATCACCATTGAAATTGTTGGGGGATGTGAAGGTCAGGGAAGACTCTCAGTCTGCCATAGGAATGCGAGTGATTCTCAAGAAGCTGAGCTGAGAGTTGTTTCATATATTATATCTGTCCACTCATCTGCCAGCTTTCCTTAAAGAATAATGGCATCTTCTGCTCTTACTTTTTCCAAATCTCGTCTCTTCTTGACTGGCTCTAACTTGAAACCATATAGAGAAAAGGATTCTGGGGAATGTAATTCTGATTTTCTCCTCTGGGCTGTGCAGAGGCAGCCACACAAAAAGATAGTTATGATGTTGATTTGATGACAAACAATGAAGCACAATGTGGTCTGTCTCAACATCTCAAATAAATGCGTTTTTCCAAATTGAAAAAATTTGAAAATTATTTTCGTTTTTAGAGAATTCTGAATGTATTTTGGTTCTTTAAGCATTTTAAATGCTTAACAGATCTTTCCTGAGTGAACATTACTGCAAAGGTATTATTGGATATGTTTGAGAATATCTGAATTATTTTGCATATTAGAAATAATATTTAATTAATTGTTAAAAATAACTATGATAGTCTTAACATACTTAAAATTCAAAATCAAACTCTCCATATATCTATGACTTTAAATGTTAATCTACAATGTTTCTAGATTTACTTACAGGTATGAAAATGCTCTGGTTGTTTAGCACTCTAAATTAATTTTAAGGACCCAATGGGACAAAAAAGACATACTTAAAGGACAAAGAAATCTAAATTATGGTCTCTGATATGACATGTCTTACTTTAAAGATAAATGGAGATTCAGTCTCCATTAAAATGTAAGTGGATATCTCTGTCACCTGACTAGGATCACTGTTTGTGCAATCTGAACCAGGCATTTCAGGAAAGACCATACTGTCCTTCGTGTATCTCGTCATGGCTCAGTGTCAATTATGACTTCTCCAAGTGTGTCAATGGCAGTCTTAGGTTTGAATGACTCTTTAATATCTTAAGTCACTGTAGTGTTTGTTTACTATGGTGTTCCTAGAATACCATACTATTCCTAGAATACCATACTCTCCTTCTACAATATGGAACAACATGGGAGAAAATAACTTTAAAGAACAGTGGGAAAAAGAAGAGAAAGCAATTTATGCACCGAGAGTCAGAGATCTCCCTATGAGAGTCTGTGCTTGGCTCTCTATGATCTATGTCTATTATGTCAACTTTCTCTATCAACTGTTTTTCACTAGCTACTATCAGTCCTGTTGGCCTAGGTGATCTGATGTTACCATTCTGCTACTCAGTTGTTATAACATTTCCTTACTTTAGTCATTCATCTATTAAACAAATACTTATTTATTAAACAAATACTTATCATGTGCTAGGCATTGTTCTAAGTGGTGAGTATATAACAGTGAACAAAGTAGTAAAAAATTCCTCCATATAGAAGTTATAGTCCAGTAACTAGATTTAGGAAAAAACAACCCCCCCCAAAAAAAATAAATAGCTAAAATATAAAAATAGGTTAGATAGTGATAGTTGTTACAGAGAAAAATAATTCAAGGGTTACAATATTAAATAGTGTAGTTAGGAAAAGCTTCATTGAAATTGTAACATTTAAGTCATTTGTAGAAGTTGATCACTAACATATCTTCAAGTCCTTCTCATCCCTTCTTTATTTTTACCCCTTAGTACTTATAGTTCTTTGGGTATATATTTATCTTGTTTACTGGCCCCACTTCCTATCAGCTTAATGAGGACAGTGATTCTTGAATGTTGTTTTGTTCACTACAGCTCCTAGAAAATGCTTAGCTCATAAAAAGTGGTAAATAAACATAATTAAATAAGAAGTTGAATGAATGAATTAAAGAAAGCATTTTTAGGCACAATGAACAGCAAGTGCAAAGGCAGGAAAATGAGATTATGCCTGGTGAGTTAAATGAAAAACAGAGAGGTCAGTGTGGCTGGACTTGAGTGAGTGTGGGAAACAATAGTAGGAGATGAAAATAGAAAGGTAATGGACTAGGGGGTGGTGGCAGCTAATGTAGGACCTTAGGCCATTGTGATATCTTTGGCTCCTATTTTGAGTGAGATGGAAAGCTATTTGGATGGGTTATATTAGTGGCAAGATCTCGCTTTTGTTTTTACAAGATCACTCTGCCTGTTGTGTTGAGAATTGATTGAAGAGCCAAGAATGGAAGCAGAGAGACCAGTTAGGAGTTTATTGCAATAACAGCCTTCCCAATATTTGCTATTGTCCAATCTCTGTAAGTATAACTACCATATTGTCCAGAGTACTGTTTCCTCTGCTCAGTCCAGAGCAGGGAAAAATAAAAGAAATATGAAGTACTATTATAAATATAGAGATAAAGATACCGAAAATTATGACTTGGCTTAAATCATGGAAGTAAACAATTTATATCTAATATTAATTATTCTTAATACAAAATTTTTAAATGTAAATGCATGTCAATGTGAATAGAAGGCATATTTTTAAAATAATACAAAAAGCGTCTGGCATAAGAATTTTTTAAACGTATATTTTTGTATTTTAAAAAAGTCCTTTTGGGGATCCCTGGGTGGCTCAGCAGTTTATCACCTGCCTTTGGCCCAGGGCGAGATCCTGGAGTCTTGGGATCAAGTCCCACATTGGGCTCCCTGCATAGAGCCTGCCTCTCCCTCTACCTGTGTCTCTGCCTCTCTCTCAGTCTGTGTCTCTCATGAATAAATAAATAAAATCTTTAAAAAATAATAATAAATAAAATAAAATTAATGTCTCTGCCTCTCTCTCTCTCTCTGTGACTATCATAGATAAATAAAAAAAAAAAAAATTAAAAAAAAAATAAAAATAAAAAGTCCTTTCAATTATGTTTGAATGACAATATATTTTCTGACATTATTATAACACAAAATAAATGCTTTCTGTTAAGTTAAATTTAAAAATGAATATATTTATTCAATATATTTCTTACTCTAACTCTAAACAAAATAATTTACTCATAGAACTACTTTAGAAAAAAATTTGCCCCTAAATCTGGAAAATAATTTGATATCATATTCCCATTTCAATGAAATAAGTTGTAAGGAGGCCTAAACTTGGCTGTGACTGTGGATTCCAATAATCAATTCTGTCCTTTAGCAGGGTTGACATTGAGTGATATTCAACATTCAATTCTTAATTCCTAAAGGTAATAGATTTGGTAAAAGGGCTTTGATAAAATTTTGTGCATCAGAGACACAATTTTCCTTTCCCTGACAATACACACACACACACACACACACACACACACACACACACAGAGTAACAATAATTTATCAACTCCCAGAGATCACTAACAGATAAACAATAGTGAACATCGTTCTTACACCTTATATTTATATATTAGACAGTATTTTAATTATGTGTTACTGAAAGTTGCTTAGTTATTAATATTCTAGAGACTAATAACAATATTCTATCAATGCTTATTGTGTGCCAAGGAACATGCTACATGCTTTATATATATGCTCTCATTTATAATTCACTAATACTCTGTGAGTAGTGTGATATCATAATACTCATTTGAGAGATGAGAAAACAAGGCTAAAGGTTAATTTCCAAGTTCATGCAGACTTGGAAATGGCCTGGCAAAAATTCTGATTCAAATTCTGATTCCATAAAGTGGCTATTACCCATTGTGCAAGAGCATGATTTGAAACTACACTGGACATAATTAGCTCTAAATGTTAAAAATAAGGCATTTGTTAATTTAAATTAAATAACAATTGCTTATTTTAAAAAATGGTTCCTCTTAAAATTAATTTCCAAAATTTTATCTCTTTGGCTAGTTAATTAGGTAGATTCTTTTGCCCTTCAGGAGTGGTCAGGATTCTACAAAGAAAACACTGATGAAAATGCTTTGCTTTTAGATACTTGGAAATAATATCTGGAATCATTTGTTTTCAAAAATGGTGCTTGGTCATAGAGTCAATCATAAGCCGATCTTATTGTTCCATCATCCATTGCTTTGTAACAAACAATTCCAAAATATAATAGCTTGAACAATACTATCATCTCCCTCAGTACTGTGAACTGTTTGGGATCAGCTGGATTGTTCTCACTTGGTGTTTCATGTGGCTGCAATCAGGTGGAGGCATGACTGGGCTGGTCATCCAAGATGGCTCTTTCACATGGTAGGCAGTTGATGATGGATGTTAACTACAAGCTCTGCTGGAGCTGATCACTGAACTCCTGTGTCAATATGTAGCCTTTCATGTTATTGGGCTTTTCAGAACAGGGAAGGTGAATTCCTAGAAAGAGTGTGCCCAAACTGAGTATTCTAAGAAACCTAGTCAGAAAGGATTTCTAGAACATCACTTCTGCCTTATAACACAAGTCAAGCAAATCAGTAAGGCTGATCAAGAGTCACAGGGAGAGATATTAGATTCTTCCTCTTGCTGGAATGTTATGACGTGAATATAGAGTGAAGAAGGTGATAGTGGACATATTTAGAGATGAAAATACTACACTTATAAATAAAATCCTTGTTAGAATACACTCAGTAGTGTTAATTATATTTGGAAGCAAATTGATAGATTATAAACTGAAGCATTGGCATAGAAAATTTGATTGAAAATATCCCTTGTGGTCCCTGAGATTTCTCCTTTTAAAGAACTGGAGTTCAGGTTTGGAGAAGAAAACAAAAACAAAACAATTTGATGATGTCTCATGCTTAAAGCTTCTATCTATTGGTTTGAGCATGAGTTTTGTGTAATTAATCTGAAATTGTTTTGCAACCGACCACTGAGCGTAAACTTGGACTTTCTGAGGTTAATGGAGAAAGCATTGTTCACATGAAGGAAGGTGAAATCATTCGGTTTATGATAGAAATGAATTACAATAGTTTGAACCATGTCCATTCCTAGGCACTGGTTTAGAAAAAGTGAATCCATCACTGATTTAAAGGAATACAACTTCTAGGATAAGACTTTATTATCACTAAATAGTTAAAGGAAGATTTTTAGTTGCTGGTTCCCTGAATTCATACAACCTCATCAGTTATCTACTACTCCTTATAAGACCTGGCCTCTGATATATGTTCATGAAGCCTGAACATCTGCAAGGAAGAGTAGGAAGAGTTAGAAAGAATGAGAATGTCTGAAGTTCATTTATGCCCGATGGACAAAAATAAATGGGGAGGGTGATTAGACTATCTTAACAATTTCTAGGGAGATTCAAACACTGGAATTTCTATGACCTAGGTAAAAGGTAGTTATTTAATACATGAGGGAAATTTTAATAGTGAAAATGTCATACTGACCAAAACAACTTGACTCAAAATTTGGAGTTAAAGAAGCTTGAGTAAGAAAAGTCAGTTTATAGGAAGCTCAGCTTCTCAAGGCTTATTAACAGCTAAAGTGTAGTAGAGAGAAGGCGGAATAATGTAAATGAAAGAACAGGATTTGCACGACTGGGTATTTACTCGAAGAATGCAAAAACACTAATTTGAAGGGATACATGCACCCCATGTTTATTTACAATAGCCAAGCTATGGAAGTAGCTCAAGTGTCTATCGACAGATGAGTGGATAAAGAAGACGATCTATATATATAGATACACATATCTATCTATATATATCTCAAATGTATATTACTCAGCCATAAAAGGAATAAAATCTTGCCATTTCCAAAACATGGAAGGATCCATAGCATATAATGCTAAGGGAAAAGGATCAGTCAGAGAAAGACAAATACTATATGATTTCACTCACATGTGGAATTTCAAAAACAAAACAAATGAACAAAGGATAAAAAATAAAAAGAGAGAAACAAACCAAAAACCAGACTCTTAAATATAGAGAACAAATAGATACTTACTAGAGGAAAGGTGGTGGTGGGGGAATGGATAAAAGAGATGAAGGGATTAAGAGTACACTTACCCGTGATGAGCACCGACTAATGTATACAATTGTCGAATCACCATATTATACACCTGAAACTAATATAACACCATATGTTGACTACGCTGGAATTAAAAAAGAAAAGAGGGAAGGCAGGAGAGAAAGAGGGAGGGAGGGAGAGTGGGAATGAATGAATGAAGAGACAAAGGAAGGAACACAGAAAGGACATACAGGAGATTTGTAGTCAGATAGACATAGATTTGAATCCCGTCCCTGCTTCTTTTCTAGCTTTTTGACTTCTGGCAAGGCAGTTAAGAAACACACTGTTTAAAATGCTCAGTTTCAACATTTTAAAATTCAATGTTTTAAAAGTGATATTGGAGGTAATATTTTAACTTTGTAAGGAATAATTCTTTGTGTCTGTCTAGCTATCTGGGTGTCTCTCTCAGTTGGCTAGGGCAATTATAACAAAGTACCAGAAACTGGGTGCTTAAACACCTGAAACTTATTATCTCACAGTTCTAGAGACTGTAAATCCGAGATCAAGGGTTATTATCAGGGTTGGTTCTTTCTGAACACTGTGAGAAAGAATTTGTTTCATGCTTATTCTAGGTCCTGGTGGTTTGCTGATAATCCCTGGCATCCTTTAACTTGTAGAAACATTATATTGCTCCCTGTTCTATCTTCATATGTTATTTTCCCTGTGTGTGTGTCTGTCTCTGTGTCCAAATTTTCCCTTCTTATAGGAGCACAAGTCATATTGGATTGGGGCCTACTCTAATGACCTTTATAAAAATGCTATTTATAAAAATGCTATTTCAAAATAAGGTCACATTCTGAGGTACTAGCTAGGGGCTCAGACTTCAATATATGAATTTGATGTATGTATATATGTATCACACACAATCAAATTCATGTATATCATCAAATTCATATATATATGCACACACACATATATACACGCATATATATACACACATATATAGACACACATATACACACACACATATATATATATATTATATATATATATATATATTAGGGTGATAGATAGATAGATAGATAGATAGATAGATAGATAGATAGATAGATTTCCCAAATAGTGCTCAGAGCATTAGAGCTCAATAATAGGTATTATTAAAATATTTTGTAGTTATGAAACTCTGTGGGTTAAAGAAGATAATATGAATTATAGATCTTTTCCTCTTGTGTCATTTCCACATTTCAAGAACACAGATGCTCCCTCAAAGGATCAGTATGGTACAAAGGAATTTTTTCTTCCACCTACTGATAATATCAATAGAAATACACAGCAATGATTCCTCATCTTGTTCTTTCCTTTAAGAAACATTTTGAATAACTAGAATTTGTGATGGTTAACCCGAAGAGATTAGCTTGGATCAATGGTTATCATAATTTTCACTTAATAAACCTTCTGTACTGTTTACTTGTCAAAGTTCTCTTAAGTTCTCTTCTGGTTCTTATAAAACCCAGTGCTTCTTCTTTTGTGGCAGGTTGGATTTCAATTATGTCTCTCATCTCTTTTGTACATTTCAAAGTTCCATATATTCACCTCAAACTTGTTTTTGAGGAGGGCATGCCATGGTAATTTGCATAGTTTTTTGAAATATATATTTTATACCTTGTTTAATATTTGGAGGCACATCTCTGGAGGGTTGTTTGAGGTACATCACTGAACCTCTGGTATAGCATGGGTGGGTGAATATGTAGGTCTTAGAAGACTACAAATCCATTTCCTCATAGTACAGAATCCCAACTACTGTACTGTATGTGTCCCTCCCTCCCTCCCTCCCCTCCTTTCTACTTTCTTTCCTTCCTTCCATTCCTTCTCTCCCTCCTTCCCTTTCTTTCTCTCTCTCTCCTTTCCTTCCTTCCTTCCTTCTTTCCTTTTTCCTTTCATTTTTGATTGGAGAATAAAAAATGACCCCACACTCTAAAGAGCAGACTGTTCTAGAGCAGACTGTGGTTACATATATAGCCACAAGAAAGAGTTTAAATTCACTCAGTTGACCAACAGCAATCCTTCAGAGGAAATATACCTCTGGAAACCAAGAAATGGGGGCTAGCCCTATACTTTAGAATGTCAGCCAATCAAAAATAGATTCACTTCAATAAACATGCCTCTGATGGCAACCAGTTAACACGTATTTCAACTGAGCAATCAGCTTCACCACATAGGTTGTTAGCCCACTTAAGCCTTTGAAATTTTAACCACTCCTGAATTTCATGGCTTCTTCCAAACCCTTTACAAGATCAGCAATGTGCTCTGCTTAATGAAAATTCTATCTATCCTGTCTAGCTTTCTCTTAATATGTTAAGTAATAATTTTTTTATCTTTTTGATTTAGATATTAAGTGATGTTTTTGTCACTCTTTAACAGATTGAACTAAATGAATATATTAGTAACCTATTGGTCAAAATGGTATTTTTAATATCATTGTTGAAGTAATGCAAAGGATCAGATTGCTAACTTGGACTCAACAGAAATCAAAGACCTTACCTGATACTAGCTTTAGTAGCAATTTCCAGGTCATAAGTTATTTTGAGGCACAGCTGAAGAAGGGAGATATCCTCAACTGTCAATACAGACTTCTACTTCCTGTCTCTTCTTAAAAACATATGCTTTCTTGGATTAACATGTGATGGCTCTAACTAATGTACATGGCTACACCATTAACACAGAAGAGCCTTTTCAATCATGAGAGATCTCCATTTTATACTCAGGTGGTTACGGGGCACAGAGAACATTCTCCGGAGAACCATTATCCATAGATTCTAGGTTTGTTCACCATAAAAAATCCTAGACAAATGAACATTCCATAGTTCAGGATTCGTCTTTTAGAAAATGAAATTTAGTGTGTGGGCCTATCCTCTTATAATCCCACTAATAATATATTACAGACCTGCAGTCTAATTCTTTTCTTGAAAATTGTTAATGAAAATATAATTTACATTTTGGTAAATGGAAAAATGCAACATTTTCAAAGAGTAGAGTGTTCTTTTAGTCTATTTTTAAAAACTCTTATAACTAGAATTAGTATTTGGAGATAAGTACTCTAGAATAAAAATAAAATTATAGCATGAGAAGGCACCAAGACATCCTCTGGCACCTTGGCAGTATTTAAACCAAGATGGGAATTGAGTTCATTGATAAAATTATAGTAGTTTAAAAGTCTTAAAAATTAACTTCGATAGTAAATATGACACATGGTTGTCCTTTGACATATCATCTGGAAGAAAAGTCTGCTATCCCTTACTCTTTATCCTTAACCAAGATTTATCAGTACCTGATCTCACTAGGACACCACTGCATGAACCTTATATACTTGGTCACAAGTTTACCCATAATCATCTGAGTCAGGTCATCCAAGACCAGGCAAAAAAGGAAAACAGATTTTTACATTTCAAATGCCATGTGTGATAGTTTTCAAGATGGCTGTTAACAATTTCTTTTCTCCAAGAACATGCTGCTCCTCACATCAATAGGTGGGATCCAATTCCCACTTCCCCTTAATGGATCTGGGATGGGACTTCTGTGACTTGGTCATAAAAAAAGTCTTATTGTTTCTCTCTGAGCCTTCTGGAATGCTTGCTCTTGGCACTCTTCCTTAGGGATCCCAGAAACTATTCTGTGACAAGTCCAAGTCACATGGATAGTCCACATGCAGGTATTCTAGGTGATGGCCTATTTTAGTCTGCTGAGGCTGCCGTAACAATCTACCTTATACTGGTGACTTAAGCAAAAGAAACTTACTTTATCGCAGTTCTGGAAGCTGGAAATCTAAAACACCCCTGTCAGGTTCTGGTGAAGGCCCTGTTCCTGGCCTGCTATCTTCTCACCATGACCTTACATGGTGGAGAGAGAGATAGTGAGCTCTCTTGTGTCTCTTCTCGTAAGAGAGACAATGCTATATCAGACTATGGTCCTACTTTCACAACCTCATTTAGCTGCAATTAGTTCCCCAAAGCTTCATCTCCAGATACCATCAAATTAGGAGTTAGGGCTTCAATAGATAAAAATTGGGAAAATAAACACTCAATCTGTAACACAGCCCTAAATAACCTTCCATCTTATAACCAGCATTAACTGCCAGTCATGTGAGTGAGCAATCTTAGATATTAAGCCTAGTCAGACTGCAGATGACTGCAGCCCCAGCTGTTGTCTTTCTACAACCTCATAAGAAATTCCAAGTTTGAACCTCTCAATCAGCCCACAGAACTATGAGAAATAATAAATTGTTGTTTTAGGCCGCTAACTTGGGCTAGCTTGTTATACAGCAAAAGCTAATCTGATCAGCTCTTAACACCAGCAGTTTAAGGGATGCCATAACAAGAACTGTAGAATTTGACATTATCTTGGGATGAGGAAGAGAACATAAATTCCAAGTATCTCAAGGAGACTTTTAGCAAAAGGTAGAGAATACTGAGATTTTGTTAAGTGGACACTGGAGGAAGGGAGTCCATATTCTTGAATTTTGCTAAACTGTTGTAAGTTGAAGAAGAAAGAAATATACTTGTGAAAATGGCTGATTTAGCTAAGGATATTTCCATGCAGAATATTAAAAGTGTCAGTTTCTTTTAGCCATGTATAATGTGATATGCATACAGATAAATGATCAAAAAATGAAATGTTCAGGATTCAAGCAGAATTTAGAGAAATGTAATGGAGTTAGGAAATGTTTGGTTCAAACATATATATATTACCCCAAAAGAATCCCAATAAAAACACAACTAAATTAAGAAATGATCCCATTCTTTATTTTCCTTATCCTATTTAAATAATTTTTCATGTCCTTTCTCTTTAATCCCTAATTTTCCAGTACTTGAAACTTCTATACTTCTGTACTTTTATACATAGAACAAGACCTCTACCTATCTCATAAAGTTGTCATGAAAGTCAAATATAATATTAGTAAAATTATACCAAAAGTTATAGTATATGACTCTACTATTTGTCAATGCCATTATCACGGTTTCCAAAATCTTTCTTCTCCTTATTCTAATTACTGAACCACTACTACTGCCCCCATCATGACAACTACTATACTGTTATTACCATTCACTATACAATTTAAGACAGAAAGGCCAAAGACATTGAGACTGTTGATTTAGTAAAAACCACATTGAAAAACTAATCTCTCAATTTTTCTCTCAAAATGATATTAAGAAAATTGTATTAATTGGAGAGGCAACTAATGTTAGCCATATTTCTTGGTCATAATATCTAACACCATTTAATTATTTATTTATTTATTTATTTATTTATTTACTTATAGGATTTATTTATGTATTAGAGAGAGATAGAGAGAGAGAGAGATGGAGAAAGAGAGAACACAGTTGGCAGAGGCAGAGAGAGAGGGACAGAGAAAATCTCAAGCAGACTCCCTCTTGAACACAGAACCCAACATGGGCATCAGTCTCATGACTCTGAGATCATGACCTGAACTCAATTGACTGAGCCACTCAGGTGGTCCTATTTATTTATTTAATAAAAAGAGAAATATCTTCTATGAAGTAGTGTTAATTTTTTTTAATAGTAGGCACAATCAGTACTGAAAACATCATGAATTAAATTCTTTGTTTTTGGTCAAATCAGTCTTTCTTCAACAAGTGAAAAATCTAAAGACCAGCTAATCAGGTGCATTATTATCTATCTTAGGTAGCTGTGGGAAAAGAAAAATATGACAAAGAATAAGAATTATTCAAAGAATTATAGAAAATAGAGACTATCTAAAAGAAAAAAAATATTCACCTCATTGCTCCTTACACTTTACTTGAGGATTTTATGCACTGTTAATTTATTCATTGAGTTCTGGTTCTAAATGCTCCAGTGGAATCAAGACTGCTTTTCTCAAGGGGCAGGAAAAAATGCCATAGGGTTTTCAAATCAGAATTCATGTTAATAAGTCTAAGAGCAAAGGCTTGTCTGCTGAAACAGGAAGATTAACTCTGCATGTATTTCTGTCCCTCACCTCTTTTTTTTTTTTTTTTTTTTTTTGGCATTAACACGAAATGTGTTTTGTTGACTCATGGTGTGCCATATTAGTTAAATTAAACATCAAACATCTGTCTAACTTTAAGATTCTAACATGAATATCTTGGCAGTCTCAGTAAAATTTGAGCTGTTAAAGGCCCTCAATCAGTCTGAAAGATAGAGCTGCTGTAATGGCAAACTCAGCAAGCAATTACATCAGAGGATTTAAAATCTATTTCAGTAATGCCTTCTGGATAATGACATTGATCTCAGCACTCCCCTTGCAGATTTCCTGGTATCGCAAAGCAGGGTTCTGCATGGTTTCACATTTAGAAAAACACTATTCACCATTTCTTTTTATGTGAACATAGTTCATTTCTCTTGAATACTCCTATACAGCTATTTCTGACATAGCATCTATAGCTAATAGACTTCTATTCATAAAGCAAAAATTCATGCTATGTACACAATTTTTCCTTTGTTCTCTTCTGTCACACCAATTTTGCCAAGGTGGTAGAAAAAAATCAGAAGACTTGCCTAAAAAAAAAAAAAAAAAAAAAATTGCCTAAGTTTTACATTCACGCTTTTCTCCTACTCTCAACAAGCAATATAAATAGATCAATCAATATTTTGTTCTTTCTCTTTGTATTTTAATCTTCATTCAGTTTGCTTACCTTTAGAAGTTGATATGCATAAAGAAAATTATTACACAAATGGGAATGTTTTAAGTTAAATCAATTTTCATAAATCTGAACCGACGTCTTCTCCTTTTTCTTCCCTTTCTTTCCTTTCTCCTTCCCTTCTTCCTTCTGTCCTTTACTCTCTCTTTTAATTTTTTAGCAGTTTATCTAGTAAATGAATATGTAGATGTAAATTGATGCTTAAGTTTGGGAGCTTTTTTCTTTTTAAAAATTTTATTTATTCATGAGAGAGGTAGAGACATCGGCAGAAGGAAAAGCAGGCTCCTTGAGGGGAGCCTGATGCAGGACTTGATCCCAGGACCCTGGGATCATGACCTGAGCCAAAGGCAGACACTCAACCACTGAGCCACCCAGGTGCCCCAAATTTGGGTGCTTTAAAGCAGCTGTCTAGTTAGTCAAAATTATGTTGCAGCTTTCTATATTACAATACATAAAAATACAAATTCTACTAGGAACGAATTTTTGATGTCATAGGAATAGATAACACATGTGAGATAAGTTGATTATTTGTTATGTATTTGTTCTTTGAATCTCGAACCCAGTCTGTGCCGGCATCCCCTGTGTACCATTACACAACAGTGGAAAAAATTTTATATTTTTAAATCTCTTTGTATCATCTTCTACACATGATAATGTGCTTTCTATGTTAAACAAAATAAACACTTTTTTTTGGGCCCCATAGCCTGTCGGTTGCCTTTCCTATCTCTCCTGCTTTTTTATAGTCAAATGGTTTGAAAGAGTTCTTAAAACTGTTCTGTCCATTTCCTATCCCAATTTATTCTTCTGTCTTTACCTCAGTTGCCAGGAGAAAGATTATTAAGGGTAGTCAATCACCCTCAATCACCTGATGTCTATCTCCATAGTCCGTATGTACCTATTTGAGTATACTTGGGCATTTTGGGGATATGAGGGTACTCAAACTTTTATTACTGTTCTTCAGCACATTAATAACCAAGTCTCCATCCTATCTAGTTCAGTGATAGGAAGGAGTGTCTATATTCAGCTTCTGAGATTTGGGCAGGAAGTAGGGCAGGACGGTCATGTAACCTCATAAAAGCAGTTCTTTGGCCTGACTCCGTGTACTGCTGTTGTTTCTACATCTGGATATAAAGTAGGAAATAAAGTCTCGTGTGCTTTACTACCCTATCCCATAAATGTCAAAATGGATTCTTCCAACTGGGAAGAAATGGATAGAGACAAGTGCTAGGACCCTTGGGGCTCTATAACTCTAATGACCCTTTTGAACTACAAGTCTCTGAGACTGATGGTTTTCCTAGTTAGAGCCTCTGGCAAAGGAGAGCGACTTCCACCTGTAGATGCCTCTTGGAGTCTTGGACATGTTGTTTTCCTGACAAAGCTTAGCGATAATCTTGCTTCTGGGTCTTATTAAAACTGACTGCCTGACTTGTGAAGACCTTATAACTCTCTGGCATAATAGTAGATTTTTAGGTCATTAATTCAATGACTAACAAGGCAAGAAGAGTCTTGCTTTTCAAATGGCAGTGGCATATTTCAGGATGCTGCTAGTCTTCCAGCAGTCATATATCAAGTTTACCTGACAAAAATGTCAGGTATCCCTGTAGTGGAAACTTTGTCCCCCACTTTCATGTCTGAAGCAAAACTATTGTCTCAGATACACAGGGGTCCCCCTAAATGTCTAGGCCTGATCCGCTAATGGTTTAAGCTGGAAGTCGATGGTGTCTTCTGGGTTGGGCAGCTATTCAATAACAGTGCTGTTTATGTTGAATCAAAAATGGTCATGACTACTCCACTTGGTGGGCAGTACTGAAAGTCATTCTCATGGTTCCAATTAGTGCTCCCCTTAATAAATCTTGTTATACTTTCACTGATCCTAGCTATTTTCAGACTGCCATGTAGAAAACTAAAGACTAGTAGAATAAAGATACCTGTTTGGGGGCTCCAAACTGAGGAAACAAATAATGATTGTGGATTAACTGGATTACTTTTGCTAATGCCCATGGTAAGGGCCTATTTCCTGATGAAAACTGTCTCGAATCAATTTGCTAAGTGAGGCTGGCACCATTACAGATTGCCACGGTTGCTGTCTACATCCATCATCATACTGGACATTGCAAAATATCCGCAAGCATGATAGAATGGGCACATAAAAACCTCCATGTCTCTGATGTACAGACTACCACCTAATGTATACTTGTGATTCTTCACAAAATTTGATCCATTTGTCTCTCACTGAGGGAAGTAATATGGCGCAGAGCATTGTCCCCACACAAACCTGACATTTTGACTACATTAATATTTGACACCACCCACCCCTTTTATCACTGGTTTCTCACCTCTGTTTTAACTTTTTTTAGTTTACAGTATTGCCCTTCTAGTCTGATCCCGCTGACTATTGTGGCCCTTGAAACCAATCTGTGTCATGTGTTCAGCTTTCTGAAGCATTTACAATCTGACAATTGATAATCAAATTATTTGGTGGCCTTTCAAGACTCCCTTTCATCTGACACTATTAATTGTTGGCACTGTTAACGGTCCTTAAAAATTTGCCTCAAAAAGATTTCTGGCTTTACTGCTGTCTTAATAAGGCTCTTTGGTCACTCAATGTAACTAACCTCAAAATGGAATTATCTCCTTTTAGTTACTTCCTAGACAATGGTCAGAATAAAAGAGAGTGTGGGAATTTTCTCTGACCATTCTTGGGTATGAAAATTTTTTCTTTTTCCTATCAGCAAAACCCTAGGCTAGCCTGGTTGATACACATTCAAGGTGCAAGCCTTGCCACAAGAGGCCTAGTGAATTCGGACTTGATTCTGATTCAGCTACCAAGATTCTCTTGTTACATTGGTATGGTTATAGATCTTTTGGGTAGTGACCATTTGGTTGAATATATTGCTTGTCTATTTCCTCTATAGTGTAAAATATGGGCCATAGTGAGAGACATAAGTGGTTTCTGTCTCTTCTAAACAAAATAATCTTTCTTGAACCTGAAATCTAATATAAGAGCTGGGTTTGAGCAAGAGATGATTGGGAAAAACTTGAATTTATAGCTACCAAAAGAGGACACCTGAATATAGTTGGCAAGATAACAACAGTGTTGGCCTGAGGAGGGAATATTTTAGACTTTTGAAAGTAGAGGTGAGGAAAGGACTTCAATCATATTGGTTTTTCACCCCTGTAGCCTTCCTCATGAAGGAAAATACCTTGATGCAGTTCTCTTCAGCTGTTGCAAACACCATGATTTCTTTTTCTAGAAAAGGATATATATAATTATATTTTTTTTAATTCAAGTAACTGCAAGTAGGAAAACAGATGGGGGAGCACCAGGCTGGGACAAATAATGGCTACCTCCTCTCTGGCAGAACAAGGGGAGGATGTGGCCCCTACACCCTCGATGGTCAATACAGCCCCTCCTTCTGCTACAGCATTCTACGGGCAGGGTTCCACCTTTCCTGGGACTGGGGTAGTTGGGAACCCAGCCTGCTTTGCCCCAGGCCCCTTCCCATAAGAGCATCTTGAAGGAGGGGAATGTGGGCACAACAGGAGGAGGCAGTGAGGATGAACATCGGGTGCTGTTTGCAGCAGCAATGATGGATGTCTAGAATGGAAACTTTGAGCAAAAGTAACAACTGTCTTGAGGTAGTTTGGGAACAGTGGAAATATGGAATCAGAGTAGAGGGTGGAACAAAAGGCAGGGCTAGCTCCTTTTTATTAGTACCCCATGGGACGAAAGGGGAGCCTGAGGCCTAAGGAGGAAATGGATGGGCTTAGGCAGTGGCTCCACCTTACCTTAGGTGGCTGCAACAGGGAACCTAGGCCTCCTGGACCTCACCTGGATAAAGGGTGACTGCTTTTCCATCACTGCGCTAGTTTCCAATGTGGAGGTGAGGTAGGCTGGAGCCCATGTGAGAGGGCACAGGGGCTCAGACACCCCCTGCCATCTTTCCTCGGCTGTCTGACCTATACTAAGGACTAGGCAAGGTAGGAAAGGTGAAAAGTAGGTATGAATTACAACCGGTGAGACACAGGTGCAAACACCATAAATTTAACTCTCCGTTGAGTCTGTCAAATCTCTCTTAGACTGTTCTATTTGTATTTACCTAGAAGTAGCAGCTGATGATGGAGTACTTCTCCTTCTATGCAAATACCCAGTAACACTTTGGGACATTTTCCTCACTCCCCTCCTGTAGCCATTGCTCAACCATTTTGTAGGGTAAAATAATGTCATGAAGAAGAAAAACAGGGGAGGTTGGACTGCTGCTTTCAAATTGTTCCTCTAAAACCAAGGAGCAGGTAGGGTTGATTAACTGAACTGGGAACCCTAAGGCCACAAGGGAAGCGCTATCACCCTGTGTTCAATGATTGCTACAGGATTTCCTCGAGGGGTCCAGACACTTTTAACAACAGTTCCTTTTCCAGGGCACCACATGCACCTGTGAGATATACTGGCTGAATGGGAGCCAGGTGTTAACTTTCCCTCTTCCCCCTAAAACAGAACCCTGCATCTTAGGAGTGATCATAAGAAACATTCAAATGATTACAGAAATGCCTCTAGTAGATCGTGTGGCTCTCAGATGACCATAGAAATGTTTTCAGAATGAGGCTGTCTTTGGTTACTCAGAGGAGCTTCCATAGAGATGAATGACTTGCTCTTTGTGAGCATCTGTGGGCCATTTTCCCTAAAATAGGAGTTATCCAATTAGGAAAGTGGTATGAGCATGTAAAATAAAAGGAGTAAAAATAATGCATGAGTTGGGAAACAAAAGGAAGAATAAGATTAATAAATAAAACCAAAGACCTGGAAAAGAAAGCAACAATCTCAACGATACCTGCAAAGCTAATATCTGTACGTCTGAGGGTAAGAGAATAAGATTTCAAATATAAGGAGACAAAATAATAAAAATGATGTCTTCATATAATCACAGGTGGCACTGATCAAATGCAGAATCATGAAGGTATTAGGCTAGGGATCTAAAAATAATGTCCTGACCAGATGTAGGTTTTGTTGATCATTTGATAAAGGCTTGACCTTTTGATTATGGAATAGGGTCGGATTTTCCCATATTTTGTGAAGATTGGAAGATAATGTGCTGTTTTTTGTTTTTTGTTTTTGTTTTTGTTTTTTTAATAGTGCATTGGTTCTTTTACTTTGTAGTGTGACACAGAAGGGCTTTACATGCTAGAGGAAACTTTTGCAATATTGTAATTTACATTATATATATATATATATATATATATATATATATATATATATTAACTATTTCTGGACATAAATAAAAAAGACTCTGGTGAAGGATATTTCCCTAAGGAAACATATGTATTTTGAAGTACTTAGAATTACTCATAAGTACTTCCATCTTTGATTTGTGCAGCTTACTAGTTAGGCGACTAAGTATTTCACTGGATAGCATTAATTTGATCTGTGTTTAATTTTCATTCTTCAGGCAATGACGGAAGAGAAAGCAAGAGAATCAGAGATTTACAGAAGGCAAATTCAGCCTAATATTATGTTGCAATTTCTAATAAATTCAGGGCCACTGAAAATAAAACAATTTATTATTAAGATTGTAAAAGAAATTTATTTTAAAATTATGTTAGAGTAAACATAAATAATTAAATAAACAAGTAAGCTCTTGTCCTTAGATTCACTCCACTGCAGACTAATGACATCCATTATCAGTAATAGAAAACAAATATAAAACAAGCACATACTTTCTTCTTTGCCCTCCCAAAATAAGAATAATGGAATTCATAATTAAGAATTTTTAAGAAATTATAAGAAAAGAATTGATATGAAAGGATTGTAGTAACTAAACACTTCTCAAAGTTAGACTGGTCAAGAGAATGCTAACTGCTGACGGTTTCAATTAATGTATATTGTAGATTGCATAATGCTCTTTCAGGCATGGACTATAAAAAATTAGTGAGCTGAAAATAATGAAAGATAATCTGAATTATGGTAACATCACTATTTCCCATCTAATATTTATACCTTATTTGCAATTTTATATTTATCCTCATTACTGTCAAGCAGCAGCAGCAAGAACAGAAACTAGTTCACTGTTTTCCTGTAATATATCTTCCTTGCCAGTTGGAATAAGAAAGTTCCATTTCAATAATGAAATTAGAACTCCAACCCCTTATTGGAGAGAAAAATGCTCATGCTATAAGTTAATAATTTTGTGACTCTCAAAAGAATAGCAGTTGAATTTTACTATATTATTCATCTGAATTTTTCTTATAAGCACAAGGTGGTTAGGGATGATATTCCCAAATACAAAGAAGAGAAAGCATGTCATAAGGAGTCTATTAACATTGCATTTCCTTTTGTTAATGGATGTGCCCAAAAGATAATATCTGTTTGCATGTGTAGAATTGATTAAAATTGATGCCAAAGAAAAATATTTTAATTATTTGTATTTTTTACACTATTAATTCTGAAAGTAGCCATAAAAGAAGAGTGTATTATTGAAAACATACTTGTAAAGCTACAGAATATTGATGGAATATATATGCTCTTATCAATAATTCTAGCTGTTCTTTTCTTGTTTCTGCAAATAATTTACCCTGACAACTTTTAAATTTTGTCAATATTCTATGTATGTCTTTTTATTATCTTCGGACAAGGGAATTTTTTTACTGTTGTAAACAAAAGAGTTTAGTACAAATATGTAATAACACATGGACAGCACTGACAAGAGTCATTGAAAGGTTACAAGCGTGTAAGTATTATGGGTAGATTCTTCAGGTAGTAAAAAAAAGTAAGGGTTATAAGAGGGGCAAAACTTGGGGAGTGGTTCTGATAGGAGGTATTGCAGTTTTTGTGAAAGGTAATGAGGTCCTGAGTAGAGAAGGATTTGAGAAATATTTATCAGAAAAAACGTATAAGCAAAACTTGTATAATTATGGGAAAGATGAAGGAGGAGCGTAGGATGACTCAATGTCTCCTGTCTCCTGTTTGGATAACCGGGTGCTTAATAATTGATAATAGTAATGGAAGAGAAGAAGCATTCTATTTTCAGGACCATTCTATTATGTAAGTATTAATATATCTCCCTTAACAGATGAGATCTGGAAACTAGGTTAAATTACTTGACCTAGGCCAGGTAGCCAGTATGTGCTATACTCTCAATAAATGCAGCTCTATACTATTATTACTATTATTATTACTATTATTATTATTACCTTGTCTAGTCCTGGGGAAGGAGTGTCACATGAAAAGCCTATGAGGACCTTCTAATGCTGCTATCACATCAGGGAACTAGGGAACTCCCAGGAGACTTCTGGGGGGTTCTGGCTTATAGAGACTCCACTGTGTGAAACAGTGCCGCCCAACAAGTTAAAAATGTCAGAATGGCTGTTGTAAGGTCACTCAGGCATTCAGAAAGCTCTAACACAACCTCTGCTGTGAGGTTGAATATCCATTTCTGAAGCAATGATCTTACAATTCAGAGATCTAGGAGAAGCGTGGGAGAGCGGTTACTAAGAAGTATGAAGAGAGCCCTTGGAGGTAGTCCTGCACCCTAGAGCACATTGGGTGGGACCTGTCTTTCCCATGTCTCTTTTTTGCTCTTCCTTCCACCAAAGGTGTACCATCTAATTCCCAAATCGAGAAACTGGGGATAAAGCAGTGGGATAGGCATGAATCCTTTCCCCAAGGGAGATGATTAAACCAAAAGTTAAAACATTGTGAAATGTTCTGTAACAGAAGGTATAAGGACAACTATCCCCTTTTGGCAAGGTGATTATGGAGTTAAAAGAGAGGTGGGATGCAGGTGTTTGTTGGTAAAAAGTTCTCATCTAATGGCCTCTTCCCCTATGAGGAGAGGATCTAGCTCTCAAGATGGTAACTGCAGAAATTTGAGAAAAGTGGAATTCTGAAGTAATTTTGAGAATGAGAAAAAAAGTTGACCAGGCAAATGACATAAGCCACAGGAGGCAGGAGGCTTTGTCAGTTTTGTTCACTGATGTAGCCTAAATGCTTAGAATAGTGAGCATATATACACATGTGTGTTTATATATAGTTGCTGATGGAAAGATCAAAGGACCGAAGGTCCTGGCAAGGTTGAAGAATTGACGTGTGAAGGCATGAGCTAGAAGGGCCAGAGACTGAGGTCATAGAATGGGATATGGCACTGAATTATTCAGAAGGCATAGATGTGCTTTGTGACAAAGTCTAGGTTTTGGCCATAGCCATAGTGGAATGGAGGTAAAGGAATCTGGAATGAGAAGACCTAGGAATTGAGAAGTCAGTTTATTGGATGGTTCATCAATAGGAATTCAGAAGAGTTCCAGATATTTCCTTCATACAAGATCCCTACCCCGGTCTCTATACCCTGGTCTCTATCCCATTTTTCATTCCACCTTCCAGGGTCTCTACAAGTATCTACTTGCAGACTTGAAGACAACCTTCAGTGCCTGAAGGGGCGGTAGTGTGGCTGTGGGCTCAAAGTCAGGAGTTAGGTTTTAGAGAAAACTATAGAGGACATCTGCTTTGTTTTCATTTTATTTTGTCATCTTTCATTCATTCACTTCCTATAAACCGTACTTTTATTGCCCTCTGGAGGCACTAACCCAATTTTTCAGTCTTCTATATGTTTATGGGGTGTCTTCCCCCACTCTGCTATTCAAATGTGGCCAAGATTGGAATTTCACAAACTGGCCATAATGACTATTTTAGGGACAGCACATGATCCAATTGATGCCACCTGCAGGGATTATTGTAAGAAAACACTGCAGTTTCAGCGCATTTGAACCTGGCAGGATGTAGCTTTCAATTTCCTAGCAGCTATCCAGCCATCACCTGAAGCCCGAGAATGGATCCAGCACAGAAGAGAGGCCAAAATATGCAAACAAAACTAACTCCTGATGACATCCATTGAGGTCCTGCATCAATATTGCTGCCTGACGCTAACTCTGCTCCCGGGCTCTTCAGTTATATGAGTCAATACTTTCCCCTGTGATCGTTCACAAACCAGAATGTTCTCTATCACTAGCTTCATTGTCTGTGTTAAACTACTAAGCATATATTAACTTTGCTATACCTCAGTAGGCATGAACAATACCTTCTTTGAAGAGTAGTGAGGATTAAATGGGATAGTAAATACAAAATCATAAATTTGTTCCATAGCACTGAGGAGCAGAAAAAGAAGATTAAATTTTCCACTTAAAGTAAATCTGGCTCTCAGCCACCATTTAACAGGGCGAGAAGAATTTAGTTATCATGGGAGCTCATTTTCCTATTTAGCAGGATGTACACTGTTAATAAATGCTTAGGAAAGAGCTTTTGATGTTCAGTCCCTTATGGTTGCCTTTAGGATGCTCACTGTCCAAGTCTAGGTGGTCCATTCCAAGGCAGGTGACTCCACAGTCTCTCAGCCATATATAAGCAATGACAACTTTTACTGAAGGCATTATGACCTTGATTTATGTTTAGTTCTTTATGTCCTATAGTTGTTTTGTTTTGTTTTTTTAGTATTTGTTATTCCATTATTTGGCACATAAATGTTCACATTAATTTCTGTCTTTGTTGTTTATTACCTCTGTTTATTTAGAAGTTATCCACCTCTGTTATTTTACATTTATGCCTTGATATCTTACACTGACACATCATTTATCTTTTTACATGGTATGTAGATCCTTTGAATTTCTTTGAAAATTTTATCCTTTTTTTGAAAGCTGGTAATTGTTATTTAGACATGTACATATGTGTTTAACTCTATGTTTAATTGGATTCAACCTCAATATCAGTGTTTTATATGACAAGTTTTAAATTATGAGTTTTTAATTTTGATTCACATTTTATTTTGCTCTGCGTTACATTTCAGGGGATTTTTCAAGGTGTTGCTAACATTATACTTCCTGAGTTTGGCATATTGGAGAACATTCCTCTGCTGCCATTTTACTTGAATTTTAGCCTTATTAGGTAAAGAATATTTGTTGGGTTACATCCTTTTTTTTTTTCCTTACAAATTCATCTTTCAATACTTTATTGCAAAATTTCTCAACCTCAGTGCTATTGACATTTTGGTCTGGATAATGTGTGTGGGGACTGGGGCCACTATCTTATGCATTATAGGATATTTGGTAATATTCCTGACCTCGACCTACTAGACCCTAGTGGCACCCATCACAGTTGTGACTATCAAAATGTCCTTAGATGTTGCAAAGTATCCCCGGAATACTAGTATCCCCGGGAATTGCCACTAGTTAGAACAATTGTCTATTATTTCATGAAATCTGGTGGTGCTTAGAAGGCATCTGAGAGCAAGCTGCTTTCTTGTTTTTCCCGATTAACTGTGATGTGATGTTCATCCTTTTAATCTGTCTGGTGAAGCCTTTGTTTATTCTCAAATTTTAGTAAGTTTTGATAGTTTACATCTCAGATTTGGTGAAGTTTTCCTATTTTCTCCTCATAGCAGTGTATCTTCTTAATCGATTTGCATCTCCTTTAAGTTTTTTCTTCTGTTAAATCTTTAAGTGGGTTTTTTTTCCTTTCATATTTTTGTGTTCCTTTCTTCATAACAGCAGTCATGTTTATATTGGAATTTTGCTGTCTGAATCCCATGTCTATAATTTCACCTGTATTTAAAATTCATCTGTTTGTCTTCTTCCTTTTGATGTTATTTTTGTGAATTTCAAAGCATATTCCTTGCTGAAATCTGAAGTCAGTTTCAACACTTGGCATATTCTTAGATATCTTAAATATATAACTTAAAAGGTATTGATTTAGTTAATTTAGTATTTCAGTGATAGCTTTTCTTAACACTGAAAACTTGGTTCTGGGTTGTTACATTCTTTAATCTGCCACATGTTCCCTCTAGGCAATTTTTGAAAGTTAAAATAATGGATCAGGGGGAAAAAATGAATATCTGACTACCTTTCTTTCAACCTATCTCTTTTCTATGGCATACAACAATTCCTTCAGGTTTTAAAAAAATTATTGAAAACTAGTGAATTAATATTAGAGAAATATTGGAAAAATTTTCATTACTGTTGTACTAGAATGCTAAAAAGAAATTCCAATTTTTATAATTATAGAAATAGTATTCCTGAAAATAACCATAGAATTCCCTTATTTATTGTTCCACAAGTTAATGAAGCATTAAAATTTTTTTCTTGTTACATACATAAGAAAATGATGGACAGAGAGTTCGTAAAACTTCTGAGCAAGGAGCTTTATCTTTCTGAATCTGATGACTATGCTTTTTGACATAACACTTATTTATGTTTTTAATTCATCAAGTTAATGGGTCTCTGAGTAATCATAAATTTTAAATCAACAATACTTTTACCTGTAACCATATTTGAATTTTGATGTATTCAGAAAAATAGACACAACGTATATATTGGAAAAAGAAAAGATATGTGTGCTTAATTCAATAAATATTATTCAAGTGTCATATAAAATGAAATGAGTATTAAAAATACCTATGTCTTATGTCTGTTTATGTATATCTATGTCATTAGCTCAATCTTAAATTTCTGTATTATTGTTGAAATTAACATCTTTTCTCTGTTCTTTGTGCATATATTTTCTTTGGTATTTCTAGTGGGTGGTTACCATCTTACCTAGTGTCCCACCCCTTTCCTCTAGACAATCTTGAATTCTGAACAAAGAAGATGCAAGATATCGGGACACCTGGCTGGCTCAGTGGTCGAGCATCTGCCTTTGGCTCAGGGTGTGACCCTGGGGTCCTGGGATCGAGTCCCACATCAAGCTTCCAAAAGGGAGCCTGCTTCTCCCTCTGCATATTTCTTTGACTCTCTGTGCATCTCTCATGAATAAATAAATAAAATCTTTTTTAAAAAAGAACAGGTCAGTATTTAATTTACAAATCACAAAGCTTATTAATGCCTGAAAAATGAATAAAGTAAAAAATGAAATTGTTTGTACTAAAATAATAAGTATTACTGTGTTAAATAATTTCCAGTGCCTTAGACTGTAGGAAAGTAAGAAAAAAGCTTCCCAGGACTTTTTCTTTGAACCCTATTAGGGACTGTCTTTATAGCTAAATTATAGCAGAATCAAACTCACTTTTCTTAATATCTTGCATTTCCTTTTCTCTTTTTTCATTTATTTTTTTATTATTTTTTTTTTGTAGTTTCAAGTTAATTCTAGTTGTTAATATATAGTCTACTATTAGTTTCAGGAGGAGAGTTTATTGATTCATCACTTATATTTAACACTCAGTCCTCTTCACAAGAAGTGTCCTCCTTAATCCCCATCACCCATTTAACTCATCCCTCCTGCCCATCTCCCCTTCAGCAACCCTCAGTTTGTTCTTTATACTTAAGCGTCTGTTTTATGGTTTGCCTTTTTTTTTCTCTATGTTCATCTGTTTTGTTTCTTAAATTCCACATATGAATGAATCATAAGGTATTTGTATTTCTCTGGCTAACATTTCACTTAGCATAATACGCTGTAGCTTCATCCATGTTGTTGCAAATGGCAAGATTTCGTTCTTTTTATGGCTGAGTAATATTCCATTGTATATATGTATATACCACTTCTTCTTTATCCATTCATCCAGATTTCCATCTGGGCTCTTTCTATAACTGGCTATTGTTGATAATGCTTCTATAAACATCAGGATGTATGTATTGTTTTGAATCGGTATTTTTGTATCCTTTGGGTAAATATCTACTGGTGCAATTGCTGGTTCATAGGGTAGTTCTATTTTGAACTTTTTGAGGAACCTCCATACTGTTTTCCACAGTGGCTGCACCAGTTTGCATTTCCACCAACAGATTAAGAGGGTTCCCCTTTCTTCACCTCCTTGCCAACATCTGTTGTTTCTTGTGCTGTTAATTTTAGCCATTCTGACAGGTGTGAGGTGATATCTATGGTACTTTTGATTTGTATTTCCCTGATGATGAGTGATATTGAGCATATTTTCATATGTCTGTTAGCTATCTGTATTTCTTCTTTTGAAAAATGTCTAATCATCCCTTCTGCCCGTTTCTTTTTTTTTTTGATGCATCGAGTTTGATAATTTCTTTATAGTTTTTAAATACTAACCCTTTATCAGATATGTCATTTGCAAATATCTTCTTCCATCCAAAGGTAAAATTGACAAAACAAAAAATCCTGTGTATTTTAAGTCTATGTTTATTTGGGAGATTCATTACCTTCATTTTAACATAGTATTAGTTTTCTGTCAATGGTGAACAATAATAACCTCTCCTACTCTTGCCTTTTTTTAAAATTTCTTTACCTTTATTCATCTCAGTGACCTTGCCATTGCTCTAAAATTAATACAATAAATAGCAAAGAATAATTACTAAATATTTATCATGGATATACATAATATCCATTTTTTAAATTACCAGTGGTAGATGTATAAATCTGGACAATTAAACCCATAAAAAAATCCGTAGTTATTTCCCTTCCAATTTAGACAGAGAGCAACCAAGAGAACAAAGAATAATTTTACATAAAAATTAATGAGATACAAATAATCTATCTTTTTGCTGCAGGGACAAAATTTGCCATGGGATATTGAACAGAGCAGTTTGTAGGGAGATGTGGAGCTGTTATTTTCTCTTTAGTGTAGAATATTTTAAAATTTAAAACGAGATTTTTATTCATAATTCTCATTACATGGAACTGAAGGTTGAAGTCAAACAGTACAATTTGTAACAGTTTGACTGTTTTCAGTGGAAATATTTTGCATGTTTGGAGCTAATTAAATGAGAATTACTCAGAAATATTCCAATTAGCTCAGATTTTAAATTACTTAGAAAGTAAGAAATAATTACTTGACGAAGGGCAGTCTTTATGATTTTTAGTTTACAGATTATAAATGGAAAAAGATAAAGGTTAAAAAATATAATCATAGTAGAGTTTCAACTGAAAAATCATTTTATGCTTTATATATTTAAATAGATGAAGATGATTACAAGGTGAAAAAATGTATATCTATATATGTGTATATATTCATATATATGTATACATATAGTAATTATTTCTTGTTATTTATTGTATTCATTTTAGAGCAATGACAATGTCACTGAGATGAATAAAGGAAAAGAAATTCAAAAAAAGACAAAGATCGCGAGATCATTACCATTCACCATAGACTCAAAATTAGTCGTACACAAAAATCTAGGTAATGAATTTCCAACAGAAACGTAGGCTTTTAAAATATACGAGAATATGCTATAAAAACTGAATGCTTCTGAAACATCTAAACATATTCAAAACATATTCAGCTAGTGATAAAACCAAGATGACAACAACAACAAAAAACCAAGACAACTTTTATTTCTTGCCCTTTTTCAAGAACAAGTTAGCATTTAATTTATAAATCATAAAGCTTGTTAATGTCTGCAAAATGAAAATATGTATACATAAATATGTATGTATATATACTATTGAATTGTTATACCAAATTTCAAATCATATTTAAATAATTATTGTGTCATACTTCATACAGCCACTGTTTCAACTAACTTGAATGACAAAATTAATGTTGAGCAGTATAATGAATGGAATTTTACAAGATTTAAGTTATTTTTCTTTAGACTTTTTAAAATTTTACTCTCATAATGAACAGACTTCTTTATAGGCAACTCTTAAATGCATTTTTTGTTATTTTTGCAGAATATTGCCTCATACTGACATATATGGCAGAAGGGGAGATATACACAAGGTCATAGCTGTGGACTAACTGGAGATCTTTACTCAAATAAGCCACCACAAATACTTTGACTTGTTTTGATGATAGTTCCTCTTTTATGAGATCATGAACACTTCAAGGGTATAATTTGAGTAATATGTCCATGTTGAGAGTGAATACTTAAATGTGTGCTAGAGAGATGTTAAAGTGGTGATAATAGCCTATTGACATATAAAGAAGAAAAATATAAACTGGGTGAGGGGGACCAAAGGTGAAAGAATAAAAATAATTAGGGTAGGGATCCAGTCGTTCCCTTCACTGTATTTCAGTTGAGCACCTCCTGTGGACAGGCACTGCCCTAGGCACTTGACATCATTTTACCATACGAGCTAGTTGACAAATGATTGGAGGTTCTGACTCGATGAAACATGAAGAAACCTTGCTTTGTTTTACGCACAAAATGAAGACACCAGTAAGAAGTGGCAGCTAAGCAAGGATAGGAGAGTACTGTGAATGATGCAGACCAAACACTTTATCTGGAATGTTTCTCCTTATCCTGGGCTCCCAGTCCATTGTGCCTCAGTGGCCTCTGTACCCTGATTTACCAAGGACAAACTCACCAGGAGAAATAGAAGAAGGAAGAAGAGGAAGGGACTTCAATGAGAACTTAGAACAGTTAAGAGCAAATAATTTTTTCTTCCCTTGTACTCATATCTTAACTGAATTACCTAAATCTGCAAAGACCCTATTTGCAAATAAAGACACATTCAGAGGTCCAGATAGACATGAATTTTGGAGAACACTATTCGACCTCCACAGTGACTGAATAGAGTGACCTCAGCCTCACTTGTTTCATCTGTACCTCAAAGGGTTCCTGCAAAGATGAAGTAAGAAGACTCATGAAAAGGGCTCAGCATGAGCTTTGGCAGCCAACAAATGTTAGTTACCACTGCTGCTAATACGTCTTTCTCCTCCTCCTCCTTATCATCATCATCTCTATCTTTGTCATTTTCCAGGGTTATAGGAGCTGTGAGAGACTGAAAGGACAGCACATTGTTTCTGTTCTCAAGGAGTCTACAGTTTAGCCACAGACACTACACTAACATGTCTTAAATCCTCTGTGGCATCAGTTAGAACTGTGGATGGAGAGGGGGGTATGTGGGAGTAGTCTGAGTAGTCAGTACAGAAGGTGCCCGCACATGAAGAAGCTTTTAAGATATGGTCAGGAGCCACATGGGCCCCCACAGAGCCGCAACCCACTGCCTCAAAGAGAGTGGTTTCTTCATTCCCACACTATGAAACCTGGTCAAGGACACACAGTTACATCAAAAGTGACACCCATATGACTTTTACTGATTGAGTCTAAACTGATTCTGAGAGTTTTTCACTTCTCTCTTGGAAAAGCACATCTCCAAACATACTAACATAGCCTGTCATTTGGGTCAAAAGTCTTGGAGATTTGGAGTTAATGGGAGCTGCCAGCAGAGGCAGGATCATCTGACCTCCTTTACTTACCTTAAAGGTTCAGGCAAAGAACATTAATCACACAATGGGTGGGGCTCGTCCCTTCTAAATTGGCAACACCTGTGTAATACTAGGTGTAATGTGAAAACTGTAAAGCATGCTCTTAGAACACTTCTATTATTGCCGGAAAACCTGATATGTTGTTGAGGATCTTAGCAATGCAAAAGACTGAGAGTTAAGAATGTGTATCGCTAAAACCACATTTTGGAGTGGTGCTTCTTTGAATTCACAGTGTAATTGGCACTTGCCCTGTTCTAATCCTTACATCTGGAGAGACTTTGGAAAACCAGCCACATTGTCAGCTCATGGTCATACCCTTCTGAAGTGTTCTGCAGAGACATTGGTTTTCTTTCATCTGCAGAGAGCCTTGCCTTTCATGTTAGTATTATAAATAAGATAAATCCTATTCATCAATGAGTAGGGGCTAACAGACAAAATTGTTCCTCTAATATATTCTCTGGGAAAAATAATGTGATTGACTTTCTTTGATATGAAATGAAAGATGCATTTATTTATGTAAATGTGTTTTCCTTTGAAGAGTACTCCAGTGCACGGAGTTGAAGCAAAACACAATATAGTCAATGATTGTCTAGCAGTGGATTATATCCTTAAAGTGAAATGCGACTCGGCTATTTTGGACTGTACAACACAAAAGGGGTCTGGATTCAAAGAACAGGCCCCCAAAACAAACAAGAAAGAAAAGAAGAGAAAAAAGAAACAAAGTGCAGGGGATTTACTAGATAAACAATATTCATGACTAACGGTATATTGAACTGTTTTTGCGTATTTTACCTTTTGTTAGGCAAACCAAGAAACATAATTTTAAAGTCTTTGTCCCTAGGAACTAACAGTCATCTATCAGTTGCAGAGTTATCAAACAACTATATTATATTTTACAGTAATTTGGCTTTTTAGAAATACGGTGTATTCTGGTTGCTTGGGACAGAGTGAATTATTTTATTTTTCAACGTACAAAGAACAAAACCAAGAAAAAAATTTATATAGATTAAGAAAGCCTAAGAGCTAGATATAAAGATAGAATAGAGACAGACAGATGGATAGATAGATAGATAGTAGATGATAGACAGATGATAGATTGATAGATAGATGATAGATGATAGGTTAGTACGTAGTTACCACCATCATAACATAATAGGAAAAATACTGCTTAAATTTAGTAATTTGAATTAAGTAATTAACAAATTCTTTCATATTCTGTAGCATATAGTGATTTAGCAAATTAAATGCAGTCACCATAGTTTGTTATTATTTATACCATCACCTGATATTTAGGTACCAATTTCTGCATCAGTCGGGATAGACAAGTATATTAGTTTGCTAGGGCTGCCATAGCAATGCCCTATGCACAATGACTTTGTGGCATTAACAACTAAAATTTATTTATTTTTTATAGTTCTAGAGACTGCAAGTTGAAATTCAAGGTGGAAGCAGGTTTGGTGTCCTCTAAGGTCTGTCTCCTTGGCTTGCAGATGGCTGCCTTCTTGCTGTGGCCTCACATAGCAATTTCTTTGTGCACGCACATCCCTGGTATCTCTTTGTGTGTCCCATTTTCTCTTCTTACATGGACATCTGAAAGATTGGATTAGGGCCCACCCTAAAAGCCTCATTTTAATTGAGTCACCTCTTTCAAAGCTTTCTATCAAAATACAGTCACACTCTGTGGTGCTGGGGGTTAGGGCTTCAACATTTGAATTGGGAGTAGGGGATGCAATTCAGCCCATAACAGTTAGATTATGTTCAGGTAAGGGATAATACCCAAAGCTTAGTGACTTCAAATAGGGTCAGCAAGTTTTTACTGTAAAAGATCAGATGGTTACTACTTTAGGCTTTATACTTTACTGTAGAGTAGTTACCTTCAGTACTTGTTCTGAGCAGTTGCTCTGCTACAACTACTCAAATCAGGCATTGTCACATGAATGCAGCCCTAGGCAGTATGTTATCTAAGGGGTATGATTTGTTTACAAAAACAGGTGGCAAGCTAGATTTGACGCACGGGCTATAGTTGCTCACCTTGACCAAGAACACCAAAGGTTTGTTTTTTTTTTTTTCACTCCCAGTACAGTTAGATCACGGTTCAACTTCGAGATCTTGCTTTATGTCATCCTCACTGAGATTCAGGTTGAGGTCTCTTCCACTTACATCTTATTCAACCTAAGATAGTTATTGGCATAACAGACACCAGGAAGGAAAGGAAGAGCAATCCTTTCATGTGTGTGGAATGGGTGGAAAGCATATATGTTTAATAAACAATACTAATGACCCCACAATTACTATTTGCTAAAAATGTTGGTGTTTCCATAATAGATCATTAAAAGATATTTATAGAAATATTAAAATCTCCTCTTCCTAGATAGAATGTAAGTTTTATGAGGGTAGGGGCAATATTTTGTTCATTGCTATATTCTAGGCATCTCAGAAATTGTGTGGCACATAGCAGATGCTCAGTAATATTTGTTAAAAGAGAAAATAAGTGGATCTTTCTTTTTAAGATTTTATTTATTCATTCATGAGAGACACAGAGAGGCAGAGATTTAGGCAGAGGGAGAAGCAGGCTTCCTGCAGAATCTGATGAGGGACTCCATCCCAGGACCCTGGGATCATGCCCTGAACTGAAGGCAGACACTCAACTGCTGAGCCACCCAAGTATCCCAATAAATGAATATTTATATATATAAATATATAATATTTATAATTTATAATATATAATATATAATTTATAATATATAATATTATATATAATATATACAATATATAATATATATTTTTATTGGAGTTTGATATGCCAACATATAGTATAACATGCAGTGCTCATCCCATCAAGTGCCCTCCTCAATGCCTGTCACCCAGTCACCCCATCCCCACTCCTGCCTCCTCTTCCACTACTCTTTGTTTCTCAGAGTTAAGAGTCTCTCATGCTTTGTTACCCTCTCTAAATTTTCCCACTCACTTTCTCTCCTTTCCCCTATAATCCCTTTTACTATTTCTTATTTTCCCCATATGAGTGAAACCATGTGATGTTTGTCCTTCTCAGATTAACTTACTTCACTCAGCATAATACTCTTCAGTTGTATCCACGTTGAAGCAAATGGTGGGTATTTGTCATTTCTGATGGCTGAGGAATATTCCATTGTATACATAGACCACATCTTCTTTATCTATCATCTGTCGATGGACACTTAGGCTCCTTCCACAGTTTGGCTATTGTGGACATTGCTGCTAGAAACATCGGGGTGCAGGTGTCCCGGCGTTTCACTGCATCTGTATCTTTGGGGTAAATCCCCAACAGTGCAATTGCTGGGTCTTAGGGCAGGTCTATTTTTAACTCTTTGAGGAACCTCCACACAGTTTTCCAGAGTGGCTGCACCAGTTCACATTCCCACCAACAGTGCAGGAGGGTTCCCCTTTCTCCGCATCCTCTCCAACATTTGTGGTTTCCTGCCTTGTTAATTTTCCCCATTCTCACTGGTGTGAGGTGGGATCTCATTGTGGTTTTGATTTGTATTTCCCTGATGGCAAGTGATGCGGAGCATTTTCTCATGTGCTTGTTGGCCATGTCCATGTCTTCCTCTGTGAGATTTCTTTTCATGTCTTTTGCTCATTTCATGATTGGATCGTTTGTTTCTTTGGTGTTGAGTTTAATAAGTTCTTTATAGATCTTGGATACTAGCCTTTTATCTGATAATGTCATTTGCAAATATCTTCTCCCATTCTGTAGGTTGTCTTTTAGTTTTGTTGACTGTTTCTTTTGCTGTGCAGAAGCTTTTTATCCTGATTAAGTCCCAATAGTTCATTTTTGCTTTTGTTTCCCTTGCCTTCATAGATGTATCTTGCAAGAAGTTACTGTGGCCAAGTTCAAAAAGGGTGTTGCCTGTGTTCTCCTCTAGGATTTTGATGGATTTTTGTCTCCCATTTAGATCTTTCATCCATTTTGAGTTTATCCTCCCAAATTAATATTTCAATGGAGTGAAAAAAAATCTTATTCCATTGAAAACTCACTGCATTTACTTAAAATATTAGCCGAGGAACTGACTTCTGAATGTTGAGGTGTTGTAGCTGGAAGCCAGGAGTCTACCCTTGTACAGCAAGGGAGTTAACAGAAATGATAAAGAGAGACGCTAATGTCAGAAATGGACAAGCAGGGCTTTGCCATTGCCTTCATTTACTCAGGTTTTGTGACAAGATCAGAGTTATGTGCTTGAGATAAAGATCACAAGGCAACTATTTACATATACTAAGTTTAGCTAACAACAGGTGACAGGCATTCATCTCCTAGTGATTATAGTCTGTGACAACAAAGCTAGTAAGACAAGCATCCTAGTCAGAGGTCAGATTTTAAGTGTCTCTGTTATACTCCTGGCTAATCGTGGGTGCTTTTGCCTCAGGGGACGGCTTTCCACCTTAGAGGCAGCTTTCTGCCTTATGCTCTTCTAACCCACTTGTGCAATCGCAAGACCTTCTTAAAGCTATCTCCCATATTGAGGAGTTGATTTTAATGTTTTATTCACCAATAGAGAGGATTCTATCTTGGCCAAAGAATTTATAGTTCCCTGTTTTACCTCTGAAGATATTTATTTCCTTATTTTAGGTGTTTTTTACCCCTTATATATTTTAAAAGAAATTTAGATACAACCTTTTCAGTGACTCTTGAAGTATACCCTTCAAACAGAAGATATCTGGATATCTTGAAACACATCATTTAGGCTTTGTAGCCTAATGTACATTTACTTACATATACATTACACATTCTTAGTAATATCAGCCTATTTCAATTTCAGTATAGTTTATGGATATTGACGTTCTCTATTTCTTATTCCTTAAGTCCCAAAACTCTTCTTTGGCATAAGTACAGTTTCAGAATTGCAGGCCAAACTCTCCACCTTGGCCTTGTCAGCTCTTAGCCTGTTAACATCTGTTTTGTAATCACCAAAATGAACAATTGTTTTTTTTTTTTTCTTTCTAGATACTTCATTCAGCTTCTTGAACTCCAACATCACTTAGATATTTCTGTGTCTATTGAAGGAACAGCATGTACAATGCATAATTCGATAGTGGTCTCTTGTGCTGAACTGGTTCATAGAACTGAATTTCTTGATGCTACTATGGAGGAATTGGTCTCTTTTTAACCCCTTCAAGGATGTCGCTCTTGAAAAATTTATAACTGTACAGATCATCTCTATGCATCAGTGTGAGACAGTTTTGTTTTTTATCTCCAAAAGTTTATAGAGTAATCTCAAATTCTTTAAGACTTTATTTATTCATGAGAGACAGAGAGAGAGCAGAGAGAGAGAGAGAGAGGCAGAGACACAGGCAGAAGTAGGCTCCATGCAGGAAACCTGATGTGGGAGCACGCCCTGAGCCAAAGGCATACGCTCAACCCCTGAGCCGCCCACGCGTCCCTCAAATTCTTTTTTAAAATGAAATATAAACTATTTTTTTAAATTATTGAAACATAACTGTTACACAATATCATATTAATTTCAGGTGTATAGCATAGTGATTTAATATTTATATCAAGTTCTTTTTAAGGTGAAGAGAGATGTTCTTTTCTAAAACCCTGAACTGTTGCTAAAATTAACTGTAATTCAAAAACAGCTAGTGAATGTGAATAGTTTTTGCAACTTACAAATATAACAAACATGACAAACTAAAAATCTCACTTCTGATTTAAACACTAGTCTCAGTGACCTTCTAGAGCAAAAATTACATTTTGAAAGAAATGGATATGAAACACTATACACTTAAGGGAAAGTGTACTTTTTATCACCTTTGCTACCTAGTTTGGGTCTAGTCTTTTTGGAGACAGACATATAACCCTTCAATTTGATTAAATAGAACACAGTGGCAAGTAACTGACTGTTACACATTTCTCTAGGCTGATATTAAATACCATGAAAAATAGAAGATGAATGAGACATTACATTACCTCTGCCCTCATAGGCTTATATCATATTTGCCTTCAAGAACCTTCCCTCTCTTCTTCTTTCTGAAGCATGTAGCTACAATTAAAGTTGGAGCTTAGCAAAATTAGAGGCTAGATGAGGTTTGGATACTTTTCAAATGCCCTTTAACTTTCTGTTCTTGTCTTGATTGGGCCATTTGTGGCTCATCAATAGGGTGAACTAAAGTGAGGCTATAAATCTGGCTTTCTCTAGACTAGAAGTTGGCAAATGCTTTTGTTCAAGGGCCAAATAGTACATATTTTACACTCTGTGAGTCCTATGGTCCCAGCTCCAATTACTCAGTCCTGATGTAGTGCAAAGGGAGCATACACAATATGTAAACAAATGCATGCGGCTGTAAATAAAATAAAACAAAACAATATTTTTAAATTTTTTATTTGAATGTCGATACACAATGTTATATTAGTTTCAGGTGTACAACCTCATAATTTCATAAGTTTATACATTATGCTATGCTCACCACAAGCGTAGCTACCATCTATCATGATACAATGCTGTTACAGTATGACCAGCTATATTCCCTATGCTGTGACTTTTATTTCTGTGACTTACTTATTCCATAACTGCAAGCCTGTATCTCCTACCCCCTTTTGCACATTTTGTGCATTCCCTCACTCTTGTCCCCACTGGCAATCATCAGTTTGTTCTTTGTGTGTATAGTCCTAATTCTGCTGTTTGTTTGTTTATTCATTTGGGTTTTTTGTCTTTTAGATCCCACCTATGAGTGAAATCATATGGCATTCAACTTTCTCAGTTTGACTTATTTCACTTAGCATAAATCCCCTAGGTCCATTCATGTTGTTGCAAATGGCACAATCTCATTCTTCTTTTATGGCTGTGTAACATTCCATTTTATATAAATATACCACATCTTCCTTACTTTTATTTACAAAAATTGGTGGTGGGCTAGATTTAGCTCATGGGTAGTAGTTTGGTAACTCCCTGCTGTAGACCTTTGATGTTCAGTAAGGTAGCCTTTAGACACATGGCTTATTTTTAAGTTAAATATCATCAAATAACATGAAGACTTCAGTTCCTCATAGTAGCCATATTTCAGATGCTCAAGAGTCACATGTGCGTAGTGAATCCCCATACTGGGCAGTGCATTAGAACATTTCTATCACCACAGAACTTTCTGTTGGATGACTCTATAGTCTAGACCAACTTACTTGGGATCATTGGGCAGACTCTAATGCTCTGCACTGAATTCTGAAACTAATCCTAACCCTAGCAGAAAATATTACCTACTTGGTTGACTATAGTGTATAAAGCCTTGAATTAAAGTTGCTGCCATTAACTCAGGATTTAGGGAATGAATTCTAAATAAGTTTATTGCCTTGGAATGTTCGTTTGTTTGTTTTTCATACCCCACACTGTGTGTCTCAGTGTTTGTCTTAGTTCTTAAGCCAATGAGAATATCTTAATGGCAACAAAATCTTTCCAGTGTGCTTGGTCAGACATTATTTTGAGTGCTTCAAAAAAAATTTTTTTTTCAGAGACTAGACCATGCATGCCATATCCCTGATTACTGTTAAAGATCCTGATTCACAGTGATATTTGCTTGAATTGGAATATTATTGCATCCCTGTCTTTGACTGCCATGACTCATCCCTGGATTGGACTCCTTTTGCACTGACTTTGGCCAAAACCATGTCAGAGTAATGAAATTTCTTTCCGGCTCCAAAAAACATGCCAGAATATAGACATCCAAATGAATGTGGCCCATGCCAAAATTGTCGGTGTGGAAGCTTTGCATTTATTCCAATGATGCTACCATTACTTTAAACATTTTGAAATTAGCCTGTGAAAATTGTCTTCCACAGCTTGAACAACTTAGATTTTAGAAAGTATTTATACAGCATTTGCCACAGGCATTACACTAAGATATTGCATAGGATGTTCACACGGGAAAGAAGCAATATCTATCCTTAATGAGCTTGAAGAGTAGGGCCAGTATGCACATATTACCAAAACTGTCTGCAATGGATGCAGTACATTTTGGCAATAGTAAAAAGTGACTCAAAGTTATCTGTTGGATAGGAATAAGACAAACTATAACATATACTTTGGTGTTAAGACATCACTTGCACAGGGGTATAAGCATTCCAGGTAACCACATTGAAAGCCATATCTAATATACCACGTATAACTTTTGCATACTTGTATTAAATGTTTGATTGTTTTTTTTTAAATTTTAAATACATGAATACTGGCTCCAATATATAAAAATATATATAAATATATTTAAAAAATCACCTCATTACCTTGAACATTTATGTATCTGTCAACTGGCACTATTGCTTTTAAAATTAGCTTTGATAAGGCACAGCTTGGTGATTTTTTTTTTTTAAGTTTAAAACAGTTTAATCAGATTAAAGAAGGACATACAGTATATAAACATGTATTGAAGTGGAGAGAAACAGACAGACAGATAGATACCAAGAGAATGAGTAGCTTTGGGTGCTTCCCAAAGTACTTACTTATTTGCTATGTTCCAAATGAATTCAAGTGAATCATTTTAAAAATAGCTATTTCTGGCCTCTGCATGGTGTTAAGCAGGATTTGTTTATGTTCTCTATAGATTCTATTTTGTGCAATGGTATTAATTTTTTAAATATATGAAGTTATTTCTAAGAAAATAATCTCCACTCTAAAATAAAAGTATAAGAAATGAGAAAGACGTATGATAAGATATGAAGAACAATGCCATGTTTTAGAAATAAATAAATAAATAAAAGCAGGCTATGATGGGATGCAATGTCCCACTTGGACACCCATATTTAATACATTTAAGTTTAGATTTTGGTTTTGACTATATAACTGCTTTAATGTTATCTTTTACAAAAACTTGAAGCATACATGACTATTAAAGTCTAGTGTTTCTAAATATCCTTCTATATTTGTAAGAAAAAGATTAACATTGAAATAAAAAAAATGGCAAAGTGTATGAATAAGCATGTCATAGAGAGGAACTACAAATAATTAGTACAAAAATTAAATACAGAAACTTAACCTACTAATCATCAAGAAAGTGAAGATGAAAACATGAGGCCACCATTCTTGTTGTTCATTGGATGTTTGGTAATATTCAGTGCTGGCAAGCGCGTGGTAATATCAGCCTTCTCACACAGGTATTGCCCAACCAAACTCATACTTGCTTGAGATCAGGAAAAGCATATATGAATAATCACCTTTATCTTCAGAATCCCCATTCTCCATTCTTCTCCTTCCAAGTATCCCGTCTGCCAGTAGCAGCTATGTAAGTGGTAAAGGGTCCCAGTTAACTTTCCAGTTACAAGATACTTTAAAGAACACTACCTGCCTTTCTTTTGGAGTCTACATTTACTTTACTAAAAGTCCCATTTACTTTATTATTTAAATTTCAGTGATTGTAATGCCTCTATTTGCTTGTGCAGAATCTTAGATTCTTAGGCAACACCCCTGCAGCTGCTTTCAGAAGAAAGTAATCTGGTAATGCTTATTTAATTTAAGAAAATGTTTATGTTGGGGCGCCTGGGTAGCTCAGCTGATTGGGCCTCTGACTCTCTGTTTTGGCTGGGGTCCTGATCTCAGGCTCATGATATCTTGGTCATGATCTTGGGGTCGTGGGATTGAGCCCCACTTAGAGCTGTCTGGGGCTCTAGGCCTGGTGAGGTGTCTGCTTCTCTGCCTGTCCCTCTGCCCTTGCCCCTGCTCAGGCACGCTGTCTCTCTCTCTAAAAAAAAGTAAATGGATCTTAAAGAAAAGAAAGAAAATGCCTGTGCTTGGATTCACCTAAATATTAAATAGATAGAAGTGGGAGTTGTGGGATTTTTTGCTTTTCTTTCATACACTTTACTTCTTTGCATCATCATAATATTCATGAATAAGTTATTTACATAAAATGAATAAACAATGACAAGAAAAGTGACTAATTTAAATTCTGTTAATTATAAGTTAAATTAGACACCTTTCCTAATTAAGACTGGTCATGATGCAGCCCAGTAATTCTTCACTTTCTGTTATCACAGCCACATAGAGACAATAGTCAACATTGTGATTTTTTGCTTCAAGCTTTAAAGTTATGATCAGTATAGTATGTGGACAGTATTTTGGTATTAATGTATGACAATGATTCAATTATGGGATTTTATTACCAGGACTTGTAATTAGTAGCAAATATACCAAATTTTCTTTCATTCTTTTTTTTCCCCTCTGAAAATAAGCTTTAGAGATTATAAAAAAACCAACCAATTAATAGAGCTTGGTTCTTGATATACAATGCTTCGGATAATTGCCCACTCACCCTCCAAAAATCTCCCTCTTTTGATTTTCTTTACATTCTTTTGATTAAATTGAGAAGAAAACCTCAAATTGAGTATATTCATGGCTCATAGCCCTGATTGCTAATAGCAGCTTGTTAAATCTACTCAATAACTGGTTGCAGCTAAAACCCCAACCTCATGAACCCAAATTCCTGAATCAAAATTCCTATAAAGGATCACATGAAATTCAGAGCAAACATAAAATGTGTGCAAACAAAATAAACTCCTATTAGTTGTATTTAATTGAAATAGTTGCTGTTAAGGTAGAAAAAAAGGAAAAGAGAAAACTTACCCATGGCAGGTGCTTGTTTGTTGATTTGGAATATAGGTTGACTTTTAGTTAATTTTGTTTAGGGGTACCGCTAATTTTAATTTGAAATTGTTTTTAAGGAGACCTTTCAAATAATATACCATTAACTGCCTAAATCTTATTAAACAGGTTTAAGTTAAAATAATCCAGTTGGCACACAAAGTTATGTATCAAGAGAGCCTGAGTGATTCTGTCAGTTGAGTGCCCAACTCTTGAATTCAGTTTAGGTCATGATCTCAAGGCCATGGGATTGAGACCCTTATGGGGCTCCAAGCTGAATCAATGTGGAATCTGCTTGTCCCTCTCCCTCTGCTTCTCTCTCTCTTTTTCTCTCTCTCTCTCAAATAAATAAATAAATAAAATCTTTAAAAGATTAAAAAACGTTAAAAGCCCATATAATATCAATTCTCATAGTATTGTGCTTCATTTTTGTCAAATGAGCAGAAGACAATCAAGGCACATACAAAGTTGGAATAGTGTTTACAATGTTTCCTGGGGAAATTTATGGAGAAAAAAGCAGTAGCTACTGGATGGTTACCTCTTTACTCTTCATATTTGGGGGCAGTGCCCAGAGATTTAAAGAGTCCGTGCACGAGACTTCAGAAGAGGAACGGTAGATTTTCTTGCTAAAGGTCTCTAGGCTGCAACACTGGGGAAGCCCTGGCCCTTACCCTGGCATGGTCAGAGATTAAGGTCCAAGCTTTATGGTTACAGGATGGACCAGAGACTTTCAGGGATGACTCCCCACTTCAACATCTTACCAATATCGATCACCTCAACATTTAACTCTACTGGTTTCCATGGAGTTTTGCAAGAGAACACTCTTCTCTCTGCAAGGCCACTTTGCTGAGGATTATTGTGGAAAAGTGAATACTCCTGTCATGTGCTAATAGGGACTGTTAGATATGGACAAACCTTAGTTATAATAAGAAACTGATTTCAAGGCATGGAGGGTCTGCCACTATTGGAGTTCCCCAAAAAATTACCAATGAGCAAAATATATCCTTGATTCTTTGGTCTTTCCCTCACCCGTGCTACCCTTCGGTCTCTTTTCTCAGCCCTGATAGGCAGCCAATGCCTATATAGATATTTCTGTCTTTAACTCATTCCACAGGGCAGATGACATCCATTCAAAGCTCATTTCCATCCCAAAATAAGATTCCTATTCTTTATGTATAATTCTTTAAGAAATAGATATGTGCCAGGAACTCTGCCCAATACCAGGGAGACAAAGATAAGTAAGACATAGATGCTTTCTTTAAAGAGCTTATACATTTGGGGAGAAACATACACAGTTACAGAAAACCAGTTTTAGGCAATCTGATGAAGATATTAGAATAATTCACATTAGGGTATAAATCAGTCTCATACATCAATTATCCAGGATATTTATAGGTTGAGAAAGTCTGTTAAGTCAAATTAATGTTTGTCAGATAAAAAATAGATGTTAGAATTTTAGAGTGGATTTTTAGAGTGCAATGGAATTCCGTCACTTTTTCATAAACCATTTCCCAGTCATACTAATTTTAAGCCTCAGAGACCAATTATTCATGTGCCAAAAAAGTGAATGGGGAAGAAGTAAAGTGTCTTGATTTAAAGGCCAGAAAGTTAAACACATTAAAATATCTAGTCCATGGGCAGCTTTTTACTCTGATTACAGATGATAAAATTCTCAGTTCAAAGTAGTGTCTGTCTTCTTCAATAGAGATTCTTAGGTGGATTTTCATGCAGAAATTGCTTTAAGTAAACCTGTCCTAGATTCCAACCAGAAAAGGGTTATATGAATAATTATATTTATCTTTAGGATTCCCATTCTATATTCTTCCCTCTATCCAAACATTTAATCGATATAAGTAGAAAAGGATCCTCCCTCAACTCCCTAGTTAAATAGTACTCTTAAGGAAACTTGATGCTTATTTTGGGGTACTTTGAACAATCCTGCTAAATCCCAGTGACTTTAGTACTTTTTATCAGGTTAGGCAGGATTGGAACCCCCAGGAAATACCATTTATTCCTTCCCAATATTTCTGTCCATCTCTGGGGTCTCGCAAAGGAGTCAGCCACGTCCCTGCAGCACATTGCTTTGTCTTCTAGCTTCGCCCCCCTTTCACCAAGCCATTTCTCTTTCATTGAGGTTCTTCAGGAATACCTTCAGGCATTGCCAATGCCACACACTGGAGGAGCTCTCGCCATGCCAGCATGGTGCTGTTTTCTACAATAAAGTAGGAAGAATGCTCAGTAACTTCTAACCTGGACACATTTTGTCACATAGGACAAAAGATGAACATTTTTTGAAAGGGGATGGGGCTTTTTTGTCCCAGGGACCAATAAAGCAAGACCATGATTACAAAGGTAATTCAAAATAGAAATAATAATGCAGCTGGAATTGTGGCCTTTCTGCTGACCTTGAGTGTATTGAACGGGCTAGCATTATAAGCAGAATGCCTGATGCATCAAAACAAGTTTGAGCCTTTCCAATTCAAAAAGGTTTCTCTGACTTTCAAGTTGCATGTTCAAGGTGTAAATTTTTTTAAAGAAATAATGAAAACTTTGTTGAATCTCACAAGGTTAAATGATCTGAGTAAGGATACACAGGCAGTGTGTGCAAAAACTGGCTTAAATCCAACTCTTTCCTTTGGAGTTTGTACTCATTCCACATAGAGTAGTTAAAACATTAATTAGCTCTTGTGAACTGAGAGTTCATTATGGTAATCACAGTTATTATTAAATTCTAGTAAGTATAATTTTGGTCCAAAAATTTATGACAAAAGTTATTAAATTGCTCTTATTTTTATCTAAAATTATTAGGAGAAAACATTTAGTTTTATGGTTTTTAAATAGTGGATTTGATATAAAAGCATGCTTTATAACTGTTTTCTTTGCAAAGAGGTTCACCTTAGAAAACTGAATACAACATTACCAATGCCAGTGTATACAGTTTAATAAATGATTAATAATATGTTTAATAATGACTTTCAAAGTTCTTTTTGGTAGAAGAGAAGGGGTGAGTGATTTATTTAGTTTCTGTGGCTATAAATTAGCCCCTTCATGTATTCATTTGTTAAAATTCACTTTTAATTGCTTTAATTTCCTTTAAAAAAAAGCCAGTATGTTCTGTATGGAGGTTATAATGGACTTACTAATGAGATACTACTGTTTCTTGAATTCATTTTCTGATGGCAATGTGTTGATTCACTGGTTCATTGAATAATTCTCTGATTGCCCCAAATGTACCTAAAATTACATTTATGATGATCTCATAAAACTTTCATTTTCAATTATCTATAATAGCACTCAAGAGAAAATAAAGTATGGTTCTATTTTTTTAAAGTAGAAAATGGCAACATACAAAGACATATTTAATATCTATAAAAGATGTTATTAACTTCAGGGTTGTTGAATAATTTCCAGTGTTGGAATATGTTCCCTGGGGTGCCTGGGAGGCTCAGCTGGATAAGCATCTGACTCTTGATTTTGGCTCAGGTCATAGTCTCAGGATCATAAGATCTAGCTCCACAACAGGCTCTGTGCTCAGTGCAGAATCTGCTTGAGATTCTTTCCCTCTGCCTCTCTGCACCCCCACCGCCACTTGCACACGTGCTTTCTCTCTCTCTAGAATAAGTAAATCTTACAAAAAAAAAAGAACATGTTCCCTGAGAATGACAAAATGAAGTTTTTGTAGGTAGAAAATATTAACAATATCAAATAGAATAAATTATTATGTTATAATGATCTGATAGAAATAATTACCTAACAAATGTTTTCTTCAAATCATTCCATATCCAGGGATGTATTGATTACCACGGTTATGATACTTCTAAATATACCCTTACGTGTTGGAATGACTTGCCACAAACACAACCATCTTGTCTACCTAGGAGCTGCTGAAAGTTCATAGGTTGTAGCTTTCAGTTTCAATTAATTACACTGTTAGTCTCAGAAAAGAAACAAAGCTAATCCTCATTGATAAATTTTTCCTTCTTATTGCTAATACAGTATTTTGGTTTTTGATACAAGTATGAGTATAATATGTAATAACCACAATCAAAGTGAAATGAAATATTTTTTTTGGAAGTTAGTAAGATTAAATATCCATTTGAAATTGAAATAGAGGTATCTATAGCCTAAATAAACCTTAGTAAAAACTATATTTCTTAACTTATGTTTTTATTTGAATATATATTATTCCAATAACTTTTTTTATTATATTCTATTCTATACCCATACTGATTGCTAAAACTACAGGGTAAGTTTTTGTATGTTTACTTTTCAAGGAAAGTTTTTGAAAAGTATTTTATCATAACAGTATTTTCTACCCCTAATGAATCTTCTTAATTTCAAAGGTTTGAGGTTAAACCTAGAAGTCAATTATTATCTCTAAATTTTACTATTCACTTAAAGAGATTATTGTGATTTTCCTTTGCAGAAACTACCTTCTCCAAAATTAATCTTAGCATATGTAATTAAAATAAGGGGCTCTACTGATAAGTAATATTCAAAATATTAGAAGATGTTTTGATTCTTGAAATAGGTTTAAATGACTGTTTTGGTTGAAAAAAAATGATGGTAATTTGAAAAAATATGTACTTGAGTGATTTCACTATAGTAGACAATTTCTACAGAGACACAATAGCAAATAACATTATAACAGAGCATTCTAATCTCTAATCCCAAGGAACATATCTCTGCACTAAGAAAAAATATAGCATTTCTAATAACTCTTGATGAAATTACACTATTTTATGGTTATAAAATTTATCATCAAGAAGTTCTTATGTAAGGCTGAACTTCAAAATGAGATTATTTTCTTTCTTAGCAGAAATAGGAAACAATCAAATACCAAAAATGTAGAGTGCTTTATATTTTCAGTATGGTTAAGAAATTTTCAAATATTTGTGAGTCTTCCAGCTGTCATTCTGTTACTGTTTTTTAGTTTATTTACATTATGGCTTGAGAACATACTTTGTATGATTTCTATTCTTTTAATTTGTTAATATGTATTTTATCACCGAGAGTGTGGTTTATCTTGGTGAATGTCCCGTGATATTGATAAGAATGTATATTCTATTATAATTGCATGGAGTACTCAGTGAATAAGAATTAGGGTCTCAATGGAACTATAGTTGTTGGCAGAATTAAACCCCTATGATTCAGAATTTTACCTTAGTTTTAAGACTGAATTTACTGCTTCCTTATTGACTGTCAGTTGAGGGCCATTCCTGATTCTATAGGCTACCCACATTACTTGGCTCATGCTTCCTTTTTCCATCTTCAAAGCCAGTCATGAAGATTGGGTCTCTCCTGTAAGTATTTCCTCTTTTGAAATTTCAGTCCTCTTACTTTTCTACTTTCCTCTTCCACTTTTAAGGACCTATTCTCAGGGGAATTCTAGCAAACATTTAAAGAAGAGTTAATACCTATTCTTCTCAAACTGTTCCAGGAAATAGAAATGAAAACTTCCAAGTGCATTCTACAAAGCCAGCATTACCTTGATTCCCAAACCAGAAAGGGGCCACTAAAAAGAATTACAGACCAATATCCCTTATGAACATGGATGCAGTAATTCTCCACAAAGTACTAGCAAATCAAATCCAACAGTACACTAAAAGAATTATTTACCACAATCAAGTGGGATTTATTCCTGGGCTGCAAGGGTGGTTCTCAATATTCGTGAATCAATCAACATGACATGCCACATTAATAAAAGAAAGAATAAAACAATATGATCCTCTCAATTGATGCCTAAAAAGCATTTGACAAAGTATAGCATCCATTCTTGATAAAAACCCTCAACAAAGCAGGGATAGACAGAGAGACATACCTCAGCATCATAAAGGCCAAATATGAAAACCCCACAGCTAATATCCTCAATGGGGAAAAACTCAGACCTTTTCCTCTATGTATAGTCAGGAATAGGAGACAGGGATGTCTACTATCTCCATTGTTATTTAGCATAGTACTGGAATTCCTAGCTTCAGCAATCAGAGAACAAAAATAAAAAGCATCCAAATCAGCAAGGAAGAAGTCAAACTTTGACTAATCACAGATGCCATGATACTCTATGTAGAAAACTTGAAATACTCCAACAAAAAATTGCTGGAACTGATATACAAATTCTGTAAAGTTACAAGATACAAAATAAACATACAGGAATCTGCTCCATTTCTATGCACCAATAAGGAAGCAGCAGAAAGAGAAATCAAGGAATCAATCCCATTTACAATTTCATGAAAACCCATTAGATGCCTAGGAATAAACTTAATCAAAGAGGCAGAGGATCTGTACTCTGAAAACTACAGAACATTTATGAAAGAAATTGAATAAGACACAAAGAAATGGAAAAACATTCCATGTTTATGGATTGTAAGAACAATTATTGTTAAAATGTCTCTGCTACCCAAAGCAATCTACAGATTTAATGCAATCCCTATCAAAATGCCACCAGCATTTTTCACAGAGCTAGAACAAACAATCCTAAAATTTGTGGAACCACAAAGAAGAAACTTGAAAAAGAAGAGCAAAGCTGGTGGCATTACAATTCCAGACTTCTAATTATATTACCCAACTGTAGTGAGTGAGACAGTGTGGTACTGGCACAAAAATAGACAAGATAAATCAATGGAAAAGAACAGAAATTCTGGGACACCTGGGTGGCTGAGTGGTTGAGCATCTGCCTTTGGCCCAGGGCGTGATCCCAGTTCAGGGATCGAGTTCCGCATCAGGCTCCCTGTGAGGAGCCTGCTTCTCCCTTTGCCTGTGTCTCTGCCTCTCTGTGTGTGCCTCTCATGCATAAATAAATACAATCTTTAAAAAATAAAAAAGAACAGAAACTCCAGAAATAAACCCACAACCATGTGGTCAACTAATCTCTGACAAACCAGAAAAGAATATCCAAAGGAAAAAAGACAGTCTGTTGAACAAATAGTGTTCAGAAAACTGGACAGCAACATCCAAAACAATGAAACGGGACCACTTTTTCACACCATATACCTATATAATAAACTCAAGATGGATGAAAGATTTGAATGTGAGACAGGAAACCATCAAAATCCTAGAGGAGAAAAAGGGCGGCAACCTCAGCCATAGCTGCTTCTAACTAGAAATGTCTCCAAAGGCAAGGAAAACAAAAGCAAGATGAATTATTAGGACTTCATTAAGATAAAAAGCTTTTGTACAGCAAAGGAAACAATCAACAAAACTAAAAGGCAACCAATGGAATGGGAGAAGAGAAGATACTTGCAAATGACACATCTGATAAAGGGTTAGTACCCAAAATATGTAAAGAACTTATCAAACTCAACATCCAAAAAATAAATAACCCATTTAAGAAATGGGCAGAAAACATGAATAGACATTTTTTTCCAAAGAAGATATACAAATGGCTAAAAGACACATGGAAAGATGCTTAGCATCACTCATCATCAGGGAAATACAAGTCAAAACCACAATGAGATCATACTTGACACGTGTCAGAATGGTTAAAAATCAACAACAGAGGAAACAACAGATGTTGGCAATGGTGCAGAGAAAGGAGAGCCCTCTTACACTGCTGCTGGGAATGCAAGCTAGTATAGCCACTGCAGAAAACATTATGCAGGTTCCTCAAAAGTTAAAAGTAGAACTTTGATGACCCAGCAATTGCTGTTTTTTTTTTTTTACAATGAATATTTATTTTGATTCAGACCAGTATGAACACTAATAATTACAGTAATGGTTGGGCCAGATTAAGGGAACCCCAACTCCTTTGGTTCTTCCAAGAGGGGATAATTAGACCTGCAGTTTTCAATATTTGAAATCTAAGAATTTGACCTCAGCTTTTTTCTTAAGGACCCTTTTTCTTTGTTAAAATACTACTACTTTAAGTACATTATCAATAGCTAGAATTGCCCTTTTACCACCAGCTTGAGCAATTCCTAGGCATATAGTAGGTGCTCAATAAATGGGTGTGTCCAACAGATGTTTTCAGTGTAATGGATCCACTAGGTATTTACCCAAAGGATACAAATTACTGATTCGAAGGGATACATGCACCCTGATGTTTATAGCAGCATTATCAACAATAGCCAAAATATGGAAAGAGTGCAGATATCCATTGACAGATGAATGGATAAAGAAGAGGTGGTACATATATGCAATGGAATATTATTCAGCCATAAAAGGAATGAAATCTTAACATGCACAATGCCTTGGATTGACCTAGAGAGTATTATGCTAAGTGAAACGTCAGAAGAAGACAAATACCATATGATTTCACTCATATGTGGAATTTAGAGATGAACAAAGGGGAAGGAAAAAAAAAGGGAGGCAAACTGTAAGAGACTATTAACAATGGAGAAAAAATGAGGATTACCGAAGGGGAGGTGGGCAGGAAAATGAGTTAAATGGGTGATGAGTATGAAGTAGGACACTTGTGATGAGCACTGGGTGTTACATGTAAGTGATGAATCACTAAATTCTCATCCTAATACTGCACTATGTGTTAAGTAACTAGAATTTAAATAAAAACTTGAAAACAAAATAAAATTTGTCTTAGAGTACATTTGTTTCTTGCTGACTACTCTGTTTCCAATACTATTTATTGAATACTTGATCTTTACCCCACTAGTTTTGTACACTTATCATATTTAAGGACCTCAAGTCTATTCCATTTTGGACATTTTCATCTGTTCTTTTCATCTTGTTCATTTGTGTTCAAGCAGTTTGACATCATCTGAAGGGATCAGAAAGTTCTTAGAAATTCTTATTTTAACATTTTCCCCCTTTATAATATCAGAATTAGCTTGTCTGTTTCAAAACTAATCCTGTTAGTTTTTCTCAGAGAAAATATTTATATTTTGTGTTGCTGAATGTATCTATGGTCTCTATTTTCTTTGGGACTGTTTTAGCCAAGAGAATGAGGTGGGAGCGATGCTATTTTCTTTTTTATTAGACTTTCAAATTTTGTTTCACATTGATGTTTTACATGCTTTGTTTAAAGTATTCTTAGGGATTTTTTTTTTATCCTAGTAACTATAAATGCAAGTACCTTTCTAATCATGTCATCTAAATTGTTTCGATATGTATTTATTTTTCCCTCAGCCATATTTCTGATTTCCCTATTCATTCATCCATTTTTTCTGTTTTTTTTCCAGTTTCTTTTACTCCTCTGAGTGAAAAATTATGTTATGTAAAACGATAATAATTTCATTTTAAAGGTACATTTTTAAAAGTCAATTTTATGACGTGATTTTTCTCAAGTATACTTGTCTATTGGAGTAGAAGACCATATCATCTTTAAGTGGAAAAGTTTTATATATAAAGTATATGTATATATATATATAAAAGTTATATATATATACATACATGTAATATATAAAATATAAATATAAATGTGTGTATATATGTAAATACATATCATATACTATCCATAATATGTAGTTACAAATGGCTCCATAAATTTTGTATTTGGAAACCGGCTGATCTAGTTCAGCTTGATTATTTTACAGATGTGGAAATAGATTGAGAGAAATTAAGTGGATCTAGGAAATCTCCCATCCATTTAGGACTCTGAATTAGGGTGGCCGATTTGTCCAGGTCAGAATAGAACTGACACTGTACATTTCTACCTACTATTCCTTCCCTTCCTACACTTTACATCTCAATCAAATTCAACTGCTTGCTTGCCCTGGCCTCATACACTCGCTTGTGTTGTTCTCTCTGCACACGGTACCAATCTCACATGTCCACAAGTCCAGTCTCTACACATCATTTCTAAAACTCATATCATTTTTTAAATCATTCTCCCATAATCCTAAATCTCTGTAAAATACAACACCACTCTCATGAACCAAGTATCGCACTGCACCTTTCTCATGGCTCATGTCATTTCGTAACTTACATTCACTGCGCACATGCATTACATTCTCTTCTAGGCCATATGTTGTTTGTTGTACTCGGTCTTGTCACCCTCAAGTATTTAGCACAGAGCATTGAACATAATAGAAAACTAAAAATATTTCTTGAGTTAATGACTAATAACATCTACATTTATGAAGCCATATGTGCACATGTGTAATATATTTGTACTAGGATTTATGTGTAAGAATACAGATTTATACACACACCTACACACACACACACACACACACACACACACACACGCAAACTCTAATGTTGATGACTTTCCATATATTTAAATCACCAATGTAGATATTCTTATATAATGTATCCGATGAGAAAGGTATATTCAGTGTTTTGAAAGTCAATAAATTCTGACCCTAGCAGGTGAAATTGTTGATAACATGATGTATGTGAACCTAGTGCTTCTCCTAGGTCCATTTTTGTAAGGAGAAGCATCACATGTTTCAAGATCTGTAACTGATAATTGGACAATGTAAAATTTTATAAAATGAAACGAAAATGTTTATTTTTATTTTGTAAAAGATTTTATTTATTTATTCATGAGAGACACAGAGAAAGGCAGAGACACAAGCAGAGGGAGAAGCAGGCTCCCTGCAGGGAACCTAATGTGGACTCAATCCCAGGACCCCACGATCACTATCTGAGCCAAAGGCAGATAGATGCTCAACCACTGAGCCACCCAGGTGCGCTGAAGCAAAAATGTTTAAAAACCAGCAGATTTTAAATTTATGAGTCTATAGTTCAAACAGAGAAGCACCACGCACACAGAGGTAATATATCACATTGAAGAATCATAGAAATAATATTGGCATATTTTTTCAAGGCCTCTGTCATTGCTTAAAATAAGTTTAGCAGACTTGGTATAATAAAGAAAAAGAAAGCAAATTTTATTAATTATAAACACAGAATTCTATAATTAAGTGATAAATAGGATAGGAATGCAGTAAGTGTAGGACGATTTGAGAAGTGGTAGCAGTTACGATGAGCATTTGGGGTCTGTTTTGTCCCAAAGGGATAGATTGGAAAAACCTGAATACATTACCTGTCCAGGTAGGCAATAAATAAGATGAACCTCTTATACAAAATATCTTTTCTTTCAAGAAAGGTGGGTTTTTACCTGACTCATTTAAATTAATTTTCTTTACAGAGTTTACCATCCATTATTCTGACATGTACAGTGAAAGGGCCTCCCAAAAGCTGCTGCGTGCCCAGTAAGCACTCTTCTCACTATTCACAAAGTCAAAATTTAGAATACATCACCTACACCACCTACACCATTAAAAATGCCTTTCTTGAATGTCAGTCATTTGAAGAGTAGCCTCCAAGGAGACATTTCTCATCTAAAAAACCCTGAAAAACATTTTATTCTACTTATTCAGATACTTTTTTCTCCACGGGTATGTTTCATACTTGATACTTGAGAGTTCAGAGTTCATAGAAAAGCCAAACTTGCTGGCTTGCTTGCTTGCTTCTGGAATAGGGTTTACTTGTGTTTTACTTTTTAACTTAAGTGTTCGATGACGTTTAAGTGAGTTTCTATTTGGCGAAAGCTGGCAGTAGTAACTGTTAAAGCAGGCCATATGCATAATCTAAGAAACCCAACAGAACTGTGTACAGATATTCATCCAAAATCATGTAGCAAACTTCATCACTGCAATTTTTGCATTATTCCCAAACTGGAAACTACCCAAATGTTTGTCAAAACAGGAATGGGTAAATGTATTATAATACATTTCTACAATGGAAGGCTATACTGCGTACAGTGAGAATGAACAAACTTCATTGTACGTAACATACGGATGAATCTCGCAAACATGAATGCTGAGTGAAAGGAGCCAGAAACAAAAGACTGCACGTGGTACAATCCATCCTATAAATGGCAAGACAGGTAAAACTAACCCATGTTGTTAAAATATAGTTAAAGGTTGCCTTTGGGGAGAGGATAGTGACTTCAGGGGGCATTAGAGGGACTTCCGATCGCTGGCAATGTAGTCAGGCTTGCTATGAGTGTTTACCATGTGAGTAGACTCAGTTTCAGAAAAGCATTAAATTTATGGATTTATATGTGCCGTTCTGTATATGTATTTCAGTTCAATGAAATTTTTTTTAAGGTGCTGACAGTCGTTTGAGAAATCAAATTTGTGCATTTACTGCAAATTGCATAATTTACATGTCACAACACTTAGGAAGTGGATGTGCCTTTGTCAACAATGGAAATACAAAGGGAGCACGTTGTCTTGTATAAATCTAGAACAGAAAGTATAGTACCAACATACACTTATGGTATTCTCCAATTAAGGAGGAGTTTCAGGTAAATCTTTTGATTTTCTTCTTATTCCTATACTCTCTTAATGACCTCTTCAAGGTTTCTTCTGATAATTATTGCAATAGTTGAAGGTCCCTTGGGTTGAGGCTAGTGTGATTTTCCTTTATTTGTATTTTTGATTAAAAAAAAAGTTTTCGAGGTTTTAAAATGAAAAAAAAAAACCCAGCATATTTGGAGAAATTGTCTTTATACTTATTTATATGTAATAGTAATTTTAAACTCTAACTAGGTATTTCATAAACATCCTACCTAAGTGAACTTTAAAAGTGAGCCCATCCTGTTGATATAAAGATGAATTATGTAGTATTTACCAGGAAATAGAAGCTTGAATTTACATGACTTAAACCTTGGTTCTGTCGCATGTGTTTCTCTTCCCCTGTAGTTAAAAGGAAAATATCTACAGCTATAACCACTGAGGCAAAAGGATATCTAGACTTAAACCACATGCTTGGAATTATGGTACCAGCTTTATTGCACTTCAGCTCTTGATTCTATTAGACCTAGCAACCTTCTCATAAAGCTGAGCATCACAGAGTTTTCTTGTGCTTTCCATATATGAAAAGCTTATTCTGTTGTCATGATTAAGATAATGTATGAAAAATGACATCTCATCTTTACTGCTTACTAAATATTAGATATTATTATTATCCTCAGTAGAGGAAAGAACTAAGATAGATATTAAGGACTTAAATGCCTAGTGAATGAGTCATTATAAGTTGTTCAAAAAATGGTTTTAGGAACACAAAATGTGGCTAGTCAAGGAAATGTCTTCTGAACGATTTTAGAGTGATTTTTCTTTCATAAAAAAAAGGATTTTACCCATAAAAAAAAGGATTTTACCCACTGTCCAATTTTAGGAACATTGTATATATCACTCTCCTAAAAAAATCAAACCTTTTATTTGACAATGGTTTTAGATTTATTTTATTTTTAAAAGATTTTATTTATTTATTAATGAGAGACACAGAGAGAGAGGCAGAGACATAGGCAGAGGGAGAAGCAGGCTCCATGCAGGGAGCCCAACATAGGACTCGATCTCGGGACCCCAGGATCACGCCCTGGGCCGAAGGCAGGCGCTCAACCACTGAACCACCCAGGGATCCCTTTACATTTATTTTAAAAAGCTACAAAGCAGCTACGTATAGCAGGGCCACTTTCCCCTTTCACTAACATTTTACATTGCTCTGGTGCATTTGTCACAACTAATGAACTAATAAGTTAATATTAACTAAAATCTGTACATTACTCAGAGTTCCTTAGTTTTTCCTCAATGACATTTTTTTTTCTGTTCCAGAATCCCATCCAAAATACCACGTTACATTTACCCATCATATCTTTAGTTTTTCTTGACTGTTTCTCAGATTTCTTTTTATGACCTTGACAGTCTTGAGAGTATTGATTAGCATTTTGTAGACTATCCCTCAAACTGGGTTTGTCTGATTTTTTTTTTTTAAACTTGGTTACAGGGAGGATTTGTGTTTTAAGAAGATCACAGAGATGCAGTACCATTTTCATCACATCATCTCAAAAGTACGTATTATAAGTATGAATCCTCACTGTTGATGTTAACCATCATTATCTGGCTATGGCAATGTTTGTCAGGTTTCTGAGCTGTAAAGTTAACTTTCCCTGCTTTCCATACCACATTCTTTGGAAGGTCACTGTGTAGCCCACATTTAAGAAGTGGGAATTATGGGGGTTCTTGGAAGGCTCAGCATGCAACTCTTGCTTGGGGTTGTGGGTTTGAGCCACCTGTTGGGTGTAGAGATTTCTTAAAAATGAAATCTTTAAAAATGATTTCTAATAATTAGTTTCATAGCCTGATGAAAATTCTACATAAAATATGTCATATTCAAATTTTGTTTAGATTATCAAACTAAGAGATCTTTCTTGTGAGATGAAAATCGTGTTCACTTTGAAAAGGGTTGCCTACACTTACAACATAAATGTATTAGGCATATATTAATGGCTGCACTCGAAACCCTTGAAGGAACACATATTTTTATGACACATGTCAATTATTTCTCTTAGATAGACAAATATTTCAGCCACTTGTCCTATGATTACTAAAATCTTCCTGTTAATCACAGAAAATGTACTCTTCTGAGATTCTATGGCAAGGTCTTTGATATACACACTAGCAATAAGGCAAAGAGAAACAAGATGAAAATGGAATTTAGAAGTTTAGGACAACAGATCATTCACCCAAAGGAAATGTGCAAAGAACTTGTTTTGCTTTAATTATTTGAAAAAAAAAAATTGAAGGGTAGAAAGCTTACTTACTGCTAATTTATGGAACCTATTTGAAAAAAAAAATGTCTTTTTTGTAACTTGATTCTTTTTCCTATCATAGGAGAGGGGAGATAAGCAGCACTTATTTGTTTATTTATTCTAGTGTCTTATTCAAAGTGCTCCTTTATGCTCAATAGTTACAACATTTTAAGAGATAAATTAATGGATATCTAGTACTAGTTTTGAAGCTAAAGGAGTGTCATTTGAATTAAGATATCACTCAGTAAAAGGGTCCATCTTCTTTAATTTTATACTCAGAGAAATGAAAATAGAAATTCAAATGTGTAACCCTGTCTTCTGTAAAATGAAGATGAATTAGTCACGAGATGATTTCTCAAATCCATCCCTTTTTGAAATTTAATAAGTCTACAGAGAAACTCACCTTTAATGGCTATATAGTCTGTTAAGGCTTCTACAAAGCCATAATAAAGGTGGAAATTCTCAGAACAAATGAAGACAAAGCCAATTTATTACTTTTTGCTAGCCATAGGGACATGGACTTGTGTCACTGTCTCCTGCACAAAGTTGAGACATGTTTTAGGAATGTGAACTCACTGACTTCAGACTTTGAATTTAACTGATTGATTTGTTGATTCTCCTTGCTCTCTTGAGGCTGATAATTGAGAATCAGCAAAATCTCAAGAAGGCAGAACAAATTACTAATAATTTGTTATAATAAAATAGTGTTATGGTTGGAACAGGAGTGATTTTTCCTGTTACTTTGATTACCATCTTCCCTATGCTCTTTAGGCCTATTCTGAACTGTTTTAGAGTCTATGCCATATAACCTAGCACTCATTTATGACAGTCTCTCCTGATTTCTTGGCTGGTTTTCTAGTAGACTATATTTATAACATAAAAGTAGAACTCTACAAAACAAAAACAAAATTTGGCTGAAGGTGTTAGCATTGGATACTGACTTCATCTTAACAGGCACCTGAATTGACCCATTATGATGATCAATTATTATTTGGCAGGAGAGGTAAATATTCACTTGTTCATTCTAATCACATATATTCATTTATTTAGAAGGCATAAGAAGAATTCAAGAGACGCATACTGTAAATGAACAATACAACCAGAAATGAGCAAGGGTTGAAAGAAAGGCAATGATCACTATATGTTTAACATTCCATCTGTAAATGGGGAATTATTTCTGAGTTCTCATTGTATGTTGCTCATTGTGCAGGGTGAGGACCATTTTTGTGTTCAGCTTTGCTATGGGGGAAGAGGTGGAGTGGCTTGGGAAAGAGGGAAAGCATAGGTTTCTAGAGTACCTATGAAATCCTAAAAACAAATTTCCTGCTTTCACAAAAAATGAAAAACTAAACACAGCCCATATCATATATCAATTACATTTCTGTATCTTAAAATGATACTAGTAGATATCATCATACTCTCCTTGATAGAAATTTTAAGGACCTATTATAGCTTCGATAAGTTGTTTATAAAGGTTGCTTTGTTGCAGGTAGCTGTGGATGCTTAATAGGAGGCTTTTGGGGTATGGTGGTTGTTTCTATATCCAAATATCCAATGTTTGGCCCAAGGTTTTAGAGTAACATGAGCTTTTTATTTGGAAAAATGCTAAATGAACTCTCTCTAATCTACCGTTCATAGCTGCTCTAGCATTTCTCGATGTAAATGACAGCCTTCATCTTGCTCATGATAAGTCATGTCAAAGTACATATGATGAACTGACTTGCATGCATTCCAGTGATCTCTTTCCTGACTTAAATGGGAAATTAAGCTTAAGTTTCTATTTCCTTAGTTCCTTATCTCTCCCAAGTTTTATTGAAAAATCCTTTATTCTTGTTCTTTTCTATTTTATTTCACCTTCATATTCCTGAACTAGTGTCTCTGCTTTTTCACATTATGCTCAGAATGAGTATTTTAAAATTGTAGACTGATGAAATAGTGTATAGTCATCCTTCATATGTGTTTGAGTTTCAAGTAACAAATCATACTAAACAAAAATTACCATATCACTCCTTTTACCAAAGCCAGAGGAATCCAGATGGAATCAGTTTTTATATACCTTAAGGCCGAGACAGATTTCATGTTTGGTAAGCTTGGCACTAACAAGCAGTAAGTCTTTGCACACATCATTTCTCATATTTGGGATACTGATTTCTCAGATGTAAAAGAAGTTAGTGAGACTATGATTCTAATGTCTTCCAAAACTAATATTTCATGATTTAACTTTCCATTAAGAATGGAAAATAATATGAATTTGAACAGAGGCTTATAATTGTCTATAATGTTATAGACAATTTAGAAGATAAAAATTATCCACATTAACCCTACTGTAATGTAGCCGTGCACAGAAATATCAAGGATGAATCAGGGGCATATGGAGAATCATACACATGTTCTTATAATAAGGGCTGCATCAAATTTGTGCTTAATAAATATTATACTTCTTTTTTCTTCCACTTCTTTATGATCCATCCTGAGCATCTATTCTATAATTATTATTTTATTACTCAGTCTTTCATATATTTATTTTTAAATTTATTGAGTTTAAACAAATTTGTTTTTATTCAGATATTTTTCCTGAAACGATGAACAATAAAACTTGAATTAATTAATGTTTAAATAGAATGTATGGAGAAAGTATGCCTAGTTGTATTGCATGGAAATACATGGTTTATTCTCTCTGATTTCACCCCACATTTTCACCTTCCTTTACTCTTTACAATGATTTCTTTATCTTTGATGATCTCATTGAAAGGTATATATTTCTCTAAGCCATTATGAAACTTTTTGAGATATAAGGCATAGTGTAAATTAATAATTTATATTGTATTCTATCTTTTAAGATTTTTTACTTATTTATTCATAAGAGACACAGAGAGAGGCAGAGATATAGGCAGAGGGAGAAGCAGGCTCCCTGTAGGGAGCCTGATGTGGGACTCAATCCCAGGAACCCAGGATCATGACCTCACCTGAAGGCAGACACTCAACCACTGAGCCACCAGGCGTCCCTACTCTGTGGATTCTACAACTTAATTTGTATTTTTAGGTCTCCATCATTACCTCTTCCAAAAATAATTCCACTTGATTGCCATCATTAGGATCATTTCATTTGGTTAACCATCATCTTCATCCTGGAAGTAAATAAATGGTGTCTGGAGGACTTCTTAACTTGTTCATATGGTGTAACACCATAGGGTTATTCTTTTAGCAATTCTAATTTAATCAGGCCACTTTCATTCATAAATTTCTTATTACCAATGAAGTAAAGTCCAAAAGCTTTACTATGGCATAAGCATTTCTTAAAAATTTGTTTCTGTAGCTTTTAGTGAATTTATTTCCCTACCATAGCCTTCTGTCTTCCTTATATTTTACCTACAGAGATCAATCTGTAGCTTTCACAGGAGCTATGTTTTTTAATGCCTTCAGGTAATTTTGAAGTATGTAGGCATAGTAGCACCACATTGGAGATGGGAAAAGCAGCCTATGAAATCTCTCTCTTACTCAAAATTCAGCTTATATTACCTCATGCATAGCTTCCTTAGTTTCCCCGGGCAGAATTATTTCATTCCTTTGTATTCATGCAGCACATATGCATACCCTTCCTATGGCAGTCATCGCAGTGCATTTTATTTATGTGTTACTTTTTCTCACTAAACTGTAAACTCCAGGCTAAAAGCCTTTAGTAGGCATTCAATAATATCCAATGAAAGAATGAATTTAAAATGAATGAATTGATGAAGTAGGAAATAAATTCATTTTGCATCTCAAGGTCATAAGAACTTTCAATAGATTTGAAACACAGGAATAACATTTTTTAAATTTTTTGTCCTCATCATGGAAAATGGAGGAAACCTCAGAAACTACCAACACTATGAAAACACAAATCCCTGTTCAGGGTACGTGAAGAAAAATGGTTTCACTAGTATTATGTGTAAGCTAAAAGGTTTTATCTAATCTCAGCTGATTAGTGATGAAAGAGAATGGGAAAAGATGGAAAATGACATATTGTTTCTAGTTTACTGCAGTTTGGTGAACTTTTGTCAGAACACAGGCTCAAAAATGAATAAGAGGGCTGGTATTGATACATCTTAGTTAAAACGATCAATGTTATAAAAGATATTTACCATTGGTAGCTCATTGACTACACACACGCATGTATGTAATATACATATTTGTATGGGAAGAGATTTACACACATACATGTGAGGCTTTCAAGTTTCTTTGCAGGATCGATGGGTCTGTTAGTAATTCACCTTATTCTGTTACAGACAATTTAACATTTTTAACATTCAGCTGCTACGCTGTTAGAATAAGTCTAGTCCAATAAATAGTGCAGCTTTCTTCTCCTTCGCTTATTTGTTGTAGGTTTTATTGATCCTTCCTTTTTGGCCTAAATGAAAACAAAAGAAAATATTAAGAAACAAGTCAAAAAGAAGATGTAAAAGCCAAAAAGTCACATACTCACTAGCCTGGCGCATTACAATTCCAATAGAAAGTAGAGAGTGCGAGTCAGAGGAAAAATAATTAGCAAGAAAGTGAAGGTTTTGTTCCTCTGTTTCTGACACTAGAGAAGGCGGAATGGATAGAGAATAATTTGGACTTTCCAGGAAACAAGAGGAAATTACTTTCACGACCTACATGTACCTGAGAGCCTCACTTTTCAGACTCTGCAGGAAGGAAAGTCAGACAAAGAGGCAGCTGATTAGGTTTCCTACAGCTTCGTTATTTTGTATTGGCGGTGTTTTCCCAACTGCTGTGAGTGTGGGACTGTGGCACTGTTACGTGATGTACAGCACAAGTGCAAAGAAAACCTCCACTACTCAGGGCCTAATTTTAAGACTACAAAGATGTACTTTTTAAAACCCTAACGATGAACTGGTAAACATGGGGGTGACTATTAATTTCCAGGTTATTTGACAGCCTCAGAAATAGCTGAATAAATTAAAGGCCAGAAGCCGGACACCCCTTTTGGGTATACATTTCAAAGACGATGACCCATAAAAGGCAGAGTATTTACATCTTATTGTGCTGCTCCTTAGCCTTCATTATGGTGATATACCGCAGTGATAGCCTGCTCCAAATGCAAAAGAGATGACTGATGATGCTTTTAGCCCTCAAGAATGAAAAGTTAATCATGTCACAACAGTACTTCTATTTAAAATATGCCACAGACCTTTGACGATCACTCGGAATTTTTCTCAGGCAAAATATGCCATGTAACATTTTAGTAAATATGACTGGAAATATCATAAATGGCTATAACATAATTGGTAATAAAATTCTATGAAATACTACATATTCTCTGAATGTATTCTAGAACTCCTATTAATGTTAATGGGAATAACTAAGCTAGCACAAATGGGAACAAGATGTTTTAACATCTAACACTTCAGAAACTTAACAGTCATAAGCAAAATCAATAGGACTTGGGCCATATGTTATATGTGAATCCATCCTTGTAAATGGCTGTAATTTGGCATGAAAACAGATTTTTCTCTTGGTCTAGCTATCGGTTTCTTTCTGGCTGTGAGTCACAATATAGAAATAATAATATCAAAGACCTTATGCCATTATTCTCTAAGGAAAATACTATCGGACTACAAAATGCCATATATATATATATTATCTATTTGTCTCATAAAGTAACATTTAGTGACTTCAAATAGTGTCTGGAAATCTAGAAGCCATAATTTGTTTTTCTCCCTCATCACTGATTTGCTTTGAGATTCTGGATAAGATACAGAGTCTTTCTGAGTTTCAGCTTATGAAACTATAAAATTCATATAAAGCAGGCATCAGGCTGGGTATTAACCTGATGAGGAAATAAATTTAAAATACAGTTAGTTTTCCCAAATGGGATTTTCCAAAATGAACACTACTAGAAATGTTTCTATTATCCAGATATGGAGAGAACATTTGAGGTAAAGATTGCCTTCCAGTTCTTGCAATCACCAGATGGTTTGGGGCTTCCTCTTCTCTACTATTGCTCTGGGATACTGAAACCTCTTTTCACCCTTTCTCCTGTCTAGTACTACTCTTTATCTCTAGTAGCTTGATAACATTTTATCAGACTAACCTATTCATCATGTACACATTAATGGCTACTTATTATATTACCTCAAGTGTTAGAAATGGATCTTTGCGCTGTAGATTTGACAATGAACAACAACAATCCCTGCCCTCAGTAAGGTGACATTCTAATGGATGATCAGGGGAAATAAATGAGACCAATAGATTGCTTAGTATATTAGAAGAATCATATTAGGGATAAGATGAGACAATGAAGGAGACTAGATATGCCAATGAGATGTGCTGCAGTTTTTAGCACAGTTGCCAAAGAGGTTTTCCTGATGTTTGAGTAGACTCTAAGAAGGAAATATGACAATATCTGGAAAAGAGAATTCTAGGCAGAGGTTGGAGCAAAGGCAATTCCTTGTTTGGGAGAGTACCTGGCATGCTTGCAGGACAGCAAGGGGGCCAGTGAGGTTTTGCAGAATGAGGGAGGGGCTGGTAGTCAGAGACATGGCCATGTAAGTGGCTAGTAAGAGGGCTTTGGCATTTACTCTGAGTTTGGAGGGAGCCACGGGAAGGTTTTGAGTTGAGAATGATATGGGATGAATTATATTTCAAGATAATCACTCTGCCTATTGTTTGAGAACAGATACTAAAAGGACATATTTGAAAGTAGGAAGACCAGTTTGAAGAATATTGCAATAACCCATAAGAGAGTTGATGGTGGCTTTGTTCAGGGTGATATCAGTAAAGATAATGAGAAATGGTCAGATTCTGGATATGTTTGTATGTAAAGCCAAGAAAGTTTGCTTTTAGATTGAAGTTTTGGTGTCAGACAATGTTTCCAAGGTTTTTGTCCTGAGCACCCAGAAGAATGAAGTTGACATTAACTGAGATATAAAAACCTATAGTAATAGAGGAAGCCAAGAGATTAATTTTTAGATATACTGGGTTTGCAATATATGTTACCGTCATAATGAAATGGTGAATAGAGAGTCCTATATTCTAATCTGGAGTTAATGGGAGGTCCAGTCTAGAGATACAGATTTGGCAATTATAAGTAGATAGATGTTATTTAAAGTCAAGGAGGGATCCCTGGGTGGCGCAGTGGTTTGGCGCCTGCCTTTGGCCCAGGGCGTGATCCTGGAGACCCGGGATCGAATCCCACATCAGGCTCCCGGTGCATGGAGCCTGCTTCTCCCTCTGCCTGTGTCTCTGCCTCTCTCTCTCTCTCTCTCTCTCTCTCTCTGTGACTATCATAAATAAATAAAAAAATTAAAAAAAAAATAAAGTCAAGGAAAAAAATCAGAGAGGGAGATAAACCTTGAAAGACTCTTTCTTAACTCTAGGAAACAAACTGAGGGTTGCTGAGGGGAAGGTAGGTGGGAGTATGGGATAACTGGGTGATGGGCATTAAGGAGGGTATGTGATGTGATGAGTGCTGGCATTATATACAACTGATAAATTATTGAAAACTACAACTGAAACTAATGACGTTGACTAATCGAATTTAGAATTTTATTTTATTTTTTTATTTTAATTTATTTATGATAGTCACACAGAGAGAGAGAGAGGCAGAGACACAGGCAGAGGGAGAAGCAGGCTCCATGCACCGGGAGCCCGACGTGGGACTCGATCCCGGGTCTCCAGGATTGCGCCCTGGGCCAAAGGCAAGCGCCAAACCGCTGCGCCACCCAGGGATCCCCAACTAATCAAATTTAAATAAAAAAAATAAAGTCAATAAAATTAAAAAAAAAAAAAAAGAAAAACAGAAAGTCAAAGAACTGGACAGATCACCAAAGGAGTAGGTGTAGATAGAAAATAAAGTAGGACCAAGGATTATGTCCTGAAGCACTTCAAAAGAATGAGACCAGGCAGAAAATGAGAAGCCAGCTAAGGAGTCTGAGAAATATTAGCCAACGAGACAGAGGGAAATGAACAAGAGTTTCTAGAAACCAAGAGAAGAAAGTATTTCAAGGAGGAAGGAGTGACCCATTATGTCAGAAGATGCTGGCAGGCCAAGCAGGACATTGAGGACTGACCTTTGGTCTTTGTTGCAGTTAGCACTGTCTGGGACAATAACAGTTTGGGAGTAATGGTGGGGAAGAAAGCCTGATTCAAGTGGACTCAAAAGAAATGGAGAGAAATTGGGAACAATGAGTACAGACAACTCTTCTGAGAAGTCTTTTTTTTTTTTTAAGATTTTATTTATTCATTCATGAGAGACAGAGACACAGGCAGAAGGAGAAGCAGGCTCCACGCAGGGAGCCCGATGTGGAACTTGATTCCGGACTCTGGGACACATTTTGAGCTGAAGGTAGATGCTTGACCACTGACCCACCCAGGCATCTCGAAGTCTTTGTTCTGTAAAGAGGAGCAGAAAAATGGGGGCATAGCTATAAGGATATGTGGAGTCATGAGAAAGTTCTTTAAATGAAGAGTTAATAGAATATTTTTAGGTGCTTGAGTAATTACTATTGCTTCATTTTTTTTTCCCCAGTGAGGTAGGAAGCAAAGTTATCCTCTTATGTAAATATGGGGGAGACATATTTAAGGAGTGGAGAGTTAGAAGGGAGATAGACTAGGACACTGTAAGAATCATCTAGAATGATGTTGACTATAATAAACACTAAAGCCAGTTATGACAGTATGTAAGTGACCATCACTTCTAGATCTCCATGGGTTTTTCATTTCTTTTCTCTTTTCTTTTTCCTTCTTTTTCTGCCATTGCAGAATACTTAGGACGTCTTACTAGATCATTTCAGGCTAGCTTGATAAATATAAAGGATATTTCAAATCACAACCATATCTAAGTAATATTCCAAGTCACTATATATTCCAACAGACTCTAAGTCTTAAAACTCTATTACTATTTCTGATGACTATTTTCCTCTCGTCGTTTGTGTTGCTGAATAACACGTACTCGCTTTATTTGACTCTTTTGGCAGCACTCCTGCTGCCTTTGTCTCAGCCCAGGCCCATGACATCTGCTCCGAGTTGTACATTTTATATTCTGGTTTTAGGTGATTCTTTTCTCTATATGCTCATTACCCGAACCTTACTTCGTGCGCTCATTATCTTTCACGTGGACTATTGTAGTTTCCTTCTGACAAGGCTCACTGGTTCTCATTTTCACATCCTTAAGTTCAATCCACATGCCATTTTTATTTATTTATTTATTTATTTATTATTTATTTATTTATTTATTTATTTATTTATTTATTCACATGCTGTTTTTAAAACAGAACTGATCATGCTTTCTTATGCCTTAAATACATGCAACAGACTGTGTTGTCATTATGATCAATTTTAAAATTTTATAATCTTGGCTAACCTTCCTGGTCTCTTTTTACATACTTCCTTCCTGCATGTCATACTCATCACAAACCATTTGTTATTTTCCAAAAGCTCTTTTAGCCTTCCATCCATGCATATATGGATCTGTATGCCCTTTCACCTTAGAGAACAGTCCAGTAGAGCTAACTTGAGTATCTATTCCTGGATGAACTCTCCTTTAATATTTTTATACGCAGCTAACCAGTTCCTTCATTTGTTTTCCTCTCCTCACCAGGATATTAAGTCTTATGAAGGCAGTATTTAGGTTTACTGCTATATCTCTCATGTGTAGAACTGTTCTTGGCTTAATGTAAATGTATAATTCTCTTGGATGAGTACAGAATGCTTTAATACACAGAACCAGGAATACAGCAAATACTTAAAAGTGACTATTGAATGCTTCTCACTAATTTACTTCTAATTGTTTTGCTAACTTTAGATGTCTCATTATAATTTCTCATGTGGATCCTCTACAAAGACTTTAGTTATGGCACGATGACTCATATAGCCTTGAGGATAACAATACCTTGTTCATTGATATACAATCATTTTAATCTCAGAACCTACATGTAGAGTTGGCCATCCTTATATGATCTTGTCTAATAGACCCTCACTTAATTTTTTGGCTTGATTTAAAATTTACCTGTAAATAGGGACACCTGGGTGACTCAGCGGTTGAGCATCTGCCTTTGGCTCAGGGCATGATCCCAGGATCTGGGATCGAGTCCCACATCAGGCTCCCTGCATGGAGCCTGCTTCTCCCTCTGCCTATGTCTCTGCTTCTCTCTCTCAGTGTTTCTCATGAATAAATAAGTAAAATCTTAAAAAAAATAAAATTTACCTGTAAATAAAGTAGCTACATTTTATAAAAGAAAACACAATTTATAAATAGGTAGATGAGTTATAAACAGCCAAAATAGACTATAATAATACAAAATCTCCTATCCCATCCTTTCTACTCCACCTGCATTTCTTTGGGACTGCACTGCATCAAACATAAAAACAAAACACAACAAAAATAACAAAATATTGATTATCCCATTTCCTGGAAGGCATACACAAAGAAGTAATGGACACTAACTTCTCATACCTATAGTCATACCCAAGATTCTAGGGCATGGCCACCTAGTAAGCTCCACTTTTTCTCTCTCAGCATGGCCATAGACAGCAACACATGTGGTTAAAAGTTAAACACCTTTTGATGAGTGCACAAAGTTTAATTGAATAGAGTTTTGGCTTATCTCAATTCAGTTCTCTTCTAGTGATTTATTTCAATTAGGAAGCAATAAAATTACCTACTAATAAAGTATTATTCTTACAATGAGAGGGACCAGAAATGTATTTGTAGGAATAGTTTCTTTTATGAACCTCAGAATCATGAGAGCCACCATTTGCTGTTCCTATGGACGCTCTTCCCAAAGCTTATGGCTTTGTCAAGATGGAATTATTAAGCAAAAAGGAATTAGAAAAAGATTTGGAAAGCTCTCTGTTGAACTAACCATTTTGTAAAAAATAAGAATGTGTTCAGAGTATGGCCAGGTGACCATTTGACAAGGATGTAAGTATGGATATGAACCAAGGACCTAATCAGCCATCGTCAGGCACTATCCTTTAAGACAAGGGGAAAATGACTCCCTCAAGGTGACTGAGCCATCATCAGGGCTGCTACTCCCACTATAGGCCAGAGTGCAATCGTCAGGGCAGAGTGGTTTCAAAGGATGGAGTTACCACTCTGGTTTAGGTAGGCCAGGATGCACCTGCTTGTTGCCATTGATTGAGTTTCTGCAGCAAGTGGTAGTGTGAGTCATGCCCAGGGGAGCTAGGGGGCGAGGCAACCTGGAGCCGAGGGGCCATGACCCAAGCCCATGGGAGCTGCAGGTAAACCTCCTTAGTTTGAAAGACCTTGAATATGCAACTCTAGTTTGGGAGACCCATGGAGTTAAGGCCACCAATGCTGGTGAGTCCAGAGGCGGAGCATTGAGCCAAAAAGGAGTATTCTTGAATTTTAAGACTTAATGTTGCTTGCCCTATTAGGTTTTGGACTTACATGGGACCCATTATCCCTTTATTCTTTTCTATTTATCTCTTTTGGAACAGGAATGTCTATCCTCTGCCTGTCTGACTGTTGTATTTAGGAAGCATATAATGTATCTGATTTCATAGGCACACAGCTAGAGAGAAATTCTGCCTCAAGATGAATCACCTGTGGTATTCTTTAATAGCAGCCCAAACTAAGAAAATGATGATCCCTAAAGTCTCTCAGTTCTGACTTCCTAATTCAGCTACTTCTCAATAATTTCTTAGTCGCTATGCTCATTCCAAGGCATTGGCATCTCACACTGGATTTACTGAAAAATAGCCTTTAAACTGGCCTCTTTACACTCTTGCCCTCTCTTCAGTTTTTTTCCACAGGTTGTAGCATCCTTTAAAATATAACTTAGACTGGGGCACCTGGGTGGCTCAATCGGTTGAGTGGCCGACTCTTGATCTCAGCTCTGGTGTTAATCTCATGGTTGTGAGTTCAAGCTCCATGCTGGGCTCTGAATTGGGCATGGGACATACTTAAAAAAAATTTACACACACACACACATACAACATATGTATATGATACTTCCCATCCCTTAAAATCTTTCAATGTTTCCCTCTTACAATGAGGATAAAATCTTAACATGGTGTTCACACTTTTATCTAACCTGACTCTAACATACTGCCCCAGCCTTGTTTGGCACCATTGTTGAGTTCGTCAGCCACAGAGCCCTTGTTTTAGTTGATTAAAGCATCATGTTCCTTTCCCACTCAGAACCCTATGTGTGTGGCTTCCTAAGTATACAACAATCTTCCCCTCCCCTTTTCTGGCCCCACCCCCACCCCATTTGGGTAACAGAAAATAGAGGTTTCAAATACTAATTCAGTGCTCATTTTCAGGAAAAATATCAGAAAGATGCCACTCTTTTTTTCTTAAATAGAATTTAACAGTATCTGGGATCCCTGGGTGGCGCAGCGGTTTGGCGCCTGCCTTTGGCCCAGGGCGCGATCCTGGAGACCCGGGATTGAATCCCACATCAGGCTCCCAGTGCATGGAGCCTGCTTCTCCCTCTGTCTGTGTCTCTGCCTCTCTCTCTCTCTCTGTGACTATCATAAAAAATAAAAAAATAAAAAAAAAAGAATTTAACAGTATCATGTTTTTATTTTATATATGCATTATAATTATTTTTTTAAAGATTTATTTATTCATGATAGACACAGAGAGAGAGAGAGAGAGAGAGGCAGAGACACAGGCAGAGGGAGAAGTAGGTTCCATGCCGGGAGCCCGATGTGGGACTCGATCCCGGGACTCTAGGATCAGGCCTTGGGCCAAAGACAGGCGCTAAACCACTGAGCCACCCAGGGATCCCCACATTATAATTATTTATATGTGTGATTAATTATTGAATTTTTTTCTGTACTTAAGCATGCATTCCACACACACTGGACCTATATTTGTTTGTAAGGTTTGAATTTGAGTTCGAAACCAAACTTAGGAATACCTGGGTGGCTCAGTCAGTTAAGCATCTCCTTTTAGCTCAGGTCATGATCCCGGGGTCCTGGGATCGAGCCCTGCATGGGGATCACTGCTCAGTGGGGAGGTCTTCTTCTCTCTCTGTCTCCCTTTGCCCCTCCTCCTGCTCATGTTCACTCTCTCTCTCAAATAAATATAGTAAGATAAAAACAAATTTAGCAGAGTGCAGCATGTATTCATAGAGTGAGTGAATGAATGAATGGATATATCTCAGGTACTCTGTTGAGTATTACATCTTTTCCCTATCATTTAAGCCATTATTTCAATTTTCTCTTAGGTAGTAGAATTTAGTCATGTTTATAATTGGTATTATTAAATGGTAAAGACTGGACGGTAAGCGATAAATCAACATTCTTTGCTAGTAGGTGAATGAATACTCATGAATGTTAAGAGTGAATTCCTAGTCCATGGGCTATTCTCATCTTAAAAATGCAGTTGTTATTTACTGATTATACTGAATTCTCCCCCCATCCCCCACCTCCCCCTCCCATCTTCATGTCATACAATTTCACTGTTGGTGGTATTGATCTGCTTCTTAACGTCTTGGCTGTACGGTTAAGAATATGCTTTAAGCAGTACTACTGCCCAGATGAAACCTTTTAAAAACACTGGTGGAAATATGAGCAAATTTTAGATCACACCCTTAGAAACACATCCTCTTCAGCTACACGACTGTGTTAGGGGTATTTCTTCCATCCTTCCCTTCTGTACGGACTGCTTGACTCCTGCTGTTTTTCTGATATTCCATTTCTCTTTTTTTAATGTATTCTAGTAGTTACACAGCAAACTCCACTTTGGATAACAGAAATGGAATAGAAACACAGTTTATTTCACTCATCTCTGTTTCTTTCTCTTGCCTCCACACCATTGAAAAGTCCCCTGCGGCTCTTCTCTCCTCCTGCAGATCAATACTTCTTGTCTTAGTTTAATGAACACTCCTACATTGATCTCTCTCAGGTGCTGTGTTACTTTATGACAAGTTTCTTGGTTACAACTGGCTTTTAGCTAAGTCAATGGAGCACCCTGCCATTCCCCACGCAAAGCAGATTGCTGCAATAGGAGCTTTATTCATCACAGGTTAATGTGTGATTTTCCCCCCTCCCTTCAGAAGGGAACAAATAGAATTTTTCTTTTTCATTTAATTCTTTAACTTACCATTCTCTAACTGCATCTTTTGGTTTCATTCCTGGAAGAATTGTAAAAACAGTTAAGAATAGTATGAGAAAACGACCCACAGAGGCTGTGAATATTTAAAGTCTGAAACACTTTTCTGAAAACGAAAACTTACAATAGCCCTGTTGGTTATTTTTATTTGCTTTCTATCGTGTTACCATAGTAGCAAGTCATTTAATAATTCCTGTACCCAGGAAGACAAACCAGAGGTACCCGTACCTGACATGTAATTCCTTTCCAGAGCCAGAGCTGCCATCTGAGTTGTCCTGTGCTGATGGCAAGAGAGAAATGAAGAGCATGAGTGAAAGCCCGGTAACCCCGTGAATGGGGACTCCTGATCTCCATGTGGAAAAAAAGCTTTAATGAGTTCTCATGCTCTTGTGGCTTTTCTTTCTGTTGTTACAGTGTGTGTGGTTGATTAGCAAAGTAACTGCCTACTCCTGGGGCATAACCACATCAATTTCATCTTCTGCCTCATTTACACGGTCACTTCTTGCTTGGTTTCCCTCCCAATTACCTCGTGATCCCAAGTAAACATCGTGCCCTTGTTGTTTGTTTAAGCCAACTGCTAGCTCAGTGGTCTTTGGTTTGTTTGTTTTAAAACTGGTTTCGTAGAAGTGAATAACTTTTTCTTTTTTTTAACATTTATTTATTTCCAAAAAATGAACACCACACCCCCATAGTCTGGGATACCACCGAAGTATGACATACTCATACATAAGTTCTGGAATCTCTGGATTTGCAGCAAAAATAAGGATCGATTTTAGGTTTCCGTTAAATACTGATCAGTAAGTACCAGAGAGTCACAGAGCTCAATGTCAAAACTGACTTTTCATTTTCTTTCTTCTTTTCTTTTTTCTTCCTTTTTTTAGTAAATCTTTTGTATTTTCAGAAAATATTCAGCATCCTACCATTTCTCACACCTCCCTCCCTTACTCTACATCTTGAATAGTCACCAAGATTCTCAATCTGACTCAACCCTTGCCCTTGAAAAGACTAATTTCTGTACATCTGCCAGATGATCTTTTAAAACAGAAGTTAAATCATATCACTTCTTTCCTCAGAACAATCTATTGAATCCTCATGTCATTCACAGTAAAAGTCAGCATCTACGTAAAGGCCAGTAGTTTCATTCATGGCCTACACTGTTTGCTTTATTCTGTATGGGCTATTGTAACAACATACCACAGACAGGGCGGCTTATAAACAACCAAAATTTATTTCTCAAGGTTCTGGAGACTAGAAATATAAGCTCATGGTGCCAGTATGGTCTGGTGAGGGATCTCTTCCAGGTTGCACACTGTTGACTTCTCACTGAAACCTCACATGATGGAAGAGCTGAGGGGTCTCTAGGGTCTCTTTTATAAGAGCACTAATCTCAGTCATGAGGGCTCCACCTTCACAGCCTGATCACTTCCCAAAGGCTCCCTACTGACAGACACCATCACTTGGGCATCACGTTTTCAACAGGTAAATTTGGGTGACACAAACCATAGCACTGTTCTTATCTTTTTGAGCTGACCTCATCTTATCCGATCTTCAACAATTCTACCCGCATACACTCCCCTTGCTCTTCAAATACAGTCAATGCAATTTCACCTCAAGATTTGCACTTTCTGTTTCTTCTGGTTGAAATGCTTTTCCATATGCTATCGACATGGCTCAATTCTTCTTTTCTAGTAAGTCATTATTCAAAGGTCAGCTTATCACTAAGGCCTTCCCTGGTGAACCTATTCTAAGTTGTGACCATTTGTGGCTCCATTTTATCTCTTCCTATCCTATTTATTTGGTTTATTTTTTGTTTCCTAAATTGGAATGTAAGCTCCTTAACATCAGAGCTTTTGTCTATTGTGTTTATTCTCTATACCCCATACTCAGAAAACTGTCTTACAGATGATACTTAATAAATTCTGAAAAATGAATGAAATGCCACTATTAAATGGAAAATCACTGTGTACATCACAGAGACAAATCCTAACTCTACCTATTGCTGGGCAAAGGAAGCATAGTCAAGGCTCCTAAGAGCTCTCCCAAGAGGATAGTTTCCATATATTAACGTTTGTGAGTTTGAGGGCATAAATTCTGTGTTGAAATTTGGGAGAAAGAAGAGTACATATGAAAGGGCACTACAATTCAATTGCTGGTATTAACTCTTAGTTCAGTTCTCTAGTCACTTTTTTCATCAGTTCTAGAAGTTATTGTTACTGCACATTTTTCTCTGCAGTGGACATGTATCTTTATTAAACTACTGTAAAGGGAATGCTAAATGTTGAAATTAAGTTGAATATATAATTTCTACAGACGGTGAGTAGAGGAGGTGCAAAGACATACTTGCTATGAAAATACACAAAAATATCTTTCTTAATTTTACCTTAACCTCCAACTAAAGAAAGACATTGAGCTTCTGGTTATATATTTACTCCTCATTTTCCCTTTCATTGATCTGATATTACCAAGTAAAGTGACTTACTGGGAGATCTGGGGAATGTCTGCTGAAACATTTCTTTATATCTCCTGTCTGTTTGCAATGAACTTTACAGTAGCCTAAAGAGAGAGAGAGAAGGAGAGAGAGGGAGAATGAATATCAATCTGAAACCATTTAGATAATAGAGGATGTGCTTCTATGCAGTTCTACCACATATAAGCTTTGGTGACTCTGGGAAGCTACTATATAATGTTCCCAAGCCTCATTTTTCTCTTTTGGAGATGGGCATAATAATACTTACCATACAGGCCTGGCAAAGGATAAATGTACGTGAGAAATGTAATTGTAAATATGAAAACCCTTGACATACAGCCTTACTTAAAAAGCCTTAAATGTTTTAGAATTCCGATTTGTCCTCATTCATTTATTCAAGCACATATTGAGTATTAACTGTGTCTGTTGTAGGCATTTGAGATGCAAAGATGACTTAGCCATAGTCCTGGATGTCTATTTTACCGTGTATCTTTCAGATTTAGTTCTTATTCTGCACATGTCTGAAATCCCACTCCCTGACACGTCTGGCGTTTTTTTCTTTTTTTCCTTTGGAAGGGGGTATGTTGCAATTGATCACCATAGTGCAATCATATATTCAGATTCAACACATAAGTCACTTTAGAAAATAGCCAATTTCTGTAAAGTAACTGATTATTTAAAAAATTTTTTTGTATGCTCAAAAATGTCTTTGCTTCTTTCTTAGCTGAATTGAAATATATCTTCTTATAATTTAGTTTCCTCCTCCACTGCTCATAAATGATTATACACATACTGGAGATATTTTCTCCCTGACAATTCATTATACTGAATGGCACATGCAATATCCCATCTGTCTTTCCAAAGGCACATCAATATTGGCCTACTTTGATTGAACTATCTAGACCAGCAATTCATTAACCTGTAACACACTAGGCCTGTTGGTTTATTATTGCTCCCTTAATGCTTCTCTGTTATTCAGAGATAACATGAAGTTTCTAGTTCTCTACTTGAACATCGAGCTTTATAAAATACAATTATTTTCTCTCTTATTTAAGTGCTAGACCATGGCTTCTAGATACAAGGCTATAAGTAAGAAAATCTGCCAGTCATTATATGATGCTGAATAAACATGAACCTTCTCACAGACTTTTCCTTTACATCTTAATGCGTTTTCCTTGTCTTCCTCTACATTTTTAATTACTTTCCTTCTGTCTATCTCTCATATTTAATTATGTTGCAGACCGAAATGGAAATTAAGAGATTATTTTCTTCCTCATCATCTTGGTAATAAATAACCCTTTTATTTTTGGTGGTTGAAAGTGACAGTGAAATAAATCATTAGGTGTTACTTGGTACTGGAGATAGACTTGTGAATTGTAACATAACCTGATATTTCTAAATATAGTTGGGTACCAGTTTATTCTTATATCATTATTCTTATTGTTTCCCTCTCTGTTATATCAAGATTATTTCTGATGTAAATACCAGTAGACAATAATTCTGTTGTTCCTTGAGAGAGTTCCTTGAGTTCCTTGATATTTTAATGGACAGGAGAAAAAATAAGCAGACAGCCATTATGTCAAGTGATGAATTTGATTTCTTCATTCAAGCTATGGAAACATCTTTAAGTAGGATATGTCGAGTTGAACTACCTGTGAGATATTCAAGACAAGAGGGAAATGTATGAGTTCAGGAGAAGAGATTTAATATAGAGATGTAGATTTGAATTGAGTAATATGTTGGCTGCAGGTGAACCTGTGAGGCTGGTTTGTCATTCAAGAAATATATGTCTAGAAAGCAGAGATACAGTCTAAGATAGACTATAGGGAACAAAATGAAATTTAAAGGAATATGTATAGAGAAAATGTAAAAAGTCTGAGAAAGAATAATCAAATAGGGGAAGAGACACACGGTCTTAAAAGTCAAAAGGAGGGTTTCAGAAAGCTACTGGTCAATGATATTAAATATTTTATAAAGGTCAAGTTACAAAATCAAAGGAGTTCTGCTTGATTGACTAAGACAATTATTTGCCATTAGAAAGGCAGATATGATATTTAAAAAGCAATAGGATATTAGCTTCATAAAAATTTCCCCTTTATGCAGAAGGAAAATAAAAATGACTCCTTTAACTTTATTATAATTATATTATTCATAAGAGTACTTATTTATATTCTGAAAATCATATTGACCTAGAGTGAAGTAAAGATACTTATTGAGAAAAAAAAATAAGGCAATTCATTGCAAATAGAAATAACACAGAGTTAAATTTTAATTGGTAACTCCTTTGAAAATAAGAATTATTTTAACTAAACCTATTTGGATAAGAGGGTAGGGATAGTTCCAGTCACCTAAGGGATGAATTGTTGGTAGTAGAAAATGGAAAAGAAGTTGTGGCAACATGATTTTGTGTATCAGGCTCTGGTCTTACATGGGAAGTGAAAGGCCCTATGAGCCTTGGCTGTATGTGATCCCTAATTCTCGAGTGAGAGGTGACCTGTAGAGTGTTACCATCTCTGCTGGCTTTGGCAGAGTTTTACATGAAGAACTTTGCCTCCTTTCTTGATATAAATTGGGGAAAATCATTAACATTTTAGAATACATATCTCTTTATCTTCTACATTATATTTCTTGCTTCTGATCTCCATTTCTAAATGCAAGTTTTAAGCAAGGGTGACATTAAGATAATAATGTCATTTTATTGATGACATTAAGATAATAAAATCAGAGGAGAGTTGTCTGGTCTCTTAATTTAGAAGAAATCCTTGAGAAAATCCCAAAGATCTTGAACTGATAAAATGGATCTATAACCGGGGCATATGAATAGAGTTCAGGATCTTGTTCTTTCCATTTTATCTGTGCAGATGTTCAAGTAAGAAAAAAATGTCATTTTTAATCAATCCTGTGAAATCTCGGAGGATTCTGGACCTTATGCTACATACTCTTTTAGAGTTAAAATTTTCTAAAGCCACTATCAGATATGTTGAGTTGTATCACATTTTGTTTTTTGATTCAATGCATTTTTCTAGTATCTGTTAGTAGTTAAGGAAAATGAAATATGTCATATATGCTGATATGACAGTACAGTTGAATAAGCCATCATTAATATCATTACAGGATATTTCTACTATCTCATATTTGCAAAAACCCTTCCTTACCTGCACTTTACAGCGAAAGATTGCATGCCAGAGCAGAAAGGAACAGGGTATGTAGTTGGAACTTAACTCAAACCTGATTATTTTATTCATACTATGACTTAAGCATGCTAAGCTATTTCTCTTCATTTTTACAATTTGTAGTATGGACGAAAGTATCTATGGTGGTCATGTACATTATATTAGATTATATGAAAGTATCTATTATAGTGCTTAATACATAGCCAGACTTTAATGCATGTCATTTATCTTTTCTTATCTCTTTTCTCCCCATTCTCTTCCTTTTGTTGTTTTCTTCCTTCCTCTCTCCCTCCCTCCCTTCCTTCTTTTTCCTCCCTCCTTCTCTTTCTTTCTTTTCCTTCTGAATAAGCATGAAACCTCTACTTTACAATAAAAGTCCTGCAAAGTTCAATCTTTTTCCAGTCTTACCAACCATGTCATCCTCTGTTAATCAATTTGAATATTTCATTCAAGAAAGAATACTTTATCCATTGCTTCCAAGCATAGTTTTTTCTTTTCCGATCCTACAATTTTGCCTGTGTAGTTCCCCATAATAGAAATGTCCTCTCCGTTTGAATCTTTTAAAGTAAGCAAGTGATACAGAGCATTTTCTCATGTGCGTGTTGGCCATGTCTATGTCTTCCTCTGTGAGATTTCTCTTCATGTCTCTTGCCCATTTCATGATTGGATTGTTTGTTTCTTTGCTGTTGAGTTTAATAAGTTCTTTATAGATCTTGGAAACTAGCCCTTTATCTGATACGTCATTTGCAACTATCTTCTCCCATTCTGCAGGTTGTCTTTTAGTTTTGTTGACTGTATCCTTTGCTGTGCAAAAGCTTCTTATCTTGATGAAGTCCCAATAGTTCATTTTTGCTTTTGTTTCTTTTGCCTTCGTGGATGTATCTTGCAAGAAGTTACTGTGGCCGAGTTCAAAAAGGGTGTTGCCTGTGTTCTCCTCTAGGATTTTGATGGATTTTTGTCTCACATTTAGATCTTTCATCCATTTTGAGTTTATCTTTGTGTATGGTGAAAGAGAGTGGTCCAGTTTCATTCTTCTGCATGTGGATGTCCAATTTTCCCAGCACCATTTATTGAAGAGACTGTCTTTCTTCCAGTGGATAGTCTTTCCTCCTTTGTCGAATATTAGTTGACCATAAAGTTGAGGGTCCACTTCTGGATTCTCTATTCTGTTCCATTGATCTATGTGTCTGTTTTTGTGCCAGTACCACACTGTCTTGATGACCACAGCTTTGTAGTACAGCCTGAAATCTGGCATTCTGATGCCCCCAGCTATGGTTTTCTTTTTTAAAATTCCCCTGGCTATTCGGGGTCTTTCTGATTCCACACAAATCTTAAAATAATTTGTTCTAACTCTCTGAAGAAAGTCCATGGTATTTTGATAGAGATTTCATTAAACGTGTAAATTGCCCTGGGTAACATTGACATTTTCACAATATTAATTCTTCCAATGAGATACCACCTCACACCAGTGAGAATGGGGAAAATTAACAAGGCAAGAAACCACAAATGTTGGAGAGGATGCAGAGAAAAGGGAACCCTCTTACGCTGTTGGTGGGAATGTGAAATGGTGCAGCCACTTTGGAAAACTGTGTGGAGGTTCCTCAAAGAGTTAAAAATAGACCTGCCCTACGACCCAGCACTTGCACTGCTGAGGATTTACCCCAAAGATACAGATGCAATGAAACACCGGGACACCTGCATCCCGATGTTTCTAGCAGCAATGTCCACAATTGCCAAACTGTGGAAGGAGCCTCGGTGTCCATCGAAAGGTGACTGGATAAAGAAGATGTGGTTTATGTATACAATGGAATATTCCTCAGCCATTAGAAATGACAAATAACCACCTTTTGCTTCAACGTGGGTGGAACTGGAGGGTATGATGCTGAGTGAAGTAAGTCAGTCAGAGAAGGACAAACATTATATGGTCTCATTATTTGGGGAATATAAATAATAGTGAAAGGGAATAGAAGAGAAGAGAGAAGAAATGGGTAGGAAATATCAGAAAGGGAGACAGAACATGGAAGACTCCTAACTCTGGGAAATGACCTAGGGATGGTGGAAGGGGAGGAGGGCGGGGGGTTGAGGGTGACTGGGTGGCAGGCACTGAGGAGGGCACTTGAGGGGATGAGCACTGGGTGTTATTCTGTATGTTGGCAAATTGAACACCAATAAAAAATAAATTTATTATTAAAAAAAATAAGCTCCTCAATTTTAGTAATCCTCTAAGGTCATCTTGACAAAACAAACAAAAAAGACTTCTCTGGTCTTACTGAACTTCTATGATTATATACCCTGAAATTCCAACTTAATCTACTTTGCATTATTATTTGATTAAACAAATAAAATTATGAACAAAGCAATTTTTATCACTTTATCTGTTTCAAACTAATCACTGTAAAAATCAAACATGATAGATATTGATGTACTTACTCTATAGATGATCAAACAAGCTTAAAAAGAGAAATGTTTTGCCTGAGATCACAAAACTTGTAGGGAGAGGGCCAAAACACCAATCAGATTTCCTGACTTCAAGCACAGTGTTTTCACTATTCAATTGCATTTTATATTTGTTATAAATATAATATTATAATATACAAACCAATAAATTGTAAAAACCTTAAGGCAAAGATGTCTGTAATTTAATATATGTATATACTTTTGCATGTTTTAATTCCATCCACTTATTCATGCAGAAAAAGTATATAGAAGGACAGTGGAGCAAATAAGGCCATTCTTATGTATTTCAAAAATATATGGATTTTTTTTTAGAAGAAATCAAATCATATAACACTGTATGATGTGTTTATTATTTTCCCCCAGAAGTAAAAATCACTGTGAATAAGAGAAAGGGAGACAAAGTTACCTTCATAATCATTTCTGAAGTTGTGGTCATGCTGACACAATAGTTAGGTGTGGAATTGATCACTGTGGTTATGCAGGTATGTCGAGAACATGCCTTCAGATGATAGCAATAGGGCATCTGATTTCAGAGCAGAAGCTGAACTATCTTAAGGATATCCTCTTACTGAAAATCAATACCTTATTTTTCACCATATCTTGACCCTTATGAGCAAAAGTGGATTTGCTCATATTATTCTGAAGCAAATTGTTGCTTATATTAACAGTGCTGAACATTAACTCTGTATTTCTACTTCCTTCACTAGCAAACTGATATTTGAGTTGGTGATTGTATTTACCCTTTTATTTGGTTTATGTTGTGTTAAAATAAAGATGTTTTATTTTGTAGAAAAGATAGTTATGTAGCGTATTGAGTTTCTCCTGGAAGAATGATAAACGAAAATCACTCACCCTGTTCCCATTGTCATCTTCTATCCTTGTATAGACAAACACACGTTTACAGCTTTTAATGGTATATGATTCACAGTCAGAGCACTCTTCACGTGACCAAGGGATCTTTAACGGTACAAACTGAAGGGAAGAAAAATTCGTCTACCTTCAGGGTCTTGCAGTGGGACTAAGAATTAAATTTACACGAGACAGATTAACAGGAGAAAGAACCAAAGTTATATTATGTGCACGTGGAGGCCCAATAATGAAATTGAAACCTAAAAAAATGACCAAGGTGGGCAATTTTTGTGCATCTTAAAGAAAATAAATTTGTGAGAAATTGACAGGATAAAGAAAACATATTTGGGGGCTTTAATTAGTAAGGAATCCTAAACAGAATTTGGACTAAGGTAGTAGATTAAGAAAACAAAACAAAACAAAAAATAACAAGGTTTGTTTCTATAGCTTTCTCAGCTTTAAAGCCCCTCTCTCTGGTGATGAGGATATCTTTTTACTTCTTAGTACAGGGAGGATATTTTTCATAGTGGAGATTTGTTTTCTGCTTTCAGGAGGACAGAGGAAAACCTGAATGCCTTTGCACTAGCTGTTTCTTAAGTAATTTTTACTTAAAATAATCAATATGCCAATGTGGCAATTTGGGGGCAGCCTGCCCTTAGCCCCTACAAAACAGATAAGATCAGAATTTGATTAAGACTTAATACTTCTCATTTATATATACATAGCTAGTGTCCAGCTCAAATATAAAAGAATATTATTTTTGAAGAAATCATCTTCAGTTCCTTTTGAAAGGTTGTTGCATAGCAACTAATTGCTCACGGAGCACTAACTAATAATACCTGACCCATGTGACATCACATCAATTTTTTAAAACTTAAATGCTATCTATCTTCCAAAAAATCAAGGGAGATAATTACAGTGACCTGAGCATTTTAAAGATAAAGGTTCATCCTTTTAAATCGATATTGATGAAGGTTCTATTCAGGAACCAAAATAGATTTAGATATACATGTCAGTTTAAAAGTGTTTTAATTCAGAATACGACTAAAACAAATCAGTTTTTTAGCTGAGATATTTAGGCCAACCTATGGAACAAAGACTTGATTGGTAGCTCACCAATTGACCAATTTGTGAAAGAAATCAACCTTATAAAATTTAGGAAATAATTGAGTTCTCTATTTTACTCTGCTTGTGTTTTAATGTTTTCAGAAATATTTTCTATTTTATTGCATATAACACAAATCCTGGAATTTATTTAAAATAAATAAATAAAATCAATTTTCTTGTAGAAAAATCTGAATGTTAATATATTTCAAATCTTCTTGTTCAGAATTATGTGGTAATAATGATACTACTAGTAATAATAAATGATAAAACATCAAGAGGATTTGATTCTCATCTCTAACATTCACAGCTAGCTGTGTGATTGTTAGGCAAACTGTTGTCTGACCATAGGCAAGCAATTCCATATATAAAGATAACACCTGCTAAGTGGAATAAAGGTTGTGGGGGTTAAACATGATAATGCATGGCGCTGTTACAGTGCCTGAGATATGGCACATTAGATATATGACTAATTAATGTTGTACATCAATCCTTATATTCATTTCAGATATATTAAGTATTTTATATACAGTACATTTCTCTGTTGGCCATCATATTTTTCAGTTGGAATTCTGGCAGATTGGGTGGTGACCTGGTACTCGTGATTCTTACATTCTTTAGGGAAAATAAAATTATTTCTTTTAATTTTTCCAATACTATTAGAATGAGAGGAGCTGGAACTCAACTGCTCTGCACTACAGTGAAAGGCAGAGGATAGCAGTAATTCACAACTATACCCTTCCTCAAAGTCAACAACCAGCTAATGCAGGTAGTAGATTATGTAAAATAAATCTTCATTTCACTATCATAGTGACATAACGTAGGATATGCTTGCCAAGTTTTCAGGAAGAAAAGAAGTGATGGGCTTGTGATTAAAATCAAAATAAGCATTTAAAATTAAAATGTATTAAAAGAATGGAGAAATTAGATGAATCTAATGATCTAAAATTTTGAAAGAATGAATATATTTTGCTTCATGAAGTTCTTAAGAATAAATAAGTACCACATGACTTCGAAGTGATATGGATGATGATTTAGGAGATACATTAGTTTCCTATCAATTGTTCTAACAAATTACCATAAACTTAGTAACATAAAACAGCACAGATTTATTATTTTACAGTTCTAGAGATTAGTCTAAAAATTAGTCTTGTCAAAGATAAAATCAAGGTAATCTTCCCATCTCAAATTCCTTAGTTAAAACACATTGTCTCTTTACCATGCAAATAACAAATTCACAGGTCTAGGGATTAGGGTGTCACATCTTTAGGGAGAGGGCATTATTCTGCCTATCACAGGGGCTTTAGGTGGAATAAGTGCAGTAGAAAACAGCCACGTAACTGAGGCTGAGTAAAGTTAATATGACATCAATCTTCAGTGATGGAAACAGAAGCTGCTACTGGAGGAAATATTCTAGTTCAGCATCACTAGTCATAGTTGACGTTACAGAAGACCTGGACTAGAATGATGAGTGGACTAAAACATGATGTATGACTGTTCACATGTGAAAAAGTTTGTATATAAGAAGAGAATACATGCCTTCCTTCAAATATTTATAAGGATGTCCATCATATGAAGGAAAGGTTAACATTGTTCTTTTAGACTCAAAGAGCTAAAAACAGAACTAGTAAGCAGAAGTTGTAGTGTGGCAAACCATTGAATCAGCATGAAGGGAAATAACATGTTTCCTTCTCTAGATGTCTTCAAGCTGGGAGCTTATCTATGGGTACGTGGTGATAGACCATGTAACTTTTGAAGTTACCTCAAAACTTTGATTTTATATTATTCTTTGATATTATTGTCTTCTAGCCTATATTTAGGGCAGAATCATTCTAAAGTTTATTATTAGATTTTTTTTCCATCTGTCAACTAAGAATTGGTTTATATAAGTCAATACTAATTTTAAGTAAGGCGTCTTCAATCAGGTAGCTAGTGAATCAGAAATAGAACCAAACACTCTCTATAAAAAGCTCAGACATTGGACCATGAATGAGGAATTTATAGTTAAATGGTAAAATGTAGGGTAAAGATTCACACTTTTAAAAAGCTGCACAAATAGGGGATCCCTGGGTGGCTTGGTGGTTTAGCCCCTGCCTTCGGCCCAGGGTGTGGTCCTTGGAGTCTGGGGATCAAGTCCCACATCTGGCTCCCTGCATGGAGCCTGCTTCTCTCTGCCTGTGTCTCTGCCTCTCTCTCTCTGTGAATAAATAAATAAAATCTTAAAAAAATAAAAAAATATAAATAAATAAAAAGCTGCACAAATAAAAGAAGAGAGCTCTAATGTATTTGTAGCAGAGAAGAAAGTAAGAAGAAATTTCTAGGTACATTAGAGGACCACACAGTCAATGAGAATTGTATCTGTTCACCTTTGTAAAACTTTTGCAAATACTGTGTATAAAATATGTTATTAATCCAACGAGAGAAGGAAGCACAGATGGCATCATCAAAATTTATATATAAAATAAAAATTGATTATTCTCCTCATTGGAAATAAATAAAATAATTGTGTCCCTTCAATGATATCACTGAATTTTGATAAAAAAGATGAATTCTTTGCCCAAACTACAGAATCTGATATGCTGAGGGAATATCTCTACCTACTTCTCTGTGTCTGTCTCTATTACATTTTTCTTTTCTTAATTCTTCAAAGCAGAATTTTAAAAGCAACTGTAAACCTCAAACCCTGAATGTAGTAAAAAGACAGAAAGAAAAAAAAGGAAGGATATGTTTTTGAAGTTTTTTTCTTTATATAAAAAGTACCTTGATGGCAGTAAGGAAAAAGTCAATAACCAAGAATCTTTAAGCAATTAATAAAATAAATGTAAGATGTTTTGAGTACAATAAAAAGGAAATAGTGAACAAAACATGGTGAAAAACTTATAGAAGATAAAATTTGTTATGTTTTTCATAACATGTATTTTGTTTTGGGTGCAAAATCGACTTCTGATGTTCAAAGAGCTTGAAAGAATTAGATACACATATTGGGACAAGGGAAATTATCCAAAAGATACAATTAAATAAACAGAAGACAATAGGATGAATAAATGGGTAAAATCGTCAAATAGTTGAAAGGCAAAGAGAGCATAATTTAAATGTTATATTTTACTCATGTCTAAGGCATAATTATCCAACAGCATATTGAAGTATCATTTCAAAGGCTATTTAGAGAGAAGTCAAAGTCACAGTGTTTCACAGCCAACAAGAAAGGCCTGGATGAAAGAGAGACAGTCTGGCCAGGTTAGGGAATAAAAAACAAAAAAACAAAAAACACCTGTTTTGAGAACTGACATAGAGGTTCAACACTGACATGATAAAGTGGTGCATCCTTACAGAGAAAAAAGGGTCTACGAGAGGTTTGCAATGGAGAATGAAAAATTAAACTAGCTTCAAAGTTACAAGCCAGTAATTCTTCTCTCAGAGACATACAAAATCTCTTCTAAAGTGAGTGGACCATTGAACAGTGTCAGGTCTAGGGCTGCCAATGCCCTACACAGTTGAAAATGTTTAATTTCTGAATTCCCCCAAACTTAATACTAACAGCCTACTGTTACTTAACCAGAATACTAACAGCTACTTAACCAGAAGCTTTACATAAACAAAAACAGTTGATTAATGCATATTTTGTATATTATGTGTATTATATACTGTATTCTTACAATAAAGTAAGCTAGAGAAAAGAACGTGCTATTTGAAAAATCATAAGGAAGAAAAAATACATTTATAGCACTGTATTGCATTTATTGAAAAAAATCCACATGCAGTTGGACCCACACAGTTCGAACCTGTGTTGTTCAAGGGTCAACTCTATTCCATTTCATCAAGGAAGACTCCACATTGCAATTCCAGAGAAGCCAGATTCAGTCCTAAGATTGTGATATATTCAAGTGTCCTATAAATGATCCCTTTAGTTTAAAAGAAGATGCATCATAAACGTTCTTCAAAATAATTTACGTGAATCATTTTAAACTATGAAATAAACCTTGAAAATGCTATAGTGACAAGAATTTAAACCAGCCCTTTAGGGGATCCCTGGGTGGCTCAGCGGTTTGGCGCCTGCCTTTGGCCCAGGGAGTGATCCTGGAGTCCCGGGATCGAGTCCCACGTCGGGGTCCCTGCATGGAGCCTGCTTCTCCCTCTGCCTGTGTCTCTGCCTCTTTCTTCTCTCTCTCTCTGTCTATCATGAATAAATAAATAAAATCTTTTAAAAAATTTAAAAAAACAGCCCTTTGGAAGAATAATATTTTACACCACTTAAAACATAAAACATATGGTTGAGTGAAACTTCCTTGAAGACATAAACAATAGTTTTCAATTTAATTCCCTTTGCCATCAGTGATTCAGAAATCAATTGTTCAATAGGAGGCTATTCTTGAACAGAGGCTCAGAGTTACTAGTGGAGAAGGAAGGAAGGGCTTGAGAACTTCATACCACACAAGCATTAAATTCCTGTGAAATGTGGAATCCATTTACTTTCAAGCCAATCATGGGGTAATGCTTTTTTCAAGGAATGATTTAATGCAACCCAAACCTCCAGCCTCCAAAGTACACACACAGAGATAAGATTCACAACAATGGAAAATCTAGAAAAAAAGAGAACTTTATCTTAACCATGCAGGTAAAGAGCTATCATTCATTGCTTTGTAAGAGGAAACTGAAGGTCTGTGTTCGGTATGATTGTATCACCTTGAGTGGCATCCTGTATGAAGTTCTTCTAACAGGGTATGAGTTCAAATGTTTTCAGCAAAGGGGCTTTTGAAGTTTGAGTTTGGAACTCTTTCATTACATACTGACCTTATGCAGTGCAAAAGGAGCATGCGTGCAACATAACTGAGGTAATTATAACCATGTCATTGGACAAATAGGATACAATTGGATAAATATTCCCTTGAATGGGCAAACCAGGAGAGACCCCTCAACCAGTAATACTTCCATTTTAGGGTGAATAAGGACAACCTAGAGGGTTTATCAAACCTGCATCTTTCAGGCCTCTACTCAGAAATTTTGACTCCATGTTGTGAAAAATTATGTCAAAAGAATGGAAGCTTAACAAGTCTTATTTCCCTCTGGATGTTGCTATATATCACCCAAACTCAAGAATTGAAGTTACTTCTCCACAAGCAAAGGACTGACATGGAGGTAAATATGTTGTGAATATATTTTACAGGAGATTTGGAAACATATGTGTGTTTAACATGTGGTGCTTGCAGTTATATATTGCCTTCAAAGACAGATCGTAGGTGTGTTATGACAACAGATGGTCTTTTCACCTAAAGACATTAATCTTTAGGAAAAGAAATCATCCATCAGTTAGACTGAGCAGGTGGTGCTATCCTGATCTCTCTGCCCTCAGTCTCTACCTGCAGAGCAAAGAGTAATTGAATTTTCCTTAAAATGCTCTTATGATGAAGGCAAAATGAAAACTGGTCAACCAAAACCAGATAGTTAAAAAGAATGTAATATTCCATGCGTTGCCAATTTAGCAAGTTGGGTTTGAGTAAAACATCTTGTTTCCTAGACTTAATGGGGTTATTTCAGTTCTTAACCTGAAAATAAATTCATAGTTTTTTCATTTGTTTTACAAAGCTACTAAAACCTTTGTTAACCTAAATTTGAGAAAGTTGATGAGAATTCAAGATTTCTAATATTTTTTCTTACTTTTTAGTTTTCGTAAGCAATTCTCTTTTCAGTGGTCCTTTCCTATAAAATCTGAAGGTTATATTCCTTTGGTGGTCCAAATGGCACTGTCTGCCTAAGCACTTTTCTCACCAACTTTGTTTCCAGGATGTGATAGACCATTGGTCTGGAGGTAAGAAAAAAATTTATGTTAGGATTCTGCTGTTGACCAGTAGTTTTCTATAGGTTAGTGTGATGGATATTTATCTATTGATTCTCAGCTCCATATTAAATTTCACAGACTCTTTTGGCAGGAAGACAGGAGAAAGAAAAGCCTAAGGGAGGCATTTGAGGAAAATACAAAATTGAGAAGATGAGAGAAGAGACTTCTCGTTTTCAGTTTTTAATAGTGTTGTCCCAGCAAGGGAAGATGGTTGTAGCTTCATACTCTGCTTTCTTTGGACACTTCCAGCACCAGCTTTGTGCAGCTCCTTAGAGAGACCGACTATGCAACTAAATCTCCTTCGATGACTCCAAGATCCAGCTTCACATTTCCCCCACTGCCTACCACCGCTAAGCTGTCTAAGCACCCACTATGTAAAGAACGAGTCTCCAAGCACTTGCTCTTTCTCCTACCAGCGCTAGAGGTAGGGCGTGCTACCTCCCGTAACCAATATATCTGGGTTATCTCAAGTGCAGAAGAGGTGAACTCGGCAGGTTTCAGTTGCTGAAACTTCAGCAGTTCAGTTGCTGAAACCTGGGACATTTATAAGAAAAGCCTGTCTTTAGGACTTTTAGGACTGGCCCTTGGCAATCTCCTGGGAGAAGAGTTCTGAACACTATCTTACCTAAAAAAAAACAGTTTTGTATTCCGAGCACTTGAGACATGATGTAAGCTATTTGGTCAGAGAGTTTATGCCAACAATGCAATGAATAATAAACACCTGTTTCTATATATCTGAGATATGGTGCTTGAGGTAACAGTTCAGTTAGATGATCTATGCTAACACTATGAGTTATAGTGAGTGTGTATTTTTGCTCTGGGGTGCTGGAATCTGAGTAGCTGAGGTCAGTCACTGCATGCTTTCAGTATTTCTTGTGAGTCAGGTCTAGTGGTGATGAACCCCTCGGACTTTGTCTGGGAAAGTCTTTATCTCTCTTAAATATCTGATGTATTGCTTTGCCAGGTACAGTATTCTTGATTGGCACTTGTTTTTCTTTCAGAATTTGAATATATCATTTAATTCTCTTCTAGTCTGGAATTTTTCTGCTGAGAAATCCACTGACAGCCTTGTGAGGATTCTCATCTATTTGAGATATTTTTTCTCTCTTTGTGCTTTAAAGACTCTTTCTCTGTCTTTGATTTTACAGTTTCATTATATTTTGTCATGGAGAAGATCTCTGTGGGCTGAATCTCTTTAGGAACCTATACGCTTCATGAACTTGGATATCCTAACTTCTCCCCAGATTTGGGAAGTTCTTAGCCATTGTGTCTTAAAATAAAATTTATGCCTCTTTCTACCTCCCTTCTCCTTTTGGAACTCCAGTAATGTGTAACTTATTTTACTTGATGCTATCCTATATTTCATGCAGACTTTCTATACTCTTTTTCATTCTATTTGTTGTTGTTCTCCTCTAACTGGATAATTTCAAATGACTTTTCTTTGAGTTCATATTATTTCTTTGAGTTCAAGATTATTTCTTCTGCTTAATCAAGTTTGATTCTGATACTCTGTGCTGAATTTTTCAATCTATTCCTTGTATTCTTCAGCTCCAGGATTTCTATTTGGTTACGTTTTTAATGATTTTTATCTCTCTGCTAAATTCTTTTTGTTCAGGTACTTTTTTTTCCTGATTTTGTTGACTTGTCTTTCTGTGTTTTCTCAGAGCTCATTGACCTTCCCTAAAATAACTATTTTTATTGGGCAAATCAGTTTTCCATTTCTCTGGAATTGGTCGCTAAAAAATTACTGTGTTCCTTTGGTGGTCTTATGTTTCCTAGGTTTAATCATATTTTTGGAAGGCTTGTGTTACTGTCTTTGTATTTGGAGAAGCATTCACCTCCTCCAATCTTTACTGATGGCTTTGAGCAAGAAAAACCTTCTGTCAGCCCTGCTAGGGACTCTGAGGCTTTCTCAGATCTTTTCTATGGGCATTTCTGCTCTTTGCTTTTTGTTCCTCTCAAGCATGCATTCTCAAGCTTGTATGCCTTTCTTAGATCCTGTGATGCTAGATCAGATGTTGACAGCGTCCCATTTGCTTTTTCTAGGTTGGTGCCGAATAATCCAGTTTGTATATTCTTTCCCAGTCCTGTGGAGTGGAGCTAGCTTTATGTTGCATGGTCACTACTGTCTGTAAAGGTCATATTCATAGCTTCCCTGAGTGAGGGAGCTGGCCACAGGATCAGAAATATGTGTTAGTCATGTAACATGGTGGGGGTGCCCATGAGCTAGTTTTGGAGTATCCATAGGTGAAGCATTCCCAGCAGCCTATGAGTGGGTTTCCTGATGGATTCCATGAAGTGATTAGTAGTCTCTATGATGCCCTCTGAGAGCCTTAGCTGTGATTACCCCAGCCCCTTCTCACCCCATCATGCAGCTCACCTCAATATTCTGGATGGCGCAAGAAAGAAATGGTCCTTTTTGGCAGCATCCTGCATAGCCAGGGAAGCCAGTGACTCTCACACTCTCACTTTACCACGTGGAGGAAATTGAAGGCTGAGAAATTCTTTCATACCACAAGCTATTTTAAGTCAATAGGTTTTATATTAATGTAAAAGTTTGCATTTCAGATCATTTAGTATGAACCTTTTAGAAATCAACAGTATTAATATTAGAGTTAAAAGGGAAATCCTTAATGAATCTCAGTGGTAGATGATCTTCTAGTGGCAGAGATGAGATATGAGGGTAGAGGAAAAGTGATTCAGAGGAAGTGAAACTATTCCTTTACCCACTTCAATGCATACAGTCTCAGATTTTGTTGTTGTTGTTGTTCCAACTATGTGCTGGAACTTTCCCATTAGACTCCTGGGCTTCCACAAAGGTACTTTTTATCCATATGTGGTTGTCAAAATTGGAATTCCTTGTGGGGAAGATGGTAGAAAACACCTACTCTGTCATCTTGCTGATGTCTCTTTTTCTCAGATAGCTTAAAATTTTGGTAAAATGGAATCCAAGCATGGTCTTTGAAGTTAGAGAGCTCTTTCACTCATATTGTGAAATTAAAATATTCATTTACTCCTTGTAGGTCTCAGTTTATTTATATTCAACATTGTTAAATAACTTGCAAAGTTATTGGGAGGATTAAATAAAATGTGGGAAAATATTTTATGAAATAAGTGCTCATAAATCAATTACTATTATTTTTAGAGTAAATATAGCAGAGTTGTCACTAAAACTCACTATAGAACTAAATAGGCGTGTGTTCAAATTCTGTTGTAGGAATTGGATAACTTTGTGATAATAACTTGCCTAGTGTTAAGGCCTGGGAGAGAGTTGTTCAATGAGCAGTGAATTATCATTATTATATCCTTTGTCAGTTGCTCTAGGTTCTCTCTTGGTATATGGGAGTTCTTTCCTGTGTTCCCTTTACAAATGAAAATTCAGCTGCCTCATCTCTGCCACTAGAAGATCATCTACTCAGACTAATTGAGGATTTCCTTCTTAACTCCAATATTAGCATTGTTGAGTTATAAAAGGCTTATGTTAAATGATCTGAAATGCTAATTTTCATATTAAAGATAAACCTATTGACTTAAAGTAATTTCCCCTTTAGGTAAACTTTGAAGTTCTTGATAATTTGGGGGAGAGGGAATTTTTTTCCTGACAGTAAAAGATTTACAATTTATATTGGAGCACATCAGAAAAGTCAATTTGCTAAGTTTTCAAGGTACTGAATGACATAAGTAACAATTTTTATTGTTACTCTTATTGATTTTTCAGGTAGAGTTAAAAAATAATTTTTATTTTACAGATGATACTGTTAATACATGAAGAGCACAGTTTGCTTGTCAATGATTTAGCCGCAGGCTTGTTTATAATCGATGAAAAATAGTTGAATGTTTTCTAACATTACCCTTTGCCAGAAAATAAATATGATATAATCTCTGGTGAGGCAGATGCCCAAGATATAATTCTAGCATTATCAACATACTTCTTTTAGTATTGATGTGCTGTTATGAAATCAGTGATGTCTAAAACTACTGTACTACCTTGATTCTCATTAAAAGGACCAGTGGTCTATGAATATTAATGTGAGAGAGTCCAAAGAACTTAGGGCCAAAGATAAAATCATTGTAGAAAGTAAAAAACGAAGCTATGGATAATAGGTGGGAAAAGTGTACCCATTAAGGCATGATGTTGAGTGTGTACATTAATGGGAAATTGCAGCAATTTAGATTAGAATAAGAATATGGATCACTTAGATTAAGATAGCAGCAAGGATGATCATGAAGAAAAGTCAGATTGTGAATCTATTTTGAAAGTTGAAATTGGATGGATAAAGATTGTCAGAAAAAGAGAAGTATTTTATTTCTTTATTTTTATTACTTTAATTAAAAAAAATTATTATTTTGAGTGAGAAAGAGAGAGAGGAAGAGAGAAAGAGCAAGTTAGAGGGAACATGAGCAGGGGTGGGCAGGAAGGGGAGAGGGAGAAGGAGGCTCCCCACTGAATGAGGAGCCCTATGTGGGGCTTGATCCCAGGATACCCAACTGACTGAGCCACCCACACACCCTGAGAAGATGCATTTTAAACTGGAAGAATTGGGTTTCCATTTGCAGAACAGTAGAAGACAGATGGAAGAACAATTTGAGGATGGAGTGGAAATCAGAATTGCAATTTTGAACACATTAAATTTGAAATGCTTTTAGTAATTGAAGTAGTTATCCAGTAAGCTATTAGATATTTGAGTCCAGAATTAAGAGAAGTGTAAGAGAGAGATGTAAATTTGAGAATTATCATATAAATTGTTCTCCAAGCCATGAAACAGGAGAGATTATAGTTTGAGAATGTGCAAATGGGGAAAAAAGAAAGAGATTCAAGGGCTTAAGGATCACCAAAAAGCCTACAGTTAAGCCATGGAAGAAGTCCAAAAGAAGATACGAAAGGGGAGCTGCAGGTGAAAAGTTATAGAAAACCAAGGAAAAAGCAACATATATTAAACCTATGAAAAAAATAGCCTTGGTAAGATTGTAGTCTGTGAAGATTGCTGTGTATCTCATTTTCCTGCTTTTAATGCCTAAGAATATTTATTCAATCTTCGGGTGAAGCATCTGTTCATAACAATACTTGCGTGAGATCTTCAAATTTGGATCTGATGAATACGAATAGGAGCAGACAGGCACAATGATAATTGTATACATTATACTTAGTTATCTTTGGGAACGTCACCGTGGCAAACTATCCAATGGGGCTCAATACCAATTTCTAGTTCAGTTTTATTAGTAACTAATGAAAACTCTTCTACATTTTTCTCTGATAAGGTTGAATTGTTTGCTTGGTTTTTATTTTTTTATTTTTACTTTTTTAAGAATCTCTTTCTCTTACTTATATATGCATTAGCCTGCAGTTGCTTTAAGTTGTCTCTATTAATTGACCACAGAGATTTTGCTACCTCTAATGTGCTCTACTGGATACTTGCTGTTGGATTTGTATTTCAATTAGTAATATCTCCCCTTCCTGCTTTTGTAGCACAGCTATATTACCTTTTTTATAAAAAATCTGTTTGTACATTTTGCTGTTCAGTGCCAAAGGAAGTAATTTTAACCTTCTTTGAGCTAAAAAAAAAAAAGAAAAAGAAAAGAAAAAAAGTCTTGATTAGAGTGTGAGCTAGGTAATGATTTCCTTCATTGGGCAGAAACTTGCTGATATATATCCTGTGTTGCAATGTTAAATTTATTCCATTTATAAATTCAATGAGTTTATAGTTTTTAAACACATCAATCTCAATATCACATAGAAAACACCAGATTATGAAACTGGTGAATGGAACACTGTAACCCAAGCAAAAATTTGCCTTATATCAAACTCCATGTTCTTTCTCCTACTTCAGAATGTCTGTAGCTGCATCTACCAGGCAGCTTCCACCCAGACTGGAGGGGAATTAGAAAGGAGACAAGAAAATGCCCTAAATATACTCAAGTGGTGGTGGTTTCAGTCCAAATCAGCTTATGCTCTTGTAAAAGCGTGTTAAAAGATTTTTCTCTAATTCTCTGATTATGAGTATATGCTCCATTTCTTATGCAATTCATATGGGAAGATACCCAATTGAACAATCTTCTTATCGTTGCTATTTTATTACCAACCTCAAGCAATGTAATCATTCCTCAAATAATGCTGATTCTGCTCTTATAATATATAGCCATCGTCAGTTCTCTAAAGGCTAACAATTATGGTGCAAGATGAAATGAGAGAACTTCTTTCCTAGGAGGGAGGAATTGGGAAAATTTAATTGTAGAAAAGCCAGAGATCATTTAGTCCAATATTTTAATTTAGCATTTGAGGAAATTGAAATAGAGTCAAGCTATGCGCTAAACCCTGAACTTCTGACTGCTAGTTTTACTCAACTACGGTGGAGCTTCTGTCAAGAAGAGTGTTCTAGTAGTGAGACAGACGATGAAGTATGTTCATCTGACCCTGCTTCATAGTGCTTCTGCTTGGCCACGTGGAAAACCACAGCAACCTCACTTGTTAAGCAGGTTTTTGAACTACTTTTGATGAATGGGTTGTGAGCGTAAAGTGCATTTGTCACTCCTGGCCTGAAGCAATGGAAGCTCCCTGTGCAATTAGTCAACCTTTCTCTTCCTTTGCAGCAGGTGTCTTGGAAGAGTCCTCCTGTTGGGCAGGCAGAGCCATAAGATTGAAGCAGTCTGCATCCCTGCTCCTTGAGGGCAACTTTTTTGGACTTTGGTGAGTGAGAAATAAACTTTGGTTGTATGAAGCCACTGAGATCTGGGGTGATTTGTTACCCAAGCAAAAACTGATTTTATCTTGACTAATTCAAGTAGTTTGGTTAAGGGAGGGCCACAGGTTTGTGAATCCTAGAGTCAAAAACAAACAGATATAAACCATCAAAGCGCTGACTTGAAGCTGGATGCAAATAGATGACCTTGCAAACTGGGAACAGCTATTATAAATTGAAGGCATGCTGTGTGAGGCTGGAAATTCTGATTTGACATGAAATACTTTTTATTCTCTTTTAGGATTTACTTTATCTTCTACTGCAACTCCAATGTCATATTTAGGAAAGGAGAAATGCATATTAGAGGCATAAAAATAGAATTCTCTCCTTGAGTAGACACCACCTGTTCGATGCACAGTCTTTCATTCTCTTTTTAATTTTAGCAAAGTGCATTTGACAAGATTTTTCTATCTGTGGAATGCTGTCAATGAGAGAAGTGCATCTGCTTTTTTCTGGGGGAGATGCTATTAGTAATGATAGTCACAGATCAGCAACACTGTAACAAGGTATTGCAGGATAATCAAATGATGCCTGTGGACTAGCAGAGTGATTAAAGAATCAATCATTGACTCTTGGAGAATTTTATCAGTCCCTTAAAAATAATTTAAATGTGCTGATGTACAGATTCTTATTTTGAAAGCTCTTACATGTACAACAGACTGAATATTGTTTTTTAAAAAATGAACTAATAATTAAGGAATAGCTTGATGACACAGAAAATAATTGACATGTTGTGTCCTTGGTCAGAAATTATTGGCTTTAATTTTCTGTGGCAGTGAGAACATAGATTATTAAGGAGCTGCTTTCCTTCATATGATGGCTCTGGCTGAAGAACGGTATTTACTATGAAGTTAGAAAAGCTAAACATTTGCATTTTAAAAATCATTGAAGACTTCTGTAAGATTTTTAGCCCATGAAACCGGACTCTTCTAAGCATGCATGCCTCTTGAATGGTTTGGGGTCCTTTCCATGTCAGGCGTCTTAAAGAGCTTTACTTTTAACTAATTGTTTTTCACTAGGGAAATAGTATAATTAAAATGTAGTTGAAAAGATGAAGAGGGTGACTTAGGAATATGCAAATTGTTTTGTTTTTATTACTGAAATATAATTGGCATGTTAATTTCAATGTGCTATTGCTTTCAGGTGTACAACATATTGATTTAACAGTCCTGCACATTACTCAGTGCTCACCATAAGTGTAGTCACCACCTATCACCATACATTATTACAATATTATTGGCTATATTCCCTTTGCTGTACTTTTCATCTCTATGACTTATTTATTTTGTAACTGAAAGTTTGTCCCTCTTAATTTCCTTTATCTACATTTTAATTAGTGAATATATTTTTGCCTATTCCTGCAGTATTACTATATATGTGTGTAATGAATAGGTAGATGAATGAATAGACATCTGGACACTTTGTATTTATAAAATTGATAGATATTCTCTAAATTGAGATACATTTGTCAAAATAATTGCCATGATCTGAAGGTTTATGTCCTCCAAAATTCCTATGTTGAAATTCTAAACCCCAAAGATGGCATTAGGAGGTGGGGCTTTTTGGCATTGCTTAGGTCATGAAGGGGGAACGCTTATGAATGGGATTCATATTCCTATAAAAGAGAACTGGCTAGCTCTCTAGTCCCTTCCAGCATGTGAGAACATAGCAAAAGGTCACCAGTTTATGAGACAGCAATAGGATTTTCACCAGAATGTGACCTTGCCGGCACGTTGTTCTTGCACTTCCAATGACCAGAACTTTAAGAGGGAAATTTTGTTGTTTATAAGCTACCAGTCCATTGTATTTTATTATAGCAGTCTGAATGGGCTGAGAAAATAATATTTTGCAAAACGCTGAACATCTTTCTTCACAAAACAGGATCTGGACACAAAACAGTATCTGGCCTCCTGTGGAATTAATCTTCTGTTTTTAATGGTTTCCTAGGGATTACATCTTAATCTGGAACCATCTGGGGTTGATGGAATCCAAAAAAGATTTAAAACTAGCCATTTAGTACTCTCCACTAAAAAAAGTGCTTACTTCTTAGGTGGAACTACTGTTGCAGATTGAATTATTGGCCTTTTTTTTTTTTCTACTCTTATCTTTATCCATTTTCTTTGCTATGAAAATTTGCAATCTACCCCATAAACTGTAGGTTACATTTCTCTATACTTTGAGTTAGAATTTTGTTGTGTAACTTCTTTCCCAATGGCAAGTTAACGTTTGGGACATAAGTAGGGATTTTATTTATTTTTATTTTTTAAGATTCTATTTATTTATGAGAGAGAGAGAGAGAGGCTGAGACACAGGCAGAGAGAGAAGCAGGCTCCATGCAGGGAGCCCGATGTGGGAATCGATCCCAGGACTCCAGGATCATGCCCTGGGCCAAAGGTGGGTGCTAAACTGCTGAGCCACCCAGGAATCCCCGTAAGTAGGGATTTTAAATGTGTCATCATGATTGGTTACTTTTTTCTTTCTTTCTTTCTTTCTTTCTTTCTTTCTTTCTTTCTTCTTCTTTCTTTCTTTCTTTCTTTCTTTCTTTCTTTCTTTCTTTCTTTCTTTCCTTCTTTCTTTTTTTTTGTGCTTCAGCAATCACTTGGAGGAAAACATGCTTTTCCCAGGGAAAAAGACAAGTAGAAGAGATGCAAACTCTCAAATCTGCAATGTTCAGTGTATAGCCACAACAAGTTGGCACAGGGCCATCCCAGTATACTCAGAGTGTTACTTGTTGCATTGTTTTAAACTACTAAGTGTTAGAGTTGTTTAATCATGTGGTATGTTGAATGCCACAATTTTTTAAAAAACTAGAGTTGGACTACCTGGAATAAGTTGGAAATTCCTAAGATATTGGAAAATTTAGTATTATTTCCTAGTTTTCTATTTCCATGTATGAATTCAGAGGGAGTTTAAAAGACCATAGTCATTGGGATGCCCTGGTGGCTCAGTTGTTGAGCATCTGCATTTGACTCAGGGCATGATCCCTGGGTCCTGGGATTGACTCCCTGCATCAGGATCCTCATAAGGGAGTCTGCTCCTCCCTCTCTCTCTGTGTCTTTCATGAATAAATAAAGTCTTAAAAAAACAATTTTACTATTTTACTATTTTTTTCTCATGATTGCCAATATCTACTATCAACTTCTTGTTTGTTGTTTAAAGATGTGGGTTTGTTTTCTACCTTGATACTTGGAACTTGCAAAATCTCTCCTACTTGTTAAAATGCCTGATAGAATTTTAAAAAATTCCTAGATACTTTTGAAATATCTGAATTTCATTACCTGTCCTTTGACCTAAGATATCTTTACTGATACCTTTAGTCTTGTATACTAGATCTTAGCTGGCCTGGAAACTACATATTGGCCTGCTATGACATAAGGTCATCAGATAAATCTCAGTACTATATGTAATATTATAATTTTTTACTTTCCTGTAAATTTAAACTTAAATTAGCATGTAGATGCCAGCTAATTTTACCTGGTAGTTTTTAAATGTCTATGTTTCTCTTTATTTTATCCAGATCTCATTATATGAACTAGAACCCATAATCTGTTACTTATAAGGCATCTTTGGTTCAAGTCTTAATCTACAATCTAAGATAAAGAGGGTTAAAATGTTTATATGTCCCAAAGCTGGCTTTAGGAAGATAAAAATAAAAATGCTAAGGAATCTAATACTTTTGACATTAGATATATGGATAAAGCAGCTCCAAGAATTAAAAAAAAAAAAAAAAGGAACTAAAGTAATCAAGATCAGAAGAGCAATGCTTGCCATCTGCCTTCCAGATTTACTATATGCACACCTTATGACTAACCTGTGGGTTTATGTGGGATGCTATTGTGAGAATCTTTATAAGATATATAATATGAGCAAATGGAAAAACAGAAGGCTATCTGAACAATTGGAGCTGTAGTCCTTTAGTGAAAGGTGGCTTATTTTAAAATTTTTAAATTTAAATTCAATTAGCCAAATATAGTACATTATTAGTTGCAGATGTAGAGTACAATAATTTACCCGTTGTATATAATACCCGATGCTCATCATATCACGTGTCCTTCTTATGCCCCTCTCCCAGTCACCCCCTCACCCCCACCTGCTTCTCCTCCAGCAACCCTCAATTTGTATCCTATAGTTAAGGGTCTCTCATGGTTTGTCTCCCTCTCTATTTACTTCCCATTCAGTTTTCCCTCCCTTTTTCTATGATCTTCTGTGCTGTTTCTTATATTCCACATATGAATGAAACCATATGATAATTGTTTTTCTCTGATTGATTTATTTCACTCATCATAAATTTTTGACTCTTATTGAAGGAAATACTGGCAGCAAGAATCCAAAAACAGTATAAATTTCTTTCACTTTATAAATGTTTTTATTTAACAAAACATGATATATGACTATATGGTTTAATTTATGGTACAACTTTAAATTACTTCAATTAAATCAAAGTACATTTGATGAATAATTTCAGTATATAAACTTTGTGTGTTTGTAGATTTTTAATCATCAGAGGTAGTTCCTAAAATCATTATATCATATTTAAAATAGTAGATTAACCTTGTGCAGTGACTTTCAAAATTCAGAGAAATATGGATCATATTCAGGCCACACTTGTTATAGAACCACTCATCACTTTAAGCTCTAATTAAACATAATTCTGACTTTGGAATTTGTTGTTTCTCCAAGAAACTAACCATTAATATTGCAGTGAATGTTCATAGGAAAGTAAAATATATTTACATATTCCTTAAATGTTTTTCTCCATTTTTAAAGATTTTTTTTACAGTAGTTTACAGCAAAAGAAATGGGAGGAACAGATTTCCCATATACCCTCTACCCTCACATATGTACAATTTCTCCCATCTTTAACATTCCCATCAGTTGTTACATTTGTTAGAATGAACAATCATGCAAGATACACCAATCATCAAAAGTCTAAAGTTTGCCTTAGGGCTAACTCTTGGTGTTGTACATCCTGTGGGTTTGGACAAATATATGATGACATGTATCCATAATTATAGTATTATGCAGAGTATTTTCAGCATCCTACAAATGCTCTGCATTCCCCTATTCATCTTCTCCCTGTCCCTAACCCCTACCAACAATTGCTCTTTTTACTGTCTCAATAGTTTTGCCTTTTCCAGAGTGTTATATATTTGGAATCATAAAGCATATAGTCTTTTCAGATTGTCTTCTTTCACTTAAAATATGTGTTTGGGTTCATGTACTTCTTTTTAAGACTTAATAACTCATTTATTTTTAGTGGTGAATAATGTTCCATTGTCTAGATGTTCTGTAGTTTGTTTATCCATTAATCTACTGGAGGATAGCTTGGTTGTCTACAAGTTTTGGCAATTACAAATAAAGCTGCTATGAACATCCATGTGCAGGTTTTTGTGTGGAGGTAACTTTGGGTAAATACCAAAGGATCATAACGGTGAGATTATATATTAAGAGATGTAGTCGTTTAGTTTTGTAAGAAATCACCAAACTGTCTTCCAAAGTGACTGTATCATCTTGCATTCTCATGAGCAATGTATAAGAGTTCCTGTTGTGGGACGCCTGGGCACCTCAGCAGTTGAGTGTCTGCCTTCCAACAGGGCATGATCCTGGAGACTGGGGATCGAGTCCCACATCAGGCTCCCTGTGTGGAGCCTGCTTCTCCCTCTGCCTGTGTTTCTGCCTCTCTCTCTGTGTCTCTCATGAATAAATAAATACAATCTTAAAAAAAAAAAAAAGAAGAGTTCCTGTTGCTCCACATCCTTGTCAATATTATATGTTTTCAGTCTTCAAGATTTGGGACATTCTAACAGGTATGTAGTGATATCTCATTGTTTTAATTTGCATTTATCTAATTATATGTGATGTGGAACATTTTTCCGCATGCTAATTAGCCATCCATATATTTTTTTTGATGAAGGGTCCATTAAGGTCTTTTGCCCACTTAAATCAAGTTAGGCTTTAAGAGTTCTTTGTATATTTTGGGTAGCAGTCCTTTATCAGATGTGTCTTTTGCAAATACACATCAGTCTACTGCTTGCCTTGTCATTCTCTTGACATTTGTCTGTCACAGAGCAGAAATTTTAATTTTAATGAAATCCACTTTATCAATGATTTTTTTTTAAAAGATTTTATTTATTTATTCGTTAGAGACACAGAGAGAGGCAGAGACACAGGCTGAGGGAGGAGCAGGCTCTCTGCAGGGAGCCTGATATGAGACTAGATTCTGGGACTCCAGGATCATGCCCTGGCTCAAACAATGATTTTTTTTTCATAGATCATGCCTCTGGTATTGTTTCTAAAAAGTCATCCCTACACTGAAAATCATGTAGGTCTTCTCTTATGTCATCCTCTAGTTTTATAGTTTTGAGTTTTACATTTAGGTCTTGATCCATATTGAATTAATTTGTATGAAGGCTGGACGATATTTGTCTAGATTAATTTGTGTGTATGTGGATGTCCAGTATTTCCAGCACTATTTACTTAAAAGACTATTTGCTTTGGGGTTCCTGGGTGACTCAGTCAGTTAAATATCTGACTTTTGATAGCCCAGGTTTTTATCTCAGTGCTGTGAGTTGAAGCCCTGTGTTGGGCTCCATGCTGGATATGGAGCCCACTTAAAAAAATAAGTAAATAAAAAATAAAAGACTATCTACTCCATTACATTGTTTTTATGCCTTTGTTCAGATATCAAATATATGACTAGATTTATATGAGTCTTTTTCTAGGCTCTAAACTCTGCTCTACTGAGCATTGTGTCTATTATTTTGCCAATATCACACTACCAATTTCATTACAGTTCTGCACTTTTCCTCATAATCATTGTGTACATAGTTTTTAAAAAATTTATACCTAAATATTTTGGCAAAGGAATGCTAATATAAATAGGATTGTATTTTTAACTTCAACTTCCAATTGTTTATTGTTATGTAAGGAAAATGGTTGACTTCGGTACATTAACTTCGTATCTTACAATATTATTATAATTGCTTATTAGTTTCAGGAGTTATTTAGTGTGTGTATGTATGTGTATTCTTTTGGATTGTCAACGTAGATAATCGTGTAATCTGAAGAATGACAATTTTATTTGTTGTTTTCTAATCTGTGTACCTTTTATTTTATTTTCTTGACTTGATGTGTTAGCTAGTATTTCCACTATAATATTGAAAAGGGGCTATCCTTGCCTTGTTCCAAATCTCGGTGGGAAACTTCAAGTTTCTTACCACTAAGTATGATATAAACTGTAGGCTTTTGTTAAATGGTCTTTATCAAGTTGAAGGTATCATCTATTCCTAGTTTACTGAGAGTTTTTATCATGAGTATGTGGTGTATTTTGCCAGAGAGTTTTCTGTATCCATTGATATGATCAGGCTATTTTTCTTTAGCCTGTTGATGTGATGGATTACATTAATTGATTTTTGAATGTTGAATCAGCCTTTCATATCTGGGATAACTCCCACTTGCCTATTGTGTATAATTCTTTTTATACAATGTTGGAGTCAATTTGGTAATATTTTATTGAGGATTTTTGCATTTATATTCCTGAGAGATATTGGTCTGTAGTTTTCCTTTTTTATAGTGTCTTTGTCTTCTTCTGGTATTAGTAATGTTGGCCTTATAAAATGAGTTAGGAGGTATTCCTTTTACTTTTTATCTTCTGAAAGAGATAGTGGAGAATCAATATAATTTCTTCTTTAAATTTTTGGTAGTATTCACCAGTGTATCCATCTAAGCCTGGTACTTTCTGTTTTGGAAGGTTGTTAACTATTTATTAATTTTTTTAGTAGTTCTAGTTTTATTCAGGTTATCCCTTTCTTCTTGTGTGAATTTTGGCAAATTGTGTCTTTCAAGAAATCAGATCATTTTCTTTAGGTTATTAGATTCATGGGCAAAGAATTATTTATGATATTCCTTTATTATCCTTTAATATTCATGGGATCTGTAGTGATATCTCCTTTTTCTTTTCTAGTATTAGTAATTTGTGTCTTCTTTTCTCTTAGCCTGGCTGAAGGCTTATTGATTTTACTGATTTTTTCAAGGAACCAGATTTCCATTTTGTCTATTTCATCTATTGGTTTCCCAATTTCAATTTTGTTGATTTCTGCTCTAGTTTCTTCTCTTCTGCTTATTTTATATTTAATTTTCTCTTCTTTTTCCAGTTTTCCAAGGTGAAAACTTAAATTATTGATTTTAGATATTTTCTTTCTTCTACTATATGCATTCAATGCTATAGATTTCCCACTAAGCACTGCTTTCAGTGCATCTCACAAACTTTGATAAGTTGTTTTCATTTTCATTTGGTTAAAAATATTTTTAAATTTCTCTTGAGATTTTTAATTTGACCATATGTTATTTAGAAGTCTGCTTTTAATTTTCATGTTTTGGAATTTTCCAGTTATCTATCTATTACTGATTTCTAGGTTGATCCCAATGTGGTCTGAGAGTAGAGGTTATGTGATTTCTATTTTTTTAGAAAAATTAAGGTGTATTTGATAGCCCAGGATGTAGTCTATCTTGGTTAATCTACCAACAAAGCTTGAGAAGAATGTGTATTCTGCTGCTATTGGATGATGTAGTCTACAGATGTCAGTTACATTCAGTTGATTGATAGTATCATTGAGTTCAACTATTTCCTTATGATTTTCTGCCTTCTGGGTCTTTCCATTTCTGAGATTGGAGTACTGAAATCTCTGACTATGATAGTGAATTAGTCTCTTCGTCTTTCAGTTCTATTAACTTTTGCATTACATAATTTGAGATGCTGTTGTTAGATACATACATATTAACAGCTGTTATAATTTATTTTAGAATCAACCCCTTTATCATTATGTAATACCCTTCTTTATTCTTGATAACTTTCCGTGTTTTATTGTCTGGTCTGTCTAAAATTAATAAAACTGTACCATCTTTTGATTATTGTTAGCATGATATATTTTCCTTCTATTTTTGAAATTCTGTATGTGTCTTTATATTTTAAGTAGTTTTTTTTAGACAATACATAGTCAGGTAAAGTTTTTTGATCTATTCTGTTTTCTACTTGGTATATTTTGATCATTGACATTCGAAAAGATTATTTGTGTAGTTTAATTAATATCTATCCTGTTTGTTACTATTTTGTTTGTTGTCCTTTCTTATTCCTGTTTTGATTTTTTACTCTTTTTCTACCATTGTGGTTTTACTGAATATTTTATATGGTTATACTTCCTCTCCTTTTTTTTTTTTTTTTTAGCATATCAGTGTTTTAAATTCCTGATCTGATGATTCCAAAATTTCCACCATGTCTGGTTCTGATACTTGCTTTGTCTTTTCAAATTATGATTTCATATATTTGTTTTGTTTTGTTTTATTTTTTCTTTTTGCATGCTTTGTAATTCTATCTTGATATCCCAGTATACAGAGTAAAAGGAACTGCTATAAATAGGTCTCTAGTAAGTGGTAAGGTCTGGGGAGAAGAAAGTGTTTGTTCTATAGTTCCATGATTAGATTTTCATCTTTTCGAGAATGTATGCATCTGGACTGTGAACTTCACAAGTGGCTCTCAGTTGCCTCTCTCTTTTAGTTGGGACAAGATGGCCAGATGGGCTAGAATTGGGTATTTCCCTCTCCTCAAGTCAGCTATGCACTGATAATACCCCAGGAGTTTAGAGTCCAATCAACTAATTTATCTTGAAAGATTTATTAAGAAGAAGACAGTGCTATAGTAAATTTCAAAGTAGTTTCTTTATTCCTCTCCTGCTGTAAGTATGAGAGAACTTTTCTCCTATGGTTACTTTTGGAAACCTGGATGAGCTTTTTGAGGTAGATCTTACAGTACTGTGAGAGGGTTTTCCTAGAGTTTCTAACTCTCAGACTTTTCTGCATTGTGTTTCCAGCAATTGGTTAATTGCAGTTCAAGTTTATCTATGGCATTTCTGCTTGTGACTCTGTAGTAAGCAGTGATTTCCTGTCTTGGCCGATCTGTCCAATCTTTCAGGCAGCCATATTTTTGCATCCTCCCCTCTCTAACAAATCCAAAAAGAGTTGTTGTTTTTTCAGTCTGTTTAGCTTTTTACTTGTAATTAAGATAGAGTAGTGACTTAAAGCTCTTTACATGTAGGAACTCATTTACATAATCTTTGAATGCAATATTTTATTGAAGTACTATATATATTAAAGATACACAAATCTGTGTAAATTTAAATTTTTAAAATGCCCCCAGTGGTACCTGGGTGGCTCAGTTGGTTAAGGGTTTGCCTTCAGCTGAGGTCATGATCTCAGGGTCCTGGGATAGAGCCTCAAGTCAGGCTCCTTGCTTGGTGGGGAGCCTGCTTTTCCTTTTCCCCATGCCCTTCCCCCCATAAGTGCTATCTTTCTCTCTCAAATAAATTAAATCTTTTTAAAAAATAAATGCTTCCAAATTTGACATGCCTCCTACCATCGGAAAGCGGAATCCACATTTTGTCTCCTTGAATTTGAATAACTTTTGACTATGACGGATGAGATTCTAAATCCCTTCTGAAGCTCGTCATGTAGAGCTTCTATTTAATTGTCTTGGGAGATTTACACTAAAACACAACCTCTGGAAAAGCCACGCTTCCATATGATGAAGCTACATGGAGATGTTCAGCCCAAAGCACCAGATGAGTTCCAAATGACAGCCAGCATCAACTGCAAGATAAATGAAGGAAGAAGTCCTTGTGGTGATGCCAACCCCAACCTCCATTTTACCATAAAAGCATGTGAAAACTTGTGATAATCACCCTGCTGAACTTAGTCAATCCTTAGAAACATAAAAGTTTATAATAAAATGGTTACTGTCTTTTATGTCACTAATTTTTGGAAGTGATTTGTCATACAAGAGTAATTGAACTAATTTTTTGTACTTGAAAGTGACATAACAAAAATTTGTAATATGTTTCATTGGCTTTGGAGCAAGATAACAGTGGGAATGATGTTAAAGAGTGTTTTAGTGAAGGCTTAAGGGTCATAGGAGGTTAAGATGTCTAAATATCGTCATCTAGCAGGGCATGGGGGCTTAAAGGAAAGTAATCATATATTTTTTGAAGCTAGAAGTTATGCGATCTCAGTCGCCAAAATGTTTGGTGACATTGTCATATAGGATAATGTAGAAATAGAAAATATACCTAAGTAACTTGAGAGCTTAATCAAGTTGATTTCCAGGCAGACTATTGAGCTTACCACATTGGTTTTTCTGGTCAACTATACTAAAATGGGAGATGTCAGAGGGAAGAAAAAAAGGAACTGTATGGTAAAAGGAAAAAAAAATATGTAAAAGAGATAAAGACTCTTTAAATAAAAAATACAATTATTTCTCATTCCTGCCCAGATGGGAAAACCTCTCCAAGGAATGAATGAATGAATGAATGAATGAATGAATAAATAAATAAATAAATAAACAAAAAGGCTTCCTTGCTAAGATCATATCCAGGGTAAGGCTATATGGTTCTTTGTGGAAATATAAACTGGTGCCTCATGAAACTTTTAAAAAAGATAAGCCACTGATAATCTTAAGGAACATGTCTTCCAAATCTTGTTTAGTACAAACAGGGCTTCTAAAAACCTCAAGTGTTGTCCTATAGGAGTGTCACTGGAGCTCAAGGTAAAGTAGAGCCTATGTGGTAGTTATTAATGGTTGTGCGTTTTGTCAAAAGGAGTGAACTCCAAAAAGATTTATAGAATATCACAAAGTTGTTAGAATATTGTTTTTCTTGGAAGCCAACTTGAACAGAAGGAAAAGAGAGAATACAAGTTTAAAATAACTTTTTGGATCTCCAACATTTTTGGACAGAGAATAGACTGAGAATACTCCGTTATAATCTTTGTCTTCCTATTGGGAAAGGGTGGATCACTCAGAGAGTTGACTCAAAAGCTCAGAGAATGGATCTGAGATCCATGGAGAATCATTTCCAGGGAGCAGTCCTAGGCCTTAGACATAAAACTGGCAATGTGTGCTCCACTGTTCCAGAATTCCTGAACACCAGACTGGTATTGCATTTCAGCCCCCTCCCCTTTTTGAACAGCAGTGTTTTACTTGCCTTTACACTTGTGTGTTGGGTTGTCATTTTTAGTTCTTAGGCCTTCAAATACACAAATATATAAGAGAGGCTGTTCCAAAAAACCCAAACCAAAAGACTCATCTTGACTTGAATTTCACTTAGATGGTGAGATTTTGGACACTGAGTTCTGTCTGATGAGGTTTTTGAGGGGGTCTTAGAAAAACATTCAAAATTGAAATGCATTTTGAGTTTTAAGGGATGGTTCAGTCTGGCAGCATTATAAGAATTTAATTGACTAAATGTCTCCCCTTACTGAAAGAAGGCCAAAACGTTTGCTTTGTAAGGAAGGGTCATCAAATATATGTGTTGATTTTATATTATATAAGATTTCAATTAAGTTTTACATCATCTATGTTCCTAATTTTTTTTTTTTATGTGGGAGGAATGTGAATAACTTATTGCCAGTGTGTAAACCATGACTCATTTATAACAGCCTCTGAATTCCTTGACTCTTCCCGGCAAGAGGTAAGGATCTTTGTTCTTTCTGCTTGAATCTGGGTGGATTTGTGACTGTAGCAAAAGGAACATTATGCAGCTTCTGTCTGGTTCTCTTGGTGCACCCACATTGTCCATGCTCTCAGGAAGCCAAGCAACTACGTGAAATGGTTGTGTGTAGGTGTTGTAGCTGATGACCACAGAAAAGTCCCAGGTGACAATGACTATCAACCACCAGATATGAAGAAGGAAGCCTTTGTAGTGACACCAGTGTCACCACTGATCGTAGCTGAGACTCTAAGTCAAGAACCACCCACCTAGTTGAACCCAGTTAGCCATCAGAACCATGAGGAGTAATAATGATGTAACTATTGTTTTAAGCCACTCAGTTTTTGAGTCGTTACGCTGCTATAGGAACTCGAACACTAGATGATGTGTAAGACTAGAGCTCAGTTTAAATATGTGTTAATGGCAATATATGCCAGTTGCTCTTTACCAAGAGTTCAGTGTCACTGATGATTCATTTTATTTCTAAGAGGGTATTATTCTGCTTTGTACCAGGGAGCCTTTGATGATAGAATACCAGGTAATTACAGAAGTTAGTAAAAATGGTTTTGGCATGCTTGTTGATCATATCTGGGAATCCAGGTCAGGTGGAAGCTATTATCATCCCATGCTGAAAAATCAGTTCATGTATTGAATGCCTCTTCCTTCCTACACGAGTACTTTGAGGATAAAGTCTTTTATAGTTTATTTGAGGTGCTATTATGCTGTTAGGCTAAACTATTCCAGAACCTTGGAATCTCTTTGTATACTAAAATACACTTAGTTTAGAAAACTAAAACTAAGTTTATTTTATTTTAACCCTTAGGTTCACTTAGAAATTATTTTCAGAATTTGTGTAACTTGTCCATGTTTCTGATATATCATTTCTTTGGCTTTTCAGTTATTGTTTGATCTCTGCCAAGTAAGATACCTAACTGCACTTGGCTAGTGTGTTAGAAGGTCCTCACTGCTTGTGTTCATATAGCTCATTCTGTATTCCCTGAAAAAGCTCCCTTTCTTCTGTAAATTGACTGTTAACAGGGAGTTTATAAATCATTTTAATTAATAAATCTACTCTTTTCCTTTGTGAATTAAATATACTTTCATGTGGGTAGAGAGGATAGTAAGCTCTATTTCAAAGAGGCTCAGGATTTCACCTACAAAAAGTAATCGGTTTTAAAATCTTATTTAAGCTTTATCTGGCAGTACAAAAGCTCAAAATCCTATACACTGCTTTCAAGTAGAAAGTAATGGAATTTCAATTTTGCTACATAGATTTCTTAGTGACGCTTGAAGAGTTTGATTTAACTAGATAAATGAATTAAAGGGTTGAGAAAGTAAGTTCAAGGAACAAATTTTGTATGTGTATGTTGGGTTATTTAATAGAAAAAAATTTGAGAGTAGTTAGATACCTTTACTAGAGATAGAAGAAAAATTTGATTTAAATTCTAACATGAGTCATTAGATACAGGAGATAATTTGCTGACAGGTATTTAATACATTGAAAATAATTTCCTCATGAAAGCTGTGAAACAGCTCTCCCTGGAAGTTAGCATTTTCTGTGGAATTACATAGGTAAAATTCTGAATGGAAAGAAATGCATATGCTCAGAGGTCACTCAAGGCTTGCAATAATTTTTGCCCACATTTCATTTGAAAAAATTTTGAAATCTATGCTTCCTCTGACATATTTTTAAGTTTTCATTTAAATTTTTTTATTACAACTTTAAATGGTTCCCAGGGATATAGTTTTGGGGCATATTATATATGTTGACATTTGGAAATAAAACTGTTGTGCCATTTTTTAAAAATAATTAATAGAATATAAATACCAGACTGATTTATTATTTACCAACACTCAGATGAAAAAAACAAAAACAAAAACATGACAGCTTATTATTAACATTCAGAATCTATATTTTTCTTATACCTCATAACTTAATTTCCATTCCTCTCCCTCTATAGACTTATATTATAATAATTTAAATAATTTCAATCAATATTTCTACATAGAATCTTTTCATATAATACAAATGAGTTGAAAATATTAGTATAAGTATTTTAACTCTTAATATATAATACTAAACATATAATTTAATATTTTTGTGCAATTCAAAGTTTTTAATTAGTTATCCTATGGTTCTTATACAGGACTTGTTTCTGTGTAATTTAATGTACTTATGTACATATTAATGTGTATATATGTTGCAATTTTAAAGTAAACTTATTTCCTTAGACAATAAGGTATTAAGCATTGCATCTCTTAAGGATTTAGATAACACTATAATTTTAATAAACAAACTAAATGCTTCAAAAGTTTAAAAGATTAAAAAGTTTTATAAAGAATTATTAAAGATAAAAAGTGAACTTTTATTGGAAATTAACCTCTTAATGATATGAATCTTGATCAGCATTCCCCATGCATTTAATAAAAGGGAAATTACAAATTCATAAAAGCCAATTAGTTCACTGGCTAGCCTATTATTTTGCCTTTCTGTTGATATAAATCATAAAATATTAAATATTTTAAGGGATATTATATGATTAGAAGTGACTCTAACTAGATTAACTACTTCATGATATTATTTGATTAAATAAATCATAACTATATTCTTGAATGACACTTAATTTGAAAAAAATTACATGAAAGTTTTATCCTTGGGGTTTATTTATCTTATTATAATTTTTTGTTGGTTTTTAGCAATATATTCCAGTTATATTTAAAATAATTAACTTCATGGGATCCCTGGGTGGCTCAGAGGTTTAGCACCTGCTTTTAGTCCAGGGCTTGATCCTGTAGACCCAGGATCGAGTCTCACATTGGGATCCCTGCATGGAGCCTGCTTCTCCCTCTGCCTGTGTCTCTGCCTCTCTCTCTCTGTGTCTCTCATGAGTAAATAAATAAAACCTTTACAAAGAAACAGACTATTTCATCTGTTCAAAGATGTTTTGCTCTTCAAATTAGTCTTAATAGTTGATATTAAAAATAGCTCAGACAAGGGAAACAAAAGCAAAAATAAACTATTGAGACTCTACCAAAATAAAATGCTTTTTCTTAGCGAGGGAAACCTGAATGGTAGAAGATATTTGCAAATGATGCATTTAATAAGGAGTTAACATCCAAAATATATAAGGAACTTATACAACTCAATACTAAGAAAAACAAATCATTTGATTGAAAATGGGGCAGAAGACACGGAGAGACATTTCTCCAAAGAAGACCCAATGGACACACGAAGAGATAGTCAACATCACTCATCTTCAGGAAAAAGCAAATCAAAACCAAAATGAAATATCACCTTTTACCTGTCAGAATGACTAGTATCAAAAAGATAAGAAATAACAAATGTGGGTGAGGATGTGGAGAAAAGGAGCTCTTGTGCACCCCTGGTGGGAATGTAAATTGGTGCAGCCACAATGGAAACCAGTGTGGAGATCACTCCAAAAATTAAAAATAGAAACCCTATACGATCTATTAATTCCACTACTGGGTATGTACCCAAAGAAAACAAAAACACTAATTTGAAAAGTTATATGCACCCCTATGTTTTTGGGGGGCATTATTTACAATAGTCAAGATATGGAGTAACCTAAGTCTCCATTGATACATGAATGGATAAGGAAGATTTGACATACACAAATGGTAGGATATTATTCAGCTATTAAAAAAAGAATGAGACCTTGTCAATTGTGGCAACATGGGTGGATCTAGAAGACAGTACCTGCTAAGTGAAATAAGTCAGACAGAGAAAGACAAATACCATATTATCTCACTTATATGTGAGATCTGAAAACAAAATGAACATAATAGAAACAAAAACATAAATACAGAGAACAAACTAATGTTTGCCAGAGGGGAAGTCGATGGGAGAACAGAAAAAAATGGGTTTAAAGGAGGAAGAATAGGCTTCCACTTATGGAAAAAATACTTTAAGAATCATCATATCATCTATAAGAAGGCCTAGAAGAAATAAACTTACACACATAAGGAATAATGGGAAGAGGGGATGGTTAGGAGTGAATTACAATGAAAGTCATATATCAATCTAGCCCCTTTGGATCTCTGGGTCTGTATTATTATGAGAACTCTCAGATCCCTTCCCCTGTCTCAGATGTAAAAATCTTAAAATTTAGTTTTTTTAGTGTCTTATCAATAAAATCTTCCTCTTCTGAATTTTCTTCTTGTTTCCTGTGCTTTATCCTTCAGTTTTCTAGGCTTTAATCTCTTTTTTTAATTCATCCTATTGCTTTCTGCCTATTTTTAATATCAAATCAGATATTAAGTTCAAGTCTGTTTCCCATATCTCTTGATTTGTTTTCAATTATCTTATCCCTAACTTTGTATATATTTCTAAATATTCTACTGGCCATCCATTCCTCTTTTCCACATATTACATTACTTCCATATTAATCTTTCTAGGATATTATTTGGATTGTGTCAGTTTATGATTTAAGAAAATTGTTTGAAAAATCTCTCAGTATACTAATTAAAAAAAATCACTGTTTTTTGTTAATTTTCAAAAGATGTGAACATTCTTTGTGGGTTTTTTTTTAAGATTTTATTTATTTATTCATGAGAAACACACAGAGAGAGAAGCAAAGATATAGGCAGAGGGAGAAGCTCTTCAGGCTCCTTCTGGATAGCCTGATGGAGGACTTGATCCCAGGACCTGGGATCACAACCTGAGCCAAAGGCAGAGGCTAAACCTCTGAGCCACCCAGGTGTCCCCATTCTTTGTAGTTTTAATGATAACTTGCAGACATAATATTTTAACTGTTTATTAAATATTTTTCCTGTTTATTAAATAGGGTAAAAATAAAACTCCCTCTTTTCTTTTCTTTTTTTTTTAATTTTTATTTATTTATGATAGTCATACAGAGAGAGAGAAACAGGCAGAGACACAGGCAGAGGGAGAAGCAGGCTCCATGCACCGGGAGCCTGATGTGGGATTCGATCCCAGGTCCCCAGGATCGCGCCCTGGGCCAAAGGCAGGCACCAAACCGCTGCGCCACCCAGGGATCCCCTCCCTCTTTTCTTTAGAGTGATATCTCATGAACATAAATTTAAAAATCCACAACAAAATATTAGTAAATTAAGTACAAAACAATGTAATCAAGTATATGCAAGTGGGATATTGTCCAGTCACATAAACCTAGTTCAATATTCAAAAATCAAATAATAAAAATTTTCACATCAGTAAGCTAAAATGGAAAAATTATTTCAACATGGCAATAGCTACAGAAAACTGACAAAATCAAACATCCATTTATGATAAAAAAAAAAACCTCTCAGCAAACTAGCAATAGAGGAAAGCATTGCCAATTGGATAAGGATGTTCTTTATCCTGTAGTTATCATTATACTTAATAGCGAAAAACTAGATGCTAAATTGACAATTCAGTGATAAACTTTCTTCACCACTTCTATTCATCTAATCCATTAAGGCAAGAAAATGAGGGATGCCTGGGTGGCTTAGTGGTTGAGCATCTGCCTTTGGCTCAGGTCATGATCCCGGGATCTGGGATCAAATTCCACACTGAGATCCCTGTGAGGAACCTGCTTCTCCCTCTGCCTATGTCTCTCTCTCTGTGTCTCTCATGGATAAATAAATAAAATCTTTAAAAAACCCAAGAAATTTAAATAAAAGGTATTTAGATTAGGAAGCAAAGAACAAAACTGTCTGTTCACAGATGACATAGTTGTCTATGTAGAAAATCCCAAACAGTAAAAAATAATAAGAGAAAAACTTCTTAAAACTAATAGAAAATTATAGCAAAGTGGCAGATGAGCATATAGAAATCAATTGCTTTCATACATACCGACTGAAAAAATGAAATTTCAATTTTAAAAGACAATATAGCATTTAAATGAACACCTAAAAAATTCGAAACACTTAGGAATAAATCTAACAAAATTTGTATATGATCTGTCTGGGGAAAAGTACAAAACTCTGATGAAACAAGAAGATCTATAGATAGTAAATAATAATAAAATGCTCAACATCATATATCATATCGGATTTGCAATTTAAAATAACAATTAGATACACATCTAATAGAATGGCTGAAATCCAAAACATTGACATCAAATACTGGTAAGGATGTAAAGCAACAGGAACTCTTTTTCATTGCTGATGGGAATGAAAAATGGTCTAGTCACTTTGCCACATAGTTTTTGCCTTTCACACAAAATCAAACATACCCTTACCATATGATTCAGAAATCATATTTCTTGGTATCCACCCATAGAGGTTGAAAACTTATGCCTGCATAAAACTTGTACACATATATTTATAGCAGCTTTATTCATAATTGCTAAAATTGGGGAATGATTGAGGTTTATTTCAAGAGGTAAATGAATGAACAATCTGTGTTACATCTAAATAATGAAATAATTATCAGTGATAAAAAGAAATGAGGTATCAAGTCCCAAAAAGACGTAGAAAAATCTAAATGCAAATTTCTAAGTGAAAGAAGCCAATTTGACAAGGCTACACACTGTTGGACTCTAACTATATGACATTCTGAAAAAGACACAACTATGGAGACAGTAGAAAAATATCAATGATTACCAAGGTTTTAAGAGAGAGAACATGTGGAATACAGGGAATTTTTATGGTAGTGAAACTATTGTGTATGATGTTATAATGGTGAATACAAGTCATCATACATTTGTGAAAACCTATAAAAAATACAGCACAAAGAGTGGGCTCTAACATAAACACTGGACTTCAGTTCCTAATAATGCATCAATATTATTTCATCTAATATAACAAATGTACCACACTAATAATAATATTAATAATATTAATAACTGGGAAAACTGTCTACTGGGTAAGATGAAAGATGGAGGGAGAGGTGTAGATGGACACTTTGCATTTTCTGTTCTTTTTTTAAACCTAAAACTGCTTTTAAAAAGTTTATTAATTAAAAATTGTGATACAAATGCCCAGCTGGAAGTCTTATTAGCAAAGATAACAGATTCCATGGCTAATCTCTTATAGACCTTACCATATCATTCACAGAAATATTCCAACTTTGTTTTTGGATACATTCCTAGATATCCATCTGTTTTGAGGCTTTGTATCAAGATAATTGACTCTTATAAAGATAAAGGTGTATGGCTTTAAATATTATCTAGGCCAAGATTTTTATCTTGTCACTATGAAAATATGTACAATATTCAAGAATCATAAACATTCAAACCCTCTTTCTAATTGTCTTCTTTTTCTCTACAAAACAATACAGGGTAGCCCAGGTGGCTCAGCGGTTAGTGCCACCTTCAGCCCAGGGCGTGGTCCTGGGGTCCCGGGATCAAGTCCCACGTTGGGCTTCCTGCATGGAGCCTGCTTCTCCCTCTGCCTTTGTCTCTGCCTCTCTCTCTGTCTCTGTCTCTCATGAATAAATAGATAAAATCTTAAAAAAAATATGTTTATATGGCATACCACAGCCTAGCCACATGATGACCACATCCTTCTCTACTAATCACATGACTGAGCACTGGCACAGATCCCAGAAAATGCCAGGAGTGGAGTTGGTGACCCTGGGTAAGAGAAAGTAGAGCAAAACCATGAGGTCAGAGTTGTGAGAAAGCTATAGCCTTTGGAACATTAAGAAATCAAAAAGACAAAGATGAGCCTTTCCAATATAAAGAATCAGTTCAGGAAAGAAGTGCAACAATCTGAGATCGTGTTTCTATTTCTTACTTGATGGGTCAAAATATAAATAGAAAATTTCAGTTATGAAATTAGTGGAAAACTTCATGAAACTGTTCACTATTTTTTCCCAACCCTTTATTATGAAAAATTACAAGCATATAGAAAAGTTGAAACAATTATATATATTGTAGTTTGCTGTTCCTGCCATAATAAAATATCAGAGACTGGGTAGCTTAAAAAAACAGGAATTTATTTCTCTTAGTTTTGGAGGCTGGAAGATGCAATCAAAGTATTGGAAGATTTGTTTTTTTCTGAGTTCTCCTGGCTTGCAGATGGCTACCTTCTCACTGTGTCCTCACATGGTCTTCTGTCTGTATGTAGGCATCCCTTGCACCTCCTTTTTTTTTTTTGTATAAAGAGTTTCACCTATATAATCTCACTTAACTTGGATTACTTCCTTAAAGGTCCTATCTCCAAATACCATCACATTGGAGATGTGGGCTTCAATATCTATCTATCTATCTTAGAGGGACACATTTCAGTCCATAAGAGCACAAAATATACATACACCATGACCTAACATTTACAATAAATATTTTGCTTTATTTTATTCACTATATGTCCATTCATCTATACATTCTTCTATCTATCCATAAATCCATCTTATTTTTTTCATTTTAATTTATGTTAGAGACATCAATGCACTTCACTCCTAATATATCGCTGCACAAATTCATCATTTAGAATTTATTCTGCTTTTGCTTTTGTTTCTAAGATAGTGGTATCCTATTTCTACTATTTGATGGGTTTTGACAAATACATACACCTGCATTACCCAAACTCCTATCAAGATTTAGAATTTATTTATTTATTTATTATGATTTTATTTATTCATGAGAGACACAGAAAGAGAGGCAGAGACATAGGCAGAGGAAGAAACAGGCTCCATGCAGGGAGCCCAATATAGGACTCGATTCTGGGACCCAAGGATCATGCCCTGAGCCAAAGGCAGACGCTCTATTGAGCCACCCAGGCATCCCTATTTATTTATTTATTTATTTATTTATTTATTTATTTATTTAATATTTATTTTAAAATATTTTATTTATTTATTCATGAGAGTCACAGAAAGAGCTAGAGACATAGGCAGAGGGAGAAGCAGGCACCCCGCAGAGAGCCTGATGCAGTAGTTGATCCCAGGACCCTGACATCATGACCAGAGCCAAAGGCAGATGCTCAACCACTGAGTCACCCAGGTGCCCAACTAACAAATAAAAACATTCAAAAGGAAAAAAAAATGACTGTTATAAAACAGAGAAATAAAAAACAAAAATATTCAAATGGACCATTTCCTGAAATATGTATTCTTAGTTATAAACTAAGATCACCTACTCTCTCATTTTTAGGATGTCCATGTCATATCTGTAACTTAAATTATATCTTTAAATACAGCAAAAGTTGAGAAATATTTGAAGGCAGATAAAACATCCTTGCTCAGTCCTACCAGATTTAACTTCTTGCTTCCACAACTTTTGAAAAAGAAATGATTTGCCTTTTTCAGCACAAAGGTTAAATGAGAAAAAACACGGGATTTTTTCCCCCTACATGCTTTCATTGAATACTATACAGGATTTGGGACTGTACTAAAACTAGAACTTTTTAAAAATCTCAAAACAAAGAAAATGAAAGCAGTGGTTTTGAAAAGACCAAGAAAACATAAGGAAATCAATACCATTACATTAAATATCATAACTTGTGTATTACATATTCTTACTCTTGTGGGACCAGTTATTTGTAAATATACATTAAGAAGTATCTATTAACATTGTTTCAATAATATTCTATATTGCTAATGAGGTATTTTTAACATTCATTGCACTCTTTGAAGGATTGCTGATGATGAAATTTCTGCTATAACTCAGATTCAGTTTCATTTTAATCCACTACGGATCCAAGTGATGAAAATGTAACCACTTAAAACATTCTAGCATAAGCAGCGGTGACAAAAATTCACCTTTCTTCCCCTCATTTTTTTGCTATGGTAAAATGCACTTAATATAAAATTTACCATCATAAGTTTTTTTGTTTTTGTTTTTGTTTTTTCGAGAGAGAAAGAGGTGGTGGGGAGGGGCAGAGGGAGAGAGAGAATCTTAAGCAGGCTTCATTCCCAGCATGGAGCCCCGTGCTGAGCTTGATCTCATGACCCCGAGATCATGACCTGAGCTGAAATCAGAAGTTGGATGCTTAACCAGCTGAGCCATCGAGGTGCCCCCTTCATAATCATTTTTAAGTGTGATATTTAGTGCTATTAAACGCATATAATGTTGGGCTACCATCACCACAATCTGTGTATATCTTATCATCTTATAAAACTGAAACTCCGTATTCATTGAACCTTAACTCTTCATCCTCTCTCCCTCCAGCCCCTGGCAACCATCATTCTGATTTTGACTGCTCTAAATATTTTATATAAGTGAAATCATGCAGTATTTATCTTTTTGTAACTGGCTTATTTCACTTGCACAATGTCTTCCAAGTTCATCCACATTGTAGCATAAGTGAAAATTTTCTTCCTAAGACTGAATAATATTCTATTGTATGTATATACTATATTTTGCTTGCTTATTTATTCATTAATGGACACGGGTTATTTCCAGGTTTTACATATTCTGATTAATGCTGCTCTGAACATAGGTCTGCAAATATCCCTTTGAGATCCCATTTCCAATTATTTTGAGTATATACCCAAAGTGGACTTGCTGGATCATATGACAATTCTATCTTTTTTCTTTTTTTTTTGAAGAATCTTCATACTATTTTCCATGATGGCTGTACAGTTTTATATTCCCACCAACAGTATCTAAAGGTTTCTGTTTCTCCACAGCCATGCCAATATTTGTTATCCTTTGGGTTGTTTTGATAACAGCCATCCCAACAGGTGTGAGGTGACATCTCATTGTGGTTTTGATTTGCATTTCCCTGATTAGTGATGTTGAGCATCTTTTCATGTGCCTCTTGGCCATCTGTGTGTCTTCTATGGAAAAATGTCTGTTCATATACTCTGCCCATTTTTAAATCAAATTCTTTGTGTATTTTGTTATTGAACTGTATGAGTTCTTCATGCATTTGGATAATGTATTGGATATTAACCCTTACTGGATATATGATTGCCAGCATTTTCTCTCATTCAGTAAGTTGCCTTTTAATTTTGGTGATGGTTTCCTTTACTGTGCAGAAGCTTTTTGGTTTGATGCAGTCCTCTTTGTTTATTTTGCTTTTGTTTCCCTTGCCTTTGGAATCATATAAAAAAAATTGTAAGACTGATGTCAAGGAGATTACCTCCTATTTTTTCTCCTATGAGTTTTATGGTTTCAGATCTTACATTCAAGTCTTTAATCTGTTTTGAGTTGATTTTTGGATATGGTGTAAGATAATGGTTCAGTTTCATTCTTTTGCATTTAGCTGTCGAATTTCTCAGGCCCATTTATTGAAGGAACTCTCCTTTTTCGTATTTTTGCTCCTTTTGTAAATTAAATGACTATATGTGTATACATTTATTTCCAGGATTTTTTATTAGGATTTAGATCAGATTTAGAAAATACAGTAACTTATGTTTTTGCTTTTCTGATTCTAGAAAGGATAAGATTAATATTTGAGTAGTTTACAGGAGAATTATAATGGCATATATTTTCTCTATCCTGTAACCAAAATTTCAAGATTGAACGATACAATTTCTAAAAGTATTCACTGAATTAACTTTTATATTATTATTCTTTTTGGTATTCTCTCTGATGATCACTTCCTTGCTTTTATTTTTGTTATTTTTATTGACAAACAGAAAACTTGGTAAAATACTGATGGGTATTTTGTGTACTCTTTCTTGCTAAGAAAATTATCATTAATCTCAGATTGTAGTCAATAGCCCTGATGAGATTTCTTATTAGACCTTTGGAATATGAACTTTCCCCTCCACACTTGTAGACTCGAGTAATCCTATATATATAGACTTGTTTGGATGCTAGTGATATTCGTATTTGAAGCAGTTTATCTCATCAATAATCTCAAGGTTTTAGAAAATATAACATAATCCTAGAAAAGAGTACAGTAAATTCAATCAGGTACAGCATCTCCATTTCTCTTTCACATATTTTCAGGCTAAGACCACTTGGTCAAAATACTTTCTTGAACTCAAAGCTAAAAAACTTTGAAAAAAAATTTATTTGTTTGTTTTGTTTTTGTCTTTCTTTTTTTCTTTTATCCAAAGGTCTCTGGAAATTCTAAGAGCCTATATACCAGCTATAGGATCTATCTTGCATTTGGAGATAAAGATTTAAGGGATATTAAATTAGAAGAATGCTTAAATTAGTACCATATGCTCAAGTATATGGTTAGTTTTTTAAATACTTGTTTTTATTATTATTAATTTTGTGGAAATATTGCCAAAAATATTCATGTGCTAACAATCTCACATGGTAAATAGAGATTTAACTTCTTCCTACTTCAAAAATTAGTTCTAAAATTGCTCTGTCTTTTTCTAATTGAGCATCTACCTTCAATTAGTCAAAATGCCAGAGATGGTCTTCTCACAGCCCAACTCCTAATTTAAATTGATAAATGTACTTTAAAACCAATTTCTAAAGAAATCTTCATCTCATCAACCCCTGAGTTTCACTTTGGGCTCACCAAAGTTCTGCCTTTTGCTCCTTAATTGGCAATCCTGTGCTAGAAAGCACTATTACTCATCTTTTCTCTACACAGCCTTGGGGTCTAATTACCAAGATTTCAGGTACCTCACTAAAGAATTGCCCCAGCATCTGTCTATTATATAAAAACAAAAAAAGATTTGTCTTGGAAATTGGCCTTGAAGTTAAAAGGCTGCTTGGCAGGGTTTAAATACCAAATAAGTTTCTCTGACTTTGCACTAACATCCATGAAGCCAACTGACCCTTTTGTTCGTGGCTAAATTTCTCATTTTACCAATGGCAGCCAACTTTTCCTATTACATAGTGTATTTAAGATATCCGTGTTTATACCCCCCCCATGGAAAATATAACAGAAAAATGTTTATAATTCTCTGCCACTCTCCATGAATATACGTGGAGATTTTATAAACTCCATTTTGCTGAGCCTTCAAAACCTTAAACACAGTAATAAAGAATGCCTACCAGAATGCAATGATTGTATAACTCAGATGGAGTGAATTTCTCTGCATACAAAAGGGATACAAATAAAGGCCAAGATGAGCTATTCAGGAAGATTTAGACAGGAGTCTGGGAGTTTAGACACCATATGCAAGAATGAAGCAACAACCCAGATAATAATTGAGAAGAAAATTAAGAAACATACACTGAGTTTAATATATTATGTATTGTGCTATAAATTCAGTCACATTCATTTCCCCTCTGTAATCCTCAGTAACACTTCTGTTTCTCATTTATGCCTGATGGAGTGAGTTTTCTTTGAGGGGAATCATAAGCTCCATGGACAGCTAGGCTGCTTCTGAACTGGGTATAGATGAGTTTCACCGTGTGCTCAGTTTATGTGTTCAGGACTTCCCAGCATCTTTTCCACATGATTGTTTATTGCTGAAATGTCTTGGTCTAGGACAAGACATATTTACCTGAGTGCTATGGGGTGGAAGTTTTTCTTCTCCCAGAATTCATATGTTGAAATCCTAACTCCCAAGGTGATAGTATTAGGAGGTGAGATCTTTGGGAAATGATTAAGTCACGTGGATTCAATGTATGCAGGGAGCCTCCTTTCTGGTTCATAAGTGATACCTTCTAGCTATAGCTTCACGTGGCAGAAAGTGTAAGGGCTCTCTCTAGCACCTCTTTCATAAGGGCATTGATTCCATTCATGAGGGCTCTGCTCTCATGATTGACATCACAGCTCCTGAGAGTTTATTTTAAAGATTTTATTTATTTATCCATGAGAGACACAGAGAGAGACTGAGAAAGAGAGAGAGACAGAGAGACAGAGAGAGGCAGAGACACAGGCAGAGGGAGAAGCACGTTCCATGCAGGGAGCCTGATGTGGGACTCGATCCTGGGACTGCAGGATCATGCCCTGAGCTGAAGGCAGATGCTCAACCACCCAGTCACTCAGGCGTCCCACCTGGGAGTTTATAAAAACAAAATTGCTGACCCCAATCCAGAACTATTAAATCTAGCATCTAGCCTTTGCAAATGTCAAAAATAAATGTTGTTATTAAGCCAGTGCATTCACGGTATTTTGTTATAGTATTTCAAGTGGACTAAGACAGTGAGATTCTCTCAACACTGTTTGTTGAACACTGATCTGCAGGCCAGGGCCAAGAGAGTGTCATACATACACCTGAAGTGCTAGTCAAAATCCATTTCCCTGTGCATTCTAGAGTCAATGGTTCTGGATTGGGGCCAGAAATTTTGTTTTTATGTTACCAGAAGATTTTGAAGCTACAGATAAAGAATCATTCCTTTGTGACTCTATCTGACCACAGGCTTGACCTGGATCACTGTCAATTTTGTTGTTGCTGAGCTGGATTCCTTGCTCTTTCCTAGAGCTGTGCTGTCATGGGGAATTACTAGAAAGCGGGGACATCCCCGCTGAAACCAGCAGTCATCAGATAGCTGAGCCTCAACAAACATTAATGTTTTCTCTCTTCCTTAAGTCGGCAAAATTACAACCGGTTTATAAGTTATAGTCATTTTTTCCTTATGCAAATATGAAAACTTTTTGTACTTCATATAAAAAATTGGTCAGTCCTCTTCTAGGCAACTCCCTACAATATGTGTGATGTATTTTCATACCCTTCCACGGACCTTACAAATACTGGAAAGGCAATAGAAACATATTCTCAGCTTGGCTTCTGTTCTCATTTCTTCTCAAGGACTTTACTTCTGTATTCTCTCTCTACTACATTAGAAATACTTGCCTTGCTGTTGTCTTATTCCTACACTGAGGGTGGGGAAGCATGGAATATGCATCACACATCTTAACAACAAAGAAACTACCTTCATTCTCCAGCCTTTCAGCTGTCACCCCCTTTGACTCAACTTTATAACCAAACTTCTTTAACATTGTTATTTTACTTCCTCTTATTCATTCTGCATCACATGCTAATGGGTCTTGTGCTCCCAGGCAAGAACTGAAACTTCTAGATTGCCATATCCAAAAGATACCTCTCAGCTCCAATTTTCCCTCTCAGTAGCAACTAATCTAAATGCTCACTTCTCCCTTTATAAACATTCTCATCTTGGCTTTCATGACAACACACTCTTGTTTTCCTTCAACTATTAGGACATCATTATCTCGGTGTCCATCACTGGCTCTTCATCTATGTTGCATCATAGCTGCTACCTGTCTTTTAATTACCTCTTCTCTCTCAGGTGATCTCATTGGGTTCAATGAACAAAAAATAAAAATAAAAAAAAATCATGACTACTTGCTGGTTTCTGATCAAATCATATTTGAAGATGTGACTTCTTTAATTCCAGGGTTTTATAGCCAACTGTTGGCCATCTTCATCTGTATATCATTTAAGCATCTCAACTTTATATATATATATATATGTATATATATATGTATGTGTATATATATATATATATATATATATATATATATATATAAAACTCTTACTTTCATGTCTCTCCAAACCTGTTTTTTCTTAGTCTTCTATATGTCCTTAAGTGTTATAGCCAGTTGCTAAGAGCCAAAACAAAACAAAACAACAAAATCCACCTTCTGTCTTACCCCTATAAAGCACTGAGACTCACTTGATTTTTTTCCCCCACGCACACACACAATCAGGAAGATGTATTGATTTTAGCTCTAAAATATATTTCAAATTTGTTTGCTTTTCTCCATGTCCTACCATTTTAGCATAAGCTACCATCATCTTTTTTTCACATGGATTTTTGCAGTAGACTCCTAATTTCTATTTGTCCTTTCCAAACCATTTCTCACAACCAGAAAGATTGTATTTCAAAAGCAAAAGCCATTATTACATTATTGCCCTGATTAAAACCCTCCTATGTCTGGCTCCCTATTGCACTTGAGATAAATCAAACCCCTTACAATGATCTGCAGGACTTCTTATGATCAGAGACTTGGGTTGCTGCAAATCGTTCTAACACTACCCTTCTAACAAAAAGCAGTACTTTTATTTCCTAAAAATCACAACTTTTTTCCTGTTTTTGAATATGCATAGCTCTTTCTTGCTTTAGGGACTTTATCTTTCTTCTTCCCTCTGTATGGAAATTTTTCCATTGGGTTTTGGCCCAAAAAGATCTTAATGAGATCTTCTTTCCACATCTTACCTAGAGAATAACTCCCTGATTCCATCCCATGTTGTTTATTTTCTTTCTTGTACTTAGCACTGTTTGTAATTATCTTCTGCATCTATTGATTTACTTGTTTATTCTCTCTTGTCATCAATACAATTTATACTTTTGAGGGAGGAGATCTCATCCATTATGCTCACCACTGATTGTGCAATGTGCAGAATGTTACCTTGCGATTAGTGGAACTTAATAAATATTTGTTGAATAAACAAAGGATTAGATGAATGAATGGACCATGGACCCCTCTATTTCCAAGTTTCGGCAGCTTTTCTTTAGTGTGTTTATACTTTTCAAACCTAAAAATAAATCAATGTATAGTTTAAATATGAATCCAAGGATTTTAAGGCTTCTTTAGATACATTAATCATACAATTTCAAGAAACAGGTTGGTAGAAATGGCCTTCCGATAATTGTATTTTAATTTTCATCACCTATATATATATATAGTTTAATGAAACTCTAGTTCTCCTTCTTTGTAGCTTATTTCCAAACAAATGTTAGACAAATGACATAACAGTTCCCATATCCTAGTAAACAGGAAGACAAGTGTCTTGTCTGCACTGATGATGTCTTACTACCAAATTCCCAAGAGTACCCTAAAAAGCCAAATAAACTATTTGCCAATTTTTGTTAAGAGGAGTTCAAACAAAACCAAAAGAGTTGTTTTGGAAGATAGGCATTGGAGATCAAATGGTTAATTGTGAAGATATTCTACTTACCAGGTTTTTCATTTATCATTTGAAATGATTGTTGAAACTAACTGAACCCAAATTCTAATTGGGATGTAATGTATTTTGTTGCTGTCAGTGGCATATGAAGAATGGGAAGGTAGTAGAAGTCCATTCTAGACAGAAAGCATTTTATCACTAATATTTTTAAGAATTCCTTTATGCATGGTAATAATAATGGATAGGTTATTGCTAGTCTGTTTTACACTGATTATAATTTTCTATAAAAAAATACACCCCATTATTACCTACACCATGAGGGAGACATCTCTTAAGGTACTTGTCTCCTTATTTGTTATGCCACTGGTTGCTAAGGTAGTTCTTTGAATGGGATTTGATAGGTGAAATTACATATTTCACCAAAATTACAGTTTTATTATGTATACAATTATATATACTATATATAACTAACCAATTTTAAGCAGTGACCAGAAGTAATACAAATTCCTAAGATTACATTTGATACAAAATTAATAAATCAAGACAGGGGCTTGCCTTCCTGACCATGAAGACCAGGTACATTATTACCTATATTAGACACTAATATATGATATTGTATGTAATACATTGTATTATATATATAATAATTATATATATATATATTTCCTCTTCCTATGCAAAAAACACTGTACTATACCTGCTTTGCTTTTTTTTAAAGCTTTTTTTAAAAAAAAAAACCAGTATAGTTAATATTCAGTGTTCTACTCAGTGCTTATCATAGTAAGCATCACCTATTTCACCCATCCTCTCACCCACTTTTCCCTTGGTAACCAATAGTTGTTTCTTTATGGTTGAATCTGTTTCTTGGTTTGTCCCTCTCTCTCTCTGTGTCTTTTTTTTTTTTTTGTCTACTAGTTTTTTCTTTAGGGTTGAGTCTGTTTCTTGGCTTGTCCCTCTCTCTCTCTGTCTTTTTTGTTGTTGTTGTTGTTCATTTGTTTTGTCTCTTAAATTCCACATATGCATAAAATGGCATAGTACTCCTCCCTCCTTTTTTTTTTAACTTAAATATATTTTGGGATATTCCCAAAACAGATAGCTCCCTCGTTTTTTTTTTTTTTCCTTTGGTTACATTGTATTTTATTACATGTATGTACTATAACTGAATTTATATAACTAATTGCCTATTGAAGAAATAGAGATAGTAACCAGTCTTTAATTAGAAAATGCTTCAATGAATATCCCTTTAAATAAATCATTTTAGGTGTACTAATATGATTCTAGGTTAAGTACCCAGAAAAGATAGATCTCAGATTATATCTTCTCTTTGATATTCAAGATCAAGATCTAATTTTATAGCATAGGTAAAAATTTGAAAATTTTACCCCTGAACTTTTACATCCATGTATATTTTTAAAATATTTTATGATAGGAAATTCTGGCTATTTAGTATAGTATTTTAAGTTATACATTTAACAAGCTCTGGAAGTACCTTTCAAATTTTCTGTCTCTTTTTGCATTTAAGGACCTCAATTGATATTAAAGACAACTCTTTCTTTTCCAGATATCACAAGAACATAAGTAAAACACACATAAGACATTTTTTTAAATTTTAAAATAAAATTTTCTGTCAACACTTCTTGTATGAAAAGCAGTAGTTTTCGATTTTAATTGCACATCAGAACCACCTGTTAGGCTTTTAGAGCATACTTTTAAAAATCTCCACCCTACGTTATTCTTGGGTGAACCTCATACATTATCTTCCATGTTCTGCAAGGTATTTACACATATTTATATTTAAGAACAGTTGATATTAAATATGTAAGAATTTTAAAAGTACTATTATTTAAGACATACATTTATTAGGTTATTAGGTAATGAGTTCACTTTTAAATTGTCTAACATCTTCTCTGTACCATCTTAAGGAGATCATTGAAAGTCTAGTTGGAATAACTTGAATATAGGATAGCCATTGAACATATGTGCTAGGCTACTATCGCCCTACTTAACATTGGATATATTTACTATTATTGTGTGCAACATTCAGGATATTATTCTAAAGTCTGAATTTCAGAATTGCAGAAACTTTTTTCCTAATAAATCATTTCACATCTCTTCCATTGCAATACAAAGCCATATTGGTTTGCTAGTGACCAGAATTACTTAATGTTACTTCTTAAGATTCCATTTTATACAGAAATAATAAGTCAAGACATAAGCTTACCTTCATCATTAGGACAGATTAGACAATATGATATGAAAAGGAAGTGAAAGATTTCTAGAGTGAGTATCAGTTAAGTTGATCATAGACAATAAAGTCCTAGAGCAGAGACAGAATAATAATTTTTAGCAAAGATCAGTAGTAAACTGAAATTTAAAACAATTTACTATACAAATGTCTATGAAAAAGCCATTAAACAAGGAAAAAGTCAGGTCATAAATTTTCAGCTAGCCTAATGAAACGTTAAATAATGACCTACTTCATGAGAATATACTGTGACTTTTGAAAACAGACTTGTACTAAATGATTATTTTATATCATCAATGTATTTAAAAAAATAGTTTCCAAAGTAGAATTAACACTGATAAAATATCTCCTATATAATGTGATAAAACACTAATACTTGAAAACAAGGAGCAACTTCAAAGCTACTTTATTATTCTCTGAAGAGAGCAGTTCAATATCTCCCTCCTTAATCTCTAACTCACATTGCCAGAGGGCTGAACCTAATAGTTTGTCTCAAGTGGCATATTTTACAAGAAGTAAAGATACTCAAATCACTCTCTGTGCTGGGGGACAAGAACATTGACCACGTCCCAGCTTAGGTAAGGTTTCTTATGAATGAAGTGATGAGATGATAGTTAAAACAATTTCCTCCATTTCCTTCATCCTTTTCTCTTTCTTTCTTTCTTTCTTTCTTCATTTTATTAATTTGAATGTTTCTAAGATTTACAGAATATTCAAATTTGAGGCTTAAACACCAGAATTCAGTGTTCATAATGTGGCATTGAATTAGCCATACATTTCAACAATTTCAAAACATTAATTCAGCTCTATTGTGTTTCAGATATCATTTTATTTATTTGCACTTTGCTGAGCACCAAACCTCTCTATATTTTGAAAAATGCAATAGCAAATATTAATATAAATTGGATATTTGTGATGAAAAAGATTCATACACCATTGACCATGTTCAAGTACTTTGGCTTTGGGAACAAATTTTAAATCATAGAAAATACAATTTTAATTTGTATTTTTTCTTACATGTCTCGACCTTAAGTCATATTAGTCAATTTTTAATTTTTAGTTTTAATTTTTGTAGCAAGAGCACTTAATATGAGGTCTACCATTTAAAAAATGCTTATGTTTATAGTACAGGATTGTTAGTTATGGGCACATTATTGTATAGCAGATCTCTAAAACTTAATCATTTTGCATAACTGAAACATACTCATTGCGAGTAGCAGATCTCTATTTTCTCTTTTCCCCCAACCCATGGAAATCACTATTATACTCTCTGCTTCTATGTATTTAACTACTTTATATAGCTCATGTAAGTGGAATCTTGCAGTAATTGTCCTTATGTGACTGGCTTATTTCACTTACTATAATGTCCTCCAGGTTAATACATACCACATACAGAATGATTTCCTTTTTAAAGAATGATTTCCTTTTTAAAGAATGGATAAAATTCATTCATTTATTCATTGCAGGAATATACTACATTTTCTTTACCATTCATCTATTTTTAAAAAGATTTATTTATTAATTTGAGAGAAAGAGCGAGAGAGAAAGTAAGCAGGGGGGCGAGCAGAGGGAGAGAATCTCAAACAGGTTTCCCACTGAGCATGAGCCCTACGTGAGGCGTGATCTCATGACACTGAGTTCATGACCTGAGTTAAAATTTAGAGTCAGACATTTAACTGAATGAGGCAACCAGGTGCCCTTATCCATTTATCTATTGAGAGACATTTAGACTATTTCTACATCTTGGCTATTGTAAATAATGCTGCAGTGAACATGGGAATGCAAATATCTCTTCAGGATCCTGATTACAATATTTTTGGGATAAAGATCTGGAAGTAGTATTGCAGTATAATATTGTATTTCTATTTTTTAATTTTCTTAAGGAAGCTCTATACTATTTTCCATAGCAGCTGAATTACTTTGCATTCCCATCCACAGTGTACAAAGGTTCTGATTTCTCTACATCCTTGCTAACACTTATTTTTAGTAATAGCCATCCAAAAAGGTATGAGATGTTATATCATTGCACTTTGATTCACATTTCCCTGGAGGTTAGTTTGTTGAGTATCTTCTCATATATCCATTGGCCAACCACATGTCTCCTTTGGAGAAATGTCTATTCAGTTCCTTTGCTGGTTTCTTAATCAGTTTATTTTATTATTATTATTATTATTTTTTTACTGTGAAGTTGAATGAGTTCCTCATATATTTTAGATATTAACACCTTGTCAGATATATGGTTTTAAATATTTTCCCCATTCCATAGTTGCTTTTTCATTCTGTTTCCATCGCTGTGTAGACGCCTTTTAGTTTACCATAGTACTACTACTTGTCTACTTTTACCCTTGTTATCTACACTTTTGGTGTCATATCTAAGTAATGAGTTGCACTCCTTAAGTTTTCTTCTAGAATTTTTATGGTTTCACATCTTAACATTTAAATGTTTAATAGGGATCCCTGGGTGGCGCAGCGGTTTGGCGCCTGCCTTTGGCCCAGGGCGCGATCCTGGAGACCCGGGATCGAATCCCACGTCGGGCTCCCGGTGCATGGAGCCTGCTTCTCCCTCTGCCTGTGTCTCTGCCTCTCTCTCTCTCTCTCTGTGACTATCATAAATAAAAAAAAAAAATCTAAATGTTTAATATATTTTGATTTAATTTTATGCAGGTGTTTGATAAAGGTCTAACTTCTTTTTTTTTTTTTTTTTTCCATGTGGTCATTCAGTATTCCCAGCACCAGCTATTGAAGAGAGAATCCTTTCTCCATTCTGGTTTTTTGTTATCCTTGCTGAAGATCAGTTGCCTATATATGTGTAGGTTTATTTTGGGGCTGTCTCTGTTGCACTGATATATATATATATGTCTGTTTTTATGCCAGTAAAATACCGTTTTAATCACTGTAGTTTTATAATATATTTTGAATGAAAAAGTGTGATGCCTCCAGCTTTGTTTTTCTTTCTCAATATTATTTTGGCTATCCAAAGTTCTTTGTGATCACAAATGAATTTTAGGATTTTTTTCTATTTCTGTAAAAATAATGCCATTAGATTGCTCTGAATAGTACTGACATTTGAACAATATTAAATTTTCCAATTCAAGAAGATGAAATTTCTTTCCATTTATTTGAATCTTCTTTATCTTATCAATATTTTGTAGTTTTTACTATATAAATTCTAGTTAAGTGTATTTCTAAGTATTTATTTTTTTAAAAGATGTTTATTTAGGGATGCCTGGGTGGCTCAGCAATTGAGTGTCTGTCTTCCACCCAGGATGTGATCCTGGAGTCCCAAGATCGAGTCCCACATTGGGCTCCCTGCATGGAGCCTGCTTCTCTCTCTATGTCTCTTGTTTATTCATGAGAGACCCACAGAGAGAGAGGCAGAGACACAGGCAGAGGAAGAAGCAGGCTGCATGCATGGAGCCCAATGCCGGACTCCATCCGGGATCCGGGATCTCAACTTGAGGGGAAGGCAGATGCTCAACCACTGAGCCACCCCGGCATCCTGAATATTTAATTTTTTTACACTATTTAAATAGGATTAGTGTTAAGTCTATTGTCAGTTAAGTGTATTTCTAATATTTAATTTTTTACACTATTTAAATGGGATTGTTTTTATTTTTATTATTTTTATTATTTTTTTAAAGATGTTATTTATTTATTCATGAGAGACACAGAGAGAGGCAGAGATATAAGCAAAGGGAGGAGAAGCAGGCTTCATGCAGGGAGCCTGATGCAGGCCTCAATCCTGGGTCTCCAGGGTCACGCCCTGAGCCGGAGGCAGACGCTCAACTGCTGAGCCATCCAGGCTTCCCTAGTTTAATTTTTTAAATAAAAACTTTACCCTGTAAAAAATTTTATTCAAATAACCATAAACCCTAAGTACATTTAATCTATGTTATATGTTTTTATTTCCTATACAGTCATTGCGATTATCTGTAAAGCATTCATTAAATTTCTGACTAGGAAAGGATCTTTTTTTAGATATGTAAGAAATTCTATGCTTAATACTAAGAGAATTTTTCTACTTATCACAATCAATTATTTCAGTTTTAGGTAATACAATGATGAATTAAAATTCCTAATCAGTGTAGACTTTTTAAAATTTTAATTCCAATGAAGTGCCATTAAATATAAATTGTCTAGACACTTAAACATCAGTCATATAAATCACATTAAATTTGCTACTTACTCCCTGATCTATTTTAAACAGCATTAAATCTTATTAACATTCCAGTTATATACTTTTAATATTAATTATTATGGATATTTGTGAGATACTCTGTCAACATAAAATCATTAGGGGATAAATGACACATGAATACCTTGCACTAGATATTTCACTGGTTATATATATTACAAGTCTTGTGTGAGAAAGATAAAATATAAAAATTGACAGCCAACTACTTAAAAATTAATTGAACATTTAGATGAAAACTTTTTATTTAGAATTTAGTATCCAAAGATAAGTATTGTATGGCTTCGGTGATAATATGGAAAAATGAATCATGTAATTACAGGGCATTTTTATTTTATAGTTTTGAGGATTATCTGTGTTATTTATAGGATATATTCACTGTGATTTATAATATGATTGTACAGATTACATTTAACAAGGCAATAAAATCATAACCACCACTAAGGTGACCTTCACATCCACAGTGTTGCTGAGCAAGTTGTTTTTGGAAACTGAGTGTTTTGGGTACATTATTTCCACAAAGAGAATCACTTATATTTGTATAGTAAATTTGATAATGACATAAAATGCTAAAATTTAGTTTTAAAAATATTGGCATATTAAAAGTAGAGTATACTCTATTCTCACTACATCACTGTTCACATTATTCTTTGAACAATTCCTTCATATTATTCTATTGGATAAGCTAAGAGGATTGTTTTGGAGCATTGGACTAAAGCTTTTCAATTTTACTTCTGCAGATAACTGCATTTCCCCAAAAGCAGTTTTTTGTTGTTGTTTCTCTACATATTTGCATCAATAGGAAGAAATTCAGTAAAATCGTTTCATGAAAATCCGGAGAGATCTCTATTATTGTCTCATTTTATTCATCTGTTCCTGATATTCCTGCTCCGTGGAATGTCTTCTCCACTCCTCTCTTCCTGTTCCTAGTTCTCATTTCTTTCCTATTGTGTTCTCGTTGGCTACTGGAGCTACATGACAATTACTCCACAATGCTGTAACAGTTTTGTCTGCATTATTAATTTTGGCTTTATATTTCTATCCTTTTTCATTTTTTATTTCATACAGCACATAGTGGACTTTCAATAGATATTTATGGAATTTATTGGACTATTTCGAAATGTATAGGCTTCTGAACAGAGTGTAAACCTTCTAAAGATAAGAATAGGATTAATACTGTTTTTTTTTTTTAATCCCACATAAAGCTCCTAGTTGCCAATTCCAATGTCCACTTTTCAGTTCTCTGCAGTGAACATTTCACTTCCTACAGAGTTTGATAATTTTAAACAATCCTGTATTCTTAGTACTTTTTGGCCTCTAGATTCGACCAAATCATGGTCTAGGCTATTTTGTTCATGTTTTTCTGGAAATATTTTAGGTTTGGATATTCTCAATTGTTTCCATTTCTGCCTTGCCCTGTTTACCTTGTTCTGTTTTCTTTGTTTGTTTTGCCAATCTTACCTGCCTCTATTACTGAAATAATTAGCTATTCCCTGACAAAAAATAATAAGTAACATTCATTAAATGTTTTCATGGTTCTAGAAAATTGTTTTCATTTTTCTTTTTTTTTACTTAATTCTCATCAGGCCCACTGGTAGAGGTTCTTTTATTGCTTCTATATCACAAATAACAAAAATAAGAGATTAAATTGCATGCTTATGGTCATGCGGTTAATTGTGTTGAAGTCACATTACAAATTCAGATTTCCAAGCTAAATTCTTAGTTTCTAACCAGTACTCTGTACTGCTCTCTAATTATGTCAGATAATATTTTTCCATCCCCATATTTCTCCTGACCCATATTCCAACCATCTATTTAAGCATATCCATTGCAAATGCTTTGCAGACAAATCAAACCCTACTCTTCAAAAACGAATAAATCTTCATTATGTTTCCCGCTCATTTAATGTCAGCATCATCCATTTGGCAGTCTAAGCTAGAAACCTCAGAAATGTCTTTTTTAAGCTTTCTCATGCTCTACAGTCACATAATCTTTAAGTCCTCTCTGTTCTACTTCAGAAATAATCTTTCACAGGACTCTTCTTATCTCTAATCCAAGCCCTCACTGTTCCTTTCTTAACTAGACCATTATAATAGTTTTATCTTCAAATTCACCCTCAATTATGCTGGTAGTTATTTTGTGGAAATATAGATTCAAATTTATTTTTTTGTATGAATCCTTCCTTGCTTCATCTTATCTACCTAATAAGCTCCAACCTTTTAATAAAAATGTTTAAAGCTCCAACCTATCTTTTAGGCTTGTCTCATAACTTTCTCCCCATTCCACTTTCAAGGACTCTATAATCTAGACACCAAAGAATTCTAATACTGAAATGAGTATGTCGTGGTCTCTTTTTCCTCTGGGCCTCTGCTCATGTTGTTCTATCTTCCTGAAATGTTATTTCCTTCCTTTCAACCCAGTGGAATTTATTTATCTTCCAAGGCATAGCTCAAATTACATCTTCTCTCTGAAGCCTTCCTGCTACCAAGTCTTACTCCTCCATTGTGGGAAGAATCCATTACTTCTTTATGTCTCCAAAGTCTCTTTTTACCATCCTTACTATAGAACTTGTTAGGGTATATTTCAATTGTTCTTTGTGTTTTGAGGCATGGGTGTATTCTTCCTTGATATTTAGGTTTGCTGTAATCAGGTTTCTGTTTTAATCTTGAATATGAATGCAGAGAGGTCATATAAGGGAAGGAACAAAAATGTTTTTTATAAAACATAAAAATGCATGAAGTGTATGTTTTCCTTTGTATTTTTAATTTTTTGTTATGTTTGAGATTTAGCAAATTTGGGAATATTATTATATAATGGCAACAGAACATTAACAATTATAATTAAAGTCATATAAATTTTGATCTAGTTCTATATGTACTTCCAAATATTTGTAGTTGGTCACTTGTATAAATAATTAAAGACATAAGGCTTAATTCACTGGAGTTTTCTAACCCAATTTATAGGAATAAAAATATTATTACCACAGGGTCTATGGCATGGACAATTTCACATCCATTCCTCTTGTTAAATTTTGTTAAGTTTTTTTCTGAGAGTTACATACATGTCCTTTGATTAATAACTGTCACTGATTCTCTTTGCTTTCGATTTAAAATTTATTTGCTGACTATTATTAAAGACTTAGCTAGTACAACCAAGAGAAGTTTGGCATAGTTTAAGGAATCAGGTTTTGAAATAAGATAGACCTGGGATGTAATCTCAGCTCTACTATTTATTCATTGTTCGATAAAGACATTTACTTAACCCCTGTGAATTTCAGTTTTGCGTTCTGTAATACAGAATAAGAATAACCTTTTGGAAAACTGTCTTAAAGTCTTGGAACACATGGGTGGCTCAGCGGTTGAGCGTCTGCCTTTGGCTCAGGGCATGATCCTGGAGTCCCCGGACAAAGTCTTGCATCGGGCTCTCTGCGTGGAGCCTCTTTCTCCCTCTTCCTGTGTCTCTGCCTCTCTCTTTCTGTGTCTCTCATGAATAAATAAATATATTCTTAAAAAAAAAAGTCTTAAAGACTTAAAGATCTTAGCCTAAGTCAGTGGACACTCCATAATTGTTTTTGTTACTCATATTACAGCAGTGAGTAGATTGTTCCTGTAGTGTTTCTAAAGTTTTTTTCATTATCTGCAATGTCATCATGAATCCTCCAGTGGCATGGTGTAGGGGAGGGTTGTCTTTAGCATTTGATTGAATTATGTCTGATGTGTCAGAATGGAAGTCACATGATGAATGTGTGAGTGGAAATCTCTGCCACACTGTTGATTTATGTGTGTTCTCTGAATCATGAGAGCCGTCTTACTAGCAGACTTGTTGGAGCTCGAGTCACCTCCCTCTTCTGATTCTCAGTTGACAAGAGATTGAACCTTGGAATGACAACACCTGATTTATTTTTAAATACCTATAGAATTTAGTGACTATTGCTACTTCTAGTCTTCTACATTGTGTTTGCTTTAAAAGGGGCTTAAGAATATCCTTAAAACATTTTTGCATTACTGTATTCCATTTTCATTGCATGTTTTAAGAAAAAACTATCTGAAGTGTCTGAAGTGCAGCTATTCTGTAGAAATTCTAATGCCTGTGAAGAGAATGTGCTTATGGTTCCTAATGTTTGGGATAATTATCTAATAATACAAAAGTGGGTATAGACATTTATGAAAGCAGACTAGAACAAAAGCAAACAGTTAAGACTCACATTTAAGTTGGTAAAGTTACATTTAAAGACGTGAAATATGGGCCTACAGAGAACCATTTGAGATGGGATTAGCATTGGAGCAAAGAATCACCACTGTGGGAGAATATGGGATGCAGTGGTGAGAATAATCTGGGAGATTTACTCGTTTTTGGATTATTGTCTCCAAATGTGTGCCTATTTTAACAGTTCTACTTATATTTTAGAGGCTTAGTTATTGAGTAGCACTTCAGAGAGCCTTGATATGCCACTGATTTTTTAATCCTACATAGGAATAACTCAATAAATATCAACCAAACAAATATCAAATGGTGGCAGTGTTACAGAGGGAAAAAAAGCGAAAAACTCAGAAAGACAGGAGTATAAGAATTCCCTGGTCAGGCTTTATGGGATTTCTAATAGAGTAATCAGAAAAGATTTACAATAAGGTGACATGAAAGAGAGGCCTGAGGAAATGAGTGAAAAATCCATGTGGATATTGCAGAAAGCTCTTTAAACAGAGAGAAGACATGTGCAAAGACCCTGAGGTGTGTCCAAGGACAATCAGGAAAGCAGAGTAAGGTGGAGAGAAATAGGAGGTAAAGAGAGGCCAGATTCCTAGGTATCTGGGGACGTTAAAAAGATGTTAGATTTTACTCTGTATGAACAGGAAAGCATTAGAGGAATTTGAGCATAAGAATGTCATATCCTGGGTGCTCAGGATACCTGGTAGGACAGAAGCAGGGAGCCTGGCTAAATAGAATGTTGTAGCAATTAGTCAACTGAGAAATGATAATGGATTACTAGTGTCATTGGAGAGGTGAAAATTAATAATCGATACTCAATCTATTTCATGATGTCAGAGAGAGAAAGTATAAGCCAGAAACCTTGGGATGCTGTTACTAGTGGAAGGCTAACTTACCTTTGAGCAAAGATGGTTGATCCTTGGGTACAGATGAGGGTAGATTAGTGAATGTGATAACGGGAACTTGTGAAAGTTTTCTTCCTACTACTACTATTTTTGTTTTCAGTGAAATAAAAAAAAAAAAGTCATTTGCTGGGCAGCCCGAGTAGCTCAGAAGTTTAGTGCCATCTTCGGCCCAGGTTGTGATCCTGGAGACCCAGGGTTGAGTCCCACGTCAGCCTCATGAATGGAGCCTGCTTCTTCCCTTGCCTGTGTCTCTGCCCCCCACCCCGGTCTCTGTCTCTCATGAATAAATTAAAATCTTTTTAAAAAAGTCATTTGCTGAAAGTAAGAAAGAGGATGGAGATATTAGAGACTAGAAGACATAGAAGTTGTGAAAATAGTCTAAAAAGGAAGGAGGGTGATGGACTTTGGAAATTAGGCAGTGGTTAGGAACAACCTGAGGTTAGTAGCTTTGATTTTAAATTTGAATCTTTTTTTTGCATAGTCATATGACTTTCTCTATCCATATTCTTCCAAGTGAATAAGTTACAAGGTACAAAATACGTTGGATTTCACCAGGATTAGAATTTTCTCCTGTGAATGGAACAAGTGGGTACAACTCAGAATCAGGTGAATTGAGGGCCTATTCAGAGAGTGATTTTAGTGATAGGCCATGTTATATAAACCAGGTAAAGAGGTGATTGAGGACATAAAGATTAGTCGAAGGACGTTGAAAGTTATTTTGGTGTAATCGAAGCATTGTAGTGTAAAGTACCAGACAGCATGAGTTTTAGAGAGAAGAGGTAGTGGTTGGAGAATGAAGTGCTTGAAATTGAAATTGTGTAAGGTAGAGTCCTTTGTAATGACTGGGTTAGACATATGATTGAGGGCGTGAGAGGAAGGGGCGTGTGTGTGTGTGTGTGTGTGTGTGTGTGTGTGTGTCAGAGAAAGATATGTAGCTTCGGCACATCATGGCTACTTAAGATCTTGATATACAGCATTAAGGATGGAACCAAGATTGAATGTACCCTTGTCTTCTGACATGTATTGCATCTCCAGTTTATCCCAGACTGTGTGATCTGAGAGTTTGAAATTGACTATGCTATGAAAAATTCCAGGCCTCGGCGTTTTTGTTAAATTGGACCAAATAGAATTTGAAGAGGAACTGGCTACAGCTGGAGTCTATCCACTCACCTTCTTATTTGGATCTTAAGTGTAAATTTCTTTTCTATTGGTAATTAATTGTGATATGGAGAAGAGGTGCTGAAGCTAAAAATGATCAGAAGTTGGCTTTTTCCCACCTTTTATTGGAAAAATCCTCTAAAAAAGAGATTTATGTTTTGTGTCCTTTTGACAATAAATGATTGGTTTTAAAGGAAAATATAAGATAAAAATGAATGAAACTTGTGTTTACCATTTGATTGCCTTGAGTAACCATTAGTATCAAGCATACACTTATTTTGCATGCTAATTATTATTATTTTCTTCTTCTTATTCAAGGTTTCCTTTGGACAATGTGTTTAGTATGGATTAAATGCTATCATCAGAGGTTTGTTTGTTTGTTTCCTATTGTTCTGAATATAATTTCATGTCTTTCTGGGCATGAAGGAAATAATGTTAAAGCTACTAAATTTCTCAGGGCACCTGGGTGGCTCAGTCAGTTAAGCATGTGCCTTTGGCTCAGGTCATGATCATGGCGTCATGAGATCCAGTCCCATGTCAAGCTTCCTGCTCAGCAGGGATTCTGTTTCTTCCTTTCTCTGCCCCTGTGTCTGCTTGTGCTTTCTCTCTCATATAAATAAAATCTTAAAAAAAAAAAAAAGACTACTAAACTGCTCTTTTTAGATTTGTTCATCTCTGTCTCTAATCATTTGGCAACTAATTATAAAAGCATGTTGACTGATACATTAAAGATCTCAAAGTCTTAGTTCAAATCATATTTCTCACCTCTTTCTTAATCCATTTATTTATAAAACAAAAAAATGTGGGCATCCTGGGTGGCCCAGGGGTTTAGCACCACCTTCAGCCCGGGTGTGATCCTGGAGACAGGGGATCGAGTCCCACGTCAGGCTCCCTGCATAGAGCCTGCTTCTCCCTCTGCCTGTGTCTCTGCCTATCTCTCTCTCTGTGTCTGTCATGGATAAATAAATAAATCTTTAAACAAAACAAAACAACAAAAAACCCCAAAATGTACAATATTATTTTATAGGTTTTATAATTGATAAGGGTAAAGAAAATGTGTACTGTTAGAACTTTTAAAGTAGAATTATACATAAAGGTCAAGCGCAAGTATTGAACAAATTTGCACCTGTTTTATAGTGAAATATATAGAAAATATTATTTACTGGGATTTTTCAATGCTTATCAGTACAATGTCAGTAAGATTTATTTAGTTTTCTCTTTAAAAAGTCTCATAAACCTAATCTCTTCACCTATTATATTTCCTTCCACTCTGTATCTGACCTATTACTGGCTTCTTTGTAAGAGTTCTTTGCTATATCAAGTTATAGAAATTTAGGACACTTTTTCCGATTCGCATAGTACTTGGGTAAGCAATTCTCCTCCCATTTATTTGATATATTTGAAAAAGATTTATTTGTTGGTATATATTTAATGTGACTATTTATTTACATCTTTTTGTTCTAGAGGTTTTATACATTATCACTCAACACATTATTTGATTATTTTAGAATATTGATGAAATGTAAATCTTTCAAAGCCTCTATATATGATTTAGAAATGGTCTGTTTGAGAAAAGTTAATATAATGTGGGTTTATCTTATATATAAAGAGAATTTGAAAAATATTTGGAAATATTCATACATAAATGTGTGACAAAACCTATGTTTCTCAGAATGGAATTAGTATAAAAGAAAAATAATTCCTCATTTGTCCTAAGGAAACAATTAAATTGCACATCAAGAACAATCAATTGACTAATGATACTAACAAATAGAATATATTATAGGAATAACTTCAGTCAACTAAAAGGATGAGAAAAACTGTATCTCTTTGATTTCATATAGCTCAGGGGTCTTACCCTGTGTTCACAGATCTCTGTGAGTGTGTTGGTACAAGTATGTTTTAATATAATTGGTTTCCTTTTAATCATATTTAATTTGAAGTATTTAAAAAAATAAATAAGAGAAACATTTCACTAAACTTCTAGAGGAGTCTATGACACATACAAAGTAAAAACTTCTGACTGTATGTAATGAAATAGCTAAATTTTATCATTGTTTACAACGTTCCACCATTACAAGGATTTTACTTGTATTCACTTATGAAATTCTTTCAACCTTCCCAGGAGGTGGGTACCATTATCAGACCACATTTTATAGATGAAGAAACTGGGTCACAGAGAGGTCTAGCAGCTTGTTAAAAGTCACACAGCCAAGACTGGAATTCTAACTACAGAGATTATGTCTTAGCACTTTACTCTCTTTAGATAATAATAGTAGTTTTAAAATACAAGAAAAAATAAAATAAAATACAAGAAAAAATTATAATGGGTCTTAAAAGATGTCAAAACATTTGTTATTGATGTTATTTGTGTTTTAAAATTCTTTAAATAGAAAATTTTAAAATAATATTTTCTTTATGTTTGGATGGCTACATATTTTGATTCACATTCTTTAACTTGTTATAAGAATTTCCACTCTCTGGAAGAGAGAGAAGTTGTAATTGATCCAGATTTTGAACAAACAATGTAATAGGACGGAGCACCCAAACAAATATCAATTATACATAAATGCATCGCTAGCCTTATACCACAGGTCCTTGCAGATTACCTCCAGCAATCCTCATGAATTGGCTTGCAATACTTTTACTTAATCCCTAATGAGTCTGACATAATAGTGTGCAAATTGTTGCAGGTTTATATGGCTCTTTTAGTTAATGAGGTATCATGGGCTTACTAAATGAATGCATCAATAAAACAACTTTTATTTCTTTATGCGTTGGCAGAGGAATGATTCACCTACCTTAACTGCTGAATTTAGGGAATAAGTTTAAATCACATTAACTTCTAACCATGAGAGAAATCTAGTGCTTGCTGACATGATATATGTTTTATGTATAACACAGGTAGATACATTCATCTTTTGAAAAGTCTATTTTGCTAAAAGAATGGTAAACACTTATATTTCTGCTTCTATTAAATTTTAAAGGCATAAAACAATGGAGCACAATTTTTTTTTTCTGATTTAATTCAATGTGGCTGTCATGGCTATCAACCAGCCATGCTACTACTGCAGTTTTACTACATAGGCTAGTTCTTGATTTATTAGCTTTCAGATTCAAGCTTTGCTGTGTTGTTACATTCTTTGGCTTACACAGCACCTGTGTAGACCTAGGTGATGTAGTTTTATTTATTATTCATGCAACCTTCAGGGACAAATAGGAGACAAACTAGTTCAGAGGTCATCACTATGATTGAAGATCAAGCTATTTGGCCTCTGAAGTCCCTTTGATAATATTCTTTCTGATTTCCTTATAAACAGAGGCAGTCCAATCAGCTAAAATGTAGTGTAAGTCGTTGTGACCTTTGGAAAGCCAGTAACCTAAATGAAGAGAAATTTGTTTAAGACATGACATTCCTGTTCTTTTTAACTCATCACTTTACATGCTGTTCTATGTTTTGTAGAATGGGCAGGCACATGGAAGCTATTTTGTCATCAATCTCGAAAAAGAATACTCTGAGAAAAGGGGTTTTGCCAAGTTGAATTCGACCATTTGTTATCATTAGAGAACTGTTTATAAAAACCAGAATTTTCTTCTTAGCTGACAATGCAGAAACATCAAAGACCTAAATAATCAAGACTCAAGAAGGAATCTTGGACTCATTCATCATTCTTGAACACAAGCTCCCCTTCTAACTTAACAACACATGCATTTTTTTATATCATACCTCAGCCATTCTTAGCACACCTAGACTCAGAGCGACACACCGTTTGAGTAGAAAGTAGCTGTAGAAACAATCATAATTCTTTCCTTTTTAAAGATAAGGATATTGATATACCTCTATAAAACAAGGAATTGTATTGTACTTTTGAAGAAATCAACAGTTTAATATACTAAAAAATCATCTAAGTAATTTGCAAGTTCCTTAATATACGCATAAATATCAGTAGTGACATTTAAAGAATCTGTCCCTCTACAGATATTGCATTTTTCTTTTCATTTTATCCAGGTGTTTAGTTTTAGCAAACTGCTTGAGATATATATCTCAAAAAAATATATATATATATATTTTTTAGGACAGTTTCTCCACTGAAACCTTTATCTCTATAAATTGTAAAACTATAGACCTGCTTGATACAGTCTTTGATGTCCTTCTCTTCCCCTTACCTCCTACTTTATTCCTCCTGCAAGTCCCCTAGGTTCTAACTACAATTATGGATTGCTAGTCACCTTCCTATCTCTGTTGTCTCCAATTATGTGCTAGCTACTGTCTCCTCTTACCTGCACTGCTGCAGTCCTAACCTGTCTCCCTTATTTTATCATGGCCTCTTTAGCCCCCATATTATTTTTTTTCAAGGTTTTACTTATTTATTTAAAAGAGAGAGAAAGAGAGCACACAAGTGGGTAAGGGGCAGAGGGAAAAGCAGGCTCTCCATTAAGCAGGGAGCCCAATGAAGGGCTCTGATCCCAGGACTCTGAGATCATGACTTGAGCCAAAGGCAGATGCTTAACCAACTGAGCCACCCAGGTGCCCCTCTGTAGAGCCTGTATTATACCAAGTATCCCAAAGACTTCTTTTTAAAATGTAAATCACATTATGTCATTCTATGCTCCAATTATTTTATATCTTCTTATTCTAGTTATAGGTAATTCCAAACTCCTTGTGATGGCTTCCAAGGGCCTCCATGATCCTGCTTCTACTGATATCATGTACTAGATCTCCCCCTGTCATACCTCAGATGTAATACATAATTGTGTAATAAAGAGTATGACTCCATTTTTGTTGTTGATATATGAATGTCGATAGCTTTTAAGCCTTTCCCCTCCTCTTCTTGCTTGGCCCCATATCTAAGTAAGCAGATTATAATGTCAGGGTAACCTTCCCTTTAGTTCCAGTGAGATGTGGGAACTCTCATCCCTTCCCACCTGTAAGGACCATAAAAACCCCAAGCCTGTCTCCTTTCCATTTTCTCTCCTTCCCATTTTTGGTCCTGCTTGCCACCCACTTGTACTCTATCCAGAAAGTCTCATTGTGTGAGAAAGTAATAACACTTTTCATACACCTAAGTATGCAGTATTATCACCTTCAACATAGGAACCAAATTTTGAGTGTAGGGGATGTTCATCCTGGTGCTGTAGACTAGTACAGTAATTTGTTATGTTAGTTTGAGAAGAAAATTCTCGGAAATACATCCTAAAATGTCAACAGAAATGTGTATGGGGAAATAAAAATCTTCATTCTATCGTGAGAAACAATCTCATAGCCAGAAGATGGCTAAAATTCAATTAATTATTTTATTTAAATGTAATGTATATTCTTTATTAGTTGAAAAACAAGTCTTTGTATAGTACTACATAAATATATCTGTAATTGTGTAATGATACAAATCAATTAAACATTTTTTTTTTTATGGATGAGGAAGATCAAAATGATTTTGATCTTTTGCTCTTAAGCACCCTAATTTGATTTTTTAAATCACTCTTCTATCACTATCCTGCAATCTCTAAATTTTGGTACATTCCTCCCCCCTCCCCAAATAATAACTGGCATAAATGAAAGTACCACCATTTTACATATAAGAAAATCTAGGAATAACTATTATTGACTGAATTATAGTTATTTAGTGGATACATGCTCTGTATTTTCAATTCTATAGCTATATTATAGAATATGTATGAGGTTATACTGTGCAAAATACATTTTATAAGTCTAACAGAAGTGCCCGGCTAGCTCAGTCGGTAGAGCATGAGATTCTTAAAAGTCTAACAGAAACAGCACTTGGATCCTCAAGAAATTTTCATATGGAAAGGAATGTTGGAATATTGCTGAAAACTGGTAGGGTTTTTAAAATTCAACATTCAGCACCTTCAGTTGGACTCTTGATTTCAGTTCAGGTCATGATCTCAGGGCTGTGAGATCAAGCCCCAAGTAGGGCTCTGTACTAAGTGTGGAGTCTGAGATTCTTTCTCCCTTCCCCTCCATTCCTCCTTCTGCTTGCTCTCTCTTTCTCTAAAATTTAAAAAAAAAAAATCCTTAAAATTCAGTATTTAGTTAAATCAGTACTCTTGATGTTAATCAGATTTTTATTGAAAATAAGGTAAATTTGGGGTGTGTAGGTGCTCAGTTGGTTAAGCATCTGCCTTAGGCTCGGGTCATGATCTCAGGGCTCTAGGATCAGCACTGGGCTTACTGCTCAGTGGGGAGTCATCTTATCTGTCTCCCTCTGCCCCTTCCCCTGCTCATGCTCCCTCTCTCTTAAATAAATAAATTCTTGAGAAAAAACAAAGTAGATTTATAAAGCTAAAAAGGCTTGAAGTTTGATTATTTTAGCATCAGTGTTAGAAGGAAGTCTTTAGCACACAACTATGAGCAGGGAAATCATAACTTTTTTCCTCCCTAGGCTGGGAATCATCAAGTTGATCTCATGTGGTAGGAAGGTATCAGGGTGTCCTTTAGATTTGTATTTAATTTGATCCACTTGAAATATTTGCATGAAAATATAATTTTCCCACTCTGATGTAAAGAGATGCCTCAAGCTTAATTTGAAGCAAATCTTTGCAGAACATGAGGATACAGTAGATTCTCCAATTCCTAAAGCGATCTTCATGTTAAGCTCTGACTCTTGAGTCTAGGAAAGAGACCATGGAACAGGTAAGCATACGCCAGATTAATAGGTTCAGAACCTTAAACAATAGGTTAGAACCTTAGACATCAAGATAAGATGGGGGAGGGATATATAAGAGAAGATAATGCTTATTTGATATTTTGCAACAATGGACTATAAGGAAGAAGATAGAACATTTTGCTGATTATTCATTGAATTCTTCTGAAGCATCATCACCTTAAAACTTTCTCCAGCTTGGTCATCTCTTCCTTGCTGTACCCACACACCACATATTGATCTCAGAAGACACACTTTATAGTAAAGGTTAGAGTGTCAGAACACCTGGGTTCAAATCCTATCTCTACCACATGCTAGTTAGAGGACAGACACAAGTTAAGTTACTTAACCTCTTTGTGCCTCAGTTTCCTCTCCTGCAAATTAGATAATGATATTGCATAATTCCTAGGCTGCTGAGAAGTTTCGCTGAGCTTATACATATAAAACATTTAGGGTAGTACCTGGCATACAACATTCTCTTGAAAAATATTAGTCTAACAGCCTTTAAAGTTAATAGTAGTTTGATATATTATTGGACATGTGCGTGTTATCCTTGATTCTCTTCTATGAATCTATAAACATCTTGACAAGTTTCTTTATAGATAATTTCAGCTGCAAGGGCTATCAAGTAAGTAGTCTGTGTACAGTGAAAGGTATTTTTATCATTCATAATATTAACATAAATTTTTATTTAACCAGTATGATTTATTTATTGAAGAAACTGGATCAGTTTGTCTTGAAGAGTTTTCTATGTCTGGATTTTGTTGATAGCATTCGCATGATGTTCCCCTGTCTTTACTATTTTGCATAAATGGATAGTTGCTCTGAAGAATTGGTCAACTTTAGGTTTATTTTTTTTTCCTGACAAGACCACTTTATAGTGGGTTATCAAGGGGAAAATGCTGCTTATTTGTAAATTTTTTTGATGTTGGCAACCAGTACCTAATGATTATAATTTTTTTTTTTATGTTGGCAATTGGTACCTAATGATTACATCCATTAATTCATTAGCAGTCTCCAAATGTTGACATTCTGATTCTATCATTCCTTATTGGCCAGCTGGAATTCTTCTATATTGAGAAACTTTTCATCATCTACTATTTGGTTATGTAGAGGTACATTTTATATATGAAATGTAGGACAACTGCTTCTTTTTCCCTGTGTTTGCCAGTCTTCAAAATATTGAATTGGGTCCTTTATTTTCCTCTACAGGTGACCACTGGTGTTGTTTTGCTTTGTTTTGTTTTACTAATCCATGGATTTAAGCAATTTGATGTGTTTCGATACATTGCATTTATTATCCTTATTGATGATCAAATGGTTTCATTTTGGCTAGTGGCATGCTCTTCAGATTTTTGACACCTCCTTGAGTTCAATAACTTCTTAAAAAAATAACTTCCTTCTTATCTGTCATGACAAGATGTTCCAGGTTCATTTTGAATATTTTCTTCCAGACCTGGAATTGCTCTTTTCTCAAGAATCCCTTGTTTCTATTAGAGGAAAATGGTATATTTCAAGAACATAATCTGGCAATACATTAGGGGTGTGTATTCATTATTTCTAGATTTCCAGTGGATGCAGCAAGGAAATTGTATACATGCAAAGATAGATGGTAGGTAGAGAGATGAATGCACATTTTTAAAAGATAAAACAGCTGATGGGTTCATACTGATACTTGTATTTCAAATTCAGGGCTTTTTTTCAAATGAGGCTTTTACTTAAATCCATCTAACATCTGTATATCCTTTTTTCCACCCTGAGAATCCTTTTTCTCAAGAACACAGAGGATGATGAAATTAGAATATGATATAAGTATTCATTTGCTTTGGGCCATTTTACATCCATAATAGTCTCAATTAACAAGACAAATATTACCATCATTAATATAATTACCAAAATATCTGAAACTTTTTTTGAACATCATTTTCCAATCGAACTGTATCTATATCAGAGTATATGCCATTATACACTGTGCTCTGTCCCTTCCAACCCACACTTTTTAGAAGTAAGCCTTTATTTATTGCTTTCAAGTCATTAAATATAATGACTCTTTCTCAGATCATTTTGCTTATCTGATATCTGCTCTTTGATACATTCCTTAGGAAGGATCGACACAAATATTTATTAATCACCTTATATTTTTGACTCTATTCTAAGCATTTAATAATAATCAAGAATATAAATTTATCTAAGGGAATATCCTAAGATTTATCTAAGAGAATAAGCTGAGAAGCAGTAATGTAACCTGTTGGTCATGATATTAACAGGACAGGAGTTGCCTATACTAACCAGCCTTTATAGTGACTTTCTCATAAATCCTAATATGCTTTGGAATGATTCCTGCAGCCATGTTCCTCAGCTACTTCACCTTTTTCTAAGTGAGTTTACCCGTTTTTCCTGGATTGGCATTTGTCTGGACCAATCACAGGTCATTGGAGAATCTTGGAAAGAATACTATTCTCTTCTAAACCAGGTATAATGCCGAGTTTGAACTAGGATATGTTACCCCGTAGGTTTATAGGTAAGCTAGTTCACATTACAAGACTGCTGTTATGTTTATTTACTCAACAAGTGCCAACCAAGGCACTTAGACATTATATTTAATACTGAAAGAATTATGAGGGCAAAGTCTTCAAACAAACAAACAAACAAACAAACAAACTGTAAATATAGTCAGTTCTTCCCAGGGAAATATTTGGTCTTAAAACCTCAACTTTACTATACTGCAATTGTCAAGAGAATGGATAATAACCAAATAACCAAACTATTTTGGGTGAACTTAAGAGAGATGGCCTTGGGCAGGGCACCTAGATGAAGTTCTTCAAGGACATACAAAAAATGTCTTCCCCCGTTGTTGGGCTTTAGGAAATCCACTCCAGTAACAGCAAAACTGAGAAATAGTTTTTCTGTGACTAACAGAGCTTGGAATTGAGCTACTACTGCATATAAGTTGACTCAATTTGCAGGTCTGTAATTTGTTCTCAGGGAGTTGAAAAGACAGATTGGGTAGCTGTATAATGTTCTCCTAGAGGAGATATAGAAGGGTGATATAAAGCCGATCCTCATGGACAAACATTGTGGAGAGGGATGTGTATCGTGGATTGCTTTGCTAGGTGGATTGCAGTATCAAGGGCATAATCTTTGGGCAGGAGCAGCTCCTGCTCCTGATCATCACATTATTCATGCTTGTATCCCTATAGGGAAACTAGATTACATCTATTTTCTTAAATTGGTAACTAGAACTACTGCTGCATTGACAGGAAAACTAGAAACACTACATAAAACCAGAATTGTCTAAATACTGTTAAACTTATTTCACCAGTTCAAATGTAAACAGAGGAGGTAAAAAGGATAATAACATAAAAACAAATGGTTTAGGAATGTGTTGAACTCCTGTGGTGATGTACACAGGTTTCTAGAAAATGGTATAGCACAAAGCATCAACAGTGATTAAACGCCTAAAAGGTAATGCAAAGCAGGTATGCAATTCAGTCCTCAGGGACTGGCATTGTTGCATAAAACGTAATCAAATCTTCCAGCTAGGGAGGCTATTGTGGAGCACAGTTAGTTGGCAGGCCTGTTAGACACCACTTTCCTTTTTCATGGACACTTCATTATTTATCATCCCTTCAGTCCTTTTAATTGCTCTGAGCAAAGATTTCTTTTTCCATTTAGCAATGGGGACCCAACCCATCAATACCCAATTTAAGCAAGACACTCATAAAGACAGCAGTGAAATTACTGCTCTGCTGCTTTTCTAAATATCAAGATAGTTTGGCTCCTAAAACTAAGCTTTTCCTTGATTGCTGAATAACTCTTCTGATACACAGTGTTTCTAATTAGCTAAATCAAAATGTGGAAAGACACATTTTGCATTTGTTTTAATGTATTTGTTAAACTGTCATTCACTTTCATTCATGTATAGCACACATAATTTGGGTCGATTTTTTTCACTGATGGCTGTAAAAACATGAGCTGTTTTACTGTTTACTGAATACTAAATTCAAATTTCACACAAAATAAATGCCAACTGTTTACTAAAAATTAAATTATAGAATGAAAAGAACACATTTTTGACTCAAATGTTTATCAGATATTCAAAGTAAGATCTAAATAGTTATCCAATAAATTCAATTGAAAATACAAACAACATTGTATTTTCAACATAGTAGATATCATCATGACTATAATTTTTACATAATAGTGTATGACTTTAAGCGCTTTTAATTTTTGTGGGTTATAATTCATAATATCTTAACTTATATTGAAACTAAACATTATTCCTTTTTTTTTTTTAAAGATTTTATTTATTTATTCATGAGAGACACACACACACGGGGAGAGAGAGAGAGAGAGAGGCAGAGACACAGGCAGAGGGAGAAGCAGGCTCCATGCAGGGAGCCTGAAGTGGGACTTGCTCCCGGGACTCCAGGATCACGCCCTTGGGCCAAAGGCAGGCACTAAACCTCTGAGCCACCCAGGGATCCCCTGAAACTAACCATTATTCCTGCAAAACAATGGGAAATAAAAGTTTTCCAAAGGGTTTTATATACTTCTTATTACATCAGATGTAGTCTTAAATGTTATTAAAATTAATTGTAATATTCAATTAATATTGAATATAGAACCATTTATTCTGGCTGGTTCTCAAAAGTGTTATAAACCACACCTTCACTTAAAGTATTCTTGATTAAACTGGAATTATGTAGTGCAAATATTAAAAACTTAATCACGTGAGTCTAAATATTGCTTGGTTATTTGACTTATGGTTTATAAAATTCCCAATGTTCTTATTCTTTCCTCTAACTCTTGTTTTGGAATAGAGGATGACAGAGTAAGATGGTGTGAAGAAAAATATCCTTTTGCACAAATTCACAATGGATTATGCCTATGAAAAAAGATGAGCTGAATGTTCCTGTGAATGTGAGGAGGATTTGTGGAAGGGATAAAATTGGGACCTAGATGATGTAGTAAAGGAAAGAGTCCAAGGGCCCAAGGACATGATAAAGGCTGGCGACCAAGGGTGGAATATTTTGGGAAATCATACCACCACCTGAATGAAAAATCTCAAGATAGTTTATTTTCACATTGTTGCAGTAGATAGAATAAATTTGAAATAGAGGAACAGTTCAAGGAAGCTGACTCTAACCAATCCACTTATAAAATGCTTGGATATAGTTCTTTGAGGTTCCACTGGGTGTATTTTTACATCATGCCAATAAATTTTAGCTATACCTAATTTCCACTGATTTTTTTTAAATCTGCTAGGCTTGATCAATCCAGCTCATTAATATTTAAGCATCTAAGAAGAATAATCATATAAATTTATCATATTCAAAATGACACCAGGTACCTCTTATTATGTGCTTTCCATATTTCAGGCTCTGTGCAAAGGGATTTGCTAGTCAGACTTCATGTAACTCCTAATAAACCTTGAGGTAGGTATTATCATCACAATCACAAAGGTGAGAGAACTAAGACAGAGGGTTGAAGTGACTTGCCAACTAGTAAGAAGTAAACAAGCACGTCTCACCCTGGATATCTGACCCTGGAATCCACGTTGCTTTTAATCTGCTGGGCAGAGGACCTCATTCCTACCTTGCAGGCAAAAGTGAGAAGGTGGCTGAGAGGAGGACGAGGGCTGCTTTGTGAGTAGCAATTTCTGAAGGTCAGAAAATAAAGGCAAGTCATGAAATAAAGAAATGAAGTCATGAAGTAAACCATACTACCTACGGCGGATTCTTCTCCATGACGGTTCCTGTTCCATACTTGTGGTTATCTCCTGAGTGTGGGGAACAGTCAAGAGGGAAGTTGATGTATGAACAGAGCAAAAGTATAGGATCCAACCGTGGAATCTGGGATGAGACTGAATTTTCATAAGGAAAAAAACACTGCATGTTGGGACCCAAAGTTTCCAACAGAAGAACTGTTTCCGAGAAATTGGCTATTTGAAAGAAACCGGACACTCAAAACCCATTGATCAGCCCATATTCAAGAAATACTCTTGAAAAACAGATTGCCTAGACAGAATTAGAAGCTCAAATCCTGACATGCTCACTATTCAAACACACCAAGAAGCTCAGATTTAGCACCCAGAGCAAATAAAGAGATCATCCCATATACAGTGGCCAACCAGAGGAGATACTTAGTATTTATGAATTAGCATGGGATTTTCCCGTACACCCCAGTTACTTGTGAGTGTGTGTGTGTGTGTGTGTGTGTGTGTGTGTGTGTGTGTTGCAGGGGAGGGACCTTGGCCTGTAATGGCTTCCAGATGTCAGTTTGTCATTTTCTATATTATCTACCCTTACTGAAATCTTATATGTATTTTCCCAAGTGTCTTCAGGAGAGAGTTTTTCATTTGATATTCAATGCATCAATTAATGCGTGAGCTTGTTAATTTGGAAATGTTAACATTGACAGATTATAGATAGTACTGTCTTTATATAAGCATTGTGTGCATGTTTAGTAGTTATTTGCTGTATTTATAAGAAAGTCATCCTAGTATGTCTACAGTATGTACTCTTTAAGCATATCAGTTGTTTCAAATATTATACAGGGCAAAAATGTGGTAAAAATTGCATTTGTTTCCAAATCTCTCACAGTGACAGAATTTATTTATAGATTGTAAAACCTATAATGAATAACAAAAAAAAAAACTAAATGCTCCTTCCAGAGCTTTAATATTGAACTTATTAAATGTTTCATCTGAAAAGGCTAAGGTGGTCAAGTGCAGTTACAATAAAATGGGTAGATCGAAAAACAAAAAGAAGGATAGCAGAAAGAGAGGAAGGACGGGACAGACGAGTCGAGTGATGAAGAGAAGGGAGGATGAGGGTAAAAGAGGAAGAATAAATAGATTTTGTAACATTTAGTATCTGCTTAGATTCTGCATGAGAAATATAGACATAACCTCAGAGATGTGGCAAGTTCAGTTCCAGACAATGGAATAAAGTGAATATAACAATTTTGTGGTTTCCCAGTGCATATAAAAGTTATGTTACACTGTACTGAGTCTGTTAATATCTAGAAAAAAAAAACATATGTGCTTTAGTTAAAATGTATCTCATTGTTAAAAAATGTTAGCCATTATTTGAACTTCCGGTGATTCATAATCACTGATTACAGGTCACCATAACAAATATAACAATAAAAAGTCTTAAATATTGTGAGAATTATGAAAATGCATCAGAGACATGAAGTGACCAAATGCCATTTGGAAAAATGCTACCAATAGCCTTGCTTGACAGGAGATCGCCACAATCATCAATTTGTTAAAAGAAACAAGACAAGACAAAACAAAACAACCAAAAAAAAAAAAAAAACACCCCAAAACCAATATCTGTGAAGTGCAAGAAAGTGAAGCACAATAAAATGTGATATGCCGACCATAGCTTACACTTATTTGCATGGAATACTAGACACCATTGTAAATCTGCATAATTAAGATTGTCTGGAATATCATATTAAACTCGAGTGAAAAGTAAAGGTGAAAAGACACTATTCAGGGACTTTTCTTTTCAGGGACTAAGGAGCCTGGGAGAAACAGCTCAGGTTTATACTGTTGGTAGAATCACAGGGCGTAATGTTGGGAGTGGCAGGGTTAGGCGTTGAATTTTAGATTTTCACTTAAATAAAACATTAGAATATATTTGTGCTTTTGGATGCATTTTATTACACTTACGAAAAAATTTAGGGTTTTTTTTTTTTTTTTTTAGAAAAAAAATATTTCCCAATTAAAGGTATAGTATTAAAGTTTAGGCACGCCTGGGTGGCTCAGTGGTTGAGCGCCTGCCTGCGGCCCAGGGGGGGATCCTGGAGTCCCAGGATCAAGTCCCATGTCGGGCTCCCTGCGTGGAGCCTGCTTCTCCCTCTGCCTGTGTTTCTCCCCCACCCTCCCTGTGTCTCTCATGAATAAGTAAATATAATGTTAAAAATAATAGTCTAAAAATGCAGACTATATTTTTGAAATTACTTTGAAGTTTATTTAAAAAATAGATAATCTAAACCACTCTCGGAAGTTGTCTGGGGAAAACTTTAATATTCTGTAAGTAGATTTGTATTGATCTCAATAGAATTGATGATTAGAATTATTCTACCATTTCAAACAATATATTTGCAATTTGTTGCTGCATTTAAACTCATCTACCTATTATTTTAAAACTATAGTAAGCCCAAGGTTATACCATTTTTTTTTTAAATCTTTAGACCACTGAGCTCTCTTTTCCTCAGAGTTTGATAATATATTAATGGAGAGAGATAATTTATGTGAACATAGAAGTACTATTGCATATACTTTACAATTTAAAACTTAAAAAATGCAAAGCATTTCTCATAAATCTATTTGAATAGGATAAACAATTATCTACTTTTATCCCTTTAAATATAATTATTTAAAAGATTTTATTTATTTATTCGTGAGGGACACAGAGAGAGAGGCAGAGACCCAGGCAGAGGGAGAAGTAGGCTCCATGCAGGGAGCCTGATGTGGGACTCGATCCCAGGACCCTGGGGTCACGACCTGAGCGGGAGGCAGACACTCAACTGCTGATCCACCCAGGCATCCCACTTTAGACACAATTTCAAAATAGGAAGCTAGATTCAGAAACCCTGGAATTTCCTTTTTTAATAATTTAAACAGTATCCAATGCAGATAAGTATAGAACTCCATGCTGGGAGGTCCTGGTGAGCTGGAGCAAGGTCAGCTTAGTATGTGACGGTGGCATCCCCGGCCTTGCCTACATTCTCTGAAGCCTCTACGTGTGTGGAAAACCTGAGGTTTGCCCCTCAGGCTGAAGTCCTGGGACAAGGAAATCGTCCTTTTTCACAGGAAGCCTGGGGATGCTTCAGTCAACTACCTGTGTAGTGCCTCAGGGTGGTAGCCTGAGAAGAACTGTCTCTCTGATTGTGTCACAGGGCCCCGGTCCACGAGAGCCAAGTCCTCAAGGGCCATGCCCTGTGTGCACTGTGCGCACCCACTGCCTGTGGAGAAATATCAGATCATTATGTTCTACACTTGAAACTCATATAATGTGATAGGTCAATTACACTTCAATTAAAAAAAAAAAACTGTTCTGAAAAAATTCTTTAAAACTAGAATGAATAGTTCTCCATATCCCATCTGCCTTGAATATAAAAAGTCACTAAAAACGAATGTGGACCTTTTTTCTTCTTGATTACAAAATGTATTTTTTGAGATTGTAACTTTACAATTCATGTGATATTCCCAACATTCTATAAGGTCCAGTTAGAGCTTAAAAATCCATTTGTATGTGTAACATTTGTATCATTTGATGACTTTGGAGTTTTTAAATATTATAATAAGGACATCTTTTTTATTGAAAAACATGGTATCGGTTGTATTTTGAGTTATTTTCCTGAAAAATCCATCAATTATTGTACTTATAGATCTTATCCACTTTCTTCAGTTTCACAATAACAACAATACAATTTACCTTTTTTTTCTCCTGAAGAGAATGAGAAGGAAAATAAGAGTCAACCTCTTAGAAAGTTGATACAATAAATATAATTCTTCGTTGCTGAATGCTTTCCAAAAAAATGGTTGGAAAACAAGTGTTCTGGGGTAATAATTTCTTTCCCTAAAACCGTTAGTTTTGGCCCAGCTATGCTGATGCCTCAGAGCTTCTGAAAATGCTCACTTACAGGAATAATTTACTGAGGGTCATTGGAGTTAAATACTTGTTCCTGTGTATATCTTATTATTTCTTGAAAGAAAATAGTATAACATATTAATAAAAGCTCACATTTATTGTACATTAGGTACAAAAACAAGTAACAACAGAAAACTGTGGATTTAGCTCCATGAACGTTGTGAAAGCCGTAAGGCACCATTCATTTATCCACTTATTCAATCATTTCATAAATGTTTATTGAGTTTCTAATATTTGTGTAATATTGTTCTTGGCATTTAGTTGGGGGATATTGAGAAGAGATTCAGCATTCCTCAAATATTTTGTCTATTTTTGGAAAGAAAATAAGCACACACACATTTCATTACTGCAAAATAGGAATGAAATGAACGATGAATGGCATGTCCATGTGTTAACAACAAAATATGTAAAAAAACACTCATACTGAGCCATGTGCTAGACACTGTTGTAAGTTCTCAGGACATATCAGTTACTCAAATAGACAAATCCTACCCTGTAAAATGTATTATATCCTAAGGAGGCAGACAAAAGCAGTAGTATAAGACTGATGCTTCCTTTAAGTTGATCAGCATTTGTTCTTCTCCATTGTAAAATAAAGATGGTGAGGTTCCGATAAGTGACTTGGCCCAAACCAACATTACTAATGTATTTGGATTGGGAACTCATGTCACTTAGATCTAATTTCAGAGTCGACAAAGTACAGAGCTCTCTAAGTTCGTTTATTTACTCAAAAATTTTATTGAGATACTTTGGAGGATCAGACAATTCAGCAGTGAATGAAGAAAGCAATCCTGGCTGTCAGAGATCTTTTTTCTAGTGTGGGAAGGCGAAAAGAAAATATCTGAAAAATAACTAACTCAATAACCAAATAGATGTTAGGTAATAAGTGCTAGGCGATATGAAGAAACTGAGAGTGATGGGCAGGTGCCGTATATGGAGCACTTATTTTGTGTCGTGCACTATTACAATTGTTTTATAATGTACCACCTCCATTTGATCATTAACATAACCGTATGTGGAAGGAATGATCATAATCCCCACTTTGGAAATTGAGGTGCAGATAAAGCAAAGATTATACCATTAATAATTGTCAGAGCCGGAAGAGACACTGAACAAGTAGATTCTAAACCAAACCTCTTAATCAGCTTGCTACACTGCTTTCAGAGGAGGCCAGATTTGAGCCGAGCTTTGATAATATCCAGATCAACAAACTATTGCCTGTAGTCCAAATCAGAACAGCCAACTGTTTGGATAAGTAAAGTTGTATAGGAACGTAGCCACACCTACTCGTTCACTTAATGTCTATTGCTACTTTTGGGTTATAGCAACAGAATTGAGTACTTGTGACAAAGACCATATGACCTATATTTATTATCAAATCCTTTACAGAAAAATGATTCCCCCCACCCCGAGCTACAATAAAGGACCAAGCCATGTGATATACTGACAAAAAAAAAATCTTTCCAGGCAGAGGGAAAAACAAGTGGAAAAGACCTGAAGTGGGGTTATGATTGGCATAACCAAGGGAGAACAATAGCTGGTGGAGCTGAAGGAAAAATGAATGAGGTGGATATTTTTGAGAGATAATATAAAAATAACTTGTTGTGAGCTTACTCAGGGGTCTTAGTTCTGAAAAGGACTTTGAATGTTTCAGTTCAATATGGGAAGCCACTGAAAGATTTTCAGTATAGAAGTGACACGATTTGATGTAGTGGGCACTGTGACATGCTTCCTGGATCCCCCTCTAAGAGTGAAGATTTTATTCCCTCAGGGGATGAAAACGTTGCCAGTAGTAAACGCTCAGCTATCGGTCCTCTCCTAGAATTAACCTTAAGAAGAGAGTTGCCCTTGCCAAGGCATGTGTCACTCTTGGGGCAGGCTGTCATAATGAGTGGTTGGCGTGAGACTAGAAAGCCCCATTCTTACTGCTCAAACGTTACACACCTATGGAAGGCCACAGCAACTTCAGAGTTCCTTTGGGATGGGTTCCTTCACTGGGACTCACGGAAGCTCACCTTTTCCCTCTGCCCAATCCTGCTTCCGTCTGCACAGCCTGTTGATGGCCAGGGCACTTTCTAATAGATCTCCTTTATTCTCATCTCTGCAGCAGTCTGCTTCTCTGGGAACCTGACCAGCATTATATGGCCTGCTTATGACAAACATCACTAGATGCAAAGATTATCGTAGTTGGGTAATTGTGGAAGCAACAAGGATGAATAGGAGAAATGTCACAGTGGGTGATACAAGATAAGAAGATAAGATGATATTTAGATCAAAAGATGTGACAAGAGGCTTACTGTCTGGATTTATTTTGGCGGTTGTTCCAATAGGACTTGGAGGTAAATTAGAAGTGAGGCATGAGAGAAAAGAGAAGTCCAGATGACTACAAGATTTTTAACCTAAGCAACTGACAGGTAATGAGAATTTCTGTGTGAGGTATGTTAGACGGGTAAGTAAATCAGGAATTTGCTTTTTGTATATGCATTAGACCTTAATGATGAGGGTATTTTTGTAAATGCAGTAACACATTTCTTAGCAGTCTCATGACTTCATACAGTAAATATTTCTTTCTCACTCACATAAAATCCAACATAGATGTTCCGATTGCACAATTCTCTGGAAAACTTTTACCCTAAGGGTTGACTAAGATTTGAGCTGCTTCTATTATGTAGTTTTACCACCCTGTGGCTTCAGGATCACCTTGTTCTCTACCAGCACGTAAAGTTGGAAATCACATTCTATACCCACACCTAGCCTGTAAGGGAACCACAGTGCTTCCACCTACACTCAACCGCCCAGACATAATGACAGAAGTACATCTAGAAATGAGGTTAGGGGTGGGATATAGGAAATGCAGTCCCTGACTGAGCAGCTTTCTCAGCAGCTCTAGACTGTAGGTAAAAACATGAACCTTTCTCAATCACCAAGTCATCTCTGCTGCCTCTATATTAAGTCTGAGATTCCTACACATCCAGGTGCAGATGCAAAAATCCAAGTGACTGTACATAGGTCTGGAATTCAGGAAAGATGTCTAGGATGAAGAAATACATTGGGAAGTCTTCAGTGTGGCATTTAAAGCCAGGAAATGGCATGAAGTTTCGTAAGAGTTGGGTGTAGGTTAAGAAGAGGAGACATTCCAGTCTTGAATTCTGGGTCTTGAATTCTGGGTCATTACAATGTTGACAGGTTGAATGGATGAAAAGAAACAGCAGACTGAAAGGAGATGTTAATGAGGGGGAGGAGAACAAAGCCAGCGTGGTTTCCCTGAGGCTACTGAAATAATCAACTGTATCACATGTTGTTAAGTGGACTAAGGTGGACTCAGACTTGGTCATTAAATCTGCGATGTGACCTTAATATGGATAGTTTTGTGGAGCGATGCATCAGATACCTGTTTAGAGTACATTTAAGAGAGAATGGACTGATGTGTAATGGAGGCAGCCAATATAGCAAGTGTTTTTAGAAGCTGTATACAGTGGTCCCCCTTTCTTTGCTGGTTTGCTTTCCACCGTTTAGTTACCCATGGTCAACTGTCATCTGGAAGCAGGTGATCCTCCTCTTGAAGCATCACTGGAAGGTCAATAGTAGCCTACACTACATCACAATGCCACTCACCTCACTTCGTCTCATCACACAGGCATTTTATCATCTCACATCATCACAAGACAAAGAAGAGCGGACAGTACAAAAAATTATTTTAAGAGAGTGGTCACATTCACATAACTTTTATTGTATTATATTGTTATGATCTGTTTTATTCCTAGTTATTGTTCATCTCTTACTGTGCTAATTTATAAATCAAATGAGATCCTATGGTCAATGTCTAAAAAATACTTAGGAAAAAGTACATTTTGAAATGCTTAACATTACTTCAGTGTGCTAACTCATGAATCAATGGGTGATACATTATATTACCAATATCACTGGAACTTAAAAGAAAAAAAGATATGGTGTCATCTACTTTATTTTTATATCCCACTTTCTATTTCTACCTGCTTTTGGCTTTTGGGGATTTTTGTGCATGTGTTTTGAACATTCTACCGCTCTGATGTCTTTCCACTGCAAACTGTCCAGACTTGGAGAAAGAAAGGTCTCATTTCTTCATAGTTGAACACTGAAATATTTTGACAGCAATTTTTACTAGGCTAGTAAGAGAAAAACAACAGAAAAATACAAAAATGTATAGAAACAACTCTATTTCCAGAGTTCAATTCCATAGCTGAAATGTAGTCCAATTCTGATCCGACTGGCACAGAGCTTGGTGGAAAATCACTATTATTTTTTCTCTTCTCAATTCCATGTGGTCTGAACTCAGGGGAAAAGCAATTGGCTCCCCTCTCCTCTCAAGATGCCCAGAATAACTGTGATCCAAGCTGAGTGACCCAAAGAATTAGAAAAGAGATAGAGAAACATCTGTAGACTTAGGAAAATACTGATCTTGGGAGTAGTTCCCTAACAGCTGGCAGTAATATTCAGTATATATATGTATATATATTTAGATTACCATGTTATTTATAAAATATATGTATATTTATCAGTTTAGATGACTGTGTTTGTTGTTTCTTGGAAGGGCAAGAACTACAATGGTACAGCATAAGGATTTTATTTGGATTTTTGCCATGTAAACAATCAAAATACCTTAACAGAGAATAACAGGAGTCTTCACCTTAAAAGTAAGGCTAGGCTATCTCCACTAGGATTTTAAGTCAGCTTCACAGCTCTGAAGAGACTAGCAGAAAAAGAGAAAGAAAAATTGTAAGGCAGTGGTAATTCTTATAAAGTGGAGAAAAGAAAAAAGATAGCAGCAAGATATAGCCAAGAAAATACCACTAATATGGCATAGATTTGTTCAGTACTTTCTAGACATTTGAGGCTTCTTTTTTTGAACCCAAATTTCTTTGTCTTCCTTTCATCACAATATTTTTCTTTCCCCTACCCAAGACAGTTCACTCTGTAATTTATTTTAAAATCAGGAATATACATGGCTGCTGTTAAAGAATTCTTTAGAAAGAGCTTGGTCTAAGTGAAAATCATCAGATTTAGGAAAGAATAAAGAAAGACACAAATTGACAGTGAAGGGAATATTTTTCTTCTTGCTTCATTTCATTAAAGTCATGTAGACAATTGAAATAGAGTAGGGAAAAAGACATTCAGGAACAAATAAGCCCCTACACTTGAAAACGAAGCTTCTGAAAGAAAGAAGCATTTTTAGATGGAAAGTGTACCTGGCACCATTTCTTTGATAGGCTGTGACAATGTGAACTCTTGGGTAAAAATTATGGCAGAAGAATCTTGGCTCATTAGCACTCAATCTAGATGAAGTGTCAATAGGATGATTACTAGAGATTTTTCTGAAACAGGGCTTATTTGAACTAGATGAAGAAGGAATTACAACAAATTGAAAGTGGCATGGATTTTCATGTTGTAAATCCTTGTGCTTTTCAATTGCTTGAATGCAAGGATGATATGCTTGTGACACTTCTTTATTGCCCTTTATTCTTTCTTTTATTTCCTAACTTCTCGGGCTACGTTCTCTGCACTCGGAAAGATTAAAACACAGATTTATACTTACTTGTTTCATTTCTTTCAATATTGTTACAAGAGCTTACAGACAAAATTATTTATGATAGAAAGTAGATACTGTGATTAGATTTCCAAAGATGCATGCCCCTGTGTGTGTTGATAATACCATTTGTCCTCTTGACACATTTTTTAAAAATGGAAAATTAAAAAAATTATTTTCTAGCACATGATTTTTATTTTATTTTAGTTTTTTCCTATTTGGATGGCTCTTGACATCAAGAACAGTAGGGACTGGGTTTCAAAATGGCCTGATAATTCAAAGCAGTAGAGTTGAATCGGGGTTTTTGGATTTTAAAATGAACTTATTGAGATTTCCTAATTGAAAGAACATTCAGAAGGCAGTCCTGTGAATGGAAGGTAGCTGGTAACAGCAAGTGTTCTACTCAAAAGCCTCATTCACACGGCAGCATTCTGAAGAAAATGGAATTTGTAACTGCAGATTTTCTGAAATAAAATCACATCCAAACAGCAGGATTTCTAAACAGAAGGTGCCTTGTAACTATGTTCTAAAATTAAACCTCATTTAAACTGCATTCATTCTAAATGGAAAATGTACTGTAGTTGTTTTCTACATTAAAGTCAAATTCAAATCATTGTCATCCTACGAGCTAAGTAGCTTAAATAACTTCTGCCACATAATGAAGATAAGTATGTACTTCATATTAGGTTTGCAGAGTAATTTTGGGGAAAATGTTTTCCTTTTGCACTTGTTTCGCATAGAATATGATAGGAAAAATTCATGATTTGATGAAGATTGCTCATCAGTAAGATGTGAGACTTGTTTCAAGTTTGAAACCAGTAGAAGACTTAACAATGTGTGACATGTTATTGATCAGCCTACTTCTCAGAGAAGGAAACCATTTAAGGGACTTGCTGTCTGTAAGTTATATTAGGGTGCTCACAAAATAGAGATAGTATCAAATATATACTTTGTGGAAAAAAAGGAAGTAAGGCTTTCTGACATATAGCCAACAAAAACGATGACATATTCCTGAGTTACCCAACAGAATTAGGAGTCAGAAGGAATATTTAAGGTATTGTAGCATGATAAGTCTTCCTTTCAAAGATATAAAGCCAATTTACAAATTCACCAGCCCAGTCATAGTTATAGGCCCTAATATGTCTCTTAATGAGAAATAGAATACTAATTGATTAAGCGAATTAAAGTCTTTCATTTACTTGTCTGTACTTACAAGCAAATAATAAAACCAATAATGTATTTGAACACTACTAATTAATATAGTATATAAATGTGTAGATAGATGATAGATAGACATAGAGTTTTTTCATACACTATCACATTAGCTCAAAATCCAAGAAAAATATCCTACTCCCCAACTGCAGTTGTATCTTTTAAAGTGTCTTTAATCTTGGTGTCTGAATAAAATATATAAAAAAGATTTCCCAATGCTATGTTTTGTATATTTTGTTCTTTTTTTCCTAAAGCTGATGCTACTCAACATGCTCATTATCTATCTGCAAAGTGTGTATTGAGGATTCTAATTGATCACCAGTAGCTCTTTTGCATTTTTCCGTACATAGAATTACTGGCCTCTGACTTGCTGCAGCAGCTGCTATGAGCAGCACCTGGTGTGTCTTCAGATGTGGTTATTTATGCTTGTGTTTGTCTAAAATGAGAGTAGAAAAGAAAAAAAAAACACAAACAAATCATCTTTATCTTTCCTGAGTTCTAAGAACTTCCCTAGTTCTCCCCCTGAGCCTGCTAGTGTGGCAACCATAATCAATCACCAGAGAACTATAACTAAACTTAAGTATAAACCTCTTCAAAGGATGCTTCTGACCATTTATGTATGTTCTTAGCCCTTCAAAACACCAGAGAAGCACTACTTAAGTGTTTTACTACACGTTATGTAAGTATATTCTTTTTCGCTGAAATTGAACAATGTGCTGAGATGAGCCTTGTTTTGATATTATTATTAGTGTTAAGATATGTATTTGCTTTCCTAAAAGGAATCAAGGCACATTTTATTTATTATTTATTTATTTATTTATTTATTTATTTATTTATTCATTCATTCATTCATTTATTTATTTATTTTTCATTTAAATTCAATTTTATACTAAGACACGAAATTCAACTGAGAGAAGCTGAAATGTAGAGTATTTGAAGCAGTTCAAGTATTGGGTTTTAAAATATGTGGTTCATATATTTGTACTAGTTTTTAGAAAATAAGGTAAAAATAATAAATTATTTTTATTTTTTGAATGGTGAGCACATAACACACATTTATTGTCTGGAACAATATTTTCTATAACTAAATGAAAGCTGGCATTTATCAAGGGACTAGTAATATAAATGGCACTGAGTTGTGGACTGAATTTTGAGGGAAAAGATTGAAACTGTATATTTCATTTGACCATATGTTCAGCAATTATGTCCTTGGATCATGAAGTTACAAGGAATCTCTCCAAAGTTAATACTTTGTAAATGTCCTATTTTAGTAATTTATGCCATTCTTGTTGCCCTTCGGTCCTGAGATTATCAAGTAATTTTATTTGCCAGCTTTACTTAAGTATATTTATGTAGGAGAAGATACACATATTTTTGTATACAGTTCAATGAATTTTGTCTAATGTACATTCCAATGTTATCACCACTGAAAACAAAATATTATATATTCCCAGCACTTCTCAAAGTTCCAAGTTAATCCCAATTTCCAAACCACGGAACTACTAATTTAATTTTATCACCAACCCTTGTTTTTCCCTGCTTTGGAATTTCATGTGACATCTTCCATGTGTGTACTCATTTTGTTTCTAGCTTCTTTCATTAAATGTGGTTTTGAGATCCATTCATGTTTTGCATCTGTAAGTAGTTGGCTCCTTGTGTTGCTCTATAGTGTTACATTACATGAAGAGACTACAATTGATTTCATTAGTTTTTCCTTTAGTGAACATTTGTTTTCTATGCAGTTATTGCCTGTCATGAATCAATGTACTATGTGTTATCTTACAGACAGGTCTATTTTTTTTCTTTTTCTCTGTTAGATATGATATGTTTGTTGTTATTTATAGACACTTCTTCAAATTGAGGAACTGTCATTTTTCTTCTAGTTTGCTCTGAGTTCTCTATTTTTTCAATCATAAATGTATGCTGAATTTTGTCTAATGCTCTTTCTGTTCTATTAAGATTATTATATTTCTCCTATACTTTTTTAATGTGGTAAACTGTTTTAATACGTTTATTTTTATGACAGACTTATGATGTAGTTCATATAGCATATAACTCACTGATTTAAAGTATACCATTGAATAGTTTTAGTTCATATAGAATAGTTTATCACTAAAATCAATTTAGAGCACCAAAAAGGGGAACACCTGGATGGCTCAGCAGTTGAGCATCTGCCTTTGGCTCAGTCTTCCTGCCTGCATGGAGCCTGCATGGAGCCTGCATCCCTCCCTGCCTCTGTCTGCCTTTCTCTGTGTCTCTCATGAATAAATAAATAAAATCTTTAAAAAAAGAAAAAAAGAACACCAAAAAGGAACCTCCTACCCATTAACACTCAATTTCTATTTCCCCCCAACTACCTCAGATATTGCCTTTCATAGATATTACATGTAAATAGAATCAGACAATGCATGGCTTTTTATGATTGACTTTTCCCCCTTGGCATATTTTCAAGGTTTATTCGAGTTGCAGAATATATGCTGACTCCATTTCTTTTAACTGACAAATGCTATTCAAAGTATGCATAGTTCCGTGTTTATTTATTCATTCATCAGTTGATGGATGCTTGAATTGTTTCCTTGTATTTGCCTATGAGGAGCACAGATGTCCCCATTATCTGAAAGTAGAATATGCCTATAAAAACTTTTGTAAGCCAAATGGTGTAAGTGAAGAGTATCCCCTGCTTTGCAAAAGTGTGTGCTATGCAAGATCACTTTTACGAAAGACCTACATCAGTATGGTAACGGTGTTCTTTTGTAAAAGCAAAAAAGCAGGTACTAATGTAGGTCTTTTGTAAAAGTGATGTGGTAGGAAGCAAGGATACCTATAAATGCTGTCATGAGCGTTTACATATAGGTTTTTGTGTGAACATATATTTCCTTTTCTTTCAGGTGTATATTTAGGTGTAAAATTGTTAACATATGATAAGTCTATGTTTAACCATTAGAGGAACTGATAGACTTTTCCACAGAAGCTGCACCACTTTTCATCTGTTTTTAAATATAAGTTTTATTATTATTTAAGTATGACAAGGCCAACAGATCAGGAGATGACTGACATTGAAAAGATAGTTTGTTGTATTCACAGATCCTAAGAGGCACAGCATGCTCCATCATGGGGCCATATGAGGAAGCACCAGAATTGGACAGAAGCCAGAGAGTAGTGAGGAGAAAATGTGTGCAAGAGACTTTTTGTAGTGTCCATGAGAAGGAAAAAGTGAAGCAGGGTAAGAAAATTTAGGATTGGTTAGTTTGAATAATTTCAGTGGACTCTGGGGCATAGGGGTATCCTTCATTTTCTGGTACTTGGTGCTCAGATTATTAGGGCCACCGAATAGTTTAAGAGCCAGGTAAAGCAGGTAGTTGGGAATACGGGCTCTGAGTTAGTTGATTTGCTTTTGAAAGACAGACTCCTATGCAACTTATTTGCTATCTCTCTAGAAATTAGCTAACTCTGGAAGGAGTGATCCCTCCATGGTCAGCAAAACCCAAGATGTTGAAACATCAGGATAGAGAAAATAAACAGTAAGAATAATACAACATTAGCACCAGCTATGAATGAAAGTTCAAATCTCTCCACAGGTTCATCAGCAATAGTTTTATTGTTTATTATTATTATTATTATTATTATTATTATAACCACCCTAATGGGTGTAAAGTGGTATCCCTTTGTAGTTTTGGTTTCTAATTCTCTCATGACTAATGATTTTGAGCAACTTTTTATGTGCATATTGACTATCTATATTCTTTGGACAGATGTCTATTCAGATGCCTTGCACATTTTTGACTGGTTTTCTTTTGTGTGTGTGTGTTTATTGTTGAGCTGTATGTGTTCTGAATTTATTCTATTGTTCAATTTTAGATATAGGATTTGCAAATAGTTCCTTCCATTTTATAAGTCATCTTTTCAATGATATCTCTGAAGCATAGTTTTTTTTTATTTTGTTTTTTTTTTTTTACTTTTGATAAAGTCCAATTCATTATTTCTTTCATTGCTTATACTTTTGGAATCATAATCTAAGAAGCCATAACCTAATCTTAGATAATGAAATTCTACATCTATGCTAAAAAAATATGTTTTCCTTTAGAATTTTTATAGATTTGTCTCTTACATTTCAGTTTTTAATCCTTTTTGTTTTAAAATTTTTTATACATTTTGAAGCAAGCTTTCAAATTCATTCTTTTGAATGTGGATATCTACTTTCTCTTCTGATATACTTATTTGCAAATATATGTGTGTCTCTGAACACTGCTTTAGCTACATTCCTTAAATTTTGGTGTTATGTTTTTATTTTCATTCATTTGAAAGTATTTTCAAATTCCCTTGTGATTTCTTATTTTACCCATTGGGAATTTAGAAGTGTGTGAATTCCCACATATGTTTTGAGTTTCTTCAATTTTATTCTGTTATTGGTTTTTAATTTTACTTCATTATGGCCAGAGAGCATATTTTGTTTGTTATCAATTTGTTTACATTTATTGAGACTTATTTTATGGCCTACCTTATGGTCAATTCTGAAGAATGGTCCATTGGTCCTTGAGAAGAGTATGCATCCTGCTGTTGTTAGTACAGATGTCTAATTGGTTTATAGAGGTCTAACTGGTTTACAGTATAGTTCAAATTGTCTATTTTTATTGATCTTCTTTCTAGTTTTCTTATCCGTTATTGAAATGTGGGTATTGTCTCCAACTATTATGTTTATTTATGTCTCCCTTCAATTTTGTCAGTTTTTGCTTCATGTATATTTGGATTCTGTTGTTATGTGTACATATGTGAATAATTGCTTTTTTGTGTGTGTATCTGATGGATTAATCCTTTTATCATTCAAAATGTCTTATTTCTGTCAAGTAACAGTCACGTCTTAAAATCTACTTTATCTGATATTCTTATGGCCACGCCAGAGATTTTATGGTTGCTTTTTGCTCGATACATCTTTTTCTGTTCTTTCATTTTCAACCTACTCCTACTTGTTAATCTAAAGAGTATTATCTGTAAATGAAATATTGTTGGATTGTTTTCTCTCATTTTTACCTGTCTTTTGTTTATATTCTTTAACTCATCCGCATTTACTATTATTATCAATATAGTTGGATGTAAATCTGTCATTTTACTCTTTTTTCTAAATGTGTTTTTTCTTTTCTTTTTTTTTTAAGATTTTATTTATTTACTCATGAGAGACAGAGAGAGGCAGAGACAGAGACAGAGACACAGGCAGGGGGAGAAGCAGCTCCATGCAGAGAGCCCAATGTGGGACTCCATCTGGGGACCCTGGGCTCATGCCTGATCCAAAGGCAGCCACTCAACCGCTGAGCTACCCAGGCATACCACCTCGTGTTTTTTCTATTTTTGCTTTTCCTCTTTTAGAGTTTTAGCATTTTCTTTTGCACCAAGTATTTTCTATGTCCTATTGCTTTAATAATTTTTCACTATTTTTTTTTAACAAATTACATTCTTTTTTTTTTTTTTAATTTTTATTTATTTATGATAGTCACAGAGAGAGAGAGAGAGAGAGAGAGGCAGAGACACAGGCAGAGGGAGAAGCAGGCTCCATGCACTGGGAGCCCGACGTGGGATTCGATCCCGGGTCTCCAGGATCGCGCCCTGGACCAAAGGCAGGCGCCAAACCGCTGCGCCACCCAGGGATCCCAATTTTTCACTATTTTTAAAGTTATTTTCTTACTGTCTATTTTAAGGCTTAATATACAAATGTTACCAGAATCTATTTCAGATTTATACTACCTTAATTCCAGTTATATGTAGAAACACTACTCTTTATAGCTCTATTTATCCTTCCTTCTATATTATGCTATTTTTATACATATTATATTTATATATAAGTTTTAAACTGAACTATATGTTATTATAACTATTACTTTATATAATATGTCAATAAAGAAACTGAGAAAAGAAAGAAAAGCAAGTGAATAGTTACACAATGTGTTATGTTAATCATCTTTACCATTTTTGTCTCTCTCTTTATTCTTGTGGATTCAGGTTACCATTCATGCCATATTCCTACTCTAACACATCATTGTTCCCACCCACCTCATGCTGTGATTGTCAAATACATTACATTTCTATGTACTATAGCCCTAACGATCTAATTATATACTTACTGTTTACAAAACTGCTTTTCATATCAGTTAAGAGAGAAAAACGGAGAAGAAATATGCATATATAGTCTCTTTTATAATTACATAATTGCCTTTCCTGGAGCTTTTTGCTTTTTCCTGTAGATTGGAATTATTGTCTGAGATCACTTGCTTTTAGCTCTAAGAACTTGAGTATTTCTTGTAAGGCAGGTTTAATGGCAACAAATTCTGTGTAATTGTTTTCATAATGTAAAGTGTTTAAAAACTTCATTTATGAGTAATATTTTTGTTGCATGCAAATTCTTGGTTAACTGTTAAATTTTTTCTTGATACATTTTGAGTATGTCATACCACTGTCACCTATTCTACATGGTTTCTGGTAAGAAGTCAGGTGCTATTCTCATTATAGTTTACTTATAAATGATGAATCCTGATTCTCATTGTTTTCTAAATTTTTTCTTTGTCTTTGTCTTTCAGTATTTTTACCATGATGAACCTAGATACGCACCTCTTTATTTTTATCTGACTCTGTTTTCTGGGCTTCTTGGATATGTAGATTAATGTTTTTCATCAAATTTGGAAATTTTTCCACATCAGTTCTTTGAATGTTGTTGTTGTTGTTGTTGTTGTTGTTCTTTTGTTGTTCCCATCTGACACTCCCATTATGTATATGTTGGTGTTCTTAAAGGTGTTTAACATCTTTCTGAGGCTCTTTATTTTTCAATATTTTTCTCTTCTTTGGATTGTATATTCTCTGATTTGTTTGTCTAAAAAGTTACTGATTCTTCTGCTAATTCAAATTAATATTGTGAAACTAATGAATTTCTATATCACTTATTGTACTTCACAACTTCAGAATTTATATATGGTTCTTTTAAAAATAATTTTTATCTCTTTATATTCTCTATTTGATGAAACACTATCATCACACCTTTCTTTATTCTTTTATGTAGGTTTTCTTTGGTTCCTTGAACTTATTCATAATGGTTGCTTTGTAGTCTTAGTCCATTAAACCCATTCTCTGGGCACTATCATAGGCAGTTTCTATGTCGGCTTTCTTCTCTTCTTGTGTATGGGTCATGTCTTTTTGTATTTGTTATTTTACACATTTAATAATTTTGTATTGAAACTGAACATTTTATGCCATACATTATGGCAGCAACCCTATATACCTATCCTTCCTCCAGGCCTTGATTTGGTTCTTGTCTGCTTGATTTGGTTCTTGTCTACTCCAAAACTAAAAATGCTTAAGCCATTTTAGTTAAATCTATCACACGTACACACATATATCAATACATAAAGCTTTTGATATCTGTCTTTTAAGAGTATAGTATTATTCATGCATGCAGTCATTCCAGGGTGGCATTGATTTTAGCAGGGACCTTTTTGAGGATCTTTGAGATTTGTTTCAATCCCTGGAGAACTCTTTCTAGGTGTCTCATTACCTATTTCTCTCTGGCAAACTAGCTGGCCTATGGTTTTGTTTGCTAGTTTCATATAGCCATTAGCCTTTATATAATTGTTTACTACCAAAGTTTCCAGTATTTTTTTTTTTTAAGTTTCTATTATTCTTAAGAGCATCCTAGGGCATGCAGTTCCCCAAACACATTTTTAAATAAATTCAGTTTACTTGTGGAGAATGCCAGAATTCTTTGTTCTTATGCATTTCTGTTCATTCTAGGCAAAATCTCTGAATAACTTCTGGAGCTAGCAGCAGGTATAACACCCCGGCTTTAGACCACGCGCTAGTGACTTGTAGCCTTTGGTCTTCTCATTTGGCCTCTGTTGCTATGGAAACTGTGCTCTAGAAGTGAACTGAAGCAAAGTTACTGAAGCTATAGTACTAACGGCCTAATAAATGAGGAGTCATGCCTCCCAGTTGTGAGTGGGGACTGGGTGTAGGGTTGGGGCCCTCAATCTTTCAATCATTCTTATCATGAATGTTGCCTATGCAACTTAAAGTTAGAGAAGATAAGAAATGTCCATCCTTCCCATTGACATATCATACCTTTTGACAAGCGGCTGGGAGGAGGAGGGAGTCTTACCTTCTTGGCCACACAGTCCCAGAGTGGAGTTTCTGTCTTCGAACTGTCATAGAGAGAGAGGAACAGATTTGGCTTAAGAACCAGAGGTTTTTGTAGTTCTTGCTGATGGTAGATTTTCATGAGTCTACATTTCTTCCTTGGCTGGATGACTTTGGGACTATTTCTAGAAACTGAAATTGATTATTTTCAAAATAATTTTCACCAGTTTTGGTTATTTCTCTAGGGAACAGGTCTATAGAGGTACTCACATGACATTTTAGAAGTGGATTTCTACATGTATTTATTTTTTAATGTAAAAATCAAACTTCTGTTGATGGAATAAACCCATTTGGTTGTATAATATTTATTTATTTCTGTATTCAGTTTACTAAAATAACATTGCAGAATTTTGTAGTTTTGTTTAGGAATAATATCAGGCTACAAATTTTTCCTTTTTAATGGATTTGTTGATTTTGAGCATTAGGGTTAGCCTCACAAATTGAGATGTTCCTTTCTTCTTTATTTTCTGGAAAACTTTGTGAAAAATAAGGATTCCTGAAAGGCTAGATAGATTTTATTGTTGAGGCTATAGGAGTCTGTTTTGGACATGTTTTCAAATTTCAGATTTATTTTTGAGAAAATATATACAATTGCTTACATTTCTTTGTGCTGATTATGGTACGTGTTTTCTTTAAATGATTTATCCATTTCATCTAAATAGCCATATTTATTGGCGTAAAAGGATTTATAATATCTCCTTTACATCCTAAAGCTCCTCTAGGATTTGCAGTGATGTTACCTTTCTCATTTCTGATACCGATAATATAGTTTCTTTTTTGTCATTTTATTTATGAGTTTGACAATTTTATTTGCTTAAAAACAAATTTTTTGTTTTGATTTTTTTCTCTGACTTGTTTTCTATTCTGTTGAGGTCCCCTTTTATCTTTTTAAATTTCTTACCTTTGCTTACTTTTTTCTTCTAATTTGCTTTTCTTTATATAGGTTTTTTAAAGTTGAAATGTAGATCATTGATTTTAAACATTTCATATTTTGTAATATGAGTGTTTTAAGCTATAAATTTCCTTTAATCACTACTTTGACTGAATCTTACAAAGATTGATATGTGTAGTTTCATAATATTTATTTTGATTTTAAAAATTCCTCATAATTTTTTCTTGATCCAGATTTAGAAGTATGTTACTTAATTTCTAAATACTTGAAAGTTTTCAGAGTTTTTTAATTAAAATCTGTTGTGTTTGGAGATCCTGTTGTATGTTTATTATTATTAAAATATATTAAAACTTGTTTCTATATAATATATAGTGACTATTCCACATTCTGTATTTGTTTTGTGTAATGTTCATTAAGTGTAAGTTAACTTGGGTTGGTTGACAGTGTTGTCATCTGTAGCCTCACTTTTTGAGGCTACTTTTTGATCCATCTTCTTATTCTCATAAGCATGAGGGAGTTAATAAAACTCAAACATTATTGATTTACATTTTTCTCTTTTATTTCTGTCAATTTTTGCTTTATACATATTGGATCTATGTCATTAGTAACTACACAATTAGCATAGTTTTATTATATTTTATTATTTATAATTATTAGCATAATTCCTGGGCAATTCACCATTATTATTATTTAAAACAAAAACAAACCAAAATTTTTTTTTTCTGACCAGACTCTTTGTCTTGAAGTCTGTTTTGTAACATGTCAATATTGCTACCCTATCATCCTCTTGCTAAGCTTTTTATTTTTACGTTTTCTTTCAATCTGTGTAGTATATATTTAACATATCTCTTAAAAACAGAGCATAGTTGAGCTTCACTTTACATACAATCTGCTGATGTTTTTCGTTTTATTAGAGTGCTTTAACTAATGTTTAAGTAATGTTTAATATGGTTATTTATGTTTAAGTAATGGTTAATATAGTTAATTTTTTTCTATGCAATACTGTAATTCCATTTAGATCCCTTCTATATTTTGTGCTATAAATGTCATGTATTTTCCTTCTACAGATGTTATAAATCTCCAATTTCTTGTTATTATTTTTCCTTCAAACAGAACATTTTTTTTCTTTCTTTTCAACCTACAGTGATGAAAGTCTCTGTTCAGAATTTGCTTTTCTATGCCATGCCCTGTAAACTTTCTGGTCATTAAGCTCATTTAATTGATTTCCCATCTCTTAGGGATATGGCCCTCCCCTTTCTGATATTTAATGATTTGATGGTCATTATGTTATATCCTTTATTTATGAATTATGTTTTATCCAGTGTTTTAGATTGTTCAGGCAGGAAGAGAAACCTAATTCCTGATACTCCATTTTGGTAAGAGATGAAGACTTCTCTCTTTGTCTTGAAAGAAATGTTTGCAGGATATATAACTCTAGGTTGACCTTTTTAAATTTTATTGTATTTTTCCTTTGAGCACATTAAAGATGTTTCATTTTTTCTGAGTCTGTAGTTTCTGATTTGAAATACACTTTGTTGCTTATTTTTTTTTACTTTATGTATGTATTCACTTTTTCTTTCTCTGAGTAAGATTTTTTATTGCCTTTGGTTTTAGCAATTTGACTATAATTTGCTGAAAATTATATTCTTTATACTTATTCTGCCAGTAGTTTGCTAAGACTTTTAGATTAGTAAGTTGTATTGTTTCTTCACACTTGAAAAAAATTAATTTAATATTTTATCGAATATTTTTACTGCAGTATTATCTCAAATCTACTCCAATTATATGTTTAACTGTTAGATTTTTTCACAAATCATAGAGATTCTATTCATTATGTATCAATCTCTTTTTTCTCTGTTCTTAGTTTTAAACATTCTATTGGTTGTTGTATTTCTTCTGTCAATCCCGTCCTATGATTTTTTTTTAATTTAAAATTTAAAATTTCAATTTGGCTCTTTTTTTAGAGTTTTCAAATCTCTTCTGAAATTCTTCTCTTTAACATATTTATTTTTATAATACTTTTTAGATCTTTATAAAAAATATGTTAAAATTCTTTATTGATAATTATAGCATTTGTATGCATATCTAATGGTCTTATTTTGCTTTTATACAGCTAGCACATTCTGATTTTCTTTACTTTGTTAGACAACTTAAGAGCTAGGATAACAGAATGATGTTCTGTTCAACCAGATAATTAGATGCTGGGCAACTTTGGACTGAAGTTATGGTTTTAATTCTGCTATGGGTTAGGCATAAGGATTCTAAGATAATCTCTGCTTCCAACCCATTTTCAACTTTCTGCACCACCAAAGGACTTATAAACTCATTAACGTCAGAAATATAGTTTAGTAGTAATTGCAACTTTGATTAAACCCAACTTACCTCTGTTTTAAAATATGTTAACTCTGAGTTTAGGCCTCTCTTTCAAGGAGAAAATACTTTATCTACTCTTAGAACTTGTAGCTGCATGGTGAAACCTTAAAAATTCAAGATTTTTTTTTTTCCCAAGATGGGAGACTGGAAGACTAGAGAACATAAAACCATGAAGCCATGAGATTTCAAGACTCTGAGACTTTGGTATTCTAGGACCAGGGCCATAGCAATTTGAAAACACAAAACATCAAAACCACGAGATTGCTAGACTTAAATAATTATAAAATTATAAGATTGTGCACAGTCCCACTTCCAGCCTTTACTTACTCAGCAAAAGTCCTTGCAACTGGATCCCATTTAGATTTATTTTTTTATTTTTTTATCTCATTTATATTTAAATCTGAAATACCACTCCATAGGTTGATCAGAAGATTGCCTAGATTTCCCATGTATAAGAATCCTTTACACTCTTTTGCATGTCCTGAGTTCAATTTCTATTATAATCCTCAGGTATGAAACCTTTCTCCATTTTGTGCTCATCCAGAAAGGAAAATTTCATGCAGTCTTATCCCTTTGGAATGTTTTATCTACAGTGTTTAGTTACTATGATAGTTTGGTTTATCTGGTAATGTTCTGTTTTAACAGATGTAAAAGTCTTTCTTTCACATCCTTCTATAGTCCCATCTGAGAGAAATTGTTGTATTAATTCTTGGCAGCTTTCTTTTTCTTGTTTCTATTGTATGAATGCTTGTTCCATCATTTCTGTGGTATTAGTAATTCCCTTTCCATTGTTCTTACCATGATCTCATATCAATCCTTACCTCATTCTTGTTTACAAACCCATCATTTCCAGGTTTATTTTCCTAAATTGATTACTTTTTCATAAGAATCCAATCCAGTCATATTTGCTTTAATGTCTACTTATTTCCTTTAGGAAGCCTTTGAGCTATTGTTTAAAATTCTACATACACTTCTGAAACCTGTATTCTATTATGTAATAAGATTCAATTTCTAAGACAAGCCCTGTGTCTGCAATTCTAATATGAAACCTGTCATCCATAATGGTTTTCCTGATACAAGCTGTGAAATGCTAACACATTTTTTTAAATAAAACATGTATTACTTAATATGTTGCACTGTTTATCAGAGAGTTGAAGAGGGCTTAACTGCCTGGACTACTGTTTCTTTTACATTGCAAATGTAAAGAATTAACAAAATAAACCCAAGTATGGATAACTTTGCATATGTGGTTTATATTTGAAACAGTTCCATTCCTAGTATACTAATTATAGATCCATTAATGAATTAAAAAAATGCAACATTTATATATGGATCTTTTTGTCATGTTATATTCTATTGAAAAATGTAAATGTCTGTTATTGAAAGAAGTTACATTTAATAAAAAGGTGTTTCTAGTGATGGAATTTCAGACATTGTTACATTAAACATATTGACTCCTATAGGTATAAGCGTATGGAAAAAAAAAATAGACCCTGAGAAAATTAGCAATCACAGTTTATGTGCCTGGTCTGAGTTCTGTTTTTCTGGTCTGACTTCTGTTTTGAGGCTTTTTAGACATAAAGTTACTATCCTAAACATATTTAAAGAAGAGTGCCTCAAAAAGCAAATATATTTAAATCATGTATAAAAAACTATTCTTAGCAGATAGAAAAAACTAACTACCTCAAAACATTACAATAAGGGCTAGAAACAAAGTCAATTAGCTATTTTTTTGATATTTAGAAAGAGCGGGAGATAATATGTGCAAAGCACTAAACCTCTTACTGAGAGTTACATTTACTCAGGTGTATTATTCTATTTGAAGTTTGCTTTGACATTAAATCATAAAATAGGCCATATTCCACAAAAGAAATCCCACAGCTGTGGTACATGATGGCTGTGGCAACAAAATAATAAATAATTGACATTGACAATGAAAACTGTGTTTTTTTCCCAAAGCACCTGATAGCTAATGTCTGAATAACTCCCCTGATATTGTCTACCTGTCAGTGTGGTACAAGTATTCTATTTTAGGACTATATAAATAGATAAAAGTGATTTTTTTTAAAATAGCAATATCAAATTGCATGAGACGCTGAAAAAATTACTGATGTCAATAAACTAATATTCAAAAGACAATGTGCCTTATATGTGAAGATTCTAACTTAGAGTATGGATATACTAATTGATGTTAGCAAATCATTTTCTATCTGCACATGATAAAATTTTTAGGAAAGTGCTTCAAGTTAGAATATCATCTGTCTGTTTAGGAGACACTCTGTTAATAGAACATTTTCTCATTGATTCTCTTTTTAGCACTGTAGGTTTAAAAAGTTATTTACCTGTCAGATTGAATTTTGTTTTTGTTATCATTGTATATTTGTTTTACAATTGTACGGAACACAGGAAAGATTAATATAGTGACAGGTATACCCTTGGAAGTCCAAACAAAAAAATCCTGTAAATTCACTAGCTGTCAAAAGCAAAATATTATCAGGGACAATGTCAGAAAGAGTTTACTGACTGTACAAATTAGTTACAGGAAAAACTCAACAAAAATCAAGTCACTGTTAATATGACAGAGAAAGCATTGTGGTAAGAAATTAACTTGATATTTGAAAGTTCTTTTGTCTTAAGACCATGAAAGTGATTATTGCTACTCAGAATTAGCCTTTACAGTTTAATTTATAAATTAGGCACAGTAAGAGATTAATAGTAATACCTACTAATAAAATAGAACAATTGTAACAATACAGTATAATAAAAGTTATGTGAATGCGATCTCTCTCTCAAAATATTTTGTTGTACTGTCCTCACCCTTCTTGTTGTGATAATATGATATAATAAAATACCCAGGGGACAATGCCAGTAATAACAGAAAGGATATTTCTCTGTAGTGGTTTCAGAATGAGCTCTGAGATCTGGCGAGATACAACTGAAATCCTTTTGGGCCCGTGATGAAAGCTCTAGTCAAACTCCTGTGTGGTACAGCACCCAGGAAGTGATTTTAGGGCACTGAGAAAAAGAAAAACGACATATACAAAACTCTAGCTTATATGAAATGTGTTGTTTCTCTTTCCAAGTAGAAAAAAGTGTACTCTGGTAAAAGATGAAGTATGTGAAGATGAGCTGGGTGACAGGAGGCCTTGTGAGCTAGAGCCAGGTAAATGAGCCAGGTAGGTGATATATATATTAAATCACAGTGTCAAGCCAGTCATTCTTAAAAATGATAAATTCTTACCACACTATGGGGCTGACTGACTGCCAGAGAAACTTAAAGGTTGGGCTTTGCTTAAATGTGTTCAATCAATGAAATGAAAACATCTGAACACCAGAATCCTTTAGGTTTAATAGAAGATAGTCTTATATATATGAGGCATTCTTAAAGAATATGCAAACCTGGATGGTTTTCCAGACAAATAGTTTATCCCTGTAGCTCATTATTTCCTTTTTTAAAGTTTTTACTTAAATTCCAGTGAGTTAACATACAGTGTTATATTAGTTTTCGATGTAGAATTTAGTGATTCAACACTTATATACAACACTCGGTGATCATCACAACAAGGGCCCTCCTTAATCCCCATCACCTAGTTCACCCATCCCTCCGCCACCACACACCTCTGCTCTGGTAATCCTCTGTGTGTTCTCTACAGTTAAGAGTCTGTTTCTTAGTTTGCCTCTCTCTCTCTCTCTCTCTCTTTTTTGCTCAGTTCATTTGTTTTGTTTCTTCATACACCTATGGGTGAAATCGTATGGTATTTGTCTTTCTCTGACTATTTCACTTAGCATTATACTCTCTAGCTCTATCCATGTCATTGCAAATGGCAAGATTTCCTTCTTTTTTTTATGACTGAGTGATATTCTACTATATATGCCACCTCTTCTTTAACCATTCATCAGTAGGTGGACACTTGGGCTGCTCCCATAACTTGGCTATTGTAGATAATGTTGCTAAAAACTTCAGGCGCATATATCCCTTCGACTCAGTATTTTTGTATTCAAGTAAATACCTACTAGTGCAATTGCTGGATTGTAGGGTAGTTTCCTTTCCCTTCCTCTAATCAGCCACTTAGCAAGTTTATTGAATGTTGCAGAAATCTTTGTAAATTTTTAAATTAGATATTATATAGAATTAAATGGGAGGATGCATATATAATTGATATGTGAAAATCTCTCTGGTATATATTGTATAGTTTCATTCAGACATGGAGAATGTGGTCTCTGTCCTATAAAAGATTATAGGCTAGGTGTGGTCCAAGTATATATACATTTTTATTATATTTTTTCCAATATGTAGACTTCATTCAAATTGTGAAAAAGATTTATAAATAGCAACCTAAACATCAGGTCTTTATTTTATTAAGTACTAATTACACATGGTGCACTATTACTAAACTTCAAAATGAGATAAATTCTTTTTGTATTCTTATTTCTAATACAAATGTCATTATTTGTATTTTTATATATCTATGGAATTAAAAAATTTGCCTATTTGTAAGTCAGTGGACAGAAAAGAAATGTATACAACCACAAGCATTTGAAAAACCAAGGAAGACTTGTTTAGTGTAGTAGAGCATCAACATAGTTTCTATCAGGGTCAATTATAATCACCATGACTGAGAATGCAGGAGAAAAGACTTTTGCGTGATGCAAAAGGACATGTACTCAGCGCTTTCAGGCACCACTCCTCTCTCAGTCTTTCCAGGTATCTGTCCCCCATACACATAGAAAAGTGTCTCAATGACCCAAAGTTGAACTCTAATGAATTCTGAAGCCCATTTTAGTTAAACTTCATGCAGTGGCATTGAGTTGGGGACGAATGGGGCTAGGCATGGCTAGGTAATCAGGCTCACAAAAATCCCCAAAATGTGGAGATGAAAGGAAACCAGAGATAAATAAACCAGACCATCCTGTCCGAGGTGCCAGAGGTGGAGTCTTGTTATCAGCTATTTGTGACCAACAAAAAATTACAGGACCGTAAAAGGGAAGTGAGCCTTTAAAGATGTTATCACTAGTCTCTACTCAATGGTGATATCAATAGATATGTTAAAAGGATTTAAGTTCCCTAGTTCACTTTCAATAAAAGACCAGCCCTCCAAGCCCTCAGTGGCAACCCTGTTGGGACCCCCCTCAATTCTGAGAGCTTTCTCTTTATCCTTACTTAATTAACTTCTATCCCTTTACTCACACTCCTTTGTCCACGAGATTCATTCTTTGACTCTGTGAGACAAGAACCAAGCTCTCCAGTATCTGCATGCACGAGCCAACTTTCACCCACTCAAAAGGGCCGATTGTTAAAATTTCAGGAATTTTGAGAGCCACTTGACATCATGTTGGTAGTCTGAAAATCCATTGTATTTGGAATCTTTGTAACACAAAAATCAGCAAGCACTACAAATCATAGCTCTCTTTCCACTTCCTAGTGGGTTGTTCAACATTTATGAAGACATCACTGGTTATTTGTCTCTTTGGATCATGATTTCTTCTTTAAACTCTTTGGCTTCTATGAGAGACTTTTTTCTTGGTTATGATTTGCTCAGGTTGCTCTCGGTTGCTCATTTGTGACTGTATATAAATTCCTACTCCTCTACCTTCCTTAACTGTGTGTATGTCTCAGGATTTTGTTCTAGGCCTTTCTAGCCTCCCTGTGTACTCTCTCCATGTGTGAATGTTGCCACTCCAGTTCCTCTGACTGACCTACAACACTTTTCCAAGCTCTAAAGCTGTTTATTCAATTGTTTTATGAGTAACTCCAGGTATTTGTCCAAAAGGTAGAGCAGTCTTAACATGGACAAAATTGAACTCTTCCCTGGACTATGTTTACCCTCCTATACTACTGACCACAGTGCTTTCTTGTTTACAGTCTTCTCCTGGATCCCCATTGTGCGAGCATCACATACAAACTCAGTAGCTTGTTATACTTGCCTATGCATGGAGTGGTCTCTCCACATGTCTTTAGCTTCATTGTTTAGCATCTATACCCCCTCTCTGCACTCCCACCACCAGTTCCAGTGAGTTACTCAAAATCTTAGAATCTATATCACAGATTCAGAGATATGTGCTGGGTGCTTCTGTAAGAGAAAAAAAAAGACACGTTGGAAGATGTTTATCATCAGAAAAGTCATCTAGTAATTTTTTTCACAAATACCCTACAAACAAGACCAGTATGAAACCCATGTGCGTGGAGAATACTTCTAGAAATAACAATTACAATATTTTCATCTACCTTATATGGGACAGGAGCATAGGTCTTTGATGTTCTTCAGCTTTTACATGTAAATAATCAGAATGTGAGCATTATTGGGAGCCACCATTCTGCTTATCACAGATTCCAAAGATAGAACTGGGTGGGAAGAAAAGAAACTACCGCTAGACCCTAATACATTCTCTCTTCTTACTGCCAAGATGTGTTGGGGGATTCCTACAAAGCCTGTAGCCTGTCTCACCACTTTGTTGCTTCTATCTCTGGTTGTTTTACAGCTTTGTTCTCCCTGCTATCCTGTTTTCTTCCACTTCAAATGACCACATTGTCACTAAGATGCCGTGTCCTTGGAGTCTTTGCTCCCCAGATGTAGTCTCATCATACTATGCCTCCTCCACACACACTCAGCCAAGCATCCTGATTTGCATCTGGTCATTCAGACTTGTAAGAGAATGCTGACAGACAAAGATTTTAATCAATTTTCACCCATTCTGTGTCCTCTCTTCTCTATGACATCTTCCTTACACAGCATCTCTTTTTATTTATTCCTTCCTTTTTAAAAAAAATAACAATGAGAGGTACCTGTGTGGCACAGTTGAGCAAGCATCTGACTCTTGGTTTTGGCTCAGGTCATAATCTTGGGATCATGTGCCAGGCTCCTGCTCACTGTGGAATCTACCTGAGATCCTCTCGCCCTCTCCACCATGCTCCCTGTTCCTCTCTCTCTCTCTCTCAGGTAAATAAATAAATAAATCTTTAAAAAATAAATTAAATTAAAATAAAAGTGATGCAAAGCTAATGTGTATGAGACAAAATAAAGTATATATCCTAAACTGTGTGGTAACTGAGACATATGACTCTAGAATAGGGGATAGACATGGTTTCATAGAGCTGGATAAAAAATGGAAAAGTCATCTAGCACACATTTGTATTTGTTCTCAATTTCTACATGCATAACTATACTTATATTTCTCTGAAAAAATTGATCTCTGAAACATCACATAAAATAAGGAATATAAGTTCTATTTTACTGCTTTAAAAATCACATCCCTTTCTTTCTCATATGCCATCATCTGTCATTTGTCTTCTCAAAAGTATTTTCATAATCTAACATTTTTCTCACTACTTTCACTGCTACCCCCACCCCCCTACTGTGGTCTATCCCTTGGATTTAATATACCTCATAACTGGTGGTATCCTTACTGCCTCCCTTGATTCCATGTCTTCCAGTCTACATCTTCATCTCAGGAGGTCAGAGAGTTGTTTTTCAAATCAAAATCAAATTATAATCACATTACTCATGCTTAAATCTTCCAAAACTTTCTATCTCATTTAGAGAAAAGGCCACAGTCCTTAACAATGATAACAGACTTAGATGATCTAGACATTCTCAATATCTAAATTCAGCTGCTCTGATTCTCCTCTTCAGACACCCTAACCCAAATCTGTGGCTTCTTGACTGTATTTTTTAATACCCCAAGTATGTTCCTATCTCAGTGCCTGATCACTGATGTTCCCTCTGCCTGGAGTATGGTTCCTGTTGTGTCCATTTGGTTTGCTCCATTGGGTTTCTGCTTAGTGCTCTATTTAGATATGCTTTCCCAAGTCTATGTTTCCAATCCTCTGTATGTATGTATGTATGTCCAGATCCGTAATTGGTTTTTGATATTTTATTTGTTTCATTTTAATTATAAAGTTTACCTATGATATAAGCTTAATGAATTTTTTGAGGATATAAATCCTATTCCATTCAATATCCCCGGAGTTGAGAAAAAGAGCTGCCCATAATAGGTGCTCAGTAAATAGTTTAGATGAATGAATGAATGCAAAGCTTTCTTTATGTTTGGTTATTCGTTCTCAGCATCACTGCCATCCTCTCCTACCAGGGAGTCCTTCTACTAGTCTCCTCTTTCTGGCCATTTCTTAGAATTCCAAAACATGGCCTTTTTTTTTTTTTCTCACTTCATTCATTGTTATTTGTTTCTTTCATCTATTCCCAAATGCAAGTGGGTCTTATTAACTGCTCTCTCTTGTTTAAGGTTCAAAGCCCTGCATTCCATTTTCCATACTAGTAACACAGTGCTCTTTCCAAAACAGTAATATTTTCAGATTATTCATTCTACTTAAATAATTCTCATTGATTCCTACTCCCTATATACATAATACAAACAACTTATTCTCCTATAGCACCTTTTACAATTCAGATCATTTGAAATTTTCCAAACTCATGTAAACCTTCCAGTTAAGTAATTGTATCATGTACCAACATGGAATTCCAAAGTCGTATTTTGATATAACTGACCTTAGCATCCTTATAGAATTTATGGTATTAGAAAATAAACACTTTGACTCTAACAAAACTGGATATTTTTATGAAAAAAATCTTCACGATTCAGTAAATATCATCTTTTAAACTCATCTAAAAATGTGCACTGGTATCTTATACATGTGGCCTTGGTATTTAGCACAATATATTGAAGAGCTAATTTATGTGTGTGTGTGTTTTGTATGTATATGTGTGTTTTATCTTTTCATACTATGAATAAATTCTGGTCAAGAAAGATTTTATTTATTTATTCATGAGAGACACAGAAAGAGAGAGGCAGAGACAAGAGCAGAGGGAGAAGCAGGCCCCAAGAGAAGCCTGATGCGGGACTCGATCCCAGGACCCTAGGATCATGACCTGAGCTGAAGGCAGATGCTCAACCACTGAGCCACCCAGATGCCCAAGAAACCTTTCTTGTGACTAATACAAGGGCCTTACATATAAAAGTAACTGTATGATTAAGTGCTATATAAAAAAATCTGTCACACCAAATTCTATTTTGATTTATTTGGGAGGAATAAAATTATTGAGCTATTAATTACATTATAATAATATGGACTTGTTACATGTGGTACGCTGTACTTTTCCCATATAGTTACAGTATACTTTCTGTTCAGCACAACTTTGTGCTGATAAATTCATATATCTTTTATTTGATTAATTTTATAACTCTTATAAGATGAAGAGCAAATGGCTTAAAATTTATCTATGCAATCGTTTTAAGTTACACATTCACTTTAGAAAACATTGAAGGTATGTACAAAATCCCAAAGGCACCTATAATTCTCCATCCTTAGATACCAAATACAAAATCTGTATTGTATATATTCCAGTCTCATTTCGAGGCATATATTTATTTTACTACCAAAACAATATTAAAGGAAAATATATTATAACCTGCTTTTAAAAACAATGTCTCAAATGTTATCTCATGTGATTAAATGTTCTTTTGTAATAGATTATTTAATGCCTGCATAAAATGCTTTAGCATGATCAAGCACTTTAAGAATTCTCAGGGTGTGAACAAAACCGTTGTGATTTTTATGGATGCCTTCGTAATTATTTATTATTGCCTTTGAAATAATACAAACATATTTTCTATCTTACTTCATGTCAGTTAACAACATTTACACAGTTGAAGAAAAAATCTTCATTTTCACATAGTTTTCCAGTCATTCAGATGCGTGTATGTGAATATTGTATTTTTATTTAGTTTACACAAGAAGAATTAGAGGATCACCATGGCATAAAACAAAAAATTATGTAGTCTTTAACCCATATGAGATTGCATTCATTCTGAAAATATAAGCAAGCCATATTTATAATTGGAAAGAGCAATACAGAGCCACAGGTGATGAAGTATCAAATGTATGAGGCATGCAGCAAATGCTGTGAATATTCAGGGGAGTGAGATATCATTGTGTGCCAGAGCAGTCAAGACAGATTTGGGGAAGAACATAAGACCTGGGAAGAGTCTTAAACAATAATCAACACATGAATAGATGGAGAGGTTTGGAGAGAGTATGCCGGGTACAGCTGCTCAGCAGTGTCTCATGTAAGGTACGTTTGGTGTGTTTGGGGATATATAAAGTTATTATCACCAAGCATAACTTGTTTATTGTTTTTTTTTTTTTTTCGTAGAAGATTTTGTTTACCTACTTGAGAGAGCCAGAGAGAGTGAGCATAAGCAGGTGAGGAGGGGCAGAGGCAGAAGGAGAAGCAGACTCCCTACTGAGTAGAGAGCCCTGACTCCAGGGCTTGATCCCAGGGCCCCAGGAGCAGGACCTGAGCCAAAGGCAGTTGCTTAACTGACTGAGCCACCCAGGGCCCCCTTATTTTTTGTTTTAAATAATATACAGTTCTTATTCTCAAAAGATCTGTTCAGTTTCATTGAACAAACTGTAACCTCATTAAATACGAGTTTTTTCGTGCCAAATTCAAAATTTCCTCTCTTTTATCTTTATGTATTGTCACTTTCCCCTTGTTTTAGAAAAAGAGTTTGCACATTCCTGTCCTCTATGAACTCTCCATCTCAGCCTCTGAATCCATCCCCTCCTGCCTGTTCTGAGACCGCCCTTCCTCAAACATTCAGCAGTGCCAGTTTATCTCTCTTTGTTACTTACTCACTCTCTTCTATATATATTTCTTTTAAGCAGCTGTCTTTTTAATCTTTCAGTCTTTAAGTCTTTTTAATCATGATACAGCCAAACTGTGAATTTTAAGCATAAAATTGCTATTTCCAAATCACCACTAACCATTTACTCAGTAACAACTTAAAATCTACATTCTTCAGCAAAAAATATTGTTTTTTTTAAACATATATCATCAGATTGACTGTATAAGAGACAAACCCTTTTCCACAAAACTACCTTTAAAATGGGAAACATTTGGCAGTGGTGTGTAGGTTGATGCCATTAGCCAGTTGCAGATAATATCGCACCATTTTGAAGGGATAGAGGAGGAGGAAATAACTGTTTCATAGTGACAATAAAGTTAGCTTCTCAGCTCTTTTTTGTCACCCATGATGGTAGACACTAGGTTGGATATAATGTCATATATATCATAATCTTCAGATTCCAGAGACTTACTCTTATACAGTTTTTTTGTTTTGTTTTGTTTTGTTTTAGCCATAAAATCATTGAACTTACTCTAGGTGTTTAGTTCCTTGATATCTGCATTATTTGATAGGGGTCTACTTGTCATTTCAAATCTTCGTCTTTGGTTTCGACAAGGCTGCACCGTTCTGATTTGCCTCTTACAACCAACAACTCTTCTAATCCTTAAATGCTTTTGCTTTGTTTTTAATTTTTTTGTTTTGTTTTCTTTTCATGCTACAAAAACAAATTTCAACCTCTACTTTTTATCTTCTCATTCACTAAATTAGTCTATTCCCGTGAAAAAAGCCCCTCTGTATAAATGAATCTCAAATGCTTCTTTCTAAACTTGTTGTATTCAAATTTCTCACATTTTTCATTGCGTATCTTACAGTTTATTTTGCTTAGTCTATTAAGTATAGGGTTCTCACATAATTTATCAAACTATGACATTTTCAAGAAAGTATTTTAAATAATCCTTATTAATAATCATATCTGGCAACAGATGTAAACCTGACTAACCCAGAAAAGCTGGACATATGGTCATTCTGATGTGGGAAACAAAGCAAAAGAAAAAATTAAATTTCCTTACTGCCTTACTCATTGACAAGTCCTTGAAACAGGCAGAGTGACCTTCCTCTGGGAACTCAGTTTCCTCAATGTTAATACTTTTAAGGGCAAAAGGCAATCTTACCTTAACATTTTCCCAATCACCTAGAATCCTGTAAGTCTATTTTCACATATAAAAATTCCTTTAAAAATTTCTTTTATCTCTAAACCCTCAAGATATGTGTTGGCAATCATCCCCCAAGCATATGACCCACTGATACATATCTAAAGGGTCTCATGACTATGATTTTACCAGACGGTAATAAATGACCTTTTCCCAAGCTTGACTAGCCCCCTCAAGGTTTTGGAAACTTTGTTTCCAAAATTCCTTAGAGACTTACACTATCCCTGACCACCTACCAAATTGAAAGTATATAATGGGCCACACCTCATGAGCCCAGTGCAGCTCTTTCTGCCCATGGGTCCTGTCCTTGTGCTTTAATAAAACTAACCTTTTGCACTGAAGACATCTCAAGAATTCTTTCTTGGCCATCAGCTCTGAATCCCAGCATTTTCTATATCAATTCTACCTAAAACCCATCATTGTCCCCACCAACCAACCTGTCTCTCTCTCAGTTCTACACTTCTAATTGCAGCACAATACTTCTATAGCCATGGCACTTAATTTACTAAGCACAATTGTGAGTCCTTTTCAGGCAAATAACTTTTTCTTTTCCAAAATGTATCACTTCCACCTCATTAGGGCCTCGTTACCTCAAGTACACAATATAATAGCCTCTGCACTGACTTTGCAGCCTTTAGTCTCTTCCTACCCATGATAGATTGTTTTTACATTGTCATATTAAACTTTATTCATTAGATTTATTTTAAGGGAAGCTGAAAAGCTTTAAAAAAATAATCATAGCCTGTAATTAAATTTCAAATTCTCAACTTTGTCATTTAAATATATTACATTTAAATCAATTTGAGATCCCTGGGTGGCTCAGTGGTTTGGCGCCTGCTGTTGGTCCGGGGCACAATCCTGGAGTCCTGGGATCCGGTCTGGTCGGGCTCCCTGCAGGGAGCCTGCTCCTCCCTCCTCCTGTGTCTCTGCCTCTCTCTCTCTCTGTCTATCATAAATAAATAAACAAACAAATAAATCTTAAAAATAAATAAATAAATAAATAAATAAAATTAATTTAATTATTTAAAGGCTCAGCCGGTTGTGTCTAACTCTTTATTTCCCCACAGGTCATGGTCTCAGGGTTGTGAGATAGGGTCCGGTGTCAGACTCCACACTCAGCATAGAGTCTACTTAGCATTCTCTCCCTTCTTCTCCCTATGCTTCTTCCCTGTTACTCTTTCTCTGTAAGTAAATAAATAAAATCTAATATATTTATATATTAGGCAACATGCCAAAACATGTTTTGGCCTCGTTTTTTTATTGTTTAATTTTTAAAATTTTTTTTGGCCTTGTTTTTATTTTTTTTTATTTTTTTATTTTTTTTGGCCTTGTTTTTAATTGCATTTATTTTTATTACCTTTCCCTCCAATGTATGTCTCTGGTCTTATTGTTATGCAAATATAGCCTGAGTGGTCATAAGTCCACAATTTGTTTTATAGTATCTCAAATTCCTCATGAATACTTTGTCATGGTTAACAAGTCACTTCTCCTTTTCCTAGAATTCCTGTAGTGTATATTGTACATAACACATCACATAATAAATTATTTATTACTGATTTTGTTAATTTCTTATCATTTGTAGCATCTGGGATCAGTAACAATTTCTAATCCATCTGTTTATATGCTTTTATCTTGTACTTATTGCATCATTATGCAGATATCAAAGTCACAAGAAAATAAAATGAACAAAAAGGAAAAAATAAACCTGTTGCATAAATAAAAGTACATGAGATGATAATTTTGAATGATTTTGCCCTGAATTACATTGATTACTTACTTGAGGATAAGAAGCATGTCAGAGCTATACAGGATGCAAATCCAAGGATGCCAATCAGAGTTGTACATAATAAAATGCTCTCTCTAATATTGTGAGTGCTCTGATAAATAATTATATTTAATTCAGTCAGTGTGATGGAATAGTATAAACTGAAGACTCACAGAAAACATTGCCAAAAAAGCAATCAGATGTTCTGTCAAAAGATGAATATTTAACAATAATAAAAACAACAGCATCCCCAAATAAAGACAAATGTATTTTGGTATAATGATCTCTAATCATTATATGCTTTAGTTTTGAAGTAATGTGTTTTGGCAGCAAAGGGACGGTAGTGAAACACTAGGAACTAAAGTGAGAGCACCAAATCAAATTTTAGAGCTAGAATTTTACTTGCCTATTAGTTCACGTACAGATGAGTTGATATGCTGTAAGAAAAATCAATGGTGCGTTTGGAAACTGCATTTCAACTGAGAAAAAGAAGGTCATAACCTGGAAGGCAAGATTTATAGTAACAAAGATTAAGTACTAAGGTTAATTTTCAGTTTTCCCATTGGCTTAGTAAGAATCTTTACATGTTAGTAAGAATATTGTTTCTTGGTAGGAATATTATATCTGATTTCATATGCTTCCATGAACAAGTGAATCATGAAATTTAATGCTTCAGTTGATGCAGATTATAGTAGCTGCACATTCTTTTTTCTCACTAAATCCTAAAAATAAGAGTGAAATTATTTTCCTAAAGGGGATTTGCCAAACTACCATAGGGCTTTTAGCAAGTCAGTCAGTTTTGGTCAAAGGCTATTCCTGTATTTTTGTTTCACGATGCTTTTAAGTAAGCATGATGATGACTTTCTTATATTTTCTTGTAACACTGTAGACCACTCATTGGTGGCAGGGTTATAAAATAGGCAAAAATTAAGACCAGTTATTTTAATTGACCTCTCTTCATGAACATCTTAAGAATCTAGCATCAAAATATGACTTAAAGAAGTGATTCTTTTTCTTTTTCATAGGAACATATATCAAAACTAAAAGTACAATGTTGGCATATTTTATAATAATTAATATTTTTGATCCTTTAACTTTGATTGATTCTTCTAGTTAATGATATTTATCTACTTTGTAAGACTAATTCTTTAATTTGGTGTAAAGTACTATGCATTAGTGTATGTCTATAATTGTTCTATTCTCTAGAATTTTGAGTGATACTTTTTTTTAGGATAAATTCATGCAATATTAAATTAACAACTTTAAAGTGAAAAATTTGTGGCATTTTGTCCATTCTCAATATTGTGCAACCACTATTTGTCTAGTTTCAGAATGTTTACATTATTCTAAAAGATATAAAAACTCCATACACATTACATAGTTGTTTCCCAGCCCTACCCCTGGCTCCTGGCAACCACTATTTTTTTTCCGGACTCTATGAATTTACCTATTCTGGATATTTCATATAAATAAAATCATACAATATGCGACCTTTTGTATCTGGCTTCATTCATTTAGTTCACTTTTGAGATTAATCCATGTTGTACTATATTGGAATTTAATTCTTTATGGGTGAATAATCCATTGTATGTATATATTTTGTTTACTTGACTCATTCATTAGCAGGCATTTGGGTTGCTTCCACTTTTGGCTGTTGTGAGTACTATTGCTATGAACATTGGTGTACAATTTTTTGAGTACTTGTTTTCAGTTCTTTTGGGTTGAGTACTCCTTTTGCTAGGCCAATCATCCATGTTTGCCAGAGACTGTGAGGTTTCCCAAGACATGGGCCTTTCAGCACTAAAGCTAGAACAGTGTCCAGACAAATAAGGGTTGAACTGGGGAACTCTTTCTGGATATTCCTAGGGAGAATTATTTATACTATCCAGAAATGATACCCTATTTTCCACTACTTAGACTGCATTTAGTTATAGCTTTTCCTTGCCCTGGACTGTGAGATTCCGGAGTCCATTTCATGTTGGAGACTCTAAAGCATCTAGTACAGTGCTTTACAGCCATTGCTCAGTAACATTTTGGGGGGTGGTTAAATTTAAATTTCAGGAGGTATTAATGAAAGTCTTAAAAAGTATTTGTGATGGGACTTATTGGTTAAGAATGTGTACTTTAGAGCCACACTGCTTGGGTTCAAATCCCACATTTGAAAATTACTAGCCCAGGGTAAGTGTACTATAAATGTTTTTATTATTAAATATTAAACTGATTGAATTCAGGGAAAATAGACAGCAAGAACAAGGGAATCAATTTTTCATATATATATTATACATACATTCATATTTATTTCAATTCTTTTTTTCACAACTACATAAATAAGTGAAACAATTTAGGGTGCCTGGGTGGCTCAGTCAGTTAAGTGGCCAACTCCTGGTTTTGGCTAAGGTTATGATCCCAGGGTTGTGAAATGAACTTCACGTCAGGCTCCACACTCAGCTGGGAGTCTGCTCGAGATTCTTCCCCTCAACTACTCTGCTCCCCCTCTGGTCACACTTGTGCATGTATGTGTGCTTTCTCTCTCTCAAATATAAATAAATAAATAAATAAATAAATAAATAAATAAATAAATAAATATCTTTTATTTTTTTAATTTAAAAAATTGTTTTTAATTTTTATTTATTTATGATAGTCACACAGAGAGAGAGAGAGAGAGAGAGAGAGAGAGAGAGGCAGAGACACAGAGAGAGGGAGAAGCAGGCTCCATGCACTGGGTGCCCGATGTGGGATTCGATCCCGGGTCTCCGGGATCGCGCCCTGGGCCAAAGGCAGATGCTAAACCGCTGTGCCACCCAGGGATCCCCAATAAAAATCTTTTAAATAAATAAGTTAATGAAACATTTCACTTCAAAACATATTTCCCCCCTTGCGATCACATGAAGGGTATTTAGAGTGGAGTTTTTCACAATCTGTGTTTATTTAATTAATTTTTATTTGTTTGTTTTGAGGATGTCAGTGTGTAGTGTTTTTCTAATATAGAAAGAAATGGACTAAAACCGTTGACATGATAATTAAAAACAATCATTGATGGACATTTGGAAGGCTAATTAAGTAAAACAGGGAAAAGCAACCTAGATTTGAAAGGCATTTGATCTGTTTCATGATTCTGTGAAGTCACCCATTCTTATCAGAATTATAGTCTTGAATAAAGACAGTTCACTCAGCACTTAGTTCATATTCCTTTATAAGTTTAAGTCTCAATTGAGTTGACATGCCATATGATAAGTTTAAAAAATGATGTCTAAGATAGTCATATTGCTCCATTAGGAGATGGCACAAGGGAGTAGAACCAATGGAGTCACCTGTGGTCTTGAACATATCACATCCAGAGGGGTGGTACTCTTAAAAGTGAGACATGCTTGGAATTTCCCTATCTTTATTTAAATTCAAATATTTAGGGTTTGTGAGGATATGATGACAGTCCAAAAATTTCCATTTATCTATTTTTTTCCTGTATTAATTGCTGTGAAAACACTGGAGAGCCTAAAACAGTGTCCTCAGATAGGGGTTGCCTTACCCTACCACAGATTACCTGAATCTTTGAGTCAGATCTGCTTTTGCAATGTGTGGTGTGTATATAGGCCTTAATGCACTCACTGTAATAAAACCTAAATAACTTGAGGATCTGAGATAGAGATTATAAATTTGATTTGTATTTAGTATGTTGAGAATAGTTGCTATCCCATTGCTATTTGAAAAGTGCTCGAGACCAATATTTGGTCTGTTTTGTTCTTTATATCCCAGAATAAAAAAAAGTAAGTTTTTCTGGCATCAGCCTTTATTTAATTTTTATCTTGCTGTTGCACAACATATTGCTGAACTATTAATCTTTAAAAGTACTGAGAATATGTTTTATTTGTGGATGGCTAGAAAAGTCCTAGAAACTCCATTTAAAAAAAAATGAAATGGCTTGACCAACTTGCACTAATTCTTACAGAAAAAGTATTCATCTCAGTTTGCAATTCGAGTGCCAGGTTTCAGGACATTACCTTTTGAGTTGCTGATATAGAACTGCTCAAAAGCCAGTGTTTTGAAGGGAAGCACAAAGACTTCAAACCACAGTACCATGATGCATGACACTGTAATCAGAAAACAATTCTTGATACACATTTTCAGTGAGATTCTTTTATATTATATGGTTCCCTCAGGAGGAGATGAAAGATGTTGCTCACAGAGAAAATGCCATGGCTAGTGAAGGAAATGTGTTTTACATGATTTGTAATTGCTAATATGATTCAGGAGCCTGTCTCAGATGAATTTGTGAAATAAAATCAGTTTTCTATAATACATGATTCAAACACTCTATCAGAACAGCACACAGCAATGGAAGGTTATGGGAACTTTTAAAAGATCATGACTTTTATGAAAAATAAGCCATTCATTATATTGATATTTTCATTTTTTATATTAAAATTAAATAACATATATGGCTCTACAAAAATGTTCATCCTGTAATTATGTAAGGTCAAAATATTGATTTTATATGAAGCATTTTCCTAATTTGCTACAATTTTTCTGATTTGGCTATAACAATTTTATATTTGAGCACCAGTTTTGAAAATTCTGATCCTAGAGTCTGTTCTCATACAGTTCTGCACAATAAGCTCAAACAAATTAAGAAATATTCCCAGTTTATCTTTGAGAGTTTAATTGCTGAATGTGTTTACTATAGATTGAAACTTCTCTTACACTGGGATTTGATTTACAGGGAGGAAGGTGACTTCATCTTAGCTGCCCCCCCCCTTTTTTAAATCCTTGAATAGATTTATAAGAACAGACTCTTACAAATCGAGAATGATTGGATTAATCTTAATTTATTAAATTTAACTAGATTGATGCAAATGCATCTTATAGCATTTTTTTCTAGAAATTTTTGTTCTCCTATATTCCTCAAAGACTATTTCATACAGTTATTTCACAAACAGTGGACTTCTGCTTTCTAAACTCTCTGGCATATCTTTTTATCACATTTCACAGAAAAAAATAAAAATTATTAAAAATGAATCCTGTTATGTTCCCTCTACAAAATGAATAAATTCTCTGAATCTATACCCTCTCTTTCCTTTCTCTGGGTTTAATTTAAAGGCATGACATCTCTCTGTGAAGTGCTAGCCCCTTTCTGTGTCCTCTGGATTTTCCTACAAATTGACTTCTCAGAGACCTGAATTCTATTAGAAATTTCCTATCTCGCTTCGATCTTTAGCTGCTTCTTTATTAGGATTCCCAGAATCAGTGTTTTAGATATTTTTTGGTAGCTTTAGTAGAAAACCAAATCAAAACAAGAGAAAACAAATCCTTACAGGCAAATCTCTTTCCAGCTAGCTCCTATTTTTTCTACATAATTGTTCTACCACAATCCAGATATCCAAATAAGATGAAAAAGCAAAAGTTTTTTTAAAATTTCATTTAGCTGGTCAAAACCTTATCCAACTTTAACTGGCAAGTCTCTTTATAGTCTTACTGAATTTACAGTGAATATTCATGTATTTTACTCCAGAAAAATTACTGGAATTTTTAACAGAATCTTTGACTTGGGAATGCTGTTAAGAAGTTATGGTGTGTCAATGACATAGGTGTTTCTTTACTTTTCTTAAATTGAAATATTCAGAATTTCAAAACACCAGACCCTTGGATTTCCTCATAAGGGACTGTGTATCTGTCCTTTCCCGCCTCCTCAAACTTCTCAAGATAGTTCCTCTCACGTGCTATTTTTACTTTATTGCCTCCAGTTCACCATTCAACTTAACTCCAGCCTTCTCTGTTGAAATTGTGCTTGCTAAAGTAACTGGTAATTTCCGAATTGACAAATTCAAGTGATGTATTCCATTACTTTTCTCCCTTGATCTGTGAGCACTATTGGACTCAGTTAGTCATCCTCTGCTTCCTGAAATATTCTTCTTTCTCTAAGTTTCCACAGCACTCTTTCTTGTCTTCCTCCTATCACTGGGGATCCTTTCCAGTCTGCTAAACAAGCTTCCTCTCTATCCATCCTCTGAAGATGGGTGTTCCTTGTAATATTTTGGTATGCTATTATCATTCTACATTCTGGAAACATGAGTATATCATACCCACTCATCGCCTATCTTTCAAGCAGGGATTTCCAAGCCTATGTATCCAAACTGTATAGGTTTCGTTAGTGTAGTCCTACACAGCCAGCTTGGTATGTGGTAGTCTCCCTTTAGATGTTTTGTAAGCATCTCAAAATTCTTGCTTCAAATTCCATGCAAATTTTCTTCCCTGCACCCTTTCCTGACAGGATGAAACTAAACTAAAGCCACTTTTATTTCTCCATCCATTAAATTGATTTTTTTAAATTACATACTTGATATAAGCTTAGTACTTTTCCAGGCGCTAGGAATATACCAGTGGAAGAAATAATTGTGGTCTCTGTCTGCATGGAGAAGACTTGATTGCTAAGTCATACATTAAAATAATGGTTCCATCTTATCACTTTTTATAAGTGAGATGAAGTAAAATAATTGACTTGCTGGGATAGAGCAAATCTTTTGATTTAGATACTTGGTGGTGGGTGAGCTGAGAAGGCTTCTTTGAAGAAACAGTATTAAAGCTGGACTCTGGAGGGTGAGATGGACCTGATGAGAGCCATCAGGGAAAGAGAAAGAATCCATAGTAGAATGACAGAAAGGAGGACACTACGGTGAAAATAAACTTCAACTGGATAATAAGTAAAAGTTTGCACTTCTGTTTAGCAATAGATTGTGTGTTTTAAAATTATTTAATGTCATTTGAAATGACAATTTCAACAATTATTTTTGGCAATAGTATAGAGGTGAACTTCTTCCAGAAGTATTTCCTATGTGCCTCCTCCCATTTGTTTTCTTGACTAAAATCAATGATTTATTACAGTAGAGTATTCTTGAAAAGAGAATATCTCCTCATTTGAAAAGTCATTAAAAGGAATAGATTAGGGATCCCTGGGTGGTGCAGCGGTTTGGCGCCTGCCTTTGGCCCAGGGCGCGATCCTGGAGACCCGGGATCGAATCCCACGTCGGGCTCCTGGTGCATGGAGCCTGCTTCTCCCTCTGCCTGTGTCTCTGCCTCTCTCTCTATCTCTCTGTGACTATCATAAATAAATTAAAAAGAAAATTTAAAAAAAAAGGAATAGATTAAAACTTTTGAGAATTTTTTCTAATATCTCTGAAAAAAACTATTAAAGCAACCCAATCACTTTATTTTTAATGTATTCTTAGGTTGCCATGAATCCTTTAACCAATCCCTTTTTAATTGTTAATTCCAACCCCTCTTTTTACATTGAGTTGAAATAAAGGAAGATAACCCATGTTATTACTCAAGCTTGCAATTTTAGGGATTCTAAATGATAGATAGGATTTGGCTGATTACAACACATGGAAAAGTACTGGAAAGTACAAGAAAAGCTAAGTATTTTATATGAACACAATCTTACTTTCAATCTACAATAAGGGTAATTAATAATAATTCTCAATTTTCAATATTTACCATGTGTCAGCACTGTACTGAGTACTTCAGATATGTTATGCAACTTAATCCTGAGAACAATCTTATAAACTAGGTACCTCCATTCCACAAATTTGCAAATAGCTTTAGGGATGTTAACTAGCTTGCCTGAGATCACAGATGTAAGCAATAAAGTCAGGCTTCAAAACTCTATCTGCCTGACAGCAGAGCCCATGGTCTTCAGTATCATTTTTCATCTCCCTGACATGAGTATGATGTAAAAAGAACAATGACCTGAATCAGGATACTCATGACCATAACTTGAGTACTTGTTACCAAAGGAGCACAAAATTTCTTGCTCAAAAACACAGACACATGAAAAGATGCTTAACATCACTGATCATCGGGGAAATGCAAATCACAACTACAATGGGATATCACCTGACACCTATTAGAATGGCTAAAACCAACAACACAAGAAACAACAAGTGTTGACAAGGATGTGGAGAAAGGGGGGCCCTCTTGCACCGTTGAGAATGCAAACTGATATAGCCGCTCTGGAAAACAGTATGGAGTTTCCTCAAAATGTTAAAAATAGAACAACCTTACAATCCAGCAACTGCAATACTAGGTATTTACCCAAAGATTACAAAAATGCTAATTAACAGGGATACAGGCACCCTGATGTTTATCGCTGAATTTTCTAAATAGCCAAATTATGGAAACAGTTGAAGTGTCCATTGGCCAATGAATGATAAAGAGAGGTGATATATATATATAATAATGGATTATTATTCAGCCGTAAAAAGAATGAAATCTTGCCATTTGCAATGATGTGGATGTGGCTAGAGTATAATGCTACATGAAATAAGTCAGAGAAAGACAAATGCCATATGACTTCACTTTAAGAAACAAAACAAATGAGCAAAGGGAAAGAAAAGAGAGGCAAATCAAGAAACAGACTCTTTTTTTTAAAATTTTTATTTATTTATGATAGTCACACACACAGAGAGAGAGAGAGAGAGAGAGACAGAGACAGAGACAGAGACACAGGCAGAGGGAGAAGCAGGCTCCATGCACCGGGAGCCCGACGTGGGACTCGATCCCGGGTCTCCAGGATCGTGCCCTGGGCCAAAGGCAGGCGCTAAACCACTGAACCACCCAGGGATCCCCAAGAAACAGACTCTTAACTAGAGAATCGACTGATGGTTACAAGAGGGGAAATAGTGGGGGGATGAGTAAAATAGGTGATGGGGATTAAGAGTACACTTGTGAAGAGCACTGAATAATGTATAGAATTCTTGAATCACTACATGGTACACCTGAAACTACACTGTATGTACACAGTATGTTAACTAACTGGAATTTAAATGAAAACTTCATAAAAACACATGTTATCTAAATTGAATGAGGTTTGAAACATTTTGTGTGTGGTAAGATAGTAGAGAAACTGGTATCAGATGTTATTTTGGCTGCTTATATAATAATTAAAGCTTACTCTTCTCATATAACTATATAATCCAAGAAGTAATAACTTTAATTACGTGGTAGAAGAAACAATGGGTTTTCTAATCCTGAATCATATTCCTTCTTAAAATAAAGAATATTTTTACATGGAAAGAAACTCCAATGTAAATGCAACAAAATATATATTAGTGTGAAGTCCAGCTTTTTGCAGAGCATACAATTTAGATTCTACTATCTAATGTCATTTACCTGGTTTATTAATTTCAGAATGGAGTCATTAATGATTTGAGACTCTAGAATGCATTCACCACTGTACCAGAGTAAAAAAGTACGACTAACATCAGCAAAAATGTCAGAGATATTAATGTGGCTTTTTTAAACCTCTAGAGTTGCTGACCTAGTTTTAATTGATAGTCCATGATGCTAAGAAGAAAGGATTTGTGGCCTAGATAGGAGAAAATATTCTCTACAAAGCTGCAAAGACAGAATCACTTAAATCCAATGTTCCATTTTTTACTTGCTACATAAGATAATAAAAAATATGAGTAAAGTGTAATGAAAAGCAATTCTGCATTGACCTTGTATAGTGTCTAGCACAGCAAGATGTAGTCAGTACTACATGCTTTTTTGGATGATTATTTTTGTATAGAAATGGTTTTCCCCAACTTTGTATATGCCTAGGACCTTCTCATCTAGAATTGGAAATCAGCCTAAAAATTACTTTTTTAGGTAAGCCTTTCTCTTCTATTTAAATATTTAGCTAAGTGTGAGCCCTGTTATTTTCTGAGATAGTACTATGTCAGCCACCTAGCACTTTCCAGATTTTCATTTATTAACTTTATCATTTGTTTGTTTATGGAATGTCTCCTTCACTAAAATCTAAATTCCATACTTGGTGTATAGCAGGTGTGTAATACATGCTTGCTAAATAAGTGCCCTTGGGTAATTATGTACTTACACTAGAAGTAGGCTACATGTTTGTTCTCATTCATGACCCTAACAGTTTCATGAATGAGAATAAACAGATCCCCTAAGACAAATGTCACAGTTTTTAAAGGGACATTTTCTGTTGCTATTCTGATATAAACCTGACGTTTCTGGATATTTGTAAAAGTTGTTAGTATGTGCTTCATACTCACCAAAACAGTGAGTCAGGTAAGCATAGCTCACCACTGGATTTTCGATTCTGTTTCTCAATGAAAGTTTGATTGATTGATTTTATTAATGAGCTCATTTGTTTCCACGATATTAACTGCCTCCAAATGAACATATTTAAAATTAATGTTTCAAGACTATATTTTACAATGTTAATAAATACTAAGGATATCAGGGGATACAAAGATTCCCAGGGTAATTCACGGAGGGCAAGAACTTCCACCTGCCTGAAATGTTCCATAGCCATTGTTAGCTTAGTGTAAAACTAAAGTTCAGTAATTTTAATTAAAAATAAACATAGAAACAAAGACTCTCCATACTAATGTCAGTTTATCCATGGAAAATAGATTTTACTAATGGCAGCGATCTTTATGATCTTTTAAATATAGATATATGAATAAAACATTTTACATGGTTATTTATTTTTTTGGAAAAACTTTTTTTTTTAGGAAATATGATGTTTTATCATATCAGCTTTGTCACAAACAATAAAGTTTATTGAATACTAAAAAGCCCTCTTTTACAGAATATTTTCAGTAAGAGAAAGTAATGAATGCACTGATTGGCATGTGAGGAATCTTTTATTTGGTGAAGTGTTTCCTACTCCAGTCTTTCTAAAAGTCGTTGAGAAAGCTCCCCTAAGTACTTTTCTCTACTTTTGCATTTCTTTAAAAAGGTTGCCAAGTGTTTGAAAAGTGATCTATTTATTCAGGCTTAATTGCATTTACTGTTTTAAAATGCCAGAGCATCCAAACCATTTGCCAGCATTCTTTTGTGTCATACTAATAATAGTGCTATAGAAATTGCAAATGAGAAAGCATGCTAAGCGAAATAGTTGTACTGTGCCCTTCACCTGATTCTGAAGCTTCTTAACGCAAATGTAATTCATCCAAACATCTTTTAATTATTTGAAAGGGTTTATTTGAAAGTATTTAGTTGAACTGGTGTTTTAGATTTAGAAAAGAAATTTGGTTTAAAAACTTAAAAGAATTAAACTTCTTAACCTTGAGTACCTCTTACAGAATCTTCAAGTTTTGAATTATTAACTGTGTTGAACTATTTGAGCACTAGGAAAGGAAAGTGTTTTACATTGTTAAAATCATATGGAATACGACTGGAGTCATAACAGGGTTATCAATTTATTATAGCTTCAATTGAAGACGCATATGTTTTGTACTGTGCAATTCAAAACAGAAAGTTAAAAAGTTTTAAAAATCAAATAATGATTATGGTACTTGAAAGATTTATTAGCTTTAAAATAGTGTTTACTAGTTATTTTGAATTGCACAGAATTGCAGCTATTTTGTATATGATTTAATCATAAGTGTTACCTGAGGGACATAGAATTATGCTGAAAGAAACTCTAGATTATTCAAAGAAAGCCTCATCCAGGAAGATACTCGAATATTCTCTTCATATTGGTAACAGAGGATATACAGTTGGCAAATATCCAATTTTCGGGGGGGGGGAAGATGGATATTTTAATCAGATTCATAAATGGCAGCCATGACTCTCCAAAAAGTGTTGGAAAACATTGGAAACTAAAAATAAACCATTTTTAAAGAAGGAAAAGAATACTATGCTTCAAGAATAAAAACACTTTGTGTTTACATGCTTACACTTTTTTAGGGTTCCTTGCTCATAAAATCATGGAATCATGGAACTGGAATAGATATTAAGAAAGACTGTGCTAAATCTCAAAAGTAATAATGTTTCCTTTGAGTCCTAGGAATTAAATCTAGCATCTTTCTTTATATAATGATCCAGAATTCCTTACAGTCTCAGAATGTGTTTTCCAGTGACTACCATATGGAATTCGTTATTCACCTTGAAAACATTTTCCCTCACATTGCTTGTAGTAAAGTATCATTTAATCTACTGTCAAACATTGCTTCTCTGTAGTAAATTCAGGTATGTCACCACTCTTCACAACATGTTTTTGCCTTATCTTTAATTGTTCACACTGTACCCCTTTGGCACTTTTTTTAAGTGGGAGATACTATGCTATTAGCCCCATTTATAGAAAAATATTTTCTATATATTCCATGCCGACTTTAAAAAAGGATCAAGTTTGCACCGTATTATTTTAATATTTATAAATAATAAATGTTATAAGTACTTAAAACATTTCTTTGAATAGTCTGTGAAAATTTCATATCAGAAGTTAACAATCATGTCTCTTCGTCTAATACTAAAATGATTCAGAAGTATCTCGGTATTTCTACCTTCACTGGTCCCATTTCTATTTTTTTCTGACTGAATCCATTTTGTCTCATGCTTTACACATTCCTTTGCTTAGCCAACTCCTTTGCTACTCTTGTATATATAGCTCAACTCAAGTTAGCCTTCTCGTTCTCTTGAATTTACTGTACCTCTAAGGTGTTTCTTTTGTTAATTGTGACATATTTATATTTTATCAAAATTGACTTCTTAAAAATTTATTTTAAGTCACTTTTTAGATCTAACTACTCAGTATTCTTTTTTTTTTTTTTTAATTTTTTTTTTTTATTTATGATAGTCACAGAGAGAGAGAGAGGCAGAGACACAGGCAGAGGGAGAAGCAGGCTCCATGCACCGGGAGCCCGACGTGGGATTCGATCCCGGGTCTCCAGGATCGCGCCCTGGGCCAAAGGCAGGCGCCAAACCGCTGCGCCACCCAGGGATCCCACTACTCAGTATTCTAACAGTTTTTAACTGCCATATTGTCTTGAACTATTTGTACATGGAATCATCAAATTAACAATGACTCACCAAAAGGCATTTGTGGCATATTTCATCAGGTTGCTATTTACTAGTTAAACACAATCAAAATAAATTATTGGACAATATACATCGAGCCTTATTTGGACAGGGTCGGCCTAAAAGTGAATAGAGTCAGAGATCTATCTCGAACTAAGATCTAGACTTAATGATAATGATCTACATTTAGCTTTAAAGGCAAATGAATTACTTATCATTATTTCCTATCAACCAGGAATAAACACCTGGCAAAATAATGTTTTTAATATACAATACCATTTCTTCTGAAGATAAATTCAATATTATTAACAATTTGTTTAAACTAAGTTTCATGCATATAAACATAACTGATGAATCTATATTTCATTTTTGCACACATAGAATAATTGATTTTCAAAATTCCTTCCTCCATTTTTTTTTTCCTTTTATAGCCCAGCCACAGAGTTACAAGTGCTGGAATTAGCCAGTTCATTTTTCTTGTAGACCTTTCATTAAAATGCATAACTTACTTTGAAAGGATTGATTATAATGGTCATTGCAAACTTGGCTAAGGACATATGCTGATGAGGACATAACGTAGCGAAGTCATCAAATTAATAGCTTTACAAGATGATTATAATGAGCAGCATTAATGTACGGGAGTTTTATTAATTTACAAGAGGGTTTTTTTTTTGAGTTTGATAATATTCAGGCAAAGAAAAAATGTTTTACCTTAATATTTTTTTCATTTAGTTAAAAAAATGTAGAGAGACATATGTAAACAGAAAAAAAGAGAGGCTCATCAAACAATCATTATTAAGAAAAAAAATCAAAGGTAGTCACGAAAGCCATAAAATTTCTTTTTATATAAAGTGGGTTTTCCATTATCTCTGGCTTCACTGATCACTATACAGGTGAGGTTATTGCTTTTTCAGTTTTATTAATAAACCTATTAGTACATAAATAGCCTTCTGGCCTTTCCTAAACAAATGGAAAATGAAATCATTTCATTATCCCCAGGGTTTCATGCTCTCCTGCTTATAGAACTATCCCTGAAGGAATGGCTCTGTTTACAAGAAAATGTTTATCTTGAAGACTTTTCAAATTGGATTCTACTTTTTGTATTCTTTAGATTTTATAACCAGAAATGGAATATTATTTGAAGACTTGCTCTATTTTATGAAAAACTCTTGAAAAAAATAAGAGGCAATTCCAAAAAAGGATAAAGCACGAGTCCTGTCAAATTGCAAAACTTCAAGAAAAAGAAATATGAGAATGGGCATTTTGGTGTCAAAGAAGGGTGTTTTATTATAGTCCAGTGATATTTCATAGGAGTTGAATGTTTTAATTTTCAAATGGCCTTCACCGTAAGAAAAGAGGAAAGCATCAACTATATGCCAGGCCTAATAATATGTTCTGGGTAGCAAAAGATAAATAGCACATATCCCATTCATTCATTTATTTAGACTCAGATAAGCCTAACTCTTCTGCGACTAAGAAGGTGCTTGTCACCTGCCCTGCTTTAGCTTCAGGATAATTCCTTAAGTTCTATATACAGAAGATAATGCCTTATTTGCCACAGACTGGTTCATTGCATTCACTGTTGCTCTGTCAAATTGCTTTGATTGCAACAGTAGTCAGAAAGGTATTAGAGGTGATTTTAAAAGCAGTGGTTCTTACGCTCCTGCTTGGTGCTCTGTGACTGCTTTATTATAGCAGGCTAGCAGTAACTGGATATCTGTTTAACATACTGAATTTCAGAGGACTCAATGAAGCTGTAAGGAAGCAGACAAGTAAAAAAAAGAAAAAAAAAAGGCAAGGAAGTGAAAAAAAAAAACAGGGGTCTAAAGAATACACTTGATAGCTAATCTGCCACTGGAAGAAATGGAGACTGTTGGTTGCATAATAAAGTATAATGGAATGAGATAAGGAAATCATTATAATTAAACAGCTCCACACTTCGTGCTTTGGTACAGTTTGAAATGATTACAGACAAACCATTCTTGGGAATTCTTGAGAGCAAATGGACAATCCTCATGACTGCAACTACAGGGTGGGGTTCAGTGCTTGAAAGATGAAACGCACTAAAATTTTTGTTGACCAAAGGAGTTGATTTATTAATAAAAATAAATATAACTTAGAATCTAGAGGGTGACAATCTTCCATTACAATACAGTTTATTCCAAACATATTTATTGAGGAATCTTTGCATTTTGAATACTTTATTTCTCCATGTAGGTGACTTAAGCCAATAAAATGCCTGGCAGGATTGTTTAAGATTATTGCATCCTAATTGAAAAGCTAAAAACTGAGTTTGTGGAAGTGAAAAGATGCAGAGTGAAGAGTAACAAATGCATGGTGTGGCTTATCTGAACATTCAGATAGATTTTGCCAAATGTGTACTTTTGGTTCCTTTTCAGTATCAAAAGTCAAATAAGGCACAACTCCCTCTGTGAAATTTCTACAAAACTGTACGGAAGATATCAAAGTTTTTCCTTAGAAAACTTAGGTGATGTGCTTCCTATGGTAAAATACAGAATTCTTTAAAAATTGCTCAAGAATATTCATTAGTATTTTATTAAAGTCAATGAAAAATTGGGGTAATAAAAATGAGCTTAAATGCCCATGAAAATTCATAAACACTTAAAATAATTGCCTTTAAGAGTGTAAAACTCTTAAGTAGCAGATATACAATTGAAAATAAGAAAAATAAAACAATTTCAATCGCTGAAATCCATGACCTTTAAGTTTTGATTGAAGATGATCTGAGTCTCTTCTATTCACCTGGCATGCAAGGTATTTTGCTATGTATGTATATTAGTATAAATATCACTTAAGAATCACAACTGAGTAGCCTTCAGGTTGCCTTTGTAGGTTCCAATACCTGCTTGGAAGAACTATTTTGATTTTTTTGAGTATACATTTGATCAAGGAGAAGGCTGAGTAAGTGCTATGTTTTGCGATATTCATGCTTACGTAATATATACAGTTTGCTATATACGAAGAAAAAAATTCCTTTTTTCATTTCTAAATGTGAACTCTCAGTATTAAAGGTCAAAGTTTTCTCAATTCATTTGTAGAATGCTTTCATATCCATTTCTCAATTTTCCTACTTTCCTGAAAGGTGCTACCTCCTGAATCTAGAAAGGACATGATTCATTGAAATGGCAATTTACCAAATGTTCAGTGATTCTATTTACTTATCAATATTCCTTTTAGAATGCCCCTAGGAGATGCAGTGTCTCATTTCCTAGTCCCAAGGGACAGCGGGCAATTTATGCATAATAACTATCTGTTACATTTCCCTAACACATTCACTTCGCTTGTAAATAATACTTGTGTTTTAGATGTGAGAATGTTTACCAGGAGATTAACAATTTGTAAAAGCCCTGACATAGCTGATGTAAAATAATATAATTCAATTTGAAAAGCTATAATTTCAAGTGATGCAGTTTACACTGCTCTTCTTCATCAAGGTAGGATAAAGCAACCTTCCTGTCAGAGATGATTGGATAATGTGATACATTACCTGATTACAAAATGATTCTGGGAAAACAACCCATTTCTCTATATTAATCTGACTTGTTTAGTGTCCTCCCTCTCTCTGAATTTAGATGAGGTGCTCTGCACCAACCTAATTCTTTTTTATGTGTGTTGGCTGTTTTTTTTGTAAAGTGCAGTTTTCTCTAAACTGCTTAAATAATGACAGTTTTGCAAAGTTCTGAATAGTTTTTCAAATGTCTTGAATTTTAATTTGGTGCATTTTCCTTTATGACAATATGTGTGGGTGGTAAGAAGAAATTGAAAAACATGTAACTTGGTGGGTTTCAGTAATATGTAACAATACAGCTAACATCACTCTGCATTTACATAGCAACTTTTATTAGGTAGTTTCAAAATATTTCTCGTTTTTTTATAAAAGGAAAATAGAGACACAAATTAAATAGACAGTTCAATTTTAGCCAGCAAGTGAATAAATACCAAATAGTAGCCAAATGACTTCTCTGTGATTTTTAAATGTTTGATTGAGGATAGTAGAAATCACTTGTCAATCGCTGAATACTAGAACTTTCATATATTGCACTAAAAATGTTCCCAGTCTCTAAGAATCCATAAACTATGTTCTACAAAATAAAAACAATTGTCTTTTTATCCATTATACAAATTGAACTCACTCGACTCTCTTTTCAGTGTCACTCAATACCCTATGTATTACCTTGCCAGTAGTATGCCAAATAAGGAGTGTGATGTTCTCTCCTTGATAGATTTGCTGTTGGAATATTTTTACGTGTGATCCCAGCTGTTTGTTCCAAGCTTCTTTTCCAATGATATAAGTGAAAAGCCAAATAGAGTTTATTCACATCCTACAACATAGGCTTTTTGTCTCAAAGGATACTTTGATGGTCATGTTGTGTAGCTCTTTTAATTCATGAATGTGGAAACTGAGGCCCTCAAAAATTGATGGACTTTGTCTAAATCAAGGAGGAAATTAATGGCAGGACTGTAAATTCAAAGTGTACTCTTTATGCTTCATTTCAAGAATATAAATATCTCCATTCTTTTTATTCCACCATTATTTAATTAAACTTGGACCAGCTTCATCATATTGCATCATATTTCTTAATTTTTTTTTTCTGGTTTTGTCTTTAAAGCTACCAATGGGGGTACCAGGTGGCTCAGTAGATTGTGTATCTTGATATCTTGATATCAGGTCAGGGTCCGAGGCTTGAGTCCCTCATCTCCTTTGGTTCCATGCTCAGCAGGGAGTCTGCTTAAGGATTCTCTCTCCCCTTCTGTCTGTCCTCCTATTCTCTCTCTAAAATAAAGAAATAAGTCTAAAAAAATAAAGATACCAATTTCAAAGGATTTGCCTGTTATTTGCTTGTTATTTGACCACCAAATTTTTACTTCCTACCTTATTCTACATGGAAATATAATTCTTTAGCTTGATTTTCTCCTTTCTTATATTTGTAAAGTAATATTTCTTGCATTGCACATTTTTTGGATGCTCTTTTCCAGATTAATGACCGTAGTCCCTGGCCTGGTTTTTCCCTATTTCTTCAGTTTTTGTTCAATTACCCTTGTGTATAGGCCAGAATCATTTTGTTTGTTTTTCTAAAAAGCACTTTATTGAGGTATCATTGACATACAAAATCTGCACATAGAGTATGCAATTTCATGGGTTTGAAGACAAGTATACACCTGTGAAACCATCACCATCTTCTTGACCTTCTTTTATTTTTGTGTGAAAAGAACATGTAATGTAAGGCATACCCTCTTAGCAAATTTTTTGAGCAGAATTTAAGTGTACAGTATAGTATTGTTAACCTAAGCACTAAGTACACTATGTTAACTTAAGCTGTACAGTAGATCTCTGGGACTTATTCATCTTGTATAAAACTACAACTTTGTCCTCTTTGACTAACACCTACTGTTTTCCCTTTCCCCCAGACACCATGGTAACCACATTCTCAGAGTCTGTTTTATATATCTCATATAAGTGGGATCATATGGCTTTTTTTTTTTTTTTGCTTTTGGTTTATTTCACTTATCATAATGTCCTCTGGCTTCATCCACATTGTCACAAATGGCAGGACTTCCTTTATTTTTAAGGTTGAATAATAGCCCATTATATGTAAGTACCAAGTTTTCTTCACCCATTCATTCATTAATGAACACTTAAGTTCTTTCCATGTCTTGGCTACTGTGAATAATGCAGCAATAAACAAGGAATCATAGATATCTATTCGAGATTCTGATTTCAAATTTTTAGAAATATATATCCAGAAGTGAGATCATATGGTAGTTCTATTTTTAATTTTTTGCAAATTGGGAAAGGCAGTTTCCTGTGTGCAGTCTTTCTGCCCCAGCTTGACTGCTTAAGAACAAGACCTGGCCTTGGAACATTTCTTATGCAAAAAGTAGAGAGCCCACATAGCCTTTGCCAGGCTTATTACTTTATGTGGGAATATCTTTCCTGTTCAGGCTTAGTGCACTGTGTTCATTTTAACATCAATGCATCAATGGGTCTCTGGCAAGCTGTGAGCTTTCAGTATTTCAGACTTCCTGGGGAAGTGGTGGGGAAGAGAGGTTCTACTATAGCAACATGTAGGTCAGTTGTCCCACGTTGTCTGCCAGAGGACCTGATAGCCATGAGTGGCCCAAAGGTGCTATTAGAGCTGAATTTGCTCTGTCTCTTCTCAGTGTGAGTAAAAGTGTTGTTCCATCTAATGCTTGACTATGCTATGTTTTTGTTGGTGACTCCAATATCAAAATGCAGTGAGCATAAACATTTGGACTTCTATCTCTAGTAGTCAGTACAGTAATGATCTCTGCTATCCTTCCCGTAGTTGGAGTATTCCCTTGGCATTAGTAACTGGTGCATGATTTACTTCTCAACTGAAGAAATTCATAATGGCTGCACCAATATGCATCCTAACCAGCAGGGTACAAGGACTTCCTTTACTCCACATGCATGGTAACACTTCTTATCTTTTGTCTTTTTGATAATAAATTCTAATAGATGTCAAGTATCATAATGGTTGTGATTTGCATGTCCCTGATAACTATGAGCACATTTTTATATACCTGTTGGCTATTTCTGTGTCTTCTTTGGAGAAATGTCTAGTCAGATACTTTACCCATTTTTTTTTTTAAGATTTTATTTATCTATTCATGAGAGACACAGGCAGAGGGAGAAGCAGACTCCATGCAGAGAGCCCGACGTGGGACTCGATCCCGGGACTCCAGAATCACGCCCTGGGTTGAAGGCAGGCGCTAAACCGCTGAGCCACCCAAGGATCCCCACTTTACCCATTTTTAAATCAGGTTATTTATATTTTTTGCTATTGAATTGTATGAGTTCCATACATACATACATATATATGGAATATTAACCCTTTCACAGATATATGGTCAGCAAATATTTTCTCCCGTTCAATAGATTGCCTTTTCACTTTCATGGTGTTTTAGTTTGATGTAATCCTATTTGTTTATTTTGCTTTTGTTACCTATGTTTTTGATGCCATAGCTAAGAAATCATTCAAGAATCAAGGACAATTCAAGAGGATTTTTCTGTTATATTTTTTCCCCTAAGGAGTTTTACATGTTCAGGTATTATGTTTAAGTGTTGAATCCAATGTGAGTGGATTTTTGTTTACAGTGTCAGATAAGGGTCCAATTTCATTCTTTGGCATGTGGATATCCAGCTTTCCTAGCACCATTTACTGAAGAGATAAAGATACCACTTAAGAGGTCCCTACACTCATAATTTTTCATAAACTCTGGGTACAGACTTGTAGGCTAAGTTTGTTGGCAGTGGATGGGTGTTGTGGAGTGATGGCACATAATTATACCCATAGACACATCAAGTATCACATATGTATCTGTTATTCCTCTGATTCCCTCTTCACTTAGAATAATCTAGTTTCATGAATTTTTGGATATCCTTGATAGTGATGGGCCCTAATAAGACACTTTTCTCTCCTCCGATCTGAAGTGGACCTGCAATCAATGGGAATCTACTGCTACACACAAAATATTCTGGAAAACCACTTGTGTAGCCATAAGTCTAAATTTTATCTGGCTGCTAGTATAACAGCTGTGATAATAAGATACTGAAAAAATAAAGTGAGAACTATAATTCCAGTATAAATAGTTGCTAAAGAAATACTTCTAGATCTGTATTAAAATATTCTTTATACACTGAAAATGTTTAAGTCATGACAGAAAATGCCCGTAAGTCATGATTAGATAGCTAAAAACACGGAGTGCTATTAGAAGCCTCCTTTAAAAATGGAGTATAAATTAATAATCTTATTTGGAATCCTGGTGATTGGGATAGCTCATGTTTATAAAAGAGCTCACTGACACATAATAGGACAGTAATAAGAGATTTGTAGGTGGTTGCAATGGAGAAAATAAAGGCTATAATTTTGGAGTGAACATCTGTTACTACATAGATTGTGATAAAACAAAGAACCCGTCATAATTTAGTGCCTATATATGTCCACAAAAGAATAAGAACTCTTGGTCATCAGGTCTGTTAGTAGGCAGAGGTAATCTACTGTTAGACTTTCTACCTTATCGTCTGAAAAATGCCTACTAGTTAAATCAGATAATTAAATGTACAGATAACTAAATATTCATGGAAACAGCCCTCAAAAATTGTCTGGTACTTGATTAATATTTGGCAAGCATTGGTTATTATTACAAACATTTGGGCATTCTAGCAAAGAAAGGAATGGATAGAGTAGACACATACAGCAGATTCCGACTATCTCCAGGAAGGACAGTGTTTCAGCTCATATATTTTTCCAAACAGTAATAATAAAAGATATCTACAGACTCTTAAAATGGCCAGCTGGACTGGACTTTTGCTCTCCGATTTCTAGTTCTGATGCCAAAATGAGAGCCAAAAGTTGGACAGTGGCTTCCAGAGAAGCCCCGAGAAACTCAGCTTCTGCCTTTTCTGTGTGATCATTACTCTTCATTGGCTAAATTTTCAGCATTCATTTTCAACTCTGGAAGTCACTTCTGGAAATAGCTCTGAAACTTTTATTTCCTTATGGAAATGTAATAGGAGTAGATTTGTATTTTGATACTTGCCAACACAATATAAAAAGAATGCATGATCTTTGTAAAAACAGTTTTTAAAATAAAAGCAAGTTTACAAAGAAGAAAATAAAAATCAACAATTCTAGGACTATTTACATCTTCCATACAGTCCTGTTTTCCAGGACTGGTCTTATACACTTAATAATGTATTTTTCTTTCCACTTAAAGCGTATCTCATGATTTTTTTCTACGAATATGAGTTTAAGTACCGTAGAAGATTAAAAATACAAGGCACAATCTGGAGAAAATGACCAAAGGCCCCTTTGTGCAAAGAACTAGGCGAACTGACACTCGTGTTGTTGTAGAGACCCCCTACAAAGTTCCCTAATTCTTTTTGATGAGTTCCATGTCAAATCAATGGCTGAGGTCTAAAAATTGGATAAAGGATCATATGTTTTCCATTTCAGTGACTGACGTCAGCCTTCTACTCCTGAGCTCTGCATAAATCAGTAATTTTTTTGGTGTTTGTTCTTATATTTTATCCTTAGGAATATCGCTGTCAATTTATTATTGCCACAGGTCAAGAACTCTTTGTTATCATTGTAATCTAGGCTGTCATTTAGATAATTATGAGCAGATTAATTACATTGGTTAATTATCACCATCTGGCATCAGATTTTCTATAGTCCTATCATCCCATTGGCACTAGGGAACCTCATGTCAAGGTGCCATCTTCAATCTACTGTCTCAATCCTGGACTTCAGAAGACCACCAAAAAGCATCTCATGAAATGCTCTTACTAGTGCTTTTCTTATTACTCTAGCAAAGAGTCCTCTGGTCCTTCTTAGGGAAAATAATGAGCTAGTGGATTTTAGTGTCCCCCAATGAATCTTTTCCAACATGCTCAAGTCTATGAGCCATGAAATCCTTTCTTCAGTACTCTAAGAAGGCAGTTTTGGTAATCTCTACCTCATTTGCTGTAAACTATTATCATTACTAAGTTTCAAGGAGCCATCCCAGCAGGAGAATAGGGTCAACCCCAGGTGTTTTTTTTTTTTTTAGGACATCATTTTCTGAATCATAGGAGAATGTCACTGTATCAGTAAACTCTCCCCAATCTACTTCTTTTATTTCACGTCCCAATGCTGGAGCCCAACATCTTCAAGATCAACTTCCAGTTATATTCTCCAAAAATTTACTGTTTTATATTGTGCAAGACCTGCAGCTATTTTGCTAAGTAATACATTTTCTTCTGCAAGAGGGACAATGTTTCCTATGTTGACTCTTGATCCTGGTTACTGGCCTAGAGGAAATCAAAATTGGCAAGGACAGATTGTGAGAGGATTAACCATTGTCATATGAAGCATCTATCTCAGGTGAAGACTTTGCATGTTCTCTAGCTAAAGGAAGTCTTTTCTCCTCTAAATGGAGCTCTTCTGGACCAGAGTGCTTAAGAGTTCCAATTTCAAGTCTCAGTTTCCTATTTCTTCCATATCTAGGACCTAACATTAGCATGAAAGATTTGCCAATCTTTCCATTTGTTCTCCCTTGTAAATTTGTTACTTAAGATCCAATTCTGGGTCTAAATTCCTCACTGCAAGTAATGTCTTATATGCTGCTATATAAGACACCTTGCTTTTGCACCATTCTCAGTTGATAATTGTCTGATCTGAGCTTTTCATTCATCTTTAAAACTGCTAAGGCACTTCCACAATCCTTATAATTATTGTTTACCTCTGTATCTTTCAAATGCTAGTGGTACTCCACAAGCCAGTGCTTTCTATTCCATCCACATCTTATCTCATTTACTAAGAATGAGAATCTTGCTATATTGTGATGTAGGCTATCACCATCCCATGTACCATCAGCAGTCGGGTCCCTGTTGCCTTCTGAGTAGTGACTGATCTAATTCCAGAATCTCATCTGGCATGTCTGCTCTCTAAAATTACATTAAACTAATGTAATTTTAGAAAGCCGTCTAAAATTTTTTAGGTCTTTCTAAAGCAGATATTCCAAAAAAGGCCTTAAACAAGGGTGGTTTGTTTGGGAGTTGAGGCCAAGAAGCACAAATGAGAGATCCAGGAAAGATCAGGGATGTGCAAATAAGGGATGTGTAGTAGAATGAATTACTGCTCTGGGCTACTGGCTCTTCCACTAGGACTCAGAAGTGTTTTTGGGGAGGCCTTGGCATTTATTCCTCTCTTCCTATCTCTCATTGGTTTGATTGAGGGTTGTTCTCAAAGTCATTATCTCCACACAATTCAGGGTTATGCATTGGAGGATCAAGAAAACTCCTACTATGTGGGAGAAGGCTCTCAGGCTGAGATGAAAAAAAAGATTTGTTCTTAGGATACAAAGCTGTAAACATTCAGGAAACTGCATCACAGTGCAAATCAACCCAGAAAAAGGCTGAAAGCATTTCTACAAATTTTCTACAAGTATTTTTACAATTATTAATTTATGGCCAATCTTCTTTCATTATACCTCCCATATATTTCCATCTTCAGTGGTCAGAATTTTATCTCCAAATATATGGTTATATGTATCTTTAAGGAAGAGCAATTATTCAGAAGATATAATCACAACAATGTCACTACAGCTTAAAAAAGACCAATAGTATCTTAATATTGTTAATTATCAAGTCACTGTTTAAATATCCCATTTTCTGCCTTTTTTTAGTTTGATTTGTTTGAATTAGAATCTAACAATGACCTACACATTTAAATTAATTTTATATCTTTTGATCTATAGTTTCTCTCTTTCTCTCCTTAATTAAGAAAAAAAGAAAAAGAAAAGAAAAGAAAAGAAAAGAAAAGAAAAGAAAAGACAAGAAAAGAAAAGAGGAAAAGAAAAGAAAGACAAGAAAAGAAAGAAAAGAAAAGAAAAGAAAAGAAAAGAAAAGAAAAGACAAGAAAAGAAAAGAGGAAAAGAAAAGAAAAAACAACCCAACTTAGTCATCAAAATATTTCTTCATTTGGCTGTTTTCACTCTCATTGTGCTAACTGGTTTCTGTCACACATTTCCTGATAAGTAGTATTTAGATCTAAGATTGTGATCAGTCTTATTGTTATGTTGTCAATCACCAGTGACCTTTACCTACATCCCTGTTTCTTTTAGGGGCTTGCAAAAAATCTTGATTTTTACCATTCTGTTAGTTTTTCTTAATTTATTCACTGGATTTCTTCCGTAGAGGGAAATGGTCTCCCATCAATTTAAGGTTGCCATAAATGAACTCTAGGATTTATATATAAGAAATGAAATTTAAATGATTGATTCTTTCCCTTATTTATTGGTTGATTCTTTCCCTTATTTATTGGTATACAAATATTGTGTCTTTAGCAGTATTAAAAGATCATCAGTAATTATTTCTTGAGCATCATTATGAATTTAAGAATTTTAAAAGATTTGATATGTTTCAAGTGCATTTATTGCTCTCACTGATACTACAGTTCTCCTGACATTGGCTAATGAAGACTCTCCATGCTGGCTCCAAAGTGCTTATGAAGTAGCCCTAGTAGCCACTAACAGTTTTTTTTTTTTTTTTTCATTTTTTTTATAATAAAGATGCTACCAGATTTCCTTCTGGTATGAGAGTTTTAGGATTAGCTATTTTTTTTTTTATGGAGATCTTGCTATTTTTCTTGCAAAATATGGTTTAGATCCATAACCAGGACACTAGGGATGCTCATCGTTACTAAACTGGTAATTGATCTTTTTCAATGAACAGAGGCTTTTATTTTATTATTATTATATTTTTAATAAATTTATTTTTTATTGGTGTTCAATTTGTCAACATACAGAATGCTTTTAAACAGCTATATTTTTAAGAAAGAAAAAAATTCTTCAGCTCAATTTTGGGAATTTTGTGTTTACCTAAGGTTTTGCTTACGTATTAGTGTTACTTTTCTTACTTGAAAATGTTAGTCACTGGGCACCTGGGTGGCTCAGTGGTTGAGCATCTGCCTTTGACTCAGGTAGTGATCCGGGCTCCTGGGATCCAGTCCTGCATCAGGCTCTCTGCAGGGAGCGTGCTTCTCCCTCTGCCTATATCTCCGCCTCTTGTGTCTCTCATGAACATTTTTTTAAAAAATCTTAAGAAAAGAAAAAGAAAATGCTGGTCACTGGTGGTGTTAATAGAACTTTTTAGATTCAGAGTATTAATATAATTCGTAAGTATTTGCTAAAAAGCATCATTTAAATTTATTTATTTGTTTCTTATGCTTTTTTGGGGGGTTGTTATTATGAGACTTTTATATTTTTAGCATTGGAAGTTCTGCTTTCAGACTTTATAACTGAAATTCTCCTGTTCTTAGAATTCCATCAAACTCAGGTAAAATGGGACAGCAGTTCCACTCTAGGTAAGGTATATTCCAATAGCCATGTGCAGTAAAGTTTTTTAATTTAAATTTATTCGAAATAATTGTTCCATGTGTGCTTAACACACCTACTCTATATACACAGGTATAATTTACTTTAAATTTCAGTAATGTAATAAAATTACAATTAAATTGTCCCATTCATAGTTGGACACAATCCACCTAGGCTATTACTCTCTGTTACCCTATCAAAGCTGTTTTTATCAATGTCTGAGTTACTTCTAAGTTATACTGTCCAATTCTTAGTTTTCTATTTATCAAAGGCATTTGAAACAGTGGATTATTTTCCACTTATTGAAAACTCTTTATTAAAAATATATAATATATATTATATATATAATATATATAAAGGCATTGTTTTCTCATTTTTCCTGATTACACTATTCACTCTCAATTCTTTTTAATTCTTCACTCTTTTTTTTCATTTCTTTAATCTTTTAAGTTAAAAGCCCCAAAACTCAATCCTTGCATTTATTCCAATTTTTGTCTGTGCTAATTCTCTTGAGGGTAATGTAATTCAGTTTAATGACTTTTATATATATTGCACTAATTACTGCCAAATATGTATTGTTAGGTGGGACTACTGTTCTAACCTTAAGGTTTGTGTATTTTCACAATATTATTTGCATTTTTCTTTGTTAAACTTATGCCTATTATTAAAAGAATGCCATTATTAATAGAGTTGTTTTTCTTAATTTCCTTTTCAGATTGTTCATTACTAGTGTATTGATATAAACTTGAATTTTATATATTAATCTTATATCCTGCAAATGTGCTGACCTCATTTATCAATTCTAATCATTTTTTATTAGTTTAAGATTTTCTATATAAATGATCATGTCCACAGCAAATAGAGATAATTTTACTTCTTTCTTCCCAAATAAATATTTTATTTTACTGGGATAATTTTCCCTAGCTAAAAATCTGTAGTATAATGTTGTGTAGAGGTGGAGAAAGCATATGTTCTTTTCTTGTTCCTGGTCATAGGAAGAAATATACAGTATTTTACCATTAGATATGATGTTAGCTAAAGATTTTCTATAGATGTCTTTTATCTGGTTAAGGAAATTCCCTTTTAGTTTCAATTTGCTTATTCTTTTTAATCATGAAACAGTGTTAAATTCTGTCAAATGCTTTTTTGTGGCTAATAAGATGATCATGTAGTTTTGTTTTTCATACTATTGATATATTTGATTAAATGATTTTTGGATGTCCTACCAACTTTGCATTCCTGGGATATATCTTACCTACTCATGTTGTAAAATTATTTTTATATGTTGCTGAATTTGCTTCAGTGGTATTTTGTTGAGAATTTTGTCTCAGTATTCATAGGGGATATTTGTCTATAGTTTTCCTATGACATGTCTGATTTTGGTATAAGGGTCATAATGGATCATACAATGAGTTGGACTAATTTCTTTTTTTGTACATAGAAAAATGAACTTCATACAATGCTGCTCTGGTTGACTCTGAAAACAAAATAACATGAGTATATGCTGTGCATCTCATCTCAAATCTTTTCTTTTTTTCACACCAAGTAAATTGCTCATTATCAGAAAATGATCCTTCACTCTAAGCAAAATCTAGATGATCATTTTGCATTAATTCTTTTGTAGGTGCAAGTTATATATATGTCTGTGGTTATGTCTTGTTTCCTGTTCTATAGCTAACATAAGGAGAAGGAAGGACCAAACACAATTTTATATTTAAGGATGATTTATCTTAAAGCCACATTTCATTTTGATCTCATAATAGAGATCTATAGAAGAATGATGGAAGTTTAGCCGTAAGTGTGGAAAAGGAGAAAATCTTCACAATAAACAAAAGATGTCAGAACTATTTTCCTCTGACTTCCAGATATCAAATCTGTTTTTTTATTAGTTGGGTGAAAAGAAAAACAACCTTAAGTTGGGTAATTTGGGTGTTGCAAAAGTAGATACCCATAGTTGGTAAAAATTTCTATTTCTTTTCCATCAAACAAAATGTTTAATTTTGATTTTATATATTTCTGGTAAATTAAATATTTCTTTCATAAATATGTGATGGGTACTATTTTCTCTTTCCTTTAACACATCATTCTACAAATATTTCACTCTAGGGAATTTGAAATAACAAGGATGCAGCATTTTAAAACTTTGGATGTTTATGCAGGCCATGTACTTCAGCTGTGTTAGCAGAGGTGATTTCTTGCTTAAGCTCTTTTTATTGGATAGAATTTCATTGTAACAGCAAGTAAACAATGCTACTGAGTATACTTGGGAAATTTAAAACTCAGAGTATGATTTCCTACCTATTATCAGAAATTTCAAAATTTCATAAACTTTTCTAAGAAGATATGCTATTTAGAAGAGCAAAGTGACCTTAAATGTCTTACAGATTCCCAGATATTTGCTCCTTTTTATGTAATGCATAATAATGATTATTGAGAACTATTCACATCAGAAATGAAAACAAATTCTTTCAAATATGAAGAATATTATATTTTAAGAAGTATTTTGAGAGCCAGGCAGTATATCCTTGGGGTGACTGATGCTGTGTGTATAGGTAAAATATGAAGCATGCATCCATAATTCAAATGAAATTTTTTCTCCTTATCCTTGGTACCTGATATTCTCAGAAAAGTAAAAGTATTTTTTCCTTCAATTCAAATCCGTTTTTGCTTTAATTATATGTTTAGATACAGCCTTTGCCCATCTGTGTTTTCTACTTTCTTTGTCTGCACTCCCAGGAGTTTGATGTGTGACATTGTCATTGCCCTGGAGTGTTGCTGTTTTTTATTCTCCCAGGCTTTATGTGAATAAATCATTTCCACACAAATAAGGCCATTATTAGGTTGAATATTTCATATTTAATATTGTTAAGATGTAAGGGTCCACTAACTAAGCATGTTATTTTCAGAGCTCTTGCTAAACTAACAGGACTATACTAATCATCGATTTCATCTAATTCTTATAATTCTTAAAACAAGGTTTATAGTTCAGCTTTATCATAGTGGAAATACATATTTAATGGAGAAATTTCTCTTTAAATCAGTATCTTTACATGCAAGTATTAGATGGTTGAAAAGAATGAGACTTGATTCTCTACACATACTCCATCTATAGCACATGAAAAGAATTTTACTGGAGGAGAAGAAAACCAAGTATAAACAACTATGCTAGGGATCAGTCATCAAAACTGACTGCTATAATAGAGAAGTGTATTCTTATTTTATATATAGTGTATTGGGTTGCTCTAGTAGTAATAAACATTGTTAAGTGTGGAAAAACTGTGAAACGTTTTGACTATTATGCCTAGCATTTATGGCCTAAAAGACACATTTTTTCCTGCTATTTTCTCCCATAGAGCAAATGGTGCATTATTGAGGAATGGTGCCTCAGCTTAAAACCAAACCAGATTTTAAGGCTCAATTTCCTTGGTTCTGGGTTTAGTGTCTATGATCACTACATTAGCTCTTCTAAAACACTGAATCCTAGGGATCTGGGACAGAAAAGCAACAAGGTTTCATATTTAAACTTTCAGATTGTGTTACCAATAATGGCTGCAGATGGCTATGAATGATTTCTTTTTTCCTATTTTTAGCTATTTAGAAATTTAAGGCATAAAGGTGAATATATAATGTATATAGAAGATATATACATATATAGTATATGGAGAGAATATATATAATGTATATGAGATATATATAATGTATATGTGTATATGTATTAACATATTTTAATCACCTATAACACCAAATAATGGTATATCTTCCTTTTGTCTCAATATAAAAACATTTCCTTATTTCATATTTAAAAAGTCTTTTTCACATGTATTTATTAATCCAAATATGTTTCATCATTGTTTTATTTTATAATTTTTAAAAAAGATTTTTTTTATCTGAGAGAGAGAGAATGCACAAGTATGGGGAGGGGGGAGGGAGAGGGAGATTCTCAACTCTCTGAGCCACTCAGGTGCTCCTCATTGTTTTAAAAAAGGTCTGTGTACATCTTACAGACAAATGTATATGCTGAGGGAGTATATTAATCATACATTCCCTTTCATGTGCTCAAGGGCTACATGGGCACAGAATTTATTTGCTATGGTTTCACTTGGGAACATGATTTTCAATCCCTTATGGTAATGCTGGCATTTCCTATAAGACATATACTCAATATACAGAACTTTCTAATACTTAAATCCAAAGGGGGGGGGAAACATTTGTTTTAGGAGTATAATTAAGGACCTTAAAGAAATAAGGAATACATGATAGAATATAAAGCTAAAGTTGTTACATTTTTTAAAGATTTATTTATTTATTTGAGAGACAGAGAGATGACTTGAACTAAAACCAAGAGTCAGACACCCAACCAGCTGAACCATCCAAGCACCCCAACAGTTGTTACATGTTTTAAGTCATTTCAGACACTGCCTGGATTGCAAGCTTCAGTTGCAATGAAATTAGATTTTATAATTTCCAAATGGCGTATTTCTTTGAGTGTATGATTAGGATGCATCAGGGTAGCTAAGATAAGAGGTTTTATAATCATAATATAGATTATAATATATATGATTATATTATAATCATAATATAAAATATAGAAAATAAAATATAGGCAATATAGGAAGATGTGTACCTTCTACAAGTAAAAGTTAAAAGAACATGCTTTCTTCATATGTATTTTTTTTTTAAGTTGCATTCCTAATTTCATTTATATCTCTCTGTGCTCATGGAACCTGTGCAATAGACTCTTTTTCTATCGGCTCATCAGTTATGGAAAGGTGAAGCTGCACTGCCATTCTTTTTCTTTCTTGAGCCATGTTTATTTGGTGGGTCTCCCATAATATATTACCTCCCCCCCCCAAAAAAAAGTTATCTTTATTACAAACCATTACCTGGAATAAGAGAGAAATATTTCCTTCTCTATGGTCACTGGAAGATACAAACATGGCATGGGGGAAATTGAACATTTAAGCATCTTTATTAAATATTTCCAATACCAAATTCAAGCCGTGCAGTCAAGGGATGATGTGAAAATCACTTAATGACCAGGTAAAAACACAAGAAATCACCAATTGCAAATTCAGATTATGACTGTACTACATGTTCATTCTTGATCATGTTGTCTCTTTTTCCTCATTATCTTCCATCCTTTAAAATCAGTCCTCCTTCCTAGAATTCCCTCTGTTCTATTGTATTTGGCCCATTATTCCTGCATCCTCAATTCAGCCAGTCCTGTGTCTCCTCTTCAGTCACATGAATGTTTTCACCTTTCACAGTATTATTAGTTAGAACTAAGCCTGCCCCCTTCCTAATATTCTATACCGTTTCAGATACAAAGGAGGAGAAAAATTTAAGACTCTGGAGTAGAAACAAGAATAACAGGCTTTGAAATGATTCTCAACTGTCGGTTTTTCAGATTGCTATCTTTTTCTCTTAGTGTCTGAGAAATATTTAAAAATCCATGTAATTCTTCCCATGAGAGTTAATTTTTGCCTGAAGCCATAGTGTGTGCTTGCTTGTAAGAATCATGTCACTCATTCTAGTATAACTTTGTTCTTCACAATATATATATATATATATATATATATATATATATATATATATATATATAATGTATATATATACTTTTAAAGATTTTATTTATTTATTCATGAGAGATACACACACACACACAGAGAGAGAGAGAGACAGTGAGGCAGGCAGAGGGAGGGATGTGGGACTTGATCCCAGGTTTCCAGGATCACACCCTGAGCTGAAGGTGGTGCTAAACCGCTGAGCCACCAGGCTGCCCAGTTCTTCATATATATTAAAAAAAAAAAATCACACGCTGATCTTGGAAAGTTTTCAAAGCCTTCTTCTATTACTTTTATTGAAGGTCACTATGTCCAGTTGCTCTTCTCAATTCTTAGATTTCTTTTTCTGGATCTGATGTGAGTAGGATACTGAAAAATAGTCTTACTAATACATACACAATAGGTTAGACATTGGTATAGCTAAACATCCTGCTTGTATTAGAGAAGCTCTTCAAGGTGCTTGCATTATTCTGGCTTTTTCAGGAAAGTCTAAGTGGTTCTGACCCACCTAGATCATCTTTCTAAGGTGTCGCACATCACTGTGTGAAGATCATAACTGATCAGACCAGGGTTCAGCACTTCACCTAACAATAGCCATTTGTAAGACACCTGGCCTAGAAGCTCTGTCGTGAAATCTACCTTTCCCTGAAAACTTAACCCAATTAAATAATCTCTTTTGGGGACCTGGAATCTAAGATAAACAGCGATAACCAAATAAAAGCAACATTTGGAAGCAAAACATGAAAAGAGAGGACTGTCAATCAAAAGAATAATGCACTAGAAGTCACAGCTAAAGCTAGACAGTAGAGAGCAAAAAGGTAGAATCTTCTAGCACTAAAATAGGACCTCATCCTATTGCTGCATTCCTAAAATGTGAGGAATCAACTTTATCACAATCCTCAGGCCTGGCTACATGCTGAAATTGTTCCCTACACTCTTGTTTTCCTGTGTATTTTGCAATCATTGCATATTAACCAGAGCAATTTGATTTTTTTTCTCTAAAAAATAAAAATAAATCTCACTAAAACATTATTAAAATGGAGGAGAGTTTTATGTTCAAGAAATTGGTCTTTCAAACTAATTTAAATACAAGAATTGACTGATCATAAAGATAATTTAAATAGTGCTGGGATAGGTTTTATTTGTAATATATTTTCCCAATGTAGTAATACTGTTTAGAAATAAATAATGCAAGTGTCTTAGGAATCTGTTACAAGAAAAATAGTATTTTAACATTAGTGTTTCACAATAAGGATTATTATTGAATATTATTAACTTTTTATGTGTGTATAAGTTAGAATCACATAAATCCTGACCCACAATAGTTTATACCTCACATGAATTGAAATGCAATTGAAAAAAACTTAGAAGTAACATTTTTAATAAAACCAACATTTTTAATACCTTGCTTAACTGACTATATATTTACTTGTAACTCTTAATCATAGTATTTGTTGAAACTAAAATTGCCTAGCTCCAAAATATACTTATATAAACCTCTAAAAATTATCTTATAAGCAGATATTTACTTTTCATTCTCTTCTCGTATATGGCATTCATCATTGTGTGTCAGGTAACCTGCAGTAATACATTTTACATTATTGGCACATGAGACAATTGGCCAAATGAGTGGTCATTTTATCAGTTGGCCTTTTGGCAATTTATTCTGGTATTAGATGATAATGATAAACTTGTTATAATGTATCTGTTTTTTATGTCTCTGTATCTTTTTTATTTCATTCATTCTTACAAGAAATGCATTGGTTAGGCAAGATTACTCTTCTAAGGGGAGAATGTCATCCAGAGTTTGCCTCTGAATGTTGACCAGAAAATTCCAATTTGATTGGTTAAAGGTTATATTCTTGAGACGGTTGAAACTGTAGGTAGGTTTGGTATTAAATCTTGGTTTACTGATGTCGGGCCTTAATAGAAGTCACTCCAATTTAGTTGTCTTCTTAACACATTTATTCTGAATAAATTCTACAGCATTGTCTTCCAAGTTATTTTTTTTACTGTGTTTATTCCAGATTATACTACATCTACTGAATTTGTTTTTTTAGTATGATATTTGCAAAAGAAAATCAAGTTGGTGAATTTAAGGGGATATAAAGGAAACCACCATCTCTGCTTCTTTCAAGTCCTTGATTATGGCACAATCTCTCCAAGAAGCAATATCACATTTAGCCTACTATTTTCCTGGGTAGAGTCACCTTTAGTGGCCTCTACTTGGCCTTTCCTACCATTAATTGTCCTCATCACAGGTGAAGGAGCCCATAAAGGGATTCTTTCAGGTTCTGAATTTATGTTTCTATCATGCATGCCTGAACTGAGGAAATAACCATAAGAAGTGTTTGAAGAAGCACAGAGCCCCCTGTGAGATGACATAAGCTAAAACTCCATTGGCCATTTGACTTCTAAACCCCTACTCTGAAAAAAAATAAAAAATAAATAAAATAAAATAAAAAATAAATAAATAAACTCCTACTCTGACTGGTGAATCACAGTGATGTTTTGGGTCTCCAGGAGTTGTGTCAGTTATGGTCAGTGTCCTGTCATTCCTGAAAATCAACTTATTTCCTTTGCCCAAATGTACTATTACCCTGGTAAAGGCTATAGATCCCTTTAGGGAAGGACAAGAGGAAGATTAACAGTATGTGTTTTTCACAGTATACCAACATCCTTCCCCAAAGGAACCCAGCCTCCCCTTCACTCAAGGGATTCTGAGTCTATAAACTGGCTCAAGTCTGAGAATTGAGGAGCCATGACTGTTTTGCTGATTCAGGTTAGACTTGTTTTCCTGACTTAGACCTTTTCTGCTTACATAGGTCAAGCAAGAATTTAGCATTCTTCTTATATGTTACACACTGGGAACACTATGATCAACTCCTCAGTGCCTCAGGTCTGTGTGAGTTGGTTGTTCTAATTGCTTTTTTTGACTCTGCTGTTCGTTATTTCACCCACCTTGCTTGAGTGCTGTCACTTGGCCACGGCTACCTGAGGATCCAAGTACTCTAATTCTGTTCAGGCGTCCCAATTCATGACTGCTGTCCCCACTGTGAGGTCTGGCCTACAGAGAAGAGTGAACATAGACTTCTTCAGTGATGCAAGGACTACCTTCACAAATGATTTTTCTTATAAAAGTGGTGGAGAGTATACCCCTCCCAGTATGAGTGAATAGGTCTTAATTGACAAATCCACTCTAGCACTCAACCTCTTTAAGCCTTTGAATTCTTTCCTCTGTGTTAAACCAAGGCAGGTCCAATATTTCTAATTTGTTTATGATGGGCCACCTTTTGACCCATATTTTAGTCAACCAACTAAACTGTTGGATATCTTCTTAACTCTGACCTAACAACACAAATGCAGAATTTCTCCTTAGAGGGCCCATACCAATAAATTTGGCCGGATTCATTATTCTATACTCTTAATGCCCATTTCTATACATGTTCCCCAGAATTTTATCTGTATAAATTATAAAATTCAAGTAGTTCTTTTAGACTATAGCACACCTCCTCATGGGTCATGCTTTGTACCTAACCCTTGGGACTTGAGGTTAGTTAAAGGTCTAGAAGCAAAGAATGGTACTGGGAGTGTGTCCTGGGGAACATCAACATTGTCTTGCTTAGCAACTGCTTCAGGAAAGACCATTACAATTTCCTCAGGGTGAGAGAGCTGCTTCTAGTGGGGTTGGGAGGCATCTGGCAAGGGAGTTTAATAAGCTCTTCATAAATTTTGGATACTAACCATTTATCAGATATGTCATTTGAGAATATCTTCTCCCATTTGGAAGTTTGCTTTTTAGTTTTGGTGATTGTTCCCATCACTGTGCGGAAGGTTTTATCTTGATGAGATCCCAATAGTTCATTCTGGCTTTTGTTTCCACTGACTCTGGAGAAGTGCCTAGTAAAAAGTTGCTGTCTCTGAGGTCAAAGAGGTTGCTGCTTGTTTTCTCTTCTGGAATTTTGATTGTTTCTAGTCTTATATTTAGGTCTTTCACACATTTTGAATTTATTTTGTTTATTGTGCAAGAAACTCATCCACTTTCATTCGTCTGCATGTTGCTGTTCAGTTTTCCCAACAACATTAGTTGAAGAGACTTTTTTCCATTGGATATTCTTTCCTGCTTTGTTGAAGATAAGTTGACCATATAGTTGAGGGTCCATTTCTGGGTTCTCTATTCTGTTCCATTGATCTATGTGTCTATTTTTGTGCTAGTACCATCCTGTCTTGATGATTACAGCGTTGTAATAGAGTTTGATGTCTAGGATCATGGTGCCTCCTGCTTTGCTTTGCTTTTTCAATGTTACTTTGTCTATTCAGGGTCTTTTCTGATTCAATACAAATTTTAGAATTGTTTGTTCTAGCTTTGTGAAAATTGCTGGTCGTATTTTAATAGGAATTGCATTGAATGTGTAGATTGCTCTGGGTAGTACAGACATTTTAACAATATTTGTCCTTCCAGTCCATGAGCATGGAATATTTCTATATTCCTTTTATCTTCTTCAATTTCTTTCATAAGTGTTCTATAGTTTTCAGAGTACAGATCTCTTACTGTTTTGGTTGGATTTATTCCTAGGTATCTTATCGTTTTTAGTGCAGTTGTAAATGGGATTGATTCCATGATTTCTCTCTCTGCTGCTTCATTATTGGTGTATAGGAATGCAATCAATTTTTGTACATTGATTTTATATCCTGCGACTTTGCTGGATTGATTTATGTATCAATTATCATGTCTGTGAAGTGTGTAAGTTTGATTTCTTCCTTGCCAGTTTGGATGCCTTTTAATTCTTTTTGCTATCTGATTGCTGAAACTAGGACTTCCAGTACTATGATGAATGACAGTGGTGAGAGTGGACATCTCTGCCATGTTCCTGATCTTAGGGGAAAAGCTCTCAAATTTTCCCCATTGAAGATATCATCAGCTGTGTGTCTTTCTTATATGGCCTTTATGATGCTGAGCTATGTTCCCTCTATCCCTACTTTCTTGAGGATTCAAGAAAGAATGAGGTATTTTGACAAATGCTTTTTTTGTGTAACAGTAAAGATGTCATATGGTTCCTATCCTTTCTTTTATTAATGTGGTATATTATGTTGATTGACTTAAGGATATTGAACAACGCTTGAAGCCCAGAAATAAATCCTACTTGATTGTGGTGAATAATCTTTTTAATGTACTGTTTGATTTGATTAGCTAGTATGTAGTTGAGAATTTTTAATTGCAAGTTCATCAAGGATACTGGTCTGTAATTCTCCTTTATAGTGGGGTCTCTGTCTAGTTTTGGAATCAAGATAATGCTGGCCTCATGGAATGAGTTTGCAGGTTTTCCTTCCATTTTTATTTTTGGGACCAGCTTCAGAAAAAATAGATATCAATTCTTCCTTCAGTGTTTGGTAGAATTACCTTGGGAAGCCATCTAGCCCTGAATTCTTGTTTTTTGGGAGATTTTTAATTATTGGTTCAATTTCTTTACTGGTTTGGGTTGTTCAAATTTTCTGTTTCTTCCTGACTCAGTTGTGGAAGTTTATGTGTTTTAGGAATTTATCCATTTCTTCCAGATTACCCCATTTGTTGGCATATAATTAATATTCTCTTATAATTGTATTTCTATGGTTGTGATCTCTCCTTTTTCAATTGTGATTTTATTTATTTGCATCCTTTTTCTTTTATTTTTGATAAATCTGTCTAGGGTTTTATCAGTTTTGTTAATTCTTTCAATGAACCAGCTCCTATTTTTGTTGTTCTACTGGTTTTTTTGTTTGTTTGTTTTTTCCTCTATCATTGTTTTCTCCTCTAATCTTAATTATTTCCCTTCTTCTGGTTTTAGGGTTTATTTGCTATTCTTTTTCCACCTTCATTAGGTGGAAGGTTAGGTTGTGTATTTGAAACTTGCCTTTGTCTTTGAGGGAGTCCTCTATTGCTATATACTTTCTTCTTCTGACTGCCTTTGCTGCATTCCAAAGGTTTTGGACTGTCATGTTTTCGTTTTCATTTGCTTGCATGTATTTTTAAAAATTTCTTCTTTAATTTCCTGATTAACCCATTCATTCTTTAGTAGAATGTTCTTTAACCTCCATGTATTTGCGGTCTATCCAATTTTTTCTTGTGTTTGACTTGAAGTTTCATAGAGTTTGTTATGAAAGCTTGTTACGTTTCCTACTCCTGAGAGTAATACTATATTAAGAAGGTGTCTTACACTGTCTAGTGCCTGGTGCCTCAGGAAGTGTTGTTTCTGGTGTATGCTGTGTGCCCTCTGCCATTGTGTTTTGGCTGCTCTTTCCCATGGGTCAGTCCTCTGCAGAGTTCCTCCTACTTATAGTGGGGAATGTTTGAACCTTTAAATATGTGTGCTTCGATTTGTTTTGTTAAGTCTGAAAAAAAAAAAAAAAAAAGGCCTGATCCAAGAAAGAGAGAAAAGTAAAAGGAACGGAAAAGCAAACAGAGAAACAAAGGAACCATAAGCCTAATTTCCAAGAAAAAATAAAAAATAAATAAAATAATAAAATAAAGATAAATAATGAAAAAAAAATGCCTGGTCCTATTTTCACCAGAACTGAAGCTGACACTTTAGAGCATTCTATGATCAGTAGCCTTGCTGCATGCAGAGGGCCTGTGTGGGTCTTCTGAGGAAGAGTCCTACTGTGCTGGCTTACAGTCACACCTGCCCTTGTAAAGATGCCCCGCCAGGCACAGGGGGCCAGGGTTTGATGTAAGTGACTCCAGCCTCCATTGGAGATGCTGTGTTTTATTCTCAACTCCCACCGTACTGGTGGGTAGGGGGGTGGAAGATGGCATCACCCTGCACAGTCCTCCCCAGCGAGAGGAAATTGTGGTCACCACTATTCAGAAGTCCCTCACAGCAAAACAAATAATCTCCTTTCTATGTCCCAGGCTTTTGTCAGATGCCTGCCCTCAACATGTGTGTGCCAGGCCATTGGCATGCCCAGTGCCACTGTTCTCCTGTGTTTTCTCTTTGTCCAGCAGCTGGGAGTCAAAACAACAAATCTTAAAGGACACTGCAAGGACCTACTCCTCTCCTCTGGAGGAGAGACTCACAGCCCTGCCCCCGCCGTGGTTCTGTCGCAGGAAAGTAGTTTATGTCTGTGTGGGTGCCTGGATGGAGTCTATGTTGAAGCACAGCAAAAAGCTGCCACCGGGTTATCCGGCCCTCTGTGTGCACCTTTCGTCCCTGCTGTTGAACAGCCACTCAGTGCTGCCCAGCAGGTCTTTTCGTCCTTGGAGAGGCAATATACCCTCTTCCAAATGTACTCCAGGAAAGGGAACATTCTCTCCCTGTTCCACCCAGGGAACCCCCACACCATAGCATCTTGCAAGAACCCTACATCTCTTTCTCACCCACTCTCTCCGGCTCCCCCTGACTTCTCTCAGGGAAAAGGATTTCACCTCTCTTTGGCACCGTGGCTTTTCTCTCCCCCAATTCATGGCTCTGAACCTTTTATCTGTCACATTCTCTTATTCTAATTGTGCAAATTGTTTTCTTAATCCTCGGATTGATTTCCTAGTTCTTTGACATGATTTGATGTAGATCTGTGTGTGTTCCAGGGATGAGGAAAGCCCAGGGTCCCCCTACAACTCCTCCATCCTAACTCCTCCTCAAATAGGAAAGATATTTAAAGGCAGAGAGAGGGCATTAAAAAAGAAGACAAATTTATTTGCTAGGAATCCATTGTTTAGGCAAGGTTACTCTCCTAAGGGGGGAAAAGGTCTCTCAGGGGATTGCTTTCTAGAGTGGACTAGGAAATTCCAGCTTGGCTGGTTAAAGGTTACATTCTTGAGGAAGTTGAAAACTATAGTTAGGTTAGGTATTAAATCCTGGTTTACTGATGTGGGGCCTTAATAGTCACAGAGAGAGAGAGAGGCAGAGACACAGGCAGAGGGAGAAGCAGGCTCCATGCACCGGGAGCCTGATGTGGGATTCGATCCCGGGTCTCCAGGATCGTGCCCTGGGCCAAAGGCAGGCGCCAAACCGCTGCGCCACCCAGGGATCCCAATATTTAATTTCCTAGTTAAAAATAATCCCTGTGGGTATAAATAAAATCTGATTAAGATTTTTGATTAAATACAGATTTTCAAAGATTTTAACAGAGGAATTCATGTTTAAATGGAATCTAGCAGGAAATTTATTTTTTAAAAAACCAAGTGAATATAAGTAGAATGAGTTATGCCTAACCCCTGAATTAGGTAGGTGACTCAGTGCAGATTTTCTCCTATCCTTTGTTCCCTGTCTTAGTAAGCTCTTTAAAAAACCAGTGAGTAGGAGAGATCAGAAGCAGTGAGTATTAGACTTAATTGAAGTATTTGCAATCTGAACTTGAATTACTTCAAAGTAATGAATACTCTTTTTGACCTGAAAAGAGAAATTGCCAGTAGATTGAGGAGAATTTACACATAGAAAATTTCTTCTAGTGCTTATCTCTAGGATTTTTTTTTAACTTCTTGAACATCTCTTCTTTCCTATGGAATAAGAGAGAATGATTATGTTTTTGATGCAGCTAGGCTGGGTCCAAGAACCATGGGGTGGGTCTCATGGAACCAGCCAAGAGGGTCTTTGGCTTCACGCAGGATGGAAGTCAAACTTGAGCCAGAGAAAGTGAAAACAGTTTATTGAATAACGCTGAGTGACAGAGAATAGCAGGCAGAGACTCAGAAAGGAGAAAAGAATGAGTCTCATTGTTGCTTGCGGTTGGTTAGGGGTTTATATTGGAAAAGGGTCTAAGGTATGTGTTCCTTCAGGAATCCACGGTAGGGTCCAATCAAAGGTGAGTGTCAGGTGAACAATGAGGGGTAGTCCATAAATTACCAAAGGCAGGGTATTATACTAGCATCAGCTGAGATTTGTTTGACACTAATGTCCTGGAACAGCTTTGGGATTTCTCTCTTAGGAGTTATCAGGTGTTAGGGACCTAGGACAAAGCTCAGAGTTTGATTAACTTCTCTCCATCCCCCTCACAGTGGGAACATAGCTTCTTTGGCTTATTCAGAGGCAAACTATGGAACATGAATACATGGGACCCAGTAGAAAAAGAGCAGAGATGCAGCCCTTCTGGAATAGTGTCCCTTTAAAAGCTTCCCTACTTCATGTGGACTTTGTACAATATACTTCTAATTACTTATAGATGCATTATTTAATACATTAGCTTTATATTTTCTTGTGATTTCATTTTAAAAACATTTTCAGGAGTTTTACAGAAGGTCTATTTTCATTCTCATGGTTTCAACAAGAAGTCAATGCTTCCCTTTCTCTGCATATTTCTGGAAAAGGACAACACTGACCAGGTGTCCTATTAAATGAAAGCAATCTGACAGGCAGCACAAGTGCAGTAAGAGACAGACAGTCCAGGGAGTTTGGCAAGGTCTGACATCTGGGCATAAGAAAAGCAGCTTTATAGAACAGTTGATCCTAGAAAAGAGACTAGCTGCCTTTTTTTTTTTTTTTTTAATGTTTTATTCTCTTTGCCAGATCTAAGAATCTTGGCTAACAAGAGTAGACTATAGGCAGAATGAGGTCAAGATACACAGGGAAGTCTTGTCCTTGATTAAATGATGTTCTGAATTGGGGTCTTCTTACACTACTGTCTAGTTGGTGTTATTATTAGATAGTCTATTAATTCTGACTTGTCTTCTTAATTTTTTTTTTCAATAAGAAGAGAACTATGAAAAGGAAATAAAAATGAGCTGTAAGGTTAGAGAGACAGGGCAACTACCAAGGAAGGGCAGCAAAGAACAATTGAATGCAAAGTAGCATCCTTTGTTTTTTTTTTTTTTTTTTGCTTGGAATGAAAGGCTTCTCCTTTCAAAGGAATGGATTAGTGAAAAGGGAGTACAGTGAAATGACATAGTGTTCCTGAAGGTATGGTGACTCCTTGGAAGTTTCATTCTTAGTTCTGTATTTCTTTCTAATAAGGAATTAAGAGAGAACACTTTCTTACCTTGTATCTTATGAATTGTGATTGTAGGCAAAAGATCATTTATAAATAAATGTTTTGTAAAATACGTTTCCATTAGTCAGGTTTATTGAAGTTTTTTATTGTGTTTTTCTTCCACAGGATGCCACCCTGTATATACAGAAATTAGTCAATACTCAAACAGATGGGTAAAAAGCATATGACAATCAGCATTTTACTTCCATCAGATATCTTGGATATGTTAATAAAACTAACAGTTAACAATAAAGTTATGATATTTGTGTTTTTTGGTGCCAGGCAGACAATAGTGATTATCAACACAAGTAAAATAGGAATCTACATTATCTGATAGCTCGTTCAGTAAGTGCCAAAGGCTGCTGTGAGCAATATATTCATTTTTACTTATGCACAATATTTATTTCCAATACTCCCATAAAGCATAAAGATAATATCAGTAATTTCCTACATCAACTTTTCTCAAAATAAAGTCCTAACTTCACCAGGGAAGGGCCATGTGTAGGTAGCCTTAAGATGGGCCACTTTGGCTTGAAGATTATTTCGAGTTAGAAAAACATCAAAACCCAGCAAATTCAGAAGCTTTTTATCTTGCTGACAATTGCCAAAAAATAATATAGACAGATGACATCCTCTAGGAAGAGAACTATCACCATAAATACATCATACCATGAGCTAGGTATGTTTAGACAGGAAGGAACCTAGCAAGGCCACTTTGACCAAAATCGTCTATGTCCCATTATTTCTGAGTGGCATAGCAAACATTTGCTTACCAAATGTGTTACGTTTTTCATCTTCCTCTGAATTGCATTCCTTCCCTTTGAAGCCCCACTTACCCCCTTCTCCTTAGTTCAGAATGACATATGTACCACATTTTGCCTGTCTTTGGAATTTCCATGTGTGTGTGGATTCCTGGTATGTACACCATTAAATTTAATTTTCTCCAGTTATCTTTTTCCATAAGATAGTTTCTCTATCTTATGTCACTTTGATTCTTAGTCCAGCTGGAGGATCTTGAGGGGAACAGGACATTAATGTTCCCTGACACCAGTAAGACATGGGAGCTTCTAAAAAATTCTGATTACCAGGCTAATATAATCATAAGTTTATTGGTTCAGTATTTCTGAAGTGGAGATTGAGAACCTGCATTTTTATGACATTTTTATATGATTTTTATATATACAAAAATGGAAAGTTAGTACTCTGAGTTCATTTGTTTCATTTAGCTGATGCAATTCAGATTACCTTTAATTTAAAGGCATATATCCATTCATTTTTAGTATCCTAGTTAATTTGACTAAGAAGGAAAGCATAAAAGTATCAAACCAAAAGAAGGCACTTGAGGAATTCCTCTGTTTTTTTTTTTTTTTGTACCAGACTGTTAAAGAAAATTTCCTTTATATTCATAAAAGAAAGAAAACATACTCTAAACCTCAATTTAGAGATTTAATTTTTGTCCCAAGATGTTTTCCCCTAAAAAACACTTTAAGAACTACATTTAAAAGCAAATGACCAAGCATTATATTATTATCTAAAGACTGAATGGGTTGAAAAATTGCAAGTAAATGAAAATTCTACTGGAAAGAAACAGTTATGATAGGAGGATCAAGAAAGGGTTTCAGATAACTGATATGTAAGTAAGCATTGTAGATTCACTGAAACAGTGCTTAATGATCTAAAATTGACAATCAAGTTGATACAGGCAATTCCAGGAATACTATTTTTTGACCTGAAATTCTTTTCATTTATGGCCTGAATTATTTTCTTAGTAGAAAGTTCTTTTGAAGAATGCTTCATTTCACAAATTTTTCTCAGAACAGAAAAAGGTAGCAATTCTCAGAGTTTGTAACAGCACATTGTTTCAGCACATATTTTGTTAGTCATTAGTCTATATTCCTGTACATAACATCTTTGGCCAAAATTTATAACTGATAGTTTTAATACAAGAATTGTGGTAGCAATTTAAATTGCCACAGCAATGGTCTAGATCCATTTCTCTTTGTCACTTTGAATGACAATTTTAGTAAAAATGGCTATTCTACTATTTTTTTTCTTTATTCTTTTTTGGAAGGGTTTGAATTTTTCTTAATAATTTGTAAAATAGCTTTATATAATTCAAAGGTGGGCCCTTTATATGTTTGTTTCATGTTGTTATAGATTTTGAGAAATTATTGATTTCTATGCGGTCAAATGAAGCAGCCTACTTTTCCCATTTTTTCACTTATTACTCTGAAAGTTTTCTCCTAGGCTGTGTTAAATCCTACTTGGAATTATTTATAAGCAAATTAATAGCTGCAATGATAATAAGCTAGAGGATGTGTATTCTATTTACCGTAACATATATTTGCATTACTAAAACTACGTGCTGTTAGTATGTTAACAATTGGGCATTTCTGCCTCTATTTCACACCTTAATGGGAAGTTTTCTGCACAGGGATGTGCAGGACTGATATTTAACACAGAGGTAGTATCTTGTTTGTCAGCCTTACCTGAAGTATATTAGTAACAGAATTTTAATGAAACAGGAAAATGATTTGGCTATAGATTAAACTCTATGGAAATATCTGTTCTATGTTTAAGAAGTCTACATTTATTTACATAAGCAGCATTTTTTTGAGGGGTAGATTCTTAAAAGTGTAAATATATAAGGGAATTCCTAATTTAACAGATATTTGAATATACAGTGTTGGCAAAAGTTTTGGAGGATGGCCACTCCTGTACTCTGCTGATGAGAACATACAATTTTAGAGCATTCTGGAAAATAATTTGGGAAAATATCTTTAAATCATTGTTAGGACATTATTATCACAATATTTGAGGTAATATATAAAAGAGAAGCAGGTGTGACTTTTTGACATTTATGTGAGAAATTAAAATGATGTCATACTAGAATAGGAGGATGACTAAAAAGATTCTGAGTAGAGGAAATACCTTTTTAAGTTATAATATCTCATTTTTCTGTGTATCTTCTTCAACACTGGCATTAGCCCAAAGACAGAGATATTTGTCTCCAGAAATTTTATCTTCTGCGAATTTCCATTTTTATAGGCAAACACACTTCCATGAGACTAAAAGTTTTTCAGATGATTCTGGATTTTATTTATAATTTGACACTGAAGACATCACAAGAACTTCAGACCTTCTTACAGTAGCCTAGCCTAATAAAAATCTATTAAATACTTATATTACTTAAAGAAAATGCAAAATTGAATATTTCATATCCTATATGACTAAGAAAACTGCATTAATGCCTCATATTATCAAACTAAGGGAAGAAATATTCATCAAAGCAACTGTGAGTACAAAATAAGTACTGTGTTTCTTATTGGGGAAACTACATACATGTTTAAAAACTCAATAAAAATTACACAATCACTTACCTGGAATTCCACTTTTATTAAATCAGTTAAAATAAATAAGATTTCTTAAAAATTTTTCCCTATAATGTTAACTGAAATTTTGATATCATAGTTAAAAAGTTTAAAAAATTAATTAAAAAATATAAACGATTTCAATGTTCAACATGAAAGATCCATTGAATTTGTGCCAGAGCAAATATTCTGCAGTCATTACAAATGAACATATAAATATCAATATATATAACTTACTTTGAGTGGAAAAATGTGCAAAACAGTATGCTAAGAACTCTTTAATTTAGAAGAAAATACACATAGACATACTTAGAAAAAATACATTTTTTGAGGTCTTTGTATTTATATGTAGTTTATAATTTTTTGCAATAAATGTACATTATTTTAAAATAAGAAAAATAAAGGTAACTGAAATGTGAATAATTGAAGACATAGCTGTAAGAGCTAAATGATCCTTTAATTTAGCAAATCACATAACCAAGTTTGTATTTATTTAAATTCATTTATAACAGAACCTGAATCAAAACCCATGTCTTTCTTTTTCCTCATTTTTGTTCTTTCCTCTGCGAATGGTTTTTATACAGTCTGAATGAGTTTAAATATTGTTAATCTACATACTGCTTATTTGCTTTTCAAGAGAAATTTAACCTGGGGTGCTTCAGTGGCTTGCCCGTTAAGCCTCTGATGTTTTTATTTCAGCTCAGGTCATGATGTCATGGGTCATGAGATTGAGCCCTGCATCAGGCTCCATGCTCAGCAGGAAGTCTGCTCATGATTCTCTCTCTCCCTTTCCCTCCGCCCCCGCCCATGCTCTCTCTCTCTCTCAAATAAATAAATAAATAAATAATTTTTTTAAATAAAATTTTTTAATATATTTTTTAATTTATTTATGAAGGAGACAGAGAGAGAGAGAGAGAGAGAGAGAATGGGAGAGAGGGTCAGAGACATAGGCAGAGGGAGAAGCAGGCTCCATGCAGGGAGCCCAATGGAGGACTCGATCCTGGGACTCTAGGATCACACCCTGAGCTGAAGGCAGATGCTTAACCATTTGGCCACCCAGGCTTCCCATAAATAAATAAATCTTTTTTTTTTCTTTTTAAAGATACATTTAATCAGATGATGCAAAGACTTCTAAAAATCCGTAATCTACTACATGTTTTTCTGGAAATCAAATGGGATAAAATTACCCCAGAGCATGGGCCCTTGGCTGGTTCAGTCAGTTAAGCATCTCATTTTTTATTTCTGCTCAGTTCATGATCTCAGGGTTGTAAGATCAGGCCCCACATCTGGCTATCAGCATGGAGTCTGCTTGAGATTATCTCCTTCTCCCTCTCTGTTCCTCCTCTCACTTGTGCTTTCTGTCTCTTTCTCTCTCTCTGTCTCTCAAATAAATAAACAAACAAACAAACAAATAAATCTTAAAAAAATAACTGGAGCGGGTATTGTAGGTTTTACTTTGTGTATGCTAACATGATATCTATCCTTAGTAAACATGAATACAAGCCAAACAGACTTAGCAAAGGTATGATTTTGCCCAATCTCACTTTGTCACTGTGATTTCAGCCTTTTGTTTGGAAAGATTGACCGGTGAAAAGGAATGCTTAGCCCTGAAGGCACTGCCAGCAAAGCCTTTCTTTGGGTCAGTTTGCTATGCTCTTGGGGATAAAAAAGAAAGAAGAAAAGAAAGAGAAAGAAAGAAAGAAAGAAAGAAAGAAAGAAAGAAAGAAAGAAAGAAAAAAACTTAAAGATGCATTCAAAGATCTAGACATCTAGTGTTAGGGGACTTGCTTTCGCCAAGAAAGCTTCACTCATTCTCAATCAATATCCCTGATATGGAACTTTTGATTTTCTTCTGTTCAGACATTTGAATTAAATTTATGAAGCAGTACAATGAATTATGAGTACATAAACCACTCCTTAAGTACAATTAACAGAATGACACTCCAGTTGAGTTATTTTATCCAGCACAACAAAAAGATATCCTTTCCATTGTGATTCCTTTGGACATTTAAGCAGTAATCACCTACGAACTACTAGCTTTAAATTACAGGCCCTGGGAAGACTCCAGTTAGATAAATTCAAACATCATTATGATGTCGATTTCTACAAACCAACACATAATCTGAATCTCCAAATACAGAAATCCTATGGAAGTGGAGTCGGAGGAATAATGAATATAAACCAAACAAACAAAAATAAGAACAGAAGGAACTAGAGCTATTTTTCTCCTTTATTCATCACTGATACGTTTTTTTTTTTTTTTAAGGAATTGCAAATTTGTACTTAATACCAAATGAACTAAAGTCTGTAATATAACTGAGAGTATAAAGTTGATTCTTTCACTAGGTTGGTAAATTAAGTTTGTCAAATTAATATGGTGTAAAAGTGAAGATTAAAGACTCATTGGCCTAAAAAGACTCCAGGTAAATTGTCATTTATTGCTTCATGAAAACATTTGTTCAGGACTCAATGTAGCTATGTAACTTTCTCAGGTCATCTTTTCATGCAGTATAGTCTCTTGTGTTTTGTTTATTCTTATTCTCACACTTGCTCTGCTTATGTTTCTTCATTTTTCTCTCTCTTCTTTTATCCCTTCCCTTTCTCTCTAGGTTTTCTCTACATTTTATCATTTGGGTAATATGTGTATCTTCGTGCGACTGTATGGAACTATGTGTAAATATTTTTACGATGTGTAATATATATGCTTTTATGTATTAAAAGATAAACTCCTTTATCCTTAATGAGGACTTGGGATATCCTGATTTAGAATACTGATTTAGAATATTCAGGGCCAAAGATGTGTTTTCTGGTCAGTGAAATAGAATGAGTCAACAAATTTATAGATCTCTTTTTAGTATTTTACGATGTACTTTAGAAGAAGTAAAACAAGATTTGGAATCTTTAGTAAAAAATATTGTTGATAAAAATATATGTAACACCAAAACATATGAGATATCAAGATGTAAAATCTACAAATAATTTTAAAGCACTGCTTAAATACTTTAATTTCTTTTGTATTGATATATGTTCCATGTTAAAGAGGGCATAACCTACTGGGCTATTAGCACATGTGAAACAACTGGTTACTGCCTCTTCTTTGAACCATTTCTTCATTTATTTTATAAAAAACCTGCATGCAGCTGGTTTTCTTTTTACCTCGCTGGCTGCTTCTTTTTCCTTTGCTTGTTTTCCTTTTATCTATGATCATTTAATGGATGATCCATGGGCTATTTCATCTACTTCTTTTCTTAATTGAAATTCAATTAGCCAATATATATTACATTATTAGTTTCAGATGTACTTTTCATAATTCATCAGTTGTGATTAACACCCAGGGCTCATCACATCACATGCCTTCCTTGATATCTATCATTCAGTTACCCCATTCCTCCAACCAACTCCCCCTCAGCAACGCTCAGTTTATTTCCCAGAGTTAAGAGTCTCTCATGGTTTGTCTCTTTGATTTTTTTCCCATTCGGTTTTCCCTCCCTTCGCTTATGGTCATCTGCACTATTTCCTATATTCCGCTTATATAGTGAGATCATATGTAATTATCTTTCTCTGACTGACTTATTCTACTTAGCACAATACCCTCCAATTCTATCCATGTTGATATAAATGATAGGTATCCATCCTTTCTGATGGCTCAGTCATATTCCATTACATATCTATACTACATTTTTATCCACTAATCTCTTAAAGGACATCTTGGCTCCTTCCACAGTTTGGCTACTGTGAACATTGCTATGAACATTGGAGTGCAGGTGTCCCAGCATTTCACTGCATTTGTATCTTTGGGTTAAATACCCAGTAGTGCAATTGCTGGGTCATAGGGTAGCTCTATTTTCTATTTCTTGAGTAACCTGCACACTGTTTTCCAGAGTGGCTATACCAGTTTGCACTCCCACCAACAGTGTAAGAGGACTCAATCCCCTTTATCTACAACCTCTCCAACATCTGTCATTTCCTGACTTGTTAATTTTAGCCATTCTCACTGGTATAAAGTGGTATCTCATTTTTGTTTTGATTTATATTTCCCTGATGACAAATGATGTTGAGCATTTTTTCATGTGTCTGCTGGCCATTTGTGTGTCTTTGGATAAATGTCTGTTCATGTCTTCTGCCCATTTCTTGATTGGATTTTTGTTTTTTTAGGGTGTTAAGTTTGATATGCTCTTTATAGACCTTGGATACTGGCCCTGTATCTGATATGTCATTTGCAAATATCTTCTCCCATTCTGTAGATTGCCTTTTAGGTTTTTTGTTTGTTTTAAAGATTTATTTATTTATTTATTCAGAGAGAGTGAGAGAGAGGCAGAGACACAGGAAGAGGGAGAAGCAGGCTCCTTGCAGGGAGCCCGACATGGGACTCAATCCTGGGTCTCCAGGATCACACCCCAGGCTGCAGGTGGTGCTAAACTGCTGTGCCACTGGGGCTGCCCATTAGGGTTTTTGTTTTGTTTTGTTTTTACTGTGCAGGAGTTTTTTATTTTGATGAATTCTCAATAGTTCATTTTTTATTTTTTTCCTTTGCCTTTAGAGACTCCTCTTGCAAGAAATTGCTGTGGCCAATGTCAAAGAGGTTGCTGCCTATCTTCTCTACAATTTTTTTGATGGATTTCTGTTTCACATTTGGTCTTTTATCCATTTTGAGTTTATCTTTGTATGGTGTAAGAGAATGGTCTAGTTTCATTCTTCTGCATGTGGCTGTCCGATTTTCCCAGTATCATTTACTAAAGAGACTATCTTTTTTTCCATTGGATATTCTTTCTTGCTTTGTAGGAGACTAGTTGGCCATAGAGTTGATGGTTCATTTCTGGTTTCTCTACTCTGTTCCATTGATCTATGTGTCTGTTTTTGTGCCAATACCATGCTATCTTGATGATCACAGCTTTGTAATATAGCTTGAAGTCAGGCATTGTAATGCCCCCAGGTTTGATTTTCTTAATCTATCTCTACTTCCTGAATACACTACTCTGTTAGGATCTAATGAAATTTTATACTTGTAAACAACATCAGTAAGGTGATACTATCAAATTACGTCTGCAGCCTAAACATCCTATCTGAAGTTACAATTCAAATAACCAACATCTTACATGACATTTTCATTTGATGTCTACTATCTCAATTTGGTATGTTCAGAATAGCATCCCTCATTATTCAGTCCCCAACCGTTTTTACTCTCATTATATACTACCTCAGTTAATATAATATTATCTTTCCAGTTGTTCAGGCTAATTTTAGGCATTTACTGATATTCTCTATTCTCTTTGTAAAATAAATTGATTTGGTTCCCATAGTATTTATTTTTCATTATTAGTAGGTTAATCTTTAGTAACCCTACAGGAGTCTACACTGATCAATTGAAAGAATAGTATGTTAATGCAAGGATAGGTATGATGGTACCAAAATGATTAATATATAGCAATCATATGATTTAATTATTTTAATTATTTAAAAATTATAAGAACTGATGAATTTGTGCAAATATATGGTTGTTTTTTCTATAAAAATAGAAATGTAGATGATGATAGGAAAATTCTTCTTGAATAGAGTATTAGAGATATTTTAAAAAGTTTGGGAGAAAAGAATGATCTGCCATGAAGGAGATAATTCTTCAAAATAAGCTTCTTTTCACACAAGGTATTTGCTTAATTAACAAGCTGTATGGAGGGGGAAACTAAAGATCTATAGTGGATTGCAAAACTGGCTATAACTACAGTTTCTCCCATCAAAATGTGGAACAGGTACTCACTATTTTTAATTCCAACTAATGAACCTGTTTAAAGATACTAAATCATCAGAATTTTAATTTCCTTTTCTTCCACCTTTGTTAAGTTGTATTTTTAAAATTTTACATTTCAGCCAAATTTTTAAATCTATTGACATATAAGTATACCATATGTGCCTTAACCATCTTCTCAATAAATATAGGATTTGTACATTTGTTTTCTATTTTATAGATTTTTACTTTTATTTTTATTATTTATTCTTCTCCTTTCCTTGGGTTTGATCTGCAGTTCTATATTCTTTGGGTGGAGACTAATATCATTGAGTTTCAGTGTCTTCTTTTCTAAGGCATGCATGTGAAGCTAAAATTTTTGCTCTAAACGTTGTTTCTGTCGGTATTAGACAAATGTTGATAGGCCATCTATTGATGATTTTTCTGTTCAATTTGTCTCTTACCATCTATTTTGATTTCTTCTTTGATCACTCATTTGGAAGAATATTGCTTATGTACTCTTAGTATACAGGACATAAAAAAAAACCTTTGCTTCTATAAAACATCATCAACAACATAATAATCACATGAAATAATAATTTTTAAAAAGCTAACTCTTCATAATAGGCTAGCACATAAGGAAGTGGTGCACATAAGGAACTTACAGTGAACCATGGCACCTTTAATACTTGGTGTAGACACAGGTAAATGGCAACAAGCCAGTCATAGGTGGAGAGACAAAGGAAAGAACCTTTGAAAAATATATGGGCTTGGGGGATTAATTAGAATGTGGATGAGTCTCCAAAGCAAAAAATAATAATAATAAAATTAAATATATATATATATATATATATATATATATATATATATTGCCCCGATCCCCCTGACAAAATCCCGCCCCCCCCCCCAAGAAAATAGCATAAAATAGGAGGGGGCTAGAGAACAGAGAGAAAACACATTACCTCATACATTTTTATGATGTTTGCATTTGGATTCTGGAGACTTACTAGAGTTAAATCAAAATGTTAACTAAGTATTTCTGAAACAGCAATTTAACTGCCTCTGGGCTTAAATATTGACATAATCAAGGTGGAAGAAGCAGCAAAGGATCTTATAGATTATACTAATTATAGAGGAACTCAGTCTAACTAAAAATGGGACCTGGTTTAACTCAATTCTAGGAAGAATATGAATAAGTAGTTCTTCATCTTAATTTCAGACATGAGTAAAGACTTGTATTCCCTTAAAAATCTGTATATCTGTGCATCTCTTTCTGTATAGGTACTATCTATCTATCATCATCATCTATCTATATGTATGTATGTATGTATGAATCTATCTATTTGGAGAGAGACAGAAAGAGAGACAGAGACTGAGACATTACAAAATTTACCCAGTGTCGGAAGTACAATAAAAGTTATAATACATGCAAAGAAAAAGAGAAATATAATTCAGAGAAAACACAGTGGAAGAAGATTCACATTTATCTAGTTACTGGAATTAGAAGCATATTATTTAGTATCAAGGAAGCTAAGGATTTTCAAATGATATTTTTGTTGCTAATTTATAGCACAATTACATGTTTGCAGATAAAACATGATTGTGATTTCTTAAGAAATTTAAATTTGTGAGAATATCTTTGTGACCCAATACCTTTTGTGTTTGGATCTGGTGCTATGTATGACCATTAGGTCAATTTTGTAAATTGTCTTATTCATATTTTTATATCCTTGTTTATATTTTTAATAAGATTTTGTCTACTATCAGCTAAAAGGAAGGCATGTTATAATCTCTTAATAATTTAGAATTTATTAGTTTTCCTTTTAGTTTTGCCATTTTTCCTTATGTATTTTGAAATTTCTATCTACCACATACAGATTTAGCATCATGATATATTATTAATGGATTGAACTCTTTATTATGAGGAATTATTGTTAGCAATATTTTTGCCTTAAAATTTATCAGTATAGATGTTTTTATGGATTTTCTTAACATTCTTTTTCTTTCAAAATTTCAGTTTTCTTATTTTTGAATGTATATCTTATAAGCAGAGTATTGTTTGATTTTAATATTTTTATGTAGCCTAAAATATCATTTCATGTGCAGTGTTTGATCAAGTTACATTTGAAATAATTATTGTTATAGTTTGGTTTGTCCTTTATATTTTTCTATATATGTTAGTATCTATATGTTGTATACCCCCTTTTCTACTTGTTTGTTGCATTTTTTCTCTAGTTTTTAAAACCTTGAGTATTTCTTATTGTTAACTTATTGGTTATACATTTTTGTTTACTCTTTGAGATGTTACATGTTACCATCTTAATCAAATTATTGTACCACTAACCAAAACTTCTAGAGACTCAGAAACTTAACTTCATTTTGGGGTGCCTAGATGGCTCAGTTGATTAAGCATCCAACTCTTGATTTCATCTCAGGTCATGATCTCAGGGTCATGAGATGAAGCAGCTTGTCAGGGCTCAGTGTAGAGATTGCATTAGATTTTTCTCTCTCCTTTTCCCTCTGTTCCTCCCCACCACTCTCTCTCTCAAAAAAAAAAATATTAAAAAAATCAAAACTTCATCTTATCCCTTTTTGCTTGTGTTCCTATTGTCATTCATTTTAGCTATATTTATCTTTTAAAGTATGAAAGATTTGTAATTTTGTTATGACCAGTCAGTATTGTTTTATTTACTCACAAATTCATGTACTGTGTTTCAGTGATCCCTCCTGGATCGCATATTTTTATCTGGGGCTATTTATTTCCACATAAATATGTGGATAAATATTAGATAAATATTTCTCATTTAAAGATCTAACAAAATAGCTATTGTTTAGAAGAAAAAAATCAAATACGTTATAAGGTTTATAATATGTAGAAAAAATCATGCCAGCAATTGCACAAAGCTTGAAACAAAGAAAATTAAAATATACTAGTATAAATTGTTTACATTAGATATGAAGTAATATAATTATGAAGAAAACTTGTAATAATTTAAAGATGCACTTCTGAAATCAAGAATGAAACAAAATGTTAGGGATAAAATACTAATAATGAAAACAAAATTGAATACCACCTATATGTTCAAATAATTCAAAAGATCCTAGGAAAAGAGCAAAAAGGTAACAATACTTTGGATAAATGAAAAACAAATAGCAAGATGGCACAATTACGTCTGAACATATCAATATTTATGCTAAAAGTAAATGGTCTAAATGTGAACTTTCCAGTACACATCTGTGACTAAATCTAAATTAATTTATAAATTAAAAATTCAGTGTCTTAGTCATATTAGCCATATTTCAAATGATAATATCACAGAACATTTACAACATCAGTGTTCCATTGGCTAATACTTGTCTAAATTCGCTGATTAAATGATAACAGTTTGCTTTTTAGAATGGATAAAAAGCAATATCAACTATTTGTTGTCTTAAAGAAATTCAATTCAAATATAAAGTAGCATGTAGGTTGGAAAAATGGAAAACATATCATAGAAATGTAGTGGATATATTTGCAACAATTGGCCTTCAGAACAAAACTATTACCAGAAATAATCATTTAATAATGCTAAAATGGTTAACTCATTAAGTACATATAGCAATTCCTTTTTTTTTTTATTAAATTTTATTTATTTATTCATGAGAGACAGAGAAAGAGAGATTGACAGAGACAGAGGCAGAAGGAGAAGCAGGCTCCCTGCAGGGTCTCCTGAGTCTCCAGGATCATGCCCCCGGCTGAAGGTGGTGCTAGACTGCTGAGCCATCAGGGCTGCCCCATATAGCAATTCCTAATGAATATATGCAAATATACATATAAATAGAGCTTCAAAGAAAACAAAAGTAAAGCCTGATAATTAAATGAAAAATTTAATTAAATTTATATTTAAAATTTAATTAAAATTATATTTCTAGATTTCAACACTACTCCTTCAGAGTAAGTAGAGTAATAAAAGTTATCAAATAGAAGGTAAGAATGACACTAGTTTCATATAGAATAGTCACAAATGCTGGGCTATAAAATGTCCAGTAAATTTTCAATAATTGAAAAATATACAAAGTATGTTTCCGAATGCAGTGGGATTAAGTTAGAAATCCTTTACAGAAAGAATAGAAGAAAAACAATACATTGAAATATGACCAAAGAATAAAGCAAGTAAAAGAGGAAGTAAAAGTATAATGAAAAGCAAAAAAAAAAAAACCAAAAAAAAAACAAAAACAAAAACAACAAAAACAACAAAAACAAAACAAAACAAAAAAAAAGTATAATGAAAAGCAAATATTAGATTGAAATATATCAAATTTTAATAGAAGACAGAAACTGCTGTTTGGGTTTAAAAACAAAAACAACACTGCCTTTTCAAAGCATTTGAACTAGCAGAGTATGAGAGTTCAAGTTGCTTCACATTTTTACCAACACTTGGTATAATCAGTCATCTTCATTTTGGACATTCTAATAAGTGTGCAATGGTATCTCATTGTGGTTTTGATTCGCATTTCTCCAGTTACTAATGACTGCAGTTTTGCTTTTTTTTAAAGGATACTTTGAGAATTATCAGGTTTGATTTATTAGCTATGTAGGGCTTATTAAATAAAATATATTCTTAAAATATACATTCTAATGGTAACACATTTATGTGAAAATAGTCACTTGTAATTTCACATCAGTGGCATTGGCCGTTCCACTGCAGTTCCTGTAATTACCATAAATAATAATACCAAACATCTAGTGAGTCTTATGAGATACCAAGTTTATTTTTACACATATAAGTTCATTATTTTTAAAAAGTATTTATATAAAATACCATCACTAAAAAACAAACAAACCAAAACAAAATCCTTCAGTGATATCTGTGTATTTGTGATGGGTTTGCGTGCACAAGCATTTAGGAGACTCTCAAGATTCATAGCATTACAAGGGTCATGTAAATTAGACAAATTACTAATGCAGAATGTACTCTATCCTTGGTCAAAAATTAGAACTCCTATCAATGCTTTTATATTTGGTTTCTTCTGAGAATTAAATTGATTTTTTGTTTCAAAAAATCAATTTATAAATTATTTTATAAATTCTGATGGCAGGTTATAATTTTCTAAAAAATAAAACTTTTTGGGGGCAGCCTAGGTCCTCAGTGGTTTAGCGCTGCCTTCAATCTGGAGTGTGTGTGATGTATGTGATCCTGGAGACCCAGGATGAGTCCCACTTCGGGCTCCCTGCATGGAGCCTGCTTCTCCCTTGCCTGTGTCTCTGCCTCTCTCTCTCTCTCTCTCTCTCTCTCTCTCTCTCTCTGTGTGTGTGTGTCTCTCATAAATAAATAAATAAAATCTTTATAAAAGTTTTAAAAAATAAAACTATGAATTGAGATGCAAAGTTCTTCCAGGGGAGAGCCTGTGTAGCTCAGTCACTTAAGTGTCTGACTCTTAATTTCAGCTCAAGTCATGATCTCAGGTTCATGAGGTTGAGACCCTCATTTGCCTCCATGCTGGGCATGGAGCTTTCTTACATTTCTCTCTCTCCCTCTCCTTTTGCCCCTCTCCCCATCAAACCAAACCAAACCAAACCAAACCAAAACAAAACAAAAACAACTTTTCCAAAGAAAAGGCTAGAGACACTTGGTAAAATGAAATTTAGATAAAAATATGAATAAACTGTAAACTTTCAGTAAATTGTATGAATTATGATGCACGTATGACTTTCACTTTTTCCTATTGAAAAATCTCTGATATAATCATATTTAAAATCAAAAGGCAAATATGTATTATGCATATTTCTGCTGTATTCTATTGCATAATTGGAGTACATCAACTGACTTTAATAAAAATAATCCTACCATTTAAACATATATTTAAAATTATTAAGTGAGATTTGGAATACATTCATTAGAAGCATTTATATATCTTCTCTTGGTTGATTGCATTTTTCAACTCTGGATTCTTTAAATTTTATTTGAAAAATTATTAAATTATATTATTGATTTCTGGTGGTTTTATATTACTAGAAATAGTAATTACTAGAAATAACACGGCAGTGATGTCCTACTGTTCAATGTAGTACTAGAAGTCCTAGCCTCAGCAATCGAACAACAAAAAGTAATAAAAGGCACCTGAATTGGCAGAGAAGAAGTCAAATTCTCACTCTTTGCAGATGACATGATACTTTATGTGTAAAACCCAAAAGACTCCACCCCAAGATTGCTAGAACTCACACAGGAATTCAGCAAAGTGGTAGGATATAAAATTAATGCACAAAAATCAGTGGCATTTCTATACACTAACAATGAGACTGAAAAAAGAGAAATTAAGGAGTCAATCCCATTTACAATTGCACCCAAAACCATAAGATACCTAGGAATAAATGTTGGCAAGGATGTGGAGCAAGGGGAACCCTCTACACTATCGTGGGAAAACAGGCTGGTGCAGTCATTCTGGAAAACAGTAGAGAGGTTCCTCCCTCAAACAGTTGAAAATTGAGCTATACTATGACTCAGCAATTGCACTACTGGGTATTTACCCCAAAGATATAAATGTAGTGATCCAAAGGGGCACCTGCACCCCAGTGTTTATAGTAGCAACATCCACAGTAGCCAAACTGTGGAAAAAGAAGATGTGACTATCCAATTATGGTCATTATTTTCTTATGATTTTTCTTACCATTCACTATATGAAATGACCATAGAAGAACTGGATCCCCCAAAGCAAGGAGCAGAATAACTTTTGAGAAAAAAAGAGAATTCCATAATTCTCAGTGTAATTCTATTAATAGAACTTACTTCAATGCATCATAAGATGTGAAGAAATTTATCTATTTTTATGGTAGATAAGCTCAGCTATTAGCAATAATAATATCTTTAAGAATTTCTTAATGAAAACATTATCTCCATCCAATGGCTGTTTCTTAAGTGAAGAATATGGTCATTAACTCTGAAACTTGGAAAAACTTCCAAAATCAAACCTTTTAGTGTTTCATTAACTATATCAGCTATTTTAGATGCCTAAATACTTTTTAAACATTTTAAGACTTTATATTTGATTTTCTTAATTTGATTTTAAAAGTTTTGTGGAAGTGATAATGATGATAATAGTAATAGGACTATTATTAATAGTATAATAGTGCAGTAACAATGTGTGTATTTTCAATAGGAATTACCTTATTTGGCCATTAAGTTATATTTGAGTCTGTATGGATGCTAAAAATGTTTAATTTATCATTTAATTTACATAACTGATTAAAATCAGTTGTATTTCTCATTTAAAAGTGTATATTTTCTGAGCACTGGTTATACCCCAGACATAATTTTAATGGCATTCATCCTTAATTCCATTAATTCTCACCAAAATCATTGGAAATGGCAAAGTTATTTTCTATTTTTGCCAGTGAAGCTCTGCTAAAGGACAAACAGCTTTGTTCTACTTTTTTAAGTGTAAAAGGTTATTATTCATCTATATTTTTTTTACTATCATAGCAGGTTGCAACCTTAAAGTCATATTTATTTAACTCAATATGAGTAATTTGTTTTCAATAACTAGAAGACATAGAAACATCTGGGTAAATCTGACCAAACCAATTTTGTTTACAAAAAGACTTCTGCCCTAGAGAAACTTCTTGAGGTTTGTGGGCTTTAAAAATAATATATCTACTAACATTTTCTTTGGAGGAATATATTGATCTTTCACAAATACCTATTTTATCCCATCAGGGTGAGGATACTTGCTCTTACAGCAACACTCACCTCCCACTTTGCCATCCTTCTGTCCCTAGTCCCAGAATGTCATTAATCTGTTCTTCATTTCTATAATTTTGTCATTTCAGGAATGTTACATAAATATAACTTTATGTTTTACTTTTTGCTTACATACAATGCCACTGTACTCAATATTTATTGGACTATATGTTTATGTAAGATACTATCATTGGGCAAACTGAACTGGGTAAAGGGACCTCTCCAAATTATTTCTGGATCTTATACTAAGGAAAAAAGAATTCTGTAAAATACATTATTTTGTGAACTGACATAATTAGAATATGGAGAATAATTAGATAAAAATGTTATTACTGGGGCACCTGGGTGACTCAGTTGATTAAGTGCCTGCCTTTGGCTGAGGTCATGATCCCATGGTTCTGGGATGGAGCCCCAGGTCAGGGTCTCTGCTCAGTGGGAGCCTTCTTCTCCCTCTCCCCCCATCTACCACTCCCACCACTTCTCCCCCCATCTACCACTCCCACCACTTGTGCTCTCTCTGTCAAACAAATGAATAAAAATTTAAAAAAAATATGTCATTACTGATATTAAACATGCTGAAGTTGATCACTATACTATGGTTATGTGAAAGAATATTCTTATTCTTAGGAAATATTCACTGAATAATTTAAAGCTAAATGCCACACCATAAGTGACTTACTTACTCTCAAGAATTTCAGGAAAAAAGTCTGTATTGTGTGTGTGTGTGTGTGTGTAAAGAGAAAGTGCATATGTACAAATGATAATGAAAATGTAACATTAGGTTGATCTGGGAAAAAAGCATATGGGTGTTCTTTGTATTAATCTCATTGTTATAATCTTTCTGTAGAATTTGAAATTATGTGTAAATAAAAGTAAAAATTAATACAACAAATTCTGAAATATGCAGTTGTTTCCATAGTACATTTTTAGAAATAGAGCTACTTTACTACCAAAACAAATTTAGTATTGCAGATGAAGAATAATGGCAGGTTTTAGATATTGTATAAAATTCATAAATTTTATTTTTTTAAAAATGTTCTGATTAATTTTTAGAATTCATGATTTTAACAAATTAAAGGAGCTCAAAGACAATGAGGAGACTAGCCACAAACTAGATGAAAATATTTGCTGAGAGGACATATCTGTTAAAAGACTGTTATCCAAAATATAAAAAGAATACTTAAAACTAAACAATAAGAAGATATATAAACTGATTAAAAATGGGTAAAGGATCTGGAAAGGCACATCACTAAAGAAACTATACAGATGGGCAAATAAGCATATGGACAAATTGCTAAGATATCATAATGTCAGTAGGGAATTGCAAATTAAAATACCATGAAATACCACTGTAGGTTGGAAAAATGGAAAACATATCATAGAAATGTAGTGGATATATTTGCAACAATTGGCCTTCAGAACAAAACTATTACCAGAAATAATCATTTAATAATGCTAAAATGGTTAACTCATTAAGTACATATAGCAATTCCTTTTTTTTTAATTTTATTTATTTATTCATGAGAGACAGAGAAAGAGAGAGAGAGAGAGAGAGAGAGAGAGAGAGATTGACAGAGACAGAGGCAGAAGGAGAAGCAGGCTCCCTGCAGGGTCTCCTGAGTCTCCAGGATCATGCCCCCGGCTGAAGGTGGTGCTAGACTGCTGAGCCATCAGGGCTGCCCCATATAGCAATTCCTAATGAATATATGCAAATATACATATAAATAGAGCTTCAAAGAAAACAAAAGTAAAGCCTGATAATTAAATGAAAAATTTAATTAAATTTATATTTAAAATTTAATTAAAATTATATTTCTAGATTTCAACACTACTCCTTCAGAGTAAGTAGAGTAATAAAAGTTATCAAATAGAAGGTAAGAATGACACTAGTTTCATATAGAATAGTCACAAATGCTGGGCTATAAAATGTCCAGTAAATTTTCAATAATTGAAAAATATACAAAGTATGTTTCTGAATGCAGTGGGATTAAGTTAGAAATCCTTTACAGAAAGAATAGAAGAAAAACAATACATTGAAATATGACCAAAGAATAAAGCAAGTAAAAGAGGAAGTAAAAGTATAATGAAAAGCAAAAAAAAAAAAACCAAAAAAAAAACAAAAACAAAAACAACAAAAACAACAAAAACAAAACAAAACAAAAAAAAAGTATAATGAAAAGCAAATATTAGATTGAAATATATCAAATTTTAATAGAAGACAGAAACTGCTGGTTGGGATTAAAAACAAAAACAACACTGCCTTTTCAAAGCATTTGAACTAGCAGAGTATGAGAGTTCAAGTTGCTTCACATTTTTACCAACACTTGGTATAATCAGTCATCTTCATTTTGGACATTCTAATAAGTGTGCAATGGTATCTCATTGTGGTTTTGATTCGCATTTCTCCAGTTACTAATGACTGCAGTTTTGCTTTTTTTTTTAAGGATACTTTGAGAATTATCAGGTTTGATTTTATTAGCTATGTAGGGCTTATTAAATAAAATATATTCTTAAAATATACATTCTAATGGTAACACATTTATGTGAAAATAGTCACTTGTAATTTCACATCAGTGGCATTGGCCGTTCCACTGCAGTTTCTGTAATTACCATAAATAATAATACCAAACATCTAGTGAGTCTTATGAGATACCAAGTTTATTTTTACACATATAAGTTCATTATTTTTAAAAAGTATTTATATAAAATACCATCACTAAAAAACAAACAAACCAAAACAAAATCCTTCAGTGATATCTGTGTATTTGTGATGGGTTTGCGTGCACAAGCATTTAGGAGACTCTCAAGATTCATAGCATTACAAGGGTCATGTAAATTAGACAAATTACTAATGCAGAATGTACTCTATCCTTGGTCAAAAATTAGAACTCCTATCAATGCTTTTATATTTGGTTTCTTCTGAGAATTAAATTGATTTTTTGTTTCAAAAAATAAATTTATAAATTATTTTATAAATTCTGATGGCAGGTTATAATTTTCTAAAAAATAAAACTTTTTGGGGGCAGCCTAGGTCCTCAGTGGTTTAGCGCTGCCTTCAATCTGGAGTGTGTGTGATGTATGTGATCCTGGAGACCCAGGATGAGTCCCACGTCGGGCTCCCTGCATGGAGCCTGCTTCTCCCTTGCCTGTGTCTCTGCCCTCTCTCTCTCTCTCTCTCTCTCTCTCTCTCTCTGTGTGTGTGTGTCTCTCATAAATAAATAAATAAAATCTTTATAAAAGTTTTAAAAAATAAAACTATGAATTGAGATGCAAAGTTCTTCCAGGGGAGAGCCTGTGTAGCTCAGTCACTTAAGTGTCTGACTCTTAATTTCAGCTCAAGTCATGATCTCAGGTTCATGAGGTTGAGACCCTCATTTGCCTCCATGCTGGGCATGGAGCTTTCTTACATTTCTCTCTCTCCCTCTCCTTTTGCCCCTCTCCCCATCAAACCAAACCAAACCAAACCAAACCAAAACAAAACAAAACAACTTTTCCAGAGAAAAGGCTAGAGACACTTGGTAAAATGAAATTTAGATAAAAATATGAATAAACTGTAAACTTTCAGTAAATTGTATGAATTATGATGCACGTATGACTTTCACTTTTTCCTATTGAAAAATCTCTGATATAATCATATTTAAAATCAAAAGGCAAATATGTATTATGCATATTTCTGCTGTATTCTATTGCATAATTGGAGTACATCAACTGACTTTAATAAAAATAATCCTACCATTTAAACATATATTTAAAATTATTAAGTGAGATTTGGAATACATTCATTATAAGCATTTATATATCTTCTCTTGGTTGATTGCATTTTTCAACTCTGGATTCTTTAAATTTTATTTGAAAAATTATTAAATTATATTATTGATTTCTGGTGGTTTTATACTAACTAGAAATAACACGGCAGTGATGTCCTACTGTTCAATGTAGTACTAGAAGTCCTAGCCTCAGCAATCGAACAACAAAAAGTAATAAAAGCACCTGAATTGGCAGAGAAGAAGTCAAATTCTCACTCTTTGCAGATGACATGATACTTTATGTGTAAAACCCAAAAGACTCCACCCCAAGATTGCTAGAACTCACACAGGAATTCAGCAAAGTGGTAGGATATAAAATTAATGCACAAAAATCAGTGGCATTTCTATACACTAACAATGAGACTGAAAAAAGAGAAATTAAGGAGTCAATCCCATTTACAATTGCACCCAAAACCATAAGATACCTAGGAATAAATGTTGGCAAGGATGTGGAGCAAGGGGAACCCTCTACACTATCGTGGGAAAACAGGCTGGTGCAGTCATTCTGGAAAACAGTAGAGAGGTTCCTCCCTCAAACAGTTGAAAATTGAGCTATACTATGACTCAGCAATTGCACTACTGGGTATTTACCCCAAAGATATAAATGTAGTGATCCAAAGGGGCACCTGCACCCCAGTGTTTATAGTAGCAACATCCACAGTAGCCAAACTGTGGAAAAAGAAGATGTGACTATCCAATTATGGTCATTATTTTCTTATGATTTTTCTTACCATTCACTATATGAAATGACCATAGAAGAACTGGATCCCCCAAAGCAAGGAGCAGAATAACTTTTGAGAAAAAAAGAGAATTCCATAATTCTCAGTGTAATTCTATTAATAGAACTTACTTCAATGCATCATAAGATGTGAAGAAATTTATCTATTTTTATGGTAGATAAGCTCAGCTATTAGCAATAATAATATCTTTAAGAATTTCTTAATGAAAACATTATCTCCATCCAATGGCTGTTTCTTAAGTGAAGAATATGGTCATTAACTCTGAAACTTGGAAAAACTTCCAAAATCAAACCTTTTAGTGTTTCATTAACTATATCAGCTATTTTAGATGCCTAAATACTTTTTAAACATTTTAAGACTTTATATTTGATTTTCTTAATTTGATTTTAAAAGTTTTGTGGAAGTGATAATGATGATAATAGTAATAGGACTATTATTAATAGTATAATAGTGCAGTAACAATGTGTGTATTTTCAATAGGAATTACCTTATTTGGCCATTAAGTTATATTTGAGTCTGTATGGATGCTAAAAATGTTTAATTTATCATTTAATTTACATAACTGATTAAAATCAGTTGTATTTCTCATTTAAAAGTGTATATTTTCTGAGCACTGGTTATACCCCAGACATAATTTTAATGGCATTCATCCTTAATTCCATTAATTCTCACCAAAATCATTGGAAATGGCAAAGTTATTTTCTATTTTTGCCAGTGAAGCTCTGCTAAAGGACAAACAGCTTTGTTCTACTTTTTTAAGTGTAAAAGGTTATTATTCATCTATATTTTTTTTACTATCATAGCAGGTTGCAACCTTAAAGTCATATTTATTTAACTCAATATGAGTAATTTGTTTTCAATAACTAGAAGACATAGAAACATCTGGGTAAATCTGACCAAACCAATTTTGTTTACAAAAAGACTTCTGCCCTAGAGAAACTTCTTGAGGTTTGTGGGCTTTAAAAATAATATATCTACTAACATTTTCTTTGGAGGAATATATTGATCTTTCACAAATACCTATTTTATCCCATCAGGGTGAGGATACTTGCTCTTACAGCAACACTCACCTCCCACTTTGCCATCCTTCTGTCCCTAGTCCCAGAATGTCATTAATCTGTTCTTCATTTCTATAATTTTGTCATTTCAGGAATGTTACATAAATATAACTTTATGTTTTACTTTTTGCTTACATACAATGCCACTGTACTCAATATTTATTGGACTATATGTTTATGTAAGATACTATCATTGGGCAAACTGAACTGGGTAAAGGGACCTCTCCAAATTATTTCTGGATCTTATACTAAGGAAAAAAGAATTCTGTAAAATACATTATTTTGTGAACTGACATAATTAGAATATGGAGAATAATTAGATAAAAATGTTATTACTGGGGCACCTGGGTGACTCAGTTGATTAAGTGCCTGCCTTTGGCTGAGGTCATGATCCCATGGTTCTGGGATGGAGCCCCAGGTCAGGGTCTCTGCTCAGTGGGAGCCTTCTTCTCCCTCTCCCCCCATCTACCACTCCCACCACTTCTCCCCCCATCTACCACTCCCACCACTTGTGCTCTCTCTGTCAAACAAATGAATAAAAATTTAAAAAAATATGTCATTACTGATATTAAACATGCTGAAGTTGATCACTATACTATGGTTATGTGAAAGAATATTCTTATTCTTAGGAAATATTCACTGAATAATTTAAAGCTAAATGCCACACCATAAGTGACTTACTTACTCTCAAGAATTTCAGGAAAAAAGTCTGTATTGTGTGTGTGTGTGTGTGTGTAAAGAGAAAGTGCATATGTACAAATGATAATGAAAATGTAACATTAGGTTGATCTGGGAAAAAAGCATATGGGTGTTCTTTGTATTAATCTCATTGTTATAATCTTTCTGTAAATTTGAAATTATGTGTAAATAAAAAGTAAAAATTAATACAACAAATTCTGAAATATGCATTTGTTTCCATATACATTTTTAGAAATAGGAGCTACTTTACTACCAAAACAAATTTTAGTATTGCAGATGAAGAATAATGGCATGTTTTAGATATTGTATAAAATTCATAATTTTATTTTTTAAAAATGTTCTGATTAATTTTTAGAATTCATGATTTTAACAAATTAAAGAGCTCAAGACAATGAGGAGACAAGCCACAAACTAGATGAAAATATTTGCTGAAGACATATCTGTTAAAAGACTGTTATCCAAAATATAAAAAGAATACTTAAAACTAAACAATAAGAAGATATATAACCTGATTAAAAATGGGTAAAGGATCTGGAAAGGCACCTCACTAAAGAAACTATACAGATGGCAAATAAGCATATGGACAAAATGCTAAATATCATATGTCAGTAGGGAATTGCAAATTAAAATACCCATGAAATACCACTATACCCTTATCGAAATGGCCAAAATTCAAAACAATCACATAAACAAATATTGGCAACAATGTGTATCAGCAGAGACTCTCCTTCTTTGCTGGTGGGAATGCAAAACGATATGGCCATGCCAAAGAAAACTTGACAGTTTCTTTTTTTTAAGATTTTATTTATTTATTCATGAGAGACACACACACAGAGAGGAGAGAGAGAGAGGCAGAGACCAAGGCAGAGGGAGAAGCAGGCTCCAGGGAGGAAGCCCAATGTGGGACTCGATCCCAGGACTCCAGGATCAGGCCCTGGGCCGAAGGCAGGTGCTCAACTGCTGAGCCACCTGGGCTGCCCAACTTGACAATTTCTTACAACAGTAAATACACTTTTACCATACATTCCAGCCTTCACATTCCTCAGTATTCACCCAAGGTAGCTGAAAACTTAGGTACCTACAAAGAAATGAGCACTTTATAGTAGCTTGTTAATGATTGTCCACACTGGGAAGCAACCAAGCTGTCCTTTAGTAGGTGGATGGATAAATAAACTATGTTTCATCCAGACAATGGAGCATTATTCAATATGAAAAAGAAAGGAACTACCAAGCCAACTTCCAAAAATATGGAAGAACTTCAAATGCCCGATACAAAGGAAAGGAGCCAATCCAAATAGGCTGTGTACTGTATGATTCCAACTATGTGGCATTCGGAAAAAGCAAATCTCTAGAAGAAGTAAAAAGATCAAGGGTTGCCTGAGGTTGGGGTAGGGAGGGATGAATAGTCCAGACATAGGCGTCTTAGGACAGTGGAGCTATGTTTGGTAAGATACACACTATCACGGTGGTGGGCACCTATTACTATGCATTTGTTCAAACCTGTAGGGTGTACAACACTGGTGTACTCTCATGCAAACTATGGATTTTTGGTGATAATGATGTTAACATAGGTCCATCAATTATAGTTAATGTGCTAGTCTGGTGGGGGATGTTGATAATGGGTGAAGCTATGCATTTGCTGGGTTGGAGGTATATGGGTTCTCTCTGTACTCTGTACTTGACTGTCAGTCTTGTTGTGAATCTAAAACTGTTTTAAAAATTAAAGTCTATTTTTTAAAAAGCTATTTGCTATGCTTAATTGCTGTATCATTGCCAATATAATGTGTTATTGTTGATACAGGTTTACTGCATTTGTTTTATTAATAATTAACATGTTAAGAATAATACAAGTAGCCATTTGATAATTTAATTACAAGTGTTTTATCTGCTGGATGAAAATTAGAAGCTCAAATAAGGGTGGGATAAATCTATCATTATTTCCATTTTAAAATAATTAGTTCAGTGTGGGTGTTCTGGTTACGATAAAAAAAAAACCTACATTTCTCTACACTAGGCTGAGTGAAAAATGTAAAATTTCTAGCCACATTTGTAAGATAATTGATAGGCATTGAATAAATTTATTTTTCTAAGAAATACCGCATAGGTTGAAATAGCTATATAAGCACACTGAAGGGGTGAAATATTCTAAAATGTGGTGGGGGAAAAATTAATGTTAATTTTCAAATATTTCTTTTCAAATTTGTTTTTAGTTTTAAACAGTCAAATCTCTTGCTTAAATATATTAGTGTGGCTTATCAGCTAATCAATTTAAATTTGGAAAGTCCTCCCGTCTATATTAAAAGCTTGTTCTCAATTACATACTGAATTAAATAAGAGATAAGAAGATTCCAAGAGCTGGAAATTTATAGTTTCATTACTCTGAAAAATTAAATCTAAAAATGTGTAAAAATTCGCATTAATCATTTAGTTTCAGCACATAAATGTAAATGGATTGGAACTGAAATTCACTTCAGACTGTAAGTAATAATTACCCAGAAACACTGCCTGAGCTTCATTAGACCCGTTGTTTAATAAAAATGAGGAGCACAAGGGACCTGCACAAATCTGCACAAATAAGAGGATTATAGTTTTAATCAGCATAAAATGGTCACCATAAAGCTTCATTAAGAAGCGTTTTCAAAAAACAAAATCAGGGATGATGATCTTGAAAATGAAATCCCATTTTCAAATTGACAATTGCTTCAACAAAATGCAGCTAATTTTTATGCAGCTCTCTTTCATGTTCTTTTTCTGTATATAAAAAATTAGTAAGGAAAAAAGGATAAAGAAGTTATTGGAAACACCAACGGCTTTCAGTATTTTTGTTTAATAACAGCATTTTCAAATGCAATTTTTTTCCCAATTCCTAATTTTGTATGATTCATACTATTAAACAGCATCCTTTAAGAAGTCACTTTAGGAAACATCTTTAGGTTTTAGGGGATGTGGTGCACAAATCTTGTGGTAGACAATGAAAGCTGTATTTCTCATTCTCTACACAGAATGAATCAGAGAACATGCTATTAGACACAAATCAGAAGCTCTGAATTTTAGAATACTGTTGAGAACTTTCTGTATGTTATTACGAAATACAGATAAACCTCTAAGTTGTACTTGTTAAAGGATCATCCAAGTGATGCAAAGTTTATATTCTTAGGAGTACTTAGTGTCCACATCATTCATATTGTGCTGCTTGGTAGGTGCCTTATTAATGCAGTAATAACAGACATGCAAAGTTTTAATTTTAGTCTCTCTTTTCATACTAGAATACATATCACTTTTTAATAGTCATCCTTTTTTAAAACATTATGAAATTATCAATTGCCTAGTGCACTGTGTAAGTTTAAAGTGTACAGCATGGTGACTTGACTAACATATCTTATGAAATAATTTTTTTTAAAGATTTCATTTATTCATGAGAGACACAGAGAGAGAGAGGCAGAGACACAGGCAGAGGGAGAAGCAGGCTCCATGCAGGGAGCCTGATGTAGGACTTGATTCCAGGTCTCCAGGATCAGGCCCTGGGCTGAAGGCAGGCACCCAACCACCAAGCCACCATACGGATCCCCGTATCTTATGAAATAACTATCCCAATAAATTTAGTTAACATCCATCATCTCCTATAGATACAAAAAAAAATTCTTTTCCTATGATGTTAAGGATCACATGATTAAAAGGATCTTAATCCTTTTACGATTTACTCTTTTAACAACTTTCAAACATATATTCAGCAGTGTCAGCTATAGCCATCATGTTGTGTAGCACATCCTTAGCACGTAGTTGCCCTAAACTGGGAATACTTACCTTTGACTACCTTCAGCCAATTTCCTTATCCCATCTTAATCCAATAACCATAACTTTATTAATTTTTCTCACCTGCTGTCATTGTAATTCCAACTCTTCTTGGTTATTTCTTTTTCCAGTTGTCTTAAGACATCTTCAGGACTGTCTCCCATGTGCTCAGCAATAAGTTTAGAGGAATTCTCCTTTTTATATACCACAAGGTGTATCTCTGTACTACACAAGCCTCTCCTGCTCAACTTTATATTATTTACTACTAGAGCTTTTACTAGTACCAATAGTGTTCACAGGCATTGGCTGGTACCCACTTGGCAACTATCCCATTTTCCACTCAACTTTTTATGGGCGTGACTTCTGTTTTAACTAGATACTGAATTTCTCCAGTCATTCTGTCTTCGGTGCAGATGTAAGGTGAGTGGCCTTCTCACACTGCATCACACATTGCCAGCTGGTGCCAGAGCAGGGTTATGTCTTCTCTAGTTTCAGAGGCTCTTCCTGGTACTTTCTGGAAGGCAACTCTTTCTGGTTTCTCCTGTTATCATCAGGAGCTGGTCTTGGATATTGGTGGCATGCCAACTTCCACATCAATTTTGCCCCAGTGTATATGAATACACTCTCCTCTGTTTTCACCAACCCCCACGCATGTAGTTCCACCATTAAAAGATGTGTGAAGAGTCCAAAGACCTGCCAATTATGTGAAGACATGTCTAAATCCAGTAGTAGGTTGGGTTAAGACCATCTGGAATATATACCAGATTATAACACGTAAGTATATATAGTTGTGGCTAAAGACAGACTCTTCTCTCGAAGATCTTTTGCAAGAACTTTTATAATGTATTGATAATTTGTGATTTGTTCTTTAATTTGTGTAACATGATTTTTACCTCATAGTTATTTGAACTTTATAAATAGTAAAGTTTACAGATACAAATATCAGTAAATTCTTTATTTTGTTTTATATTGAAACAATGAACTCCTATCTTGGATTTTATTGCATATACCTTTTTTAATGATTTCATACTTTATGTCTATTTCTTTTATTCCTATGACATTTGTTTCATATCTGTTAAACTGAACATACAACTTAATATTAACATAGAACTTAAAATTAAGATGGAAAAGATATACCACTAAGAAGTGGGGACTCAAAAGTGGTACAAAAAAGCTTTTCCCCAGTGAACTTAAAACCTGTAGAATACACATGCAAAATACAAGTTTACGTAAATAGTTAAGGGTGCCAAATGTGATAATTTCTGCTATTACTATTTTTAAGACTTCACATTTACTACAGTGCTTCCTGTAAGCCTCACACTGAGAAGACTCATTATAACTTTTAATACTTAAAAGTAAGGGCTAGAAAACAAAACAAAACATCTAGTTTTCTGGCTTGAGAAACTGGAAATATGATGGCACAACCTGAGAACTCTGTAGATGCATTGGTTCAGGGAGAAAATTTATAATTGCAACTTTGGACAGATTATGTGATATGCTTGTTAAGATTCTAAGAAGAGATGTCCCAGCGGAGTGTCTTGGTGATGTCAACAGTAACAGTCTCACTAAAGTAGTAGGGTCAGAAGGCAAACTAAACTGAATGGAGGAGTGAGTTTGAAATAAGGCATAGAAACAGAAAGTATATACAAAAGTTCATAAAAAATAAAACATAAAATAAGTGAGAGATAGAGGGTGAACTGGAGAAGAACAGAGTCAAGGGAGTGTCTTGCATTTCTATGGAAAAGAATTAACGTGTAAAACATGTGGAAAGGCAGAGTCCAGTGTCATTCCTCCAGGCAATATGATCACCTCTGACCTGACTCCATTATCTTGGATCAGCACAGAAAAGACACCGGGTTTCAACCAAGGGTTGGAGTTCTCTGGGGCAAGTGGGATGAAATGGTCAGTGCGTTTAGGACTTTGTCAAGAGTATCAATGATGATGTTAAGGGGTGTGGGTGGTTCATAGGAGAGTTCAGCTCCATCCCCAAAATAGCATTTAACATTCATTTTCTTAAATACACAAATTACAATTTATGACAGAACTGATTTAAGAAAAAAAGGGCTTGGCAAATTAAAATAATTAAAAACCACGGAAGAAGGGCAAAGATAATCATATTAAGGTTATCTGCTCATGAACAAATTCAACCAGAAATGTCCAGAAACCTCCTCGGGAGAAACTAGGAGTGTTTCCCTGCTCTTTAAGAAGGCCCATGGCTAGTTAATATTGGTGTGATGACTGCTCATCTTTTATAATATGTTCTAACCTTTCCTTTGAGATATTCTTTAAATAGGGAGCTGTGAATATAGTGCTTTAATTAAGCCATCTCTTCTTTATAGCTCTGATCTTAGGTTTGAATTTTTCTGTGGAGAATCAGCTACTTTAAGGAGTTTTAGAATCTTTCCTTATTCTACATCTTTTAAATACATATGTTATATGGAGGAATAATTTATCTTCATACTAGAGCAGAAAATTCTGACTCTAACATTTATCAAATATGTATCAACCATCCTTAAAAAAACTCATTGAAAAAGTGCCAGAAAATAATTTAATATGGTGAAGTGTGTGTGTATGGGGAGGCTGTGGGGGATGGGGAGGACATGGGTATAGGAATGTGATTATGTAAATTTGCACATTTTAGCCTAGCAATGTTCAAGTTCAAAGGTAGAGTAAGTACGATGGTTGTGGGTTAAGTAGCTGCAGGAACCAGAAATTTAAAGTTTAAAACAGCAATAGGACACGATTGACATATGAATAAAGAAATAACTAAGTACTTTCAACTTCCAAGCTTTGCAAGAATGCTACATACACACTGTGATTTTTTTTTTTTTTTTTATGAGGGGCTCTATAGGAAGAAATGTTACTTTTGCTTTGTCAGGTGTAGTGGAGATAGTTCTGAGGCAGAGCATCAGTCCTGCTAAGTGCTATCCAATTACTGTCAGTAATTCTCACCACTAGCCAGAAAGTGTTGCCTTCATCATGTTCATTTTAACAATGATAAAAATACATTTCTTGTGCTATGAAAATGACATTATTTTTCTATCACTAATTTTGGATGGTAATGTTTATTGCAAATGATAAAGATAGAAAATTTGCTGAGAGACAAGAGAATTCTATAAAAGAAAATTTTTGACTGCCTAACACCCCAAATAAGTAAACACGGAACAGATTGCCAAACAATGACAAAATTAAGTTTCACTTGGATTAAGAAATTTTATTTTATAATGTTTCAAAAAAATAATAACTTTAGATGACAGTGATTATGGAAAGAGGATAATTTCTTATTTTTAAAAAAGGCAAAAATGTATTTGCCTGAGGCCTATGGAAAAAAGTCAACTTCCCATATCCTAGTAACGAAATAATTCGAGGTAAAGCAAAAAGTAGTGCCAGTGAAAACAAGCAAGAATGCACCGTGAGATGAGAACTTTGTAGGGTTTTATGAGTTATAAAACTGACTGGATAAAACAAATGAAACACCTCACCAGTACGGTTCACTATCTAAAGGAGGAAAAAAAAAACCTGTCAACAGTAAGGGAAAATGTCACCAAATGTCAGAACTAGAACTCCTACAAAATAAAGCAGAATGTTTTCCTAGAGATAAAAACTGCTGCACAAAACTACTGGAACTCTATAAGTCAAATTCATGAAAAAGGAACACCTCTATAGGCTAGAAGGTCAACATTAATAAACAAAGTCAAATAGAAGTACTACATTAAAGTCATAATGAAAAAAGGAACTCTTATTTCCAATTGCCAGGTTTTGCAGCAGGATGTTATTGTGGGTTCTAGAAGGTGGTTGTAGTAAGGAATATCCTAAAAGAGAAGAAAGAAGGTATTAGGAAAGTGAGTGAGCGCATAGAATAGAAAAAAAAAGAAGAAGAAGAAGAAGCATTGATCTGTAGATTTTGTGATTTTGTTTCAAGCATAAGCAACTGTGAATAATAGCTACTATAAGTGGAGCCTGATTTTATGGCAACAAATCTGCTAGCCACGAGTAAGATTATTCCATTTTATCCTCAGGATAATTTTAGAAATGTGTTACTTTTGTCTTTTCGGGATGAGAAGACTAGATCAAAAAACATGTGTTAATTAACCAACAACACATAGTGACTAAGTACCTGGAGTATGATTCCAGCCAGCACACATTATTCTGGAATGTAATGTATTCAATCATCCTCTTGTATTGTAAATTTTTTGCTCATCTAATTTGTTTAGGTAACAAGATTGTGACTTTGTGCTGAGAAAGTTTAAAAAAAAAATATTACCAATGGTATCACAAAGTATAAAATGAATAATCAGTGATTATTAATATAGAAGGTATATTTCCGTATTAAATACTTGCCAGATAAATCCACACTGTAGTTATAAAAATATGGGCACGATATGGGTTTCTTATCAGATAATGACCATGTAAGGTGAAAAGTTACCAATTGGAAATTTTGAGCCTAGCAGAAACTTATTTTGGTTCCTGTAGAATAACTGATGATTTGGTTAAATAATTTGGCCTCTGGGTAAGCTTGTGTAATATTAGCCACTGAAACCGTAGAAAATATTTGTTAAACATCAGGATTTTGTTTTAGCTCGGCTGCTGCTAAGCTATTATTCTGACAATAATTAGTCAAAAGTTCAGTTGCTCAAGGCTTCTTTATAATGAAACCATGTCATCTGCATAGAGAGGGATGATTACCTTCTAATTTATGGTGTTAGGAAGGGCTGCATCCAAATTATCTAATCAGTAGATAAGTTATCCGACTGATGTTTTGCCTCACATTGATGATATTTACCACATACTCTCGCGGATGACGTCACTCATTGCACAGACTGATTCACAAGTGTTGGGGAAGTCGGAGGACGTATCACCCTAAGGTGATGCTTCTCAGATCAGGCTGTTCAACACAGTCACTCATGGAATTAATAAAAATACAGTCATCTGATTTACCTTCCTACAATTTCATCCGATTAACATTCCTACATTTCTGATCGAGTGTAGCTGATAAGGGCCTGGGTATATAATATGTTTGTGGAGTTCTACTCACTTCGAAAGCATAAATGGTCATGAAAACCATTATTCAAGGAGAATCTAGAATCTTTTGCATACAGAATAGAAGAATTTCTTTAATTAAATAACAATGACAATGAGATTCAAAATATAATGCTGTCACGCTACCTGAACTGAATATTCTAGAAGGGAGCTGATAAAAATGCTGGATGGTAAGTGTATTTACAGACTTTGAGTTCCAGGTCTGTGCATGAAAATGCCCATTTTTCTTTCAACCATGTCCAAATCTATTTGAAATAGCAAGAAACAAAATGTAAAACATAATTACATAAAAGTCTTGAGATAAAAAGTTTGCAATCCCACAGAGTGAAAGTGAAGAGTAATTTTTCCCAGCCAAATCCTGGAAAGGAGCAGGAAGGGCAATGATATCTGAGACATTGGGAGCAGGGAAGATGTGATCACGGAAAGAATTTAGTGGGTGAACCAGGGGGTTCATCCCCTTAGGGGATGCACCAGGACCTGTCTGAGAGAAGCTGATTGTTGTAGTTTATGTTCCCTTCCTGAAGACAAGACTGTTTTAATAACGTAGAATCCTGTAACTATTCTAATGAAGTGGAAAATCTGTGATGGTGGTTCTCTGTGGAGGTGTTTGGGTCTGGAGAGAGTGGCTGGGAACTGCCCAGATGTCTTCCATTTGATAAAAAGAAAAAGAAGCTCAAATATCCAAAATGCAAGCCGGTTATGTCATCAGATGCTCAAGCCAAAAATCTAAAAACAGCTTTGATTGATCATTTTTCATCACACCCCCCACCCCTGACACCCAGTTTATCAGACATTCTTAGCGGCTTTAGTTGCAAAATTTATGTCACCTTTATACACTTCTCTCCATTTCCACAGCTACTACCATTCTGTTCTGTGCCAGCGTCATTTCCACCTGCTTGACTGTGGTATCTTTCTAGCTGGCCTCATAATTTGCATCCCTATTTGATCACTATCCATCTAATCTCCACACAGCTCCCATAATAATATTTTAAAAACATGAAATCAGATTGTGTTCTTCACATGCTTAAAGCCCTGTCATGGTTTTCTCCTTGAAAGTTGAATTAAAAACCAAACTCCTTTTAGTGGCCTAAGGGGTGTTGCTGTTGCATATTCAGTCCTTCACATCTCTCCTTAGCAACTGTCCTCCCTCCCATGCAGGAGAGCATTCTTGATTTTTATGCTATTTTATTGTCCCAGGTATATGATTCAGGATAGGACATGTCCTCCTTGATTATACAATAAATGTTAAATAGCATTGCCAGAGCTATAAGTAATTGTAATAATTTATGTCAACCTACTGATGTCCTATTGCTTGAGAGAAGTGAGTTATCTTTTTAAAAAGTGATGAATAAAATATTTCAGTGTCTTAGATCACAAGAAGTTATTACTAAATGGAAAAAATGTTTCAATGTGAGATTATATTTGCAAATTTATAATCTCAGATAAACATCATTTAGTGGGGAGTACATGGCAATTCTTGGGTTACTAGTTTTACATTTCTTTTTTTTTTAAGTTTTTAGTTTTACATTTCTAATCAAGGGTTTTGTATTTCTGCTTCTTATTTGCTGAACTTTACTTCAGTAATGGATATTTTAGAACAAGTTGAGAATAAAAACTCTTGCTTTTAGTATTGCTCCTCCCCCCAAGGAATCATACTCGGCAAAACATGGATACTGGAAAAATAAGAGGAGAAAGAATGTTTTCCAAGATGTATGGAGAAATCCATATTTCCTATGAATGATATTTTGACAAACCAATAGAATTGTATGTAATCTAACCCCTGAAATTTTATTTATTTATTTATTTATTTATTTATCTATTTATTTATCTATTTAAAAGATTTTATTTATTTGACACAGAGAGAAAGAGCACAAACGGGAAGCAGCAGGCAGAGGGTGAGGGAGAAGTAGGCTCTCTGCTGAGCAAGGAGCCTGATGTTGGGCTCAACCCTAGGACCCTGGAATCATGACCTGAGCTGAAGGCAGATGCTTAAACGACTGAGCCACCCAGGTGCCATAGCCCCCTCAAATTTTAAAATTCAAATTCTCCTAAATGCTTAGGAGATGGTCATAATGGTTCTAGACACATCTGAAGGATTGCTACGTGCATCAGTAAGAATTCCATATTCCAAGGCATATCAAGATCATCTTAAAATTATAGTAGACAAGAAGTTATCTTAGGTAGATAAGAGTTTAACACATAAAAAGTCTAAGAAATTTTATAACTTCCTGTACCAAATTTATATTTGTTGAAATCTGAATAAAGAATGGCATAAAAAAAAGAGAATGGCATAAAACATTAAACAAAAAAGTGAATCCATTTAAAAAGATATTCAAGTAGCTATTTGGTTTTTGTTGTGGTGGTGTTTTTTTTTTTTTTTTACGATTTTATTTATTTATTCATGATATATATATAGAGAGAGGTAGAGACACAGGCAGAGAGAGAAGCAGGCTCCCCACCAGGAGCCTAATGCAGGACTTGATCCCAAGACCCCGGGTCACACCCTGAGTGGAAAGCAGACGCTCAACCACTGAGCCACCCAGGTGTCCCCCAAGTAGCTATTTGAAAATGAAGTTAAAAACTCGGAACTGTCAAGTGGTGAACATCACTTTTTTTTTTTTTTACCTCAAATTACCATATTAAGATACTTGGAGTAGTGTCTTAAAATATCTTTGCGATCAGAAAAGTACCATCTTTTCCTTTAGGGCTTAGTAAGTTTTTATACCATAGTAACTGGGTGTTACCCTTCTAGAATTTGATAGGCTTGACTATTCCAACTTAAGCTTTAGAAGAGTAAATATATTCTTTTCCTTTGGTTGCGGGATCATGGTATGCTTAGCCAGGTAGGTATATGACTGAAGAACAAAGGCTAACTAAGAAATTAGGCACAAATTGATACTCATGTTCTATTGTTTATTAAATGCAAGTTGGTAATGAAAAAATGGCACTAAAGAACCAGGATAGATAATATTTTTGTCAAGGAGTTATTGACCTGGAAAGCTTCCAGTGGTGTGATAAAATGATTTAGTTGTTAAAAAATCAGACAGGTAAGGAAATTTGTTGTGGAGGAAGAGGATGCAGAGCCTCCAGATTCTGACCGTAGCAGAGTAGCCTGTAACAGACTCAAGTGCTTACTGAAAAGCACTGTCAGCCAGACTCACTACATACAGCTTCCTCTTAAAAGCACTGGAAAAGGGCCAGTGTAGCCAGGATTGGCAAGGATAAAATTCCTGTCAGAAGAGAGATACTCAGGAGAGAGCTGCACGAGCTACACATTTACTCTGTTTTGGTTTCCTGGAGGACCAATTCACAGAGGTATTCACAGAAGAGAATGCTAAGACTTAAAAATGAGGTAAGTAGGATAAAAATACATGAGTCGGTGTTTAGAGCTGCTAAAGTGGCTGAGACTTGAGTAAAGTCCCAGAGTTGGAAAAACTCCATGGGCCTGAGTCAGTGCACTACCCCTGAAGCTATACAAAGGAGCTAAGAATTGCTAACTGAAGGATTTATTTCCTTGAGAGTGATTTTGAAATTTCGGTGAAGGAAGAGGCCTAGCACCTGACATGGGTATTGACAAGAAAATTCTGTGATGCTTAATGCATCTAGATCTGTGCTGGGAAACAATACGTATGCATATTTAGGAAAAGGTCATGCTTATGTCAGTATATAGCCAACAACAATCTGGTGCCTCAAGTATTAAGTATTTTTGCCACGAAATTGGATTTCTAAAAATGGAAGCATTCTTCATGGCAGAGGTAAAGTTTCTTTAAGCAGCTTCAATGAGAGGAGCCATTGCAACATGGAACACGAGTAAGAGATGAAGAGCAGTATAGAATCCATATACTGATAGATCTCTAGACATGCACATGTGCTCTTTAACAGTTTCCAAGTAATTAGGAATTTCTTGAAAAAGTCTGCTTTGTGTGATGTATGCTTATGCATGGGTATATGTAAACAGGAAGACTGGAATCTATCCTACTTTGGTTATGATTAAAAATATGATTTAAATCCTGGTCACATGTTAACCCATGGACATCCTGGCTCGATTACAAGCATGGATAACTCAGGCTTCTTTAGAAGTCAATAAATACATAGTAAAACGAATGCAGGAATTGTCTATTGCTATTGCTTCCACATAAATCTCCGGCAATCTCAGACCAGCTAACATGAGATTATTACTAAAACCAATAAAAAGCCTCTATTTTTACAAGAGCAATTTATAGGATAAAAAAACCCAACAAACAAAGCAATGGTCTGGATGATGTCTTAACATATCACTTGAAAATAAACAGGCATGGAAATTAAAAACAATAATTTCTAATCTTAGTGTTGGAGAAAAAAGAAATTCAGATTCTGAAATTGTAGGAAGCGGTGGCATGTACATATTTCCCAGTCAAAAGGTCCTTAGTTCCATGAACAGATGATCTTCAATTGACCCCCAGTCACCAAAACGCTAAAAATCTTTGAAGATAAAATAGCCCTGAACTAGGATTTGGGAAACAAGAATTCTAGTTTGAGCAAATCAGTTAACTATTGGCCCTATAAGAACGAGGAAGTTGAACTAAATGCTTCTATGCAATTTTCCATCTGGGACAGCCTGTGGTTTTCTTTTTGTTTTTAAGGACAATGAGTTATTCTTGCAATAACTGCACTAAGCATGAGTAAATGGTAAAGTCCTTGTTCTACTCAGCAGCTTATACTTTGTAGCTTCATTGATTCCTGAGGGAAAGAAGAAAGGATCAATAGCCAACCTTGTGGAGTGAATGGCATGACTTCTAGTTAATTATTCTTTAGCAGTCATTTTTGTTTGTTTATTTTCCTGAGTCTGTACTTCCCAGGTAATATCTTGAGCATTTTGGAAAAACACTGGCTTTTTCAGATTTTGGATACCATCATACTTTGTCAGAGGTAGACTAACTCCTCATTTAAATGGCATAGTTGAGATTTAATTTGATCTCTACATAGGTGAAATTAGTTCTGAGTGCATAAGCTTTAGGGTACAGGCTTATGGCATCCTTTTTGGTGGCTTAGAGGTCTATCTCACTCCCTGGTTTGGGAGTATCTTCTGGATAATAAAATTTGTTAGAAAATGTGCTACACTAACTAGTACCATTGGTTGGGAGATTTTACTTTCCTCGAAAGAGTATAATATAATTTCAAAAGTGATTCTGATTAAAGAGAATAGACATAATTTTACTTAACACTAAAGAAGAGCTTCATGCTTGCAAGGAAGATTCTGCTAATCAGAGAAGTACATGTTCATTATACTGTTTTAGCAGAAATCCCAGGTATTAGAACCTAGCTGTAAGGGATTTCTTTTTTTTTTTTTCTTTTTTTTCTTTCTTTCTTTTTTTTTTTTTGTTTTCTTAAAAAATTCCCTTCTTCCCCTGCCCTTAAAACTTGTATAAAAGGAAAGTTTGGTCTAGACCCAGAAATTAATGGAGAAATTACCCTTGGGTAGTTAGTAATAGGAGACATAAGTTTACAATCGGGTAACTCTAAATTTCACATGTAGATGCAGCAGTTGAGAGCTGGAACATAGATTGAAGACATAATGAAATTATCATACAGAGGAAACGTCTAACCCACAGAAATCCAGCAAGAAGCTACGACTATATTGGTATCACTTACAAGCATGTAAATAATGGCCTTAAAATTTCATAGGGAATTCGGTAGTTTTCTACAAATGTGAAGGGATGATACAAAATAGAACTTGCAGTAGTATCACCTGTTAAGAAAAAAACAGTTTTTTCTTTAATGTAAAAATATGTATTTAAACTCTAACACACTTTGAAGTCCATGAAATTGTAATCTACCTTGGAAATCAACCTGAGATGGAATAATTCGTAAACCAAACTACTAATTTCATTTTGTTAAAGGGATATTAGTGTAGTAGAAAAGTAACCCTATAAAAAAATTGAATTTACAGTAAATTATCACTGATACTTTTGAGAAACAAAAACTACATTTATGTGGATAGCATATACAGTATATACTTTTTCCTTTTCCTTTATTAACACACTGTGATAAATTTCTGAAAAATAATATCACATGTTTAAGTTATGCTTCAAATAATTCAATTTTAAGATTTAGATAACTAAATTTTATGCTTCAAATAATTAAAAAACTATAACAATTATTTTCTTGATGTGTAGTAAATCTTTTCAGATGCAATTCTATCTGCTATAAGATTCCTTTATAAAAAAATCTTTAAACTTTACTTACAAATGATTAGATTTCTAAGAATTATTTTTGTAATTACTCATGTCTCCTCTGTACTAATGGTATACATACTTTTTCAGTAGATATAATTTAGAACAAAATAAAATATAAATTGATTATAGTGGTCTGAGGTAAAGTTAGATTATTATGGATTGGTATAGTCCAAGAAAATTTGGTGGAGAAAATAGTTAAGGTTACCTAAAGCAAAGGAATTATCAGAACTGAGAATTGTGTCCTGGAAAGGAGAAGCAGGATATGGGAATTAGCATGGCATACATAGGCAGAAACAATGAAGAATAAAAGCGTAGAAAATAAGGATTCATATAAAAAGAACTGAGGTAGAAGGTGAACAGATGCTGTTAGTTTTTAGTAGAAAAACAAACTGATTTAGGCTTAATGTAGAAGAAAACAGGGAGTCAATGTATCTGATCGTTACTTTTTAAGGCTGGATAAGGACATGATGCTGATGTGATTTTAGGAAGATTAATCTTGGAGCAATATTCAGGCTGATGCTGAGAAAGGAAAAGAAATCACCAGAAAATACAGGAGAAAAACCCATTTTAATAATTCTAATGTAAGAGCATGAGCACCTGTTTTTTGTACAGATAAAATACAGATAACAGGGTGGCAGACCAAGGGCCAAACAATGTTCAGGTCAGGTCAGAGGCTATGGGGAAGTGTATTGCTTGCAGAGGATTTGAAAACAAAAAATAAAACTGAGTAACATTTTCTCTGCTTCTAATATCAATGATAAGATACTTATTCCTGAAAAAAGGAAATCTTATTTTTGGTTTCCATGCCTAACAATTGCCCTTGTTACTGAAGAGTTTCAATCATATATATATGCATGTTTTAACTCAGCCCATTTTTAATAACATTTCATTTAATGAATGTTGTGCCTTAGAGATATTAATTACAAAGAACTCCAAGTTATAAAATCACCTCCCATTACCCGTGCCTCAGTTACATCAGTTAATTTCAAGACTCAGTTCATGAGAACTTGAAATCTTTGAGCTCATTGCAGGTAGAATCTGTGTTTCAAGTCCCATGGTATTAGATATTTCTTTAATGAAAAGCAACAAGTTTGAAATAAGCAAAGAAGGTAAAGTTATTTTTTTTCTAAAAAAACAATTTGAATTATTTTATTTCTGTGATATTTACTTATCAATTTGTATATTTTCACATGACATGGTTAGTTACATGAGATTCAATAAAACAAAATGTTCACTTTTTTCGTGGTCATCATTATTATTTGTTTATTTTAGAATAATAATTTTCCTGCCTAGAGAAGGTGGGTGTTAAAAAATAATCCACTTCAGGTATCAAATATACTAAGTACGCTATAGAGATAAAGTGCCAATAGAGGCATTTGTAGGTCTATACATGAGATAAATGAATTTAAATCATCAAAGGATTTTGTGGTCTTTATTTTTTTTTTTAAGATTTTATTTATTTATTAATGAGAGACACAGAGAGAGGCAGAGACACAGGCAGAGGGAGAAGTAGCCTCCATGCAGGGAGCCCAATGTGGGATTCGATCCCAGGAGTCTAGGATCACTCCCTAAGCCAAAGGCAGGCGCTCAACCATGGAGCCATCCAGGTGTCCTGGATTTTGTGGTTCTTATTTAGAGATTGGGATATTAAACATAAAGAATTTGGGGGAAAAAAAAGAATTGGTTAGCTTGTGAAGAAAAAGATGGGGAGAAAAGTTAGTGAGTTTGGGTTTTTGTATATTTGATTTGATACGATGATGGCTACTCTAGAGGATAGAACGTATACCTTAGAAATCTATCTATACACACACATATATATTAAGGCACTGGTTATATGTTGCATTAAGTGACTTGTTGAAATGTTTATTTCTTTGAACTTATTGTGAATCCCTGAACTCAGCAAAAAGCATGACATAGATCAGCCACTCAAAAGCGCTCAACGATTAAGCACATGAACACATGTGAATCAGTATCAGTCCTGAAAATAGATGAGCTGTGAGGATCAGAGTATGTAATTTGAAATCATATCATTCTCTTCCCAAGGGCTGACCAATACATCCTTTTTTAAAATTTTAATTCATTTTAATAATAAAAACTTTATATTTAAGACATACAGCATGTTTTAATATACAATATGCAGTGAAATGATTACTCAAGTCAAGGTAATTTATTCATCTCACATAGTTATCTTTGTGTGTGTTGAGAGCACCTGAAATCTACTCTCTTAGCAAGTTTCCTGCATACTGACAGAATTATTACCTAGAGTCACCATGCTGCACATTAGACCTCTTCACATAATTGTAACTTTGCAGCCTTTGATCAGTATCTCTCCATTTCCCCCACCCCTCTACACCTGGGATCCATTGTTCTATTCTCTGCTTCTATGATTTCAAGTTCTTAAGATTCTTTTTTTTTTTTTTTTTAATTTTTATTTATTTATGATAGTCACAGAGAGAGAGAGAGGCAGAGACACAGGCAGAGGGAGAAGCAGGCTCCATGCACCGGGAGCCCGACGTGGGATTCGATCCCGGGTCTCCAGGATCGCGCCCTGGGCCAAAGGCAGGCGCCAAACCGCTACGCCACCCAGGGATCCCCTTAAGATTCTTTATGTAAATGAGACCATGCAGTGTTTTTCTCTGTCTTAATGTCTTAGCATAATGTCTTCCTGACTCATTCATGTTGTCACAAGTAGCAAGATCACCTTCATTTTTAAGGCTGAATAATAATTTGTTATATATATATATATGTATAAAGTGAATTATATATATGTATATAATTTCTTTATCCATTCATTTGCCAACAGATACTTAAGTTATTTCCATACTTGGCTCTTATGCATAATGCTGCAGTGAACATTAGAGCACAGATATCTCCTTGAGGTATTGATTGAATTTCCTTTACATATATAACCAGAAATGAGATTGCTAGATCATATGGTAGTTCTATTTGAATTTTTTGAGGAAATCTATATGGTTTCCATAATGGCTACACCAATTTACATTTCCACCTATAGTATGGAAGTGTTTTCCCCACTTCCTTGCCAACTCTTGTTATTTATATCTTTTTGATAATAACCATCCTAAAAGATGTGAGGTGGTACCTCATTATGGTTTTGATTTGTTTTTCTCCATGATTAATGATATCGAGCACCTTTTACATGTTGGCCATTTGTACGTCTTTTTTTAAGAAATTTTTATTCAGGTTTTGTGCCCATTTTAAAACCTGGTGATGATGATGATGATGATGATGATGATGAGATTAGGTTATATGAGTTCCTTATATATTTTGGATATTAAACCTTTATCAGATATATGGTTTGCAAATATTTTCTCCCAATCTGTACATTACCTCTTTGTTTTGTTGATTGTTTTCTTTCCATGCAGAAGCTGTTCCATTTGGTGTATTCCCATTTGCTTATTTTTTTCTTTTGTTGTTTAGCTTTTGGTGTCATATCCCAAAAAATGTTTGCCAAAGTCAATGCTGAGGACTTTTTTTCTTGTTTTCTATTAGGAGTTTAATAGTTTCACATCTTACATTTAAGTCTTTACTCTATTTTGAATCCATTTTTACATATGGTGAATGATAGCAGTCTAATTTTATTCTTCTGCATGTGGCTACCAGGTTTTTGCAATACCATTTAATAAAGAAACTATCATTTCCCCATTTTGTATGCTTAGATTTATTTCTGGGTTCTTGATTCTGTTCCCTTGATTTATGTGTCTACTTGTTATGCCAGTATCATGCTGTTTTGATCACAATTGCTTGTTTTTCTCAAGATTTCTTTGGCTATGTGGGGTCTTTTGTGGTTCCAATGAATTTTAGAATCGTCTTTTTCATGTTTGTGAAAATGCCATTTTATTTGGTATTGTATTGAATCTGTATGTTGCTTTGAGTAGTATGGACATTTTAACAATATGAATTCTTCCAATTGATGAACATAGAATATCTTTCTATTTATTTGCATTTATATCCCTATTTATTTTTTTTAGTGTTCTACCTTTTTCTTTTTTTTTTAGTGTACAGATCTTCTCTTTCCTTCGTTAAATTTATTCCTAAGTATTTTTTATGCTATCATAAATAGAATAATTTTCTTGACTTCCTTTTCAGATAGATTAGTGTTGGTATAAAGAAATGCAACTAACTTTTACATGTAGATTTTGTGTCTTGAAACTTCATTGAATTTATTGGTTTTAAGAGTTCTTTATGGAGTTTATAATTTCTATATGTAGGATCACGTCACCAGCAAACAGATTTTTTTTTCCTTTTTGAGTGTTCTTTCTTTCTTTCTGTCTTTCTTTCTTTCTTTCTTTTTCTTTCTTTCTTCTTTCTTTCTTTCTTTCTTTCTTTCTTTCTTTCTTTCTTTCTTTCTTTCTTGTTCTTACTATACTTCCAGTACTATGCTGAATAGATATGGCAAGGATGGGCATTCTTGCCTTGTGCCAGATTTCAGTTTTACCCCATTGTTTATGATACTAGCTGTGGACTTTTCATAAATGGCTTTGGTTGTTAAAGTAACTTCCTTCTAAGTCTATATATTGAGAGTTTTTATTATAAAAGGATGTTAAACTTTGTTAGTGCTTTTTGCATCTCTTGAGATGATCATGTGTTTGTCTTTCATTCTTTTAATGTATATCACATTGATTGTTAAACCAAACTTGCATCCCCGCAATAACCCCCATTTAGTAATAATGTATAATTCTTTGATGTGTTGTTAAATTTGATTTGCTAGTATTTTATTGTGGATTTTTGTAGCTATCCTCATCAAAGATATTAGCCTGTGCATTTATTTTCTTTGGGTTCCTTGTCTGGCTTTGGTATCAGGATGATGCTGGCCTCATAAGTTGAGTTTAGAAGCATTCTCTTTACTTCTATTTTTTGGAAGAGCTTAAGAAAGATTCCATTAATTCTTCTTTGAATGTTGGGTAGAATACAGCTGGAAGCCATCTGGTCTTGGGCTTTTCTATTTGGGGAAGATTTTTATTTCTACTTAAATTTCCTTATTTGATATTGGCCTGTTCAGGCGTTCTATTTCTTCTTGAACTACTCTTGGTAGGTTATATGCTTCTGTGAATTACCCGTTTCTTTTAGGTTATTCAAATTTTGCATGGCTGGACTCATCCCAGTATTCATCTTTAGTTTAGATTTTACTCTCTCAAAGAATTTCTCTGAATATCTCACTAAAGTTTTCCCAGTCATCATCTCTGAGTTACTTTCTATATTTATTTTCTGTATAATTTCAGTTGACATTAGTTGAAATTATGTGTTTTCTTACATATTTGCTCTCATTAGAATAATTTCCATTTTTGCCTGCCTTGCCCAATTTTTTATTAAAAAGGTAGTACAATGTTTAGCATATATTTTTTTAGAAGAAATAAGTAAGGAAATATATTTTTCTATAGATATTTAAAGATACAATGATTATTAGTACTTTATAGTTCAAAAGATTTTCAACTAACACCAATTTTTAAAACACTAAACATTGTACAAACTTTAAAAATAATTAATTGAACACGAGAAGTACTACCATGTACTTCAGTCAAATTCTTAACTTGTGTGAAAACTTCAGGTGATGTCTTATAATATTTACCAAAAAAGTATCATTGGTTATTGCATTAATAATTAAACACACACACACAAAATTATTAAACACATGGCATTTCATAACATGTGCCTCATAATATAGAAATTATGCAATGATATTGTGGAAGAGATAGATATAGACACTATGGAATATATACAGCTTCCTTTCTCTATTTAGTCTGAGAAACTGGAACAATGACACTGCTCCTAGAGGAGCCTAAAAGTCAGGTAGGTTTATTGCTAATGAATTAGAATAGTAAGCTATTTTTTTATGTATCGTTGCCTCCACAAAGGAAACATAGAGTTTCTTTTAGTTTCGATGCTTGTCTACTGGTTTTATTTAAATTATCTGATTACATGATGGCTTTGGTAAAATTACTCATAAAAGATTGTCTGTAAAAGGCAGACTCATGATCATGACTGCTTCTCAGAAAAATAATGTGTTTTTTCTAGATGCTATATACATAATATTTCTCTGTTGTGGGTACCTCATGATACAGCATGAGTTTAATATAAAGATTTAAAGTTTTGAAGAAGGAAAAATACAAATGCCTTTCATTAAAATCTTATATGTGTATTTTTACTGTTTACTTCTACCATATATATGTTGACTCTACAAAGATTATTCTATGTCATTCTCTACCTAAGCTAATATGACTTAGAGTCAAACTGAGTTGTATAAACATTTACCTATGTATAGATGGTAGCTAGAATCAGGATCAAGACTTTCCTATGTCTCAGGCAGGACTATCCTGAAACTGGAGTTTCATTATCTGGTAAATATTACCCATTATGCAGCTACTTGCCCACCACTTAGCCTTAGCTTGCTATTTTGGCATAGCTCAAGTAAAAAATCAAACATGTCTCTTCATTCAATTTTCCTTTCAGTCAATTCTGTCAAACTGAGAAGACAAGAAAAAAAACAAAGAAAAAAATGCAGTATATTTTGATAGTTCTCCTTTGAATGGACATGACACCTGTCTAATTATAAGACATTGAAATGCAACAAAGTCCTTAAACAGACAGCCATCCTGTCTATCCTTGACAACCTTCCCCTGCCATTTCTATCATGCTGAGCATAAGGTAAAACTCATAAATATGACCTCACTGATTTGGAATTTGTTAAGACTAATCCATAAGCAACACAGTTATTTATTTTTATTTTGTTTTAATTTTCCAAATTTTAGGACATTTTATTGAGGATTCAGTAACATTTCTTTTTTTTAAAGGCATAGTTTTAAAATGTTGCATGACAAAATATATAGGGTCTTGGAGATAAAATGTGGTCAATAATTAATACTTTCAAAACTTAGGAAAATTTGTAGTTTTATATATTGTTGATAATTCCTTTTTCTTAAGAGAAAATTACTATTATTTTTAGATTAATAGACATACTTAAATATGTACCTATTAAACTAATAGCTCTTTTTACTAAAGTGTGTGATGTCTAATATTAAGAATATATTCTGTATCTTACTTGTTAATATTTTATATTTATAATCAGATTTATAATGATTTTATATTTATAATTATAATTTTATATTATAATTAGAATTATGATAATTTATATTTATTCATAAAACAGTTTAATTAAATATGCCTTCATACTCATATTATATATTTATATGAGGCATACAATCCATTATCTGTTAGGTTATCTGTGTGTGGATTCCTTGACAGTTATTTTCTTCCATTATATTCAGTGCTTGATACATTCATAAAAATATGCAGCACAATGTTGTGTGCAAGTCAGCTGAATCAACTAACTGGTTTAAAAATTGAATTGTAGGGCAGCCTGGGTGGCTCAGCAGTTTAGCTCTTCCTTCAGCCCAGGGTGTGGTCCTGGAGACTCAGGATCGAGTCCCACGTCAGGCTCCCTGGTTGGAATGGAGCCTGCTTCTCCCTCTGCCTGTGTCTGTGCCTCTCCCTCTCTCTCTCTGTGTCTCTCATGAAAAAATAAATTAGATCTTTAAAAAAATTGAATTGTGAAAAAAATTTATATCTACATTTTCTCCTTTAGTCTTGAAGTACTGAGAGCAAAACCTAATGTCAGATGAATTTATCCATGGGCCCATTTGACACCAAAGAAATTCATACATATCATGAAAAATTTCTGTTTCCAATTCTAATTAAAAAAAAAAAAAGTAGTTCTTTATAGCTTAAGAAGAAAATGGGAAAATGGGAAGTGGGGCCACATCTTAGAAAAGTTAAAGACAAAATCACCGAACTCAAGAGATTTGTAGTGAAATTAAGGATTCAGTCAAAAGCATATCTTGCTATTTGTTTGATTAACTCTGTTAAAAACAGTTTCATTATATGTCTTTAGCCAGAATACTATATTCTTCTAATCTGACAATGGAAGTTTTCATTTCATGCAATAAAACTAGAGCATGTAAGTGTGCTTCTACATTATAGTAGAATGTGGCTTTCTCATTTTATCCCCAGAATGTCTCCATGTCCCTCCTGGCCAAAACTTTGTTTCTTCCACTGTTTGCCATCTTAGTAACTGTTGTTACCGACATCACTTCCCTCACTGGAAACTTGAGAGTCACTCAGGTCTCCTACTCCTGCACTCTTCTCACATGTTGAAAACAGTTCTCTATTCTCATTATCACCTCTTTAGTCCAACATGTCATAGTCTCCCCCAGTGACAACTGCCGGTCCCCCATCTGGCCTCTCTGCATCTACTTTTGTGTACCATGGTCTCTTCAACAAATCACAGAGTACATTTTTTAGAACAAAAATCTAATTTTTAAAAAATCCTTTAATGTCATCCTATTATTCTTAAGGCAAGTTGAAAATTCTTGCTTTGATTTCTGGATTATTTTCTTATTTTACTACCAGAGTCTCCTTCTCCTGATTAATCCTCAAGATAATTTGTGGCTCCCAGCAGATTATCATTTCCATTTCTCCTGCCCTCTGTCAGTTCCTTTCCTGCCTCCTCCCTTTCCTCCCTCCCTTTTTCCTTCTTTATTCTTTTCATTCCCTTCCCTTCCTTTCCCTTCCCTTCCTTCTTTCCTTTCCTTTCCTTTCCTTTCCTTTCCTTTCCTTTCCTTTCCTTTCCTTGTCCTCTTTCTTTCTTTCATCCTCTTCTGTGTTCTGTGTCTTCTGATAAAATTTTTATTTTACAAGTCGTTAGAATATGACTGAAGCTTAGTTCCTTCCTTATTAATCTCTTCTCCATAACTTCAAAACAAATATTGAGTCACACTTGTCCATAAAAAAGGAAAAATTCTAATCATTCCAGAATTTTAAAAGAATTTTTCAACAAGAGTTGTCATTGGTATTTATCAGAATATATTTAGCTCAGAACCAAATTTTTTTTCCTTCAAAATCATATTAACTTCTGTTTTATTTGTTTATACAAGAAGTTTTAAAAACTAAAATCAAACAAATCCCAAAATTTGCACTGCCTCCCCACCCCTCACCTTTTTATTTTTAAATAACAAAGCCTTTCCTTTTGCTTTCTATGTCTGACACAATATTGGATGCTAGGTTATAATATAATAAAATTAAAAAAATAAATAAATAAATTAAATTGAAGGGAGACTAGATAACAAGTCCAATTAGGGCTTTATCTATGTTCTCATGGCTGTAGTGCTTGATAGTATATACATTGTTCCTGATTACTCACCACGAAGATGGATTCTTGAGTCACGATGAGAGTTTTGGGCTCTTGAGCAGCTGAAGAAAAATCTGACTAGGCATAAGGACTGCAAAAGAGGACACCATCAACCTGCAGCTAAGCATGATCAAGTGACTACCCAGGGAAGGGTGGGAGTATGGGCAGTAAGAAATGTCTTGACTCCAATTTTCTTTTATTCTGTATGCAACTGTGCAAGCATAACAACCTGAAACACAATCTTCTGTCTTATTTAGAACATTGATAGATGGATTTCTCAATAATCTAGTCTCAATATTTTTATAGTCATACATGGATGTCTGTCTATTAATACAATATAAAGGTTGGTAGTAATCCAGCAATTCCACTTCTGGATATACAACTGGTATATTCAAGCATTTGCTTGAATAAATTCATATATGCATGTTTGTAGCAGCATACTTCACAATAATCAAAATGTGGAAACAATCCAAATGTCCTTCGAAGAATGAATAGATAAACAAAATGTGGTATACACATGTAACGGAATAGTAGTCAGCTTCAAGAAAGAATGAAATTCTGATACATATCACAAGACAAATGAATCTCAAGACATTTTACAAAATGAAATAAACCCCCACAAAAGGACAAATATTTTACTATTCCAATTATATTAGATACTTGGAATAATAAAATTCATAGAGATAAATAGTGGGAAAAGTGTGGTTTTCAGGGGGCTTGGGTAGGAGAGAATTATTGTTGAATGGCAACAGAACTTCAGTTTGGGATGATGAAAAAGTTTCAGAGATAGAAAGTGGTGCTGGTTGCACAACAATGTGAATGTATTGCCACTGCATAATAAACTTAAAATAGGTTAAAATGATGAGTTTTGTGTTATATATATTTTACCGTGATAATAAACTTATATAAAATGTATTTTCATGCAGGCATCTTACTGTCTCAAGAAATCCCTATGCCCTTTTTAATTTTATTCATAGCAACTTATGGATTATTCATTCTCATACACGTGAGCACTGACATAATTGTCCATCATCAAATTGTTTATGACACACTTACATTATCCAAGATATTCCTAGATTTGTATATTAAATGGTGGTTAATATTTCCTTAAAGTTTTCAAAGCCATGCTTATGTCTAAAGTATTATATAATTTTATTTAATTCGGGACAAAAATAATATAAGGCATAACACACACTTGAAACTGAATATTGTTCCCAATAATTCTTGGGTATCTAAGATAATTTTTAAATCTTAAATGGAAAATAAGATTTTAAAAAAAGAAGGTGGAGTTCAAGTATGGATGGATAAAGACATTGTGTTACTAACTGTGGGACATAGTGAATCACTCAAGTTGTATGTACCAGGCCAGAGCAAGGAAATAAAAAATAGAATTTTAAAAGAAAAGCTGTAGGACGCTAGGCATGGCACATAGAAGAGAAGGCAAATTCTTATGTCGCTTGGTTTTCATTTCCCTTGCTCTGTGTATTTGTTAGTTTTTTGCTGCATATCCAACTGCCCCAACACTTAGTGGCTTGAAATAGCAATCGTTTATTTAGCTTCCAATTCTGTGAGTCAGTGGTTTGGGTCGGGGTTAGATGGTGGTTCTTTTTCGTGAGTCTGAGCTCGGATCACTCATACATCTATGGTTAGTGACTGGTGTAGCTGAGTGTTATCTGGTGTTGATAGTTTGCCTTTACGTTACATGGTCTCTTATCCCCCAACAGGCTAGCCTGTATTTATCAACAACACAGTGACAAACTTAAGCACGCTAAGACTCTTGAGGCTGAGGTTATAACTGGCACAAGGCCACTTCTACATTTTATTAGGGGAAAATATCATAAAGAAAAAGCAGAATAAATTGTGAAATAGGCTACATTTTAATGGGAAGAGCTTCAGGATCTCATTTTAAGAGAGTATAGATAGAGGGATGAAAAATTCATACATTTTTACAATTTGTCACACTCTATAAGAGAACTATTAAAGTCAGTTTTAAGTTAAAATGAATAAGACATGATCTTTGCATTCTGTAATCTCTATAATATGATTAGAAAATGGTGCATTTCATAGGAACTGGGATGATGAAAATGCAATAAGAATGTAGTAAAAATAAATATCTTCACAACATTAGAGGAGGTCTTCTGGAGTACATATAGTTTTGTGTTAGTCTTGTCTTAAGAGTCTTTGTAAGAGTTCTAGCAATGCAGTACTGGTCTGACATAATTTGTACCTTTTCTCAGTTATAAAACCAACTCAGAGAGTGGCATCAGTACTGAAAGAAATGATCTATAGTCATGGTTTAGTGGCAACAACAGCACAACGAAAGATAAGTAATTTTTTTTTTAGAAAATGACTCAAAGCTGTTTTAAAATTTCAGTATGTATTTCACACACACACACACACACACATATACATATATACACACATGAAAGGAGAAGAATTGCTAACTTAAAGAATAGACAGGAAAGGTCAAATGAGCACCTATTTCAATTGCCATGGCAGGGAGAAGAAAATATTATATGGAAAAAGCTCACACTCAACACTGAATTCTCGATTTTAACAGAATAAATGAGCAATGGAAAAGGAGCTTATCTTATGGAATATTTTTAATATTTCCCATAGTGTAAAATGCAGTTTCACAAGAAAAAATTAGATAATGACATATAAATTGTATTATTCCTATAGTAGTTTTTGGAATTTTTTCCTTGACAAAAATATGAAAATGATCTTTTTCTTTAGAATACCAATTTCCCAGCCACATAATCTTCCTCAACTTCTAGAATTCAGTGGTGCTTATTGTTGAGACGTTCTTACCTCAATCAACCTGAAGTATCAAGATAGTCTGTTATTGGTTGATAATTTATTATTACAAAGCTATACTGTGTGTTTGCTTTCTTGTTTTATTTTTTTAAGAAACATAATAAAACATATCTTGCCTGCCAAATACGTTTTATTTGTTAATGAGGTTATGAGGGAGATGTAGTTTTGTTTTGTTTTTTTCCTTTGGGGTGTGTTAGAATTGTACATGAACATGAGGAATTCATGCTATCCTTTAGTTCATGTTGTATAATTAAGTAATCTTAAAAATAAGATATATACTCCTGGAAGTCCACAAAGTCTTTCCAAGGGTTAAGGGCAACCAGCTATCTATGAGAAAATTAATTTCTGCATCCTCAATTCCTATATATGTTTTTCTTCAAAAACTGCCTTAGATTTTTCCAAGTTAAAAATATCTTAGCTCCTACTACATTAGAACAGAAATGTTAGTCAATTTTTGCTAACTTATGGTGTAGCAAAAACAAAAAAAAAATCAAAACCCGACAACAAACCAACCAACCAACCAACCCCCAACTCTTCAATTTTAGTGCCTTACAACAAAAAAATTGTTTGGTATACACATTGCATTTTGGCTGCTGATTACCTACATATGAGGTCTAGGCTAAAAGTCAACCTCAAAGATTCTTAAAGTGTCTTATTTCTTGGATCCAGTCTAAAAGAGGTGCACTTATTCGGGACATATTGGAAATACATGATGGCTGTCAATGTTTCTGTGTGGTCCTGTCAAATGTCACTCCATTTAGATTTCACTGGCCAAATAAGACTCATGCCCAAGCTTGAAAATGGGGCAGTAGATATTGTTCTCCTACGTGAAGGCTTATTATTCACATGGAAATTGGTAGGCATATATCATCCTGTTACAGGAGACAGTAACACAGCGGTCACAGAGATCGTCACAGAGATCTAACACAGCAGTCAATCTCTTCATCCAGAATCTCACTGTGTTCAGTGACCCAGAACATAAGAATATCCCAAGAATCAAATCAATGGGTATTTCAAAGTTTAGCCTTTGCATTAGGAAGCATCCTTAGTTATTTAATGAAACCATTTTAATTCTATAGTATTTTTGGTTTTCCCTTTCATTATATTTATTTCCTTATTCATCTCTATTGCCAGGTGTTGGGGTATTCTGAATTCAATACAAAAATCATAGCTTTGGTAATAAGCTTAATTTAAAAAAAATAACTAAAACTTTTTTCTAGATATAGGAAAATTTTTCCTGATAACATTTTTAGGTAGGATAACATTTCAAATCCATTGTGAGGCAAGCAATAGGATAGTTCAAATTTATTTTCATAAATCAGATTGTGGCTTAGTTAGCTTGTTATGGTTGAGTCCTCATTTTATTTCATCTGATAAAATGTTTAAGATTTCTAACTCATGTTAACACAAAACTAAATGTATTTAAATCCATGATGAAATTTTCAAATGTCAGTTTAATAATGTGTAAAGTAGTAAGTGATCTTTTAAAGTCATTTTAAGGAGTGGCCTAATCAGTTAAGCGATTGCATTTGATTTTTCATCTCCTCACTTTTACACCTCCTCCTTTGGTGCAGGGAGTGAGGTACTGAAAACTTCATTCTCCTTGGTTAGCTGACTTCTCATTGAGTAACTGCCAAAAAGAAATGCAAGAGGGAGGTTTCAAGACATGAAGGCACAGAGAATACTAGCTTCTTCCTGTTTTGTACCACCCTAGTAGTGGCTCTTTCTTCCCTTAGCAATAGTTGCTTTTAGTTTCCAGATTCTAAGTATATTGATATAGCTGCCTTTACCAGGGATTCTAGATTTAATGAATTAGATCAAGCACCTGGAAATGCCTTCAACAGTATTTGTTTAATTGATTTAAATTTGGATTTATAATGATTGAAATGGTACAGGAAATTCAAAGGCAGAAAGAATTTCTTTGGAAGAAAGAAATGGTGGAGTGCATTTATCATGTTTGACCTGTGTACCATCCTCCATTACATCCCTAATAGGGCCTAAAAGATACTCCATTCACTAAGACATTGATGAATACATTAGTGAAGGAAACACAAGAGAACACGAAGATCCGTGTGGTGGCAGTCCCCTGTAGGCTTGAAGTGACCGCGTGAAAGCTGCCATTAAAAAGGCTTCACCTATTTTAGTAGGTATAATATGGTCTTGGAGCAGTGAGGGTCCAGTGGTAGTACTTAACTCTGATAGACAAGGTGTCACAATTACCATAATGTGCAGCAGGGACACAATAGTGATCAGAATGTTTTGATATCTTGGGACTCTTGCTAGTGGTTAATGGTTAATTGCATATAATATCCCTGAGATTAAACAGATTGTCAGCCGACTGAAATATTCCTCAATCTCCATTACAGCAAAATGCCAGATCTAGGGACTCCTGAATGGTTCAGTGGTTGAGTGTCTGCCTTCGGCTCAGGGTGTGATCCCAGGGTCCTGGGATCGAGTCCCACCTTGGGCCCCCTGTGAGGAGCCTGCTTCTCCCTTTGCTTGTGTCTCTGCCTCTCTCTCTGTGCCTCTCATAAATACATGAATAAAACCTAAAAAAAAAAAAAAAAGCCAGACCTAATGCCAGAAACTTGATAAAGGAAAGTCACAATCCAACACCATGTTTCCCTTCTTGTCATGTGACATATTGAAGTTTTCTGTTGAGAAGGAAATTGAGGCAACTGGGTGGCTCAGTCAGTTAAGCTGTCAGACTCTTGATTTCAGCTCAGGCCGTGATCTCAGGGCCCTGAGGTAGAGCCCTACTCAGGCTCTCTGTTCAGCATGGAGTCTCCTTCGGTTTCTCTCTCTTCCTTTCTCTCTGCCCCTTTCTCTGCTTGCTTTCTTTCTCTCTCTCTAAAATAAATAAATAAAATCTTAAAAAAAAAAAAAGGAAATGGTATTCCCTGAAAGTTTCAGGTTCTCTCACATGACTGTGAGACTGTTATTTTCTTTGAACTACTGATGAACTCCTGATGAATATATGGTGCTATTTTTCCTGATCTAGAAAACAAAGAACCAAAGGGGGATTGTCAACTTTTATTATTATTCCTTATGACTCACTCAAAATTCTAAAAAAATATGTTTCTAGCCTCATAAATTTGGGATTTGGTGAGCTGGAGGTACTGGTTCCCAAGGGAATAATTTGTGGTTCCATGAAATTGAATACTCAGACTAATCCCTGGTTATATTGAGATCTCTTACCTTTATTTTCACAAACAAATATGAGTAGTATTATATTGTTTGTGATGATTACAAAGGAAATTAGGTTTCTACTCTACAATGGTGATAGGGAGATCCTTTTCTGGTTTTGTTTTGTTTTGTTTTAGATACAAGTAATTCTCTGGACTATACCTTAGCTTCTTTATGTCCAGTAATAACAGTTAAAGAGACCCACAATAGCCAAAAAAAGAATTGCTGAGGATTTCAATTCTTCAGGAGCATAACTTTGGGTCAACCAAACAAGTAAAATCCCCAACCACTGCGGTTGTGGCTAAGGATAAAGGGAACATGGAATGAATGAAATGGGACCTGGAACAATAAACTAATAGATATACAAGGGTCGTTATAGAATTGCAGCACTTATGCATATTGTTTCCCTGCTTGTTAAATGTATGTGTGTTTGAATTTTTTTTTATTTTCCTCTTTCTATTCCTATATTATTTTACATAATTATTTTTCTAGGTTAAGAAGTTGGCATACAAATTGAAGAACAATTAACATCACCCAAATGTGATTAACATGATGATTGAAATGCAGGGATTCTCTTCCTTTGGGGAAGAGAGTAAAAATATTTTTATTTGTAAGAAATGTTTACATTGTATGGGAGTTCACATCTGTGTAGAGCATATGTAGGGATGCTGACTTGGCATAGGAGTGGACTGTGAGGCTGGGGTTAATTCCACCTTTCTTCTTTGCTGACTTCCTGTTAGCTTCTACCAATAAGTGATGCAAGAGCAACACTGGAAAGCAGGAGTAAGAAAAAGAGACATGGTTCTACCCATTGGCTTCTGATTTCTGTGATTGTCACCTCAGCCACTGTTTTTCATACCAGGAGAGGCAAAAGGTTTGTTTCCAGCTTCTTCCAACACTCCCAGATTTAGACTCATACTCCTTAGAGCGTCATCAACTATAAGCTGTCCTTTGGAGACGTCAATGTGACAAAACCTTGAAATTTCAGACAACACAGAGCAAGGAACTGGAGATCTGCCAACAGCCATGGGTATGACGCATCTTGTAAGGGGCTCCGCTAGGCCCAGGCAAGCCCCAGCCAACACTTACCTTTAGAAACTATGAGATACAATAAATTTGCACTTTTTATGATACTAAATACAGGGATAGTTTTTTTACATATCAAAAAATATGTAGCATGCTTTCTACCTTGTAAAATTGAGTTTTAATTGTCAGAGTATGTCCAATATTTGCAATGATGTTTAGCGTTTGTGGCAACAATGTCTAGAGCTTCAGAATGTGATGTAATTGTGTGTACGTTATATCTGTCTTCATTGCTCTCCATAGTTAGAAAGTTTTGGGAGTGGGGGATCCAAAAAGATGAGACCTCCTGAAATACTTAATTACTTTGAGCATGTTATTAAAAGCGTTAAGCATGTATTATGTCTCCCTCTCTGAAATTTTTAATAGCAACTGTTTGTATCTCTTTATTTAAGCGATGAAAATGGAGCTGAAGTTTTTCAAAAGGAATATATTTAGGAAGAAAAAATTCTTCCAGAACCATATGGAGCTCTAGGGCTTGATATCTTCCCATTCTTAGATTCATACTTCTTTGTTTTCCTAGTCTGTAACTTCTAATAAACCTTAATCTCATGTTAATATTGTTTTGCTTGCTTAAACTCTAAATGTTCCCCTCCTCTCAGCTCCTCAATTTTTAAATTTCCCTTCTATTTCTTAAGTCTGTATACAAGAATTGCCTGAAACTTTATTTGCTTCTAAAAAAAAAAAAAAATTCTTCCTTGTGAGGAACCACACTAAATTTCATTTCTTTTGGCTTAATATTCTTGGTTTATAAGCCAAAGGTTTCACATTTATGTCTTTGCTTTTCTAGTCTTTTCCAAAACTGCTGCACACGTAGTCACTTACCTTGGTCACCTCACTTGATCACCTAGTGATAACTCATTCCTAAAATTACAACAAAATTTTTTTTTAAATGTGCTTTCATAACAGGGCTAATCAGAAGAATTTTAATGGAACAGAATTTTAAGTAGAAATATATTTTATTTTGTTTGATCTTGTTATAAGTACTAAGACATGCTCTGTACCTGCTTTCTCTGCAGTGCCTGTACATAGAAGCATTAAAATTAATTTCTTGTGCATAACTACATATGAGCCAAGCCTCATTTATGTGATTACATGTTTTCCATTTTACTACCTCTCCAATTTTGGAAAATAATTGTGGCCCAGTGCTATATTTATTTAGTAACTTTACACCTTTATTCAACAGGTATTTACTGAGTTAAATCACCACATCACATATAACATGGACAATACTGTCTTGGATAATGAAAAAAAAAAAAAGAACTATATTGAATGAGCCTGAATTTCAATAAAAGAAATAAGATATCCATCCAAATAACTACTGGCATTACCAATGTTGGGGACGAAGATTTTTTGTTTACCCTTCAAATTTCTGCGAGCTGATCTAAAAAATTAAATTGGCCTAAAACAGATTAATAGGAGAAAGTCAAATTTAATTTTGTACATTCGGGAACTGCACATACATGAGAGGTTAAAAGACACAAAGGTATAATGAAATAAATATAGATATGCCATCCCGAGCTAAGGAATGAGATGGGGGGGCTTCAAAAGTGAAGAGGGAAATTCATGGAGCAGTAAGTTGAGCAGATGTTTGGTAATTAGATGTTTGTCCTGTCATACAGATGGGTCACTCAGATAAAATTTTTCTAGGGTAATAATTCTTATTCTAAGAAAGACACCCAATTTAGCTTGCACTAGGCAGTTAAGGGAAGGGCAAAATTTCTCTAGAGTCTGCAGAGCCTTGATTGCTTTCAGCTCAAAATAGTCCACATGCCAAAGTGGCACATTTACGGAAAACCTTACTTGAAACCCATCACTAGGATTTTACTATCAATTTAATATATTTTGATGAGTTATGGCCATGGGATATTAGATGTCATCAATAAAATTATATATTGCTGATAAAAATATATAAAACATAAACAATTTGATAAAAATTTTAAGTTTGTTTCTCTGAGACATACCCAATGTTTGAACTTTCAACATTATATGAGGCAATTAATTAGCTTAATAAAAAATTCCTTCTATTGTTTTTTCTCTTTCTTTTCTTTTTTCTCTCCCTTTCTGTCTCTCTCTCTTACTCTCTCCTCTCTCTTTCTCTGTCTTCTTTTTTTCTCTATCCTCTCTCCTGACTGAGGCTTTTCTCTAAGTTCAAACATTCTGAAATACCAATGTGGATGTTCTATGGATCTTCTGCTAATCCTGTAATTCATACTTATGCAAAGATTTAAAAAGAGGAGAAATCTGAGATTGGAAATAGTTTTTGGCAGAATAGAAGGAAATACTTTTTAGCAGATCTTGGATGTGATTTACGAAAGAAAAGGAGAGATCTGGATGTCAATCAGAGGATGCATAATCAAAGAGGAATCCTTAACTTTGGATTTGGAGAATAACATCTACTTATAGAAATTAAATTAAGATGGAAACATTTCAAAGTATGAAATTATTTTATGGGCCCTTAAATTTTATTTTATAATTCTTTCCTTTCACTAACTTTAAAACAAAATTTTGATGTAGTTTGGTTGCTATATAATAATAATACTGAATTGTATATTTGAAATTTGTTGAGAGTATTCTTAAGTGCTACCGTGCTACCCACATTTCTCAAACAAATCAAAAAACAAACATAACTATGTGAGGTGATGAATGTTTTAACTTGCTTATTAAGTTAAACAAATATGTTTTTACCAAGCCCCCTTAATTTTAATTCCCCGATGTAAATAAATAAGATTAAATGAAAAGCAATAAAAAACGCAAATCAGAAATCCTAAATACTTGGGAAAAAAATTGAAATATGTCACCAAGACACTTCTTGTTAAGAAAAGGAAGTCGAGTTTTTCAGGACATGTCCAGAGGATAACTGAGAAGATGGAAATTGAGTTTATAATGATGTGACATCCAGGGCTGGGTTCCAGGCTTAGCAACCCTCAAAGGATTTAGTCAGATTGCCGGGGGTAAAGCACTCTTTGACATATGCCAAAGGCTTGCGGATTACATGCCCCAGAGAAGAGAAAAAAGACTGCAATCACTCAAGTCAAATTCCAACTGCTTCTCTAGTTGGCTTTGGCATAATGAGAATAAATATCAAATAAATCGTTTCTCTCCTTCACAGTAAGTGGTAAGACTGATATTCCCTGTTCAGATGCAAGGCTGTCCCTATGAAAAGATGTATGAAACTCTTCAGATGGAGTGATTTATGGAATATTAAACACTTCCATCTGGCCAAATAATTTATCTTGAAATGTCTTTGTGTTGGGGGGCGGGATAGTTGTCCAAATCCCCACCTTTAACATTGGAAGTCTTTGGATTAAAGTAGTGCATATGTCTATTTGAAATGGAAAACTGGCAAAGTTTAATAAATTTGATAGTGTCTAAACTGCCTAGTGTATTTCATGTACTGTTAAGGCATATTTTCATAGCTTTTTAGGGGAAAAAGAAATATATAAGCATCAAAATTTAAAATGAAAAGAGATTTGTATATAAGTTGGCTGCAAGGTTTTGATAGTACGTGCTGCTCTATACACATTGTAAAAATAGAGTAAGTACCAATATTTATTATTTACAAGTCCAAGAAAACTGTGAATAAATGTTCACTAGTAGAAAAAGAGGTTAAAGGAATCAATACAGATGTATATAATGAAGCAATTTAAAAAAATACATCTGGGGATCCCTGGGTGGCGCAGCGGTTTGGCGCCTGCCTTTGGCCCAGGGCGCGATCCTGGAGACCCGGGATCGAATCCCACATCGGGCTTCCGGTGCATGGAGCCTGCTTCTCCCTCTGCGCCTCTCTCTCTCTCTCTCTCTCTCTCTGTGTGACTATCATAAATAAAAATTATAAAAAAAAAAAAAAAGCATAAAAAAAAATACATCTGTATGTGTTTATTAAAGAAAGATTGCCAAGACAAATTTTTGAGATGAAAGGTACAAAGAACAGAAAACAGTGATTTTTTTATAAATACACTTGCAGACATGTATTTATATATACATGAATTATAGCTAATTGCCTAACTTGAAATATTTCACATGTACATAGAAATTCCTGAATAGCTACATAAAAAGTTGTTCTTAGTGGTTACATATGAATGGTTAGGATAATTAATTTCACATTTCATTTTATACCCAAAATTCTCAGGTCACCTATTTCTTAAATTCTCATCTCCAAACATTTTTTATATCTCTTAATCTGCCCCACCTCTCATTCCTTTCCAAAGACTAACATATTTTGCAATTCACAGTCTACCATCAATAAAACTTCTTTATCTTCCCCAATTGTTCCTTTGCTTTGTTACCCTTACCCAAACTGAAACTTGTATCTCCTGTGAGCACTCCGCTTCCATTGTGATCCTGTCACATGGTGATTAGATGGCTAATCCATTTCTCCCTTGTTTCTCCTTGTCATTTCTGTCCTTACTGCCTTCCTAACACTCAGATCTAACTTCCTTGTTACCAAGTAGTATCTACACAGTCTTCCCTTGGTTCCATCGTCTACTGAGTCACTCTTGTTTTTTAACATACTTTGCCATGGAAAATGAGACTCCTGCATCATTTTTAAAGATTTTATTTACTGATTTTATGGGGGGGGGGTGGCAGATGGAGACAGAGGGAGAGAGAAAATTCCAAGCATACTTAGACCTGAGTGCAGATCTGAATGTGGGAGTTAATGTCACAACCCTAAAATCATGATCTGAGCTGAAACCAAGATTCAGAGGCTTAACCAACTCTAGTTGGCATACAAAAATATATAAGGAGGGACATTTTATCTTCTCATACTTGTGCTTTTTGGAAATTTCCATCAGCCTCAAGTAAAATAAATATCAGTTTGATATTGGAAGCTGTGTGTAAGATTGATTCAGCATTCCACATGCTTGCTGTAAAAATTGAGTCTTGAGCCATCCAGACACCCCTATCATTCCTCTTAAACTTACTCAAGCCATGCTTAGTTCTTACAACTCTGCACAACTATTGATTTTTACATTACTGCATTCAAAGATTACTACTTAGGCCATGTCTTACTAGACCTATTAGTATCATTTGAAAGGCTGAACACTTTTCTCTTCTTGAAATCTACTCTTTACTCATCATTGAGGACACAATTATTCTGTTTCTTTTCCATCTCATCGGCTTCTGTGTTTCAATTTCCTATGATGGTTCCTATTTCTATCCTATTTCTATTTCCTATTTAATGATAATTAAATATTGGTGTGCATGGATATTAAACTTTTTGAATCCCTGTTTAGATAGTAAGGTTAATGGGTTGCAAAAACTCTCTCATTTATGCCCCAACCTAACACTATGCATCAGCAATGTGACGCTGTGGCTGTTGCCATCAAGAGGTGGAGTCTATTTCTCAGTCCCTTCAGTCTGGGCTCACTTTAATAGACCAAGACAGAAGTAATATTATGCCTGTTCTGAGTAAGCTTCAAGAGACTTTGCACACTTCCATTTTCTCTTTGGAAACACTATGACCAACATATGAACAAGGCTGGTTTAGCTTCCTGAATGAAGAAAACATCATGATTCAACAATATCTGCAGTCCTGGATGAATGTCAGTAATTGTCAGATACATAAAAGAAGCCAACTTGAAATAGCCAGTGTCTGGTCAATCTAAGATTGACCACAGGCTTATGAAACAAACACATACAAGATCAATGAGCCTGTGTAGATCAACAGAACTGCATAAATGACCTATAGACTTGAAAATACTAAAAAAAAAAAAAAAAAAAAAAGAAAGAAAATACTAATGGATATGTATTTCAATGAATTGAAACCAATTCATTAGTAGCGGTTGTTCTAACTACTCATATGTGAAGGAAGGAAGAAATGTGTGGCAAATCCTTCAAACTGTTAGACTCCTAGACTGGAGAAAAATTAATCCCTGCATAATTGGTATGTTAAAGCCACCAAGTAACTAGAGACCTCTTTGTTCTGTGAGACTCTAAGGCTTATTCTTTTAACCAAGAATGTGAAGGAAGGGATGTAGAAGGGTCTGGGGCCACTGGAGATTAAAGCTTAAATAAGATTTAAAGGCCTTGTGAACTAAAACTGAGAGATCTCATCTTTCTCAATTCATTGTTTGCCTTGTAGAGAGCCTAGGGACTGTGCAAGAACTAGATAAAATAAATGTAAAAGTTATGTCAGTAAGTAGAAAGTGATGAGGATAATAGAAGTTATCTGAATATTGGTTTTAAGAGGAAAAAAAAAGTGACTATATAAGAAATTGGAAACAGTTTATCGCAATAGTCAATTTGGGACTTTCCTCCCTTCCAAATTTCTTTCTTTAAAAATTATAAACTTTTATGCTAGGATTATTTTAATCCTTTTGCTGGTATCTATAGAAAAATAAACATTTTCTTAATTGTTAGATGAGTTTCTAACCAAGTGAGTTTGCTTTAATTTCTTTTAAACTACCTTTTACTAGTTTTATGTGAGATATGAGAATTGGTTTATCTAAATAACTTCATTACATAACATATTGCATGATATTTACATAAATAAATAATGTTGATATATTATTAGTTTATATCTAGGAGAAAATGTTGCCTTATAGCAAGAAAACTTGAAATTTTTAAGAAAGATGGAGGAAGGAAAAAAAATCTAGAGGTTGAAACATTTTGGGGACGAGCATTTATGATGCAATGGGGGCAGACATTACAAAACTGGATATCAGGATATCTGATTTGGTCACACACACACGATCAATTTCATATACAACGATTTAGCTTTTATTATTACTTTTATTTTATTTTTAAAGATTTTATTTATTTATTCATGAGAGAGAGAGAGAGGCAGAAACACAGGCAGAGGGAGAAGCAGGCTCCATGCAATGAGCCTAATGTGGCACTTGATCCTGGGTCTCCAGGATCATGCCCCAGGCCAAAGGCAGACGCTCAACCACTGAGCCATCTGGGGATCCTGATTCAGCTTTTACATTAGCAGCAGTGATTTATTGTTTTTTTCTGCTAAAATTGAATGTGGACTCTCAGTAGTAGGACTGTCACATCCAGCAACCAGAAAGGGGTTTTATATCATTCCCCAAAAAAAGAAACTGAGAACTCCTGCATGATGCTAGGACTGGGATAAGAAATACTTAGTTTCCTTTCAGGAAGTAAGGAAGTACACATACACATACAAACACACATTGATGTAATATGTCAAAGGGACATAGGATCCAATGAAATAGCTCTCAACTGCCAAAGCTAGAAAAATTTAAGCGAACTTTAAAAGAAAGATGGTAATAATAAATAAATAAATAAATAAATAAATAAATAAATAAATAAAGGTTTGGCTTATAACCCAAAGTATGAGTAAAAATGTATGGGTTCATTCTGATGCAAATAATTGATTGGATAAATAAATAGATACATAAATACAAATATCCCACACAGAATTCCAAATTATTAATGTAGATACTCCCTTCTCTAGAAGAGAGAGCCTCCACAACTTTTTCCAAAGAGTAAAGTATAAAAATGGATGAAAAATTACTTTGCAGCAGGGAAGTATGACAAAAACCTCAGCCGGGTGATGAAAGTTAATGTCAACATTGGCAAGCCATACTGGTAGAAGGGACTCTTGATATGATGTTATGAACTTGGCATTTTATCTCTGTGAACTTTCTCTAGGCTAGTAATCAGAAAAACATCAGACTATCTTCAATTGTGGTACATTCTAGACATTATCTGATCAATAGTTCTCAAACTGTCAGGTTCATCAAAAAACAAGGAAAATCTGAGAAACTGTCACAACCAAGAGGAACCCAAGGATATCCAAATACTAAGTGTATTGTGAAATGTGGTATTGGATCCTGGAATAGAGAAAGGACATTAGGTAAAAATTAAGGAACTTTGGGTAAAGTATGGATTTCAATTCATCAGAATGTGTCAAAATCGGCCGTCAGCTGTGACAAATGCAATATATTAAAGAAACATGTTAAAACTAGAGAAAACTAAAAAAAATAAAAATAAATAAATCCATATATATTTCCCTGGCAGACTGAGTGCCCTGGACATGTTATACTCCTGCCCTCTACTCCCAGACTTAGTTTAGTTGGAATAGGTATAGAATAGGAACAGATAAGGAATAAACACATCTTACATGAAGAAATGAGAGAATCTCCTCACAGAAGTTGCCAGTGATGAGAGAAAGAACAGAAGCAGGGAGCTACTAGCACAGGAATGGAGGAGGTGGGAGAGCAATGTTTTCTATATTCTGAGATTGGGACCATTTGTGGGGGTCAGACAGTGGTTTGTAAAAATAGAATAGAATAAATAGGGAAGAATATTTAAAAAATAAAATAAAACTAGAGAAAACCGGATCTACTGCATAGGGGAAGCCCTTGGAATGTCTTCACAACTTTTCAGTAAATTTAAGACTACTCAAAAATAAAAAGAAAAAAGTAAGAATTAAATGTGGGGCTCAGTTATACACAATAGAGACAAAACTGTGTTTGCTTTGTGTAGAGTGAAAACTCTGGGCTTGTTACTTAGCTTGCATGGGTTCTACAGATGCTGTAAATCCCTCTCAGTGGCCTGAAGGCTCTACTAGGTTAGACTGAAGCTTCACAAAACACTATTAAGAATCCCCTGACCCCGGGGCCCCTGGATGGCTTAGTCAGTTAGGCATCTGCCTTCAGCTCAGATCGTGATCCCAGAGCTCCCCGCTCAGCCTCCAGTCTGCTCCCTCTACACCCACCCTCTGCTTGTGATTTTTCTCTCTCAAGCTCTCCCTCTCAAATAAATAAATAAAATATTTTTAAAAAGAATCCACTGATCCAAAGAATAGGATTATGAATCCAATACATTCTAGCAGGAGAAAAGTTATGAATTGTAGCACTCGTTTTTATTTCCCCCACATCATACACTGGTCCTGTACTGGCACGGAGAAGCTGCCTAGGAATGGGGAGCCAGCATTCCTGATGTGTGTAATGATCACTACGTTATGTGTGTGTGTGCACAGAAAAAGGAGAGACTGGTAAGTGGAAAGATAGAAGTAAGATACTACTTTACAGAATTCCATCACTTCATAATGCTTACCATTTCCCTTATTTGTTCTAAGGCACTGTGCAGATAAGATTTATAATTGTCTCGTGGCCCCAAATCATAAAACCATATACATTGCTTGTATCGTTTAGGGGAACATGAGTCAAATAATGCTCTGGAAGCATCTATATTGGAGCACTCCATCTTTAAAGATGTTACAAATGGTTCTCGTATCTCTCTTTCAGTTGCAAGGACTATTCTTCACTCCATAACGTACACCATACTATTAAAGATGCATATTTCTCTTTTAGGGAGGATGACAAGATGGTATTTTGGTAGCTAGAAAAAAAAAAAAACCCGAATTGGATATTTTCTAAATCCAGTGTGGACTGGCTTTATAACAGTCCATCAGTGAGTGATATCTATGAACAGAATTTGGTTTGCTGATGAAACAGAAAGGGTAATATAACATTAGCAAAGGCATTTGGGGATCATTATTGGTTTTGATAATTTTGTGAGTTGATGGAGAGCTGCGGAAAGCTGTGGTCTGCACTTTGATAAGATATTTTGCCATTCCATCTAGGAATAAACTCAATTTTTTCTGACTGCTTTAGCACTGATATGTTCATTTAAATTTAAGATGTTTTCAAATCGAACAAGCATCTAAACAGCAGTAAAATTCAACCATAAAAAATGAATTCCCTGACTGACATAAATGAAGTAACTGTGACATCTGAAGGGAACATATGTCCTTAGATCATTGATGACTTTCACTTCAAAATGCTGATTTTTCAGTACCACGATAAATTTACCTGTAATGACATTATCACCTACACGGTGTTTTCATAGCTTTATCCTCTATGTTAGGTTAGTTTCCTCCCCTTTTCTTTAGTAAAATGGATCATCAAAAGATCAACTCAAGGAGAAATAAAAAGAAGAGCACTTGAATCTAATAATTTCATGGACTTTAAAAACAGGCTTAGACTTTGATCATTTTTCGTTTGATCAAAGGGCATTTGGTATCCTTTGAAGGAAACTGTATTATTATTGTTTCCATCAGACTTGATCCACAATATAATTATGACAAGAACAAGAGGAAAAAAAAAAACTCCTTTTATTGTGCATTGAAGGTGTTTATATGAAGCAAGCACAGATGTATATACATATATAAATTTAATTTAAAAATATCTAATCACTGTTCTTGAGTAAACACATATCATCCATTATAGGCAAAAATAACTGAAATAAATAATGTAACTAAAAATTAAATAAATGCAGTAGTATTCAATCTTCTATGAGTATTTTTAATCAGTTCATGTCTTACTACATGTGTAAGTTTGACAATGACTTGTCACAGTATTTCTTAAAGAATCACTTAAGTAATAAATATATTAAATCTAACAATGACTTTTTTTTAACTTGAAACTTAAGTACTGATTTTTCTTTAATTTATTATATTTTTTTGAAGCACTGATTCTTTAGACAAATTACTAAATATAAATCTGCTTGCGTTCTAGGACACTCCCTATAAAGTTAGGTACATTAGAGGGAGAAAACAAATAGTTTCATATCCAAAGATATCTAAAAATAGAAAATAATTTAGTTATATTTCAGATGTTTGGCCAACTGTGTAAATACTTTAACATTTTAACTGACAACTCCATGGAAACTTATATTATTTATTTTAATCTGGTGTTTAATTATTTCTCATACTGTGATAAATGTCGTGAGGTATGTATGTGTGTGCGTGTGTGTGGGCACACGCGCATGTGCAGGTTGAGGTCTTAAAGCTTACAGTATAAGTTAGAATGCATTTTATTCTCTATCGTGTCCAGGACATATATGCAATATAGAATATCTAAGTTGAAAAGCAAGATAGAAAATCTTAGAAGTTTGTTTATATAAATTCATAACCTCATCTCATTAGAAACTCATGGATATTTGTGGTCTTATTGAAATATTCTAAGCCATTGATTGAGAGCAGTTTAGATATTAGAACCTACTAACCATTAGTTTACCAGTGATTTTGCCTTAGTAAATAATATTGATAGGATTATTTGCCTCAGTGTATAGTTTTGCTTTATTGTTTTATATCTTAGAAGGAAAAAGTCATATTTAGAGATCTAAGTATATATATATTGTATATTTTGCCAAGTGCTGGTAAAACCCATAGTTGTCTTTTTCTTTACTTTGTCTCAAGATCTATTTAGACATTAATAATTCAGATTAAATTTGGTAATGCTTGGAAAGTTATCTTTTTGCTTTAATCATTTACTTTATTGAAAGGAGGGTTGAACATTTTATTAGGATAATTTTAACTTAAGTTTTCTTGTAAATTAAACCTTTCTTAGAGTGATTCAAAAAATTATTTGTAATCCTTTCCTTCTAATTTAGTCTTTTTTCACATTTAGGTATTATTTATATTGTGGGGTGACTTTTTAGGGTCTTCTTTTTTAATATTTTATTTATTTATTCATGAGAGACACACAGAAAGCAGAGACACAGGCAGAGGGAGAAGCTGGCTCCATGCAGGGAGCCCCATGTGGGACTCGATCCCAGGACCCCAGGATCACGATCTGAGCCAAAGGCAGACGCTCAACCACTGAGCCACCAAGGCATTCCGTAGGGTCTTCTTATCCTCTTTTGTTAGTTCTATTAATTACTAACTGAAAGTAATAGACTGTATGCAGCCTTACTAAATCTACAGATACGGTTATTTTTTCTGCCTCCTCTACTACCACACACCACACACACACACATACACACACACACACACAGATAAACACACATTAATAGATAAAATGTTTATAGACAGTTTATCAAAAATCTAAGCAGCAAATAGAGATAGAACAATGGTCAAGAACAGAGTTACAATCAGACACAAATGATAATTAATGTTGGCAATAGTATGGAGAAATTGGAACCCTCGTGCATTATTTTTTAAAGTGGAAAACAATACAACTACTCTGGAAAACAGTTTGGCAATTCCTCAAAGCATTAGCCACAGAGTTATCATATAACCTAGCAATTCTACTCCTAAGAGTACAAAGGAAAATGAAAACATATCCTCTCACAAATAGACTCACACATGAATGTTCATCACATTATTAATAATAGTCAAAAACTGGAAAAAAACCCTCAAACGTTCATCAATTGATGAGTAATAAAACAAAATGTGGTATATTCCAAGAATGTTGTATTATTTGGCATTGAGAAAGGGTAAACTACTGATACATGTTACAACATCAACTTTAAAAATATTATACTAACTGAAAAAGACACCGAGGACCACGTGTTTTATGATTTCATTTAAATGAACTCTGTAGAATAGGCTAATCTATAGATTTACCTAAGGCTGGTGGTGGGAGGGCAGGAGGAAAGGGGAGATAATTAGGAAGGAATGCTAACATTTTAGGGAATTCTGAGTTAGTAATGTTCTAAAATTAGACTGTGTGGTTCCACAATATTTTGTAGTTGCCCCATGGATGTTGGGATCAAACTCCTACCCAAAATTAGTTTATATATGGAGACTTATGATGTCACACACATCAGAAGGATGTAAAAAAGCTTATTATTCACATTATGGACTCTCTAAGGAGAGTAGAGCTGACAAAAGTCTTTCCAGGTGACAAAAGTGGAGAGACATGTGATTTTGGCTTTTTTGTGTGTGTGTGTGTGTGTGTGTGTGTGTGTGTGTGACTAGGCAGTAGGGCCAGAGTGAGAGGTTCTTGCTCAAGGGGCAAGTTTTGTAGCTTGAACTTTGAACTAGTGTCAAGGGAGGGAGAGTAACAGGTTTCCCGTTGCCTTGCTCATATGTAAGACAAGAAAGGAAGGAAGAGGGAAGAAAGAGATAGTGTTTGAAAGCTTTCAGGATCAAACACCCAAAACTGAGTCTCTCTCTTTATTACACATAATTCTGTATATGTGAAAACAATAGAGTTGTACATTTTATATGGGTGAATTTTATGGTCTATTTATTTCAACAAAGCCTCTTGAATAAGAAACTCACAAACACAACATTTTGGCTAAGGAACAAAGCAGAACAAGCAGAAATCCCATATATTGCTGATGGGGATATAAAATAATAAAATAACTTTGTAAGATGTTTTGGGAAACGTCTTTTCACTTTAAACATTAACTCACCATTTGAGCAAGCAATTCACCTCTTAGGTATCTTATTCCAAGAGGCAATTCTATTAAAAACATATGCAAGGATATTAACAGAATCTTTACTTATAATAAATTGAAACTTTAAGAGATCCATCAACAAGGGAATGGATACACAAATTCTGGTATATGCACACAATGGATTAAATATTGCAACATGCAACAACATGGATGAATATCATAGACATTATCCTTTGTGAAAGGAGCTAAATACAAGTTATATGACTCAATTTTTGCTATATTCTTGAACTAAAAAAACTGATCCATAATGAAAATAATTAGAAAGATGATTACCCGTGTTGGGAGGAATTAACTACAATGGCCAACATTTTAGGATCACAAGGGTTTTAGGTTAAATAATTATATTAAGTTGTCAAGTTTATACAGTTTGAATGAATGAAGTTCAAGGTCCATTGTCTTTGCCTCAAAAAAGATTATAAAAATAGTAATAAATAAGGGGGCTTGGAATTGGGGTAGGTATCAATAGTATCAATAGTATCAATTTATTGAAGGTAGGAGATGTGTACATAAGGTTTATTATTCTATTTGGTTTGTTTTGTCTATACTTAATATTTCCCATAACCAAAAGCTTTTTCAAAGAGTTTCATGGGCAAGGTGCTTGAGAGAGCCCGAGTTCTCTACAAAGGAAAATTATTTGGTAGACCAGTTCTTTTACTGACAACATATAGCTCAGTCCAGTGAGTTAGGGCTTTACTGTGATAGAAAGCTACACAAATGGGACGCCTGGGTGGCTCAGTGGTTGAGCGTCTGCCTTCAGCTCAGGGCATGATCCTGGAGTCCCAGGATTGAGTCCCACATTGGGCTCCCTGCAGGAAGCCTGCTTCTCCTTCTGCCTGTGTCCCTGCCTCTCTCTCTCTATGTCTCTCATGAATAAATAAATAAAATTAAAAAAAAGAAAGCTAAAAACAAGGATTAAGCATCCAATGAGGAGAACTCATTCAGATAATAGCAAAATAATATCAAAACTTATTTTAAAAAATTATTAATGTGCACAACATTCTTTCAAACACAATATACTCCCATAGGATGTCCTACTTTGTACCTCTACATACCTTTGTACATTTAAAAAAATATTTTATTTATGTATTTGAGAGAGATGGAGAGCATGAGGTGTGGGAGGGGGTTGGCATGATGGAGGGTGGGAGGTAGAGGGAGAGGGAAAAGCAGACTCCTCTGATCAGGGAGCCCAATGAGGGGCTCAATCCTAGAATCCTGGGATCATGATCTGAGCTAAAGGAAGATGCTTAACAGATTGAAGCACCCAGGTATCTCTCTTTATTGATTTTTAAGAATCTATTTAATATATTGTGGTATTTCCAAATGCATAAAGTTGTGAAATACATAACATTTCGGGTTTTATTTCATAACACTCTATTTATGAATTATAGATTTAAAGTATCATATATTTTACTCATGCATATATGCACCAAGTCATACTTCTAGGCATTGGCAAAGTCAACTTTGGAGTCTCCAAGTCAACTTTGTTTTTGCTCAATTGTTTTTAAAATTATATTTTAAGTGCATTATTCAGGGTTATAACATAAACTTGTTGCATACTTAAGGCTTGTTCTGAATTTTTAATTCCCAAATCAATTCTATACTAAAATGAATTTCCTGTTTTTTCCATGTTGGAAGGTAATGACCACATTTGAAAAGTCAATTATTATGCCTCACAGTAAGATATAAAGATATTGCTTCAGAAATTTACCTTTTGTAACTTCAGATAAGTATTTTTTAATATTTAAGAGTTCATATATTTTCTTCAGAAATCACATAAATATGTATTTGAGTAAAGTATATATGTAAAGATGTATACTATAGTTTAAGCCAGTTTTGTGTAACTGCATGTATATTATTTTTCTTATCATTTTTGTTTATTTTTGAAGGATCAGTGGTCAATGAGGAATATAAGATAAAAAAAAGCTCATTATCTAGACTTGGACATAAGCTTCAGTTCATCCTCGGATCGTTCACAAGGAAAAAATCAATGAAATTTCCATACTTTTTCATTATAAGCATATCGATAAGTTGAATCAAAATAATGCTAGGCCTTAAACTCACAACACATGGAAATCAGATGATATAGTTGAATCATTAAATTGTGACAGCTTAATCTACAATTTTTGAAAATAGAGTGTTCAGTATTCAGAGTTATAACTAACAGAAAAATAAGATTATATGTTTTAAATATAAGAGCAAGAATGAGAGTGCTAGTACATGTCAGGATGTATTCTGACTACAACACTGACATGATTTTGTTTTAAAAAGCAGCTCCTATTTTTCCTTGCCTTCCTTCTCACCTTATTCTTATTCTTCACTCCTCACTCTCAAAGGTCCTGCTTCAAACAACCTGGTAATTGTCAATGCATACTGATAAATCAAGTTGAACCTTCACATGGCTTTTGGGAAACTACTATCAGTTTTCTTATCACGATGGCTTCTCCTTCTCAATTTTTTTTTTTTTTTCTGACTTTGCTTCATCACTTTGGCATCTTAGGACTCAGTTCTCTTCTCCCTCTTCATTTAGACCTTAGTAGTTTCTATCCAGTCTTTGGCTTTAAATATCATCTTTGTGCTGATGACTCACAAATTAAATCTACTTTCCCTTGAACTTGAGATTTGTATATACCTGCCTACTTGACGTCTCTATTTTGATGTCCCAGAGGTATCTCTAACTTAATAAATGTCCCCCAGACATTTTTATATTTTCTACCTCCAAGTATGCTCTTCCACATTTTTACCTATCTCAGCTAAGGGATACTACATCCTTCTAGTTACTTAGGATAATCAATTGGGAGCCATCCAAGATTTGTCTTTCTCTCATATCTCACATTCGATCTTCTACTCTTGATGCCACTTTTATGTATCCCTAGAGTTGAAACTTTGTTTACTTCTCTTCCCTCTATCATCTTAACCCCAGTCACCATTACTTCTGCTTAGAACACAACAGTAGCTCCCTAATTTACTTTCTTTCCCTAAATTATTCCTTTTGTTTCCAGTAATGCATTCCTAATACAGAAGCAAGAACAAACCTTTAAAATTTTAAGCATATAATATCACATCTGGGCTCAAACCTCTCTAGTGACATCTTATATCACTCAAGGTAAAAGCCAATGTCCTTAAAATGCCCTTTAAGTCCTATAAGGTATGCACCCTTATTACTTCTATGACCTCGGTTTCTGTTTCCTCCACCATTGTTCACCGGATTGGAACCACAATGAATTTTTTGAAGTTCCAGAAGCATGACAAGCATTTTTCCATTTTTCCACCTCCTTTACTTTGACACTTTATCAGAAATGATATTTTCTATTCCTTTGTCTTTAGGTTTTCCATGTCTCTGTTCAAATATCACCTTATAATAGAAATTTTTCTCTTACACTCTATATAAAAATGTTAACTCTTTCTCAATATTGTCAAGATGTCAGTTCTTCCCAACTTGATCTATAGATTCAATGCAATCTCAATCAAATTCCCAGCAAGTTATTTTATGGATATTGACAAACTGATTCTAAGTTATATAGAGAAGTAAAAGAGACAGAATAGCCAACATGAAATTAAAGAAGAGAACAAAGTTAGAGTACTGATGCTACCTGACTCCAAGACTTACTAGAAAACCACAGGAATCAAGACAGTGTGGTATTGGTGAAAGAATAGACAAATAGATCAATGAAACAGAAATAGACTCCCATGAATATGGTCAAATTATCTCTGAGAAAGGAGCAAAAGCAATACAGTGGAACAAAGAGTTTCTTCAAACGATGATGAAACTAATAGATAACTTCATAAACATAGACTTTACATACTTCAGAAAAATTAACTCAAAATGGATAACTGGCTTAAAACTAAAATGCAAAACTGTAAAAGTCCTAAGAAGAAAACATAAATGACTTTGGGTATGGTGATGCCTTTTGGATACAGCACCAAAAACATGATCCAAGGAAAAACTAACTGATAAGTTGGACTTCATTACATGAACATTTCTGCTGTGCAAAAGACAGTGTCAAAAAATGAGAAGATAAGCCCCAGATTGGGAAAATATATTTTTGAAAGACACATCTGCTAAGTGATTGCTATCCAAAATATACAAAGCTAAAAAACAAAACAGAACAAAATATACAAAGCACACTTAAAACTCAACAATAAGAAAATAAACAACCCAATTTAAAAATGGGCCAAAAATCTCAACACATATCTCACCAGAGAAGATATACAGATGGCAAGTAAGCATATGAAAAGTAAAACAGGTAACATGGTATCATATGTTATGAGGGAAATCTAAATTAAAACAACAATGAGATACCACTGCACATCTATTTGAATGGCCCAAATCTGGAATATTGACAACAGCAAAAGTGATGAAGATGTAGAGCAATGGGAACTCTCATAGATTTCTCGTGGGAATGCAAAATGGTACCACCACTAGGCATATTGTTACTACAATCCAGCAAATGTGCTACCTGATATTTATTTACTCAAAGGAGTTGAAACTTAAGTCAACAGAAAAACCTGCACATGGGTGTTTACAGTACATTTTTACATAACTGCCAAAACTTGGAAGCAACTAGTATGTTCTTCAGTAGGTGAATGAATAAATATAGTATATTCAGACAATGGAAAGTTATTTAGCATTAAAAAAAAAAGAGCTAGTGAGCCAAGAAAAGATCAATGGTTGCCATATTTCTCATCTTTCTAAGGTTAACCTTATCCCTGGAAAGATAGGGGTCATTTTGTTCTTTCATAAATTACAGAATTATGGTACATGATGATTGGCATCTGAGTAAAATAAAATTTTGTGAGCTAGGTAGGCAATGATGTAATTGTGGTGGGAATACAGATGTGTATACATATTTAAAATAGAGCTTACAAAAAATAAAAAATAAAAAAAAATAAAATAGAGCTAAGTACTAATTCCAGCTCTTTCACTTAACCTCTTTGAGCATCAGTTTTCTTATTATCCTAAATGAAGACAATAATGCCTGCATTGCAAGGTTATTATAAGATGCATTGGTTGTCTATTGCTGTGTAATACATTACCCCAAATTTAGTGTCTTAAAGCAACACAAGTTTGTCATCTCACAATTTCTGTGGGTCCGAAGTCTGATGGTGGTATTATGGTTGCTCTGCTTGTTTCTCACACAACTGAAATGAAGGTGTTGGCTGGGTTTGAGGTTCTCATCTGAATCTCTAGTTCCTCTTTTCATTAAGGTTCTTGGAAAAGTTCAGTTCCTTGTGGTTGTAGGACTGAAGTGTCTCTCTTCTTATTGGCTGTCAGCTGGGATTCACTTTCAGCATCTAGAGGTTACCCTCACTCCCTACCTGCATGTTCCCCTCCTTAGGCAGTTTATAATATGGCTGTTTGTTTTTCACCTCGTCCAATAATAGTGTGTTGCTGCTTGTCTTTGTAAGGACTCACTTGAATAGGTTATGCTCACTCAAAATAATCTCCCTTTGGATCACTTCAAAGTCAAGTGATTAGGAACTTTAATTGCATCTACAAAATCCATTTTATCCTGTAGTGTAATCTAACCATGTTCGAAGGTCTCAGTCCTGCTCAAAGAGAGAGCATTATACAAGGGCAGGAGTCACTGATGGTTATCTTAAATTCTGCCTACGATTTGAAAATTAAAAGAATTATTGTATATGAAGCCTTTCTCCTTGACTCCTAGACTCTTGGTGCTCAGTAAAGGAGTTCTGTCATTATTTTCATTGTTTTTAACTTCCAAATATATTATGTTTTCATACTTTTGGGAGTAGCTTACACTTTTCTAATATTTATAATTTAGAAAAATTACTGATTACACAGATAACGTAAAAGCTTTTTAGGTCTTGAATTAAAGAAGACACTGATAAGATGTATGAAATACCTGTTCAATTTTACCTTCATTTTAACTGACTATTTCTTCACTTGAGCAATTTGCCCATTATGTTCCCTAGGGAACTGTGAAAATTGTACATGTGAGATGTTGCAAAAAGAAACTTCCATGGCCTTCAAGTACAAGTTACATTATTTATTATCAGATCAATGTTCTGGCAGTGTTGCTTGTGAGTAGATATACTGATTTAATCTTAAAATCAGTCAGGTGAGCTGAATTTTGCCTTGGGCTATAGGATAAGGAATGCATCTTACTTTGCTAGTACATTTGAAGTCAAGTTCATTGAAGAAAATAATCAGATTTACAGCAATTGTTAACAATATACTCTGCTTCTTTGGCTAATGTAATTGAACAAAAATGAAATTTTTAATTGAAATTATTCTCATATATATAAAAAGAAAGAAAGAAATTATTCTCATATACATCAACCATGAAATTTTGGCAAAGACATGATTCTCAAAGTAAAGATTAATATTATTAATTGAATATATAAACTAGTTCCTTTATTTTACTTTGACATAAGTGTTATTAAATATATTTTTTCATTGTTCTATGTTAGTGTTACTTATTGCTAATCTTTTATTGTGCTTCATTTAAAAATTAAACTTTATTATAGGATGTATGTATAGGAAACATACATTTTAGTATTATCCATGGTTTTAGACATCCACTAAGGTGTTTTGGCATGTGTTCCCTGTAGATAAGGATATTCTGTATACAGAATATTTATTTGTTTATTTAAACTTTTAAAATTTGAGTATATTTCACACAATGCTATATCAGTGTTAGGTGTATGATATAATGATTCCACAACTTTATACATCGCTGTGCTTACCACAAGTACTGCTGTGTCTGTTACTATACAACACTTTTAAAATATTGATGGCTATATTTCTTATGTTGTGCTGTTTATTCCGTTCATTCCATAACTGGAAGCTTGTATTTTCTACTTTTTTTTTTCTTTTAAGATTTTATTTATTTATTCATGATAGAAACAGAGAGAGGCAGAGACACAGGCAGAGGGAGAAGCAGGCTCCATGCAGGAAGTCCGATGTGGGACTCAATCCTGGGACCCCAGAATCACACCCTGGGAAGAAGGCAGGTGCTCAACCACTGAGCCACCCAGGCAACCCAATTTTCCTCTTTCTTACACTCATTTTGCCTATTCACCTACTTTCCTCCCATCTAACAACCATCAGTTTGTTCTCTGTACTTATAGATCTGATTCTACTTTTTGTGTGAATAAATTAATTCTTAATGCTATGTCTATGAATATAAAAAGCTCCTAATAGCTTCTCTTATGATGTTCAGCTTTTTTGGTTATATCAGCAAATTGTTGAACATCATCAAAAATTATTTATATTACATGACAAAGTATGATGCCTTCATAAAAGCAGAGTCATTAATGTTCATAACTATTATTAAAACAATCCTTATATAAAAGATAGGAAATAAAATAGCATTATTTGGAAAGATTACAACATCAACTAAGTACAATCCTCAAGTGGCACATCCCATTTGGGCAAAAGAGAATATTGTGTTCTCAGTAGAGTAATGCAGTTGGTCAAGGGGCTAACCCATGTCAATGTCTTGATCCAGCTGAATCTCTGTGAGAAATGAATAAGCCATTTCTCAAGATATTTCACCCAGCTAATGATCTTTTTTTTTTTTTAAGTGGCTTTTGATCTGCTCACTAAATTTAGTCTTGGGCAAATTTTGCTATTGCTCCTGTTATTATTAGTTTCCATTATATTCTCTATATTATACTCATTTATAAATACTTTCTTGCCTATAACTCTCATGCTTCCTCTTAATTAGTAGAAATATTCAGGGGCACCTGGGTGGCTCAGTCAGTTAAGTGTCTGTCCTCAGCTCAGGTCATGATCCCGGGGTCCTGGGATCAAACCCTGCATAGGCTCCCTGCTCAGAGGGGAGCCTGCTCTCTCCTCCCCTCTGACCCTCTGGTCCTGCTCTCTCTCTCACTCATGCTTGCTCCCTCTCAAATAAATAAACAAAATCTTAAAAAGCAAAAAAAGAGGTATAAATATTCAGCAGATCAAAACATTGATTACTTACTTGGATTATTCTGTATCTTTTTTTACTACATTTCCACTGTCTTTTGCTAAACCTAATAATTCCCTAGTAATTTCCAAATACTATACTTTTTCAATAATTATCATTATTTCCAAATACAATACTTCCTTCCAATATGTGCAAGTATATTTGACAGTTGTTTTTGTATATTCAATTTTGTAGGATTGGCTTTACTTAAACATGTTCTTCTGCTATCTGTTCTCAATTTCTAATAGCCTAACCCCCAGACTAAATGCCTCAGGCATTACAGCAATCAATTTATAAAATGCTTGCAGATTTTTAGGAGATTAAAAAAAGGTAGGGAAGAATCTAAGAATGCAAGAGGGAGTAATCCTTTTTTTATTATTTCAGGATTGCTTCTCTGCTCATTCAAAGTTGGATAATGATACAGTTTCTTTACAATTACCCATATTTATTGATTTTGCCTGATGACATAAGCCACATGATAATTTGAATTTTAAAAATTATAATTATCAGCAAGAATTTATATATAAAATTTAAACTAAAAATCTAGACTGCTTCAAAAGATAAGAACTTTGAAATAAAATTATTTTCTTTGAATTAATATTTTTTTTCTTCTAGACATTAGAAAAGGAGTCTGTTTTATCAATTTTATTGAAGAATAGTATTCATATGTAAACAAATATAAATAAAAAATGTAGAATGAAAATGCTTTGCAAGAACATCTAGGATTTCTTTTTACTAAAACAAAACATTATTTGAAATCCAGAAGTTGATCTTGAGCTCCTTTCCATTCTCCACAATCATTTTTCTAACACTATAGATTAATTTTGTGTATTTTGAACCTTATACAAGCAGAATTAACTTGTACTTTTGTTTTCTGGCTTCTTCCAATATATGTCTGTGAAGACAAATACAGTTGTATTTTGTTAATATTTAGTTCTGTGTATAACATTCTGCTTTATTTACATTTTACAATACACTTATTTGCTCTAGGATTCATGAACATGTATTTTATTTTTGCTCATTATTAGAAATAATTCCTTTATGAAGAGCTTGCTCCTATCTTTGATGTGGGATAGAGGTCAAGGTTCTTGTTTTTTAGTTTGTTTTCAAATGAATATGCAATTGACCCAGAACAACTCTACTGTATTTCAGTATCACCTTTGTAATCAATGAAATTTAAAAGAAACTGTATCTCAGCTATTTGAGACCTTCATCTACTTTTCTATCCTTGTGCAAATACCACACTGTTTAATTTATATCACTAAATAAGTCTTGATATAATTCGATTGGTCTTCCAGTCATATTCATTTTCTTTGAAATTATCTGTATTTCCATGTTTTAAATAATAATTCATCCTGTCAGTTGTTTTAAATAATTTTTTAAATGTTTTTATTTTAGAAAGAGAGAAAACAAGCAAGGAAAGAGGCAGAAGGACAGAGAATCTCAAGTAGACTCTGAGCGAAGTGCAGAGCCAATGTGGGACTCAATCCCAGGACCCTGAGATCATGACCTGAGCCATAATCAAGAGTCAGATGCTTAACTGACTGAACCCCCCTCATCTTGTCAACATTTAAAAGAATTCTTCTGATATTTTGTCTAGAATTGCTTTGACTAGGTAAATCATTTTGGAAAGAATTGATACTCTTACAATATTAAGATTTGCAATTCATGGACATAGAAATATTCCTCCATTTATTTATGTCTTCAATTTATGTCTATAATAAATTTTGTAGTAAAGATCATACACATTTTTAAAAGTTTAATTTCTAGATTTTTACCGTATCTGATATTACTTTAACTGACCTATTTGTGTTATCTAGATATAATGACAGGTTTATTTTGTTCTTTCTGATGCCTATGCTTTTTAATTTATTTATTTTATTTTTCTTCATTGCATTGTTTAGAACTTCCAGTACGGCATTGAGTAGAAGTGATTGAGGACATTATTGTTCCATGCATAATGTCAGAGGGTGTATTAGTCAGTGTTCTCCAGAGAACCTGAACTGATATGATAGAAATATAGCATGTGGTTATGGAATCTGAGAAGTCCCAGGTTGTGCTAGGTGCAAACTGGAGAACCAAGGAAGCCAGTCATATAATTCAGTTTGAGTACAAAAATCCCACCAGTCAAAAGGCCAAGGGTGAAAATTCCAGTCTGAGTTCAAAAGCCCAGGAACTAGGAGCTTATGTCCAAGAGCAAGGGAAGATAGATGTCTCAGCTTGGGCGATAGATGTCTCAGCTTGGGCAAAAAAAGCAAGTTTATCCCACCTCCAAGTTTTTGAGCTCCCAATAAATTAGATGGTGTACATCAGTACTGATGAGGGTGATATTCTTTACTCAGTTTATTATTCATATGCTAATCTCCTGGAGGCACCATCAGGGACACAGCCAGAAATATTTTACCAGCTATTTGGGTATCCCTTAGCCTGGCCACATTGTCACATAAAATTAACCATCAGAGATAGAAAATTCCACCAGTTTATTGTTTAATATGATTTTTCTCTAAAATTTTGTAGGCACTATTTATACAATTAAAGAAAGTGTTTACTTCCAAATTGATTCCCCCCAAATCCACATGTTTTTATGCTTTTGAATTCTTCCTTTTCTTTGAGTATGGGATAGGTTTATTGACTCATTTCTATTTAATAGAAGAAGGTAAAAGTGACTTGGAGAATAGGTCAAAAAGGTCACCTTTGCTCTCTAATGAGTTATTTATTCCAAAAAACAGTTGCCATATTGTGAGATAGCCATATGTTAAGAACTTGAGGTCTCCAGCCAACAGCCAGCAAGGAACTAAGACCTGCCAAAATCCTTGTGAGTGATCTCAGAAGAGATTCTTCAACCCCGGGTAAGTCTTGAGATAACTGTGGCACTGGCAAACAGCTTGACTACAAACTTATGAGCGACCCTAAGCCAAAATCACCAGCAGAGACTCTTTCAGGTTCCTGACCCTTAGAAATTATATGAGATAATGAATATTTGTTGTTTTATGCTGTAAGTTGGGAAATATTTGTAAGGCAGCGATTGATAACTAATATAAGGAAATTGCCTCTTCCCTATTTTCCTAAGATTTTTAATTATAAGTGGTTATCAATTTCTCCTTTTTTTCTGCATCTGTTGAATTAGAAGTTTATTATTTGCGTTTAACAAATTTCACATATGGACAATAAGAACAGAAGAGCAAATAATTAGATGTGAATATTGAAAAATTATTTTATTTTCATGATAAATGATCTCTGTCTTAATGAGTGCAATATGTGAATAAGAGTAAGAAGACATATCTATCTCATACTTTTGTCTACATGTGCATATTGTCTCTGTGGTTTTCTTCATTTAAAAAAATAAAACATTATATATATATATAAATAATGATGTGTTCTAAAAGCTAAATAATGCTAATTACTATGTTAAAACTTTCAGGAAAATATTAGTAAACTGATATATTTTCTTTTTCATCACTTTAGAGATGAGAGTATGTTTTGCTTGCCAGTAAGACTAATAAAGATTCCTTTGGGACAGTCGATATGTTCTTTATTGCATAGAGGCATTTCTAAGCCTATTTGCTTTGCAAATAAATGAAAGGTAGGAACAAGTCATTCAAAAAAAAAAAAAAAAAAGAGAGAGAGAGAGAGAATGAAAGCTTCTCATTGCAACATTTGAAAACTAACTTTATCTTCTTTTAGAATGACTCCATGTTTTAACTGACTGTGTTCACATGATCTGTCATAATGATATTTCATTTTTATCTACTTGTGTATTTGCTATACGTTTATTAGTTTGGTTTTAAGCTAGTTTATATCTTAGGACTAGTACCTTATAGTATACATTCATATTTCTCAGAGTTCCATAGAAGCAAATACAATGGTGATTGCCAAGGCATGGGAGTGGGGAAAATGGGGAGTTGTTCAATGGGTAAAAAGTTTCAGTTTTACTGCATAAATATCTTCTAGAGGTCTGCTCTACAACACGGTGGCTTGTTATTAGCAGTAGTCTGTCGTATACTTCAACATTTGCTAGGAGTAGATCTCACGTTACATGTTCTTTTCACACATACATACATTCACACATAAACACACAAAACAAAAAACAAAGACGCACAGGAAACTTTTGGTCGTAATGGATATATTGATTATCTTGGTTGATATCAGGGATATATGTCCAAATTCATCAAACTATATGCATTAAATATGTGCAGGGTTTTGTATATCAATTATCTCAGTAACACTGTCATGAAATATTCCTTGGGGCTCTGAAGGAATTTAATAAATATTTTCTGATGTGCTGCAAGTAATCATGAGAAACTCTAGTTATATGTAAATATTAGCTAAATGAACTTACTAATTCAAAAAGTAAGTAGGATAGTCATTTTTCTAAGCTCCAATACTAGAAGATTTGTAACTCTAAGTTTTTACACGCAAAAAAAGAAGAATTCTTCCTAATATGACAAGCTCACCTTTTGAATTCTGAGTACAGCTAGACAGATTCTTAATTTTTAATTTTAAAGATGTAACTTTTTGCTGAATCTCTTTATACATTAAATTTATTAGAATTCTGGCTGTTAGTAATATTGTTTAAGTATCAACTTTCCAATTAAGCCACGACCAACAATATCGATTGATGTTGCTGCTGAATCTGTGGGTAATTTTGTTTTAAATAAAGCTATTTTCTGAACAATATTTAAAAGACAAATATATGTGAAGAGAAATGTAGCAACCGTAACTCAATAAGAAAAACAATGATGAAAACCTTAACAGAAAAATAAGTGAAAGGTAAGAACAAATCATTCAAAAAAAAAGAAGAAATGAAAGCTTCTCATAAGCTGGTGAAGAAAATATTCAACCTCAATTACAAAAACTATAGCATTAGTTTTAGGATGGAATTGTGGAAAAAAGTTTCGAAGTTCAATGAGTAAATTATAATTGCAGACTGGATAAGGGGAGGCTTACGTTACGTATTGATGGAACATCATAAGAGTGTTGCCTTCTGTAACTTGGAAGACAGAAAATCTGCGCAATAAACCTTTGGATCTGACTAAGAAGAATTTTAGGCAGAATGTTGAAGTGATAATTGTGTTTTCTTAGTGGTGAGTGATAAGGTATTACAAAAGAAATATAAGGTAAAGAACTCTCATTGTCAAGAAAATTTTCAATAACTAGATTGGAACATAGAACTGTTTCTCATTTCCAACTTTCTAGCTAGTAGCAATTCCTCAAAATAATAAAGGCCTCAGGGCAAAAAAAAATCACATGTAGGGTATACTCTGGGGTATGTAGGGTATACATGTAGGGTATACCCATATCCTCTCATCGATAGAAAAGTTAATGAGCAGAAAGAATAATTGAGTAAAGGGTTTTAACCTCCATATTTATTTATCTTGAAATCAAGCATGAAGTTTTTGGACCATAAATCAGATTTATTATTGCTTACAACAATAGCCACACTTGTTCTTCATACCCTGTTTTCTCCCTTGCAGCGACATTATGAGAGTAGATGGACCCAACATGTACAGAGAGGCTCTATGCCAGAGAGATCTGAAATTATGGACTTCAGAGCTGATACAAGAATTGCTGCAAGGCAGCTCCTCCCTTCCTGAGAAAGGGAGAAAAGTCCTCATTTTACTATTGTAAGGGTACCTGCCCTGGGAGAATTGGGAAGGCCCCTAGATGCATACAATACTTTTGAAAGCAAACAAATAAATGGCTCTGGGAAAAATCAACCTGTAAATCTCAACAGGTCTCCAACTTGCAAGGCATGCTTACCATGTAAACACCCTTTACCCAAGTGGTTAAGAATTTTTACACAGAAACCCCTGACCATTAAGAAACATGGAGATATTGTCCCCCAAATTTTTGCCCTTTGTTTCTCATGATATGGCTTATATCAGATTTTCCATTTCTTTTTTTTTTTTTTTGATTATTTATTTATTTATTTATTCATGAGAGACAGAGAAAGAGAGAGAGAGAGAGAGAGAGAGGCAGAGACCCAGGCAGAGGGAGAAGCAGGCTCCATGCAAGGAGCCCGACGTGGGACTCCATCCCAGGTCTCCAGGATCAGGCCCTGGGCTGAAGGCAGGTGCTAAACCGTGAGCCACCTGGGCTGCCCAGATTTTCCGTTTCTATGCCACTCCATTGGCCACTCTGATTGCTCTTACCAGCAAGGAATAGGACCAGTATGTTTGGTTGGTCTTACATAACTTATCAAGGTTATTACAGCAGAACTCCGAGCAGTAGTATGAAGACCCCGTGGTGTTGATCTCAGCCATGCCCACCAGTGGGGGTCAGATCCCACCAGCCAAACAAATTCCATTGACTTTTAGAATCTACCTTAGAGGGCCAGGTGGCCTGACCTGTCCCTCTGGCTCAAGACATTAATCCAAATACGACAGGATATTTTAATAATTTGCACAGACTTCACTTCGGCCTACAAGGAGCAAGTCTATCACCCATAACAAACCAGAGATGAGGCTGACCCGAGTGCCTTCAAGGGCAAAGGTACTGTCATTTATCACGTTAGCTCAAATTATAGACAGATTTAATATCACCCTTTCTACTTCAATGACTCCCATAAAGGTAAAATTGCCCACAGATTATGCATCTGAGATATTTCCTTAAAGACTTGAAGGTTTCTGTTAACTACTCCTACAGACAAATCATAGCTAGTACTGAAGACCGGAACGGCTCCTGCACACACCATCTAGTTTCAAATTAACTACACATTTCTGAGACAGACCCATGACTTCAGGGCAACCTCAGAGTTAAAGGTCCCCAAAGAGCCAGCGGCTCTGGTTTTGCTTCAGCCACGAGAGTGCCATATAAAGCTTTCTCCCGAAAGGACCAGGGCCACTTTCTCGTGTAAAGACAAAATAAATGCTGGGACTGAAGAGCTTCATTCTTTAATATACCAACTCCATGTGGCAGGCAAAGCACTTTTCTTTCTTTTTTTTTTTTCCTTTTACTTTTTACCATGTCAGCCATAGAGTCCACCCCAAAAATGGATTTTCACACCTGAGAGTCACAAGCCTGTACGAGTCAAGCATTTAATTCCAGCAACAGCTCAGCTCTTTTTTATGTTTCAAAAGAGGCATAGCTAGTGGTCCCGGCCAACACTCCGCATAGGTACCTCTAGCTGAAGCCTGTTTTCCTCTACATACGGTCTCCCTTTATATATCACTTGCTTTTTGGTGGTAAAAAATAAAAAAGACGGCAGTTTTTCTCTGATTAGGGGACTTCAAAGGTTAGAGGTATCTGTGCTATATCCTAACACCCACTAGTGGCAAACAGCAGGGCTTTCATTCAAGTAGCAGCTATTCTTTCCTCCCTGCAGATTTTCCCAATTGGGATGATGCGCTCAGGTATTTTGAGCTGGGACTTACACGGACACGACACACCGCATCAATTTCCAAGCATTTATATACAGAAAAAACCAGAGCAACACAAAATCCTTTGAACTTCATTGTTTTCTTCAATACATATTTGTTCAGTACATGCTGAACATGTACTATTTAGTCAGCATTCGAAGGTTAAAATCACAGCTTTTTCTTACCTCCCACCTGGGAGTCTGGGAATGCTGGGGTGAGAATTCAGCAGAGGTTAGGTGACAGGGATGACTGATAAGGTACCTTTTTTTTTTTTTTTTGTCTTCTCTTTTTTTCCTTTCCTTTCTTTTTTCTTTTCTTTCTTTTCTTTCTTTTCTTTTCTTTCCTTTTTTCTTTTCTTTTTTTTCTTTTCTTTCTTTTCTTTTCTTTTCCTTCTCCTTTCTTTCTTTCTTTCTTTCTTTCTTTCTTTCTTTCTTTCTTTCTTTCTTTCTTTCTCTTTCTTTCTTTCTTTTTCTTCTCTTTTCTTTCTTTTATTTTCCCCTTTTTGGTTTCTAGCTCCATGATTCACTTCTTCCTCTGGATGCTTCCCACAGCCTGGGATGGGTCTCAAGAGATTTCTCTTTTGCCTTCCAACATGCTACCATGGTTTCATCCTACATATTTCATTATTTTGGGTCATCCTTAAATCTAGCACTATTTACCCCCATAGATCTAAGTATGTAGGTGTATATATCCAACAGAACCGCAACTTCAAATCTCTTCAATTCTCTGGTTCAAATCTTTAGTCGCCTTGATATTTCCCAGTATATTCAGAAAGTGTGGAGCAGTGCTGTTCTCCTTGGGACAGGTTGACTTCAGCCCCATCCTGAATCCATAAGGCAGTTGAGGTCAAGACAGGAGGGCAGTGAGAATTAATGGGCCAGTGTAGGCCCTTTTATACTAGTAGGCACGACACATTTGCATGGTTTGAGAAGCATAGAGGCTGCTCTGCCCAAGCCTTACTCAGCTTTGACCACTAATTGAATCTTTCTCCTCTCATTTGGTAGAGAAATCAATATGCAAATCTTTTATGATTGGCCCATGCAAGGCACAACTTTGGGGATTCTTAGACCTATCTGCCTTCTTATTGGAAAGAAGAACCTAATCTTAGAGTATTCTTATCTCTCCAAAAGTCTTGTGTTGGCTTTGGGAACTCCAACACAAGAGAAAATGAAAAACAAAATCACCATCTGGGCTTCTTCTTGTAACCCTACAACCCAGGACCTGGCTAAAAACCATCTTCCTGATTACTTCTTAAAAGGTAACAAAGTGCAGAAACAGTGTAGTCAACATACCTGCTATCAATTTTCATCTCCGCAGGTCTGTGAAACCCCTTTCCCTTCAGGAAATTATATTTCCCAAAGGATCCTGTTCTTATCAAGTATTAACACTGGTGTCTAGTATCTATACTTATTTATTTTTTTTCCGAAAGTGAACACACACATAAAGATCAGCCTTATTGGGAATTTAGAAAGTACAAATTAAAATGTAAAATATCATCTTATTTTAATGTTTTATACCCACTTTTAGTGAAGAAAAAGATAAAATCATTGTATAACGTATATCATACTCTAATCATACCGTGCAAGTTTAGATGTCTGTGAAGTGGAATGAAGTTGTTCTAAGTGTACTGGAGGGAGAATATATTCAGAATTAATCCATTATTATAAAATCCACTGTATAAGATAGAATCCATTGGATGGCTCAGCCAGTTAAGTGGTGACTCCTCATTTCGCCTCAGGTTATGATCTCAGTGTTGTGAGATGGAGCCCTGCATTCACGCCCAGCATGGAGCCTGCTTCACATTCTATATCTCCCTCTGTTCCAAGAATAAATAAACTAATTAATCAAGTAATTAATTAATTATTTTTAATAAAATGCATTGTATTATCCATTTTTGGTTGTTAATAAAAATACAAAAACCTCTGCATATGTATATAGAAAATATTTTTTAGAATATTAACTGAATAATTAAAAGTGTTTTTTCTTTGGGCATAAGGATGGGAACAAAAGGAAGTTACAAGGCTTTACTATTTTTACTTTAAACATTTCTCTACTATTTGTGATTTTAAATAAACATCATTTGGGATGCCTGGGTGGCTCATTTGTTGAGTGTCTGCCTTCGGCCCAGGGCATGAACCTGGAGTCCTAGATCGAGTCCCACATCGGGCTCCCTGCATAGAGCCTTTTCTCTCTCTGCCTATGTCTCTGTCTCTCTCTCTGTGTCTCTCATGAATAAATAAATAAAATCTAAAAAAATAAAATAAACATCATTTAGGTTAATATTGAAACGTAAAGAAAAAAGAAATCATCATAAAGGATATTTTTTTTTTGAGTATAGTGAACAGTGTGATTCTATTTTCTGATGTTTCTATAATTCCAGGCTTTTATAATTAAAAAAATAATAAAGAAATTCCAACAAAGATTGGAAAGGAAAAATTGATTTGCTACATGGTCCTACTTTCAGCTACATTGTTTCAGTATATTTCTTATTATTTTTCGTAGTCCTGGGGCTAGCTGCATAAAAATGTCTTACAATCCCACTTTGAGAAAGTAAATACCAGCTTGATTAGGATGCTGTGATACAGGCTCCTTCCAACTGTCCTTTATGTCACATAGTCTCATAATGAAAGACTTTTTATGTTTTTAATATTTATTTATTTGAGAGAGAAAGAGAGGGAGAGAACACATGAGGGGAGGGGCAGAGGGAGAGAATCTTTCAAGGAGATTCCCTGCGGAGCATGGAGCATACGACATGTGGCTTGATCCCATCACCCATGAGATCATGACCAGAGCTGAAACCAATAGCTGGATGCTTAACCGACTGAGTGTCTCACCTCTCATAATGAAAAATTCTTATTAGCCCAATTTCTTACTCTCTGTGGCTCCCATTACATGTGATGATACTATCACACCTTGAGGATATGGCTTACTTCATTCACTCAGCAAATATTTAGCATTGACAATTTGCCATCTGCTTTGCAAGTTCCTAAAACAAAACCATGAAGAAGGTAGCTGTTTATTTCATTAGTGTGGTAGACTGAATAATGACCCTCAGAAGATGTCCATGTCGTAATCCTCAGAACCTGTAAATAAGTTACCTTCTATGGTAAAAGGGAGTTTGTAGATATGACTCAGGGATCTTGACATGGAGAGATATCCTTAAATTATCTGGGTAGACACAATATAATCTCAAGAGTACTTACAAGAAGAAGGCAAGAAGATCATAATCAGAGAAAGATGTTAGGATGGAACCACAGGATGTAGAGATGTACTTTGAAGATGGAGGACAGGACCATGGACCAAGCAGTGCAGGCAGCTGCTGGAAGCTGAAAAAAGCAAAGAAACAGATTCTCCCTTTGAGCCTCCAAAAGACAAACAACCCTGGTGACACCTTGATTTTAGACTTCTGACCTCTAAAACTAGAAGAGAATAAATCTGTGTTGTTTTAAGACTCTAAGATTTTGGTATATTTGTTATATCATAATAGGAAATGAGTGCAGTTAAGAAGGAGTTATCATGGGATCCCTGGGTGGCGCAGCGGTTTGGCACCTGCCTTTGGCCCAGGGCGCGATCCTGGAGACCCGGGATCGAATCCCACATTGGGCTCCCAGTGCATGGAGCCTGCTTCTCCCTCTGCCTGTGTCTCTGCCTCTCTCTCTCTCTCTCTGTGTGACTATCATAAATAAAAAAAATTTAAAAAAAAATTTAAAAAAAGGAGTTATCAATTTATGAAGAAATGAACTATACTCTTTTTGATCTATTTGAAATTGTGACCATATTTAATTTTATTTTAGGTTTGCCATTAAATTTCTCAGAAATAATCTTTTATTTTTAGAGTTTGGATATAAACTCTACAATCTGTTCCAAGAGACCATTGCAAAACAAGAGTGAAAGAGCAGAACATATTCTATTCAAATATTAAAAATTGGTGTAGAGTCCATAGTACTAGTTTTGTCAGCCTAGAAATTGTGATATTAGTGATACAATTTATAATTTTTCTATGTCTTAAATGCTACACAGTGTATTATAGATTATGATTAGATATTTTGTTTATGTATTTTATTCTGAGTGGTATGGAAGTGATAAAACACTGATTTTTCCACTACTGCAAAAAACACTGGAGTAATTTTTCTCAAATCCTGTCCTTGTTCTGAAGGGAATTTGGAAAAGAAACCACACACTCAGTATTATGGTCATATAAAAGTATTTTTCTTGCATATTATGTAGTTGTTAAGTAAAATATTAAATATTTTTTCTAGATAGAGTAGGTGAGATTACAATAGGTTCAATGACCAGTTACCATGTGTGTATTTCCTGGTTTCTTGCAATCAGGATTTAGAGTGATACACACATTAAGCTCCATTGGTTAGTTGACTTGAACATGGGATAAGGCACGTTGACAATGTTTGGGGCTGGAGAAGGGTCAGATCTAAGTGAGACCCATCAGTACAATAATCTCTGGATCTGTCTGGTTTTGACCACAGTTTGGACATTTTTATTAGTCCGTAACTTTCCTTAGGATTGGCTCTTTATCAGAGTCTTTTAAGTCTATCATGCAAACAGAAGCCTGGCAAATCTACTCTGCTTGTCTGTGGAATCTCTGTTGCCATGTCTAATCATTAGTGAATAGAGCTATGGTCTCCAGAGGTCTGAAGATATGTTTGTTCAGTTAATGCAACATTAGAAGATAAAAATTAATAACTTGGGATGGCCCCCTGCTCTCAATTTATAACATTTCATACCATGTACCTGGTGTATGATATCCTGCTGCTTTTATATAACTGGCCTACATCACAGAGACAAATGATTTTGCAACCCTTGGGCTATTTCTTCTGCCATTAAGTATAGCGCTTCTTCCAATTATGTTATGTAGTTAAAGCATCCAGAGAGCAAGAAGTTGTCACTTACATTTTTTGTATCCTTTTCTTCACAATGTTTCCCTCCTTAGTTGCTTTAAATAATGTTCAGTAAAAATCTATTAAATGATAGATGTCTATATTGATTTCTCCTATGTCTCTAAGATATCCTAACTACAGGAAAACAAGTGAAAATTGATGTGAAGAGAAAGAGCCTGTTAAATTCTTTCTAGAAAGGTGAAACATGAATTCAGAGATAGCTTGTTTCTTGAAATTTTTCTTGAGATAATACTTGATTTTCCCCAAGCAGAAAAGTTTTCCATTTCTAACTATGTATATTTTATGTATTTCTACATTTTATAGGTATTTTCATGTTCTTAAACATGATTTTACTATGCTGCAAAAGATCTGATGTACATCCTATTTAACATATTGGAAAGGTTATTTTATTTTTTCCAGTCTTTTTATGTCAACAAAATATTTATGAAAATTTTGAAAGTTCAAAATTATAAATGTGTAAAAATATGCAACATCAATGTCTATATCAAATTATCATATTTCTGGTCTTGACTATGATACTGTGTTTCCAAACATTATTTTATTATTTTTGGTTTTTTAGGATTCTAACATCTTATATTTCTTTTATTTACCTTTTTTCACCACCTTGGTTGGAAGATGTGGCTTAAATATAAAGATAGTAACAACGACTATGCATTCTAATATTGACTAAATTTATGTGTTAAATAGAAATATTCATTATAAGTTTATGAAGTCTTTTTATGATTTAACATCCTCTTGTATTATTATATTATCTCTAAAAGTTAAGTCTTTCTTAATGTAAAGTAATGACCACTTGCTCCTGCACTTACATTCCTGTCTTGGTGCTCCCATGGGCTTTTATACATGCTTCTTACATGTTGTGGCACATTGTATTTTGACTATACCTGTTATCTTTTTTTTTTTTTTTTAAGAAAGATTTTATTTATTTATTCATGAGAGACACAGAGAAAGAGAGAGGCATAGACACAGGTAGAGGGAGAAGCAGGCTCCACGCAGGGACCCTGATGTGGGACTCCATTCCAGGTCTCCAGGATCTCACCGTTGGCCAAAGGCAGACACTTTAATCGCTGAGCCACCCGGGCTGCCCTGTTTCTTCTTCATGTTTGTTATGAGCTAGAGATCAAAAAACATTCGTTACTAATCTTTGGATCACCAGCTCCCAACAAAACAATGTTTTAAGAACAAATACATGAACATGAGAGTTAAGTGAGGCCTTGTTGTTTACCTGAGTTGGATTCTCTTTGTGTTACAGCAACTCTGAGGAGTCTACATTGTGTAAAATGAACTCTCCTGTAGTGGGGAATTGTAGTCCCAATTTAAAGATCTGACCTGTGACATATTTCCATGAGTTCTATTAGAGGAGCCCCTTATTCTCAGTTACTGATATTTTCTTCCATGTGTAAGAACATCTATTCTCACTCCTCACTCACTCTTCCCCCAGGGAAGTAGCATGATTGTTGTGTTATTTTGAGTTTGGTACAGAGAACCGGGTATCTCAGCCACTCCGTTCTGTGAAACTTCCTGCCTGCAGAGAGCAGGTCCTCTGATTTGCTCCCAACCAAAAGAGGCTTAGAAGTCAAGGCTCTGCCTAATTGGTAGATGCCTGGAGGTTCTCAGCACGGCCGTGTCTGGGTGGGTTGTCTGTCTAATTCTACAGTTCACTATTAGAAGTCCATAATTGTCTCATACCCAGGCAGTATTAAACGTGCTATTTTGATCTCACTTTTGCTATGCTTTTCAGTGATTTAGGTTTTATAGAGAAAGGCTCTCAGCAGGAGAGGCCTGTGGTTTGGGGAAGATGAGTTCAGATCTGAGATGAAGTGCTAGTAACTTGTGTATCGATCAAGGAACGTTGAGACTTAAAGGAGAACAGCATAGATCAAAATGGTTTGGCATGATTGAGGCTCTGGTGCTGCCAGGGAAGGGACTAAGTGTGGGTGGCACTGAACTAAGTAAGGCAATGGGGATTAGTTATTATAGTTAGAGGAGGAGTCGTTGTTTTGCATGGAAAGTTTATAGTGGCCTATATTATGCCATATGACTATCTCAGCCACATGGTTGGCTTTTGATGGCTTAAATTTTAGACTTTAAGCAAGTGGACTCCATGGGATTTTGATTTAGGCAGGTCTGTGCATCTTATGGTTCTTTTTATATGGACCAGTGTTCATTTTTATAAAGAGCAGCCCTCATTAAGATAACATTAGTTGGAAAGACGGTCAAAACAGAGGCTTGGCACCTTATGATGCAGACTATTATTTTAGATTGAACTTGAAGCATAGCCTGAAACACAAAGTGAGTTTGGAGTAGAAATTTGTGGGTTTTTTTTTTTTTAAAGATTTATTTATTTATTCAGTCATGAGAGACACAGAGAGAGAGGCAGATACGCAGGCAGGGGGAGAAGCAGGCTCCCTGCAGGGAGCCCGATGTGCGACTCAATCCCAGGACCCCTGGATCACGCCCTGAGCTGAAGATAGACACTCAACCACTGAGCCACCCAGGTGTACCTGGAGTAGAAAGTTTTTGATTTGCACTGGCAAAAACAAACAAAAATACTGTTTTCCTCTAGCATTAGGCATATCTGCAGGATGGGATATCAAACATCATGACATTCAACTTGTGCCTGAGCCATAGAGCACTGGTGAGCTTCTAGATTCAATCTGTTTAGATGGCCTTGACATACTGTGTACTGCATTCAGGGACAAGAGTGAACACTGTATAAGATGATGTTGGATTTCTTTGGCTTATTCATAGCTCAGTTTTACCTTTTATGACATGACTTCATTAAGTAATTAATTGGGTTTGAACTGACTATATATTCTATGACCATAGCTTTGAGGTTTAAAGACCCAAATTAAATTGTTTTGAGGAGCATATGGCAGGGACTTATGACTCCTTATGACTCTGGGGAATAAGCTTTAAAAGCATCAATAGAAGCATTCAGTTCAAGAAACTCCTGAGAATAATTCTTAAGGTAAAACAAACAGTGAGATTACACAAGACTTGAGTACCAGAAACACAGGCCTCAAGTGGAAAATGCAAGTTATGAATTTTGCATATACAGAAAAGCAAATGGAATATAATTCTGTTAAGGCTCGGTGACTGGAACTATCTCCGTATTAAATTACTGAATTTTAAAAGAAGGCAGAAATGGCTCTAACGTGTTCTCTGAATGCCAGCCTTCATCTCTACACAAACACACACACATATCATAAAAATGGATTCTGGGTAAGCAGCATCAACTGACAATGTGATAAAAAGCTAAAATCACTAAGTATTGGGTCTTAGTAACAAAATATGGGATAAGAATCTCGGTAACACAACCGCTCTGGGCTCTAGAGATTGGCTTGTTTTCTAATTTCAGTGCATATAATGTCAGTGTTGTAATAATCTTGTGTCCTTTTATCAGTATGTCTTCTTAAATAGTGAGTATATTAGAGCCCTACCAATAGACTAACACTATTCCTGAAGCTCTAAATGACCCACATTTATATCAGTTAGAAATAGTTTAGGCAGTAGCTATACAAAAAGGAAAACAAAAGGTCTACTTAAACATTGATAATCTTTCTAAAAGTCAAATAATGGATTCCGCGGGTGGCTCAGTGGTTGAGCATCTGTCTTGGCTCTGCCTATGGCTCTGCCTTTCTCTCTCTGTGCCTCTCATGAATGAATAAATAAAAACCTTAAAGAAAATAAAATGAAAGTCAAATAATTTATTAATAAATTAGGTAGATTACATTTGGGCTTTAAAAATTGTTTTTCAAATCAATATAGAAAAAGAATTTGCCTTTGTACTTAAATTCATTTAGGCTTATTTCTCAAGAGAATTTAATCTGTGGCCTTAACTTCTCCATGAGAATTTGATAATAGGAGGTAGTTAAATGTGGGGAAACATTTTTTGAGACGTTGGATTGGAGTATTTTGTGAAGTCATTTGATTTCACTGAAAGTTTTCTAGTAAGCAATATTGAAAAATATGGCTAGAAAAAATTAGCATGGGAAGTAAAAGAAGGAATAAAATTTCAGCCTTAGAAACAGAGTGACCTTGCAACTAAATTAATATGGTATTATAGCCCATTTCTGGCCCTTATGTTTTCCAAAGGCCTTTAAAAAGGAGCAATCCTTGTTTTAGGGTCCTTCCTTTCTGCACCTATAGACCAAGTTATCCTCTTTGATCATAGTATTAATGGTTGAGCACAGTGGATTAAAACACAAAAATCAGGGGCTTTTTGAGGGGAAAATATTTTCATTTCTCACAATTACTCCCAAGTAATTAAAGACTCTTGGACTCTCTCTGGTCTTTTAGATACTGACTTATCTCATTGGAGAGACAATACATGTTTCATGGCTAATGTGGCTCAGATCCTTCCTTATAGGATATTTGTCTGCAGAGACCATGTGATCAGCGTTGCTCTTGAACTTATACTTACTTAGCAGGTAAAGGGCCCTACTCTTCAGAGAAAGCCTTTCAACTGGCTGGAGCTGCTTGTGACTGATAGGGTGGGAAAGTTGGTAACTGTTGTTTAGCATTAGTAAGCTAACATTTTTGCTGTATACTGAAGTTTTGTTCTAATACAGCACTATCAAGAAAAAAAAATTCACTAGCATTTTACTTCCCATCTGGCTGACTCCTGATTAACTCCGATTTGTTTCAGAATCTAATTAGGAAAAAAGAATATATATTCATCACCTATTAAAATCCCAAAAGAATCTAGGGAATTATGATCATTAATCTCATTGATCCTGTGTCAATTTTTGACAATTTTGAAGTATAAAATATAAAGAACATAAATGAGTAAGAAAGATTTACTATGAGTGATGAAGTTTTGGAATATAGGTGAGGTCTGGAGCCGATGACAGAGAAAGAATCCTTGAGATGTCTTTGGTGCAAAATGGTGGTTTTATTAAAGCACATGAACAGGATACTTGAGCAGGAAAAGCTGCTGCCCCTGGGTTGTGAGGGGTGGCTGATTATATACATGGGAGTTGGGGGAGGTAAGGAAAAGAGAGATTTCAAAAGGATTTTCAAATGCTAAGGAGGACCTACAGGATACTGAGGCCTTGACATTGTCAAGTTAAAGATCGCCTTTCCCTCTAGCAAGGTATTAACATTAAGACAATTGGAAACTTCCTGAAGAATGTCACATATATCACCCTGGGTGGGGTTGTTTGTGGGATATCAGTTTGGGCTTTGTCCCCTGTTAACCCTGTTCCCCATCAATGAAGATGTTCAGAGATCATTGTAAAGTGTATTATTTATGACTTTGCCTTAAAGAGACATTTCAGACATAAAGTCATTGAAGATCCTAAAATTTGCCTCTTTTTGAAAAAGAAGAAGAAGAAAAGAAGAAGAAGAAGAAGAAGAAGAAGAAGAAGAAGAAGAAGAAGAAGAAGAAGAAAAAGTCACTTAAAAACCCAACCAATTGTTTCTTTTAGATACTTGTCTAAAATAAATGATCAAAAAACTTCAGGATTTTCAGACGACTTTCACAAGACATGTGCTTTCCCAAGAAAAAAGGAACATGTTGATATTTTAACAGAATGGCTGATTCTGGAATAGCAATAGCTTGATGATAAACTAGCTGAGTCCTGTTGCCCAAAGTACAGATACCACTGACGTGCTGTGGTCTCATGACATCAGTCAAGAAATTAAATGTTAACCTGCTGATTGAGGTGTTTCCCTAAAGAAGCTTAGAGTGCCTTACCTTACAGTTTGTCTCATCAGATAACTAAGAACTGATTTTTTCCACCTCATGACCCTTTGAGTTAGTTGCTTTTTTCCAAACAGCTTTTCTCCTTATATTCCAGCTACAATATTGATGTTCAGTTAGTTGCATCACTTAACAAAATAAAGAAATAGACAAAAGCAAAACTACAGAAAGATTATTCTGCTGGAATTCATTATGAACATTGAAAAGCTATGATGCAATATTTCAATATCATTTCCCAAGTAAATGATTCACAATGTGATGCAAGGTTATATAACTCTTTATTTTTTTTTTATTTTTTAAAAAGATTTTATTTATTTATTCGTGAGAGACACAGAGAGAGAGTCAGAGACATAGTTAGAGGGAGAAGCAGATGTGGGGAGCCTAATGAGGGACTCGATCCCCAGACCCCGGGATCATGACCTGAGCCAAAGGCAGATGCTTGAGCACTGAGCCACCCAAATGCCCCAGGTTACAAAACTCTTTAAATACAAAAGTTGATATCTGCTATTCTGCTTATTTTTCTTACTGAAAAGACAATATGTTTCATATTTATTTTTTAAGGACAAAAATGCAGTTTAAATGTGCATTGAAGGCACAAATGAAATCCAACATATACGTTTCTATGAATACACCAGGTTTTCAGTTTTTAATTTGATAAGCCTTTCCTGAATTTTTGAGTTTGACTTTAATGATTGATCTCTAGTCTTAAAAGGAGAATAATTTTTAAATGGATGTGGATTGATGTTCTCTTTGGATACATTTTTCTCTTAGCAGAATTTGATTGATTTTACTTAAGTCTACAATTATAAGGGACATATATGTGTACTGTTAAAAATGGGTGGTGGCAAGAGAAGCTTCAGTTTTATTTTTTATTTTTTATTTATTTTTTTTTGAAGCTTCAGTTTTATATGCTGCCTGTGTATTTGAGTCTTTATCATGAGGAATGTTAGTGGAAAATGATAAAAAATAAAATATTTGATTTCATATTCCACCTGCAGAAATGAGAAATCATTTTAATACCTGCATGAATATCTTTTTCATCTGTGATGATGATGCCAGTTTGATATTAAGGAGAGAAAGTGCTCATAGATTTCATATAAATTGAATCATCTATAAAAAATGACTGCCTGGCATTTAAACATTCATATCAAAACAAAGATTCCAAAAAAGTAACAACTGCAGCAAAATAGATTCAATGGGGACTCCTAAAAAAGCAACAAAATTTTTGACATTGCTCAATAAAAGAAAATTTAGAATCACTGTATTAGATGCCAAATTGGCAACATTTCTTATACTGATGCTTCATCAGAGTTGCTCATTAGCATGAAAAATAAGTCTTTATAACATTTTTGCTCATGTTAGAAGTATGTAATGAGTGAAAATAAGAAAGCATATAAAAGATGTCAGTGTTTCAGAGCAAAGCAATAAACAAAAATAATAAAAAGAAACAACCATCTTGACTTACATGCTAATTAGGATGATTTGTTACCAGTTAGCAAATGAAGTTAGAGTTAAAATATGTTGAATCAATGAACAGAGCGGAAAAATTCAGAGGAAAGATTAGTTAGCTACAGAACCTAGAATCTCAAATTAAATCTGTTTGAAAATACTGCAGTAAAAGCTCAGTTTTACATTTAGCAGCATCTTTAATAAATTAATTTTGCACAATAAAGTTACCATAGAAATCTAGGCCCAAACTTTCATTGAATTTATCAAGTGATATATTCTTTAAATTTTAAATGCAACGACTTGAAGAGATCAGTTCATCTAACTACTCATTTCACTGATAAGGAGATGAACCCTATTTAGTTACCCACATTTCCCACCTGAGAAAAAGCCACTTCTAGAAAACCAGCACCAAAACCCAGTTTTCCTGAACTTGATCCATTGAGCTGACCAAGAACTGATGATCTAGAGATACCACAGGAACCCAAATGATGGTCAACCTCTCAAATCCAGTTGAGACAATAACCAAATTCAGAATGGAGAAATTGTTTGCGTAAGACTCAGACCGCAAAGCCATGCACCATTTCCTCTTCCCATTGGAACAGGAAAGCCATGCTACTTTGACCATCATGGAAAGCCCCCAGGTACATAACAGAGGAGAGAGAGACACAATCAAAGACTGCCCAATGCCCCCAAAAGCCAACTGGAATGCATTCCCAGCTTCCCTAAAGCAGATCTTAATGGAAAATCCCACCTAAAGAAAACACTCACCAAGCCAAGATTGTGGATCAAATGCTACAAAATCCCACTTTTCACTGAGATCTAGCAGATTTTCTTGAATAAATCTTTCTCAGTTTGCTACATGCTCTTTTCCAGAGACTTTAAACTCCAGAAACTTTAAATGATTGATTTTTCTTATTTTCTCCAGCTGAATGGTAGTTTGTTGGGAAGATGATCCTGCACGTTACGGGACCCCCAAGACCAGATTCTTGAGTCTGGATGTCATAGAAATGAACCCTGAACTGGAGACAAAGAAAACAGGCAGAGTTTATTAGAGATGGCCTGTTTACAAGAGAAACCACAAGAGAGAAGAATGTCACTCCTGGAAGGGGTGGCATGTGGGGCTTATGAAGGCACTTTCCCAGAGGGCGTGGGGCTGGGAGCGTGCAGGCTTTCAGTCCCACGGTCATTTATCTCAGTGGACACAAGACAACCCCAGGAGGCCTTTCTTCATGCTCAACATTATTTTAGGGCTCCCGGAAAACAGAAATACTTGTGCAAGCAGGCCTTAAATTGTAACTTCTAATTTCGCCCAGACAACCACTGCTCTCTGAAGCCTAGCATCTCACCTTTGCTCTCTTTCTTAGAAGGAGATATTTGTTGATAAGCATATGGAAACTTCTGATCCTTGCCTCAGACCCGTGGCTTTGCAGGAGTTAAGTCCCCCTCACTTTCCCTCCACTGTCTCAACAACATTTATTTTTTTAAATAGCTACCTTAATGATTGTTGTGTTTCAGAGTGGACACACGTGAATTTTCTCCTCAAGTTTTCCTCTATGGTACAGTTTTTTCCTGCTTTTGCTTTTAGTTTTAGTTCTTCTGGTGATTCTCTCTTTAATCCTAAGTATTAGATACTTTTGAAATAAGGATTTGTTATTGAGATATTTGGAGAATTTGTATATTCACTTGTCTCTACATAGTGCTCTGTGGAAATCAGATTTAATAACAATATGGAGTTGTTCCAAAGCCAGCCATGCAGATTATTAGAGAATTTTATTAATCAGATCTATTGTTTTGTTTTGTTTTGTTTTCTGGTCAATCCATCTCCTTTGGTCTTTGAATGATGTATTTTTTTTTCTATGTTTTGCCAACTAGCTATTTAGAGTTGTACTTTCTTTGAATAAAAAAGACAGTGAAATTTGGCTTTAAGCCACTGCATCTCTCTTAATAAAACCTCCATTTTGCTTCTGTGGTGCGACACCTCCTGGCTTTCTTCCAGCTTCACGTCCATGCAGCTTTCTGTCTCCTTCACTTGAATTTTAAGTTTTGTGATTTTTCTGGTACTCTTACCTTTCTTCATCTTCTTTCTAGCTTATCTTTTGTTTCAGAGGTCTTAACCTCTAATCCCACATCCTCCAAATTAGATATTTTGAGCCAACCCTACTAGACTAATACATAGGACTGTCTACATAGGAAACTTACTTTTTTTAAAATGGAACTTAAGCCCTCGCACATATATGCTGGCTCCAAATTTGGCACACGTCTACACATTTTTTTTTCCCAGTCAATAAGCTATCACAGAATAATAAGCATAAAACTTCTCTTTGAAATTTTCCTCATGAATGTTTTATCAGCCAATGTTACATAAACAAAATAATTTCTAGAGTTATTATTTTTATAATTTTAAGGGAAAATATCACAGAAATGGCCAAGTTAATCTCCCCTTTGTTTCCAACTTTATCAACCAACTTCAAAGAAAATTGCCAGCTTACCATCATTATTTTCTCAATTCATTTTTTCTAGTAATACTTTTGAGAAATTTATAATACATCTTTGACTCTGTCATTCCATGGGGGCACATTTTCAAGCTTGGCTGCCCTTTTTCAAACTGAAAAATCTTTGTCCATATCTTTAGCTTATAGCTTCAACAAATTTTCATCAATTGTTTAAGCTTCAAATTTCAAGGTGATATCAAATTTAATCTGGAAGCTAAGTTTTAAGGTAGCCTTTATGGCTTAGTTAACCCTACTTTTTATTATATATTTTTATTTGTATCTTAATTTCTTCCTTTTTTTTCATTTTCATTGAGAAAAAAACTGATACACATCACTGTATAACTTTAAAGCATGATTGTTTGATTTACATATATAGTGAAATAATTACAATAGGTTCAGCTAACATCCATCTTGTCATATAATACTATTTTTTTTCAAGTTTTTATTTAAATTCCAGTTAGTTAACTAACAGTGTAGTATAGGTTTCAGGAGTAGAATTTAGTGATTATCACTTACATATAATACCCAGTGCTCATGACAACAAATGGCCTCCTTAATCCCTATCATCCAATTACCCATCTCCCCATCCACCCCCTCCAGCAGCCCTCTGTTGGTTCTCTATAGTTAAGAGTCTGTTTTCTGGTTTGCTGCAGTCTCTTTTTTTCATACAGTCATCAGTTTTGTTTCTTAAATTCCACATATGAGTGAAATCAGATGATATTTGTCTTTCTCTGTCATATAGATAGTTTTTTTTTAAAAAAAGAAGGAAGAAGAGAATATAGAAAAAAGAAAAAACCTCTCCCTGTAATGAGAACTCTTAGGGATTACTCTCTTAACTTTCCCATGTGTCACACAGTAGTGTTAGCTATAGTCTTATAGTCCATTACATCCCAAGTACTTATTTCTCTTATAATTAGAAGCTTATACCTTTTGTCCACTTTCCTCCAATTCTCCCTCTTCCCAGCTCTGCCTCCACCTTTGGTAACCACAAGTCCGATCTTTTTTTCTATGATTTTTTTTTTATTCCACATGTAAATGAGATCATACAGCATTTGTTTTTCTCTGACTTATATTGCTCCTGGAAAACAAATATTTCTTATGTGTTTCAAAATAGTTTTGGTGAATTTTCTTCAGATTTTAATAAAGCCCCAAGAGTTCTGACTCATTAGAAGATTTAGATTTGTATGTTCTATTCTATTTCTGGTACGAAATACCATATTTGAAATCATCATATGAGTATATTCCATAGTTTTAAGTGATCTGTTCGTGCTTTTCAGTAATTCAATGTTAGTTGGATCGATGCTATCATCTTCTGCACTGTGAAAATTGTTTTGGGATTTATACTTAAATTGATCCTGAGTTTTTTACAATCTTATTAGTCATACCTTTGACTTAGAGAATTTGACATGATTATTTTGGAGTGCAAACTTTTATGTTTCTCTTTCCAAATGAAAATCATTGCTTCGACTAACAAGGGATAGGTATCTTGTATATCTCTGTTTCTTACTCCCTCCATATCTACTACAGCTATATGAAAGTTTCACCTTCCATTTTAGTGTTGGTATTATTCCACATTTCTGCATGTGGCAAATTTATAATCTGAAAAGAAAAAACAGAGGTTTTACAAAGTTAATTATAAACACTATAATTTTTTCATTCTTGTAGATGCAAGATTCCCTCTGGTATCACTTACCTTTATCTTGATGGACTACTATGATGGACTACTATTATTATTATTACCAATGAGTAGGTTTTCCAGAAATAATTTCCTTTTATTAAAATATTTCTTTATTTCCATTTTAAATCTAAAGGACATCTTCACAGAACGTGGAATTATAGATCAACAGCTCTCTAATTTAAGCACATTAAAGGTCTTCTATTTGAGTGGTTACTGATAAGAAATTCACAATTATGAAAAATCAACTTAACACCTTTTGCTTTCAAATTTTCATTTTCTTTGGTATTTAGGAATTTGATTGTGATCTATGTAGGCATGATTTTCTTTAAGTTTTTCTTCCTTCTGGAATCTGTAAATGTACTCCTTTTACCATATGTATGAAGTTCTTAGACATTATTTCATATATGTATGTATGTGTATGTGTGTGTTTGCTGTGTGTGTATATATGTATATTTATAAAAATAAATATATTTGTTTTTTTTTATTTTTTATTTATTTATGATAGTCACAGAGAGAGAGAGAGAGGCAGAGACACAGGCGGAGGAAGAAGCAGGCTCCATGCACCGGGAGCCTGATGTGGGATTCGATCCCGGGTCTCCAGGATCTCGCCCTGGGCCAAAGGCAGGCGCCAAACCACTGCGCCACCCAGGGATCCCTAAAAATAAATATATTTGTATGGAATATCTTGTTTTATTCTGTTTCTTTTTATTGCATGTTTACTGATATTGCAGCTTTTACAAATTGAAGGTTGTGGCAACCCCACATTGAGGAAGTCCATCAACAGCATTTTACCAACAGCCTTTGCTCAGTTTGTGTCTCTGTGTCACATTTCAGTGATTCTTTTTTTTTTCATTTTTTTTCATTTCAGTGATTCTTACAATATTGCTAACCTTTCATTATTATTATATTTGTTATAGTGATCTGTGATCAGTGATTATAACTCAATGAAAGGTCAGGGAGTGATTAGCACTTTTTAGCAATAAAGTATTTTTTAATTAAGGCATATATAAATATATTCAAGACATAATGCTTTTGCACACAATAGATTACAGTATAGTTTATACATAACTTTTACACTAGGAAACAAAAAAATCCATTTGACTCACTTTACTGCAATATTTACTTTATTGCAGTGGTCTGGACCTGAACCTGCAGTATCTCCAAGGTATCCCTATGCACATGTACACACATAAGATTTTCCCTCCAATCCTCTTTTCATTTCATTCTGGGACTCTAATTCCACATATCTTAGACTTTATGGTAGTTTCACATGGGTATATTAAAATCTGGTCCTTTATTGTAAATTTTTCTTTGTTTTTCAAATTAAAGAATTTTTTGCTGGTCAGTCTTATGCTAACTGACTTTTCTGTAAGTATATTCTGCTACTGAGACCATACAGTGAATTTTTCCCCCAACAAACTGAATTATTCATATCCAAACTTCCCATTTGAGTTTTTTTTTATAGTTTCTTTTCACTGGTGGAAATCCTTATTGTTTTTCATTTTATTTTTTCTTAATTTCATGTTTGCTTCCCTTTATTGCTTTAAGTTTTTGCTATATTGTTTTGATCTGCACTCTTATGCATTATTCAAAGGTTAGTCTGAGACATGTAGGTGGTTCAAATGTCAGTTCAGCTTTCAAAGTCTTCATTATACTCTTTGGATCTCTTTCACGCTGTGTAGTTTAGATGTTAGGCTAATATACATGGGGGTTTATACATAAAATTAGGAAATCTTCTTCAGCTCTCTTCCTGGAATTATCCTATACTCTATGCCTGCAGGGGATCCTTTCTCTGGACTGAAAGATGGAATTTCTAGTGTTTTATTCTCTATACACTGCTGCACTTCTTTACAACTAAGTTCCACCCTTGGGGTAAAGCCATGATAGAAGAGTGCAATAACAACTATGGCAATGGGAACATTATCCCTATATGAGTTTTGACAACCTTCTGCAATCAAATCTGCTTTTATTTATTCTATAAGGATCCCAGACAGTTGCTTTTCCATTTTTCATACAGAATTTCAGGCATCGTCCTTGGAAAAGATGGGTTTGGGAGGACCTATAATCATAAGACTGTCCCATAATAGAATCAGAGCTTCTTTTCATATTTTTCCTTCAATATAAAATATTAGACATAATTTTAAAAGTTACTGGAGGCTGTTTAGTCCAAAGTTTTCAATTTACAAATGAAGAAATGCAAATCTGAATTAAACTTAAGTTATTAGCATAATTAATATTATGTAGATATGAATAATTAATATCTTCAAATAAAATGTTATATGGGAAACATGAAAACTGAGGCTCAGATAGGTAATTAAAATGATTAACATTGTGAAGTAATATATTTTTTCCTTCAATCAACAATTTTTTATTAAGCACCGAGTACCAATCACTGTCCCAGTTTTAATTTCAAATAAAATCTTGAAAGGTAAGAGACATTTAACAAAAAGGGAAAAAATACATCCTGACAAATTTTCCAAAAGTGATGAAGTTTGTAAGGTGGGATAAAAATTAAATTTTCAACAATAAATCTAGAATTATTTTCAGCATATATGCTAAAATTCACATTAAAATATATTTCATGGAGAAACCCTGGTTGGCTCAGCAGGTTGGCGCCTGCCTGGAGCACAGGGTGTGATCCTAGAGTCCTGGTCAAGTCCCACATCGGGCTCCCTGCACGGAGCCTGCTTCTCCCTCTGCCTCTCTCTCTCTCTCTCTCTCTGTGTGTGTGTCTCTCATGAATACATAAGTAAAATCTTTAAAAATAAATAAATAAAACATATTTCTTGCCAAAAAAAATCCCATATTGAAATTCATTTTAATTTATTACATTATGTTGAAACCAAATAATCTCAGGCTTTTGGTTTGTGTATCTGTCTGTAAATTTAATAATAGAAGAAATTATTCTTGTGATATTGTCAGTGCAGAGACATGGTGATGTGGACAAGAATGAAACAAATTCCATGACGTCAAAATTGTGAGATATTGAATTCTATCACTGTGGATGTAAGCTTATTCATGAACTCTTCTCCCACCCATCATATGACACATCAAGAGAATTTTCAAGAAAATTACCTTTCATTTTCCAAGAGTTTATTATACCATTTCCAGGACAATCAATTATACCATTAGGTGAGGAGTGAGCCCAGTTTCCATCGATCACTGAAACAAAATCATAAAAAAAAATCTCAAAGTGACTCATTTGGTGTTCTGCATGTGCTTGACACTATTTTTTTAAAAAATTTATTTATTCACGAGAGACACAGACAGAGGGAGAAGCAGGCTTCATGCAGGGAGCCCGACGTGGGACTCAATCCCGGGTCTCCAGGATCAGGCCCTGGGCTGAAGGCAGGCACTAAACCCTTGAGCCACCCAGGCTGTCCTGCTTGACAGTATTTAAATATCTGTGGCTAACTGATTTTGGTACCCTGAAATAAAATGAATAAAGTTAGTATGTTACATTAAAGATCTCTGGATGAAGGAGGATCCAAAAAGATGTTAAGTGTCTCCTCTTCCTCATCCATGCATGTCTTTTTATTTTCATTTTTTTAAGATTTTATTTATTTATTTATTAGCGACACAGAGAGAGGCAGAGACACAGGCAGAGGGAGAAGCAGGCTTCATACAGGGAACTAGATGTGGGACCCAATTCCGGGTCCCCAGGATCACACCCTGGGCTGAAGGCAGGTGCTAAACTGCTGCGCCACCAGGGCTGCCCATGCATGTCTTTTTATTCATAAAATTCATTTCTTACTCTGCTGTTGTTTTATTCTATTTTAAATTGAGAGGAGGAGTAAGTGTTTGGGGGAACTTCGGAATTATAATTGGTGCTATATGACAAGTGTAAGCAGCTATGAAGCATGGCCTGTGCTCTTTTTGTCAGAAAACTGTATTATATTTTTCATGGCCTAGAGAAGAGGTTGTGGAGTATTTTATTTGCTAGTTAACTACAATGCAGTTTTTTTTTCCTCTTAACAGTTTCAGGGTCTATTAATTTATCTTATAAACCATGTCTGCTTGCTAACTTCAGCCTTCATACTGGCAGTTCGTCAGTCCAATGGTTGTAGGACATTCTCTAATGGAATTTTTATCTGGGCTGATAAAGTGTTCCTTACTTAGTGTTCAAACCTGAAAATCCTAAACTAAGTTATTTCTAACAGTTTAAAATAAGACCATGGAATAAATGGCATTGCAATAGAGAGAGTGTTAAATTATTTGTATAAATTTAAACAATTTGTCTAATGTAATTATATACTAATTTTGAGGCATAAAATTTGAAAAAGTATCTTTCTCACTTCAGAAACCATGTATTTGAATAAGTTCAGTATATTTTTAGGTATTGAGAGAAGGCACAAATTAAATTTATGTATTATATTAAGGAAGAATTTTGATTTTGAATGAAAAATGCTTTTTATAATTACTAAGTGAATAGTATATGCTTAGGTTTGTTTATTTTAATAGAAAGGTTTATATGTCCAGTTTCCTATATAAAGATGCAATTAAAGATATAATTTTTGATTTGGGATTAAGGACAATGTTCCTCAGATGCCAGATGTTTCCATCAAAATACACCTGTTGGCAAAAAAGAATGATTTGTATCCTCTAGACCTTCCTGACATGATCACTTCATTCCAGTTACACATGAAAATAATCTGCAAAAACACTTGTAATCTATTTTATATGAAAGCAAAATTTTCTTAATTTGCATTAAATCGTAATTTACCAAAAAAACCGTAATTTACCATTCATTCTAATTTTTGTACTCAAACATCTAGTAACAAGTCAAGTTTCAGCAAGATGTGGTAAGCTTAGCTGAGACACTCATATATTCTGAAAACATGAGGTATAGGCAATTAATTCAAGCATCAACAATTAAATAAAATTTTCACATGATGATTGTGAACTTCTTAGGAGGATTCCATAAGTTTTCCTTTTTAATCTATGAGTTAGATAACTGATAGTCATGGTTAAGAGTGAAGTATCCTAATTTACCCTGGCTGTTTTCAGCATTGTTGGGCTGTTGGTTCTCCCACCTTCTATTGAAAGGATTTTCGGGTATTAACTCTTAAGGAATGGGGCAGTGTCTGAGTTTTACCCAATACTCAGACGCATAAGGAAATCACGGATACATTGGTACATTTATCTTTTTAGTATTAAAAAAATAATGTTTTTATTCTAGGATAATATACTTTAAGTTTAGGGGTAAAGTGGTCTTTCTATGAAATTATGGTTTTATTTGATAAGATAACAAGTTGCTTATTCTAAACAAATGCTATGCCTTAAGATTTGCTAGCCCACGAGGCGTTAAAGTCTGGAAAACCCTTGCATATTGCATATTTAGTATGCAAGGAAACTTGCATTGTGCTCCAAGACAGAAGAGAAATATTAAATGTGGTAGGTGCCATAGAAATTGCAAAGAGCTATGAACCTCTGATCTGGGGACACCATTGGAACTTCTGGTGAAAGAGTGAGGTGAGGGAAGTTGAAGTAAATCTGATAAGAACATTCATAGTCCTCTATTTCCAAAGTGACAAAGCCCAGCACTGTGGAGAGAACACTACTTTCTCCATTTCTAGCTTTAACCTAGTCCTTCTATGGCATCTAGTGGATTGGTCCCTCAAAACAACCGCATTCTCACAACCAAGTAGAGCTTCTTCAACGAATATATGGAAAATTAACATCAACAGTAAGATGGTGGAACTGAAAAAGAAAAGACCGCAGTGGCTCTTTCCTGGGGACTATAAAGGACACTGGTTTGTCATATAAACAGGGAATATTGATTTTCGCAAATGTCGAAAATAACTGAGTTTGAGGTTAGAACTCTGAAAGCAATCTTCGAGATCCTAAATGAATACTCAAATTCTAAATGAATATTTAGAGGTACTTCACTTTTCTTCCCTGCATGATAATAGCTGCTGACATGGGAACACACCCTAAACATACCATATGCTCCTAAGTAACAAAAAGTAAATATCTTCTCCACTCTTCTCTGCTTTTCATATACCTGTTTTTCATAAGAGACACTACATAAATCTAGAACTATCCAAAACATATTCAGTTTAAATTGTTTATCCCAGTTGCAATGTATTTACCTAAAGACAATTTAACCACAACTACCCATGCAAAACATTTTATTTCCATTTTTCTTTTCTATTTTCAGGTTAGTGCTTTATAATTTTTTTTTGCCTGAACTGTATAACGTAGTTTAAATGCACGTCATATTTCTCCTTTCCAATTGAGCAATAAAGCAATCTAATTCTACAGATGGACTCATATTTAATTTATTTTCAAAATGGCTCAATAGTCCACTAGTATCTACAGAATTAAGGTGAAATACCATGTCATACATTTATCTGGTTTTTCCATCTGGCCCTTGCTTACCTGACAGCCCTTATTTCTAACCGTGTTGCCCTGTTCACTCTATCCTCTAATCATCTCAAACTCTGCATTATGCATGGAATATGTTACATGCTGTCACATTGCCAAGCCTTTGCAACACATAGGCTGAAAGCCACCTGACCTTCTCTGTCATAAATGTTTTATTTAGGTTTCAAATCTCAGGTCAGATACATCTCCATCATGGTATTGTTCTTAATTTTTTATTTGTATTAATTGTTATATTTTCTTTGCGATCATAAATCCTGCTTCTTCTTCTATTATAGTCTTTGGTTTTTATACAGCTTCACGCTTATTTTAGGTGTTTGAATGATCATTTTTTAAAAATGGAGGTAAAATTTTTATGACATGATATCAACCACTAACCATCTTATGCATATAATCCAGTGACGTTTAGTACATCCACAATGTTTACAACCATCACCAAGATGTCTAGTTCAAAGACATATTCATCTCCCCCCAAAAGAAACCCCATACTCATTAAGTAGTCACTCTACAATCTCTGGCCCTTGCAAAGTCTGCTTTCTGTTTCTATAGTTTATCTGTTCTTTGTTTCATATAAATGGAATCATATAATATGTTACCTTTTGTGTTTGACTTACTTCACTTACCTTAATGTTTTCAATATTCATCCACATTGTAGCATATATGAGTAATCAATGCCTTTTTATGACTGACTGATATTCTATTGCATTAATATACCACATTGGCTATCGATTTAACAGATGATGGGCCTCTGGATTGTTTCCACCTTTTGGCTTTTTGACTATTGCTTATATAAAGATTCACACATCAGTTATTTTTGACATATACCTAGAAATATAATTACTGAATCATTTAGTAATTCTATGTTTAACTGTACGCTGACACGCAAATTATTTTTCACAGTGACTGTACCATTTCACATCTCCCCCAGTAATGTATTAGGATCCTAATTGCTCCTTATCTTTGCTAGCGTTTGCTATTTTCTTATGATAACAATGATAATGAAGGTTTTTGAAACCTAGTGGTGTAAATTGCATCTCATTGTAGTTTTGATTTGCATTCTGCTACTGACTAATGATGTTGAATGTATTTGTATGTGCTTGTTAGTAATTTGTACTTTTTTTGGAGAAATGGCTAGATTGAAAAAGACAATGCACAGACTGGGAGAAAATATTTGCAAATTATACATACTGATACATTTTAATAACCAGAATATATAAAGAACTTGTACAACTCAATAACAAAGTACTAAATTAAAACTAGGCATAGAACTTGAGCCACTATTTTTAATCACTATATTTTAAAGGAGTGGGAGCATAGGGACTGAGTTCATTCTCAAGACCCACAATAAAGTACACAGGACAGTTATACTGATGCTTAACATCGAGGAGAGTCAGATTCAAATTTTTGGATTTATTCAAAGTCTGTTTTTGTCAAAGGTTTGGGTTGAGGGCTGCGTCAAGTGTCAAAGGTGGGATGACAAATTCAGGATGAATGGCCATAAAATATGTAATTTGACTTGATTCATTAGAGCTCTCAGAAGACTGGCTTCGAATAATACATTTTTTTTCACAACATATGTGATTTATTATTTTCTTAAAGTTTTATTTTTATCAAAGTTGTTATGGTGGTTGAGTTTATGTCAATTTGGCTGGGCCACGGATATCTAAATATTTTATCAAGCACCAGTTGATGGTGCTGTAAAGGTATTTTTTGATAATATTTACATTAAATCAGTACACTTGGAGTAAAGCAGATTACCTTCAGTAATGTGGCGGGGCCTCACCCAATCTGCCGAGACCTTTTTGAGAAAAAGACTCATGTCCCCTGAAGAAGAGGGAATTCTGCTTCCAGACTGCTGCTGCACTCAAGCTGCAATATCAGCTCTTCCCAGGGTTTCCAGCCAGGGGCTTACCCTGCAGATTTTGGATTTGCCAGCTCCCATAATTATGTGCGTCAATACCTTAAAATAAATCCCTCAACTGATAGATGATAGATAGATGGCAGCGAGAGACAGAGATAGAGATGATAGAGATAGGGAAAGATACATGTGCATATATGCACATCTTTCTGTGTTTTTGGTTTTGTTTTTCTGGAGAACCCTGATTAATACAATTACTCATTTCAAGGGTTAAATGATTTTTATAAGTTTCACTATTACCTTAAAAAAGAGAAAAACAAAAAACAGAAGCTATTATCTTTCTCCTCTCCACTTGCTTGAGAAGCAATGCCTTTCAAATCTTTTAGCAAATGCTAAAGATTTTTACTCTCAACTTTCTTCCTGTCTTTCTTCTTTCTTTCTTCTTCTACCAGTTGAAAGAGTTTATTCAACAAATATTAATAGCTACATTCTGTGTCAAGGCAGGGCTTATAATTGACACAGATGTGAATGAGAATGACTCATAACTTCATAGAATTTACAACATAGTGAGACAATAAGAAAAACAGTGGGGCCAGAACTCAAATCAAGTGTATAGGCTGTCAGAACTCGCTAGTCTTATACACCATCTAAAAGAATACTCTCATACTTTTTTAAAAAAGGGATTTTATTTATTTATCCATGAGATACACAGAGACACAGGCAGAGGGAGAAGCAGGCTCTCTATGGGGAGCCTGATGCAAGACTGGATCCCAGGACCCCAGGATCATGACCTGAGCCAAAGGCAGTTGCTCAACCACTGAGCCACCCAGGAGCCCCTCACTTTTCTAATGAATATTCTTTTTTAAAAAATATTTTATTTATTTATTAGAAAGGGAAAGAGAGAGGCAGAGACACAGGCAGAGGGAGAAGCAGGCTCCATGCAGGGAGCCCGACATGGGACTTGATCCCAGGCCTCCAGGATCACACCCCGGCCAAAGGCAGCACCAAACTGCTAAGCCATCGGGCCGCCCCATCTAACTAATATTCTAATCATATTCTTTTTTTTTTCCACTTGAAGGACTTTTATGGTTTTACTTTACTATGAAGGATGAAAATATGCTAATTTTATTCCTTTTTTTTCAACACATAAATTTCTAGTTTCCAAAACTTCCATTATGATTGGGATAAGTGATCATTTGGTATATATAAATATGTGTATATGTGTGTTATAAATATATATGTGTGTCTATATGTATATTCTAGTATATTATATGTATATCTGTGGATGTACATTTTCTAGTCTTACTGTAGGTCTTATCCAAAATGGGATTTCTCTCACCTTTTTCTTGTAGGAGTTTTACTATTTCTGGAGTCTTCCATTTCTTGATTTATTCTCCTGTTTTGGTGCAGTGTATATTCTAGCACTTTCTGAGAAAGTTTTGAAATGGAGGCATTTGTTGAGATACTGACTTTGTGAAATGTATTGATTTAGTTTATTCTTACAATTAGTTAAAATCTAGAGATGTAAAATCCTTTAGGAAAAGTTTGAGACATCATTTTAGTGTTCTCTAGCTTCCACTGTTGCAGTAGAAAATATAAAAGTCTATTTTCTTCTCTCTGACCTGTTAAGATTTCTACATGATTCCGAATGTTCTAAAATTCACAAAGGTATGGCTTTATTTGGGTCCATTCTTATTTACTACCCTGATATATTTACATAGTAGGTTCTTACAATCATGGCAATGTTTCTTTATCAAAATTTTATTAGAAATTTATTATTTAAGGCTTAGTTTTTTCCACACTGGTTCTATAACTTTTTATATATTTAGTAACATTTTTCATCTTTCTTCTTTTTTGCTCTATTTCATCTTTACTTTCTAATCTTTCTATTGAATTTTCATTTTTATTGTTATTTTTTATTTTTTAAGTTAATTTTATTTTTTAAAAGACTTATTTATTTATTTATTTATTTATGAGAGACACAGAGAGAGAGAGGCAGAGACACAGGCAGAGAGAGAAGCAGGCTCCATGCAGGGAGCCCGATGTGGGGACTTGATCCCAGGGCTCCAGGATCACGCCCTGGGGCGAAGGCAGGCGCTAAACTGCTGAGCCACCCAGAGATCCCTGTATTTTTATTTTTTAAGTGGTCTTTTTTTCTGTGAATGGTCTTTCTTTATAGCAGTAGTATATTCTATTTTTCATAGATACACCACTGTCTTGGGTCTTAAAGGTTATATTAATGATATCACCTTTGAAGATTCCTGTCCCTGACTTTATATATTTTCTAAAAGTTATTTTTTTCTATTCACTTCTTTTGGTTTTTGTCTTATTATTAGATGTTATTTTCCTGAAGCACTTGGGATTCCTTAGCTATCTCAACATATTTTAGAAGTATGCATTAAAAACACATCTGGAGGGGGAGGTGCCTGGGTGGCACAGTCTATTAAGTGACTGACTCTTGTTTTCAGATCAGGCCATGATCTTGGGGTCCTGAGATAGAGCTCTGCTTTGGGCTCCTTGTTGAGCATTGAGCCTGCTTAAGATTCCCTCATTCCCTCTCCCTCTCCTTCTGCCCTTCCCACCCACTCTAAATCAATAAATCAATAAGATTGGGTATTACCATGTGAGTTAATTTACTTTATCAACTGAATTTGATTTGATGATCTAGTGGCACTATTTTGTTTAGAAAGCTAAAACACAAGTATCTTTAGGATTTTTCTTGGGGACAGTTTATTTTTCCCTCTGAAGATGACTTCCATCTGCCAAAAAGATACTAATTAGCCAGACATGATTGTTCTGGGAGTTCTCAGAGTTTAGTGAGGGACGAAGAGTGGGTGTTCATGTGTTCATTATTCATTAATCACAGCTAACATTTATGGAGCACTGATTCTGTGCCAGGTGCTGTTTTAAAGTTCTGCTTTATTTCCTCATTTATTTCTCACATAATTCAATGAGTTTGGTATAAGAATTAGCTATACTTTATGAATGATAAATCAGATCCAGATAGATTAAATAACTTATCTAAAGTCACAAAACTGAGAGGTGAGAAAGTTGTGTTAATTTTTCAGCAATATTTTTTTTTTTTTTTTTTTTTTCGTTTTGATCCTGTGACTAAAAGATCTTGGCTTCCACTGCATGTGTTAGAATGGCTTATTGTAACTTTAGCTTGTGGGGTTTTCTTTACTATTTTTTAATCTCTTCTAAAAGGAAAACTTTTGCCAATTGTGCAGACCATTTTTTTCCAATCTACTATATGTGATATAGGTGAAAAGATGAATATATGATATGTTTTATGTTGATCTGTGTATAAACACTATGCCTCCAAAGCCATGAGAAATGTTTGGATATTCACATTTTGCTATGAACACAATGCATTAATGAAAAAGAGAGCTACATTATCATTATTCTATCTAGTTACACCATAAGTATTTTTTGACCTTTCATTAAAATATTCTAACTTTTCTTATATAGCTACAGTAGTCATCTTTTAACAAAATTGTCAAGGGAATTTGATTTTCTATTTTTGAAGAAAAAAGTGAAGACAAAATTATGATCTATGGATGCTGAACTTAAATATATATATATTTGCATCTTTTGTTAACCAAGGGTAGGTACAGGGTAGAGAAAATGCCATTTTATATGTTTCACAAAAGTCATTAAATAACTAAATAAGGTAAGAAAGTGTTGAGATTCTATAAACTATTGGGAACAATGATTGTGAGTCAAGAAGTTTGTGAAACACAAAGAGATGATGTGAATGCAGAGGACTCTAATAATATAAGTCAATAGTTGTGAGATGAAAAGCATGTAGAGAAAACAAAAGAGAACAAAAATAAAGAAGCACATTTGTTACAATACTGTTAAAATTTCCAAAATAATGATTGCTCCAAATTATGTCTTTTACTCCCATGTTTTGATTCTTGGCTTCTATCATACTTATATATCTGTGACCTCGTATTTATTTATTTTTCCTTTTTATTTGCATTAGGTATGAATTTTGACAAATGCCAATCTACCAGGTTCATTTTCAGTCCATGTGCAAGAATTCATCAAGGCTGTGATTTTTTGAATGCAAATAAATCTCTAATGCAGGATATTTATTACTCCATTGCTTAAATTTTCCCTTGAATATGTTTTCTTCTATATCTCATTATTTCTAATTAAATATTCCTCAAATCCTAACAACTAGCTGCATTGAAAATCATTTGTATCATCAGGAAAGTACAAATCAAAATTACAATTAGATATCATGTCACACTTGTCAGAATGGCTAAAATCAACAACACAAAAAACAACAGATATCAACGAGGTTGTGGAGAATGGAGAACTCCCCTCTACTGTTGGTGGTGCAGCCACTGTGGAAAACTGTAGATAGTTTCCTTAAAAGTTTAAAAATAGAACTGCCTTATGATCCAGCAACTATACTACTAGATATTTACCCAAAGAATACAAAAATACTAATTCAAAGGAATACATGCACCTTGATGTTTATAGTAACATTATATACAATAGCTGGAATTATGGAAACAGCCCAAGTATCCATCAACTGATGAATGGATAAAGAAGATGTGGTAAAAATACACACACACACACACACACACACATTATGGAATATTAGTCATAAAAAAGAATGAACTCTTGCCTTTTGCGAAGACATATATGGAGCTACAGAGTATCATGCTAAGTGAAATAAGTCCATCAGAGAAAGACAAACACCATATGATTTCACTCATATATGGAATATAAGAAAGAAAATAAGTGAGCAAAGAAAAAAAGAGAAGGAGGCAAACCAAGAAACAGACTCTTGACTATAGAGAACAATCTAATGGTTACCAGAGGGGAGGCTGGATGGGGGATGAGTGAAGTCAGTGATGGGGATTAAGAAGGGTACTTGCTGTGATGAGCGCCGGGTGTTATGTGGAAGTGTTGCATCACTATATTGTATACGTGAAACTAATACTGTATATTAACAGAAATCTGAATAAAAATTACTTATTTGTATAGATACCATTTATCTTATTTTCTATCAAATTATTTTTAGATTTTAAAGGGAGTTTTCTTGATCCATCAACTAGTTATCTTACTTTTGTCTTGTCAAATACTTAATCATTAATTTCTAGATTTGTCATCTACTGGTCCCTTATAAAACTTATTGATGGAGAGCATGGAATTTTGAATGTAAAGATATTCTGTAAAATGCCATAATGGTATTTCACTAAAACAATTATATTTATTGAAATTGGATTTATTTTTATTTCATTGTTCATTGCCTCAAATTGGACTTTTATCACAGGAATTGTTATATAGTGTAAAAGAAAATAAGCTAACGTGCAAGCAATGCATAATAATCAGATGGATAAATATATTTATGGACATATAATTTAATGGTATTGGGAAGAGGCTATTTTGCATAGATATTGAGAGGGAGAGAAGAGAGCAAATGAAAATATTCAGCACATAAGAGACACAGAGCAAGAACAGGATCAAATAATGCTATTATCTGTAATTTAACAACTATTTCTTTATTTCTCACAGATGTTCGTAACACTTTTCCAATCCATGAGCAAGACATATAATTTTTACTCCAGAAATCAAATTTAATTCCATTTATTTTTCTCATCTTCATTTCCACCACCATAGTACAATCCCCAGATAGCTTACCTAGAATTCTTCAACTAAGAGACTCTTAATTTATTTCTCATCTTCTGCTTAAACTAGGTTATGTCACCATTGTGCTTAAAAATTTCCAAAAGCTTCCCATGACACTTAGGAAAAACAGCTAAAGTCTTTATGCAGCACCTGCCCTCAGACTACTACCTAGATTCTTTACTGAACATTTTTCCTTTCATAACTGTCTCCGCCAGCCTGACATTTATTTTATTTATTTATTTTTTTCATCCTCCAAGCTTTTCTTCTCCAACAGGAACCTGCACCACCAGACCTCAGAATAACTGGCCCTTCTGCATTCTCTGTCTCGGCTTTAGTGTGACCTGCTCAGAAACAGCATGTGTTACATTTTCCTCTTTTCATCACAACTTTAGTTATTCTGAATCAGATCTTACACATTTAAAAAAGTTATTATTCCATTGTAATTATTCTACTCTGAAATAATACTGCTCTCTCAGTCACTGGTTTATTTTTGTCTCTCAGAACTGGAACATGAGCTCCTTTAAAGTCCTGGCTACATGGCACGTCTGGGTGGCTCAGCGGTTGAGTGTCTGCCTTTGGCTCAGGTCATGATCCCTGGGTCCGGGGATCAAGTCCAGCATCAGGCTCCCTGTGGGGAGCCTGCTTCTCCCTCCCTCTGTGTCTCTGCCTCTCTGTGTGTCTCTCATGAATAAATAAAATCTTAAAAAAAAAAAAGTCTTGGCTACATAGTATCAGCACTTCTAAATGGAACAGTACATATTAAACAAGTTAATATCGTAGTCTATTTATGAACGAATTACCAAGACTTGATAACAACTTTGAAAACAAGAATTTTAGAAGGAAATAGCATATTTTCTTTTCTCTCTTCCCTTTAAAAATAACATACATAATTTGTGATTTTATGTCTCTGTGCTAACATATTTAAAACGTGAAGTATCCTGCAGCTGAGGCGGAGAGTGAGCATGTCAATGGAATGGACTGAACAGATGGTGAGACCAGTGTCCACAGAAGCAGGAAGAGCATAAGAGAAGTAGAGCTGTCTGTAGAATACTAAGCAGAGAGTAAGGTAAAAGGAGTATGAAGATGATTGAAAAAAATCTATAGGACTCTTATTCACAATCATATGCTTACCAGCCTGATACTAAAAGGAAAAGTTCACACTCATTACTATAAAAAAATTACAATTTCTTTAGCAATAAGTCAAACACTTGTAGTTCTCATACTTAGACTGTTCCAGAATAGGACAATTTATGCCATGCAACATTTAAATAACTCATCACATCGGAGCAACCTTTATTTGCCTTAGTTACTTGATTTGGAATATGGCGAAACATCCTCCAAGTAATCGCCAAGTGTGGTTATAACCACACCCTGAAAATACAAAACTGTGATAACAGGGGCAAAGAGCATAAGGTCACTTTTATAACTGTTGTTAGTTTGCCTTTTAACCTTCTTGAAATTATTATAATAATGGGAAAGAATGTCAGATTATCTATGTATCTCTACAGTTGCATTTATGTTTATATACAACATTATCATAGGTTTTGATCAAAATTATGTATGAGACTGGGTGTCTTGTTGCTTTGTTGGCTATGAGACAGGACAAAAACCAGTGAAACAAATTGTCGTGAGTTTCTTCCTTTTTGGATAAAAGTAATATTGTATTTTAGGGGTAACTTTCTTTTAGAGGTGGATCTGAAACAGAAACCATTTTAACCTTAATCCGCCCGTATAAGGAAAGGGCATATCCATTGTGAAGAGTTGCAGGAATAAAGCAACCTAAGAGCAGATGTTTAAGACGATTATTCTGTGTGATAATGTAAACTATGCGTTTGCAAATTATGAGATTCATAATTCCTAGTAGTATAAGGATGTTGCAAGAAGTGACTCAAATCCCCACAGTCCTTTTTTGCTGCTCCGTTGCCTCCTCTCTCTCTCAATCCACATCTATATCTTCATCAAAAGTGTCAACTTAGGAAGAAATAAAAGGTGGGCATAGTTTACATATGGTTTGGAAGGTATGCCCGGCACCATCTGAAGGGAACAGCTGGGGTACCAAACCCCACACAGGGATGCTTCTGAAGAACAAAACTAAAATAAGTTCTTCCCAGTGGGCAGATATTTTAAGTTACGCATTAGATTGTTCATGTTTCCTGGGTGGAAGGAGAGATTTATAAACATATAGATTTGCACTGCTTGATGGGCAGTGACGCATCGTTTGGCTGGATGGTGAGTAACTTGGAAGGAATACAATTGGGAAATTTGACACAAGGATTTTTGCTGAAGAAAGTACGGATAGACTTCTCCAAATTCACAGAGAATGTGCAGAGGTATGTGTACAACATAAATGTTAACCCAGGGGAAATCTCAGCAAAAGAGAATCTTAGCAATTAGATAAACAATATTCTGTTCTGTAGACACCATTCAACCTTTTCCCTAACCATTCTGTCCTCACAAAATTGGCTCAGGGACACAGTGGCTGTGGCAGCAGGAACTAAGTTATGCATGGGCTCACTAAACAATACCTACTGCTGAGTGCCTGACTTGCCAGCAGCAAGTTGGCACTTGCTGTGTGCATTCTCAGAGGTCACACTGAGCCTCCAATATGGCATCATTCTCCAAGGGATTCATCTGTTTCCCTGTGGCAGATTGCCCACACTGCGTATCCCTATCTTAGAAGATAGTTTCCACTTAGGCTGTGTTTGGATTTACCTTTCCTGCCTGCAATGCTTCTGCCCAAAGCATTCTTCATGGCATTACAGGATGACTTATTCACCGTGATGGCATCCTTTACTGCATTGTTTCTGACTGATAATTTCCATTTTCTCCAAAAATAGGAAACATGCTTATCCCTAGAGTGAGAATGGAAGAGGAGACCTGGAAGGGTATGGAATAAGGAGAAGGCATGCGACAGTCTAGGAGAATAGAAGAGTGAATGCGCTAGGTCATGTAGCGGGATCCCAGAACAGCACTAAAGGCCCACCTGACATTAGTCGTTGTGAATTTAAAGTGAGACTAAGCAGGTCTATAGGTATTTCTTTAGCCAGATTCAGCCATGAACTGAGTTGGATTTAATCATGATTGCTGTTTGCCAGAAAGGTGCAACGAAGTGATAGAGGAGCAAAGAAATTTAAGTTTCTCCAAGGATGGGATTTTAATGAGGGATCATAGAGTCTCCTTTGTGTAAGAGATCCTAGCGTCTGTGGGTGGTGATTTTAAGGTTGTGCTTCTCAAACTCCACCATGCATCAGAATCCCTTGAGAAAACCTTTTTAAAAGACAGATTATAGATTCACAAATTTAAGAGTTCTGTATTCAATAGCTTTGGGGAGGATCCTGTGAATTTGCATTCCTAACGAGTCACTGGTTGATGTTTATGCTGCTGTCCTGGTAACTACCCTGGGGGACCTGGTCTATCAAGACAGTCTTAAGGCTGTGTCATTATTTCCCTGCTCCCTCGCCGGTTGTTCTCATTCTCAGAGACCACTTCTCTGCATTTCATGTATTTATTAATTGGTTCACCTACAACATGTTCCTTCATATACTAATGTTAACCTATTTGAATTTCCCCTAAAGGATTTGAGATGAACAAATAACCTATACTCTATTTTTTGTTAAATATGTTATTTATTTATTTGAGAGAGAGAGAGAGAGAGAGAGAGAGAGAGAGAGAGGGAGTCCGGGGAGGAGCAGAGGGAGAGGAGCCGCAGACTCAGACTACCCACAGGAGGCTGTATCCCATGACCCCTGAGATCATGACCTGAGCTGAAATTCAGAGTGGACCACTTACCCAACTGAGCCACCCAGGTGCCCCAACCTATACTTTTATAATTATAAAAGAGTACGGAAAAAATATTACCACCTCCTCATCCATCCTTTTTTTTTTTTTTTTTTTTTTTTTACCAGTCAGTCCTTTTGGCTAGAGTTTTGTTTAGTAGACTGCTTCTCATATAATTTTTTATTAATTTTCCAAATAGTGATGTAATGATTATCCATCTTTAAAAATAACTTAAAAGGTTTATATCACTTTGCTAGTGTAATCTGTAAATGGGTCTTAACATATTTTCAAAAAAAAAAAAAAAAAAGAAAAGAAAGGGAAAAAAAGAAAAGAACTTCCCCAAAGAAAACCAACATAAAATTAACAAGGTATCTTTTCCACAGACCCTTACTCACCTTTAGCTCTTAGAGGAAAAATAGAAAGTCTGTGTTGGAACATTAATGGCAGGTAAGCTAAGTTACATGATGCCAGAAAAATGCCTGGTTACTTTTAAACTCCTATCAGTATAGAAAAAAATACCAGGAGGTTTTCTCCAAATCAGCACGCCAAATCTGGCAGTAGGATGATGTTATCTTTGAAGAGAGTCGACAGGACTCCAGAAGGAACATTTGGTGAAGAATCTGCCAACTGCCTTTATTACCTTCTGAACTACCTCGAAGTTACAGGTATTTCCAGTTTGGTTCTGCAGATAATTTGAGCTCCATCTGTGGTTGATGAATTATTTTTTAGTGTGCTATTACAAATTATGGCTTTAGGCACTGTTGCACCTTCTCCCTGCAAATTCAACTACATAAAATATTGTGTTTCTTGATTCTGGGTATATTTCCACAGTGGGAAATGCAGTGAGGGAAATGGGAGCATTATTTTCTGTCGTAATCTGTTGGCTAGTTTGTCTCCAACAGAAGATTGTTTTAAATTTTACGCCAAAATAAGTGATGATTATTTCTTAAGTATAAAATACCAATAGAATCTATACTATATAGCCTTTAAGGAAATCAGAGGTATCGATAAATAAATTTTAATTCAAATAGAAATCTAGGTAGTAGCTATGTAGTTACTTGATTTAGTTTGAAATAAGGAAGATTTGACTATATTTATATTGTGGATAATTTATGCAATGCTCAGTTTCTAATTAGTTATCTGAGTCATTGTGGTCGGGTTATTTTTGTAATTTAGGAAAATGTGAAAATATTTTGTGGTTTGATGTTGTATTACTTTGTGGATGCATTCCTGAAGTAGTTTTAGAACATGAGCCATTATATACCGATCTGTTTTACGCAGGGGGCTTAGAAACCTGGCAGGTCAATTAAGGGAGAGGTCAGAATAAGGCAGACAATTACATACTGCATGATAGAGATGGAAAGGAAGGTCAAAGTAGATGATTAAAAGAACAAAGTATAGAGACTTGGAGATTCACATTGATTAGAATGTGATACAAGTACAAAACAGCACAGGGCATCGTAAAATTAGAGGGATTTTGAACTTTTTCTCTCCGGTCCCATGGTGTGTTAGAAAGTAAGTAAGTAAATGTCTTACTTGCGAATTACTGTGTAATTCACAGTCAGGCCTGGGTTTAAACTCACACTTAGCTTGGCCACTCACTGAATCTGTGAATTTAGAAAATGCTTTTCTTGCCTCCGAGACAATTGTGTTTATTTTTCTGTTAAGGTCATAAATTGCATTGCTTGATATCTTGATAAGCCCTTCTTACATTCAATGGGTAAAGTTTAATGATCACGATTTATCTTGTATAAACTGCTGGATTTAATTTGCCAAATTATAAAAATGGCTAGCATTTATATTGATACAAAGGAGCTAATTTATGTGATTTTCTCTTCTTATACAATCTTTCACTAATTTTGGTATAAAGATCATGTAAATTGGATAAATAAATCTGGTAGCTATCCATTTTACTCTGCAAAAGTTTGTGCAAGGTAAAAATTAAGGATTATTTGTTCTCTGAAGTGTTAGTAAAAATTGGCTCTATATGTATATGTGTATACATGAAATTTTCCTATTTATACAACACGTTCTGCTCATTGGTCTGTTTTTAGAATTTTACATTATTGATTAATGTGGTCACTTATGTTGATCCGGAAATACATCCATTGTGTTTGTATTTTCAAATTTTGATCCCTGAATTATTTCATAAAATTGTCCTATGACTTTTAAATCCCAAGTATATATGTAGTTAAATTTAACATCCTTATTTTAGACTTACTATTGGATTGTCTTGGTGTCTTTACTGTTTTTTGTTAGTTTTACTTTATTTTGACTTTGATTAGTTTATCCTATGGTTTCTTTTTTTATATTTTATTATGATTTTTAAAGAGCTACATTTTTTTTTTGTTCTGTTTTGGAGTCAGTTTCTTTTATTCTCCAACTTATCAAATTTATGCACAAACCTTACTCTTGCTTCCTGGGTTGAGTGTTACTCCACTTATTTTTAACTTTTTCTTTCTCTATATGTATTAAAAGCTACAGATTATTCATAGAAACAATTTGTCTGCTTCCCAAAGCTTTTAAATACAATGATTTCACTGTGACCTACTTCTAAACGTATCTTAATTACCATGATAACTTATGGATAATTTATGACAACGTTTTCACTTCTTAAGTGTGGTATCATTGAGTTTAAACAATCTGATTTTTAATTATTTCTACTTTCGTTATTTTGTTGTCAGAGACATAACACCGAGTGCCCAGAGTTTCTTAAGCTATTCTTTCTGGAATATAAGATGACAATATTAGCAAATGTTTGATGTCAATTTTAAAAGCATGCATATTTTGTACTGTTAAAAGTTCTATTAAAAACAGAATTACCCTATCATCCAGGATTGTACTACTATTGACCAAAAAAACGAAAACAAAAACACTAATTGAAAGGAATACATACCCAACCTCCCCCTCCAGGGTTACTGAAGCATTATTCTCAATAGCCAAACTATGGAAGCAGCCCAAGTGTGCACTGATAGATAAATAGATGAAGAAGATGGGGTATATGTACAGAATGGAATATTATTCAACCATAAAAAAGAATGAAATCTTGCCATTTGCAATGACATGGATAGAGCTAGAGAGTATAATACTAAGCAAAATAAGTCAGGCAGAAAAAGGCAAATGCTATATGATTTCCCTCATATGGGGAATTTAATAAACAAAACAAATGAGCAAAGGAAAGTAGAGAAAGAAAGAAGCCAAGAAACAGACTCTTAACTATAGAAAACAGTCTGATGGTTAACAAAGGAGAGGTGGGTGGGGGGATGGAGGGAAATAGGGGACGGGGATCAAGAGTAAGTACACTTGTAATAATGAAAAAATAAAGAAATATTAATCACATTGAATATGTTATTTTATTTTAAAATATTTTTATATTTATTTATTAATGAGAGACAGAGAGAGAGAGAGAGAGAGAGAGACAGGCAGAGGGAGAAGCAGGCTCCATGCAGGGAGCCTGACATGGGACTGGATCCCAGGTCTCCAGGATCAGGCCCTGAGCTGAAGGCGGCTCTAAACCGCTGCGCCACCCGGGCTGCCCATGTTGTTTTATTTTAATTCTCCATGTAATTCCAGTATCTGTTTCTTTAGAAAATTTGAACCTGTATTTTTAGGTACATGAATGTTAATTATATTTATATTTTTGTGGGTTTCTTTTTTTTCTTATTGCAATGTGATATTCTCCTTTCTATCTAAAGTCTTTTTATATGATATCTTGGTATGACAACCGCATTTGGTCTATATTTATCTGCTATGATGTTCTTACATTTTTATTTTTAATAATTTTGTTTTAGATAATGCTGTGGTATAATATATATAAGCAGAATTTTAAGGCTATTGTGAAATCCTCAACCTTTTATTTTTTTTTATTTTTTGATTTTTAAAAAAGATTTTATTTATTTATTCATGAGAGACACAGAGAGAGGCAGAGACACAGGCAGAGAGAGAAGCAAACTCCATGCAGGGAGTCTGATGTGGGACTCGATCCCAGGTCTCCAGTATCACCCCTGGGCCAAAGGCAGGTGCTAAACCACTGAGTGACCCAGGCTTCCCAAACCTCAACCTTTTAATATTAAAGTTAACTGAATTGATTTACCTTGAAGTATTTCAATGGATTTCTGCTATCTTATCTTACATTTTCTATCTATTTTTTCCATTGCCTTTTTTTCTTCCTCTCATCTTTGAAGGAATCAACCTTTATTTTTTTCTCTTCTCTTCTATTTATAAGCGCTTTAGGTTTGTAGAAATTATGAATTTCAATTATAGGTTTTTACTAGTTATCTACAAATTTTAGGTTACATAAGTAGTCATGACATTCTTACAAAGGTGAACAGATATTTGGTGTTTCTGTTCTCTGGATTCATGGGTCAAAAGCATTTTGTATGCTTTTCTTTTCCTTCCATGCTTAACTCCTATGTTATAATTTTCTAGAATAGAACTTCACAAACTCTGTGACACTCAGTGAAGGTGTGGTATGAATGGTTTACAGGTGTGAACAAGATGGTTATAACCCCTTCCTCCACCAGGGGAGCCAAGGCAGGAACTGGGACAACTGGAGCTCCAGATCTAGTGGTGAGAAGTCTCCTTTATCTCAGTTTTAATTGAAATGTTTGATTTTTTGTTTATGTCATGACATGAAAAAGATTGGTATCACAAATCTTATCTGTGCTTCTTAAAAAAATACAACTTCGTTACCTTGAATAATTACTAGATTTACTATCAGAATATTTGAAATCCTTGGTTAGCCTTGGTCTTTGCTCATAACTCATTTGATCTGATTTAATATTTATTTTTAGTTTTTTAAAGATTTATTTATTTATTTATTTATTTATTTATTTATTTATTTATTATAGACATAGAGAAAGAGAGAGAGGCAGAGACACAGGAGGAGGGAGAAGCAGGCTCCATGCCGGGAGCCCGACGTGGGACTCGATCCTGGGACTCCAGGATCGTGCCCTGGGCAAAGGCAGGCGCTAATCCTCTGAGCCACCCAGGGATCCCCTAATATTTATTTTTAATAAAATTAATGAATTTTAGGAATTGAAAATGAATGAAATCTAGCCCAAATATGCTTAAAGAAAATAGATTATTTTATATAATATTTAAGATTCAATGGCTCTAGATCCGGCGTGAAGGCCATGATGGATTTCTCAGTTTTTGGCTTTCAGCTTTGGAGTTCTTCTCATATCTGCAAGCTGGCTGTAATCATGTTCTAAAAGCTACATCTTACCATGTTCATAATAAGTAATACAAATTGCTTCTCTTTTGCATTGACTTATGAATATAAGCCTCGTGCCCATTCCTATAGTAATACACAATAGCCAGTTTGGGTGAATTGTATTGATCAGCTCAAACATAAAGGTCACTAATACTTCTAGGACAACTATTATTTTAATTTTGCAGATGAAAACTCAGGAAAAATTCACAAAGCTAGAAAGCAGTGTTGTAAGGATTTGAAACCAGGTAGTTTGATTCCAGAGCGTGGGCTACTAAGTAGTATACTATCTCATTATTTCCCTTTATCTTAGGCAACCTTGTGTGACAGGAAAAAGTGGGACCAAAGATAATTCCTTAATATCTCATGGCAGAGATATGATCAAGCTGGAAATAACTGAAGGGTAATTTTGATACTGAATATTTGATGACAAATACGAGGAAGCTTTCATACTTCCCAGTCTCAAGACTCCACCACTTGGGTCCTTTTGTGAGTAGACATCCACCTGGATCTTAAATGCCACCATGTGACTGGGCAAATTTGTATCCATCAGGGATTTTCATAATCATTTCCAAATCAGGAAGAGAGAGGTGACATTTCTCTTCTCATCCGAGCCTAGGGCTACATTCCCAGCCCACTCTCTATTTTAAGATTTGTCATTCTTCCAGATATGAAAGTGGCTGTGTTACTTTCTTCAGGAATTATCCCATGCACTACCCACAGATGTTGTCCAACCATATGGATCCAACAGCAGCAGCAGGAGAAGCAGCAACAGCTACAGAACCCTAAGATACAATGAAAAAATGATTGTGACACAAAAATTGAATCTTTCGAAAAATACAATTACATTTTGAATTAAATCACAGAAAGTCAAGAAAATATACTTCTATTTGAGAGTGGAAATAGATTTCTCTTCAAGAAGCAATAATGTCTTGAAAAATCCTACCAAGGGTACCTTGGAATAAAAGCGTTAGTGTTTGAGGACAATCTGGGAGTGAGGAAGGAACATCAATGTAAGGCTTTTTACTTATTTTTTATTTTTTAATAAATATTTTATTTAATTATTTGACAGAGAAGAGAGAACACAAGTAGGGGAAAGCAGAGAGAGAAGGAGAAGCAGATTTCCTGCTGAGCAGGAAGCTTGACCTGAGGCTCCAGCAAAGGACTCAGGGATCATGATCTGAACCGAAAGCAGATGCTTGTTTGAGTCACTGGGCGACCCTGTAAGAATTTTTAAATTGCAAAACAGCTATGCCCTCTCCAATGATGGAATTTTGAATGCTACTTTTCTGCCAAAGGCCTGAGAAACCATTCAAGGAAAGAGAAAGAAAGGGCTTGACTAACTGTGAGCAATATGTTATATTTCTATTTTCTCTGAAAACAAACAAAACAAAGCAAAAACACACACAAAAAACCCCTCAAACAAACAAAACCCAAAAAATAAGCAGGTAGTGAGCTGAAGAAAATTAAAAAAGTATACCAATGGTCTCTGTGTTTTAGGATAAGTCCTTGACCTGAACAAGGCCACTTAAAGTCAATGAGGTTTAATTTTTGGACTTCTTTTTGAATTTTGATACAGCAAACTCTAGCATTGAAAAGGGTGTGGTAGAAATATGAAACCATCTATGTAGAGACCCCACAAGTGAAATATCAAGATAGAACTGACCCAAAAATTCAAAGCTATAGGTCTTGAATCAGGTCTCTCTCTGGGGAGTATGGTGTGAGCACTGAAAAAAACTGGTCCAGAAGTATCCCTTTTATAAAGCTTTCCAGAGTTGATAGAGTTGATATGTGTTCCTTTTGTTTGAGTCAGTTTGGTTTGTGTTTCATCAATGGAAAAACTCCTAAATAACAAACAAAACCATTTTAAACATATGTAGCAAAAGCAACCAAAAAGCATATTTTAGAGTACAGAGATTGAGTAGAATAGTTTCAATTAAATAAAGAAGGAACGATAGAATTTTAAAATTGCCATTTGCCAAATTTAATGAAATGAGTGTAGACAATAATCAACGGCAATAAAACAGGTAAAAGGCTTATGGGAAACTTCATAATAAATAGATTAGTCTAAAATCTTGACCAATCATAACATAAATTAAAGTAGAACAACCAGACATTACATCTAACATGATAATGGGAACCATGTAGCACCATGTATTTTTGCTCCCCCAAATAAACCCAAATCTAAACAGGATACATAACTGATTATTGAAATATGGGACAAATAACACCATAATTTAAATTCTATAGCCAAAGGACATATTTTTAAGGTAATTAGAATGGGGTAGAATGGTTTTTCCATCTATGGCAGATTTCTTGCTTACTTATTGGTTTATTTATCTCAATTCTGTAATTTCGTTTTTATCTACTTTCAAACTGTTACCAATCACATGCAAATTTAGATTTTTACAGCTGCATGATAATTTTTTTTATTAAGTATAGACTTGATATATTTTAACTGATATTAATACAGCTATCGGGATTTTATATTGCTTCATATTTGAGCATACTCACGTTTCTACTATTCTTCGGTTATTGATCATAGCTGTTATTACTCTAGCTACAGTGCTTTTCCATTGGTATTAGCCTCTTGTTTTTTTTGGCTTTCTTGTATTCTGTCTCCTTAAAGTTGGAGTGTTCCTATTAAAAGCATACAGCTGATTTCCCTCTTTTCTTTTCCTATCTTACTTGGAAAACATTTTCTTGTCCTCCAGGTTCTCTTTCCCAAAGTATTTTTTGTACGTTATCAGTCAGGATTTAGTCATGATATAGAGAAGTGAAAGTCTGGAGGGTATATCAGAAGATCAGCTACATTTATGGGTGGAGGAGCTGAAGCTAAGAAAATTCTTTTTTTTTTTTTTTGGGGGGGGGTACCAATTAAGCAAATTCTAAGAAAAATTTTGTGATGCTTATTCTGAAAGAAAGATAAATTATCTCCTAAGAAAGACTACATGCTATGTAGAAAATATAAAATCTTTCTAGAAACATAAAATAAATTAAATGTTTAAGACCTGCCTTACAATAAAAAATCTACCCCCGATATATGTATTAAAGAGTCCTATTAGCATTCCAGGAACAGAAAATCCCAAATTGATACAAATTCTTCCAGAGGATAAAAAGAAGTGTTATTTTTCAATTTCTTTTATAAACTAGTAAATTATGAAACCAAAATTCCACAAAGATGCACAAAAATAATCTCGATTATGATCATAGATGTAAACATCGAAAAACCCAAATTAAATATAGAAATATAACCAAAAGTCAGGCTGAAATTGAGTTTAAACTCAAGAATGCAAGAATATTTTAACATAACAAAGTTTAATAATGTAAAAAAAATACCAAAAACCAACTGCAGGGACACCTGGGTGGCTCAGTAGTTGAGCATCTGCCTTCGGCTCAGGGCGTGATCCTAGGTGCCAGGATCGAGCCCCTCATCCAGCTCCCTATGGGGAGCCTGCTTCTCCCTCTGCCTGTGTCTCTGCCTCTCTCTCTCTCTGTGTCTCTCATGAATAAGTAAATAAAATCTTAAAAAGGAAACCAAAATGCATTAATGTGATTTATATTTTTAAGACACTATGCCAATAAAAAAAAAAAACTGATACAGTTTATTATAAATATGAGAAAAAAAGTGCCTCCAACTTATCACCAACAATAAAGTTAATTGTAGAAGGACTAAAAATATAATGTGAAACTTCTAAGATTTTAGAATTCCTAAGAAAATATATGAAAGTATCTTTAAGATCTCAAGATATTTATGTACTTTTTGAAGAAAGCATAAGGCAAGCAGAAACCAACCCAAAGTTTATTTAAAAACATGTATTTTAAAAATTCTCAAATATAGGCCTTAGATTTATATGAGATATTTTCTGTACTTATAAAAACAGTCATTATATAAATGATGCAAAGAAATTATACAAATGAATAGAAAAGACAACCTAAGTAGAAAAAAAAAAAAAAAAAAAAAGAAAAGTAATTCACAAAAGAGGAAGTACTTATGGCCAATAAATGTATAAAACAATGCTTACTAGTGATTCAGGAAAATCACATTATAAACCCAGTGACTTTTCATAAATTTGCTAACAGGTAAAAAACCTAAAAATAAAAAAAAAAATTCCTAGGATGAGAAGAATAGGAGCACATATATTGCTTCTGATATACAAATTCATATAAGAGCTTGTCATTTGAGCAGAATTTATGAAATTGAAGGGTATATATCCTTTGATATAGCAGCTCAATTCTTAACAAATTCATGAAGAGATGCGTACTAAACTGCTAATTGAGTCAATGTTTTCAGTATAAAACACAACCTATATATAATGAAATAATAAGCGACAGTATTTTCTTGCAATAGAAATACTAAGCAGCAGGAAATATGAAGTAATTAATGCTGTCTCTATCAACGTGAATTAGTTTCACAAATATAATGATGGTAAGTGCACAGTAGTAGGTAGACACTGTTGCTAAAAAAGACTTTTAGGACCCAAAATGACAATGCTTACCAATCAACAATTCATTTCAGGAAAGAAGACAATATCTCAACGTTAAATTAAGGGTTTATTAGGACACCTGGGTGGCTCAGTGGTTGAGCACCCGCCTTCAGCCCAGGGCATGATCCTGGGGTTCTGGGATCGAGTACCGCATCAGGCTCCTGGCAGGGAGCCTGCTTCTCCCTCTGCCTGTCTCTCTCTCTCTCTCTCTCTCTCTCTCTCTCTGTGTGTGTCTCATGAATAAATAAATAAAATCTTAAAAAAAAAATTAAGGGTTTATTTCATAACCCCAAATTGTCTCATCTATGGGGTCTTGAGATGCCAGGTCATAGCGCCTCTTTCCCTACTTCAATATAGAAGAAATACGTAAATATTTTTCTGTGTTTTTCCTTTTGATCAGAAATCATCTGTTCTGATTGTGCACAAAATATCTCAGAATCAAGAAGTACAAAATGGAATTTCAGTTGGGTTTCTTCTATCATACTGGTCACACAGGCATGTTTTTCTATGCAAACAGCTTAGCAGTAAAGCCTTCTGGCTTACCATTATCAATCTTGTTGTTATCAATAAACAATGGTGACAAGCTGGTACAAACCACGCAGAAACTCCATGTACCCATGATTACAAAGACACACTATCAATCAGTAAGTTCCATGACTTTCCCAGGGTACTGGCATATGAGAACTTTAACAAAATTGTTCGGGTGAATTTTAAGACTGTGGAAATTAACCTTCACAGCACAGCAGGGGAGAGAAAGTTAAGTGGGACATGTGCAGTACATTATCATTCGTATGAAGTTTGAAATCCCACTAAACAATGAGCCTAATGATGGTAACTGTAGATATACTTAAGTTGGTTTTTAAAATTATTTTTTTTAAAGATTTTATTTATTTATTCATGAGAGACACACAGAGAGAGAGAGGGGGGCAGAGACACAGGCAGAGGGAGAAGCAGGCTCCATGCAGGGAGCCTGACGTGGGACTCGATCTGGGGTCTCCAGGATCACGCCCTGGGCCAAAGGCAGGCGCTAAACAGCTGCGCCACCCAGGGATCCCATATGTGGGTATTATAATCACTAAGCATAACATAATAATAATTCTGCATAGAGGGCAGGGCCTGTGAGCAGAGTTGTATACACTGTATTAATATATTGTTCTTAAGTTGTGATGAGTACATGTCTATTCACTATCTTGGCCTTTCTAACTTTTTGCCTTAAATATTTCAAACATTTTAAAAATAACTATGGAATGATAAAGTCAGAATGAAAGAACTTGTGGTAAACAGTTTAAATATAGAATAAAGAATAAACAACCATGGGAATTATAACTTAAAAAAAAACCTATTTATATAAGGATGTCATGGTTGTCATAGAGTGACAATGATTGACGGAAGGAAACACAAGCAAAAATATAAACAAGTAATTTTAATGTGGGTTTAGGGTCTAACAAATTAAGAATTTACATGCATTAAAAAAAAGAATTTACATGCATAATGCCTGGGCACAATAGGACTCGGAAGCACTGAACCAAGGAGAGAGCTGTGGCATCATAGCGCTCACTGTGTCTCCTACTGAAGTGTGGATAATGGTGATGATGCCACCATTGGGGTAAGAACTGGACTCTTCTGTTTTTTTTTTTTTTTCTTTTAAGATTTTATTTATTTATTCATGACACACACACACACACACACACACACACAGAGAGAGAGAGAGAGAGAGAGAGAGAGAGAGAGGTAGAGACACAGGCAGAGGGAGAGACAAGCTCCCTACAGGGAGCCTGATGTGGGGCTTGATCCCAGGACCTGAGCCACCCAGATGTCCCAGAACTGGACTCTTCTTACTGTGTCTCCATGAATCCTGACTGTCCTTGATACCCTAGTGATTGGACTCTGTGCCGGCCAGCTGGCGTGAAGGAGTCCAGGGCAAACTATGGTACATCTTCTCAATGTGTCAGTACTTCTTTCCTTGAACATACACGTATATGGCATTAGCCAGCTCCTGGGCCGACTGGTCTACTTTATCTCTGATGCTGAATATCACGCGGACTCTCCAACCTGACTGGCAATCAGCCTGCATTTCCTTAACTCCTTCGTTCTCTCACTCCCTTGGAAGACTGTTCCATACCCCCTCATCTGTCCTCAATCTCCCTGTACATCCTCCTCGTTCCTCACTCCCAGCTCATGGATGGGTGTCCTGTCTACCTCAGAATATCAGAGATATCAGAAAAGAAATTCTGCACCCATTACTCCTGCTACACTCACTTATCGTTCACTTCTGAAGCTGTGGTCACGTATCTACAGCCCCGTCTGTGGCCTAAATTTCAAGTTATGTGTTGATTGTATCCTCTTTCACTGACTCAGGGACAGAACCACATGAATTTTCTTGTCTTTTCCACTATCAAATTGTCCTTATCTGCTTTGTCATTCTCATAAAAAATTCTTTTATTTCTTCCATCTTCATAAACCCTGTGGACCCCATTTCTATCACCAGATAAGCCCTTTGTTCCCTTTATAGAAAATATCTGGAAAGAATTGCCTATACTTGATATTCCCAGAGTCTCCTCCTGTTATAAAAGTCGGGCAGTCAGTTCTTTCTTCCTTTCTTCCTTTCAGCTGAACAAATGTTGAACCAACACAGCAAGTGTTTCTATCGATCTCCATGTAGCATAGGAAACCACGATGCCGCTCTCTCACTTGGAACACTTCACTCCCTTGATTCCAGACACAGTATCCTAGGGTTTTTCCTCCACTAGTGACTCCTCCTAATCAGTCTCCTTTGCTAGCTCCTTCTTTTCCCTGATCAGTTCACATTGGAGTAATCCTGGGCTCCATCCCCAAATGTGCATGCTAGATTAGAACTTCCCTCATACACAGTCCTTATTCCCCATCCTTCTTTATTCCCTGTAAAATATTTGCAGTCCAACAAACTATATGCCACATGCTTAATTTCTGTTGCCTATTTCCCTCTAAGCTCCAAGAAAGAAAAAAAAGTAATTCCTTCTCTCTTGTGTTTACTACTCTATTTCTAGTACCTAAAAAAGTGCCTGGAGCAAATTAATGCAAATAAGGATCTGTTGAATAAAGGGGTGCTTAAGATGCCTCTCCCGACACTACTGTTTCAAATATTCTCCAGGCAGTAGCCGTTAGGTATGGGTTAGGGGCTTGGGACGAGCACACAGACCTATTGTTAAATACAGGGCTCCTAAGTCTTAACGACTATGTATGAATAAAACAATTGGATAGGTTTGCGCTTAAATAAATTGAACTCATTCCCCACCCACTCACACACAAATAATTCAGGAAATTGTATTGCCAAATAAGGCCTAATGATCTGTCACTTTTGCTTTTTAACCCATGATCTGGTCTTCCAGGGTCTCAAACTTATACTGGGAAAGTGATTTGTAAATGCTTTGCATTTCTGGAGAGGAGGATCGCTCTCAATGCTCAAGTTAGATAGGACCATAAGAAAATAGGCGAGGAGGGATCTACTTACTCTCCAGAGGCAGGCAAGGCAAGAGAGGGGACTGGCAGGCAGAGGCCACTACAAAGACACTCCACAATCTGAGTCCACCTCATCTGCCACTGCCTTCCAGACCTCTTACAGGTGTGTATCACCACAGATGGTAAGCACCATCTAGAAGGTTGGAGGCGAGAAAGTCTGTAAAACATGATTGTAAGACTTTCAGCCCCTAAAGAATAATACAGGGAAGTCAATGCAAAACAAACAAATCCTTTCCTTTCCTCTTTCCTTTCCCTTCCTCTTTCCTTTCCCCTTTCCTCTTTCCTTTCCCCTTTCCTTCCCTTTCCTTTCCCCTTCCCTTTCCTTTCCCCTTCCCTTTCCTTTCCCCTTCCCTTTCCTTTCCCCTTCCCTTCTTCCCCCTCCCTTCCCTCCCCCTCCCCTCCCTCCTCCTCCCCCCCTCCTCCTCCTCTCCTCTCCTCTCCCCTCCCCTCCCCTCCTCTCCTCTCCTCCTCCTCTCCTCTCCTCTCCTCTCCTCTCCTCTCCTCTCCTCTCCTCTCCTCTCCTCTCCTTTCCTCTCCTTTCCTTCTTTTCTTTCACTTTCCCAGCGTAAGTTTAAGACCCTGGAAGACCAGATCATGGGTTAAAAAGCAAAACTGACTGATCATTAGGCCTCATTTGGCAATACAATTTCCTGAATTATTTGTGTGTGAGTGGGTGGGGAATGAGTTCAATTTATTTAAGCGCAAACCTATCCAATTGTTTTATTCATACATAGTCGTTAAGACTTAGGAGCCCTGTATTTAACAATAGGTCTGTGTGCTCGTCCCAAGCCCCTAACCCATACTAACGGCTACTGCCTGGAGAATATTTGAAACAGTAGTGTCAGGAGAGGCATCTTAAGCACCCCTTTATTCAACAGATCCTTATTTGCATTAATTTGCTCCAGGCACTTTTTTAGGTACTAGAAATAGAGTAGTAAACACAAGAGAGAAGAAATTACTTTTTTTTTTGACTTTTTGTTTGCTTATATTAGACATTAATTAGACCTCAAGATGTTTCCCTTAACAAAACTATGATTTGACATAAATTGATAACTAGTATAACTTTTATTAAATATTTACTTAAATAAGTAGAATATTAAATAATTTATTAATGTATAAAACACTAGAAGTCAAGTGAGAAGTTGAAAATATTGCTATGGCACTTTTCTTTGAGACACTAAGCTGCTTTAATTTTAAATGGTCTATTTTTATAATACATTTATGCTAATATAGAATTATTTTATATCATTTACATTGTGGAATTATATTGCAAAAATGTTATTAGTATTACCAGCATTTAGTTTTCTTTTTTAAAATTTGTTTTAATATAAATGTAACTCATATACATAGAATATTCAAACTTACAGAATAAAAAGAGAATCCTATCTACTTTCCTAGTTGCCAAACACTAAAATATTCCTTCTATTTTCTTGCAGAAAAGTTGTTTCAATTTTACTTATACCAATAAAACAATGTAATACTTATTTTTATACTGTTAATTTTAAAAATATAATAGTCCTATTATCACTACATGTAGTACCAATAAACTTTTGTATTCTTTATGTTGAATAACTTCATTGAAGTATAAAATTATAAAAAAAAAAAAACATAGGTATTTAAGCTGCCCAGTGAATTAACATCTTAAATCTTTTTATGTATTCCAAATCTCTTTTTCATAGTGTTTGTAATAATTTAATAGCAGTAAGGTAAAAAAAAAAAAAATACCAGTAAGGTATTGTGTCAGAATTCACTTATTCCATATCCTCACTAACAATTGGTAATTTTTACTGTTTTTTTTTCCTAAGCAATTTTAGGGGGCCTCTAAAAGTATATCTCTCAAAACTTGCATTTACATCTTCCAAGTGACTAAAGAGTTGGATACATTTTTATGTTTTAGTCATGTGCATATTCTATTGTGAAATTATTGTTCAAGTCTTCATTGGATTATCCTTCTTCACATTATTTTACAGAAGAGATAGATTAGAATCCTTCGTTGCGGTGTGTTGCAATTATATACTCATATATACAACACACTATAATTATATACTCATAGTCTACAGTTTGTTCACATTTTACATGTATCTTTTGAAGAAAAGAAATTCTTAATAATGGCATAATTTAACTTATTAATCTTTACCTTTATGGTAAGTGCTTTCCCAACCTCAAAATCATGAAGATATTATTCCAAATAACCCTCAGTAATTTTATTATTTTACCTTTACATTTATATTTACAGTATGAGTTATAATTTGGAAGTAAGCCTACAATTGGGAACAATATGAATTAGGGGTCAACTTCTTTTATTGTTTTCTTCTTCAGTCTGGATATTCAATTGATTTCATACTATAGACTATCTCTCTTTTTTCAAATGTGATACTGTTCCATTTTTGCCACTCCACTGATAACTGATATAACTGATAATTTCAAAATGATTTTTTGAAAAATCATATTGAAGATTACTTTACATTACATTTGAAGACATATGATCTTTCATTTGAAGTGCTGGATTCAAATACCCAGACATTTTGCTGGACATACCACAATGGTGAAATTTTATATGTCAACTTGGCTAGGCTATGGTGCCCAAGTTGTTTGGTCATACACGTCTAGATATTTTTGTGAAGGTATTTTGTAGATCTGACTAGCATCAATAAGAAGAAGTAGCTTTATGTCAAAACTACAACAGACATCCTGTCTGAGTTTCCAGCATGCTGGCCTGCCCAACACAACCAGATAAGAACTGAAACACCAATGCTTACTTGGGTTTCCAACCTGCCCCAGGATGCGCCATGGATTTTGGACATTCCAGTTCCCATAATCATATGAGTCAATGGTTTAAATCTTTTTATACACTCATACACATTCATTCATTGTACTGGCTCTGTTTTTTTTTTTTTTTTTTTTTTTTTTGTAAAACCTTGACTAAATCACATGTCTTTGAAGAATTATGTTAAATAGCATTCATAACTCCATGGAAGGAAGGCAAAGTCCTAGTTCAAGACTGAATCAAAAAGAGAAAACTAATTAAAGAAAGTAAACTACACAAGATATAAAGAGATTAAAATGTTATAACCTGCTTTTCCTGAGTGCTATTCATCTTCTGATATTCCTTAATATATATTAAGAGATTCAGCATTATACTTTGAAGCATAAACTATCTAAATGTCACTGAGATTGTCTGATAGGAAATTTTGATTTAAGGAACTAGTTGGGGCAGCAGAAACAGTTCAGGACTGAGAGAAATGCCATTATATAAATGTATGACTATAATTTAAAGATACTTTTAGATGCTTTCAGATGGGATAATTGGCTTATCAATTAAAAAGTCATTTTTGGTGAATTTTTCCAATTTTATTTTAATATTAGGCTGGAAATTGAATTGTTTCATTTATCATTATGCACATTGTCTCTTGTAGACATGAAACAAAGCCACATTACAAACACCTGTGATCTCTTTTGTGCCTATAAGTAATATCATTATTAAATTGAATAAGAAGTAAAAACTCTATCAACTTAAACTGAGAAGATAATTTTAAAAAATTGGAAAATAATATTACATATATATGACTAGGCATTATGTCCAGATATAGGTGCTAAATTAAATATAAAATAGGAAGTCATCAGGAAATATTTTAGGATTCCTTTTGAAGTCAAGACTAGGAATAAACCACCTAAAGTTTTTCCACCTTTCTCTCTGCATGTGTTGAGAGGCAGTAGCTCCTGAGATGCAACAGAGTAGGAAGGTGACTATTGGGGGGTCTTTGCAGGTCTATGTGATGGAATAATATTTAAGAGAATCAAAATGGCAGAGACAAAGACAATATCTACTTTCTTGAGTACACTACCCCAAAACAGTTTTCAGCCAAATGAAAGATAAACCAAGATTAGTAAAGGAGGGATAGAAAATCTGTAGAATAAAAAAGTTGGCAGTGAACAAACATAAATATGTGTGTATGTGTGTCTACTGGGAAATAAATGTTAATAATTTATAAATGCACATCATATGTATTGCTCTCCCTAGTGCCCTGTAAGCCACAGAAATGAAACCCAGTCCAGGTTATTCACCTAGTTTAATTTAATTGACCATTTAACATTAGCAAATTGGATGTTTGGGCTGAGAGGAAGGTGCTATCAACTTCTCATTTCTCCAAACCTTATAGGAAAAGATATCTTAATGACCAAGAGTAACTTCTCTTGTCCTTTAACTTTAGCAAAATGTATCCACACCAAGACTCTTCTACTTGGACGTTGAAGTGGCAAAGTAGATCAACCAATTTTTTTTAGAGAAACTGATTTCTAATTATAAGTAGCTCAATAGCTTACTTGTGGCATAAATTTTAACCTATATTGAAATTTAAAATATTTATTTTTGCAAGTTAATACTAACTGGTTACAAACAAACAAACAAAACACATATCCATGTATTCTATACATGAAACCAAAACATTATTATATTCATGCATATTTTTTTATACTGATATCTCATTGATATTCTTTAAGTTGTTGCATCAATTTACTCAATTTCAATAGCTTTTATATGTGATAAAAATAATAATATCTAAAAATCAGGGATAAATTAAAAATCACTAAAACTGGGAGAGAGAAAAAAATTCATAAATATATCTCATGTTGTTTCTTAAAAATCATAAAACATATTTTCTTATTTTGATATTTAGAGAAATAGGGTGTCATTTGAATTTGATAAGTTTAAAGATAAAAAGTCACTGGATTGCTAGAACTCATACAGAACTCATACAGCAATTTGGTAGCGTGGCAGGATACAAAATCAATGCCCAGAAATCAATGGCATTTCTATACACTAACAATGAGACTGAAGAAAGAGAAATTAAGGAGTCAATCCCATTTATAATTGCACCCAAAAGCATAAGATACCTACGAATAAACCTAACCAAAGAGGTAAAAGATCTATACCCTAAAAACTATAGAACACTTCTGAAAGAAATTGAGGAAGACACAAAGAGATGGAAAAATATTCCATGCTCATGGATTGGCAGAATTAATATTGTAAAAATGTCAATGTTACCCAGGGCAATTTATACGTTTAATGCAATCCCTATCAAAATACCATGGACTTTCTTCAGAGAGTTAGAACAAATTATTTTAAGATTTGTGTGGAATCAGAAAAGACCCCGAATAGCCAGGGGAATTTTAAAAAAGAAAACCATAGCTGGGGGCATCACAATGCCAGATTTCAGGTTGTACTACAAAGCTGTGGTCACCAAGACAGTGTGGTACTGGCACAAAAACAGACACATAGATCAATGGAACAGAATAGAGAACCCAGAAGTGGACCCTGAAATGTACGGTCATCTAATATTCGATAAAGGAGGAAAGACTATCCATTGGAAGAAAGACAGTCTCTTCAATAAATGGTGCTGGGAAAATTGGACATCCACATGCAGAAGAATGAAACTGGACCACTCTCTTTCACCATACACAAAGATAAACTCAAAATGGATGAGAGATCTAAATGTGAGACAAGAGTCCATCAAAATCCTAGAGGAGAACACAGGCAACACCCTTTTTGAACTTGGCCACAGTAACTTCTTGCAAGATACATCCACAAAGGCAAAGGAAACAAAAGCAAGAATGAACTATTGGGACTTCATCAGGATAAGAAGCTTTTGCACAGCAAAGGATACAGTCAACAAAACTAAAAGACAACCTACAGAATGGGAGAAGATACTTGCAAATGACATATCAGATAAAGGGCTAGTTTCCAAGATCTATAAAGAACTTATTAAACTCAACACCAAAGAAACAAACAATCCAATCATGAAATGGGCAAAAGACATGAAGAGAAATCTCACAGAGGAAGACATGGACATGGCCAACATGCACATGAGAAAATGCTCTGCATCACTTGCCATCAGGGAAATACAAATCAAAACCACAATGAGATACCACCTCACACCAGTGAGAATGGGGAAAATTAACAAGGCAGGAAACCACAAATGTTGGAGAGGATGCGGAGAAAAGGGAACCCTCTTACACTGTTGGTGGGAATGTGAACTGGTGCAGCCACTCTGGAAAACTGTGTGGAGGTTCCTCAAAGAGTTAAAAATAGACCTGCCCTACGACCCAGCAATTTCACTGTTGGGGATTTACCCCAAAGATTCAGATGCAATGAAACGTCGGGACACCTGCACCCCGATGTTTCTATCAGCAATGGCCACAATAGCCAAACTGTGGAAGGAGCCTCGGTGTCCATCGAAAGATGAATGGATAAAGAAGATGTGGTTTATGTATCCAATGGAATATTACTCAGCAATTAGAAACGACAAATACCCACCATTTGCTTCAACGTGGATGGAACTGGAGGGTATTATGCTGAGTGAAATAAGTCAATCGGAGAAGGACAAACAGTGTATGTTCTCATTCATTTGGGGAATATGAATAATAGTGAAAGGGAATATAAAGGAAGGGAAAAGAAATGTTGGGAAATATCAGGAAGGGAGACAGAACATAAAGACTCCTAACTCGGGGAAACGAACTAGGGGTGGTGGAAGGGGAGGAGGGCGGGTGTTGGAGGGGAATGGGTGACGGGCACTGAGGTGGACACTTGATGGGATGAGCACTGGGTGTTTTTCTGTATGTTGGTAAATTGAACACCAATAAAAATTAATTAAAAAAAATAAAGGAAAAAAAAAGTCACTGGAACTTAAAATACAATTCTTAATTTATAAGCAAAATAAAATAAAAGCAAATATGTTCCACATAGCAAGGTGTGAGGAAAATTTAAAGTAAATAAAAACAGCTTTGTATTAGTCTTGACAATATATGTATTAACTCTCATATTAATATGAGTGTTTTAAAACATTATGCAGTTAAATATAATATTCTTACATGAAAAAATGTTTAAAACCAACTGACAGAAATAAATCATTAAAATTGGAAAATCAGACAAAAGAAATATAAGAAGGGTAAAATTAGGAACACACAAAAGCAGAATTCAAAGTGAAATACCTTACAGATAGTGAAGAAGGTTATTTTATATCAAAGCTAATAAATAATGAGGACATAGGTGTCATGAAACATAATGTGCCAAAAGAAATCCATTAGATAAATGTAAATGAAAAACCTTAAGGTCTACAAAAAATAATAATCAATGGAATCAAATATATCTTTCAATTTATAGTTACTACCATTTGTGTATGTCATATTTTGTATCCAGAAATAGGATAAGGACATAGATGATTTGAGAAAAAGTCAATGTTTCAATTACTGAATGTCTAAAACGGTTTGTGTCCTAAAAACAGTAAAAATTTGTGTAATGGGGATAGAATATGTTTAAATTTATGTTGGTAGTCAAAAATATAAGGTAAAGCAAAAGCTGATTTCCAATTTGGTATGTTTACCTGAAATCTGCAAAATCGAGGACTTGACATTTTTTCAGTGACTAATGGTAGATGAAATGTAAGTTAAGCTATATATCCCATATAGTAGTTGAGAATATAATTGTTAAAATTTATTTGCAACAAAACCATTAGCTCACTCATTCCAAGAATACTGATTGAATATCTGTGTTAGACACTGTTGTAGTGGCAGAAACACTATAGGTGTTACTCTCAAGAACTTACTTTGTGGTTGGAGAAGATAGACAATACCTATACAAATAAAATATGTACTATGATATAGTGTAATAAATTATATGGAAAAAGGAGTAAAACAAGTAGGAGACCAATCAGAATAAGGAATGATATTTCTTATATAACATAATAACAGGGGACGCCTGGGTGGCTCAGTGGTTTAGCATCTCTTTGGCCCAGGGCGTGATCCCGGGGTCCTGGGATCGAGTCTCACATCAGGCTCCCTGCATGAAGCCTGCTTCTCCCTCTGCCTGTGTCTCTGCCTCTCTCTCTCTCTCTCTCCTCTCTCTCCTCTCTCTCTCTCTCCCTGTGTGTCTCTCATGAATAAATAAATAAAATCTTAAACAAACAAAAACACCTAGTAAGAGAAGACTGCATAGTGTAATGTGCATTAAAAAACTGAAAGAAGGAAGGATACCTAGTTACCTGGGGCAAGGAGTTTTCAAAAAAAGAGAATGTCAACTGTAAAGGCAGAGGTATGAGAGCTTAATGTAATTAAAGAACAGCTCTACTCACCTAGAGCACAGTGAACAATGCTAAGTAAAGTAATATGTGAAGTCAGAAATGAAGTCAGAGAGGGCTAGAACTTGTAAGATTTTATAGGACAAATTTAAGGAGTTTGAATTTCACTCCAAGTGCACTGCTTTGGCTTACATCATTTCCTCTGATTTTTGTATTGAAAAGAGAAAGAGGAAGACAAGGGTGAAAGCAGGGAGTTCTTTGCGGGGAGATTATAGCAATAAATGAGGTGGGGAAAAATACAGTGATTTGGACTGAGTTGTTATTGGGAAAGGTCATGTGAAAAGGACATATTTTTAATGTTTTTTTTTTTTTTTTAGTGTAGAGAAAAGATTTAATGGTGGTTTTGATATGAAGTATAAAAAGAAAGACAGGATTCTAAAATAAATTCAAGATTTATTTTGCCTGAATAACTGGTATGATTTCCATTGACTAAAATGGAGAAACTAGAGGAGGAGTAAGTTTTAAGATAGAAATCAAGAGTAAAGTTTTATGCATTTGAGTGGAGATGTCAAGCAACTAGCTTAATATTCAAGCTAAAGTTCTGGGAAGATATCCCAACTAGAAGTATTTGTCAATCATCCACAAATAGATGATATTTCAAATTGAGTGAAGGTGATTGAACAGAAAATTGTCCACTGGATTTAGCTAAGTGGATGTAAGTGAAGATTTTTTTTTTTGTTGGATAAGAAGAGCCAAAATTAGTGAGTTCATGAAAGACTATGGGAATTGCAGTTTTGCTGCAAAGTAGTACAGCAGGAAAGATATTAATGGTGTCAAAAGATGTTTTTTAATGGGAATAATTACATTGTACAAAGACAGTGTACGAAGAGATGAGCAATGTAAAAAGAGACAGGATTAAAACAGTAAAAGAGGGAATGATTTCTGAAATTATGTCCCTGAAAAATGAAAAGTAGATGGAATCTAGTGAACAAATGGAACCATCCATCCTTATTAACAGGAGTAAGAACAGCGTATATGGGAATAGTGGTGGATGCGTTAGAAACAGGATGCTAGATACATATAGAGTTTCTGTTCTGTGATTATTTCTCTTTCTTGGTGAGATGGATACAAGTGGGATAAGAGTGCTGGTGGTGCTGGTCGTGTAGCATTTTGAAGAAAAAGACGATGGTATAAAACACTTCTTGGAGAGAGCAGGAGAGTTAGTGGGCTGGGGAATTCTAGGATTGCAGAGCACATTAATGGCCCACCCGAAGTTAGTGGTCATGATTCAAAACGAGACCAGTCAACAAGGTTAGGTATTTTTCTTCAAGCATAGAATTGATGGAAAATTCCCAGATTGGGGATTCTCTAGGCAGTTTTATGAGTGAAATAGATTATGTAGGCTGCTAAGAATGTTTCGAGGGAGTGATAATAATGATAAGTCAATGATTCTTATTTGGAAGTGGAGGAAAGTGAGAATAGGATAGGTATGAGGACCAGAAAATAGGTGGGAGGATTAATGTATTGTCCGTTTCTGTGGGGCCCAATAATATTAGAGTCAAGGCACTGCAAGAGATGATTGAGCTCTGAATAGCCATCACCAAGGAAATCCAATGATAGTAAATAAGTTCTATTTTAAGAAAATGACCAAGAAAAAAAAAAAAGAGAGAATATAAAATATATTTACAGTATAAGAAAATAATTCCTGCCTGGTTATACCTTAGCATTAAAAATCCACAACTTGGGTTTTACAACAAAGAATGTAAGAATATATATCTTTAAAACAGTTTTGTACTTTAAGTAAGGTATATGAAGATAGATGATAGATATAGATAGATATAGATACAACTATATAGATAGATTTTAAATTGATATATATATAAAGGACTCAGGGCATATAAATAATTTCAAAGTACTCATTCCATTTCATTTTAAGTGCACACCAACTGCCAAAGCCTAAGAATTAAAATAGAATGTTTTAATCTCCATTTTAAAGGGGAAAAAAAAAAAACATTTGGTTTCTGGGACGGTGGGGTGTAAGTTGTGAATATATAAGAATAAGTACAATGAGAGTATAAAGAAACTAGTAATTACAAAGAAAATTGAACAATTTAAACTCAAACTGTATAGCAATAGGAACTAGGACATATGGAGCAAATCACTCAGTTAAATGAGAAGCACAGCTGAGAGTCTGCTGTATTTTTGGAAGAGCATTTTTGTCTTCCTTTGTCTTGTCCTTTTCTTCTTATAAGGGGATGAGCTAAGGATGAACAACTTACAGAGCTTAGGTGAGAGACATAACAAACATTCTGAACCAAATTCCAAATTACATAAAATTTGACAAATGTAGGAGTTTATTCCCAAACAACCATTTAAAACCCAGTGCTAGTCGGGATAATACAGCAATGGCAGTAGCTCATTATGTACTGCAAAAGACCAGAATTTGACAGCTTTCAGCTACCTTTTCCAACAAAAGGCTGTTATCAAGATTTTTTATGGTAAATGCTTTTAATGAAGCCCCTGTGGGCAAGTTGTCAAAGTGTACACATGTCATTTTGCATGTCCCTCTTTAAAAAATGAGATGAAAACTGCTGAGAACACCTTGGACAGCACTTCTCTGCAGAACGAGTCCTCCACTGCCTCTAATGACCATATCCGTAAGACCTTAATAATGATACGATTTCCTGCTGAATTTCTTGTTGTTGCCCCACAGGGAGCACAGTTATACTGATGTATCAAAACTGTTTAGTGACAATGCCTATTATTACATTCCTGACTTTCTACCTTCTGAGTTTTTTGACACATTTTTATTATATAAGGATTGGAAAGTACTACAAAGACACAGCTTTTTAATCCCTCAGCTGGAGCAAAAATAGTTTGCCTGAGAACTTAACCAAATCCATCAATTTATTTAAATTCTGTAATAAGTTTTAATATTGGAGAAAATAGATTACATATATAGCAAATGTTGAAAGAACACGAACATAGAAGCTATGTGTTAGATTTCTGAAAACTTTTTTTTTTTAATTTTTTTTTTTTAAATTTATTTATGATAGTCATACAGAGAGAGAGAGGCAGAGACACAGGCAGAGGGAGAAGCAGGCTCCATGCACCGGGAACCTGACGTGGGATTCGATCCCGGGTCTCCAGGGTCGCGCCCTGGGCCAAAGGCAGGCGCCAAACCGCTGCGCCACCCAGGGATCCTGATTTCTGAAAACTTTTATGCAACATACTCCTATATATGCCAATTCACTTTGGAGGAAGTAATGTCATAAACTTCTAGTTTGTTCTTAAAGTATAAGGCAAAAAGAACAGAAATCTCTAATCTGCTCCTCTCTATTTTTGAGATATTTATCTGTATTGGAATAATGACTCTAAGTAATATTTTAATACGTAGATATTTATGTTATCACTTTCAATATATAAAGGGAGACCAGAAAGATTGCTTTTTTTGGTATGAATTTATGCCCAGACAAAAATGGATTTAATTCAGATTTTTATTATTTTTTTTTAATAAGACTGCAACTCCAAGGTTTGGCTGATACCACTAGGGCCAGAAATAGTATTAGTTAAGGTAGCCTGGGGTAACAAATAAGGCCTAGTGCATAATGGCTCAAAACCAGCACATGTATTTTTGGCTCATGTCGTGGGGGAAAGGGATGGGGGAGGGGGCTTTTTTTCACATTAGGAGTCAGGAACCCAGACTGACAGAGGCTCTAAAATGATGGTGACTTTTCAACACACACCTTTGAAAGTTTCTCTGGGAGTAGCATCCATTGAGTCATGCAGATATGAAAAAAAAAAGTTGGTGACAGGCACATGGAAGTTTCCATAGGTCAGGTGTGGAGGTGAAACTCATCATTTTCACTCACAGGGAGTTTGGCTCTAGACCTATAAAGATTCCTTAAGCATCTTCCCTTAAGTTCATATCAATATGAGTACCTTCTGCAGCAAACATATTCAATTGGGAATATGCCATCAAGTGGGTTAATCAATTTAAATATACTTGAATTATCTAGGAATATTGCATAGGTTTGAGAATATATATTATTAACTATCCATTTACTCTCAGTGGGACATTCAGAGAAATCTTACTCCCAAAGCCAAATAATATCTGTCCTATTGCTTCTGTCTTTTTCCTAGTTTGGTGTGATCTGTTGTTTGATTGTTGGATTCAGTGTGATAATTCCTGGCACATTAAGCTTTTCTAAGAAGTATCAATTAAACAGGTAGTTTCTTTGTCAGAGGTGATATACAAATTGCAAAGAATTTGTGTTTCTATTATGTACAGTTTAAATTCTAGGTTTTTATTTAAAGATTTTATTAATTTATTCATGGGAGACACAAAAAGAGAGGCATATACATAGGCAAAGGGAGAAGCAGTCTCCCCACAGGGAGTCCTATATGAGACTCCATTCCCAGGACCCTGGGACACGCCCTGAGCCAAAGGCAGATGCTCAACCATTGAGCCACTCAGGTATCCCAATTCTAGTCTTTATTTAACAGAAGATGTATTTATTTTTTATGCATATGGCTATAATTTCAAAATATGTGAAATATTATAGATGTAACTTTCTTTTAAATCAGGATATTCCATTCACTCAATAAAAAATCCTTTATTAAACTTATACTAAGGGCTGTGTACATTATGAAGACCTGGGGCTACAAAGAATTCATGTTTTAAAGAAATCACAGCAAAACATGGAGACAGACCTTAGACTAATAAAGACTATGTGAAGACAAAGCTTTAAAGTGTTTCTGCATATCTTTTGATTTTGGATTACTGACTGGGAGTTTTAATAATATCTAAAAATACTATAAAACTACACAGGTCTGATCCAAAATTATTTTAAAGAACCTCAGTGCCATTTTTAACCAATACCAAATTTTCTAGAGATAACAAAATTCCTTCTTTTTCAAGATACCTAGTTTTAAAAGTACTCATTTAAATTTGGGGCAGTACTAAGGTGTCAACCTAAGTCCCTCTTCCCCCATAGAAGGGAATGTTGTTAATAAGAATAAAAAAGGCAAACAAACATCACAGGAAAACACCCTGCCAGCAGTTGGGAAAAGAGGTGCCAACCTTATATTCTGGTCTAGTTAAAGCAATGATCATGGAAAGGCATTTTACAAGTCTAATTTGATTTCATGCAGATTTCAGATCTCTTTCCTCTGTTTTACATGTGAAGAGTACAAAAAAGTAAAAGTAGATAAAAGAAATCCTAAAAAAAAATGACAAGAATACACACACACACACACACACACACACACACACACACACACACTGCTGCAGATACAGATCCAGAAGTATAGTAAACACCCATGGGGTAAATAGCAGACATTCTTTTCTTATCACTTTGTATCCTACCCAAGGCAAGAAATAAGTTTTGAATCTCTTTCATTTGGTAGCTCTAAGTTAAAAGGAGTGGAATGGATATATCCAGAGGTAATTGTCTTTAGCGATACTGAAAATAGAAGAGACAATAAAAATAATCCTTTTAGAAAGCAAGACAGAGTACATTCCTAGGTAAAATTAGATCTTCTAGGTGAATGACATGCAGTTTTACAAAAGAGAAACATCTAAAAACTATAGTAACAAGAAGCAGATCATTGATTTCCATAGGCTAGTGAGCAAGGAAGAGGGCCTGACATATAAAGGAGAATTAGGAAATTTTTAATGTGATGGAAAAGTTTTAAATTTTGATTATTGTGATATTTACAAACCTATCAGTTTGTGTCCAAATTTATAAAGGGAACACTGAAAGTGGCTGAGTAGTATGGTGTGTACTTTATACCTCCATTACATTGGTTAAAAATTAAACAAAAATGAAAATATTAGCATAAAATGAAGTATTGCTGTCTTCATTTGGCCTTTGTGGAAGGGTCTCCTAAAAACAGAAGGTCAGGAGGAAGAGTTTGTGGGCTGAGACTTGAAACTGATAGAAGAAAACACATGTTAAAGGTGGTGTCACCCCAAAGGCAATCCTCAAGATCAGTATCTGTATCTATACACATATCACAGTTAGCAGACAAGATTTTTGCCCAGCAGCAAAGTGCAGGATAGAACTAGTAACCCCCCAAATTCAATCAGAACCCTTTGAAGTGTGCTAAAGTGGTTCTGCATAGTTACTAGATAGAAAAGGAAATTAAAACAAAACCAAACCAAAAACATATGAGAGAACTTCAAAGATATTAAGGATACAATGGGAAAGCTTATCATGTATGGCTAATCAAATTTCTGAAAGCAGAGAATGGAGAGATGGGTGGAAATAAAATATTTTGAAGATAGTGATTAAAATGTTCCCTGAAGATACCTAAAATTCCACAGGTACATGAAGCACAGTCTAAAATGCACAGGATAAATACAAAGACGTGCCCATCTAAAGGCATTATAGGAATACTGAGAAACACCAGACACAAAGAAAGTATTTTGAAAGTAGGCAGAGATTTGTGTAGGGTCACATAGACAGGAACAGCAATGAGAATGATGCCTGATTTCTCAGCAACTAAAGCCTGAAGTCATGGTTCTATATTTTGGGGTAAAATGCTGAGAGAACATTATTGCTAATACAAATTTTTGGAACCAGAAAATATATCTTTCAAAAATAAAGTCACATAAAGAAAACTCTCAAATGCACAAAAACGGAGTTTACCACTTGCAAGCTCATACTCATACTAAAGAATTTCTAAAAAGGAAGTTCATCGTGAGAAGTAAAATGTGCCTATGGACTCAGTAGGGAAGTCTGAGATGCAAGAAAGAATGATAAACAGACTGGTAAGAATAAAAATAAATAAAATGTGTGTTTTTTTTTTCTTTCTTTTTGAGGTTTAATTTATGATAGCAAAAATGACAGGATTGAAATCCTAGAAAAAGACTTAAGTCAGGAGGGTGTTTTAATAGACTGTACATTTTCTAAAACACTTTATTTGGAAGAGAAACATTACATTTAGATGGCATACAGTATGTTATGCCTCGTAAAATTTTAAGGAGAACACGATACAGAAGAAGGATTATGCCCCTTGTACATGAGTAATGGGGTAAAATTTAACAAGAAAATAAGCCCAATACTTAAGAAACTTACTTTTGAATTATTTATTTATTTTAATTAATTTATTTTCCTTTTTCTTTGAGATAGTTGACACAAGATATTATTTTAGTTTCAGGAGTACTACTGAAACTTTTTATTCATTCCATAACTGAAAGCTGGAATCTCCCTCTCCTTTTCACCCATTGCCCAAAGAGTCATGGTTCTCAATCAATTCCCAGACAGGAGCCACTTTACAGACCTAGAACCTCCTGAATAGAGGGAAATTCTGGTTCCTTTAAGGAAGGATCCTAGTGTACTGTCTAACATTTACATTGTCAATATTTCTCCTAGCCTTCCCTCCAGGAGGCTATAGCCTCTTATTTTTACCAGAGCAACAGTACATTGGGAAAATAAAATAATCAGACCTTTCAGGGACTACTTGACACTGGCTTTGAACTGACACTAATTTCAAGAGACCCAAAACTCCACAATGATCAGCCAGTCAGACCAGCGGCTTACAGAGGTCAGGTCATCAACGGAGTTTTTTTCTCATGTTCACCTCAATGTGAGACCTGAACCCATTCTGGGTTGTCCTGTTCAGGAATGTATGTTTGTTAAGATTTTTTCTGCAGCAGGCAAAATCCCTATAATGGTTACCTGACCTGTACGGTGAAGTCTACTATGGTGGAAAGGCCAAAGAGAAGCAAGTAGAACTATGTTCACCTAGGAAAATAGTAAACCAAAAATAATAGTGCGTTTCTGGAGAAGTCTTTGAGTTTAGTACCACCATCAAAACCTTGAAGGATGTGGGGATAGTATTTCCTACCACATCCCCATTCGACTCACCTGTTTGGCCTGTGCAGAAGGCAGATGAATCTTGACCAAGGTCAGTGGATTATCATAAGCTTAACTAGATGGGGACTCCAATTATAACTGCTGTACTAGAAGTGGTTTCATAGCTTGAGCAAATTAACATTTCCTTTGGTACCTCATTGCATCTACTGATGTGGTAAATAATTTTTTCTAGATATCAGTTAGTGAAGAGCACCAGAGGCATCTGGCAAGGCCAGCAGAAACAGACGTTCACTATCTGCTGCACGGGCATAGTAACTCTCCAGCTCTATGACATAATTTAGTTCTTAGAAGTCATGGTTGCCTTTCTCTTCCATAAGATACCACTGATCAATTACATTGAGGACATTGTGCCTTTTGGATCTAGTGAGCAAGAAGGAGCAAATTCTCCAGACTTACTGATAAGACATTTGCAGTGCTAGAAGGTGGGAAATAAATCTGACAAAAATTCAGAGGCCATCTGCCTTAATGAAATTTCTGGGGGGTCTAGTGGTATGGGAAATGTTGAGGTGTCCCTTCTAAGAGGAAGGATAAGTTGTTGCTTCTATCCCCTTCTGTAATCAAAAAGATTACACAGGCCTCTGAATTTTAGAAGTAATGCATTCCGTATTTAACCGTGTTTCTTCGGCACATTTACCAAGTTACTTAAAATATCTGCTAGTTTTGAGTGTGGTCCAAAAGAAGGGAATTTTCATACTTGTACAGATCGAGTAAAAATTTAGTAATCTTTCTATCAATTTCACTTCCAGGAATAACATGATTAACTGGCCAACACCAGGAGTCTGAATTAGACTATTTTGACTGTTGCTTCGGTGCTGTTGCTATTACAATAACCACATCCACTTTGGTAGTTGAAGGCCGCTTTTTACCTCTTCCCACCTTGGGATCCAATTACATGACATTGGTCTGCCATTATAGTGACTGGAGATACCACAGAGAAGAGTGATTACAGAGCTCTTTAGGGATTCTGAGACTCCCCTCACATATTTCTTTCTCACAGTACTGGTGAAAGATGTCTCCTGTACTCTTGTAGTGTGGGTGAGTAAGTCTTAAACAATAAATCCATTCTAACATTCCCCTCTAAGCCTTCGAATTCCTTCCCCTACATTAAACCAAGGCAGGTCTTGTATTTCCAGTTTATTTACTATGGGCAATATTTTGATCTATGTTTTAGCCAACGAAACAAATTTTTAGGTACCTTCCCAACTTTTTGAGCTGCAATATAATTGGAGATTCTCTCCTTAGTGAGTACATTTCAATAAATTTGGCTTGATTCAACTTTATGTTTCTTCTATCATTATCCCACACCCTTAGTAGCCATTCTCATACATGTTCTCCAGAATTTCATCCATATATATTAGAAAATTTGAGTAGTTCTTTTAGAGTATACTCATGGGTCATGCTTTATGCCTAATCTTCAGACACCTGCCAGGGTTTGAACTAGTTTATGTCTAAAAGCAAACAATGGAGGGGTGCTGGATGGCTCAGCTGGTTAAGCCTCTGCCTTTGGCTCAGGTCATGATCCTGGGGTCCTGGGATTGAGTCCCGAGTTGGGCTTCCTGCTGAGCAGAGAGAGAGCTTCTCTCTCTCCCTCTGCCACTACCCCTTCTTGTATTCTCTTTATTTCTTTCTCAAATAATAAATGGAATCTTAAAAAATAAAATAAAATAACAGCAAACAACTGTGATAAGTTTAGAGCCTGAGAAACATAGACATGGTCTTGCATGACAACTGCCTCAAAAGAGGTCGGTACAGTTTCCTCAAGCAATGCAGATAATCTATTACCAAAAGTCTGATACCATTATGGATCAGAAATTTGCTTCAACTGAGATTGGAGAGGCATTTAGCAAAGAAGACTCATCAGAATGTAGGGTTTCTTGAAACAAACAAGCAAACAGAATCTTACATATATTGATTAATTTAAAATAAATAATAGAATAATTATTACTGGTGTATATTCAGGTACTTTAGTTTCTAAAAATAAAAGAAGAAGAAAGAGAAAGAAGAAAAGAAAGAAGAAAGAAAGAAAGAAAGAAAGAAAGAAAGAAAGAAAGAAAGAAAGAAGAAAGAAAGAAAGAAAGAAGAGAAAGAAAGAAAGAAAGAAAGAAAGAAAAAAGAAAGAAAGAAAGAAAGAAAGAAAGAAAGAAAGAAAGAAAGAAAAAGAATGTAAGGTTTCAATGTCCCATTTTCATCAACATCTCCCCAGTTGTGCTCATCCCAATTTAGAGGATCCCATTCTTTCTCAATCAATGCTGTTAACAGTAGGCATTCTGCAAGATTGGGAGTTCATGTTGTGCTCTAATTCAGCCAGTCACAGGAAAAGAGTCTAAATTTTATTTTAGCAGTCTCAGCCCTGCAGCTACAAGAGATAAGGGTCTCCTTCAGGTCACGCATAGAAACATTCAGTCATTTTTGAGGCACCTGAGAGGAGGGAATGTGATCCTTGAGCTTATCCTTTCCTTTCATCACTTGTCCATAGACAAGGGGGAGCAACCAGACAATTTTATCAAATTTGTTAGTTTTCCAAAAAAAAAAAAAGAAAAAGAAAAAGAGAGGTTGGAGACTGTATATACCTAATTCTTATAGAATATTCTAACAATTTTCATTGTGACTATAATCAATTTGGGGAATTGATTTAATAAATTTTGTATTCATATTAATATGATTATATGACTATGATTATCCTGAGATAATATATATTATGTTGGAGGTAAATAGGCATTAATTCAATGCCTATGTTCCTTACCTCCGCAAAAAAATAAAAAAGTGAGGATGAGGAACTTTGAAACAAACAAACAAACAAACAAAAAAAACATTTGGAAATATACAATCATCATCCCAGATCTTGGGGCTTATAAGTGATTGATTAGGAATATCCAATGGTGAGATTTTGCATATCTCTAGTGTCAGATCATGCCATGAGCTATTAGTGCTCTCTTTATCACTAGAAAGAGTCATTAGCTTCTTTAAATATAATCAGATTGGAGATCTAATTCCCAAAACCCTAGAACCAATTCAGAAAACTAATTATTTTTCTTTCCTTTCAAGATTTTATTTAAATTCCAGTTAGTTAACATATAATCAGAAAACTAATTCTTAAAATTCTGTTCCTTTAGAATCATTTTCAGCACACATACACACACCCCTATATATGGTTTAATGTAAGGAATTGTCTCAGGCAATTATGTGGGCTAAGATATGCCATGATCTATGGTTCAAAGGCCTACAAACCAGGAAAGCTGATGGCATAAATTCCAGTCTGAGTTTGAAGGTAGAAAACTGATTTGTTAACTTGAAGACCAGATAGAAAGAGAAAATTCTCCCTTTCACAGTTTTTTGTTCTATTCAACAGGTTTCATGAGGCTCATCGTTAGGGAAAACAATGTCATTTTCTCAGTCTAGCAACTTAAATATTAATTTCATCCAGGAACAATCTTATAGACACACCCAGAATAATGTTTCATCAAATATATGACATCCAATGACCCAGTCAAGTTGATATATTAACCATTATATGCATAATTTTAAAATACTTACAAATGAATATTAAAGTAGTAGTTACAAGTAGAATTATTTTTCTTAAATGCTTATTTTTAAAAAGAAAAAATATAAAAATTAGTGAGCATGTTGTCTAATTTAAGAATTACAAAATAAATTTAAAAAGCAAAATATGCCAAAAAATTAGAAGGAGCAAGAAAAATTATAGGAAAAAAATTAATGAAATTAGAAAGATACATTGGAGAGGATCTGTAAAGGTAAACTTGGTTCTTAAATGTTTAGCAATATCAGGTTTCTTGAATGAATGATGTATCCTCATGTAAAAAAAAAAAAATGAAATTATTTAACTTCTCCACCAAGGAAATACTAGAAGAAAATTGCTCTTCAAAAGTTCTCCATATTTTCACAAATTATACCATTATTATCTAAATTCACTGAGAAAATAGGAAAGAAGAAGGAATGCTTATTTTGCTTCCTATGAAAGCAGGCCTAGAAGGAAGACACTGGGGTAGGGTAGTTTATTTGGGGTCTGATGGCCATGGATGTGTGCCACTCAGAAATCCTTTAAAAGAATCTTCTGCAGCTTAGGTAACTAACCACCACAACTATTGCCCTTTGGAACCATAATTTCATGTGTGCTGAGACCATACTATTGGCAAAGTCCAGGTCGAAGGGGAACCTGTACCACTACAATGCTCTCTGTTGGATCGCTTTTAAAAACAAAGGCTGGTGGTAGTAGAGCTGATCATAGAGCCAACCTCTTTAATATCAATAGGCCGAATAAGACTGAAGTAATAGGAGCCAAGTGGCATTAGGTTCACTAGGTCCATGGTTCCAATCTGTGGTCACCTCTTCCATTCATGAGTATCTTCTAGGTCTGTTATAATAAAAAGTACAGACTGGGCGACTTAAACAGCATAAATCTATTTCTCACAGTTCTGGAGGCTGGGAAGTCCAAGACCAAGGTGACAATAAATTTGGTTTCTTATGTCTCTCCCCTGACATTAGACAACTATCTACTGTTAAGTTCTCACATGGCCTTTCCTTGGTGTGTGTGTGTGTGTGTGTGTGTGTGTGCATAGAGAAAAAGTGAAAGATCTCTCTTTTTTCCTCTTACTAAAAGGCTGCCAATCTTATGACATTAGGAACCCATCCTTATGACCTCATTTAATCTTAATTACCTCTTAAAGACTCTATCATCAAATAAAATCACACTGGAAGTTAGGACTTCAATGTATGAATTTTAGGGAGACACAATTCAGTCCAGAACACTGAGTTTATAATAGACATCTATATTTAAGACTATATATTGGAAAGTTGGAGTGTATTCTGATGTGATCTTTAACATACAGAGTTAAGTACTATTACAGTGAGGGAAGCTAAGTAGAAGTTCTGAGGATGCCCTCCTTCTGTCTCCACCCCGTGCAGCCAAGAGAACAAATCAAAAGTCAAATAACATCCTTGGAAGGATGATGGGGATAATGATGTCATTAAAGGTGTAAAGGATGCAGGGAGGAGCAGTTACATCTCAGTTTAATTCACCAATCTGGTTCTGGCGGAAACTAACTGGATCTTGGGCAATGACAGTAGCTGCTATGTTTAGGTGCTATTATTGCCAGGATGGATTAATAAAGCCTTAGCCTATGACATATCAGTCATTGACATGGTGAGTGTGTCTTTTGTTCTCTATGCCTCTTGGCATATAGAAGACCAGAGAGAGTTCACGTTCATTTGGAATGGACAACGACACTCATTTATATATTTTTCCACAGGGTTATGTTAATCCTCCTGCCTTCTGTAATAGCATAATCCCAAAAGATGTGGGCCATGTTGGCCTACTGCAGAATGTTAAACTGATCCATGACATTGATGTCATCATGCTGTCTAGCTAGTGCAAGCCATAAGTGGCTCGTATGCCAGAAGTCTTGATAACAACATGCAGTCCAGATCTTGGAAGATGAACTCTATGAAGTTTTGGAAAGTTGGTTCTCAGTAAAATGGATATGCAAGGATATTCCTTTCAAATAAATGACAAATTGCTGTATCTTGCATAACCACAGAGAAAGAAGCACCTGGTAGAATTCTTTTCCTTCTGGAGACAACACATTGTGCTATAGGTATACTGCTCAGGCCCATATATTGGGAGATATGAAGGCTGCCAAACTCAATTAAAGTCCAGAGCAAAGGAGCGCTAGGCTGCAGGGGTCTAGCAGCCCTGAAGCTTGGACTCTATGTTCTTTCAGACATTGTGTTATTGCAGGTCTTAGTGATGAAAAAAGGTACATCTTGAAGTTTGTGGCAAGTTTCGGTGGAAGAATTATGAAGCAAATCCCTAGGGTACTGGGACAGGGTCATGCCATTGGCAGTGAAGGATTATAAATGCCTTTTTAAAAATGTCTCTTAACATGTTTCTAGACCTTGATAGACAAAGAGCACTTGATCATGGCATCCTACATGGACATGTCTCCAGAACAGGCTATTGTAGCTGAATATAATAATTGAGCAAATGAGACTAGAGTGTAGGCAGCAAAGGCAGAAAGGCAGAGATACGTCATAGAACAGGCTAACAAGCTTCAAATGCCATGGCAAGATAGGGAACCAACAGGGTCTGATCTTTAATTCTAAAGGAGCGCTGTGGCTGCTATGGCCAGAATAGATCATGAGGGAACAATGTGGAGTGGGAAGTAGATCAGTTTAGAGGTGGTAGAGAATTGGATTAGTAACAATAGAGATAGTAAAAAGTTATTCTTTTCTGCATTTATTTTATACATAGAGTCCATAATAATGGATATAAATTGAATGTAGGTGATGACTTGTGGAAGTGTTTCTCAAACTTTAATAATTTTATGAATTATCTGGGGATCCTATTAAAATCTAAATTATCCATCTAAAGGGTTTGATTTGGGGTGTATGGTATTCATCAGACAAGTTCCCAGGTGATGGTGGTCCAATATCACACTTTAAGTATCAAGTGTGTAAACATTGAAATTGAGAACAATTCTGGAGGTTTTGAACTGAGTAACTAGATGGATGATGAAATAATGCAGATAGAAGATCATTGTACTGCTGATGCTGATAGGACAGTGGATTGAGTATTTTGTTTTGGCCAAAATAAGTGTAAGATTGTCATTAAGTACCCATGCAGAGATGACAAATAAGCAACTGGCTGTCTAATTTTGGAATGCAGAAGAGAGAGAAAGGACAGATTTGATATCTTAAGATCATCAATTTACAAACAGGATTCCAAGGCACATAATTGTATGGATAACTTACAGACAATGGGTAAATGGAAACAAATTGGCCCAAGACCTGAATTCTGAGTCACTCTTATATTTACTATATATATTATAAACCAAACACACATATTTTAAGGTTTAGAAACTGTCAGCTTTTTATTGCTTTGTTTTTAAACTTTTGACAAAGGAAAAAAAAAAAAGAAGCACAGTATCACAGCCATCTCAAAATACAAAGATATATTGGAATGTTATTTTATTTTATTTTAGGACAAAAATGACAAAGAAAACCAAACAAGCAAAGAAGACAAGTGATTTTATTTATAAATTAAGTGAACAATAGCAGGTACCATATTTTATATGACTACATCTTTCCTAGACTCTCATTCTCAAAAATATGATTCTTAAAAGCTTTCAAATGAAACAGCAGAAGTTTTTGGAGTTAATATAAACTCAGTGTTAAGCTTTTATTTCAAATGACTAAAAGCAGTCTCAGTAAGAAAATAATTTGGAGGAAACATCATTCTTTTATATTGAATGAGAGAAAAATACAGTACAGGCATTTTGCCACTTATAATTGACCACAGTCAATTTTAGAGTTAATTGTTTGTCTCAACCTCATTAGACAGCAGGCAGACTCTAATTTTTTTTCATCCATGGTTTGTAAATACTCTGATCCTTAGCTTTTCTGAATAGCTAAAGGAAATGATTTATAAAACAGAGTATGAACAGTACAATTTTATAACTAGGTAAAATACATCATCATTTTTAAGTTAATGTTGATTTTATCCAATTCGATGGATACTTATATTTCTGATTTTTTATTGATGAAAGAAGAGGATAATATTGTTTTGTTTTTTATGAAATTTGAAAGCATTTAAAAATTTTTATTTATTCATGAGGGATACAGAGGGAGGCAGAGACATAGGCAGAGGGAGAACTAGGCTCCATGCAGGGAGCCCAATGCGGGACTCGGTCCCAGGACCTCGGGATCACGACCTGAGTCGAAGGCAGAGGCTCAACCACTGAGGCACCCAGGTGGCCCTAAATTCTGAAAATATTTAAGAAACTTCAGTTCTATTCTCTTAAGTTTCATTCTGATTAAAACTGATGGATCCTTTCTTAACATAAAAACTAGTTAGATATAGACAGTGGAAGAGAGAGTAGAGAAGTGCAGGAGACAGTTGTATGGAAAAGGAGGGTGTCAAAAGCAAAAAATATTTAGTAGTAAAACACAAGAAAAACTCTTAATAAAAGTTAAAGAAAGCAAGGATAGCCACCATCACCACATTTATGTAACATTATTCTGGACATACTATTATATGCAGTTAAAATTAATGCACACTTGTGTGTGCATTGGATTATTATATGATGTAAATGTATATAGTATTTTATATTATTAGATGAAGCAACATATGTCATTTTTAGATAAGATGTTCAGATCAAATTATGTATAGCTGAAAACCCAAGAAAAATAGCTGAAAAGTTTGCAAGAACAATGTAAGGAAACAGCATTGTGAGCACTATCCTATATATATGAAGTAATACCCATTAAAACCACTGTAAAATATCATATTCGACATAAAAAATAAAACTCAAAAAATTGAAATTTGAACCCAATAAATGTTTAAGATATATAAAAACATTTTAAAACTCTGAGTGCCATAAAAAAGATTTTACCAATGTTCATGGAAAGACATCAATCTTTTTGGTAAATCATTTGACTATATTACTTAACTTGTCTTATAATTTCCATATTTGGGGAAATATTTGTATTGTATTCAATGCAACTTTTTCCAATGTTCTTGGTATGATAGGGGAAGTTTTAAATGAAAAGCTTAATAATTTTTTTCTCAAATTATGCCTGAAGCAAATAAGTAATATATCAGAATAATTTAAACAAAGATGAAAAATTATATACTTTATTTTCAGCAAACAGCATGAAGTATCTTTTATTTCCTTTCCTGACCTATGAAGAATGTGGAAATGAAAAACCAACCTTTCTTAGACACAATAGAGAATTGAGATCCAGAGCAAACTGCTGCCCCTAAAACTAGAGATACAGGTAAATACAGAGAATCACAGCTTACCAGGAGCAGAATCCTCTGGAGCCAGTAACTATAGGAACATTTAAACCAAGATTGATGAGTTACTGGAGGCTCGGTGTGAACTAGTTGAGAGTGAAAATGCAGGACCCAGTTTTATTGGAGTCCTACACTTTCTTGAGTTTTACATCCAGGAGACCTACCAGGTTTACACTGTGAAGATTCAGGAATATCCCATCATACTTCCAGCAGAGGAAGAGTAAAAATAGCTATTTGAAATACACCCACAACATTCTGTTCTTCACTATATTCTCTGTAATAAAATTTTAAGCTACTTTACCAAAGTCTCATTTCACCTGGGGAAAGGGAAATTAGGCAACTTTAACCCACTCTAGCCCTGCTGCTTAATGTAAGTAGAGAAAACAAAAGGCTAAGAAATTATCTTGCAAGTCACATCCCAGGGCTCTGGCATAGGAAAACAACAGAGATTTATCAAAAGATTATAGAATGCCTCTCTACCCCAATATTATACCACCACCACTATAGAGCTTCAGGATAGCAGTTGATTGTAGCTGAGAAAACTGGAAGACACAAACTCTGATTCAGAGGAGTTTATAGAAAAATCTAGTAACAACAGCAGAGAAAAAGCAAGAATACTAGGGAAATTGAAGCTGCTGACAGCTTCAACTATAGCAAACATTAAACATATCCTGGCTCCTCACCAGACAAAGACAAAACCTCACACTAAAGGACTCTGTACTTCAATTCCTTTTATCCTGTATGTTGTACTTGGCTGTCAACAAAAATTACACAGCATGATAAAAGTAAGGAAAAAGGCCTGAAGAGATAAAACAAGCACTAGAACATATTCTGATAAAAAGAAATTTTGGAATAGTCATACCAGGAATTTAAAATATAATTAATATGGTAAGATCTGTAATGGTAAAAGTGGGTAATGAAGGAAAAACTTGATAATTTAAGGAGAGAGATGAAAAACCTATGAAAGGATAAAAAGAAAGCTAGAAATAAAAGTACCAAAGAATGCCTTTGATGGGCTCATCAGTAGACTAGAAAGCAGAGGATAGATTCAGAGATCTTGACGATATGTCAAGACATTCCCGAAACTGAAATAAAATAAGTGAAAAAAATGAAACAGGGTATCCAAGAACTGTGAGACAGTTATAAAACGGATAACATGTGTAATAAGAGTACTAAAAAAGCAAAGTAAGGAAGGGAGGTAAGTAGGAATGAAGTAAAGAAAGAATAATTGAAGTAATAATGGCTGAAGAAATTCCCAAAATTAATAACAAATACCAAACTATAGATCCAGGAAGCTCCGGAGAACACCAAACAGAATGAATTATAAAACAAAGCAAAAGAAAAACAAAACAAAAACACTTCACCTAGTTATATCATATTTAAACTGCAGAAAAACAGAAACAAAATGTTTTAAAGAAGCTGGGGGTAGGTGGGTGAAAGTATTATTACCTATAGTAAAACAAAATTAAGAAACAATGAAACTTCTCTTCACAGACTGTTAAGCAAAAGAGAGTGGAATAAAAATTTTAAAATAGTGAAAGAAAAAAACCACCAACCTAGAATTCTGAACCAAACAAACTTATCTTTCAAAAGTGAAGGAGAAATATATTTTTTTAAACTAACACCTAGGGAATTTGTAACCAGCAGAACTGTCTTGCAAAATGTTAAAGAAGTTGCCCAAAGAGGAAAACAACATATAGGTGAGAAATTCAAACCTACATAAAAGGAGAAGTTTATCAGGAAAGTAATAAATTTAAATAAAATATTTTATTTTTCTTATTTCTTTTTAAAAGATTTTATTTATTTATTTGAGAGAGAGAGAGAGAGAGACAGCATAAGCAGGGAGAGATAGAAGGAATAGACTCCCCACTTTGCAGGGAGCCCAATGTGGGGCTTGATCCTCAGACCCTGGGATTATGACCTGAACTGAAGGCAGACACTTAACCAACTGAGCCACCCTGGAACCTCTATTTTTCTTATTTCTAAATGATCTAACAATAAGTGTTTAAAGAAATAGTAACAATGTATTGGTGATTATAGCAAAGAGATAAGTAAAATGGCAGCAATAATGGATGGAATGGAGAAATGAAGAATATTCAGTTATAAGATAACTACCACATTTATGAAACAATATATTGCTATATAAAAGTGGACTTGGATTGCTTGTAAATGTACATTTCAAACACCAAGACAATCAGTAAAAAAGTAAAAAAAAAAAAAAAAGATATAAATGATGTGGTAAGAGAGAGAAAACTGAATGAAAAAGGTTTCTCAAAACCAGAGAAAACAAAGAATGAGAGAAGAAAAGTGTGTAAAAAATGACACTTTACTTCATGTCATCTATAAAAAACTAACTTTAAATATAAAGGCACAGATAGATTAAAAGTATAGGATTGGAGAAAGATACACCATGTTAACAATGATCAAAAGAACACTGGCATATTGTTATTGATTAGACATAAAGCAGACTTCAGAACATAAAGAGGAGCATTACATTATGATGAAGAAGTCAATTCTGTAAAACAAACAAAACAAAACAAAAAGCCAGAAGTCCTTAAAAATCTATGCATCTGGGACATGCCTGGGTGGCTCAGTGGTTGAATGTCTTCCTTTGGCTCAGGGCATGATCCCAGGGTCCAGGGATAGAGTCAGACTGCATCAGACTCCCTCCAAGGATCCTGCTTCTCTCTCTGCCTATGTCTCTGCCTCTTTCTCTGTGTCTCTCATGAATAAATAAATAAAATTTTAAAAAAGTCTGTGCATCTGGGGCAGGTGGCTCAGTGGGTTAAGTATCTGCTTTTGGCTCAGGTCATGATCCTAGGATCCTGGGATCAAGCCCCACATCAGGATCCCTGCTTAGTGGGGAGTATACTGCCTCCAGCCCTCCTCTCTACTCATGTTCTCTCTTTCTGGCTAGCATACTCTCTCTCAAATAAATAAAATATTTTTAAAAATCTATATGTCTAACAACAGAGTATCAAAATATACAAGGCAAAAACTAGAGTATCAAGGAGAAATACACAAATTACCAATTATAATTGGAGACTTAACCACTCCCCTTTTGATAATTGACAGATACAATTGACAGAAAATTTGGAAAGAATAGAGCTGAACTGAACAACCCCATCAATCAATTGAATCTAACCGACAGCCATTAAATATCCAACAGCAGGAAAATTCATATTTTTCTCAAGATAATATGGAATATTCACTATGATAGATCAAATTCTAAGCCATAAAACATACCCTAACAAATATAAGAGAATAGAAATCCTACAGCATATATTCTTAGACCACAGTGGTCTGATTTCTAAGAAACAGAAACAAGAAATCAGTAACAAGAAAGATGACTGGAAAACTGCCAAATATTTGGAAATTAAATTAAAATAAAATGTTAAAAATAACATTTTAATCAAAGAAGTCTCAAATGAAATTAAAAATCTATTTTTTTTTCTTTTTGCACTAAATGAAAATGAGAAACAATGCCCAAATTTGTGGGATGTACTGACAATAATGCTTACAGGGAAATTTATAGTACAGAATGCTTGTAAGAAAAGGAATATTTAAAATCAATAGTTTAAATTTTTACCTTAGGAAACTAGAGAAAGAAGTGCAATATAAGCCTAAAGCAAGGAGAACAAAAAACAAATAATAAAAATTATAACAGAAAATAATAAAATTGAAACAGGCAAATACTAAAGAAGATCAATGAAACAAATAGCTGGTTTTTGAAAAGATAAATTGAATTGATGAACTTCTAATCAAGATAACTAAGAAAATAAAGAAGAACCAAATTACTAACATTAGAAATGAAAAAAAAAGGTCGGGATCTCTGGGTGGCGCAGTGGTTTAGCGCCTGCCTTTGGCCCAGGGCGCGATCCTGGAGACCCGGGATCGAATCCCACGTCGGGCTCCCGGTGCATGGAGCCTGCTTCTCCCTCTGGCTGTATCTCTGCCTCTCTCTCTCTCTCTCTCTCTCTGTGACTATCATAAATAAATAAAAAAAATTTAAAAAAAATATTTAAAAATAAAAAAAAAAGGTCATCTCCACCTTTACTATGGACATTTAAAAACTCATAAAGGAATATGAACAACTCTCTATCCATAAATTTGATAACTTAGATGGAAAGAACCAATTCCTTGGAAGATTCATCTTACAAACTCACACAAGATAATCTGAATATATGTTAAATACATTGAATTAATAAATAATAACCTTCCAAAATGAAATCACCAGGCCCAGATAGATTCACAGTTGATTTACCAAAAAAATTAAATAATTTAGATCAATTCTCTGCAATATTATCCAGAAATAGAAACAGACGGAACACTCTAGCTCATCTATGAAGTCAGAATTATCCTAATATCAAAACTAGTAAAAGACATGACAAGAAAATAATATGCAAATCAATATTGCTCATGAATATAGATGCAAATATTGTCAACAAAGTAGTAGCAAATAGAATCTAATTATGTACAAAAATAATTATACATCAAAACCAAGTGGAATTAATTCCAGGTATACAAGACTCATTCAACATTCAAAATCACTTGATATAATCAATTATTCATAAATATAAAATAGAAAAATATGATTCTATCAATAGACACAGAAAAATTATTTGATAAAATCTAACATCCATTCATGACAAAAACTCTTAGTAAACTAGGAATAAGGAGAAACTTCATTTTGATAAAGAACATCTACAAAAACTTGCAGCTCACATCATGCTTGAAAGCTGGAAACTAAATTCTTTTATCCTAAAATTGAGAGGAAGGCAGCTTTATACTAAAATTCCTAGCTAGTGCAATATGACAAGAAAAATAAATTAAAAGTATATTGATTGAGAGAAAAAATAAAAGTGTCTTTGTTGGTAGATAGATACAGTTACCTATGATGAAAATCCTACAGAATTCACACACACACACACACACACACACACACACACACACACATCTTGGAAGTATTAAATACCGTTGTAAAGGATAAGTTAACATATAAAAGTATTGATTTCCATTTTAGCAGCAATGAACAATTTGGATTTGAAATTTCAAACATAATGCCACTTTCATTATCACCAACAAATAGGAAAGACTTAGATAAATATATTTAACAAACATATTAGGAAAACTGTAAAGGCTGATAAAAATTAAAGAGCTTATTGGGATGCCTAATGGTTCAGTGGTTGAATATCTGCCTTTGGCTCAGGAAATGATCCCGGGGTCCTGGGATCCTGTTCTGCCTCGGGCTTCTGCAGGGAACCTGGTTTTCCTTCTAACTATGTCTCTGCCTCTCTCTGTGTCTCTCATGAATAAGTAAATAAAATCTTAAAAAAAAAAAATAAAGAGACTATAAATGAAGACTTATTCCATGTTTATGAATAGAACAACTTAATATTGTTAGTTTTTTCCAAGTTTATGTATAAATTCAAAGCAATCCCAATCAAAATCCTGGCAAGTTATTTTGTGGATATTTAAAAAATGTGCCTAAATTTTTTATGGAAGGGCCCAGAATAGCCACCACAAGGGTGAACTGGCACTAACATTCTTCATGTATAATAAAGTTCTGGCATTAATGAAATAATAGATCAATGGAACACAATAGAGAGGCAAGAAATTGACCCATACAAATACAGTCAACTGATCTTTGGTAAAGCTGTGCAGATAATTCAATGGGGAAATGAAAATCTAGTCAACAATTGGCCTTAACCTAAATTACTGACAATACCAAATATGGAAAGCATATGGAACAATAAGAAATCTCATTCCACAAAAAAAAAAAAAAAAGAAAGAAAGAAAGAAAGAAATCTCATTCATTCCTGGTGGGAATGGGAAATGATGCAGCCACTTTGAACGACAGTTTGGCAGTTTTGACAAAGCTGAACATAATCTTAGCATAATCCAGCAATACACAAATATGTTGAAAAATTGGATACACAAATATGTTGAAAAATTGGATACCCACAAAGTTCTGCACATGAGTGTTTACATCAGCTTTATCCATAGTTGTTAAACAATGGAAGCAATTAGTATACCCCTCAATAGGTGAATGCATAAACAAATTTTAGTTCATCTACACAGAGGAGGGTTATTCAACAGAAAAAAGAAATGAGCAATCAAGTCACCCAGTGATGTTGCCTAAATGCACATAGTTAAGGAAAGGAAGGCACTCTGAAAAGGCTACAGTACACACTGTGTATTTCCAGTTGTAGGACACTCTAGAAAAGGCAAAACTATAAGGACAGTAAAAAGATCACTTTTTCCCCCCCCACAGGGCATGAAAGAGGGTGAAGTAAATAGATGAACTGCAAGAAATTTTTAGGGTAGTAAAGATATGAAGGATGATACTGTCTGTAATGATGTCTAAACATCCTTAACATGCATGATGTTATGCATTTGTCAAACCCCATGGAACTGGATGACACAAAGAGCAAACCCTAATGTAAATTATGGACTTTAGTTAATAATAATGTATTGGTATTGGGGAATTGGGGTGGCTCATTTTAAGTGTCTGACCAGCTTAGGTCATGATGTCAGGGTGCTGGGATTGAGCCCCACTTTGGGTTCTTTGCTAGCCGGGGTGTCTGCTTGTCCCTTTCCCTCTGCCTTTCCCGCTACTCTGCTCGTGCACATGCTCTCTTTCTTTATCAAACGAATAAATATAATATTTAAAAAATAATAATAATGTATCAGTACTGATTCATTAATTGAAACAAATATATCACGGTAATATAGGAAGATGCCAAAATTAAGTGGCAATGCAAGAGAGGGTGGTTATATCTGATCTCTGTACTATCTGGTTATTTTTTCTGTAAACCTAAAATTGCTCATAAAATAGATTAAGAGGATGAAGTAATTTGCAAGTATTACAAAAAAAGGGTTTTTTTAATGTAAATTTGAGCTTAATATTGCCTAAACACTGCAAAATCTGTAGTAAAAATGTTTTTCCATTGCTGTATCTGTAAGAAATGGACTTTTCTTCATTATACTAAAAACAAAATGAAATATAGAAATATATTTGATATAATATCAAAATAAATACCTTCTAGACAATTCTGAATATTGAGCAGATAATAAGGACAAAAAGTATATACATATATATAGATGTAATAAATGAGAGCATTTGTAATTTTATAATGTGTGATGAAATGCAAATGCTTACTTGTATCTCTTATTTAATTCTCACTTCAGGGGCATCTGAGTGGCTTAGTCAATTAAAGCCCTGACTCTTGTTTTTGGCTCAGGTCATGATCTCAGGGTCTTAACAGCAAGCCCCATGTTGCCTCCCCACTGGACCTGGAATCTGCTTAAGATTCTCTCTCTCTCCATCTCCCTCTGCCCCTCCCTACTCATGCTCTGTCTGTCTCAAAAAAAATATCAACTGGGTACCTGGGTGGCTCAGTGGTTGAGCATCTGCTTTGGCTCAGGACCTGATCCATTTTTCCTGGTATCAAGTTTGGCATCAGGCTCCTTGCAGGGAGCCTGCTGCTTCTCCTTATACCTGTGTCTGCCTCTCTTTCTGTGTCTCTCATGAATAAATAAATAAAATCTTTTAAAAAAAGTTTAAAAAATTATCTCAAAATCTATTTTTATTTATGTATATATTAAAAATGTAAAATTTATTGTTGTATAGGAATCAAATTTTGAATCAAAAGGATCAAATCAAACTTTGTGGTAAAAAAAAAATTTTCCCATAAGACTTTTTTGTTTTGTTTTATCTAGTTAATCCAGATATATATTCTATGTATGGGTTTTAATTAGTGTTTTGTGAACATGGTGTTACAAATATACTCCTAGGCCCGATTTTTTTTTTTTTAAGATTTTATTTATTTATTCATGAGGGACACACAGAGAGAGGCAGAGACACAGGCAGAGGGAGAAGCAGGCTGCATGCAGGGAGCCCAATATGGGACTCAATCCCAGGACCTCAGGATCACTCCCTGGGTGGAAGGCAGGCACTAAACCGCTGAGCCACCTAGGGGTTCCCCCAAAATATTTTTACATTAATCAACTCCAGCTCACTTTAGGACCGCGACTTCTTGGGTGACACATCTTCAGGTTTAATCACAAACATTACATTTAAGATTTCTTTTTCTCTTACTTTTCTCTATAAGCTCCATGTGTCTTATTTACTTCTGTTTAAAATATGCTCAAGATGGCTAATTTAAAAAATAGTGTGAATCTTAAACCTTTGTTTTATTAAAAATTCCCTGCACTCATTCAACATAGAGTATATTTCTCTAAGTTGCTCATGTAAAAGCAAGATGTAAATCAACTTTCAGTGCTCTTCTTTATAATTTAATTTGGGCTTGTGTTCAAGGCCAGTGCTAATTTTCTCTGTCTCAGTATCCTACTAATCTGAATGTGTTCTTCTAATCATGATTATCCAGGCTCTGAATGCATCTTAGTTTTAGAGGCCTAGGCTGCCCCTTCCTTAGAGATGCCCAGAGGAATCCCAATTTCAAAAACAACCATTTAGGTATGTTAAAAACTATTTGAAAAAAAAAAAAAAAAAACTATTTGACATCTTACGTTACATATGTAACAGGAAAAAACCGGATTACTAGAGAGAAACCTGAACTACTGAAATACATAACAAGCTTTGGATTTACAGCCTAGATTCAAAATCATTATATTTATGTTTGTTTATTTTAAAAATTCACATTCTGTATCAGAGGCACCACATCCCCAAGAAAATGAATGAGAGGATCTTTCTAACTATATGTATAAGAAGTCTTTGGCTTGTTCTTTTCACTCCTTATTATCCATAGATGTCACAAGCGCATGATTTCTGGTGAGTTGGGGAGAAGCGCAGCTGGTAGCTCCCATCACAACTCAAATCCACATCTGCTGTGTTATTGCCAAAAAGATTCGTCACTAATTTTTATGATGAAACATCTTTTACCTACTGCCTCTTCTCACAGAAGTGCAAGATATTTCCAAAAACAAACAAACATTTGGGATCTCTGCTAAAAGGAGATATTTCTTATTTTATAAGACATTGTTTTCATTGGATTTACTAGATTACCTCATTAGATTTTATTATTTTTTCAACAATTTGGTATCATTAGCATTGAATCACTGACAACTATATATTCATGTTAGATATGTTAATTCAAATATATCTTTTTGAAATTTTTTTGAGGATCCTTCTTAATTATTCCAGCTAAGACTTTACAAGATACTAAGGAAGAACAAATTACTTCTTTTCCCAGTTTAGCAAATTCATCATTTGGTCTCATTTTTTTTTCTCAAGACTTGGCCTTCCATAAATCTTCAAGTCTCCAAAAATTGCTTTAAAATGATTTCAAGACTAGAATATAAAATCAACTGTCTATAATCACATATTTTAAAAGTCAAAGTTTCAAATTTTGTTTTTTATTTGCTATATTGCACAGTAATTGTAGTTTTTATTTGTCCTTAAATATATCAAATTGGCCACATGATAAATGATGGAGTTAGCATTGCTCTAAGAGCTCTAACAGGCATTTTCTAAATTCTTTAAGTTTACTATTCAATATTTATTAGTTATATAAGGCACAGATCTATTTTAATTAGGAGCAATGGCATTAGGTGATATAAAATCATGGGCACTCTACTGAATGATAAGAAATATTTCAGGAATCAAAATAATTCCCTAATTAGAGCTGTGTATTAAAACTCTGAGGTTTTCAAGTATAAAAAAACAGTTATGCTCAGAAATGTCCAAAATGAGAACATGAGTAAATTTATATAATAGTGCCCTTGAGTACAAGATATAAATTCTTTTCATTTCTAGAAGTATTTTTTTTAATTTTCATAGTATATTTTCAAAATTGCTCTAGTGCTGTTAGTCTTTAAACAGCTAATAAACTAGTCAAGTCAACTTTATGCAAAGCTTTAATCCAATCAGTAAACACATACCTCCCCCCACCAAATATTACAAGCAAATAAACTTACAGATTTCTACAGTGGTTATTGAGAGGAAGAGAGGTAGAAAATCGATCAGAGTCAGGAGCCAGATGAGGGGGCATACTGTAGGCATCTTAAAGAATTTGGATTTAGTTTCAATGTAATGGAAATAATTTGGAGAGATTTAGGCAATAGAGTATCTTGTTCTAATTTACCTCTTGTTTTTCTTAAGTTACTCTTTCTATTGTTTTGAAAAAAGTTATAGGGAGAAAAGGGAGGAAGCTGGAGGATCAAAATGAGACTATATTAATGTCAGTGACATGTTAAGTCAAAAATATACATTTTTGAAAGTTGGATTATCAGTAGTTTCAGACAGTATAAAGTATTTGACCAAATGTCCCATATGCCATATCAAATTCCCTGTTGCATCAATACCTCTCCTTCAGCTCATACCTATGGCGTCATTAGTTTTTCTTTATGATCTTCTTTGATGCAGTAAAAAAGATTAAGCCAGGTTCAAGATTGGATTATTTCTATATATTATAATAGAACAAAAATTAGGTGCTGCCAATGATAGTCCCACAGTGAAAGACAGAGACTAAGAAAAATAATACACAGAATTTCAAGCAGTATATCTAGTCATCATCTTTGCGTGGAGGAAGAAGTGGTTAAGAGCAAAGTTGTACATAGACTCATAAGAAGATGTAAATACCTGACTATTTTGTCTGGTGTTTAATGAAACAAGGTTGTAATAATTGACAAGAGAATCTTAGAAAAAGGCTTGTGAATGAGTTCATGGGAATCAGCACAAATGTGTGAATTTTTATGTTGCATATCCTGAGAGCAGTATCTTCCACAGAAGAGATACTGAATCACTGTATTTTTTTTTTTTCACCGTATTTATAATATATGGGTATTAACCATCCTTGGTCTCCATCTTTGGTCACTATTGTGTTTGTCTAGCAGACTTTGAGCAGTGTCCAAAATGAAGGGCAATGCATGGGCCCGATAGTGTGAGCTCTCTCTTGTTAAGGTTATTCTAGCTACTGCCAGAGCTAACGTTACCAGCAGAGATCAAACCATCCTTCCGATGGCATGTGAACTCATGAGACTGACCCTTTTACCCATGGAAGGAACAGGAATTTGTCTGAGGATGTATTTCAAGTATAAGGAAGAGATAATAAACCGATAATAGCATTGTGGCCCTTTATTACTATTGTAATTATTAGTCTAGAAGTTGTGACCAGCCGTTATGGTGGATAATTAGTAACTTAGCATAATGAGTGCATCCAAGTCGTGGAAGGAGAGGCCCAGAGTACAGAATAACTTGTTGGTGACTCCATCTGTATATGCCTTGTCATATAGTACAAGCCAACTTGATTGTTTCCTAATGCTAACATTGATTCATTATTGCTGAAAACATTCTGATTCTTAGTCTGTACACTTGCCAGGCTAGAAATGTCAAGAGATTAATGACCCTAGAACCCCTCTCAATAGGAAATTATTACTTAATATTTGCATGTAAAAACTACTCATAAAACACACACTTTAGTAGCCATCCTTCCTATGTGTTTCCTTTTATCACCACAACAAAATGTTTTTTTGCACTCAGATTTTGTTTTCTTATCTAACTTTGGGGGGAGCTTCTTGAAGGCAGTCAAATAGACATTCCCTGACCTTTGTTTTTTATCAGTATGTACAGCAGTACCAGGGAAAGGTCCCAGTTTACTAGAATCTTGTTTGTATGCAGCTTGGCACATCTCTCTGAAGAGCACTGAAAGTTAAGAGGATTTTGTGTATTTTGATATTTCCTTCTCTATGATCATTGGGATGCTAGCTATATATGTTGGCCACATTCCCTTTTCCACAGCAATCACTATATCCAACTCTTGGTGATGATGTTCATTTCTCTTCTAATTCTGTTCCACACTGATATCCTAAACTAAAAGACTGAACTACAAAGTTTGTGGAAATATACACTTTATGTAAAATAACAGGGAAAGAGGAAAGGGGAATCTGGATTTATTGGGTCTTTTGGTTCAAGTAGCAGGGCTTGCACTGAAGTTTGGATCAATTGAAACATTTCCTCTTGTCCTGAGCCTTATTCAAAATGTGTAGCTTTAGGGCACCTGGATGGCTCAGTCAGTTAAGCCTCTGACATCACCTCAGGTCATGATCTCAGGGTCCTGAGATGGAGCCCGCATGAGGCTCACTCAACAGGGAGTCAGCTTGTCCTTCTGCCCCTCCCCTCATTTATATTATTTCTTTCTTTCTCAAATGAATATTTTTTAAAAAATTATAGCTTTAAAACTTCTTTAAAACATGTCAGAGACACATGTCAACCTGAGATATTTACTTCCTCTGAAATTCAAGAGGATTGACCAAGTGTTTTACCACCTTCTTAGAGGTAGAGAGAACAACAATTCAGCAATTGCTGTTTGATTTTAAATTTTTTTTAAAATTTTATTTATTTATGATAGTCATACAGAGAGAAAGAGAGAGAGGCAGAGACACAGGCAGAGGGAGAAGCAGGCTCCATGTGCCGGGAGCCTGATGTGGGATTCGATCCCGGGTCTCCAGGATTGTGCCATGGGCCAAAGGCAGGCGCCAAACCGCTGTGCCACCCAGGGATCCCTGCTGTTTGATTTTAGATAGCATTTTGACATGCCCCAGAGCACTGCATTCTAGAAGCTTCACCGTAGTTTTTGTTTTATTTATCTTATCACCTGGTCTATCTATGTATTATCAGGTTAGCTCTGATACCTGCTACTTCTGGTTTTCCAGGTTTTTTCAGCCTGCTGTACAATCAGTATGGTGGTTCTTGATGATGGTCCTTAGGGAGCCTGTAGACGAAAATATGACAGAAAGTTCAAGTACGGCAGAAAGAAATGTTGCTGTTACTGTCAGTTAAAAACAAGTTGTTTATAGTACTTGTGGTTGCTTGAGATAGAATATAAATCATTAGCCTGAGAGCTTATAAAAGATGACAGGATCTCTGTTGATTTGTTCAAGTGAAGAGATTATATTAGGAAATGATCTGCCATTTGAGCTAATACCAGTTATGTTTATAATAATCCTCATATATTCTCCAAGATTTATGTGTTTTCTACATAAGCCAAAGAAGACAAAAAATTAGGGAAGTGGTAGCAATCACCAGTCCTCAACATTTTAACTCACTTATAGTGGCATTAATTTTTGAAATCCACAACTGACATGCTGTCATATGTTTATTACTATTTTAGTAACAAGGGAAAGGGCTTGCCAGAACTTTTTTATCACCAAAAGCCAACGTGGATATTACGCCAGGTTCCAATTGTGGTTAATTCACATTTGCATGTAGAAACGAAAAGAATAAGCAAAATGTAGGCTCACAAATGTATGAGATTTTTTTTTGATATATTACTCAAGCCATTCTCTTCCTTTTCTGCTTTCCATCTGAGTGACAAATCACAATGACTATCTGGGACACCAGAAATTCATGTCAATTCAAAGTCCATAAGCCAAAAATCCCATAAACTGAGTATTCTCTTTCTTCAGAACTAGAGGGTTTTTATATACCATCTATCTATTAAATATCTATCTATCATCTATCTAATCTATCATCATCTATCATTTATCATCTATCTAATCTATAATCTATCATCATTGTTTGTTCTATCTACCATCCATCTATCTATCATCTATCTATCCTCATCATATATTTATGTATCTTTTTTTTTTTTTTTATTACAGGCCCAATAGGATTTTCTTTAGGTTGGTCATCCATTTTGGTTTTTAGGGGCACCATGATCCATTGTTCCCCACCAAAGAAACTACAGTTTAAACCATTTTGATTACAGGGTTAACCCTGATCTTTATTATGGCTATTCTGTTTTTAGTGGTTACATGCTGCAGTTATTAACGGTCTCAAGCACAATATCACTCCAGATTGATACAAAATCGGAAATCACTCCAGTTATTTCTAGACAAAAGAGATTTAAGATAAGCAATTAAATACTTAGAAAATCACACAAGACTGTGTCTGAACTGTTGGCCTTAAATTCAGTGAGTCCATAAGAGAAAGGTCAATAAGTAGTGCAGCCACTGTTGCTTTTCTGTGCTCTCACTGTTAAAGCAGCTTCTGATACCTATAAAGCTAGTAACCAGATAATAGAATGTGGGGCCTACATAGAATATATTCTCACATGTGGTCATGTCTGCCTTCATTCTGCTTTTCAAGTCTTATGCTTTTGCGTCTAATTAATTAAATCTTCTTTTCTAGAATGTTAGTTGCAAAACATCATGAAAATGTGTTTTTTGCTTAGGAAAGTTTCAATACAGGAAGAGGAAATCCTTCCTCAATAATTGCTTTGCCTCTAGTCTTTATTACTTTACTTGCATGTGTTTTGTTTTCAATAAAAATGACAAAAAATGATGGAAAATAAAAGCATCTAAATCTTTTAAGGACTTAGGATATGCTGAGCAGCTTTTGGCATATTACACGTATTGACTTTTATTTTTCACAAGAACCCTAAAAGCTACTGTATGTATTTCATTTCACAGATAAGGAAATTAAGACATGCTATGTTATATAAAACACATCACAAATATTACAGCAGAAAGAAGCAGAATAAGGTGTGAAACTCAGGTAGTGTGTCTTTCCAGGGTTTGTGCCCTGAACCACTGTGATATGCCATTTCTAGTTTAATATTTTCTGAACATAAGGTTCTACCTGGCTGGACTCTGATTATTCTCATGGCTATTTCTCTCCAGCTGTTGGAAGACTATAAAAACTTTTAAAGATTGAGGCTCTTCACATTGTTTTTCAGGTTCTTTTCAAGGTTCTCTTGACCTGTTGCACTCTTCCCTGTATTCATTAAATGAATTTGTATTTTCTAAGTAAACTTGATACTTCATTTTCCTTCATAAATTTTTTAATAAAAAAATAAGGATGTCTATTGGGTATTCCAAATAAACCAAATATCTATCTATCTGTCACCTATCTCTTATGAATTTTGATGGTAGAAAAATTATGTTAAGTTGCTACAGGAAGAGAAGGTATAGAATTTTTGGGTTTACAATAACTTTGGAAGTATTGAAATTAAATTTGGACATCAAAATACATTTCCAAATACATTGTTTTTCTTCCCATCATTAAAACTATCATTTTTCATCATCAGAGTTGTTTTGTTTATACATAAATGGAATGAAATTCTGAAATAAAAGAGAACAACGATTAAAAATATTAAAAAGAGAGCAGATGTTATGGACCTGATGTAAAAAGGATTGCTCCCAAGTTAAAAATCGATTAACTTCCCCATGAAAATATATATGAGTATCATTACGACCATGCCATATGTGTGATTCTCTCAATAGGGAAGAAATGATCAATTAGCTGGAACTCCAATGTGGACATTAGCTGGTATCCTTTTGCTTGCACATCTAGGTTGTCCAACTAAATAGCTAGCAGCAAATAGAGAGGTAATATCTATAGCAATTTAAATAAGCACAAATTTGCAAGCATTTGTAATCTTCCCTGAACAGATAACCAGGGACATAAGTCTGACTTCTCTAAGTGTCAAATGTTACATTTGTGAAATTAGATTACTACGTGCTAGGATCCTTTAACAAAAACAAAAAACAAACAAACAAAAACAACAAAAAACCCCACAAAAAACAAAAAAACAAAAAACAAAAACACACTTTTTTTTTTCTGAATCTCTGCTCTTCCTATGTAGTTGAAAGGATAGATCTTTGTCATCCATTTTTGATGGATGATTCAATTAATGTATAGTCATATGATATAAGTTATTTCTTAAAAAAGAATGATTGAAGAATCCCATTATAATAGAGATGACTGAAAACATTATTGTCATGGCCTTCCATTCTGAATGTCATGGAGACCTCAGTACATTTTTGTAAAAATGTAGCAGTTAGCACCCTCTCATGTCTAAAGTTGACCCTTTCTAATTCTACTAGTTATTTTTAAATTCAACCCAGATATTATCAGATCAGATCAGATCAGAACTGTCTCATACACTTAGCAAAAAGAAATCTATTTTTATACTGAAAATTCATTTTAAAATTGCCTTCACTATTTCTTTGAACTTCAGAGGGCGTGTAGAAACAGACTGGGAAATTCTTCTCATGCAGTTCTGATTTTCTACATTCTAAGAAGAAGTTGGTTCTCTCAGGAAATATTACTTCTAAACATTATTTTTGTTTGGAATTTTCTCCATAGGAAAAAGACATTAGTGTTTGGTATCTTTTTGCTCAGAAGCAACCATGCCCCCTGTAATCTTTTTTCACTTTAAATACAGAATCTAGAAAATAAAGGTATTTTATGAGATTATCCCATGCTATCCTTATACCAACCAGATTGTTCTCAATTCTATTGATAAAGATGATTGAATTTATTACCTTTGATATCTAATATAAATATTTCATAATCATTATAGTAAATAATAAAAGGTATGAATAATTGTCAAACTGTTTAGAAATGACTGAATACATAAAATAATCAAAACATTTTTAACCTAGTGCTCTAGAATATATAATATCAAATAAAAGCGTTTTGAAACATGAGCCATTGTGTTAGTATTCTAATTGGTATACAGTCTGCAACAAGAAAAAAGTCAGTCATTCTGACATATTGTAAAATGTGCAATAAAAACGTCCCTCCTGAACACTTTTGGCTATTACTGGATAATGATACTTAGTATTTTTCTATATCACAAATGTACCCTTTCTCTAACCTGTGACAATTGACTTGAGTTTAAATTAAACCCATTTAAGCTGCCAATCTCATTGAGCTCCATTTTCACTGAGCACTATTAATTCATTTATTAATATCCTATTTCTATTGACTGTTTGAAGCTTGCAGTTTCTGGAGAAGTATGGATCTGAAACTAATATTAAACTTTCTTCCTTTATAATTTCAAGTTGCAATGATTGTTTCATGGTATGTCCTGTTTCCTATTTCAGATCATCAGGGGAACCTCATTTAGAAACAGAGATAGGTGACTTCCTTTATCTTTTCAGGTTATGGAAAATTTGCAATTATCAACTCAGATATCATTTGAAAATTTTTCTTGTTTAAATGTCTTTTCCTTTTTAAAAGTAATTATTTAAAAAATTTAACAGCCTTATTAAGGTATAATAACTATACATATTTAATCTATTAGATATTTTTCATTTGTGAATTATTTTGAATTTGTTTTTAATTCTTTAACTCAATTAAATTTCATACCTCAGAAAAATCAGCTTTGATTTCAAAAGTCTCCTTTAATCTTTTGAATTGCAAAGAATTCAATTGGCTACCTATCCATGAATGGTAACTATATGTATGGGCCAATCTTCCTTTTAATCAAAATCTAACAGTATTCGTTTTGCATGACTTATTTTTAGTGTTTTTCCTTCTTATTTTATAAATAACTACAGAGGTGAGAATCTAGCTTTCAGATTTCATACACATTAAATGTACAAAAACTAGCATAATACTTAATATGAGAACGATGATCTTTTAAGAAGTCTACTCTTGTCTTTTCCAATAGGTTGAAAAATCTTAAATACATAAAATTGAATAGTTTTCATTCTTTAATTTTTTTTTTCACTGATAGCTTCAACCTATTTCTGTCGTGGACTTTTTCCTCAGAACTGCTCTGAACCAATAAATGTAATGGGTATACTTTTCATCTTCCTTCTCTTACATACTGATCTTCAAACGGGTTTATCAATGGGCAACTATCTAACCAAACATGATTGTATTAGGGAGGTTAAAATAAGTATTGTTGGATGATACAAAATATGACTTAAGCTAACTTGAAATCACCATGTTGAATATTTAAAGTGGGTAATAAATAGAATATTTCTTTTTCTTTTTAACAGTTTAATTATTTATTTTAGAGAGAGAGAGAGAGAGTGAGCATGAGGAGGAGGAGGGGCAAAGGAAGAAGGAGAGAAGCAGACTCCCTGCTTAGCCGAGAGCCCAATGCAGGTTCCATCCCAGGACCCTGAAATCATGGCCTGAGCCAAAAATAAGAGTTGGACACTTAACCGACTGACCCAAGATCGGCCATGGATTTGGAACATTCCTTATACCAAAGCACCAGATACACATGGGAACATGTGGGTTCCCTCCTGAGAATCTTAAAACACTGAAATTTAGGTATAAGACGTCATGCCCCAAGTATTATATTCTTATTTGTACTGGATGTTCACCCTTACAGTTTTATCTACACCCCTAACAAAACTCTGCATAGGTCGCTCTTGTGAACTTGGATGTTCCTTTTACTTTGGTCATTAACAGTGTCACTAAAAAATATATTTTCTTAGTTCACCTTTTAAAAAAAAATGTCCCAAAATAGAACATTTCAAATAGTTTATTATGACTTCTTGTAAACATTCAAACAATATGCTATTGATTTTGCCACTATTGACTTTGATTCCACACATTCAGTTGAGCAGACACAATACATGCTTTGTTTCTTAGTTGAATTTTACAATTCCTTGACCAAAGTCCTAGAAAACTGTTTGCTCTTCTGACAATAATACAGTTCTGTATAAGCTGCTAACATAACAGCCTGATTCTTTTTTTTTTCAGCAAAGAATGGGATGGCTCCATTTAAAGACTTCAGAGCTGAAGATTTTAATACGATGATAAACCGTAAACTGATTTTTCAAAAGTACTTTTTAATTTTTTAATAAAATAGTTTAGAAAAACAGAAAAGTTGTAAAATTAATACATGCAGTTCCCATATGCCCCTCACCCAGTGTTCCCTATTATTAACATCTTGCATCAGTATAACGTATGTGTTCCAACGGACTGCACAATATTGATACACTATGTTAACTAAAGTCCACATTTTGTGCAGATATCCTTAGTTTTCACCTAATGTCATTTTTCTCTTTCAGAATCTCATCTGGGATACATTTAGTTGTCATGACTCTGTGGGCTTCTCTAGACTGAGAGTTTCTCAGACCTCCCTCACCCCTGATGATCTTAACAATTTGAGAAGTATTAGCTAGATGTTTTGTAGAATGCCTTTCAATTTTGGTTGGCCTTATGTTTTTCTCTTTGTTGGGCTGGTGGTTTTGCAGGGAGAGAAAGACCATAGAGGCAAAATGCCATTTCATCCCATTTCATCATAGCATATACCGCACACATTACTTACTTACATACACTACTAGTAATGCTAAACACGATGACCTCGATGAGTAGTGTTTCTCATTTTTCTTCATTGTAAAGGTACTTTTTCCCTCTTTCCTTACTGTGCTGTTTGAAAGGGAGTCGCTATGAGCAGCCCACACTTAAGGAGTGCTCCACCTCCTTGAGAGGAGAGTAACTGCATAAATTATTTGGAAATCTTTTGTATGAAATATTTATTTGTTCTCCCTTGTTTATGTATGCAGTCAATTAATTAAATGAGTATGGACTCATGGGTATTTACTTTAAGCATTTGGATATAATCCAGTTCTCTGTTATTCATATTTTTGTTCAAACTATTTCAGCTTTGACTACAGGCAGCCCTGTCAGGTGACTACTGTGTTCCTTTAATGTGTCCTCATCCTTTTGTTTCATAAACACTTGCTTTCTGGCACTGCTCCTGGCTCATTCTGTATATTTCTTGTCCTAGCCCTACCAGGAATCATTTTTCCAAGGGTCCTTGGTTCCTTTTCCTGGAGAATGGTATCAGAAACCAAGATCCAGACACTGATTGTGCTCACTGTTACTCGTATGAATGAATTTTGAGGGAGAAAAAAAATAAGTCAATGACCTAGAATCTTATAGATAAGTTAAATCAATGATCTCAGGTGAAGTCACTGACTCATGTTCAGAATGGGTAATTCAGTGGTTAACTTCCCAGCTACTAACTACACAGGTGGCCATAAACATGTTAATATACCTGTTGGACATCCATTTATTCCCTATTAAATAATGTGCAAATTTAGTGCACAGGGACTCTCCGGGGGATAAAAACCTGATTTGTAAAGTTTTATATTCTATAGTAATTTTTTACCATTAGATAAACACCTCCATGATGGCTGATTTGAAACTACCCATCAAAAGGCTTGCAGGTATTTCTGAAAATTTAATTATTGGTTGTCTTGAGCTGGTATGAGCTAGCTGCAGTCACATCACAGAGAAATCACATACAAGCAAACACTCAGAAACACAGACACATGCATACAAACTATACACATACATACACACATGAGCATCTTTAAAAAAAAAAACATTAGAAAGGTAGTTCAGTCTTTAAAAACAAATTAAAAGGAAACATGTCAATGAAGGCTGAGGGAAGGGAGAACTGACACTATGCCCCTCAATCTAAAAATGACTCTAAAGTGAGGCCAGGGTTTCCTGAAACAGGTGCCTTCTCACAGTCACAGCCAAACAGGTGTTTGGTGCTGGGAGAAGGTGCTGGGAGAAGCTATGGAGATCCCCGTGGCTTGGGGAGAGACCTGTTTTGTTTTCATAGTGCCAGGAACCCCTGTAACCTGAACTGGAGAGGTCAGTGGTGTGGCCCTGCTTTGCTTCAATCTTAGTAGTCTGGGGAATGGCAGGAGGGAGAAGACTTCCTGCAAAGGATGAAGTGGCACCTCAAGTCTCCTGGATGTCATTCTCAAGCTCACGAGCTTTCTCTCAAGCCCCTCCATTGCTTCATGTAAACCTGAGAATGGACATGTGAATATCCATCCTTCTCGGGGCAAGATGAGTATCCCCCACATGTGGCTGGGCTTCTTGTCATCCAGTAACTGTTAGATTTTCTCCTGGATGAGTATCTGGTCCTTTATTCTCCTACAGGCTACTATGTCCCAGGTGTTGGTCAAAGGGTAGCTGGCAGGACGTGGTTTCAGGTTTCAGGGCTTCTAGGTTTCCACCTGTCTCAAGTACTGCCTGCAGCAAATCCTGGTTAAGTCCACTGTTGTCCTCTTTAATATCTAAAAACACAAGATTGCTAGAATTCCTTGGGCCATTGTTAGCTGGTTCCTCTTGGAAGATACAATCATGGGCAATGTGGTCACTACCAGCTTCATGTGCTCACCCACCAGGTCAAGGGCTATTGACCTCCAGACTTTCTTGATGAGGTTCCATCAGAGCCTTGACTTCCATTATCTGAGTGTAGCACTTCCTTCAAGTCTTTCCCCAGGTGCAGTGGATATATAGATATATAGGTGTATTCACACACACACACACACACACACTATAGATATATATAGACATATAGATAGATGTGTACACATACATACACGTGCACACTACATATATGTATATGTATATATTCAAACCAGGTTAATAACTGCAGAAATAAAAATTTATTACTTATTTTGTGTGTACTTTGGGACAAAATTCTTTTTTTCCCTTAATTTTAATTTCCCAGTTATTAGTGGGGAAAATGAACCCGCATGCACTATCATAAACTTAGAGAATCAATTGATATAGCAGCTTTGGAGGAATATTTAACAAAATCCCTCAATAGTCTAATAATTCTTTTTATATTTTTGAGTTAGTAATTTCATTGTTTGGAAGTTAAATTAAGCATCAAGAAGATAGTATAAATGAAGAATTTAGGCACAGAAATTGACATTGTAGGCTTACATCTAAACTTTGGACCTTAGTTTCTTCCTTTATAAAATATATATGCTGATAATAGTACTGTTTCATAGATTTGTTAGTATCACATAGCACTTGGAAATATTAATATTTAATGATTATATACAAGCTATAATAAAATTTCTAAAAACCAAACAATTTATTAAATGTGGATAAAATTCTATGCAACCAGAGAAAGTTGTTTTGAATGTGACATTCTTTCTCTCCTCATACTTCCTTTTATTTTCAATTTTTTCTACAGTGAAGCAATTTTTTGTCATGTTATTTTAGAAATGTATATATATCTATAGATAAATAGTGTCATTACTTAAAAATATAATGAAATTATCGAACTGAGTCCATATACTATGCCTTTCAGTCCTTGATTCAATATTTTAATGGTCCTATGTAAATAGAGTGATTTGCATGTCAAGTGAGCACACATTTTCCAATGTTACTTTAGATAATATTGTTCAGTCATTTTCTTTCCCTCTTAAATTCCTTTAACCTTGCTTTGTAGGGCATTTTTTGATCCAATGTTTCATTGTCCCTACTGTTAAACATTTTTCCACCTCCAGTAATGTTGGATTCTTAACCTTTATGTCCAATATTAGCCTGACCTTTAAGACACCCAGGAACACCCAGAGGAGTTGGGTAGTTATAAAAGAGACTTCCTCACAGGGAACGCTTTATACTCTCCCCAGTATAAAGGGCCTTCAGCCTTATTTCCCAAGTGTGCAACAAATGGTAGATGCCATGTCTGCTTTTCACTTATTGCAAATGCAAAAGGCGCACTATATTTTCTTCTGTGGTCCCAGGTCCACTTCAACTTTTGTGCTTTTGCCACAGGAATTCTGACATGTAAGATGGTTTACCAAACAAGTAATGTCAGATCTATTTGTCATGTCACCTTGTTCTTTTATAGCCACAGATTTAAAACCAAGTATATTTTTGGTTTTATAATTCATATAATCAAAATTGCTTAGACTGTCAATTCTCCTTGTCATTTATTTGTTCTCTATTTTGGTCATAGTCCTTCAATTTATCCTACTCAAGATCTAAAGGACAATAAAAATTCAGAAATATAATTAATGACAAGATTACTTCATGACTCTCTGAGTGTCAGCAAGGTGTTCAATTGCTCTATTCCTGTTACTGTAACATCATATTAGCACAGGTACTATATGATCAAAAATGTCTTAAAAGCTAAGATTTTTGTCCATTTGGAGGATACAATGCCTCTGACCTTTAAAAATTATTTATTTATTTATTTTTTTACTTTTATAAAGTTAATGCTAATCATTCATTTTGGGTTTGGAATATTATAGAGAGCACAACTGAAAAGTAAGACACAGGTAAGTTTGCAGGTATCCTGTACAGATAGAACATGCCATGTGTTTAATGCTTTATCTTGCGTCCTGTGATAAGTTTGTCAGGACTCCTTAAATATCTCATTTGCAAATATTTTTTTCATTATATTACAAAAATTTAGCACCTAGAACTATTTTTCAAATGTAACTGAGTGTCTTGTGTTTTATGTGGTATATCTGACAATTCTAGACATGGGCCTTTTTATTATGAAAATGCATTAAGACATCTTAAATTATAATTTAACTTAAATAATCTCTTGTGTAATTTCTGATTTCTTTCATGAACAGTATAGGCAATCATAGTAATATCTTTTCTTAGGAAACATAACTGAAAAAAAAATAGACAAAGAGCATTTTGGATTTTAGATTTATTTGATTGGATGATTAATTTCTTACTTAGCCTCCCACTGACTGACACATTCCTAATATTGAGATCCCTGATATTGTCAGTTCTTTAAAATGTGAAATGAGAGGAAAGGGGACTGTGTGTGAGTGGGTTGATATTGACAAGGGTTTAAGTTGTAGACTCTGATCTGCCTCTCTTTATATCCTAGAGAATAATTATCCCCAGTTCTCTAGTGTTTATGTCATATATAGCCTTTTTCGATAGGAAACCTACCTGTATGCTATTTTTTTTTTCAAACTTTATGTTCTCATTTACTTTTTCTTGCTGTAACACTTCAGAGAGTGTTATAGACTGAATTATATCACCCCAGAATTTTATATGCTGAAGACTTAACTCCCCATGTTTGGAGAGAGGGCCTTTGGGAGGTAATTAGGTTGAGATGAATTCATGAAGGTGGGGCTTTCATGATGAGATTAATGCCCTTTTAAAGAATGGACACTAGAGAGCTTACCTCCTCTCTCTACCCGCACACACTGCAAAAGGGCCATGTTACTGCCTGCAGAATAAGGTGAGAGTCCTCACCAGGCATCACCCTACCAGCATCTTGATCTTGGATTTCTAATCTCCAGAACTGTGAAAAATAAATTCCTGTTGTTAAAGACTCCCAGTCTATGGCAGACTGAGCTAACACAGAGAAGCAGCTTAGTTAAAAGGACTCGTGTAATTGACTCAGATACTCCAATTATGCTTCATACTGCTGACGGGATCCAAACCACTAGCACAGAAACATAGCCTGGCTTTCTCACTACGTTTCCAAAGTTTGATAACAGAGTTTAGACTAAAATGTCAGTATGCATGAAAAAAAATACCAAAACTCTATGCGATACGTTGTTTATTAATTTTAATAATTTTAAAAAACATTTTTATATCATCTATTTTATTTTTAAGAGGGTGAGTGGTGAGGGAGGGGCAGAGAGAGAGAGAGAATCTTAAGTAGGCTCCACGCTCAGTGCAGAGCCCAACTTGGGCTCAATCTCACAACGCTGAGATCATGAGTGAAATCAGGAGTCAGATGTTTAACCCACTGAGCTACCCAGGCACCCTTGATTAACATTTTTAAAAGCTATGTTTATTTTACTGGCCATTCTGTACATCTACTAGTAATCCTGGAAGAGGTAGTTTTTGTTTTCTCTTTCTTTCTTCCTTTCTTTTTTTCTTTTCTTTCTTTTCTTTTTTCTATTTCTTTCTTTATTTTTTCAATCAGAAAATAGAAGCACAGCAATATTTCTTTGAGTCTTGCAAGGGTTCATGTGTTTTAGAACCAAAATTCACATATTGAGACTCTGTCATGTAAATATCATTCCAAAGCAAACGGTAGACTACTAATACCCTTGTGATATATAATTACATGGTAAAGCTGCAATAATTTTGAAATATGAGGCTTTTCATGTTCAAGCTACATGAGCTCCTGAATTGTGGAAATCCCTAGGATAGCAATCTTGAAATTAATTAGAATCTGGTTATAAGAAGAGTATCTCTACTTCAGTCAGAGCACACTGTTAAGCTAACCCAATTTTCCATTTATTGCTCATAATTTGTGCATTACGGAAGTGGTTTAATATTTCTGAGCCTCTGTGTGAAGTACTTTATAATTTCATAAGCACAGTTCATTGCACAAACATACTAGCACACATTCAGATATATTTTCCACAAATTGATGATCAAGAATTGCCATGCCTAATTAGACAAAGGCCAGTATGTCCTTTATCAGATTCTTCAACCCTCTACCCTTAAATTACCACTGATGCAGCAATAGATGTTATATTGTTGAGCTTAACTAATTATTATTGATTACAATTTGGTAGTTTGTGTCTTTCAAGGAATTAGTAAATTTCGTGTAAGTTGTAAAATGTGTGTTTTTGAATATTTTATGACAGTCCCTTATTTTTTTTTCCTTATTATTTATTTTATTTTTTTTTTATTTTTTTTTTTACTTATTTATGATAGAGAGAGAGAGAGAGAGGCAGAGACACAGGCAGAGGGAGAAGCAGGCTCCATGCACCGGGAGCCTGATGTGGGATTCGATCCCGGGTCTCCAGGATCGCGCCCTGGGCCAAAGGCAGGCGCCAAACCGCTGCGCCACCCAGGAATCCCTATTATTTTTTTTTTTAATGCCAGTAGGGTATTAGTATATTTGTCTTCTCTCATATTTTTGGTTATTCTGGCTAGAGACTTATCTGTATTGATCTTTTAAGAAATAACATTTTTATTCATTAATTAATTATCTGTGTGGTTTTATAATTTGTTTTCCATTTCATTGATTTATGGTCTTACTTCTACTACTTTCTTCCTTCTGCTTGTTTTAGAATTATTTTGCTATCCCCTCACCCCTCCTCCCACCACCAACCTGCTCAGTGTCTTAAGGTATAAACTTAGATTATTGATTTGAATTTTTATTTTTTTTTAAAATTTAAACATTTAATTTCTAAGTATCTACTAGTTACCTTCTTATCAGTTTTACAAACTTTGGTATGTTGTATTTTCATTCAGTTAAAACTTCTAAATTTCCTTTTGATTTCTTCTTTAATCAGTGGAATACTTAGAAGTGTGTTGCTTACATTACAAAATAAGGTCTATTAATGCTTTCTAGTTTAATTTCTTTTTTTTAAGTTTTTTTTATTATTCATAAGAGACATACATAGAGAGAGAGACAGAGTGTGTGTGTGTGAGAGAGAGAGGGGCAGAGACACAGGCAGAGAGAGAAGCAGGCTCCCTGCAAGAAGCCTGATGTGGGACTTGATCCTGGACCCTGGGATCACATCCTGAGCCAAAGGCAGATGCTCAACCACTGAGTCACCCAGGCGTACCTAGTTCAAATTATTTGTATCATATTTAGTGAGATTTCAATCTCTTCAAATTTATTGAAAAAGTTTTATGGCCTAGAATATTATCCAGCTTGGTGAATATTTAATGTGTATGTGAAATCAATATATATTATGGTGTTTTTTGGTGTAGTGCTCTCTCTATATCAATTAGTTCAAGCTGGTCAATGGTGCTTTTCAGATCTTTCATATTTTAGTGTTCTTGTTTATGTTGTACTGAAATAAGAATGTCAATATATCCTAATATAATCGATGATTTTAAGGTTTCTTTCAGTTTTATCAGTTTTGCTTCATTATTTTGAAACTCTGTTATTGTTAAGTCCTTTTGATGAATAGATCTTGTGTTATTGTGAATGTCTTATGCATCTTTATTCATGACAATATTCCTTTTTTTTTTTGCAATACACACCTTTATTTTAGCAATATATAAAGCAAATAACTTTAAATGTTCATAACCACAACTGTACATTAAGAATGCTGGTGTTACTCAGCTTGCTCAAATTTGGGGTGAACAGCTGATGTGTAATTCTTGAAATTCACAGACCTTTATAAAAATGGGTTGAAATGCATGTACATGTTTTAAGAGTATTTCACTGTTCACTCTCCTGACTTTATTCCTAAACTTGGCCCTTTCACACACCCTTAGTGAGTTAACCAAACTCAAAGCTTTTTGTTACTAAGAGAAGCCAGAAGGTTATGTTTGCCAGTGGCAACATCTTTACAAGTTAATGAACAATAGCTGCTGGTCAACCTACCTAGTCTGATACTAATATACTCAGCTCATCTTTCCTCTGTTCAGTGTATGTGTGCTGTATATTTTTCCATCACTTTTACTTTATTCTATTTTTAACCTTGTTTTGTATTTAAGTATTTTATTATAGGTTTTGGGGAGATTTTTTGTACTTGGTTTTTTATTTGTTTGTGAACCCAATAGTCATTTTTTTCAGTAGGAGATTTGTAGCATTTATATTTAATGTGATCATTAGTGTGATTATATTCAAATCAATCAGCGTGTATTTGTTTTCTATTTGTCTCTTAAGTCTTTTCTTTTTAAAATGTTGGTGTTTCCTTTCTTTCTTTCTCTTTTGGTTTATTTTTGTCCATTTTATCTTCACTACTTATGTGTTAGATGCACATTGTTATTTTTATATTTTTAAGTGATCTCTACACCCAACATGGATCTCAGACTCACAACCCCAAGATCAAAAGTCTGATGCTCTACCAACTGAGCTAGTCAGGCATCCCACACACTTTTAAATGTGCTATGTTCTACCTCAGATAAGTTTAATTTATAATCTATCTTCAAAAAATCTAAAACTTTATTGAAGTCAAAAAAGCCTTATGACATCTTTCTATTTACTTCTCAACCTTTGTGCTTTGGTCATGTACTTCTAAATATTTTGGAGACCAATTCATTGTTATTATATTTGATTTAGATCAAATTCCTTTAAAAAATTACATTTGAGAAAAAAAAGCTTTCTATATTTACCTAGATATGTATAGTTTCTGCTACTCTCTATCTTTTTAAGTACAATAATAGATCTGTTAATAATTTTCTGCTGCTTGAATATGTCAACATTCTTTATCATTTCCTAGAGTGCAGATCAGATGATAATGCATCATCTCCATTTTTGTCTCTGAAAAAGTAATACCATTATCTTTTTTTTTTTAAAGATTTTTGTGGGAATTTAAAATAAAAGGTTCATAATTTGTTTTCTTTTCTTTCAGACTATAGTTGACCTACAACTTGCATAATATTGCATGAAAAACATGTGGTTTTCTTATTGGTTCTCCTCTTACATAAACTCCCTTTCTTTGCTTTTAAGATGTTTCTTCTAAGATATTCTCTTCCAAAATTTGGTTATGATTTTCCATAGTATGTGCTTATGTTTCTCTTTCTGGGGATTGATTGAAATTCTTGGATTTGTGTGTTTATAGGTTTTATTATTATAAAAACTATTTTGGCCACTGGTATGTCAAATATCTTTTTTTTATCACCCTCTCTCTCCCTTCAGTTTTGAAACTCCAGTTATATGTATGTTAGATTTCTTAATATACATTAAAGGTTACTGATGATCTGTTGATTTTTTTTCCCAGTCTCTTTAATATCTGCACCTATTTTGAATTTATTACTATTATTTTGAATATTACTGCATTTCTTTTGCAGTGCTAAATAAGATGTTAATACCATCTAGTGTATTTATTTTCCACTTCCAATAGTGTGTTTTTATTTTTCAGAATTTAGATTTCTATCTTTTTGTCTTCCATTTCTCTTTTGACATACTCATATTTTCCTAATCCTTCTTGAATATATGAAGTATATTTATAATAGCACTTTCAACTTTTGTCCTATGGGAATTTTATCATCTCTGTCATTTTGTCTGTTTCTATTGATTGGTTATTTCATCTTGGGTCATATTTTGCCACTTCTTTGAATGCCTATAATTTTTGATGAGGGACAAACATTGTGGATTTTACACTGGTGGTTTCTGTATTTCTTTCTTCGAAAGAATGTTAAAATTTGTTTTGGAATAAATAAGACACTTGGAATCAGTGTAATTCTTTTGAAACTTGCTATTAAGCTTTGTGATTTCTAGAAATTTTTAGTAAGAATAGATTATTACTCTGCCCAAACCTTGTGAGGACATCTTGAAAAGTTGTCAGTGATCTTTTTCTTTAAGGATTATTCCTTTTCATTTCTCCACCCTTAGAATTCTAGCCATTTTCTCCTCATTGATCTCTGATTTGTGCATTTTCAACTCAATGAGACTATTGGGCCTCCAATTATGTTCTGAAAACTGTTCTCAGGAAGTCATTTGTAGGGTTTATCTCAGTTGTATACTTACTGCCACTGCTATCACCTGTGCTGCCTACTGTCTTACGTCTGAATACTAGTGTTTCATATATTTTGCTTGGCTTTTAATTTTTTAAGGCAGCAGAGTATATCTGATACCTGTTATTCTATTATGGCAGAAATTATCTGTAGGTAATTTGGTAATGAATTGATAACAAGTTCATTTTCTTCATTAGATTTAGGGCTATTCAGAGATTTCTCGTTTTTCTGTATCTGTTTTGAGAAATTTTATTTTGTAAGGTTGCCATACTTGTTGAAATAAGTACTTTTGTTATTTTTTTTTATCTTTAGCAACTATAGGGTATATAATGGATACTCTTCTATTTCCTGTTATTTTTAATTGTTTTTATTTTTTCAAAATCTCAGTTTATCAGTTTAATCACCTTTTTAAAAGCCTATTTTCAGCACCACTTTTCTTTATTGTGTGATTTTCATTTCATTGTTCTTGTTGATTTTTTTTTTATTTCCTTGTCCTACTAATAATGTACTTACTTTCTTTTCCTGTATCTAGCTTTTTAAGGTGAAAATTTATCTCATTGATTTTAGACATTTTCAAAATCTCCTAATGGAAGCACTTAAATTTACTTCTAAACATCACCTTCAAGCATCCCACACATGTTGATATCTTGGCATTCTACATTACAATGTTAGTTCTCTGTGGCTTCAACGATATAAGGGGTGTCAGTGTACATGGCTTTCTTCCTTGATTGGGTAAGAGGGATACACTTTCAAGATTTCTATATTTTAGATAGAAGTGGAACACTCTGTGTTATTTCCACCCTTTTAAATTAATTGAGGCTTGAGTAATGACTGGATATGTTCTTTTTTAATGGTGAATGTCCTATGCAGACTAGAAAGGATAGGCTTTCTGAAGATGTTGTGTGTATCATTCTTTAAATATCAGTGTAGTCAATATAGTTGATTATAGTGTTCTTCTGAGATTGTTTGCTTTTTAATTTTTCTAGTTTCATCAACTGCCAGGAAAAAGTGCAATAAAATCTCCAACAATGCTTAATGCAAATGTCTTTTTCACTCTTCGCTTCGGTGTTTTCTTGTAATCTGATGCTCTGCTACTAAACAAATACATGATTAAATTTGTTAAATGTTCACGATGAGCTGGATCACAACTTGAGCCAAAATCAAGAGTCAGATGCTGGGACATCTGGGTGGCTCAGTGGTTGAGTGTCTGCCTTCAGCTCAAGGTGTGATCTGGGATCCTGGGATCAAGTCCCACATCAGGCTCCCTGCATGGAGCCTGCTTCTCCCTCTGCCTGTGTCTCTGCCTCTCTCTCTCTCTCTCTGTGTCTCTCATGAATAAATAAATAAAATTCTTTAACTAAAAAAACTAATAAGAGTCAAATGCTTAACTGACTGAGCCACTCAGGCATCCCTCTTTTCTAAATCTGCTTTAGTAATATGAAGTCCATATATTCTCCATACCTTATTTCTGAAAAATAAATGTAACTCAAATATCCTAAAATTCTTATATTGAGGTTCTTTCCCAGTATTTTAATTTGCTACAATCACAAATTCTTTTGCATTTACTTTGTAAAATGTGTAATACTTTCAGATTTACATACTTATTGAAGAAATTAATGTTTTATGATTGCTCTGATGATGACAGAATTCAAAATATACCAATTGTTTGAGAAATAAGATGGAACTTTTTAGAACTCAAGTGAAACTATTATAAGATTTAGAAGTCTGTTTTGTTCACTCGAAAACACCAATTATTTGGAACGTAAAACACGATTCAGAAATCTGTTTGGTACCATATAGGCCAACATTTTCTCATGATTAGTGATTTACACAAACTATTGCAAAACACACAAAAATCATGCTGCTGTGCAAACAAGATATCATGCTATGATATATTTAAATAAGTTACAGACATGTATAATTTCCATGGTATGTTTTACATTCATATAAAAATTAACTATTCATAAAATATAATAAAATGTAGTGTTTTTCTTACTGAGCTTCAGTGATCATAATTTGTATATTAACTTAATTACCAGAAATAATTAAGTAAAGCTAGTTAAATCCTTGGAATGTTATGGATTATGTTATTTGGTTGGCTGTTCAAGATAAAAATCCTAAGATTCACGATAGCTACTCTCAGTTTTGTAAAACAACTAATATTTTGAAGCAATTGATTTGTCTTATTTAGAAGAAACTTCAAAAAAGTGGCCTCAAATTTTAATAGTTGTCACTAGATTTGAATCTGTATATGACTGATTGTACCAAATTATTTCTATCTATTGAGGTTTGAATATATGCTTCACTTGGCTGACCTAGGCAATTCAGGTCTTAAATTTGCTATTGCATAGACCTGTGCTCAGAGAGCACACAAGGTATCTACAAGATATTTATAGTATAGTACATTATGGTTAAAATAATTCAAGCTTAATATTTAATCAATTGTTATTAAGTATTTCTGATGATTATCTGATCTCCTTTTCTCCGGTATATCCATTCCAAATTTCTGGAAACTTTACATGATGACTTCCTATTAGCTCTTTTCATGAATTCTTCATCTATTGCTTTATGACGTACTTTGAATATATATGTTTATATTTATTTTCTTTCTCTGGAAATTCTCTGAGGTACTCTCTCAGGGCCTTTCCCTCTGTCTGTTAGATATCTGGTTTCAGTAAGTGTCTCATTTGCTTACTCTAAAATATTTTTGGCATTTACCCTTGCATGTTTCATGTGGGCTCCTAAAATGACTGTCAAGATCCAGTCTTATAGAAGACAGTATAGACATTTCTAAAAAAATTAAAAGTAGAACTACCACGTGATCCAGAAATCCCATTTCTAGGTATATATCTAAAGGAAATGATAGTAGGATCTCAAAGAGATAAACAAACGCCCATGTTAAGCACTATTCACATTAGCCAAGATATGGGAACAACATTATCTATATCTATATCTATATCTATATCTATATCTATCTATATCTATATCTATCTATATCTATATCATCTATATCTATCATTTATATCTATATCTATATCATCATCTATATCTATATCTAATCTATATCTGTATCTATACCTATATCTAAATCATCTATCTATCTATACAGATATATACGGCCATAGGAAAGAAGAAAATTCTGCCATTCGTGACAACACAGTTTAAACTTGAGGGCGTTACACTAAGTGAAATCAGTCACACAGAAAAAGACAAATATGATATGATATCACGTACATGTCAAATCTAAAAAATGCTGGATTCACAGAGAGATGAGTTGAATGGTGGTTACCAGGGGCTGGGGTGAGGGAGGAGTAGGGACACATTGGTCAAAGGATACAAGATTCCAATTATAAGACAAATAATTTTTGTGGGTCTAATGTATAACATTGTGATCATAGTTAATCACATACTATTAAATGCTTGAAAGCTGATCAAACAGTAAATCTTAATTGTTCTCACCACAAAAAAGAAATAGCAATTATGTGACATGATGAAGGTGTTAGCTACCACTCTGGTGATAATCATCCTGCAATATATAACTGTATCAAATCAGCATATTGTACACTTAAACATACAGAATGTTGTATAACAATTATAGCTCAATAAAACTGGAAAAAGTAAAAGAAAAATCTAGTTTTATGTTTTATACTTTTCTAGCATGTCACTAAAGATTGCTACAGTTCTTTCTGCAGCTTAATCACCTTACAAACATACCTAATTAGATAGACGATAGATAGATAGATGATAGATAGATGATAGATAGATAGATAGATAGATAGATAGATAGATAGATGATAGATAAGATTTTGTTTATTTATTCATGAGAGACAGAGGCAGAGACAGACATAGGGAGAAGCAGGCTCCATGCAGGGGGCCTGATGTGGGACTTGATCCCGGATAAAAACGTGGCAATTTCATTATATTTAGAAACAGAAAATGTGTAACAGTGCCTGACTTCCAGTATATTATAGAGATCTTTTTTAAAGACAATTTATTTATTCATAAGAGATACAGAGAGAGGCAGAGACATAGGCAGAGGAGGCTGATGTGGGATACAATCCCAGGACCCCGGGATCACGCCCTGAGCCAAGGGCAAATGCTCAACCACTGAGCCACCCAGATGCCCCTAGAGTATGGAGATCTTAATGAAACTTAATTCTGGCATTCAGTGGATATGAAAGTTTGGCCAAGTTAATTAACTCCACTGTCATAATTTTCTTATCTGTGAAATGGGATGAATAAAGACAATTTCCTAAAAATACAGTCAATGACTTAATACATACAAAGCTCCTAGCTTGTCAATTTTCCTATCGTTGTTACTGTTATTAGCAGAAGGAATAAAAAAGCTTTAAAGTTACAAGTGTATGTAATTAATATGCAAGATATTTTCATTTCAATGTAAATAATATAGAATTAATTAAAAGTTTGCTTGATAGATTTGTTCTACAAAGGAATGAATGTACTCTATATTAATAGTTTGAAACTAATTTTTAAAATACACTAAAGAACCCCAAATATGTATGTTCAAAGAACATATTAACTTAAAAACTTTCTAAACATTTGGAATTTTATCTCAAGAAACTCTTTGGACTTTTATTGTTGTTAATTTGTTACTGTATTTCTGAAAGTATAGGGGTTCATTTATAGAAAATATTCTCTAGTATCATCTATGTCAAAGGTGTATTATACAACCTTGAGGAACAAAATAAATTTATTTCTTTGGACAATGGAAGTTTATATGTAGAATTAATCTATATTTTAAAAATTCTATATCAGAGGCTATACATATATTTTATTTTTAGTAAGTAGTTCTAATTTTCAAAGTCCTTGCCAAAATATATTTCCATATTTATTTGTGTTTAGTGGGGAAAAATCATTTTCTTTATATAGAATGTCATTTAATGACTGACATTTAATGCTGAATTAATTCAGAAACTTTTCAATGTGTATAGAGACTTCTTAATATGTTACTTTTTATATGATATACTTAAAACTTTCTCAATCAAAATAACTTTAAGCCATAAAAAGCATGCTGTCTCTAGATGCATTACTTTTAGGGATATGAATACCTAAAACACTTATGTTTCTGATATATTAGGTGCATTAAAATAAAAACAATGAACAAACTATTCAGTTTCTGCTAATTATAAATAGTCCACAGTCAGCAGAAACACTGCAAATAAATGCAAGTCAAAATATAATCACAAAAGATGGTGGTGCAATCGGCAAAGAATAAACAAAAAACTTTGAATCTAAAAGGTAAATATGGAGAATCATTTTTTGATCAAGGTAGAGGGATTTCCATTACAAATTCTCAAATTTTCTTTGCAGTATAGACACTTTAAATGGATTGTGGGAGTCTATGATTAATAAGTAAAGTATAGGCTTTAGATAAGCTGCACCAATTACAAAATTCACTTCTTTTTTTCCTTGTTTTTGAGCTACTAGTTTAAGAATAAGAAAGATTCTGGATTAGCTAAAAAAGACACTCACATGACTGCCTACAATTATCAGTCAGATATAGGCATAAACTCTCAAGGTAGATTTGCTATTGATGATATACATGATCTCGCTCTGAATCAAAGGCAGACACACAACTGCTGAGCCACCCAGGTGTCCCTAGTTTTTGTTTTCTGTTAGTTTGTTTTACTTGTGTATTAACCCAATTTTGAAAACGAATCTAGTTGTTTCTTGATTTTCTAAACAAATTCAATTATTAGTGAAATATTTGGGGAACAAGACTTCAAATCTATCTCTTGTACTTTGGGCTTGGAATGCTCTACCTCAATCCCCTCCCCCCAAATGACATGTTGCCTTTTTAATAAAATGCATTAATACATGCATTCCATGCTTTGAATTATCCTCTAAACATTGTTTTCATTGTATCTCACAACATTTAATGTTACATTTTCAGTTTCATCACAAATATCTTAAAATTTTCTTCTTTGATTTGTATGTTTGTTATGTGTTGCTTGATTTCCAAATATTTAGGAAATTTTCAGCTTTTATTCTATTCTTGAATTCTAGTTTAATTTCTAGTAAATAATTCTTAGTAACAAATTCTAATGTAATTGTTTTCTGATAATGCATTTGTATGATTTTGATTCTATTAATTTTTTAAGGTATGTTTTCAGCCAAGAATATTGGTCTTTCTTGGTTCCATATGATCTTTAGAAAAATGTATACTATGCTGTTGTTGGATGACATATTCCATAAATATCAATTAGACCAAGGTGATTGAAAGGACAATTCAGGCTAACTATATATTTACTGATTTTCTGCCTGTTTCATCTATCATTTATTGAAAAGAGATTGTTGAAGCTTCAAAGAATAATAATGGATTTGTCTATGTCCTTTGTAAGTCTATCAGTTTTTGCCTCACATATATTAGTGCTTTGTTGATTAATAATTGAGTCTTTTTGGAGAATTGACCACCTTTTGATGATTGTAATACTCCTCTTCTTGATTAGTTTTCCTGTTTTGAAGTCTGCTTTGTCTGAAATTAATACAGCTAGTGCAGCTTTCTTTTAATCAGTGCTAGCATGGCATGTCTTTTTTCATCCCTTTACTCTTAACCCATCTTTGTCGTTGCATTTAAAGCCTATTTCTTATAGAAAACATGTATTCAGATTTTTAAATCTAGTGTTTCAGCCTCTTTTATGTGTAAGTTGATTGTTTCTATAATTGGCTTAATATTTATACATAAAGATCTCCATACTCTAGGGGCATCTAGGTGGCTCAGTGGTTGAGCATTTGCCCTTGGCTCAGGGCGTGATCCCGGGGTCCTGGGATTGTATCCCACATCAGCCTCCTCTGCCTATGTCTCTGCCTCTCTCTGTATCTCTTATGAATAAATAAATTGTCTTAAAAAAAAGATCTCTATAATATACTGGAAGTCAGGCATTATTATACATTTTCTGTTTCTAAATATAATGAAATTGCCACGTTTTTATCTTAAGTGCCAATACTTTATTTATGTTAAAACATCGGTGACAGTTTGTCTGCTTTGGAACACAGAATATACTAAATATAGAATATATCTTCATCAGTAGAAGGTCAAATAAAATAATCAGATGCTAAAGAACATTTTTTTCTTGACATACTAGATTAAAAGTATTCTCACATTACAGCTGCTTTTCTTTCTTTCCTTCCTTTTTGGCTCTTTTTAATTTTTTTTTTTCATTTTTGTTTTTTGAGGTTGTGCTACAATATAAGAAAAAATCTGGGACTTTTGAGTCAGGTAATATCCCAGGGTTGTATCCTATGTCTGTTTCACTACAGCTAGATAATTTGGATGTGATGTGTATTTTCCCAATGGCTTGACCTCCATCCCATTCCTTGAACTAAAGCTATCATCAGCATCAGACTGTTGTTTTGAGAATTTAACTTAGGCAATGAAATAGGGATAGGCACTTAGTGAATGTTTATTCTCTCTGTTTCTTTCATAAAGTAAGACAATATAAAACAGTGTGTATTTCTTTTTTTTCCCTTCTTTTGTGTCTACTTTAGTGGAAACAGTTTGATATGGGATACCAAGTACTGTGTAGCTCATTGTGCTGTTTTTTCTATTTAAAAGAAAATTGTCAGGACTCCTGGGAGGCTCAGTGGTTTGAGCATCTGCCTTCAGCTGAGGGCATGATCCCAGGGTCTGGGATCAAGTCCCACATCAGCCTCTTTGTGAGGAGCCTGTTTCTCCCTCTCCCTCTTCTGCCTACGTCTCTGCCTCTTTCTCTGTGTCTCTCATGAATAAATAAATAAATATTTAAATATTGTAATGAGAATAGATTACTTTACTATAATAATTTAATAACATATATTTTTGTCAAAAAATTACTTCATAATATTAGGTTTAGTATGTGGTATGAAACACACAGTGAAAAAAAGCCATTCTATAGATAATAATATAGATAATGTTTCAATTTATTTCCATTTAAAAAATACAACTTTGCATGTTCTTCTCTATTATTAATATAAAGAAGACATGATGAACAGAAAATTTATCATAGAAATATTAGATCACTAAAATTGTTTCTTAAACATGGTCCAGGTAGATGCTTGATAGTTTTGAGTGAACAGGTTTGAAATTTAGTAGCTATTAACTGGCTATTATGGCTTATTTTCTACTTAATTTTCCATTATTAATTGCTCTATTTACCATATTTATATAATTTTATAAACTACTTACATCATTTAATCTTTAAGTGTACTTGAGGATCAATTTATTGCTTACATTATATTTCTATTATTTAACAAAATTGCCCTCATTTCAGAATAAACATATATAACTGAGTATATATAGACTAATATGGTCCATTTATGGTTGAATTTCTTTAAAATAATTTCTCTTTATCTTTTTTACTCTTTATGTCTATTTCTCTCTCTCCTAACATCAGTCTCTTTCTTTAAAGTGAGCATCTATTTATAAAATAATTTTTTAAATCCTAAAAACAACTTTAAAGATCTCCATGTGCTTCTAATGGAAACTGACATCAAGACAATAATCAACATGGTTTTACATTTTTATTCAAGACATTGGATAAGATTGTGTTAAGATGTTTGAATTTCAGCCAAAATAAATCACCAACACGATTTTATTTTCCATATTTTTAATTTAATACTTATTGTTTCTCTTAAGTCCTAATATCCTGTCACTATGTTCAGATGTAAACTGAGATTTACAATAAAATTCTCTGGTCCATGTAAGAGTAATGTAATATAGTACTTTATCAATCACTTCCCCGAGTAGGTATTTCATCAGCTTTCAGAACTTATCCTTGAGTTTCTTATTTAATATCTATTTTGATGCCAGCACCTTACATACTAGTGTTATGTCTATGAAAAAAAAATATATGTATGTGAGAGTAGACATTTTTATATTGCAGAAATTTACTGTGTTCCAACACAGAATCTGATAAGTATCTCTGAAATTGTTTTATATATCTTTGCCAGTCTTTAAAAGGAATAGAGCAAAGATACTATCAAATACCATAGATACACTCAATACAGAACTATTTCATACCAGCCATTGGGTCCTTAAAACAGATTCCAACATGATCATTTCATAGAGCTCTAGCAGTGTTAACGAATGCTTAAGCTATGAGTTAATCTTCACCATGGAAACACAAAATTTATATAGTAGTATAAACTAAGGTTTATCAATGAGTCTTCTTTTGTTGTTGAGTACAGTATCTTATGGGACATTGATCACCAAGTTAAAGAGGACAACAAAATTCTCAAATTATCCCTGGATATTGGAAAACATGAGTATAACCTCATTCAACAAAATATTGAAAGATCAGTTAAATTAATAGTATACACGTATTTTTTTTTTCTTATAAGTTAATCACGTCTTGTGAAATTTTTCTTTTCTTACAGCCTAGGAAAACTAACTGATGAATGGCCTTTGATAATACCTAGCTGTGTTCAATTCCTCATTTTATAAACTCATAGAAAGTAAATTACCATCAAGCATATAGAGCTAGTTTAGGGCCAGTCAGGATTAAAAATCCCATTTTAAACTCATAGAGGAAAGATTTTTTACTATTCCACATTGTGCAGAAGAAACGATCAACAAGGTGTTCGACATTATTAGAGTAATGATCTTTGTAAAGCAACCCTGATGGACTAGATAATTTACACATACATATGACAATAAGTTACTCAAAGATATTGTCAGAAGACAGTTATAGCCTCTGAGAGGAGGGCAATGAATATATTTAACTCATCAGCAAACAGTGAGGATCATTGAGGTTAAACATTGTAGCAAAGCAATACGAACATTTGCCCTTAGAAATAGGCTGGTTCAACTAATGAATAACTGAATTCTACCTCTGAAACTAATGATGCACTACATGTTAATTAATTTAATTTAAATAAATTTTTTAAAAAGAAAGAGTTTGTTCTCTCCAAATATAGGCTTTGTCTAAAATTTAGTCTACCGTTCAGAGCTGCTAACAATGCCAGATCTTGAAAACATACTGTAGACAATGAATAGGATTCTTTATTCTCATCTGATAGGGTCTTTATGGGTAACTTGAGAAATGTTAAACAATTACCGTGATTATAAGTGATAAGTGAATACTTGAATAAATCAATTGGAAGTCTAAAAATATATCTATTTGGACTTATTACAACAAAAGAATGCGGATATTTTACTGAAATGTTACTTTTATTATATATACATATATAATATGGTGGCAGTTGTGGAACAGGAAGATGACAAAAATCTAAGCTTAAAGTAATGGTGTATATGAAATGAGCAATTTATAAAGTGTCAGGAAGCTTAATTTTGTCATTAATTAAATGGGAAAATTTATTTGTCTTAGTTTATTTATTTGTTTTCATTTCTTATTTGTTGTAGTTTCTTTTTTTTTTTTTTATTTATTTATTTATGATAGTCACAGAGAGAGAGAGAGAGGCAGAGACACAGGCAGAGGGAGAAGCAGGCTCCATGCACTGGGAGCCTGATGTGGGATTCGATCCCGGGTCTCCAGGATCGCGCCCTGGGCCAAAGGCAGGCGCCAAACCGCTGCGCCACCCAGGGATCCCTGTTGTAGTTTCTTTAACTATGTACAGTGGTTTTTATCATGACCTTTGAGTTTTCTTCCAGCAAGAAACTATATGATTCCTGAACTTTTTTATATTAATGAAATAGTCACATCATAAGAAATATCATGACTATAAGAAGACTAGATAGGGATAAATAAAAATTAAGAATACCATTAATAATCCTTATTCATACCTAATCAATATAATTGAAAAGATCCTTTGGAATTAATTTGATGACTTTGTCACAAAATAGTTAACAAAATTGAAGTCAACTCAATAAATATCTTGAGTAGATCCAAGATATTTTTAAGACATAGGCCCTATTTTGAACATCCTCTAGATGGTTAAAACTATATAACATATTAATCAATTATAAAAATAAAATGTCACACATAAAAGAAAATGTTATGTGTAATAATTTTACATCCTGTATCTTGCTGCAGTTAAGTAATGCTCTCAGATAACTTTCTCAAAAAAAAAAATAGAAGCTAAAAAAATGAAAAAAAGAAGAAGCTAAAGAACTATAATAGAAATATATCTGGCTTATAGTGTTGAAAGAAATAGAAGTATAAGATTTAGGAAAATATTAACAAAAAATAATTAATTCTCCATCAAGAGGGCAATAAACGATTCTTCACCTCCTTTTTGTTTCCTGTAAGTGCAAAAATATAGAGAGAGGATTAGGGAATTGTTTATAGTAGAAAGAGCCCAGCAAAATACGTAGGGTTTGTATGGGTTTCTGAACAAGAGGGGAATATTAGCAAGAGGTACCCTTTGATTAAGTTTTAGTTTTACCCTCTGTAGCTGACATCAGAGATAGAGTCATTCATTCCGATATCATTCTAGTTGCTTTCTTTTACTATAGAAACCTGGGCAATTATAGATAGAATAATAGAAGTTACTATTTTTTCTTCCCTGAGACGGTTGCTGAATGGACAGATTTATTATCTGGAAGTTGTTGCTGGTTCTTTGCAAGCTCACTTTACAGATGGATACACTCGGTTCCACAGGGATGTTATGGATATTGATCCTGGTAGTTTTAAAATCTAGAGTATGACAGAGATTCACAGTGTCTGAACCAACTAGTAAGAGCAGAGCAGGCTTTCATGTATTAAGGTTGACTTCCTTATTATTGCCCTGTTCTTCAGTAAATAGACATCATAAAGCAAAAAAAAATGTGTTGTGTGTGTATGTGTGTGCATGTGCATGCGTGTGTGTGTGTGTGTGTGTGTGTGCGCATCTTCTGGAGGACAGATACAGAATAAAGGACTCCTATAAAGTAGAAGAAAACAATACAGAAATAAACTAAAATTGTTTAGCTAAAATAGCAATGCCTGGTTAAGTATCATTGATAAAATTACAAAATAGGGTTAAGGTACAGATTAGTATAAGTGAAACCTCATATCTGTTTAATTCAATTGATAAGAATGTTTTTGGATGTTTATCTTTCCAATCTTGATATCATTTCCATAATTCCATATTTATTAACTTTTAATTTATTAATATGAATGTAGTGACATAAGCCAGCATCATTTATCATCTCTAATTTCTTAGCAACTTTTATGGTATTTAAAGAAATTGGCCTTAAGGGAAAATCCATGCCACTTGAAAACTTTTTCACAAAGAAAATGCAAATATATGAATTTATTCCCAGACATTTTTTTCCCTGTTTTGTTTGTATAATTTCTTATAAAATACAAAGTCAGGCAATTTACAGAATGTTACAGTATGAAATCTTAAGCTCAAATATAGAGAAAACATATGGATTAATGTTCTGAGGGCCATGAAAAAAGAATATGAGAAGTGAATAAAAGTTTGGCAGATGGAGCTAGAGTAAGTCACTAGAGGTTGGAAACATGAAAATGAAGCAGCTATTGATACTGTTTTGTGATTTTCTCCAGAAGCCCTAAGCAGTCCAGAAGTAAAAGGAGAAGGCAGATGGTGGCATTTAAATAGATTCAGAATCCAGGCAAGAAGGACAAAAAGAATAAAAAAGATGGACACATGCTGGCAAAACTAAAACCAAGATTTTCTCCAACCACATTCCTTCCAAGGAGAGATTTACTATATAAGTCTACTTCTATCCTGATATTTGGTAAACCCAAATACAATGCCAAGTTGGCCAGAGATAACTTCTCTAAAAGCTATGGGTTTTCTGTGTTTCTAAAAATTGTGAATGTGATACCAGTTTGTGATAGTCTTGCAGATTTTGTTAACTTTTTGGATTTTCTTTTTCTAAAAAAAGAAGACATGGAAGACTTAACCAATGAACTAGTTCAACTTTCACTGTCTTGAAGGCATCGCATCAGTTTCAGGGAAGGACAGTCCAGACTGCAGATGTGGTACCAATTTCATTTCCCTGGGGGAAATGTGCAAGGGGCCTGGGGCAGAGACCAACCTGAATTAGAACTGCAGAGAATGAGGATCAATGCTGGGTTTCAGTTAAATAGGACACATCTTGGTGAGTTTTGGCTTTGAATCCTTTGGGTTCCAAATCAAACATTAAAACTTCTTCAATTAAAAAAAATGATTTTTTATTTTATCAAATTCCAAGTCATAAAACATTCTTTAATTACTCTGTGGGAGATTTAGAAAGTTCATATTCTAATTTAACTATTTTACGTGATATTTTTATACTCTGCAAGTTTTTTTTTTTTTTGAAAGCCTTAAGAATCTAAATTGACCCTTTGTTGGGAATGCTAGATTTTTGCTCAAGTGCATTTTTTTTTTTTTAATTTCAGGGGAAAATACCAATGCACTCCCCCATTACCACAAATTATGCAGTTGAGTTTCCCACATTTGGGGAAACTGCAGGGGTCAGCACATCTGGAGTGTAATGGATAAGCCTGGCCTTGGGAAAACCACCTTTGTTATCATGGTATCTCCTTTGCCAGGTAAGTATTGCTCCTGTGCATTTTAACATCACAGCATGAGCAATTTTACCTGAAGAGTTTATGGATGGATTCTAGGGGAAAACTTGGCCTCTGAAGAGTGCTTTGCATTTGCTTTTCTGAGTACACTGGGAGTATCGGTACTCAGGGACTGATTTTTATGATAGTTTCTCATCTTGGGTCTTCTGTACCAGAAGTAGAGCATGAATTCCAACTTCAAAACCATGTGTAGTATAGCTGATGGCTACCAATTACCTAGGAAGGTTTCTTTGTTTGTTTTCAATTTAGAATCCAGGTGGTGAAAGACTTTGTGATCTTCCTTTGCTTATAGATAGTACTTTGTTTTGCCTAATTTACCCTTCTACTAATGATGGGGCCCATTGAGGCTTCCTGCTATGTTTATGAAGGTCTAAACTCAACTCACATCTCTCATAGGCTCAATCTCCTGTCCTTCCCCTGTTTAGGTATTACCGCACTGACCTTTGGTTACTGGTCTGGTCCTCTGACCCAGAGTAGCCAGCAGATCCCCTCAACTATGTGCTAGCTGAACTGGTTTTTGTTCAGTATTCTTGGCACCAAGTCTTTTTAATATAATTTGATTTATTTGAAGCTATGATTTTTAAAGAAATATTAAAATTGTATGTGTCATTTCTAGATATTGGAAGTAGAATGAATTTCCAGCTGTCTATTAACAGGTTGCTGGAACCAGAAATTTTTGTTTGGGTATTCTTAAATATTTGAACTTTTTTTGTTGTTACTGTTTTTTTTTTTTTTTTTTCTTACGTTAATTACAGTTGACCTTTGAACAACATGGGGGCTCGTGTTAGGAATGCCATCCTCTGTGTAGTGAAAAATCCACATATAACTTTTGACTCCCCAAAAACATATCCAGTAATAGCTTGTTATCCACCAGAAGCCTTACTGATAGCATAAAGTCAGTTAACACGTATATTTTTTACTTTATATGTATTATATATTTATTATAAATTGATTATATACTTTATATATATTATGTGTTCTTGCAATAAAGTAAGATAGAAAAAAAGAATATGTTTATTAAGAAAATCACGAGGAAGAGAGGACACATTTACAGCACTATATTGTAAAATTCTGAATGTGGAGCCCTGTGCAAGTGAGGGGCCATGCGTGCACAAAGCCATGCTGGCAGAAACAACCTAGGACTGCCAGCAACAGCCATGCAGGGTCTCACATGGGCCAGGGCCAGACCAGGTGGGAGCCAGATGGCAGCCTGATGCCCAGCAAAGCCAAGGCTGAAGGAGTCCTCATTGCAGCCAGGAGCTGGGCCCCAGACAGTGGCTGGGGGACCTAGAGCGCTGCTCCTCCACCACCAGCGCTGCTGCTGACCCTGGTCCCTGCTTCCTTTGTGGCCAAGCTGGACCTGGCAACCCGCAGGAAACCAAGAGACATTCCAGAAGTGGCAAAAACTCACTTTTGCAAGAATACCAAGTGGGTGCTAGACAGCCTGGGATACCAGGACTGGGGAGCACACAGGAGGCACAGTATGCTGTGGGGTACTTCACTTTGAAGTTTGGGCGTCAGAAGACTTACACGTCTTTGACTGCAACTACAGCATGTTGTGGAGGCAGAGTGGACACTTCATTGTCCCCGCTTCCCACCTCCAGCTCCTGGGTGGAGTCAGAGCATAAGGGCATCCACATCCAACATGCACCAAGGGCAGTACATCTTCTGTAACACAGGTGGCCTTCAGAGCTTTGACTCCTTGCTCAAACCCTGGAGACTTTCTTTTTATGTATGCATATATGCATGTGTATATTTATTTATTTAAATTCAATTTTCCAACATAATATAACACCCAGTGCTCATCACATCACATGCCCTCCTTAGCGCCCATCATACAGTTACTGTATCCCAGTACCCACCTCCCCTGCTTCAACTCTTTCTTTGTTTCCCAGAGTTAGGAGTCTCTTATGGTTTGTCTTCCTCTCTAATTTTTCCCCACCCACTTCCTCTCCTTCCCTTATGGCCCCTTTCACTATTTCTTATATTCTACATTATGCATGAAACCATATGAAAATTGTCTTTCCCTGATTGATTCATTTTCATTCAGCAAAATACCTTCCAGTTCCATCCACATCATTGTAAATGGTAGGTATTCATCCTTTCTAATGGCTGGGTGGTATTCCATTGCATATTTATATAGACCACATCTTCTTTATCCATTCATCTGTTGAAGGACATCACGGCTCCTTCCACAGTTTGGCTATTGTGGACATTGCTGCTATAAACATTGGGGTGCAGGTGTCCCAGCATTTCACAACATCTGTGTCTTGGAGGTGAATACCCAGTAGTGCAATTGCTGGGTCATAGGGTAGCTCTATTTTTAACTTCCTGAAGAACTTCCACGCTGTTTTCCAGAGTGGCTGCACCAGCTTACATGCCCAACAACAGTGTGAGAGAGTTCCCCTTTCTCTACCTCTTTGCCAACATTTGTTATTTCCCATCTTGTTAGTTTTAGCCATTCTAAAACTGGTGTAGAGTGGTATCTCACTGCCGACAAGTGATATTGAACATTTCTTCATGTGCTTATTGGCCATGTGTAGGTCTTCTTTGGAGAAATGTCTGTTCATGACTTCTGCCTATTTCATGACTGGAATTTTTGTTTTTGTCGCTCTTCACCGCCTGGATGAGGGCACGGCCTGGAGTGTGGTCACTGTAGAATTCAGGGTGGGGGTGAGGGCCTGGGAGAAGGCCACTTCACTCACAGGTGCTGTTTTCCAACAGAACTCTAACTGTGAGTGAGGATGGGAAGTTTGTTTTTACCCATCCAGTCTCTGCTGTACAAGGAGAGAACTGAATTGGTGGGATGAGGGTGAGTGAAACAAGCAGCACCTAATGCCCACATCCCTCATATGCAACCTCTCTTTATTATACTATTTAAGATGTTTTGTGCAAATGTCATAGCTGAAGTTATTTTTTAAGTTCAGTCTGACATTTTTTTTTTTTCTTTTTTGGTAGGGAAAGTCAGTCAGCCTTTTCATTTTTTTAAAGTTTTATTTCTTTAAATAATCTTTACACCCAATCAAGAAACACATGTTCTTTGGACTGAGCCAGCCAGGTACCCCTCAGTCTTATTATTTTTAGAACAATATGGTAAATTGATATTATTTCTCCCATGTCCTTTCATACATAAGATAGCTTGAATAAATGTTTCCTTTTCCCCTTGCCTTATTTTTCGTGATAATTCAAAGTACTCTTCTTCTCAGTCTGTGATTCTTATTCCTTTAATATGAAAACAAGATACCTAGTTCCTTCACTAATAGTTTGCCTTCCTGCTCTGCCAATGTATCCTTGTGAAAATAATTGTTTTCTCTCCTTCCTCGTCTCTCAGTGAGACCTCTAGAAAGGTTTTAATTCTCCTTTTCATCATTTCATTTTCTCCTTCTTCCTTCTCTTTTTCTCCTGTCCCTCCGTCCCTCTTTCCCTGTCATCTACTTACCTCCAACTCTGTGTCTTTTTGATAGTGAAGTGCTTTTAGCTCCAGAATCTGTGTTTGGTACTTACAGTAGGTATTCCTTTGGAGTCTATCACTAATTAGTTAGAAAAATAGCGAGTCTACTTCGAGAATTCCACTTGACACTTTTGTGACCCATTGTTAGGGAGTTCACTGTTGTCCATTTGGACTTCCTAACAGTTGGCTGGATAGATAACAGCATTCATTGATCATCTCTGCTTCCTTTTTTCTCCATGCAATTTATTAACATAGTTGTTCATCAATATAGAGGCAAATGCAGCAAAACATGTTTATTATTCTGATTCCAGATACATATAGAGAACTAGATATAAGAATATTGTAGGAAAACATATGAATTAGAGAGAAAATGAGAGTTGGAAGGAAAAGAAATGTTGATCTGACCAGGCAAAGTCATGTCTTGAGGCCTTTTAACAAATGTTATTTGCAGTGATATGATGGTTAATGCATAATGCTTCCAGAGGGTTCCTAAGATGGATTGAAAATTTTATTTTGAAGGGATTACCAATGAAATTATTTTTACATATTTGGTACATTGTAAAATGATATAAAATATAAAATAATATTTAATCTCTTTTCCCTTCTTTGCTTTTTTGTCTTTTCCGTTTTCCAATTTGATTGTCATTATTTAATTATTGTGTTGCCAGAACATAATGCCAATACTTAATTATCAATATTAATATTAGTGTGTTATTTGATAGTTTAACATTTACTAAATATTGAGATGTTTTGGAAATAACATGTAAACACATCATAGAAAAAAATAAAAATAAAAAAACACATCATAGAACACAAAATGGAAGTATAACTAGGAAAGATGAACTTTAACAGGCATTGTAATTCTCATATAAATTAGTAACAGCAAAATATACAAAATCTATATACCATGTAAGTGAAGAATATTCAATTAATCATCAAATGTTTAAATGAAACAATGTTATATGACTTTATTTTGATCCTTGCATATAAATTTGTTATTTGTGTAATAATCAGACCGGGAGCATATTTTTAACTAATTTTCCAGCAGCTGAAAAAAATTGTTTTTAACGCTAGATGAGTCTTGATGAAGAATTTAGTCAGAATCTAATTCCAAATACTGTCCCCTTGACTTTTTCATCTTAAAATAATCTTTTGCTTGATACTTTTGAGATCCCCAGATTCATTATGTATAGATGGATATTTCAAAGTAGAATTAATTATAACATTTTTAATACCACCACATTAATTTTTAACTTAAGAAAGTCTTTGCACTAGAGGAAGAATTCTTATAATTCGTACTTTGTTTACTATCTTTTATTTCTCCTTTTGAAAATTCTAAAAATATGACAATGCACATTTACTTGATATAAAATTTTAATGTGTATAACTCAGTTGGTACGTTTTTCTGTTCTATATATTTTGAATATATAGAAATGGAATTTTATACTAAAAATTAGGAGTGATGTATAAACTGCAGTGCATATTGGAACATGAGATATTTAAAAATATATTATAATGATTGCATTAATTATTATAGTCATCACTATTTGATATTTTTAAGAATGTTGATAAACAATAGGGTAAAGGAGATCATGAGTGAAGTTTACAGCCTTTTGAAACCGGAGAAAGTTGTCAAAAATTCAATTAGAAAAAGAACTATAAAAGTAGATACAATTTATCTTTACTAAAATAGATACTAATAATCTCTATGTGTGTCTCTGTCTCTCTCCTATCACTCTATTATCTATGTATCTGTTTATCTATCAACCAGATGAAATTTTTGCACCACTTATTCTCAATCTTTGAGGATAAAACATGAGGAGATTAAAATTTTTCTTTCTACAGTTTGGTATTGTTTGAACATATATAAAACATATAATAGTGAGATTATCACTTAACAGTTTGATTATCACTTAACCAGACTTTTTACAGTTACAAACACAAATAAATACCCAGGCACACAAATGCAAACTAGCATTAAGTTTTTATTGGCTGATGTACTCAAAGTAACTTCCCCCTTTTCCTTAATGATCCTTCAGCTAGGGATGGCTGTGTGATATTATTTCTGGAAAATGAAATGTAGGAGGATATCACATTCTCATTTGGGTTATCTTAATAGAAGCCAAACATACCTAAAACATGGACACCTTCAATGAATTTCCCATTTCATAACTTTTTAAAGTTATTAATCTGATTCTATCCACCTAAACCAGAAAAGTGGCATTGTAAATAAAATGAACTAAATAATAACGCTAAATATTTGAAAGGCAGAAGGAAAAGCATGCATTACTAATCAGCTAGCAATGAAAGGTGAGGAGCACGGATCAAGATGGAGAGTGAAAAGTCAAAGTTAAAAAATGGGTTTCTGCTTTTGAATAACTGACTAAACTTGACTCTACAAAGTAAAATCAAGAATCTGGGAGCACATGTAATCTGGGGAAAATAAAATTTAGTTGACAGGAAATTCAAAGAGAGATCTTTATAGGGTATGAACTGTAGCTATGTGTTTGAGATGTAAAGAGGAGAGTGAGCCAGCAGAAGGGACTGAGAACAGTAATGATCAAAATCATAGGTGCAGTGGAAAGCCAGAGAAGCAAAGGTTTCAGGAGAGAAGGAAATGATGAAGATAGTGAAAGGTCCTAATTAAGTATAGGGAACCAGTAATAATTCACAACCTCAGCAAGAAGCTTGTATATGGTATAATAAGGGAGAAGAGAGTCTGTCAATAAATGAGGTGTCTCAGGGGAGTGGAAACTGAAGGTAATAACAATGTATATGCCTTATAAATATTGAACAGTAGGAGTACCTAAGTGGCTTAGTTGGTTAAATATCTGCCTTGGCTCAGGTTATAATCCCAAAGTCCTGGGATCGAGTCCCCTATCCAGGTCCCTGCTCAGCGAAGAGCCTGCTTCTCACTCTCCCTTTGCCCCTCTTCCCTGCTCATTCTCTCTCTTTCTCTCTCTCTCTCTCTCAAATAAATAAATATTTTTTTAAAAATTAAATATTGAACATTAAAGAGTGTTGGATGTCAGGTATAATCACTACAGTGTTCTCAGAATTCAGTGAGAACACAGAGTTAGATCAAAGTTATTCCACTTTTTAACCTCTGGAGGACCATTTCAAATAAGATATTCCTCATAAGAAATTACCTGATCTATGTCTTCACCTCTACCAAAATCATTTTCTTCAGCTTTTTGTTTACTTTCCATTTTTTATATAACACCACAGCACTTTTCTTCATGCATTGGACATTTTCCTTTATGACCTATCTCAGCTGATAATAAAAAAGTCCCTTTTTAAAATATTTTATTTATTTATTCATGAGAGACACAAATAGAGAGGCGGAGACGCAGGCAGAAGGAGAAGCCTTATGCAGGACTCAATCCCGGGACCCCAGGATCACAACCTGAGCCAAAGGCAGATGCTCAACCACTGAGCCACTCAGGCATCCCAGTAAAAAAATCCTTTATTCATATTTATACTTCTAGTGTCCAGTGCATTTGCTGGTATTATCTGCTTGCTGCTGGTTAAAAGTCAACAAACTAGAAGAAAATATTCCTGAGATTTTTATCAAGATTGGTTGTGTAAAAGAATATTTTCCCAGACCTCTGCTGGGTTACAAAGGGAAAATCTAGAGTGAATTTGTATGATAGAGCACAATGGGAACATTTATATTGTGAACAATAGATACTTATTCACCGAGCTACGTTAAAGGTAAAACTGCTGTTCAAGACATTAATCACATGATGCTTAAGCATTTGAAATACAGCTATTTCAAACTGAGATATGTTTTAAAATTAAAATACAGACCAGTTTTTAAAGATTTAGTATGAAAAAAGAATGCCACCTATCTAAATATTTTATATTGATGGTATGTTAAAATTATAATATTTAGATATACTGAAATAAATAAATATATATTATGAAAATTAACTTCATAGGTTTCTTTTAACTCTTTTTAGTGTGGCTATTAGAAAATTTAAAACTACATCTGTGGTTCTTATTTATGGCTCACATTATATTTCCATTGGACACCAAGTGTCTGTATAAAAAATAATACCAAACTAAAATTTATAGTTGTGTTGCCTTTTATTAATGCTTTCTTTTTTTTCTGTAATGGTAATAACTGTCTAATATCCTGGATAATCCAATTTGCAAGGGTGACTGAAGAGACTCCATATTCTTCATATGACATACCACATAATGCATTCAATTTTTATATGAAATTAGTTTGAATAATTGGTAGAATTGCAATAAGAGTATCAGAGTCAAATGCTTTAATAATATGCTGCCTTGAAATTATTCTCATACTAATTACCCATATTTTTCATATAATCCAATGTCAGCATTCTGTTCTTCTTACAAGTCATTGAATTTCTAATTGCAACATAGAGACAGATTGAAATTATTTAGTAATGTATTTACTCCTATAATATGATATCTTTTGCAACAGGATTATTTTAAAAATTTAAATATTAAAATCCTGCAATAGTCATCAGGTTTTATAATAAAATACACATTTATAAAATCATTTATAGAATGGCAACAAAAGTAACATATGTGAAAAGAAACAAAATTTATATGACTAGACACCAACATAAATTATAGGAAATGCTGTTTTCAATAGTCTGCAATAATATTTAAGCATTAAAAAAGTGTTTTATAGCTTGATGGCATATAAATGAAAAATTGTTAGTTGTTTTTGAAAGAACATATCATTTTTGTTCTTACACGTGTCTACAAAATATGAGCTATGTTTATCATTTATGATTGCTATTGCTGTTATGAAACTTCATTTATATATTAGAAGCAATAATCTGAAACTCAGTTAGATTTTCAAAATATTTCTTAGACCTGACTCCATTTTCTCTATATTTACCATCTGTCCATAATGCTATTAAAGTTGTTCACAATACATTGTACCAGAAGAAAAACCATAACACCTAGTAGAAACAATTTATAAGTGCTTTTACATAAATAACTCATATATACTCATATTCAAAAGACTTCTCATTGTCTTGTTTTTTGTATTTTTCTTATAACTTTTATAAGAAAGTGTATATATAACCTGAATATAATTTATTTATCTTAAAATATCCTATAAGTTAAACAGATGATATTCAAATTAAATGTTTATTTATTTTAGTATTTTCACCATAAGGAGTATAGTTTGTGTGGATATGTTCCTCAATTTCCGTTAATAATGAATTACTTAACAGAATCAACACTTTATTGGTATTGAATACTAAGTACGAAACAGATAATGTTTTAAGTTTTCTCTTATAAACCAGTGCAATCTGAATGACAGATAGATCCCACTGAAGCCAGAAATATAAGCCCCATTCTGAGGAGAAACAATAGATATAACAATTATGGAAAAATAGACATTTGTAAATATCTATCATAATGATCATTTGCCTTATTTATGGTCACCCTTGTTCACTGGATTATTAGAAAATCAACACTATTTTTTAAAATAAATGTGACTATTAAAGAAAGAAAATGTAAACATAAATCTTAATTCAATATTATTCTCCATCTCAAGACTGTCCACTACAAACATAATGAGGGCCACATATGTAATTTTAAACTTTCTAATAGCCACACTAAGAAGATAAAATGGCAGTTATTAGATTTGGTAGTATAGTTTAATATACCCAAAATGCATTTATTTTGAGCTTAATCAATACAAATATTAGAAATTTCTAAAATTTCCCTTTTTTGGGGTGCTAGAACTTTGGAATACACACTTTATTTTAGAATTATGGTACATTGCAATTCAGACTAGACATATTTCAAGCTCAATAGCATAATGTGACTAGTGTCTGATGTTTTAGTCAGCGATCTTTTTTTTTTTTTTTAAGATTTATTTATTCATGAGAGACACAGAGAGAGAGAGGCAGAGACACAGGCAGAGGGAGAAGCAGGCTAAATGCAGGGAGCCTGATGTGGGACTCCAACCCGAATCCTGGGATCAGGCCCTGAGCAGAAGGCACCCCAGCATATCTTTTGTTTTTTGTTCAGAAAGCCACACCTTCATAATTATACACGCATGTCCCTATACATGTGGATTATTTAGCTATCACATTCCCGGAGCAGAGAGAAATGTGAGAAAAATAATGTGGGAGGATTTGAAGAAGATTGAAAGAGAGAAATGACCTTTGTTCCCCACAGAATTACCTGACTTTGATTTGAGTTCATGCTAATAGAGGCTAGCAATATAGGCTGATGGAAAATCTTGGTGAAAATCAGGGCTCAAGAATCAGCCCTGACACAGAATTAGGAAGGCCTTCTTTCTCTCCAGTTCTGCATAGAACTCATTTTGGACCCTGACGAAATAAAGCTAAGGGAGTATGAAGGCATTATATCATAACTATGGACAAAGCCTTCTCTTTAAGAGAGCCAGAGAGACTTTGCAATAAGTTTTACAAACAAAGTAGATATATAAAAAAAAAAAAATGGAAACTGATAAAAGAAAGGAGAGGTAAGTCAGACATCTAGTGTAGACTAACTGGCATTTTGGTTGAGGAAATTCTGCTAAGGAATACTTTAAGACTTCCAAAAAGGAAGGAAGGAAAAACAAAACAAAACAAAACAAAACAAAAAGGAAGGAAGGAAGGAAGGAAGGAAGGAAGGAAGGAAGGAAGGAAGGAAGGAAGGAAGGAAGAGGCATTTTGGCATAGCAGTGTGGAAGGTAGAAATCTTGCTACTAAAACTGAAGAAAACTGAGCATATAGATATTTATGCTACATGTTTTTGAAATTAAATAGTGAGTTTCTTATCACTCACTTAGCAACAACAAATGCAGTAGTTGGAGATGGTTCTATTTCAAATACCTAAACTCATGGATCTATGCTTCTGCCATTAGTGTTCCTACTTACTGAAGCAGTAATCAGTTTAAAAAGTATATGTAACTGAATAAATAACCCCATACTGAGAAGCACATTGCCAGCAAAGATACAGAAGTGAGAACACGATCACATCCATGAGTCGTCTTTCTAAAGGATGAAGTTGAGTGACCACAGCTAGAAGGAGAAGAAACTGAAGCAAATGATATCCTTTATGTTAGTAAGAAAGTCAAGCTCTAGTTTGCTGCCAAAATCAGAGTGGAAGAGACAGACTTGCAGTGTATTCAATAATAAGAATTCAAAACAACTGTTGGGCTAAGCAGTTTCTCTAGAGTAGATTATGATTGAATATTCTCTTAATAAAAAAAAGAGGATAGGGGAAAGTACACGGTGATAATGTAATATCTTATAGAGATCTAGGCCTTAAGCAAGGCTTTGGGAAACCATGAGTAATAGTAAAATATGAGAGACAGCATTAATTAATAAAATATAAGGCCCCAGTCAGGCTCAAGATTATTATTAATCAGCGGACAATACTCTATAGAAATAGAAGCTACCACAAATCTTTAAGAAGATTCAGTATAAATTCTGTGCAGAAATATTCAAAACATGGCTTACAGTAGAGTACAATAATCTGAAAATGCTGAGGAACTGCTTAATAGAAACAAGTATAGACACTTTGAACGTCGTGTGTTGTATTCCGAGCAACTAGTGCAAATCAATATATAATTTTAATATTATTTTTCCTATGGAAAAATAGGAGAATACTGTGTCTTGATCTAAAGTTGCATAAATATCTAAGCACGTGATATTTAATTATATAAAGCTATGTGCAATTTATGTATACTTATAAGTAAATAATTAAATAGGAGAGTCAAGTAACTAATTACATATTTCTTTAACTCTGCTATAATTCAATTGCACTCTTGCCTACATGACACCGAGCTAAATTTTGTAATGTAAACAAAGATGAATAAAGGCATGATTCTAGTTTCAAGGACCATATAGGGTAGAACAGAACATATCCAATCAATATTTGCCCAAAATAAACTGAAAAAAGAAAAAGTACAGAAAATGAAGTGTTTATATAAATCATAACAGAGCAAATCTTAGCCAACGCTTCCTTGTTAGTGTCCACAGTGAGTAGCTATGGCCCTAAAGTGACCCCAGTGCGGTGTTGTCTTCCACCAGTTGGATCTGTGAAGCTGGGAGGGAGACAGCCATAGCTGAGATCCAAATAGTGGTGTTTTGGTGCTTGCCAACTCACACCAATCTACTAATACTGACTTTTTGGATCATTATGATAGAGAAAATGATAGGCATAACCAGGATTAATCACCAGTTGTCTCTGACTCCAGAACTGGGTGCTAAAATAACGTGCTATTCTGCTTCTGTTGTTTCAATATTCTGTTGGAATATTGAAAACATTCATACAGGCTATGAAATGAGAGGAAGAAAAGTAGAAAACAAGTAGAGAATTTCAGGATTGTGGTAAAAGAAACAGGACAGCATGGCAATATGAGACCTAAAGGGATACTACTTCATTCGTATAATACAATATTATAATACAATATGAAGTTGGAAGTTTAAATTTTGTGCAGTTTGTCCTTTTTTGAGATCTGAAGATTAGAAAGTAAAAAGATACTTTCAACAAATTTATGGAATTTAGAATAGTTTCTTTTGGGACATTTTGCCAAGCATCTCTGGCAATGTTCTTGGGAAAACACCTAATTTTTTTTTTTCTTTTTGCTTGTTTTTGTTTTTGTTGTTGTTGTTGTTTTTGCTTATTTTAGTTTTTTGGTTTTCCTTTTTTGGGAACAGGAAATAGAGAATCTATTTTATTTTTCTTTTTGATCTCATTTTAAATCTCTCTCCAGCATCCAAAAGTATTTGTGATTTAATAGCTAGTATTTTTTTCTAAATTCAATGGCATGGTATCTTTTTGTATATACTTTTGAGCAACCCATGTTAATTTATATTCCTGCTTGCATAAGTGGTTTTAGCAAGTCCATAGGTATAATTGGATGAGCACTATGTGGGTCTCTCTAATTAGAATTTTCAGGAAGTTGAGCAGGAACAGCATCTACTCTGATATGCATGTGTAATTTCCACTAAAGTGAGCAAGCATAACTAAGGACAATGTTTTCCCCTTTGAGCACTTTGAATTCAATGTGCTCCAGATGCTATGGAGACTCCTATAACTATTTCCTTATTCAAACTGTTGATTTGTTATGGCAATATAATTCCTTATGAAATCACTTTTGTTTGTTTAAATGAAGTTTTAGGCCCCTCCAAAGTAATATAAGTTCTGGTTATAGAGGCGTTAACTTTTCAGTGATGGAAGAAATATTTGCTAAGTGAAATGGAAATATTTGTCAAGGCCATCATGCTTCTAGTTTGATGATTCTGGACAGGATGCTGATACTAGCTGGCAGAAAGATATGAACATCCCTGCAGATTAAAATGCAAATTTTATTGCTGAAAACAGCAATACACAGAAAAGCCATAGAGCCTTTCAGCTTTCTGACAGCAGCTTGCAGGATCAGTGCACTGAATCACTCAATATCTTTAAGTGTCTATCCTATTCTGGAATTCTCATAAACATCTGCTCGCACTGTACCCATGCCAAGTTCCAGTTTTAAGAATATACAGTCTTCAAGATTAAATAACTGTTGGGCTAAGCACTTTCTCTAGAGTAGATTGTGATTGAATATTCTCTTAATTAGAGAAAAGAGGGTGGAGGAAAGTACAAGGTGATAATGTAATATACAGAGATGTAGGAACTCAGATATATAATTCCTATTCTAAAAAGAAATCACAACTTGAACTTGATTTTTACTGAAGTAGATTGTTATATTGCATACAAAACTTAAAATACTTTAATCCTGCAATGGGAAGGAGATACCAAGGCGAATTTCAACAAAAGCTTAGTGAGTGATTTGTAGATACTTGGGCCTCTACTAGGTTGAGTTGCTACAAAGAGGATAGTGAAATAATCTGTCCTTCAAACATTAGCCCCGTAAGTAAAGTCCAGAAAAATGTGATAATATGTTGTTTAAATGGCACATTCTATGCCCAAATTGGTTTTGTTGCAATCTCTCAATATAGAGAAGTCCCTCTTCCTTAAATGGAAGAAAGTTTGATTTTTAAGCTGGTTCTTGGAGATACACATTAGGAAAAGGGTTTGCAGATAATGACAAAATGTAATGCTGTTCACACCTTATAATAACCAGTTGTTCTCTTGAATCAAGCTACTAAGAATACAAATTGGATCTTGGCTAACATTGGAAACATGGTGATACATTTGAGGCTCCTTTATCTCTGGTTCTTGTTGATTTATTAGAGGATACACTATAGTCACCTGGAGGTCTATTGAGGTTTACTCAGATATCCATTAATATATGGTTTTGGGGGAGGAAATGACACTTCCAGAAGTCGCTGATCTTGTTCTTCTCATGTCTCTAAATTAAGTTTGTAGAAGAGGATTTTAATTTCAAATATGTGAAATACCTGATTGTTGTCCCATGATTTCAAGTAAAGTCACACTTTTGCTTTTGTCTGAATTGTATGCAGTATAGTTAAGGCTGAATCATAGGTGGACATTTACTATGAAGCATATTTTAAGTTTCTCTTATCTACTAATCTAATTTTAGGTTACTATAAACCATCCACATGTTAATTTGATATCATTGGGCAAAGTATAATAATGAATGTATACACGTAAAACTCCTTATATGTATTTTTAATTCAAATTAAAATGATCAGGAAAGTTTTCATTTTATCATTTACTTTTTAAATTTATTCATGCCTCTGTTTTTCTTCATCACTTTGAGTAACCTAGAGTTAATTGTATTTGCCTTCTCTTTAATTCCATTTATGTGTACTTTAATTTTGTTCCTTTCTCTTCTACTCTCTCAACTTTGATTAGGATTCTAAGAGTGTTACCCAGCATAAGCGAGTTCATAAAGCATATTTTTGACATTTTCTTGTAGTGTTCTTTGTTGCTAATATCTTCCTATTATATCACAACTGATTCTGAAAAGTGTGAAATATGCATTGGATTTTACAAAACTGTTTCTGGTTTACATGTAGCATAAATAATCCCATGTGGTAGAAATTCCCAGGAGAGGCTAGAAAAACAAATATACTTTATGTGAATAAATATCTCCCTTACAGGTGGAAAGAGATCTTATGAGAGAGAAGAAGGTTGAATATTGACCTGTAATCTGAGGGAAGAAAATCACATGAAAGAGTCTTCACAAAGCACTGTTGATTTAATTTTTTCACTGTGTGAGGGAGTCTGTGTTTTAAAAATTAACGAGTGCCAGCCTTAGGCGTTAAAGACAATAGTAAAACAAACTATGCATGGATGTATTAGATGGTTTCAGTGTTGTCCTAGTCCATTAATAGTTTTGTATAATTAAAACTGTTGAATAAGGGGAGTGACTTTGTCCACCATTGGCCATGCATGTCAATGAGAACTATCACTGCCATCACCCAGAATTGATGGGTGAAAAAAGGTCTAAAATGTGGTCTTTCTATAGATCCTTCTATGAAGAAAAACTTTCAAACATCAAGGACTAATGAAAAAAATAGCATTTTGGGGGTTTACATATATTTGATATTTAAAAATGGCAATGTGTGAAAGAGCATTCTCTCAGCTAATAACCCCTCCTTATAAAGGGAAACTTTTATATGCCTATAAATCTATGAGTTGGATAAGACACACATTCCGTAACACACATACTTAGATTCAGGTAGTCATAGCTTCATTTGTATTTTTTCCTATCTCAAATTTTACTGATGATTTTACTTAGCTTCAATGTTCTCTTTGACCTAACTGAGATGCTTGAAGAGAGACTGAGGCCAAACACACCATCATTCAAGAATTTCATGGTTCCCTGGCCACCAGAAAGCGTGGTCAGATTCCAGCCACTGTAACTCTAACTATACAGTTGTTACAAGTCACTGACAGGGAATGACCAACATGTGGCTGATATATTTTGAACGAAAATTCTTCCTTTTTTGTCTTGATGATCCAAAGGCTGTTTGTTTCCTCTGGCAAAGCTTATCTCACAAAATTCTGAGGCTTTACTATTCTACTTGAAACCCCCATGTTCTTATATTTAAGACATTAAATTCATTCTGTGCTTTAAAGGGAATTTGGTGGGTAGAGGTCTCATAATATTTTACCATAATTTGGCACATATTTGATAAATGTTGAAGGCCTAATAATATGTATCTAATTAAAGTCATCTACAGTGCAATTGAGAACACGAGATGAAGGTGGATATGATAGGTACCTATTCATATATATATATATTTAAAGAGCAGCACAGAAAAACAGTCTTTGTCATAAGATAATGAATGACAATCATTCAAGTCATAAGATGTCATAAGATAATGAATGATAATGAATGATGGTGCACATAATTATAAGTAATGATATATATTTTATTTATATATAACTATATCTCTGTATAGTATTTGAAAATTATTAAGTAGTTAATATTTACAAGGTACTGGATTAAGCTCTTCATATCATTCTATCCTCACAAAAATCATGTAAGTTATGTTGTAAAAAAATTATGTCGTAAGTCCTATGAGTCCAAAAGATACTAAAGAGATGAGTTTGGCAGTTGGAAAACAGTGAACTTAATGTCTGGGAATCGGTATGATTCTGGAATGAGGTTTTCAGAAAATTTTGTGCACTGGGCTAGGATTACTAATCTTACATGTTGCTTAATATATGCAAGCATCGAATGAAAGGCTGTACACATAAGAAATAATACAATTACAAAAAAAAAAAAAAAGAAAAGAAATAATACAATTACACTTGTAAGGGCCATTTCATCACTGGCAACGCTGAAGCGTAGAGCATGACTTGCCCAGGGTCACACAAAGAGTAAGTAGCAGGCGAATTTTCTCACGTAGGAATGGGGAGTCATGGTATCTGATTAAGTGATTAAGTGGTATGCGAGGGAAGAAATGAAGATTAAAGGTTACTGAGTTTTTGAGGCTGGTAAAATAGGAAAATTATTTCACCACTGTCAAAATAGGAAGTCCAAAGGAAATCCAATAGGGAGAACTTAACTGAAATAACATGCTTTCTTCTATAGCTTCAAGACATGAAGGAACTAGGTTAAAATTCTCAAGGGCACTATTATGAAAATTGAATCAAGGTCTACTCTTTTTTTTTTTTTTTTAACTTTACTTGAGTCTCTACAAAGACGGAATCACCATAAGAATGCTAAAAGTCCTCAGAGGGATAGTTTTGGATGATTTATTATTAGAAAATAGCCTCTAATTTACATGTAAGTGTCAGACTTTGGTACATAGCCAATTTATTTATATATTTTCAAGTTAGAGAATGAAAGTATGGTCTCATGAGAAGAAAAAAGAGGAAAAGCTTCATAGCGTATTTACACTAAGAACAACAGTGCCAGGGTACCTGGGTGGTACAGTTGGTTATGCGTCTGCCTTTGGCTCAGGTCATGATCCCAGGATCCTGGGATTGAGTCCTACATCTGGCTCCCTGCTCACAGGGGAGCCTGCTTCTCTCTCTCCCTCTGCCTGTGACTCCTCCTGCTTATATTCTCTCTCTCTCTGTCAAATAAATAAGTATAATCTTAAAAAATGAAAAAGAACAATGGTGACAACATCAGTTCATTTATGTTCTAGTTTTCAATTGTTGAAAAGATTGTAAACCAGGGTGTTGGCAAGGGATCTACGCATCTCCTGTGGAGCAAAGTTACCATCTGTGGAGAGGCAACCTCTAAATTCAAGTCTGATTCTACTACTTATTAATTTGACACCAGGCACATCTGTTTCATAGTCTTGATACGTTCATTTAAAACATGTGAATAATTTTAGAGATCACCGGATTAAATGAGATAGCACATGTAAGTATACTTCGTGAATTATTTTATAGATGTGGGCAGTTTGTACAATAAGCCCAATTTCCATGGGTATCCCCTGTAAGTGGCAAACAGATACTTATCCGCGGAGGGAGAATGCAAGTTTGTTGGATGAAAGAAACTGGTCTCATTATGAAACAGTCCAATTTTCCTGGGTTTTCAGTTATGTGTTTTAGAATATAGGTAGCATTAGTCTAATCAACAACCAGATTTAAAAAAAAAAAAAAAAAAAAAAAAAAACAACCAGATTTAATTTTTGTTTTGAGAAAGTTGCGTGGATCATCTTATGTTTTATTTTAAATAAAAATATTTAGAGACAATATATTTTCTACATTCCCCCAGCTTTGGTGTGTGTTGCGGAGGGAATAAAACCAAAGCATTTCTGCATTTGAGGTTCTGTGTGTGCCTACTGATTTTGTAAGTTAATCAAAATAAATAACTTATTCCTGTAATTTCACTCTTTTGATCCGGTCACCCATTTCCCTAATGTTTAATATCCTGCTACTTTTGTTTTGCTGCAGCACAGTACACCTACACTGAATTAGGCTTTGAAATAGGCATTTGCCTATTTTAGTAATTTCTGTCTAATTTAAAAATGTTTCATTATTCATCTAATCTTCTTAGCTATTCAGAGTTCTTCAGTTTGGAATTTTTACAGTTCAAAATTAATGTTAGAATTTCAGCCTTAAAAACACAAAGTCTAACCAGACTAGAATGCCATTGATGAAATGTCCTTGACAACTACATTATCAAACAACATCAGTTGGGTTGGCAAAGGTTAAGACCCACAATTACCTCTGGTTGCTGCTCAAATGGTCACTGTGCATTCTGGCAACTTATTCATCTTATTTCAATGGAATGAGAGTTTAAGTACGCAAAGTAATTACCTGAAGGCCGAACAGATTGGATTGGATGTTGCATCCTCATCAGGATTCAGAAGCAGTGTAAAAGAATGAAAATGAGTATAAAGTGGAAAGGAAATAAGAGATTGGCATACAGAAAGAAAAATCTATGTGATTCCTTAATTGATATGAAGAAGAAAGCGCGTTTGTATGACTTTAAATTGTGTTTTTCCATAACTTTTTTAGATTGGCATATGACTACCAACTTAATTGCTTTGAAGAATTCTAGTTATCATTCATGCAACCTTAAAGAATCAAGTCTGGAGAAAGGAAACAGATGGAAAGGGCACTGCCATATAGCCCTCTGTGAGCTATGTCACTGCATTGTCATTCAGAGCATAAGTCCACAGAGTTAAAACAGCGTCGCAAGAAAACATGTGCCACCCATCATAATTGAGCTATATACGATTGTGTCATAAAGCATAGCTGTATAAATAATAAAGATCCTCAACTCTGTCTGGTGATTTTCCTTAAATTAAAAAGATCTCTGAAATAAATCCAACTCATATTAAAAGAAAACAGGTGTTTTATTTTATATTTACTCAGACTTGGATTGACACCTAATTATTTTACATGTGAGTCTGGAAATAAATATGTACTGCAGTTTGTTTCTCAGAATAATAATAAAAAATAAGGTTGACAAGTGAAACAAGTAATAAATATGACAACGAGTTCTTATAGGAAATTCTTTGTAGTTGTCATGAATTTCAGTTATGAGATATTGTCACTAATTTAGAAGTCTAGAAATAGTTTGGATAGATAACATTAAATGTAGCTGACTATTGAGGGAGAACTTCATGATCGAGCTAAGTTGAATATATTTTTATTCTGAAACTGCCCTTTGAGCATACACATAGCAGTGGGAAAAAAAAAATCAACGAGACATGAGGAGTGTGTCATAAACATAAGATAAGCAGTGTGAAATAGAAGAAGAAAGTTATGCTTTCTAAGGACACATGGTACAGTTGCATAACAAATAATAGAAACATATACAAATTCTTTGCAGGATTCTCACTAATAGAATGAATATATAGCTAAAAATGAAATAAATACTCATTGATACAACGCTAATTATGGGGCACCCATAGGATGAAGTGACATGAAATCCTAAAAAAAGAATGAAGGCTATTCATTTGCAGTTAATGTAAAAAACTTTTTATGGCATATGCATATTTTAGAATAAGGTTTCTAGCATAATCCCATTTGTATGTAAATAATAAAAAATAAATTACTAAAGTTAATGATTCCAAATTTAAATAAATATAAGTTTTGGAAGAAAAAGCAAGAAACTGCCATTACTTCTAGGTACTGACAGATGCTAATAAATATAGGGAGGGACCTTCTAATATTTTCCTTATACTCTTCTATAAAGTTTGAAATTTTTGGAATGATAAAATATTGAATGTATTACAATAAAATGATTTTTTAAAAGATGACTTCTCCATTTCACTTCACCCCTAAGTGTGTTCTTTCATAAACTCTGGCTTCAAATATCTTTGGCCTTTCAAAAAAACACTAAATGTTCTTTGAGGATTTATTCCAGGGTCTTCCTATGCATTTCTTTATATTATTTTGATAATAAACCTTCTCTTGTTAGAAAATTTCTATATCAAATTTACCTGATTGAAAAACTGATTTCTAGGAAACATATTTAGTGTTCCTATTTTAAATCAATTAGAACATGGCAATGATGGACATTCAATTTAAATCTCTCTTAGAGGATATGTCTAATGATTTTTTAATGACTACTCTAAAAGCATTTTCAATATTCTGAAGTATTTAGTTCAGTATTTCTTGAAATTTAATAACTATTTTTATTATCTATATTGTAAAGTGCTGTATATATAATGACATAAAAGGAAGCATTTACATCTGAGATTAAATATTTAACCAAATGGAAATATAATTAAATGCCAATGTGCTAACTGAATGGATTTCCCCTTGTGGATTGATCTTTAGCTGTCTTATTTGCTCCTGTGATCATAAGCCTTCAAATATTTAATGATGAAGCAGTACTATTTCCTGAGTAGCCTCAAAATTTAAATTTATATTACCTAGAAAGAGAAATGTGTGGTTTTCAAACACTAAAACTAGCTTTGAAAAAGCACACCAGGGGGATCCCTGGGTGGCTCAGCAATTCAGCACCTGCCTTTGGACCAGGGTGTGATCCTGGAGACCCAGCATCGAATCCCGCATCGGGCTCCTTGCATGAAGACTGCTTCTCCCTCTGTTTGTCTGTCTGTCTGTCTGTCTGTCTCTCTCTGTCTATCATGAATAAATAAATAAATAAATAAATAAATAAATAAATAAAGCACACCAGGCTAATGTTATTTATCTTTTTCCAATAAAAATTGGGAAAAAAACTAAGCAAATCTTCACATACCATACACTTTGGCAAATTTGATCAGTTTTGGGGTTAATATTCTTTGGTTTGTAATGCTTAGGTTTTGAGGCTGTGGACTAGTGGAGACATTTATTAAATATAAATAAACAGGAAAGAAAGAAAGAAAGAAAGAAAAAGAAAGAAAGAAAGAAAGAAAGAAAAAGAAAGAAAGAAGAAAGAAAGAAAGAAAGAAAGAAAGAAAGAAAGAAAGAAAGAAAGAAAGAAAGAAAGAATCAAAGCCAAGGAAAGGAAACTAGGCTTGAGATGCATCACAGTCTTCAGTGTATTGAACCACCCAAGGTCAAGTATGTAAAGGAAAGAGTGTAGAAAACTAAAGTACAAGGATTTGAAAAGGAGCCAAAAAGGGGATTAAGAAAGAAGGTGAGCCTGAGTGAAAGAAACCCCAGTGAGAGTTTATCCTGGAAAGTAAGAACTTTTTAAGAAGGTGGAGTGTACAGCATTGCCGAATGAAGCAGCAAATTATGGATGCCGAATAAAAATGTTTGTTAATGATACTTAACAATGGGATACTTATCTATGGGATAGATACTATGTCTATCCCATAGACCCCATTTCCTGTCAACACTCTCTTATGCAATATTGCAAAGTTATTAGAACAGGGACTTGCATGTAGCAGACGCCCTGGGAGTGTTTGATAAAGCTTCAGAAACTGATTCAGGAAGAGTCAGATTTCAGTGGACTGAGAATTGAAAGCATAGACAGCAAATGTACACTCTTCTTTCAAAGAGATTTTATATAAAAAAAGAAAAAAAGAAGTATATTAATGGGATAAGATTTATAGACACAGGAGAATTAATAGTTAATAAAGGTTGGTGGCAGAAGGTTGAGAGGTCATACACGATGAAACTAATTTTATCAGTTAAATTGGAAAAAAGGGTCAACTGTGGTGGGGTCATAGGGCTTAAATTGAGTGGCAGTGATACAGAAACATCATTTGGTGGGATTAGGTTTTCACAAAAGAAAAGTAAAAAAAAAAAACCCCTATTGTCAATAAGGGACAGCATCATTGCTTCCATCCTCTGATTCTTTATATATATATATATAGATAGATAGATATTATTTATTTATTTATTTATTTATTCATTTATTTATTCATTTATTTAATTTATTTGATACAGAGCACAAGCAGGGGGAGTGGCAGAGGTAGAGGGAGAAGTAGGCTCCCCCCAGAGCAGGGAGCCCAATGTAGGACCCTATCCTAGGACCTGAGCTGAAGGCACATACTTAGCCAACTGAGCCACGTGGGTGCCCCAACCACCCTCTGATTCTATCTTGAAACTTCTGCTCCTTGCACGTGAAGTGAATAAAGGAGGAAATTTTCCAGGTTGTGGATCGGCACAGTCATGTCTGCATATTCTCTGCTAATGGTAGTGCCTGTGTCCCTAGTGAACATCAAGATTCAGAAGAGGCCAAAATATTTTAAATCTTTTTCCCTACCTCAAACAATTGCTAGTGACTGACTTATTTTCATGGTAGAAAAAATAAGTAAAAGATCGAGTGTCTAAGATAAGATCAAAGTTACTGACAATGCAGGTTCAAGGCACAGGCCTCAGAGGGGCTCCTAATAGAATACATTGCCGGCTTCCGCTTGTATGGACAAGCCATTTGGGATGAAACAAGCCACTGATGCTTTTCTTTTGCAGGGGTTTTCTCATTGTTTTTATGTAACTACCATATTGATAAGGGACTACAAGGGCAGGTTTTTAAACACCTATAAATGATTATTAAAGCCACACGGGTAGTTAATGAATTGCCCTTCACATAATCTGCTTATTTTAATTTTTTAATGCCCCTGAATTTATTATCTACAACAGTTTATGATGAACATAGAAAATAAGGTGGAGAGGGATGCCTGGGTGGCTCAGTGGGTTAAACATCTGCCTTTGGCTCAGGTCATGATCCCAGCATCCTGGGATCAAGCCCTGCATGAGGCTCCCTGCTCAGTGGGGAGCCTGCTTTTCCCTCTCTGTCTGCTTCTCCCCTCTGCTTGTGTATTCTCTCCCAAATAAATAATTAAAATCCTAAAACAGAAAAGAAGGAGAGAAACTCTTCCAAATCACAACTCATCGAATGAAGGAGGTATAATAACATGTACAAATGAGATGAAAGTGTTTGAAGAGGCGTGTCTTCTATATCCGTGCTGGTGGCTTAGGTTACAAATAACACAGCATAACATAAATAAGTCAGTAGGGTTAATTTAGAAATAGTCAGTGAAAGTTGCATATCACTTCATGAAATGCTCTAATGAAATCTCCTACGTGACTATACGGCAGAGAACTTAGTGTGCTTCATTTCCACATTGAAACTGGGGAAGCTTCTTTAAAACCTGGCCTTCTTTCGGTTGCTTATCTCATTGAAAAAAAGACATCAACCCTTCATAACCCAGAACATGAAATGAGAAATCTTACTAAAAACAGCTGCAGCTGCTTTTTCGTGAGAAGGGGAGGTGATGATGTGCTAACAGATGCTCAGCTTCTCCCTTAGTGACAAAGCATATTGGTGATCTCGAGTAGGGCTGGCATCTCGAAGAAAGCAATTAGGTTCTTCATGAGTGATGGTGGTAAAGAAACCAAAGTAATTAGGACAGATTAAAGCAAAGAAAGATAAATATCTTGCCCAAACAGAGGTCGAAGCTACTTGACCACAATTACTTTGGCAGGAAACAGAGCAGTACATATGGTCATGGGCAGCAGCGCCTTAATATCCCAAATGTATATTTCATATAAAATGGTTATTAAAAGCCTGTGACTTAAGATATCTTGTGTAGTCACATCATAAAAGCATATTTGCCGAAAATATTTGCTGATGGTCTTCGAAAAGCGGGGATGGGTATGTGTCAATACTACTATTTTTTGAGAAGAACTTTTAAACTTTATACTATGAATACACTCCCAGCAAACTCTAGAAGGTAATAATTATGAGTTTGAAATTTACTCTCTGATTTTATACAGGTGTTATCTAATTGGACTGTAAAAACTCCTTTTTTTTTCCAGACACATTTGCCAATTTCTACATTTTTGCTTTTCTGCTAACATGATGTAGTCGGGCTAACATACTGGGTATTATCTACTGGCAAAATACAGGAGAACAGGCAATAATACATAAAATTACTTAGTTTAGACATTGCAACCAATAAATATCCCTAAAAGAGTGGCTTATTTGTAATCTTTCTTTCCTTCTTCTTCTTCTTCTTCTTCTTCTTCTTCTTCTTCTTCTTCTTCAGTTGTCTTTAAAAAGGAAATTAAATCTAAGAGTGATTCTGTGATTCTTTTTTCTCCCTTATAGTTCTAAGATCAGAAAAGTGAAAAGTTAAATGAGAACTATATGAACCAGTGTCAAAGGCACAGATTAATAAACCAGCCTCCTTCAACAGGGATTAAATTTTCAGCTACACTCTATCATGGCCAGCTTTAGGTTGATAGGAATATGCTTATTTGTCAGAGAATGCCAGGCCTTTCTCTGATAGCATGGCCCTCTCTCCACCAGCATTCACGTGGGTGACTCTTTTTCTTCCAGTTTTTATTTTAATTCCAGTTAGTTGACAGAATGTTATGTTAGTTTCAGGTGCACATTATAGCGATTCAACACTTCCATACAAGGGGTGACTCTCATTTTGATGAAGTTGAAGATCCTAAAATTATAAGTTGGAATTATAAGTTAATGCTTAAACTACTGAGGAAAAATGGACTGATAATAAAAGAGACAATTTTCACTACTATTAGCTCTCCTTGTTTTCCTCCTCTCACACACACATTTTAGATGTTTGGTCCCTTTGGGAGCTTAAGACAATTTTGCAAAGATTGAAAGGCTCATCTACTTTACTCTGAGATTTAGGGAATGCCCATGTCCAAAGTCAATTCAATGAAACTCCACTGAATTTATATACATTTTAAATTTTCACTAAATCCTCCAATCTTTTCTCAGTTCTATCTCCCACCAACATCATGGTGATCTTCACAACAATTAAGGCTAAAGGCAAGATTTCTGATGTTGTCTTTTGGAGAGTCTCCTTAATTTTTCCTTTGATGATTTACTATTCACAGCAGTCAACAATAATTTAGGCATTGCACACTAAATATTCCAAATCTCATTTTTCTTCTTTTTTCCCCCTTTTTCAAAGTATGGAATTGAAGCCAAGTAACTGAAATAAGAAGGAACAGAAGATAACAACAGTAATTGAAATGGCAGGGCCATTAAAAGGCATCTGAAGGAGACAACTGGGTAGCTCAGTGGTTGAGTGTCTGCCTTTGGTTCAGGGAGTTACCTGGTCCAGGGATTGAGTCCCCCATTGGGCTCCCAGCATGGAGCCTGCTTCTCCCTCTGCCTGTGTCTCTGCCTCTCTCTGTGTGTCTCTCATGAATAAATAAATAAAATCTTAAGACAAAGGCATCTTAAGAATAACTCAACAGAGAATAGGGGTACCTTAAAAAAAGATTTCTTCTCCTACTACCTGATTTTGTTTAACTGAAGTTTAAAACATTCCTCAACAAATGCAATCACTGACATAATTATTACATTTTGTATTTTCCTCATGTGCAGATGATGAAAAAACTAATTCTTAAATCCTTTACTTTTTAGATGATAGTTACATTATGCATGACCTGAGAAAATTAATATAAAATAAACACACCTAAAGCATGGTTAAGACCTAATTTTTTAATGTTTAATTTTGTTTCATTTCTTAGAGGTAAAAAGTCATTCTTGCTTTCACCAGCAAAATATGAAATTTTTGAGAGCAGTATGATCAAAATTGCTCTTACTTCTTTTTCCTCAAGCTTCTACTTCAATTCCAGTTAGTTAACATACAGTGTAATATTAGTTTCAGGTTTAGAATTTAGTGATCCATCTCTTCCATTCAACACCCAGTGCTCATCACAAGTGTCCTTCTTAATACCCATCACTTGTTCCACCCATCCCTCTGCCCACCTCCCCCTTGGTACCCATTACTTTATTCTTTATAGTTAAGTATTTGTTTCTTGGTTTGCCACTCTTCTCCTCCTCTATGTTTGTTTCTTTTGTTTCTTAAATTCTACATCTGAGTGAAATCATACAGTATTTTTCTTTCACTGAGTGACTTTTTTTTGCTTAGCATAATAGTCCCTTTGCTCCTTCCACATCATTGCAAATGGCAAGATTTCATTCATTTTTATGGCTGAGTAAAATTCCATTCCATATATATATACCACTCCTTCATCCATTTCATCAGTCGATGGACATTAGGGCTCTTTCTATTATTTGGCTACTGTTGATAATACTGCTATAAACTTAATATCTTGATATAGAGACCAACTATGCATATAAAGTTTAGTATGTGACTTAGACAAAAATGCTTTGAGTTTAGAAAAATAAGCACATTGAGTACAAATACATCTGAAATTTCAAGACGTGTATGTATACATGACTTTATGAGAAGATTTACATAGAGGCTAACAGAAGGGAAAATAATGATAACTTGAAACACAACAAATAAATTAAAACCTATTGTGACACATTTAAGGTTTTTAACATCAGTAATTTCACCGGTGAATTTTTCTACTATGATTAAAATTCTTCCTTAATCCTCACATTTGGATGCCAGATGTGATAACATATAAATATGTCTGTAGTTCCATTGTGAGACTAATGAAATAATTACATCACTCAAAACCATCAAGAAATATTAAATATACACTTTAATACAAATAGATGGCATTATTTCATAACTTACCTGACACTCAATATAGTTAAATAAATGATACTATGTTTAGATCTTGAGCAAGGATAGAGCTAATATTTACTTGATAAAGACTAATGTCAGCTGTCCTTAGACATTTGAACCTTAATTAAAAATTTAGAAGACAGAAAAAATAAAAATTAACACCAGGTATTAAATAGAAAGGACAATAATCAAATTGGTTCATTGTTTTAAAATTTGAAATGGCTCTGGGAAACAAACAAGGGGTAGTGGAAAGGGAGGTGGGCGGGGGTTGGGGTGACTCGGTGACAGGCACTGAGGGGGCACTTGACGGGATGAGCACTGGAGGATAAGCTATATGTTGGCAAATTGAACCCCTATTTAAAAAAACTTGAAATGAGTGGAAGGCACGTATGATGGGGAACAGTGGATAATTTGGAAGATATTAAGAGAAAGACAAAAGCATTAATTTTGATATGCATTTTGCTCCATATTTATTAAAAATGAGAGTTATGAAATTAAGCTGGTATTTAGGAATATGTGTCTTACAGTAAAATAAATAAGGTATGAAACCAAATGACTATCCCTATAATAAGTTAGTTCTGAGAGGATTAGAGCCAGGACTAGCATAGGTTGGAATTTGAATTAAGATGAGGTAATGTGGTGAGAGTGGACATCCCTGTCTTGTTCCTGATCTTAGGGGAAAGGCTCCCAGTGCTTCCCCATTGAGAATGATATTTGCTGTGGGCTTTTCGTAAATGGCCTTTAAGATGTCGAGGAAAGTTCCCTCTATCCCAACACTCTGAAGGGTTTTGATCAGGAATGGATGCTGTATTTTGTCAAATGCTTTCTCTGCATCTAATGAGAGTATCATATGGTTCTTGGTTTTTCTCTTGCTGATATGATGAATCACATTGATGGTTTTACGAGTGTTGAACCAGCCTTGTGTCCCAGGGATAAATCCTACTTGGTCATGGTGAATAATTTTCTTAATGTGTTGTTGGATCCTATTGGCTAGTATCTTGTTGAGAATTTTTGCATCCATGTTCATCAGGGATATTGGTCTGTAATTCTCCTTTTTGGTGGGGTCTTTGTCTGGTTTCGGAATTAAGGTGATGCTGGCCTCATAGAACGAATTTGGAAGTACTCCATCTCTTTCTATCTTTCCAAACAGCTTTAGTAGAATAGGTATGATTTCTTCTTTAAACGTTTGATAGAATTCCCCTGGGAAGCCATCTGGCCCTGGACTCTTGTGTCTTAGGAGGTTTTTGATGACTGCTTCAATTTCCTCCCTGGTTATTGGCCTGTTCAGGTTTTCTATTTCTTCCTGCTCCAGTTTTGGTAGTTTGTGGCTTTCCAGGAATGCGTCCATTTCTTCTAGATTTCCTAATTTATTGGCGTACAGCTGTTCATAATATGTTTTTAAAATCGTTTGTATTTCCTTGGTGTTGGTAGTGATCTCTCCTTTCTCATTCATGATTTTATTAATTTGAGTCTTCTCTCTATTCTTTTTAATAAGGTTGGCTAATGGTTTATCTATCTTATTAATTCTTTCAAAGAACCAACTCCTGGTTCTGTTGATCTGTTCCACAGTTCTTCTGGTCTCGATATCATTGAGTTCTGCTCGAATTTTAATTAACTGTCTTCTTCTGCTGGGGGTGGGGTCTATTTGTTGCTTTTTCTCTAGTTCCTTTATGTGTAAGGTGAGCTTTTGAATTTGAGATCTTTCCAGTTTTTGAATGGATGCTTGTATTGCGATCTATTTCCCCCTCAGGACTGCTTTTGCTGCATCCCAAAGATTTTGAATGGTTGTATCTTCATTCTCATTAGTTTCCATGAATCTTTTTAATTCTTCCTTAATTTCCTGGTTGACCTTTTCATCTTTTAGCAGGATGGTCCTTAACCTCCACGTGTTTGTGGTCCTTCCAAACTTCTTGTTGTGATTAAGTTCTAATTTCAAGGCATTATGGTCTGAGAATATACAGGGGACTATCCCGATCTTTTGGTATCGGTTCAGACTCGATTTGTGACCCAGTATGTGGTCTATTCTGGAGAAAGTTCCATGTGCACTTGAGAAGAATGTGTATTCAGTTGAGTTTGGATGTAAAGTTCTGTAGATATCTGTGAAATCCATCTGGTCCAGTGTATCATTTAAAGCTCTCGTTTCTTTGGATATGTTGTGCTTAGAAGACCTATCTAGTATAGAGAGAGCTAGATTGAAGTCACCAAGTATAAGTGTATTATTATCAAAGTATTTCTTCAGTGTGGATCTGACCATGGTGCTGAAATGTGTTAGTAGGACTTCTACATTGTGGATTCAGTGTTTATGGAAGAAAGCACATTTTGTAGTAATAATCTTATATCTCTCTTTGTGTTTGATAAAAGATAAGAGAAGTAATGGAGATACCCAAGATTTAAAATCAAATTGGTCTGGCATTTACTACCCTTATAACTTGATCAAGTTATTTAAACTTTCTGAGTTCAGATTTTTCATTTATCTGATGGTTGTCATACTAGATATATTTTATAGGATTGTTAAGGATTGCACATAGTACTATAAAAGCATCTTATATAAAAAGGATGCCAATACACACATTAGATCTTTTTCTCTTTCCCCATAATCCTTTATTGAAGAAGTAATGTCTAATTCCTTACCAACTTGTACAGTTCTAGATAACTTCATTTATATGATGGCACTTGCTAGGATAGTCAGTTATATAAACTTGATTTATCATGAATGGGACATTTTTGTACTGAACAATATTAAAACTGTGTAAATGTATTGGTGTAATCCACAAGTGATTTCAACTTCCAGAGGGATTTCACATGATAGACACATTTTTGGAGATAGCTAGTTTATCATTTTTGCTGAAACTATTGAGTGAGTAAATAATACCTGATAACACTGTAGCAAAGATGCTGTGGAATTCTGCCACTTTTAACATTTGACTGTGCATCAAGATACATTTTGTACTACTATTCTCTTTTTATTTAAAAATCTCTGGAAACTTAGATGAGTAATTAAACTATGTTTCATTTGTAAAAAAAAAAAAAAAAGATGAGGTAATGTATATGAGAGAACCACTAAAAGAAGAGACAACTTTTAATAAACAAAATACACCCACAACTCTACAGGGTTTTGAAAACAAAAAGTAATTTTGGTACTTTTAATAGCAAAAATGTTTCCACCTCAAACCAAGCACCGACAAGCAATATATAATAGTCTATCCCAACCCTTCATGAGAATACCTCTCATATAAACACAGAGCATTCAAAATTGGTGTCAGTCCTCTAATCTTAATAGAAAGCCATAAACCATATTCTATATGGATTTGCCACTGATTATGTAACTCATATTGGTGGATTACAAAGCACAATTCTGGACAAAAATACCCTTCATGCTGAACTTGAAGTGGGTAGATAACCTCTGAAAAGGTAGGAATTTTTTCAAACTAACCCTATTATATACCTTTCATTCTAGGACACAGTGACTGCAATGAACAGACAATAATCTAAACAAATTGAAGGCCATTGCTCAGTTCACATTTGCTGAGTTTGTGTGACCGAATGAATATTTTATCCATCATTCCACTGCCATCAGCTTTCTGATTTTACATTCATGGGATGTCATAACTAAAAATGCTCAACCCAGGAGAATGTAGAAGGTCAAGGGAAAATGTGAAAAGCTTTTCAATTCCTTAGTCATGGAGAGAAAAATATTGACACTCTGAGCAGTTGAGTATAACAATAATACCAGTACATAAGGGATGTAACTCTTCATGCAATAATAGATTCCAAAACACTCAAGCTACATTCAAAGCATCTAATGATCAGAAGAATAGGAAATATGGCTGATTCCTAAGGTCAGCAGAGATATGCATGCTAAACATCACCAATTAAGCCAGGTTGTTTTACAACCAATTTTGTGTCTTTAAACCCTAGCATACATAAAGCAAATATTTTATGATGTCCCTTAATTATCTTGAAATCATATCTACAGAAGATATAACTTACCTAGATACACATTTTCTAAATATAACCTAAATGTAGTATAGAAAATGGAGGAAGTAAAAATAATTACGTATAATAAAATGTATTTACTATGCAAGCTTAAGCATTTTCTACCACAGCAATAGTCTGTAAACTAGAGAAGACATACCTCTGAAGACACACAGAGACTTTTTAAAGATTTTAGTGTTTAGTTTGGGAAAAGTTGATTATGACTCAAAATAAAATTAGTGGAGTTATAGCTAAATGTTTAATTATGATCTCTAAAAGATAGACTCATGATTACTGAAAAATGCATTTTATCATGATCATTATAAAAAACTTATTGTTTTAGTTATACTTCATAATTACAAATTAATTAATCAAAAATACCATAATTTGGTTATTCTTATATGATAAATAACTTATACTAGATCTGTGTCATTTTAAGCTTAGATATCTTTGTTAGTCCATTTTACATAATACATTCAACAAAGTTGGCTTTTTCCCTTTACATAATATAGTGGCTCTTATTATATGCTTAAAAACACATTTATATGCTCATTTCTTTTTTTTAAATATTTTATTTATTTGAGAGAGAGAGAATGAGTGGGGAGGAAGAGCAGAGGAAGAGGGAGAAGCAGACTTCCTGCTGAGTGGGGAGCCTGATACAGGGCTGCATTCCAGGACCCTGAGATCATGACCTGAGCCTAAGGCAGATGCTTAACCAATTGAGGCCACCCAGGTGCCCTGATATGTTCATGTGCAGGAAATTATAGTAAACCTTTTTCTACAGAACATAAGTCTTACTGGTTGAATGAAAATGGAGTCTGCTTTTTCTATTACTTTATGTGATAGGTATTTCCTGTATGTCAAATCTGCTGGTCTAAGGACATGTATGATAAAAGTATTTATGTGTGGACTCTAAAAAAAGAAAAAAATAATAAGGAAAAGGAACACAAACTCATAGGAAGAGAGATCAGGTTTGTGATTACCAGAGGCATAGGGTGATGGGGGAGGAAAATGAGGAAGATGCTTAAAAGGTACAAACTCCCAGTTATCAGTAAGTCCTGGGAATGTGACATACAATATGATGCCTATAGCTCACATAACTGCTGTGTGATATATAGTTAACTGCTGTGTTATATATAGTTTAAGACTAAATCCTATGAGTTCCCTTTACAAGGAGGTTTTTTTTTTAGCTTTTTTTTTCCTTTCTTTTCTTTTTATATCTATATGAGAAGGTGGCTAACAGCTGAAGCTATTGTAGTAATCATTTCACAGTATATGTCAATCATCATCATACTGTATGCCTTAAACTTACATAGGGATGCATGTCAATTATTTCTCAACTGGGAAACCTGAGAGAAAATCTCTCTCACCATTTTTTTTTATTAGCAGAGGTATATAAAGATAAAATAAATAATTTCCTAAGCTTTCCTGTTTTTTTTTAAATAAAGGAATAACAGATAAAATTATCTGTTATTTTATAATTCTTGATAAAAGCCTTGGTTACATTTTTCAGAAAATACAAAACACTGGGTAAAAAATATATTTTAAAAGCCCTATGGTTTATAGTCTTTGCTTTCAGAAATTTAGGGTAAACATAATCCAAATGTCAGCCTAACGATCATTAACAATCATCAATGCTGCTAATTCACTTTGCAGTTTTGGGTACATACTAAGGAGTTCAAAAAAATTGAGTGACATTGCTTTAAGAAAGCAAAGTTTCTCAAAATAATCCTTTTTTAATAATGCAAAGTAGAAAAATAATTAATGCTAAATCTTGCATTTATCAGAACAGTAATAATTATCCAAGAAAACAGCTAAAATCATGTAATAAAAATTATCATATTGTTTACTAATGAGTTATCAAAATCTGCAATATATTTAATTGTATACCAATAATACTTGGGATAATAACTCAATCAGAAAAAAAGTCAAAGTGTTATGGACTAAAAGAAAAGAAGTTAAGTGTGAATTTATACACATATTTTTCTTTGATTGTTGCATAAATATATATTTGAGATGTCAATTTATGTTCCTAAAAAGGAAACATAATTATTTCAAAATAATTTTAGCAGGCAAGTTAAGCAAAAATGTTTGAAGACCATTTCACTGGAGGGCAAAAATACTGTATATTCTCTCTCCCACACATCCCCCTACACACACATACAATTTTCCATAATATTTGCAGGACAGAACAATTGCTTGTAGGAACTCCTAATTCCATGGTAAACTTTAGGGGCAAGATACCTGCATTCTAATGGAAAATGGAAATGCAAATATTGAATATACATCTTTATATTCAAAGATAAACATAAGAAAGGGCAAATAAAAACATACACCATAGAGTTGATAAAATAATACATCATAAGGAAAAATATTGCCTGAAAACTCAGAGGAAAACCATATACCTAAATTGATATTATTTTGAGATAAACTTAAGACAGATACATTTACACTTTTATGCCAACACAGAACATTAACAAACAGAATCTTTACAGCCAAAATGTAACAGACTATAAATTACAAACATCAGGAAACATGAGAAGGATATGGTATGAAATAAGAATGTCAGTACTATTATTTATTTGTGTTCATGTACTCAGTCATGCATTTAATAAATATGTGAAAAGACATGAATTGAACACTAAAGATATTATAATAACAGAAAGAATCCTGAGACTAAAATCTGAATGAAGAGGTATAATATAATCAATTAACAATAGAGTCATGTAATGTTACAATTGTCATTAGTTTTGGACAAGAGCAGCCCGTGGTAACCTCATGGAAAAAAAATATAGTGACTTAATCTGATTTAAAAAGTTTTTTGGGGGGTGCCTGGGTGGCTCAGTGGTTAAGCCTTCAGCTTGGTAGTGGTCCCAGAGTCCTGGGCTCGAGGCCCATGTCTGGCTCTCTGCTCAGCAGAGTCTGCTTCTCCCTCTCCCTCTATCTTTCAAATAAATAAATAAAATATTTTAAAAAGAAATTTTTCCTGGGATTGAAGATAGAGCTGAGAGCTGAAAATTTAATGAAGCAAAACAAAAAGGGAAGGGGCACAAAGCTGGCAGAAATAACATTTGCAAAACCTCATCATGGTAGCAAGAAGGCATGTATAAGGAATAGAATAATTCAACATTAAAAATATGATGCAAAATTACTAAAAATAAAACAACTGAAAAATCAGAATTGTTACAAAGAAATCTATATAATCTCACATACACTTTTTTGTTGTAAACCATAGTAATAGGTAAACTGTGAAACACTCAGTTCTGAGTAGGTCTCCTGATTCTGAATTTTGTAACTATTTTAGATTGCCTTGAGGATTTTACTTTTTTAATTATACCTATTTGTGTTGGTTTTGACTCATCTTCTAGTCCGTTCAAATTTTAGCATTCCCAAGTCTGTATCATCTAGAAATCTAATTAGAGTTCAGTATGTTAGAAAAAAATATCAACCAGCCTATTAAAAGATGTGACAACATTCCAAGTGTATCACTAGAGTTTTACTTCATTATACTCGTAAAGGTCAGTGCTATTAAAGCTTATCATATTTTTTAAAAGATAGTACTACATAAAAGCTGGATAATCAAATAATGTTCAGAGGAAGGTAGTATTTGAGTTGCATTTCCACATCACACACAAAAAAAGGAATGGATTTATTTCATGCTAAGCATGAAAATTATCTCCAAAATGCTTCCTGTTTGGTAAATGGTGCTGAACATGTCCATCTCTCTTGCCCTCTTTTTCAGCCATGAATAATTAAACTTGAAAACAAATACAACTGAGAATAACTCAGCTGAGGAATACCTGGATGACTCAGTTGGTTAAGCAACCAACTCTTGATTTTGACTCAGGTCATGCTCTCAGGGTACTGAGATCAAGCCCTGCATCAGGCTCCACACTCAGCAGGGAGTCTGCTTGAGATTACCTCTTTCTTTCCCTCTTCTTCTGCCTCTCACCCTGCTTGCACATTCTCTCTCTCAAAATAAATAAGTAAATCTTTAAAAAACTTCAGTTGAAAAATGGTCAAGACATAGTTTCTGTGTCTACCTGATTTTTGAGATAAAATTTGGGTTTTTCATTACATAAAATCTAATAGATACAGATGTATGTAGAGGTTGGTCAGCATTATTTTTACTTAAAAAAAAAAAAACTTTTGACTCAGCCGGTAAGTAATGAAAAAATAAACGTAGAAGCTCAAATATACATGATGCTGGGAGTGAAGGCAGCTCCTTAATCCTTCCTTATCTCTTGAGACGGTGCTTTTGAAATTCAATGTTCTCAGCAGCTAACATGGATAAAGATGCCTCCTGGGACAGATGAGCCCCCAAATGCATGTTACCTGCTGTCTTCTTTCCCGTTTACATCCAGGTAGAGGTAGGGCACATGTCACCCTATCTAACTCTGGCTTTACTTCTGGGGTTTACAATTCCTTAGGGTTCCATCTCATAATCCATTTTTTCTTTTAGATTTTATTTATTTATTCATGAGAGACTGAGAGAGAGAGGCAGAGACACAGGCAGAGGTAGAAGCAGGCTCCATGCAAGGAGCCCGATGTGGGACTCAATCCCAGGACCCCAGGATCACACCCTGAGCAGTTGCTCCACCACTGACCCGCCCAGACATCCCTCATAATCCAATTTGATCATTCTTATAAAGTATTATATACTATCCCACCATTTCTGGGTTATATATTTAATTTCTTGCTGTACCACACATTTATTTCTTGATTCAGTGTAGCAGGACTTGCTGCCACCTGTGAAAAACTGGCTTTAGGATCTTTCTCCTTCAAATGAGAACTGAGAGGATGACAAAAACTACAGATTTGATCTAGGGCTACAACAGTTGGTGAAGTCTGTTCTAGACCAAAAATCCAAACCAGTGATCTTTTTATAATTCCTTTTGTAGTTCATGTAATTCTAATACTTTATGCGAGTAATGCTAATTATTTCACTAGAATGAAGTTAAAGTTGTTTCAGAAGGCTTTTTTTAAAAGAGAGGCAATTGTGATCTAGTAGTACTAATGATTACTTCACAACCTTTATCTACCATGAGGTCTTTTTAAACCTGCATCGGATTTAACAACGGTAAGTAATTACTCATAAAGTCACAAAAAATCCTTTTGCAATTAAGAGAGCTAGTTGGTATGTATTATTGGCTAATTAAATTCAAGTTAAAAAGCATACACTACACAACTGGAGAAAATAACTGAAATAATTAACTGAAATAATTGGATTTATTTTAAATCATCTAGATTTACTCTGCTTATGTGATATATCTTGGATTTAGTAAACCTATCATCTACTGTAAATCAGAGGAAATCATTTAAGAGATAATTTTTTGTTTGTTTTAGATAGGCTAGTTTACGTTATGTCATAAAAAAAAATAGTCACATGTGGGGCACCTGTGTGGCTCATTCAGTTAAGCAACTAACTCTTGATTTTGGCTCAGGTCATGATCTCAGGGCTGTGAGATCAGATTCTTTGTCAGGCTCCACACTCAGTGCGGAATCTGTTGGAGATTCTCTCCCTCTCCTTCCCCCTGCTTGTGCTCTCTCTTTCTCTGTCTCTCTTTCAAGTAAATAAATAAAAAATTCACATGTCCAAAAATCAATGTAGGAAGTAGAAGACAGTAATATATTTTTACCTGCATTTATTTTATTATGTACTGTCTTTGTACTGCAATAATACTTAACAGGGGGCTCTGTTAACTTACAGAATAAAAAAGAGGGAAGAAAAATCGCATTCCAATTAACAATAATTTATTTATCCTTTGAGTCCTATTTATAATGTTTATTCTCTCTTGCAGTATAGTGCAAGTTCAGAAAGTACAAAAATTACTGAGCTGTTATGAATAATATTTTTCTGTTCTTCTGAACGTTGTTGAAGATAGCCATATCCACCACTGTTAGGATACTAAATCTGCATCTAGAGTGCCCTCCTCAAGATGAGGTGACAAAGCACCTTTTAGAATTTGCAAAGTATTAGCTGTGAAATTCCTAAGCAAGATTTACATTCAAGTTCCTCAGTCTACTATCATAAATGGGAACCAGGTAGGTAGATCTCCATTAACTCTGAAAGTTACTGATCCCTTTTTGGCAATATTGAAATCAATGAATACCTTAAAATTATTCTTTCCACGAATATTTATTAAGACCCTCCCTACAGTGTTTCAAGCCTGATTCTAAGAATTAAGAATGTAGGGAGAATCTTAGTAAACATTTGTGTACAGAGAAGTCACATACCATTGATGGAGGTAGCTTATAATTCAGTAACTGTATAAATACCCACATGAGAAATTGGAATAGATGTTCAAGTGCCATCCAGAATGTAAATCAAAATAATATGGGTTAACGACAATGTGACTCCACTAGGTTGAGTGGTTAAAAGAATGCCTGTTTGAGTGGATAACACATACTCTAAGTTAGAACTATTCATGGGAAGATCAAGTAGAATGATATTCTAAGCAATTGCTCTAAAGCGAGCATGTGCTCCATGTATTCCAGAAACCACAAGACAGACAATGTGACTGGAACACAGAAGCAAGAAAAAGAGAATTACAGGGTGAGATCATCTTTCAGGCCTTGTGAAGAAGGCAGATTATGTAGAGCCGTTTTAGCTAGAAGTTTAGGGTTTATCTCAAATGTCAATGGAAGATCCTGCAAAGAGCTTTGTGCAGCTGTATGGAGGTAACTGATATTGAAAGTCAATTAATTACTCCAAGAAAAAGTTATGGTGGTTAGCACAGTGATAGTATGGCTAGTGCAACAGTCATTATGAGATTTTTTTTATACAGGGGAAACCAAGTTACTGATATAGTGGGGTGAGGAAGGTAGTACTCAAAGACAATTTCTCAACTTTTGATTGAGCAACCTATTGGAAGCAATAACCTTTATTGAGCCAGACAAGATTGAAAGAGAAAACAATAAGAGTGTCAGGAACAGGGATCAAGACATTTTGACATGGTAAATTTGAGGTCACTATAAGAAGTCAACATGAGCCTGTTGAATAAGAAATCTGAAGTTCAGAGAATTCAGATATAAAATTAGGAATTGCCGACATACAGTCCATGTTGATGGGCAGCGATGGAGAAATTAGTGTTGGAGAGAGTAGGAATAACTTCTTGAAAAAGAGAGAGGGAGATTTCAGAGGCAGAGCATGAGTGAAGAGACTTCACCTGGCTGATAAGTGTAGGGACATTTTATCCATGGTAGCAAGACAGAAGGCAGAGAATGCATGTGCCATGTGCATCTGCTCTTGATGAATCAGTCCATTCAGACTGGTTCTGTTTCTCAATGAAGCATGAGCCAAGGCCAGTATCTGAGAATAAAGAAAGAATAGAGAAAAAAAAAATAAAATGGATATAGAAAATGAGCAAGAAACTTGGGGTGATAGAAGTTTTTTTAAATGTAAAATACACTCAGATTTCTGACTTAAGTATAAAGGGATCATTTGAAATTTGTAGTCCTGAATTTAAGGTGAGACAAATCAGTTTTGATGTGTGCAATCATAGAGAAGGAGAAAATTGAATTTAAGTAGGCATCAGGTAAAACAGATGGAGAAGGGGAAGGGAGTTAAAAGTATTTGCAAGGGTGTTGGTATATAATTATGGAGCATTGACTCCAACTTGAACAGGAAATAAAGTGAAGACACAGGTTGGAGAAAGAGTAGTTCATAGAAAAAAATCAACTGGAGTTTTCAATAAGATCAAAAATTGTTAAAAAAAAAAGGAACTGAATTAGAATGATAGAAAACATGTTCAGAGATCGGTTCTTTGTCTTGTTTTATTTTTGTTTTTTCATCTACCTTTGAGTCCTAATTTAAGTAGTGACTAAAGCTAAACAAAGATAAAGCAATATATTCATTTCAGAGGGCTTTAGAGGTAGTGCTGTCAGGATACGACTGAGTTTCTGTTATGAAGAAGTAGATGGACTTGCAGAAATAGTTGGAAAACTTGAGGAAATTTGCTGACCATAGATCTTATCAGTCAAAATACGTCATAGGCTGGTTTCAGAGGTTGGATAAGCATAAGGGATTATGCACAATGTGAAGTGGACCTGGAGACATGGGTTTCTAGTGGTGTATAAAGTAGAGGAATTGTCTATGATGGAGAGATTTTTAGTCATGTATGAATATAGAAGACTAGAAAGTTCATCATTATAGTCTCTCGAGGGAAGGCAGCAAATCAGTTTAATATGGATGGTGTGGGGCCTCTGAGAAATTTTCATTTCAGTCCTGTGGGAGTGGTATCCAAGGTGATGAATGTGACTGAGGGCCTTTTTTTTTTTTTTTTTTTTAAGATTTTATTTATTTATTAAGAAGAGACAGAGAGAGAGAGGCAGAGACACAGGCAGAGGGAGAAGCAGGCTCCCTACAGGGAGCCCGGTATGGGGCTTGATCCCGGGACAATGAGATCAAGACCTGAACCAAAGGCAGATGCTCAACCACTGAGCCACCCAGGTCTGAGGGCCTTTTCAAACGGTGGCTTCTTTAGGTGAAAAGTTCTACTCAGGCCTTTTTATTCAATAACCTTGCTCATTGGCACCTAGCACTCCTCCAGTAGGAGCTAAGAAACTTCCTCTTTGGGGCTCCGGGGTGGCTCAGTGGTTGAGCATCTGCCTTCAGCTCAGGTCGTGATCCCGGGTCCTGGGCTCGAGTCCCATGTTGGGCTCCCCACAGGGAGCCTGCTTCTCTCTGACTGTGTCTCTGCCTCTCTCGTGAATGAATAAATAAAATATTTTTCTTTTTTAAAAAAGAAACTTCCTCTTTTTTAAAATGGCAAAATACTGTTGTGTCTGTCCTAAGAGGGACTTGGGTGACGCTTCTCCTCTGGGCAGCAATGCTGTGGAGAGAAAGAGGCATATGTGATGTAACATCTGTGGGTATCTTCAGCTATAGTTAGTCCATAACTTGTAACAATCGATCTTAGATCTGTTTCATTTTGCAAAAGAATTAAGATGTGATGTGTATACATACTTACACATATAAATACATCGTATATATTTCTTATATGTAAGTACATTTATTTACAAATCAAAAAAACACATATTGGCCCTACTATATGCATTTTACATATATACAAAATATATATTATTAAAATAAATTTAAATTATGTGTATGTAAACATTCTAATAGTTTCCTCTCTACAAAGAGCCTGCCTGTGTAAGTATTTTGGAACATGGCCTCCCCATCTTAGAAACCGCTCAAAATATACACAGTTTTAGAAACTCACTATCAGAATTATGTTAAATTAATTCAGAATTATAGTCAGATAATTTAATATATAAAAATATGAGGATACATTTCATTTTTGTGAAAAATCATAGGAAATCTCTAATTCACAGAATAAGTAAGAATGAACCTATCCAATAAAATGTTTGTTTTTTTTTTCCAAGAGATTGAGCTTATGTTCAGCTTTATGAAACCCGATTTCTGGATTTATTGTCTAGTACAAGATATTTTTATTTTTTTGCCCCTGGCTGCTTTCAAAGTTACATGGATACAATTTAAATGCTTTCTGATGCTCCAGATTGTATGTGGAAACATAAATCGAGCATGTGTGTTAGCACAACATGCAACTTGATTCTAAGTCTTCACATGCACTATCCTTCTTTATCCCAGTTGTCCCTCCTTGATTTGAAACCCAATCATTTCATATTTGGTTTGCTTCAATAACTTTCTTTTCTATCTACTCACACTGTCTTTCACCTTTGACCCAATCTGTGACCCATCACCACATTTCTATTCTAAATTTAGGTCTTGTACTTTGTAACTGTCCTGACTGCAAAGGTGCTGCTGATACCTATTACATCAGATTCTAATCTCTCAGCAAAACATTTATAGTCCTAAACACTTTTAAAAAAATCACCTGGCTTTCTATATCAACTGAAATTTACCCTCTTCTATGTACGAGCATAAGAACTTGACTCCAAAAATTTCAATTTTTTATTATACCTTACACAGTTTGTTTTTATTTCTTATTCTGTCTTTGGTTCGATCATGTCTCTTCAGGCTTCTCTTTTTAAGATTCAGTCTGTATATTTTGGTAAAGAGTCTGTATCTCCCCAAATTCTTTTTTAAGAGGAAAGTATACTTGTTAGTGAGAGATTAGCTTAAGTGAGACCAGAACCATGAGTATGCTCAATGGCACAAAAATGGACCCTAAAAGTGTTTTCAATGGAAGATGGATCCTGGAAAATGGAAGCACTTGTGTTTAAACTGGAATATGCAAGCTTAGAGCTGATACATGGGTTCGGGCTGAGATGTTTAGCATAATAAAGATGAGAACTTGAATGTCTCTGGAAAAACCAGGAGAGAGAGAGAGACTTCTTTTTTTTTTTTTTTTTTTTTTTTTTTTTTTTTTTTTTAGCAAGGTTGTCACTTATAAAGAATACATGAGAAGACATCTGCATAAGGATATTGGATATTGGAAAATATATAGACATGTCTAAGGAGATTTTATTTTGTAAAAATGTGTAAGTTTTTCCTCTGCATACACACTTTTAGTTACTCTTTTTCAAAAAATCAGAGAGGGACTGATACTTATTTTTGGAGAGAGAGGAACAAAAATGGCATACATAGCTTCAGGAAATAGAATTTGAGGGGTTAGCTGGAATTTTAGACACAAAAGTCCTAAAAAGTCCATCTAGGTGCCATCTCTTTAAAATATCCTTCCTTAATGTTTACACCTTACAGTGCTCCCCTCTAAGTCTAGCTTTTCTGTATGAATTGCTGTTTTATTTTATTTTTTTAAGATTTTATTTTTATTTATTTATTCATGAGAGACATAGAGAGAGAGAGAAGAAGAGACACAGGCAGAGGGAGAAGCAGGCTCCATGCAGGGAGCCCGACATGGGCCTCGATCCGGACACTCCAGGACAACACCCTGAGCCTCGATCCCAGACATTCCAGGACAACACCCTGGGCTGAAGGTGGGGCTAAACTGCTGAGCCACGGGGTCTGCCTTGAATTGCTGTTTTAGCAAATATTATAGCACTTATGTACCACCATATATAATTACTCAATTATTCTATTTTATAAAACTAATTTTCTCCATTATGCCACAAGAAGTTTGAAGATGAGAAAATATAATCTAAATGTTCGTTAGGCCTTTAAAAACCTGGAATTTTGACATAGTCGACTCTTTTTAATTGTTTAATCATTAGTATTAGGTCATTTACAATACATAGCTTCCTTATACATTACATAATAAAAATTCTAAATATTAAGATTATTACTTTGTGCTTATTCTAAGTAAATATGGTAGGAGAGTTTACTGTACATGCAAGCAATATTGCCAGAAAACTAGAATCTTGCATTTTTTGTCTTCATTTTGTATTTTAAGCTATTTTATAAGCTATCAGTAGCACTAAAAATCTCCAGATATGGGTCCTAAGAATAATTTGGTATGGACAGATGGATAAATGCTTGCATAATTGTTTGAGACATCCAAAAGGGTGCAGAGTTTTGGTAGTCCCTCTTCAGCCCTTAAGTTGCCTATGTCAGAAAATGTCATTATGATTAAACAAATAAAAAACATGATCCAAATCTTGGCCACAAATAATAATGCTGTGAGTACAACATCCTAATTAACTTTTTGTGTATTGTTTGAATTACTTGTCTTTATTTAGTTCATATTTCCCTCCATCTCTTCTAAAAGTGAAGTAATGAATTTTTTATTGATATTAAAAATGTGTTACATTGGGGCAGGTGACTGGGCTAAATGAGTGATGGATATTAAGGAGAGCACTTGTGATGGGCACTGGGTATTTTATGTATGTGATGAATCACTAAGTTTTACTTCTGAAACTAATATTATACTTTACATGAACTAACTAGAATTTAAATAAACACTTGAAACATCAAAAATTTAATTATTTTATTTCAATTTTTATTTAGACAGAGAGAAAGCAAGGGGGGAGGGTAATGAGGAGGGAGAGAGACAATCTTAAGCGGGTTCCACACTTAGGGGAGAGCTTGACCTCACAACTCTGAGATCATGACCTGAGCTGAAATCAAGAGTCAGACATTTAACTGACTGAGCCACCCAGGTGCCCCCCCTCCATTTTTTTTTTTTTTTTTATTGTGCTACATTGGAAAACCTGATTATTTCCAGGTTATTATAATTGCATTAAGAGCAGGAATTCTAGGGCACCTGGGTGGCTCATCTGCCTTTGGCTCAGGTCATGATCCTGGGGTCCTGGGATCAAGTCCTACATCCGACTCCCTGCATGGAGCCTGCTTCTCTGCCTGTGTCTCTCTGCCTCTCTTCTCTCTGTGTGTCTCTCATGAATAAATAAATAAAATCTTAAAATAAAAGAACAGGAATTCTAGACCTTTCATTGCTACTAATACTAGTGAGTTCTGTTTTCCAGTACCTAACTGTATGAAAACACAGTAAAATTATATAATATATAGAATAATCCATTAAATATTGTTGAATAGCATAAATTGTCATAGCACCAGAAAAGAACCATTGACTGGAATTGCGTACCACATGATAGCTCACTAGTCATTAGTGAATATATGAAAATTTGTAATCAACCTAAGCAATTTTCTTAAGGCAAAATATACTGAAGTGAAATCCTTGAAAGTAGAATTAAAATGCCAAGAAAAATATATATATATATTAATTATAATGAGCCAGATTAATTCTAATAAACTTGTCCCAACACTTGCTGAACTCTCTCAAGCAGTTAAATGGCTCTGATATTTTATAGATAAACTTCAAACCTATTTTGTTGCCTGACTTACCACAAAATTGGTTTTGTTGAACACTTGGAATTATATTTGCTGTTGCAAATGTATGGCTTTGATAATTAGAATCTTAAAGACTTTTGTTGATATAATAGTAGTATTCCAAATGTTATTTCCCCAAATTATCAAAAAAGTAAGAGAGAGTAAAAGTAGAGCACAAGGCATCACCACTTTTTCTTGCTTTTGCATTCATTGAATTATGATAAAGAGGAGTCTAGAGTAGCAGTCAGTGTCTGAGAATGCCAGAAGGAACCTAAATGTCTACCAGTGAATCTATATCTGCTAAATGGATTGCTACTTTTCTTCATTTGATTTACTTTCTTCCTTTCCCCCAAGTTGCTACATAATTACAGTTCCCTGGAATGATTTTAAAATGGATTAACATTCTTCTTAAATATATTGCTGATATAAACTGGTCGCTTTTTTTTTTTTATTTAGGGATGACATCTTTTGAAATAAAACATTAATGATTTTATAATTAAATTAAATTATACAGTAATTATTTGAAAGTCACAATTGGCTTTTGAACAGAAATTGATCACATTCCTAGAGCCTGGTGACATACTATGCATTTAATGATTGCCCAGTAAATGAATAACGAAGAGTATACAGATGCAGCAATCAATGAGCACATTCACCAATATATATTTACTAACTATAAAAATACCTGTATTATTTTTGAGTCTAGTCCCACAGCTAATAGGATGACATAATCAATGTAAAACTCTTGAATTACTGAACCAATTACTTTCTGATGACATTTTTAGGATTTTGATGAGAAGAGGTATTCATCTAATCTATCAAACTCTATAAATTGTATACATATATGCAAAACACAATTCATACGTGTCTGACTGTGTGCCTGTGCTTATCTTTCTATCTATCCATCTATTTATCAAATCAGCAATGACTTTCAGAAAGGGAGAGAAAGGGAGTTGAATATGGGGTTTTCCTCACCAGCTTAACTGTTGCACCATTATAGAAAACAAATGAGAGATTTCGTGAGTTTTTTAAGGAAGCCAAATATTTTGGAATGCTCACTCTTTACTGATCTTGAAATAAAATGTAAAAATATGAAACTGCTCTACATCTCAATGTAAAATAAAAGTCTTCCACGCAACTGATAAGAAACACTGCTGATGTTGGTTGTGCTATCATAAACAGGCTGGAAACAACCTCTGGATACCCAAGATTGATCTGGATGGATTAGCCTTGACAGCAGATAGTAGCAGTGCCACCCATCATACACACCGTCCAACATTTTGCAATGGAAAGGTTGCCTGAGGCAGCATATTAAAAAGACCGCAGTGCAGCGTAATACTTTGAACTATTAAAGATTCCAATGACTGCCACCATTGCTTATTTCCCCCTAATCAATGCTTTTAATAGTAGATGATTACGCTGTTTTTGGTACTGCATATTTGTGGCCACGTATTGCTCTATTATACACTAAAAGCATTAACACTTGAAAATATTTATGTTCGCTGTATTTTAAGTTTGTGGTAAGTAATTACCTCAAATTAGTTCTATTCTCATTGCTTTGTGAACTAATCAAATATACAGTGGCTCACCTTTTCTTCAATAAACCGCCAGTCTGCTGCGTCCTCATTAGTTTAATTCTACACATCTAGACTCCTTAGCAGAAGCGGCCATCCGTGACCCTTTAATTTTGTGATAAGAGGCAAAGTATCTTCTATAAGAACCGTACCCTACAATTGCTCTAGCAATGCATGGTCATTGGCATTTTTGAGTTTATGGCTTGTCTTCTATGTATGTCTTTCCAAGTATCTAAGGCTTCCTTTCTCTTATTATTTACCATGAAAAACACAGCAGTCTTCTCCAAACATTTGTACACAAGTCATTAATCAACTAATTAAATGAAAACTTTTTTTTTCTTAAAAATTAGTACTAAGTATGTAGTACAGTTTTAGGCATGAAGAGACCCAATAAATAACATTAAAATAACCTTCTAATCTAAATGTACAATACTGGCCTCACAAGGTTTAGCTCTACAATGTATCTTTTTTGGTATTTCTAAATTTTTGTCCTCTCTGTACTTTGCATTATATATATATAAACAATGCATATATATATATATATATATATATATATATATGAACATGTCTTCTTTCTCTACAGTTTTTTTTTCTTTTTGATGTCTAAAAATGTAAATCTAATCTGAATCATCCCTTATCTTTATTCATATCTTTATTCAATCAGTGGCTAAATTCTCATCTACCTTAATAAGGTTTTTCAAAGTCTTGTTTAGCACCCACTATACAAATTCAGGCCCTCATTATTTCCTACAATAGACAATAGTAGATATCTCCTAAAGAGTTACCTTCCCCTTACCATTCTCTTGGTATAATCAATTCTAAAAATAATCTTGAATGCATTTCTTAGAGTTCAAGTCACCACCCAGACCCTACACAAGCTTGTGACAAGCAGTGTTTGAAAAATAGCTTCCATATGATTAAATAGACTTTAATTTCCAATTTGAACACAATCAATTTGAGCCAATTCCATCAATGTCAGGCACATTATTGTTAATACAACTGTCTGCCGACCCTCAGCACCTACTATCCTAGACGACCCACACTGGTTCTTACTAGCTTGCTCATAATTTTCTTCCTTTTGTACATCTTGCCCTTCTAAAACTCTAATATATGTATGCTAGACTATTTTATAATATTCCACTGGTCAATGTGGCTGTGTTTATTGTTTTCACTTTGTTTTCTCCCTACTTCTTTTTGGGTACCTCTGTTGCTGTGTTCTCATTTTCACTAATCTTTTCTGCATTTAATCTGTTGTCAATTTAGTAAATATGTATTTATATATATGCTCATATATATTATTTATATATTAATATATATATTTAGAACTCCAATTTCTAAAAATTCTGTTTCTTTTTAAAGACATCTTCAAAAAAAAAATAAAGGCATCTTCATTTCATTCCTCACTATCTTTAGTTGACTTCAAAATTTTTTAAAAAATATTTTATTTATTTATTCATGAGAGACACAGAGAGAGGGAGAAGCAGGCTCCATTTGATGTGAGACTGGATCCCAGGGTCCTGAGATCACGACCTGAGCCGAAGGCAGACACTCAACTGCTGGGCCACCCAGGGGTCTCTACTTCAAATTTTATAATGTTTTTATTAAAATCTTTCTTTACTAATTCTGCAATCTCCAACTCCACCCCTATCCCCCAAGCCTTCAATATTTACTGTGAGGCTCTGGTTCCTCCACCCTCCTCTGGCTCCAGTGGCTTCCCAGAGCATGTTGGGAAGCATGTAGATCCCAGTATTGTAAGAATTGAGACTCTGGATTGTTTACTCTGCAACCAGGGTTTGCTTTCTAGAATAGAGATACTGCTTTTTTACTGAAAATTCTATTCAGTTCCCATTGCCTTCAAGGAAAACTCCAAAATGTTTATCATGATCTGTTTATGGTTGTCTCTCCAACCTCCTCTGTCGTATAACAAATGGTTGGCAAAAAAATTGTATTTTCTCACCTTTTATCTGTTAAAACCCAAATCAAACAATCAGAGACTCATAAAATGAGCTTTTGAGAAAAATACAATGGACTAGAGATGTATATCGTCAATGATCATTTTGTATCCAGGGTTTATTTTTATGGTATTCTTAAAATTATTTTAATTACGTTTTCACACAGTGAGTCTTACAGAAAAAGCAAGTTTTTGAAAACGCTTCTTCATTTGAATCACAGAATTCTAAAAGAGTTCACTAGAACCTGCTCCAGAGGTTCTGAACTGTAGTCTCTGTAACAGGGGTCTGCAATCGCTCTGTAAGTAATAATGAAAGAGAGCCATGGTTGCAAATCGCCATACTGAAAGGCAAAAGATTGTATTCCTATATTTCTACTGTTTAATATAATGCCAAAACTTCAGATGACAGTCAGGAAATCTTTGTTGAAGTTATAAAAATAAGTTTTTTTTTTTTTGCATTTTACGTATATAATTTACAAATATATAGTTACATATATAAAGTTACATATAAAGTTACATATATAAAGAAAAGATAAACTTTTCTTAAATTATATTTGTTTATAACTATATTTGTTCTGACTCACTATCATTTTAAGAGGGGATCTGATCTGAGGTGGAACAATCAAGAATGTCTATGCATTTGTGATGCTTAAATTAGTGTCAATAAATTTATTTTTATCCATAATGTACTCACACACAAAATACTTACCTGCATATTCTGTTCTCTGTGTTCTCTCAAATTCTTTGTTTCTGCATAAGGGATTGATGTTTTCATCAGTCATATATCTCTTCATAAACAATATTTTTCCAAATATAAGACATTGTAGCAAAACTGTGGGAACTTTATACTGTTTGGCTTTATTAAATGCACATTAGCTAATCTAACATGACCAAGCTGTCACTGGACAATATGCTGAATTATAGAAGAAAATTATAGAAGAAAGAATTATAGAAGAAAATAAACATTCTCATATTTAAAAGAAAAATACCACCAGCATTATTCAAATGAAAAGGTAGATGTAAACCTCACTGTACCTCTGCAATCCCTCTGTATTTTAGTCTAGTGATTAGCAATGTAGACATATAATCCTATCTGATATTCATTTTTATTTTTATTTGGTTTTGGCAGACTTGCAAACCCTTCAACCAAAGATTTGACCACAAAGAAAACAGAACTTAAGAACTAGTCATCCGACATCAAAGTATTAGTCAAGCTGTGCTGTGTCTGCTTTGATAGTAACGCATTTTTGGAAATTCAAAAGCTTCACGAATAATATATTTTAGAGATAAGCATGTGGCCTACATTGGGTTTGGGTGACCTTATTTTAGAAAGCTGCCCTTGCTTTACTTTCAAATAGGAAAATCCAGCTGTATTATTTTGCATTCTTTGCACTAGCAGAAATAAATTTAATAATTTGAATGAGGCTTTTCTTGTCTTTCAGTGTTGGTTAAGTCTTCATTTTCCAGACTAAATTATTTCCTTCTTATTCATTCACCTTTTCAATGATCACCTGTTGAGTACCTGTAATGTGAAAACATTTTTAGAAGTCATTTGAAATGCTCACAATATGGGTCATGATCCTTGCCCTCTAGGAGTCTTAGGGTAGTAATAGAGAGCAACACTACAAAAATAGCCACAGAAGGTTAATAGACAATAAAATCAGCACACACTTATTCTAGTCTCTTCAAAACTACCAATTATATATTAAGCATAGGTAAGTAATTTGAACCTTCTGGCTCTCAGCTTTTCCACCTGTTATACAAAAATAAGTTAGATTGCATTGTCAGTAACCATTCAGGTCCAGCTCCAAGGCATGTTCTTAGTTGGCTTCATACTTGTGCGGCCAGATATGAATCACTTGCTCATTATATCCTCGGCCATGAAATGAGAAGACAGTGTTGACCTTTCCTACCCTGGGTAGATACAACCCTAAAGCACACTGTGACCACAGTGGCATGCTTTGTTGTGGAAGGGAAGACACCATGCAAGTCTTTTCTCCAAAGACTGCATTTAAAAAATCTAGACATGCCAGTTTTTATTTTGGACAAAATAGGAAGAGAGCCGCTAAATGCTGTAGCCATCACGTGAAGTCTTTAGACAGAAAATTATTCTGAAAATTAATTTTTGCTCCACAATCTTGTCTATTCTATTCAGAAATAAAGAAGACAATGACAGCTAATGGGAATTACCGTGTATAAAGTCTTTGTTATGATAAATTAGGAATTCATCTTATGATGCACTAATTGATAGCCTACTCAGCTATCAACTATCATTTAAAACATTGTATACCCAAGAACTTCTTAACCTTTGTGTTACACTTATGCTAATATTTAAATTAGAGTTTCTGAGACTGTATATTTTTTTCAGTAGCTAACTTCCTCCGAGTCCTCAGCCCAGACAATTATAAAAACCTTAGACTGGTCATATGTATCCACAGATTACAACTGGTTGGTAATTCTTGCTGATGGAGTGAAAAATAAAATATAACCCTTGAGGATGGTTTCTGCAATTACTGGAAGAAGGTTTGCTCTCTGGAGCCATCCATAACTACAGGCCTCAGAGTAAAGCTTAAGTTTGTTCAGGTTACAATGGTCTGTTAAGTGAGAGAGGTAGAATTTTATCTGTCCATCTGGCACTAGTTTGGGGATGACTTAAACAAAGAAGCCTGGTCTCCCAAGTTGTAAAAATGCTCAGAGGAATTGATATTTCAATACATACATACCGGTGCAGATACATGTGTGCACACACACACACACATGCACACACATTTTATTGCCTCCAGTCAATTATGTGCTTGAGGCTTTTTCATCGGGGTACCTTATATGGTGGCTCATCAAAGGTACTCCCAGAACTTCCCATCTCATCTTCTCCCCTACTCCACACATCTATTTTTCAGGAAATTCCCAAAATATACGATATGAGACACATCCTAAGTTGTTCTCCAGAAGAGTTGTACTTTTGTACAACTCCCTCTCCTTGCACACAGGTGGAATCTGTGATTTGGTTTTAGCCTGCCCAATATTTAAAAAGCTGAAGATACTTTTCAAATCTATTTTATAATACTTAACCAGTTGATTTTAACTTACTCAGAAGGGTGAATATTCTGTGTGGGCCTCACTTCATCAGACTAAAGCCCCTGAAAGAGGTACTGGTTTCTCCCTAGGTCAGATTGATCCCTCTGCTGGAGTTGAAGAAGAAAATAACCATTATCACACTAGCTATGTAACAAGCCACAAAGTAGGACAATGCAAGCCGACTAGGATATAAGGAGGACACATGCAGGCTGAGAGCCAAAAAGAAAATGGGAACTTCAGTAAATTCTGTCAACAACCTGCAAGAGGAGGTTGGAAGTGGGTCCTTTTACAGTCAAGCTTCTGGTGAGCCCCCAACCTCAACTGACATCTAGATTCCAGTCTAGGGAGATTCTGAAACAGAAAACCCAGCCAAGGCATACTAACTCATGATGCACAGAAACTATGAGGCCATAAGGGTGTGCTGTACTAAGGTGCTAAGTTTGTGGTAATTTGTTACATAGCAATAAAAAACAAATAGAGGTAGTATCTTACGTACATATAGCAGGGGCAGGTTTATCAACGTTCCCCTACATTAGGCTGCTCACTGAAGGCATCACCAATACACTACTTAGGGGAAGTTCCCGGCCAATGTGTGAAAGTGGAGCTCTTCTGAGGGATCCCGTGTCCTTTCTTCTTGCTTCTGTGGATGCAGACCCTTTCTTGTGAGCTCTCTGAGCATCTATTTGTGTCTGCACATAGGTTTTTGTGATAAATGACCCTGTTACCAAATCTTGTTCATATTTTATCACTGACATTGCTTTTGCTCAGTCTCACATTGAGCATGACTCCTCCAACCTCAGTTTTTGTCATTTCTCCATGAAGACAGAATTCAGACTTGCAGATGGGGGCAGAGACAGATGACCTCCACTTTCTTACATTCCCTTAGCACTGCATGTACTTATCTGGTGCTTTGTCAAACAGAAAATGACAACCAACCAAAACAAAAACCGTCAGAACTAATCAATGAATTCAGTAAAGTTGCAGATTATAAAATCAACATACAGAAATCAATTGTGTTTCTAAACACTAGCGACGATATATCTGAAAAAGAAATAAAACAATCCCATTCACAATAGTATTACAAACAACGAAACACTTAGAAATAAATTTAAACAAAGAACTGAAAGGTCTGTAAAATTACAACTAAGAAGATAGCAATGAGAAAAGTTGAAGGATACACAAACTGGAAAGATAGCCTGTGTTCCTGGATCAGAAAGATTAATGTTAAGATGTCCATGTTACCCCAAACCATCTACAGATTGAACTCGATCCCTATCAACATTCTAATGGCATTTTGCATAGATATGGGAAAAAATAGTCCTAAAATTTGTATGGAACCACAAAAGACCACAGGTAGCCTGAGAAAGAACATCCTGAGAAAGAACAAAGCTGGAGGCATCATACTTTCTGATTTCAACCTATACTATCTTTGGAAAATAACCAGTGTCCATCAACGATGAATGGATGAAGAAGACATGACACAGAGAGATACAGATATAAGTACAGATTTAGATATAGATAATGGAATAAGACCAGCCACGGGAGAGAAGGAAATCTTGCTATTTGTGACGACACGGATAGACTTCGAAAGCATTATGCTAAGTGACATAAGTCAGACAGAGAAAGACGTGTACTCTGTGATACGCTTATATTTGAAATTTCAAAAGGTCAAACTTGTGACAATGGAGGGTAGAATGGAGGAGTGGGGGAAATGGGGAGATCTTGGTCAAAGGGTACAGACTTTCAATTAAACTAAGTTCTGGGGATCTAAAGCACAGAATTCTGATTACAGTTAACAGTGCTGCATTATGTATTTAAAAGTTACTAAGAAAAGTAGATCTTAAGTAGTCTCATCTCAAGGAAGAATGATAATTATTTGATGTGATAGAGGTGTTAGCTAATGCTCTAGGGTAATCATATTGTAATATAGGTCTACCAAATGAAATGTCTACCATTTCCTACACCTTAAACTTATAAAATATTATATCAATTGTGTCTCAATGAAGCTGAAAAAAAAAAAAAAACATTCTGCCCTTGGTCACACATAAGGAACTCATACTTATGCAGACAAAAGAGTAAAGGGAATGATAACGTGTAATTCTTCTCACTGGAAGCATCTGAACCAAGATTTGTACCAAGACAAGAGGCTTTAAGAATCCTTGTTTTTTTTTTTTTTTTTCTAGAATTATTAGAAGATGAATCATGATCAAAAACAGCATACTTGATAACTTGTGATGCATCTCATTGTTATTTCAATTGTAAATGTGATGGCTTCCCGCCCCCCCCCCAATATCTTAAACAATAAAGAAAATAATGAAATAGCCCTGAATATGTCTACATCTTGAAAATGCAATTCTTGTCATTTTGACTCTTAAGGAATGACAAATTTGGCAGGTTAGGAAAGCTAAAAATTAAAAAAATAGCTAATTGTGGTCAATAAACCTGTAAAGCTGTAAAAAAAAAATGGATGCATGTCCTTTTAAATGTACCAAAGAACTTCCAATATCAGTGAACTATAATACTATACTTAAAATTAGGTTTCAGATTGCTTAAAATAAATGTTATTTTGTCCTGCAAAAAATTCATTAAAAGAGGGCAGTTTGACAATATATATAAAAGGCACAGACAGAATAATTATAATTAAAAAGGAATATCTCTGATGAATCTGTTATATAATCCTCCATTACTTCGCCTTATTTTCCTTTTAGGCTGTGCTCTGATTTTAAACTTTGTGTAATCTGTCTCATCAGTTGATTTATTATAATCAATATGGCAGAGGAAGCTCTTTATATTGAAATTTTTATCACTTATATTTAAGTGATCTCCTTTTACATGACTTTATTTCTGATCTTTCTTTTCCAAATAGAAGGCACCTATTGTAACAATAGAAGGCACCTATTGTAACAGAAATATGTGGGATTTTTTTCAATATCTGGCATAATGATTTAAACAGTGCCTTTGATATCTTTTTAAAAATCAGCAAAACTGGTAGTAAAATAAGTATAATTTAATTTACAGTTGAATACATTCATCAAATCAGCACCTTTCATCACATGTTCTCATTTTTACATGGGTCTTATATGGATTTTTAGGTTGAACCTCTTGTTAATACTCAGGATATTGTTGACTTTCTCAATTTAATGGAATCGGGTTATTCTATTATGCACATTTCCACAACTACTTTGCAATAAAGAAGATTCTCATCTAAACCCCAGTGGTCATTTTAAGTAAAGGAAAAATGTTTAGTCAAAATTAGTAGTTGGTAGTTTCAATATTAAGGATTAAATATTTCAAATATAGTAACATAAAGCAATAGCACTGCCTTGACAACAGTGACAACTTCTATGTATCTTTAGAGTTACGTCAAGAGGTGTGTTAATTATTCTCTAGAAAAGAAGAAACTATTTAAAAATAGTGTATTTAAGGTTACAGCACCTCCCCTTTGTCTTAGCAGAAAGAACTCCTTGAAAACTGTGCAATTTGAGTTCTCCTAATCCTGATTTTTTAATTTCTTTGGAAATAAGTTTCTTACTTACAAAACAAAACTTGATCAGATGAAACAAGCCAGTGCTTTTCAAATTTTAATGTGCATACAGATTACCTGGGAGTGATATTAAAATGCAAATTATGATTTCATATGGTTAGATGGAGTAAGATCCTGTATTATGAGTAAGTACCCAGGTGATGTTCCTGTTGCTAATAATTTGAGTAGTAACCGCATTTAATGTTGCCCCAGGTCATAAAATCCTGATGTTTAATTGCCATTTGATAACTAAGATTTAGTCTATTTTGAGGCTAGTAAATAATAGTAAATAAACAAGTAAATAAATAGCAAAGAAAATAGATAGCAATAGTAAATAGAGGGCAACTATGGGTTTCTAATAAAGCTAAGAAGGGAGTCATTCTGGTTTTTAAAATATTAATTCAGATACAAATATATTATAATTAGGTAATAAAAATTTCATTTTATTCCATGTAGTAATATCATGTAGGAATGCTATAGAAGACATATGTATACAGACATATATATTCACTTACATATTACAATATAGTAATTACATTAAAATTGTAATGTGTTGGGGCCCCTGGGTCGCTCAATGGTTAAGCATCTGGCTTTGGCTCAGGTCATGATCCCAGGGTCCTGGGATCGAGTCCCACATCAGGTTCCCTGCAGGGAGCCTGCTCCTCCCTCTGCCTGTCTCTGCCTCTCTCTGTGTGTCTCTCATGAACAAACAAACAAACAAACAAAAAATAATGTGGCAAATTACATTTATCACCCAAGGATCCCTTCAGATGTTCAATGAATCCATTAATCCAACCTTTCTATCTTCATCCCTCATCTACTGTATTAGGCTCCTATTGCTCCTGCAACAAATCAAGACAAACTAGTGATTTAAAATGCACACATTTACCCTCTTGCAGTTCTGGAGGTTGTGAATCTAAACTGGGCTTATCTGGGAACCCTGGGTGGTGCAGCGGTTTGGCGCCTGCCTTTGGCCCAGGGCGCGATCCTGGAGACCCGGGATCGAATCCCACATCAGGCTCCCGGTGCATGGAACCTGCTTCTCCCTCTGCCTGTGTCTCTGCCTCTCTCTCTCTCTGTGTGACTATCATAAATAAATAAAAATTAAAAAAAAATAAATAAACTGGGCTTATCAAGACAAAATTCCTTCTGGACACATTAGGGGAGAATTTAGTTCTTGTATTTTCCATGTATTAGAGGTTTCCTATATTTTTTTGGTCTGTGGCCCCTTACTCTATCTTCAAAGCTAGCAGTGAGGAATTTTGAAATGTCTGACTTGCTTCTCTCTTTTCTGTCACTGTATCGCCTTCTCTCTAACACTGATCCCCTTGCTTCCTTTTAATAACAACCCTTGCTCATTGGCCCACCACAGATTATTTTGAGATAATCTTTCCATTTTAAGGCCCTTAATCTAATCACATTTGTGAGGTCTCTTTGAACTTCAGGGTAACATATTCACTGGTTCTGAGATTAGGACTATCTCTTGGGACTGTAACTCACCCCACCACACTTGCTACATCTTCTGGCATTTTGTAATTCATTCCAATACCTTTATCCGCAAAATTTTTTCATGTCTCCCAATCTGTTGTCATCTCTGGTAATTACTGAAAGGTAATTACATTGGGTCACTCATTTATTTATTAATTATGCATTCAGAACGATTTACTAAGCACCTACTATATGATGGGTTTGGTGCTATGCGCTAGGAACGTAATGTTGAACCAAACAGATACCACGTTTCATGCAACACATATTTCTCAATAGTTTCCTTGTGCCAATCATTAATCTCGTTGCTGGGAACCCAGAAATAATCAAAAGAATCTAGGCTCTTTTTCATTTCAATACAGTGTGATATAAATGATAAATAAAGGAGAAATAACTTAGAAATTGGTCAGAGAGTGATGCCTTCTACTTACCATATAGCCATTTTTGAGTCAAAGGTAGGGAAGTCTTCTCTGAACTGGTGACATTTAAGTTACAAAATGGATGATGTTCATGACCCCATCATGCAAGTATCATGTTTCAAACAGAGGAAACAGGTATTGCAAAACCCTCCAGGGAAAGCATTTGACCTTTTCCTCTTACATGTCAAAGAATATAAAATGTACTGTTATTTGAAGTCAATATGCTAAGTGCAACCAGTGAGGAGGAAACCGGTTCAGTGGGAGAACTAATCGCACCTTAATTTCTGGGAGCTCCCCGACCTGTATTCCTACTGCAGGGCTGCTCCCTCTACCTCCTTTGTTCCTCTCAGCCTCCTCCGTGTGCCACCTTCACAATTCTTCTGCTTCTTCTCCATTTTGCATACAAGGTCTCTACGCCTGCCCATAAAGTGAGCATGGTTTCCTCTAGAAAAATTATAGCCCTTTCATGCATATTACAGCACCTTAGGAACCCAATATACCATGGTATGTCAGTCCAACATGAGGACCTAATGTAGACCCTGGGCCTTGTCAAATGTATAATTGTTGAATCATATGAAGTCTTAAGTTTGAATTTTGAACTCTCGGACTACTATTTCTGATGATTCCAGCAGTTTTCCTGGCTACCTCCTTTAAACCTTTGCTCTGACCAGACCTGACCCTTCTACATTTGCTTATTGATCTTCCAATGTTCAGTCCCTCCCCACTTCAGTCAAGCCCCTGTAGCCTTTCATTTTAACCATGCCCCTTCTAATAATTTCAACTTCATTTTCTTGTCGTTTGCTTTCTCTCTTTGATGGACTCTAATTATGAATTAACTTTAGTTCTTGCTTCTCATGCTCCTTTACTTTAACTACTGAGTAGAATTGGGAGAAAAATTGCATTAGCCTGGATAATTTTTGTTTACAGGTCCTTTTTTTAAGTAAAATGTATATAGAGTGAGAAGCATAAATCCAACTCATTGCAATTTGCACCTTCACCTACATGGACCGCATCCCTATTGAAACACACTATATTTCAAAACTCCAATGTTTTCCCTTGTGATACTTTCCATTCAACAACCACAAACCTGGTCACCCTGAGGTCAACAGGATATGGTTGTTTTGTGTACAGATTTTTTTGTTCACAAAGAAAGAGAAATAGAAAGCACCCAGATTCTATAAAGCAGTAGCTCAATCCTTTCTTGCTGAGTACTAGTCCTTTGAGTAAATATGATTAATCCACTTGACACTTTATTGTGTTGTGTCCATGCTTGTTTATGATGAAAAAATTTTCAGTGAACACTGTGTATTTAAGCCAGTGCATGCACATATATTTTAATTATTGTTGAATAAATAATCAGAAGTAAAATTGCTGTGCAGTGTGGTTCAAGTGTATTTTTAACTTTATGAGAGATGCCCATATTTTTCCAAAGAGATTGGAGCATTTTTACATCACCAGTAGTGACAGATAAGAGTTACAGTTACTCCACATTCTTGCAAATGCTTAGTGTTTCCAATCTTTATAATTTAGGCATTTTAGGGGGTACACAGTAATATCTCATTATGAATCCAATTCACAAATCTGAATATGAATATTGTCTTCAAGAACAACTGGGCCCTCTATTCTGCTCGGCAAACACTGTTTTTTTTTTTTTTTTAATAAATGTGACATTTTATTAATGTCAAAAGAGCACATGCTACTGAATACCTCCCCAAAAATCTATCCTACAAAAACTGGTTATGAAGAATCAGAAGAGATAGGGGAATAACAATCATAGACTGTCAAAAAACTGTGAGAAACTCCATGAAACAACCCTGTTGCTCCAACTAAAAATGTAATTCATCTGCACACAATTTTTCTACATTTGCACCATTACAAACATTGAAGAGGTATCCTTCCTGTCTAAGGCAAATTCTTGGGCCATCTGGTATGTTTGGTGGCTCGCCCACAGATATTCTATTAGATGATGTATATAATGCACTTCATAAAATACCCGGCATAAATGTATTTATTATTGTAAATGAAACTTTTCTTTTTATAGGAAAAATGTGCATTGTTATTATAGAAAAATGGCAAAGGTGACATTTGTGCTTGTGTTTGTGTGTGTATATGTGTTTACATAAGTAACCAGTGAGCCCACCCCTATCCAGGTAACTGGAGAAAAAGATCTTACATTATTTTTGAAAGGTAGAAAGGTTTGCTACTTGTTGCACAATTGAAGCATTTTTCTGCCAATGTTGTTCTGCTGTAGTTTTAGGGGCTGCTAAGCAGCTAAGATCAAGGTTTGCACACCTTATGTGATAGATATACTGGGAAAAAGGTCCCCAGTAGCTAACATTCTTTTCTTAAGATCTTTAAACATTAAAGTCATGTTTCAAATGTTCACAGATTGTGATATGTCAGTAAGTTAACCGAAGGTTATAGTATCTCTTCTTTTATACTAAACACTTTTTTTTTTTAAGATTTTAGTTATTTATTCATGGGCGACAGAGAGAGAGAGAGAGAGAGAGAGAGAGAGAGAGAGAGAGAGAGAGGCAGAGACACAGGCAGAGAGAGAAGCAGGCTCCTTGCAGGGAGCCCAATGTGGGACTGGATCCTGGGACTCCAGGATCACGCCTTGGGCTGAAGGCAGAGCTCAACTACTGGAGCCACCCAGGTGTCCCAATATTATACACTTTATTTGTTTTAAACTTCTAATCTCACAGTAATGGGAAGTAATTATTTGGCTGTGGTAAGAATGGCCTATTTGCTTTGAGCATTACCTATTTCAGGGCAACTGGTAAACTCTAAGCTCCTTTTCCTTCCTATTCCAAGACAATGTTTAAAGGAGTGGACTTAGGATTCATGCTACCTGCTTAGATATTTCATGAGAGTTTTATGATAGTTTTTTTTTTTATGATAGTTTAATGACAGTTTTTGTACTTGCTTATTTGTCTATCATATATTTATGCATCTATCTATTATCTCTCTATCATCTATTGATTTATCTGCATTATTCCACAGCAGGCTTAGTTGTTTCTAGGGAACTGAATATCAACAGTTAATAACAAATTCTCTAAGACAATAGAAAACAAATAATGTGATTACAAATGTCTTGGTGGACAGTTTTTTGTTTGTTTTTCTAATGTGCAGCTGGAAATATATAAAAATAAATTATTATAAACATACTATAGTAGAATTCTATGCCTTTGGATAAATTGGGGGATTTTCATACATTTTGGGGTCTTGTATTTTGAGGGAAAAAGATCTAAGAAAAGTTTACATTTCATCTGCTTTGCTTTGCTTCACTCTGCCTTTAGGGGAAAACAAATGTGTTTATTTGAACAGTTAACTCAAGACATTAATTGGGTCACCTTACTAAGTGTAAGATTTATCAAGGAATGTAAAAACAAGTGGGCATGAAGGCAAAAATACTTATTTATCTTTTTCCTAGAGCTGACTAAGGTGTAAACTTTTGTGTATTTTTATCTCTGTAATAGACATTAACTGCAAGGATGCCAAGGAAAGGTCTTCAGTAAAAAATTGCCTTCCTGACATGCAGATGGATGATCAAACACTATTTTTGTTCCATTTCCTCATTATAGTTCCATTTTCTCTCAGCAAATAGTTGTAACTAGATTTATTCAATGAAACAGTAATTGCTAGACTAAAAAGTACATCAGAAATACAATCTTTTGCTGTCAACTTCAAAGGGGTTCTATGCCTATAATAATTAAAATTAAAAAGTATCATTATTCAAAAAGTTCTATGGGTTTTTTTGAAAAATATTTTACTTCATTAAACTGGAAGTGAGTAGGATAAGAAAAAACTAGTTAGTGTCATTTTCTCAATAGGGAGTATAACGAAATACAAAAATCAGTTATTAAACCTAGTCAAATCAAAAATCAGGCTGAGAATACTAGATTTTCCATTCTGTGTATACACTAAACAGAGGTGATTACTATTAAATGACTAATTTTATGTTCTTTGAGCTCTAAATGAAATGCGAAGCATATATTAAATACAAAATTTCTCCATGAGAGATAAAGACAAAAGCAGCTGCCAGAACATTATCCAACTCTGGATGTTTAAAAAATAATTTTCATTCTCATAAATGTAAAGATGTTTGTATCATTTCATGAAGATTGTTATAGCATACCCTTGGAGAAATTAAGTAACTCTTTCTCTGAAGTTCTGGTTATATATCCTCTAATATTATTTATTATTGTACAAAATAGAATAAAATTATAACACAATTAATGAGTTTAGGAGTGATGCTTACACATTTTAATATCCATAATGAAAACGCTTTTATAATTGGAAATATGCCACAATTTCATTGGATTCTTTTTATAATATTTTTTCTAGATGCTTCAAAAAAGAATGATGCTTCTTGGAATCAATGATATTTTTAAATTTCATTTAAAATGTCATGGGTGGTAAAAGTAATTGGAAGAAAAAGAAAAATATCTTCTTCAGATTTTTAAAAATTCTATATTTGATAGTTTGATTCTTTTATCTTGACATATTTTAAAAATATAATTATTTATATGAAATTTGTGTTCTTCCTGTTATCTAGAGCATGATTATAATTATAATGTAGGCAGAAATCAGCTCTCATGTATTTGTAAGCAGGAAAATAATCGGATTATGAAAATTGACATATTATAGACCACACTATTTAATATTTTCACAATAAAAACATAGATTACTTACTTCCTAAAAGAGCATTGGAAGCATTGGATTTATTAATACAAAATATAACAAAAGAATTTCTAGTACTATCTCAAGCTAGCCTTTATGATTCTCAAAATAGTTACCATTACAATATGTGTATAATTTTAAAATATCATATTATTTAAAGAAGTGTATGAACCTATATGTGGCATCTTAAACACATACATGAAATTATAATAATTATTTAGGATAATAATTTTCTTATCAATTTCTTTTGGTAATATCCTAAATTGACGCTGTATTCTATTTAATGCATAGAAAAAATTTTCATAGATGTCTTAAGAGAAGCTTAAGAGAATTTGTTATTGAAAACTAATTATGCCTTTCATAAGGTGATTTGGGATGAGTTCATTCATAAAACAAATATGTATTTAATAGTACAAATGTCAGTGGAGATTTAACTAGAAAAATAAAAACTATATAAACAACTGTTTTACCTTATATATAAATTGCATTTTAGGTTATAAGACATTTTTTAATTATTAAAATGAACAAGTGTCAAAGCAAGTGTTAAAGGTTTTTGTTTTGTTTTTTTTTTTTTTGGAAGTTTCCTTCATTTCAAATTGAATTTTCATAGTCTGATTATAAACCATTTAATTTCTCCCCAAATATTTGAGGGTATAATCGATTTCCCAAGGGCTTATTTTATTCATTCTATTGATACTGAATCTCTTTGAAGGATTTATGATACCATCATTCCTATTGATTTTTTCTTTTTCATCATTTTAATGACCAGATCCTCAATTGTCAATGAGTTTTCACATGACTTGGGCATTGTCTAATATTACTTTCATTGATTTTTATAAAACTCAATTATATGACTCTGTGCACCTCTGAATCTTCTAAACCCTTTATTATACTGTGCCCCAGAATGGCTTATGGTTTAACTTGTCACAACCACTTAGTGACAGAAATAATACAATTGATAAATAATAATAGAGATATTTACATTAAATCAATAAATATATGTGCATTAGTTTACTAGGGCTGCCACAACAAAATATCACAGATTCTCCAGCTTAAACAACAGAAATCTATATTCTCACATTTCTGAGGTCTAGAAATCTAAGACCTAGGTCTTAGAAGCTTTGGATTCTTACGAACCATCTCTCCTGGGTTTGTGATGGCTGTCTTCTTGCTGTCTCTCCATATGGTCATTCCTCTGTGTACACACACTCTTGGTGTCTCACCTTCTTCTTCTTCTTCTTTTTTAAGATTTATTTATTTATTTATTCATGAGAGACACAGAGAGAGAGGCAGAGAAGGAAGCAGGCTCCATGCAGGGAGCCCAACATGGAACTCGATCCCAGGTCCCCAGGATCATGCCCTGGACCAAAGGCAGGTGCCAAACCGCTGCACCACCCAGGCTGGCCTCACCTTCTTCTTTAAATTATACTTGGTTACAGAAACAACTCTAATGGCTTCATTTTACCTTATTGAACTCTTTAAAGACCTGCCTTCAAATAAAGTTGCATTCTGAGGTATTAAGGGTTTGAGTTTCTATAAATTAATTTTTGATAGGACACAATTCAATCCGTAACAATATGCAATGCCAATATCTTATTGTTATTATTGTTATTATGTATTTTATTATTCATCTGAATATTCATTATGTCTGTTTTATAGCTAGTACTGAGCTAGCAGTGAGAACAACACAGGAAAATACCAACAAAATATGCCAAATTTTTTTTCATTATATACCAAAATTTAATGTATAAAACTCAAATTTCTGATAACATTTAAGATAAATAACTAAAGTCAACTCCTTGAAGGATTTTTATTTTCCTCATGACTTCTCTAAAATTATCCTTTTCTCACTCCTACCAATCTCGTTTTCTTACTCTCATTCTTCTACTTACTGTCTAAATAAGGTAAAATCTAGGAATCAATGCTAGATACTATTGTCTTTTCTGCCTTCACTCACTATTTATGTCCCTCATGGGTATACATGACATCTTTCAGATATATGCCCTAAACAGATCTATTAACACTTTCTTTTCCTAAATTGTTCCTTGTCTAATCTTCTCCAATTCACATAATGGCATTGATTACTCAGACAAAAATCTTTTTTTCAGACAAAAATCTTTATACAAATCTTTCTTATTCTCTCTTTTCCCTTAACATCCATGTAGAATTAATTCAGAAGCCCTGCCAGTACTAACTCCAAAATAGGTCCAAAAATATCCAATATTATGACTATCTCATAATAGTCACTACTACTTAGGGATCAAGCTACCATTGTCCCTAAATTAGAGCCCTCCAATTTCCTAATCTCCCTAATTTCAGTGTGTTCATTATTTAATCAATCTGCTAGGGAAGTAGACTAATATTTTATACTATAATATACAAGATGAGTAAGTTATTGGCATTGCTTTATAACATAGTGTCTATAGCTACAATTGTGTATTGTAGACTTAAATTTTGTTAAAAGGGTGAAGCTTATGTTAAGGACTCTTATCATATGAAAAAAAAGTGGAAAAAATCCCACCAACAGGCTCAAATTTTTTTTTATATGATTAGATTAAAAGATTCAGAAGAAAAATTGACAACACCCAACATACTTTTCTGGTAAAAACTCTAAGCAAACTAGGAGTAGAGGGAACTTCCTCAACTTGGTAAATAATATGATTTACAATTATATCAAAAATAATAAAATATCTAGAAATAAACCTATCCAAAGAGGTGAAAGACCTGTACTCTGAAAACCATAAAGCATTGATGAAAATTAAAGATGACACAAAGAAATGGAAAGATATTCCATGCTCATGGATTGGAAGAGCAAATAATATTAAAACATCTCTACTACCCATAGTAATCTGCACATTTAATTCAATCTTTATCAAATGCCAACAGTTAATTTTCACAGGACTAGAACAAACAATCATAAAATTTGTATGGAACTGCAAAAGACCCCAAATAGCCACAGCAACCTTGAAAAAGGAAAACAAAGATGGAGGCATCACAATTCCAGACTTCAAGTTATATTACAAAGCTGTGGTGATCAAAAAAATATAGTTACTTGCACAAATATACACAAAGGTCAATAGAACAGTGTAGGAAAACCAGAAATGAACTCATAATTATATGGAACAAGAATATCCAACAAGGAAGAGTCTACAATAAATGGTGTTGGAAAAATTGGACAGCAACATGAGGAAGAATGAAACTGGGGTCCTTTCTTACATATACACACACAAAAAATTAAAATGCATAAGAGACCTAGATGTGAGACAAGAAACCATAAAATCCCAGAGAACATAGGCAGTAATGTCTTTGACAATAGTGGTAGCAACTTATTTCTAGATATGTCTCCTGAGGCAAGGGAAACAAAAGCATATCTGAACTATGTAGATTTCATCAAGATAGAAAGCTTCTGTGCAGCAAAGGGAACAACAAAACTAAAAGGCAGCCTACAGAACGGAAGAAGATGTTTGCAAATGACATATTTGATACAGGGTTAGTATTCAAAATATATGAAGAGCTTCTAAGACTCAACATCTAAAAATAATTCAATTTTAAAATACGTAGAAGATATGAATAGACATTTTTTCTAAAGAAAACATACAGATGGCCAATGACACATGAAAAGTGGATCAAGTTACTGATCATCAGGGAAATATAAATGAAAACTACAGTGAGATATGACCTCATACCTGTCAGAATGGCTAAAATCAACAACACAAGAAAGAACAAATATTGGCAAAGATGTGGAGAAAGGGGAACCCATTGGTGTGAACGCAAACAGATGCAGCCACTATGGAAAACAGTATGGAATTTCCTCAAAAACTTGAAAATAGAACTACCCTACTATCCAGAAATTGTACTACTGGGTATTTGTTCAAAGAATACAGGATTACCAATTCAAAGGGATACATTCACCCCAATGTTTATAGCGACATTATTTACAATAGCCAAATGATGGAAAGAGTTCAAATGTCCATCAACTGATGAATACATAAGAAGTACTGTTAGTATCTGACTCTTGGTTTTGGCTCAGGTCATGATCTCAGGGTCTGAGGTCAAGCCCTGTGTAAAGCTCCATGCTCAGCATGAAGTGTGCTTGAGATTCTCAAACTCTTTCCTTCTGCGCCTCCCTCTGCTCAAATAAATAAATAAATAAATAAATAAAATCTTAAAAAAAAACCCTCTGATTAGATAGTATAGCACATCTATTAGAATAGCTAAAGTTCAAAATGTTCAAAATACTGATACCATCAAATGCTGATGAGTATGTGGGACAATAAGAACTCTCATTTTTTGCTGAGGGATAAAAGCCAAAAGAGAAAGAGAGAGAGAGAGTGAGAGAGAGAGAGAGAGAGAGAGATGGTAAAAGCCATTGCAGAGAGAGAGACGAGAGAGAGAGAGAAAGAAAAATGGTAAAAGCCATTGCAAAAGAGGTTTGGCATTTTCTTTTAAAACTAAAAATACTCCTATTTATGATCCAGCAACTATATTCCTTGATATTTACCCAGATGAACTCACAACTTAGGTCCAAACAAAAATTAGCACATGAAGCTTGCAGCAGCTTTATGAAAAATTTCCACATTTGGAAGCAACCAAGATGTGGTTCAGTAGGTAAATAGATAAATCAGCAGTGGGGCATTCAGACAATGGCATATTATTCACCACTAAAAAGAAATGAGCTATCAAGTCACAAAAACATATGGAGAATCCTTAAATGCATATTGCTCAGTGAAAGAAGTCAACTTGAAAAGGCTATGTGCTCTGTAATTCCAATTATATGATTATCTTGGAAAGGCAAAACTAATGAGACAAATGATCAGTAGTGACCAGGGGGCTGGAACGAGAGAGGGAAGGATGAATATGCGAAGTACAGTGGATTTTGGGGCAGTGAAACTCTTCCATGAGAAACTGTAATGGTGGGCATATGTTACACATTTGTAAAAAACAAAAACAAAAACAAAAACAAAAACAAACAGGATATGTCCAACACAAAGAGTTGACCTTAATGTAAACTGTAGATTTCATTAATAATAATGTATCAATGTTGGTTCATTATTTGTGAGAAATAAACCACGTTAATGCAAGACAATAATAGTGGCAACAGTGGTGTAGGGACAAAGAGAGGGTATATGGAAAATATCTGGTTTTCCACTCATTATTTTCTGCACACCTAAAAATTCTCTGAAATATGAAATGTATTCAATTAGCTTTTTTAAAAGAAGATTTTATTTATTTATTCATGAGAGACAAACAGAGAGAGAGGCAGAGAGACACAGGCAAAGGGAGAAGCAGGCTCTATGCAGGAAGCCTGATGTGGGACTCGATTCCAGGTCTCCAGGATCAGGCTGTGGGTCAAAAGCAAGTGCCAAACTGCTGAGCCACCCAGGCGTCCCATTCAATTAGTTTTTTAAGTAACATGGATAAAAGGGATTTCATAAGAAGTTTATAAAATGAGAAGTAAAACTGACATTTCATGAGACAACTGCCAAGAATTCAATAAAGTAATTTGATTACCACAACACTTAAATGGGGCCGGGGGAGAAAGAAGGAGATGAAATGGATAAGCATGGCATTGCACAAGAATGAGTTCCAGTACACAGAATGTGTTCACAGTCATGTTTCTTTTTCTTCAAAATTTTTACTTTGCTCATCCCTGCTCTATAGTTGATAGAAATAAAATAAGTATTAAAATAAAAAATTCAAAATTGTTTTAGATTATTTTGATTTACAATTCTTAAAAAATATCCTTTTATAGTCTTCCCACTATGTATTTGACCTTTTCTGTTTTAAATCCATTTCTTTCATTATTTCAAACTTCTACATGAAATTGAAAATTCCTCTTCTTGTTTTGTGTTTGTGTTTGAGAGAGAGAGAGAGAGAGAGAGGAGAGAGAGCACAAGTGGGGGTGTGCAGAGGGAAAGAGAATTTTAAGCAGGCTCCACGCCCAGTGCAGAGTCTGATGTGGGGCTCAATCTCATGACCCTGAGATCATGACCTGAGCTGAAATCAAGTCTGATAGCTTAACTGCCTGAGCCACCCAGTGCCCCTTGTTTTTTTTTTTTTTTTTTAAATTACTGAACTTGCCTTTTTTTAATGAGCATTTATCCAATATTGTGCTATATTGTTCCCTGCCCTCTTTGCAATTGTCCCAAGCATCAAGAAATGGAGTCTCTTTACCTCCTTCTGAACTTGGGCTGGCCTTGGTTGACAAATAAAATGCGGTGAAGTGGTAGTGTGCTTCTTCTTGGGCTTAGGCTTTATATATTCTACTCCCCCTGTTAAAATTCTAAAACTGCGTGAGCATACTCCGCCTAGCAGGCTGAGGGCTGAGAGCATCGGGGCTGTGGGCCAAGCTTTCCAAGGTATCATTTGTGAATGACATTGATCAGTGAGCAGCCACCGCCCATCCACCAGCTGACCGAGGATACGGGGGGGGGTGAGCCCAGCTGGGCCTAGTAAGAATGATCCAGTAAGCACCACTCAGATGTTTTGCTAACCTGCAAATAAATACATGAACTAAATAACTGCCTAAATTGCTTTAAGCCACCAAGTTTTAGAATAGTTTGTTACACAGCAAGCAAAAGTTAACAAAAAAACTTTAAAATACACAGGATATACTAATGAACATCAAAACTTTTTTTCTCCTAAAACTTTCTTCTAATTTTTTTGTCATTCACTTATTATCTCCAATTGGATACTTCATTAGCGACTTAAGTCTTATCAATACTGAAATCATTGTTCTTTTTCCCAATGTTCACTTTTTACTATTTTTTTCTTCAGCCATATTACTTAAAAGGCATACAAATTTGAGAAATTATTGTAATTATGTCTCTTTATCCTTAATATATCACCAATTGGATAATGGGTTATCCCAAATGCCTCATCCAAATGTCTTGCGCTTTTTTCTGTTTATAGTATAACTGTTTGCTCAGCTCATGTTAGGTATAACATGGATGATAGAACCTCTTTTTAACTGCCCTTTTTATTTGCAGGGTTTCTTCAATCTAAACCTTCTAGAAATATATTTCTATATCGCAATCATTGTAATGTAAAATATTTCATAAAATTTACCTTTTCTTGATACTTTTTAAGGAAAATTGTATTATATCTGATGCACAAAAATAAAATCCATTATGATGAGTTCCTAGATTTCTTAGCTTATATTTGTACCTTAATTTGATCCCTGGTTCTCTCATGCTATAGTCTAACTACTCCAAAATAAACTTATTTATTCCATACCTCCTTGTCTTTGTAAATGCCGTTTCCCTTACCTAGGATTTCCTAAATTCAGTGTCATTGTATGTTGCCTGTCACACTTTTTCTTCAAGTGACAGCTCATATATCATTGCTTGTAACTATAGTTGGGACATATTAGATAGGAATAAAAAATATGCTAGCTTAAAGAGTAAACATGATCACTGAGGCCATATCTTTCCTTATTCTTTTAAAAGCTCCTTTCAATCACTCATCCAAAACCATGGCCTGTACTTTATTGAGACTACTTTTGTTCTGTGTGATATTACCGTGAAAATATCACCAGGACTTTGTTTTCCTCCAAAGCTTCCACTGCCTTCATATAAGGTAATATAATATTGACTTTTCTTGATACATCACTATATTAAATTCAATTGTAAACTTTTATAATGCATTAAAAAAACTATGATTAAAATTTTCTTTGAACAAATAGATCTGATATCATTGGAGATGCCAAATTTTTCTATCTTGTCTGCCCAATCATGTAGTTAATATATGTCCTGCACAGCTCTATGCTTTAAATAATTCTCAGTGTCTTTTTTCCCCAACTCTACTGACAAAAATTAAAGACTGAACTAATTTTTTTTTCCAGGGTAGCCTTCCTGGAAAAGAGACCCTTTCTTTGATAATATTTAACAGTTGTCATTCCGTCACACTTTGATATCAACCACTTATTCCACATTAGTGTTAAGCCCCCCTATAATCAGCAGATGTATCATGTCATAGTGTCCTTGAACTTCTAATTGACTGTCAGTTCTCGGTTCTATCTTCCTAAATTCTACACTTGGTGACAGTGCTTAGAAAACACTCAATTTTACTGATGCTCCTTAAGGATCATCTGAGATGTTGGAAATTAGTTGATGTCTTTTTGCTCTCAATCTGTCATCTCTGTGAGACTGGAGCCATCATTGCACTCATCCAAAAAAATCGTGCAGTGATAAATCTCATGCTAAAGACAGTAGGGATTATAGTTTGTTTCTATACTTGATAAGAGTTTGTTATAAATCATAAATAATCATAAATAATTCCAGTATTATTAATGCCCATAACCACTCAGATAAAATCAATTTAACAAATTATACATTTTCCATTTTTAAAACACTTGAATAAAAACTTTATTTATATATCTTTTATGACTATCATTTTGAGGCATTTCTTCTTACAAGAAAATTTGAAGATTGTACTTAGAATTAACAGAATTTTGATTTATAATTCACATTTACTAGTTTACATGTCTTAACAATATCTGTTTTCTAACTTTTAAATATTTTTATCAGAACACTTATATTTGGGAGCACCTGGGTAGCTCGGGTCATGATCAGGGTCCTGGGATGGAGCCTCACATTGGGCTCTCTCCTCAGCGTGGACTCTGCTTCTCCTTCCCCCTCTGTCCGCCCCCCTCTCTTTCCTGGCTTATGCTCTCTTGCTATCTCACTCTCACTCTCAAATAAATAAACAAAATCTAAAACAAAAACAAAAACAAGCCTCCTTCAGTTGTTGAATTTAGCAAAGATCTCAATAATTTTCATGCTGAGGATTTTTATATTTTTAACATTTGATTTATTTATCAAGTAAAATGATATTTCTTGTATCGAGTTCCTGGTCCTCGAACTACAATCAAAACTCACTTAGCCCCTTAGCAATAGCCCCTTATTACCTCTCTTATACTTTAAAATAGTATTTTCTTACTTTAATATTATGAAATGATACTTGCTTGAGAATCACTTAATTTGACTTGTGTTTCTCTCCCAGCAAAAGAAAGATAGGAGTGGCTGTGCCCTCAGCGGCAGTCCCATAAGAAGCCAGACCCAAAGAGAGGTGCTGTTGCGGGGTGGGGTTGGGGCATCACTGTGTGGGATGAGGACTGGAGGGAGCATGCTCCCCCACCTCACTGCAGTGCTGGTCCCAGCAGTGATAACACCTATGAATGGAGATCCACCATTCTAAGGGCCTCTGGGATCCATGTTTGAGGGTGATGTATTGTTCCTTGATACCACTCTTACACCAGAATAACTCTTCAAGCCTCCAAGGTTACATTTGGGGTAAGAATCTATCACTGCAATACTAATGGTCAAAGAGTCATTTGCTTGGACATATTAAAAGATAATTAGAGTCCAGCACTAACCATTTCTAAAGTTCTCCTGTCTATCCACTCTCATCTTACAGACTGTAATCCTGCTGACACTTTGAGGGGAAAGTATTGCCCAGAGTACAGGAAAACAGAGGAGAACATGACCAGAGTGGCCAGAGTGGACCAAGAGACATGCTACTTAAATTGGGTTTTCACAATTCTTACATTATCTGTCGCAGAGAGAGCTGCTCGTGATCTTGAAGGGGTGGGGGAGCGTGGGACTGAATATTTCTGTAACAGATATTATTCTGTTGTATTTCCTAAGATTTTGTGGTAACTTAAGGTATCTTCCTTCAGTAGACAGAACAGATTATAACAACTTTTAAAACTGTCATTAGTTCTGCAGTATTAGCTGCAGAAAATAGACATTTGGGTTCAGTTGTTTGTAGTCTATACATTTGAAATAGCTTAATTTTGTACAGGTTACAGACATGACCATTCATGCAGAGTCCTTCCTTGACTACCAACGTTAGGTAAAAAAAATGGAATTTCTTTTCCCTTCTCCGGGGGGAAATTGATATTTAACAGTATTTAGAGACTGCCATCTCGTATATAAAACAGATATGTGGGCTATAAGACAATCATCTAGAAAATGAGTAATTACGTATTTTATTTTATATGCCAACCCGCTTTCTTGTGCTAAGATGAGAAATTTGAATAATGATTTGTGAAAACCTATAGTATACTATCCTCACCTCTTAACTGAAACGTATGGAATAGGAGTTGCTCAGTGGATTGCGCATGTGTTGTGCACCTCTTAAGTCCGCATTTGTTACTGTGCTGATGAAAAATATGAAAACAAACAAAAGCATCTCTTAATTTATTAAACCCTTTCATATATATTCTCACGTGATCCTCAGACAATGATGTTTCCTAAACCAACTGTCCTATAGACACATCCTTTTCCTGCCTTGAGCATTTGTTTTTATTATCATCTACAACACCCAGACACTCTTAGCTAAATAACTGTTTAAAAGTGCTTGATACTAATTTGTATATACCCCAGGCCTTCCTCCTTAGACTGTAAGTTTCAGGAAGGAGTTTTTACATTTTCACTACAGGTAGTACAATGATTTGCATAGAGTAAACACTTCAAATCTTTGGCATAAATGACGAATACATATTTTTTTGGTATATTTTATTGAAATTCTATTTGCCAACATGTAGTATAACTCCCAGTGCTCATCCTGTCAAGTGCCCCCCTCAGTGCCTGTCATCCAGTCACTCCATCCCCCCACCCACCTCGCCTTCCACTACCCCTTGTTCATTTCCCAGAGTTAGGTGTCTCTCATGTTGTGTCACCCTCGCTGATATTTCCCACTCATTTTCCCTCCTTTCCCCTATAATCCCTTTCACTATTTTTTATATTCCCCATATGAATGAAACTATATAACGCTTGTCCTCCAATTGACTTACTTCATTCAGCATAATACCCTCTAGTCCCATCCACATTGAAGCAAATGATGGGTATTTGTTGTTTCTGATGGCTGAGGAATAGTCCATTGTATGCTCAGACCACAGCTTCTTTATCCATCTTCTGTCGATGGACACCGAGGCTCCTTCCACAGTTCGGCTATTGTGGCCATTGCTGCTAGAAACATCGGGGTGCAGGTGTCCCGGAGTTTCACTGCATCTGTATCTTTGGGGTAAATCCCCAGCAGTGCAATTGCTGGGTCATAGGGCAGGTCTATTTTTAACTCTTTGAGGAACCTCCACAGTTTTCCAGAGTGGCTGCACCAGTTCACATTCCCACCCACAGTGCAAGAGGGTTCCCTTCTCTCCGCATCCTCTCCAATATTTGTGGTTTCCTGCCTTGTTAATTTTCCCCATTCTCACTGGTGTGAGGTGATATCTCATTGTGGTTTTGATTTGTATTTCCCTGATGGCAAGTGATGCGGAGCATTTTCTCATGTGCTTGTTGGCCATGTCCATGTCTTCCTCTGTGAGATTTCTCTTCATGTCTTTTGCCCATTTTACGATTGGATTGTTTGTTTCTTTGCTGTTGAGTTTAATAAGTTCTTTATAGATCTTGGATACTAGCCCTTTATCTGATATGTTATTTGAAAATATCTTCTCCCATTATAAAGGATGACTTTTAGTTTTGTTGACTGTTTCTTTTGTTGTGCAGAAGCTTTTTATCTTGATTAAGTCCCAATAGTTTATTTTTGCTTTGGTTTCCCTTGCCTTCATGGAAGTATCTTGTAAGAAGTTGCTGTGGCTGAGTTCAAAAAAGGTGTTGCCTGTGTTCTTCTCCAGAATTTTGATGGATTCTTGTCTCAGATTTAGATCTTTCATACATTTTGAGTTCATCTTTGTGTCTGGTGTAAGAGAATGGCCTAGTTTCATTCTTCTGCACGTGGCTGTACAATTTTCCCAGCACCATTTATTGAAGAGACTGTCCTTTTTCCAGTGGATACTCTTTCCTGCTTTGTCGAATATTAGTTGACCATAGAGTTGAGGGCCCATTTCTGAGTTCTCTATTCTGTTCCATCGATCTATGTGTCTGTTTTTGTGCCAGTACCACACTGTCTTGATGACCACAGCTTTGTAGTACAGCTTGAAATCTGTCATTGTGATGCCCCCGGCTCTGGTTTTCTTTTTCAATATTTCCATGGTTATTCGGGGTCTTTTCTCATTCCACACAAATCTTAAGATGATTTGTTCCAATTTTCTGAAGAAAGTCTATGGTATTTTGACAGGGATTACACTGAACGGGTAAATTGCCCTGGGTAGCATTGACATTTTCACAACGTTAATTCTTCCAATCCATGAGCATGGAATATTTTTCCATCTCTTTGTGTCTTCCTCAATTTCTTTCAGAAGTGTTTTGTAGTTTTTAGGGTATAGATCCTTTACCTCTTTGTTTAGGTTTATTCCTGGGTACTTATGCCTTTGGGTGCAATTGTAAATGGGATTGACTCCTTAATTTTTCTTTCTTCAGTTTCATTGTTAGTGTATGGAAATGCCACTGATTTCTGGGGATTGGTTTTGTATCCTGACACACTGCAGAAATGTTGTATGAGTTCTAGCAATCTTGGGAAGGAGTCTATGGGTTTTCTGTATACAGTATCATGTAATGATGAATACATCCTATGTAGTGAATTACAATGAATGAAGATGTCATTGTAGCATCATTTTTATTGTAAAAATTTACTTATATGAATGTGAGTATAAATCATTTTATATCATTTAATGTTATTATTTTTCAATGGAATATTAAAAGAAACATTTTCTAAAGCTTTCTGTTTCAAATAAGCAAAAGCCATTTAAGGGATAGAAATACATAAATATATCTCATGTTTGAGCAAGAGATCTAAAGGGGATATTCTAATTCTTAGGAGAGAAATGCTCTTATTTTCACATAGGTGATTGTCACACCTTTTGTGCCTTTAAGCATCGCCTTGCCATTAATTAAAAGGCAAGTTGTTGTGCCAATAGCTCAATAATTCCAAATAAGTAAGTCTGAGAAAAGTTTATGGTCTTCCATCTTAAACCTTAAGTGATTATTATAAGGATTATCCACAATAGTTTTTACCTGCTTGTTTTATTTGTTGTGATTTATTTGGATGGAGAAAGAAAGTATACTGAAATTAAAAGACTAAAGTAATTTAGGAGTTATGTCACTTCTTATAATATCATCAAAAATATAGAAATTGGCTCCTCAAATCTTTAAAGAAAAGATATTTTTAGGAATTTGGAAATGGCTACTGAGAGGGAAAAAATCCATAAAATGGTGGAAAGGTTGGGTTTGAGGAGAATTATGAATAATAGGAAATATAAATTGGCAAGGATGAAAAAATAATTTGGAAGAATATTAGTAATCAACTTATTTTTAAAAATTTTTAAAGGCTTTATTTACTTATTCATGAGAAACACAGAGAGAGGCAGAGAGAGAGAAAGAAGAAGAAGCAGGCTCCATGCAAGGAGCCTGATATGGGACTCGATATGGGATCATGCCCTGAGCTGAAGGCAGACGCTCAACCGCTGAGCCACCCAGGCATCCATTAATTTATTTTTTTGTTCCAATTTGGGCTTTAATCTTTATTTTCCCACCACATTCTTGTTATCCTCAAATTTTCAAAGTATCCCTGCAATAGAGTTACAATTTTTTTTTTTTCCTGGAGAAATTAAAGATGAGGAAAAGCAAACATATGGACAAAATGGAAGGGAAAAAGGACATCTCTGGAAGGTGACAAGGGAGACTGGGTCTGGGAATAAATATCAGGGATGTGAAGTCATAGAAGAATATAACCAACTCTTGAAGTATCATCAGAAGTAAAGTAATGATAGTAGGATATTTTCAGTAGAATTGTGGTGGAAGCTGGGGGCATTTTATTTGGATTAAGAGGACTATAAAGACTGTAAAAGGCTGGAGGATCAGGTAATGTAGGTTTGAATATTAAAAGCTTATAGTTAACAATCTCTTATGGCTTGTCTCCCTCTCTCATTTAATCTTACTTTATTTTTCCCTTCCTTCTGCTATGATCTTCTGTTTTGTTTCTTAAATTCCACATATGATAAAATCATATGATCATTTTCTTTCTCTGACTTAATTTTCTTAGTATAATATCTAGTTCCATCCATGTCATTGCAAATGGTAAGATTTCCTTTGTGTGTGTGTGTGTGTCTGAGTAACAATCTGATGGTTGCAGTTAGAGAGGGGAGTAACTGGGTGATGGGCATTAAGGAGGGCACTCATTAATGAGCACTGAGTGTTATGTACAACTGGTAAATCGCTGAACTCTATCTCTGAAACTAATAATATACTATATGTTAATTAATTGAATTTAAATAAAATAAAAAAATTAAAAAGCTGCAGTAATCAAAAAAGCTTATTACAAAAAATAGAAAATAAATAAAAGCTTATTACATGTATTTAAATATATGGGGAATGCTAATAACCTGAACAGGTGTATATTTTTTCAAATATTTTTAATTAAAACATCCTTAGAAATAATGATTTTGATGAAAGCTGGCAGATAAAGATGGAATGAGAAAGAGACATAAATAATAGCAGTTTGTACCGACAATCCAGAATGTAGTAGCTGATGCAAATGAATATTTCACAACAAAATTCAGAAAAAGAAGTTGTAATTGGATAAGATCTGGAGACCAAGTAGAAATTCATGAACAAAACATATTAAAGAATAAAAATTCCAACCAAAGTGTCTTGCCCCATCCTATTTATTCATACATTGTGCCTGACTTGAAAGGAAAGTTGCTTAACTAACTTCTAGAATAATAGGAAGATTTACTTAATCATTAAATCTGACACTAAAATTGAGGGAATGGGGGGATCTCTGGGTGGCTCAGTGATTTAGAGCCTGCTTTGGCCCACAGCATGATCCTGGAGTCCCAGGATCAAGTCCCACATCAGGCTCCCTGCATGGAGCCTGCCTCTCTCAATCTCCCCCACCCCCTCTCTTTCATGAATAAATGAATAAAATCTTTAAAAAAAATTGAGGGAATGGATTGTTCTGTACCTCTGAAAAACATCACTTTGGGAATGTGTATGTGAGATGTGTGGGTCTGATAAAGCCTTTGCATTACAAATTCAAAAAACTGCAGCATAGTTTATGCCCAACAGACTATTTATCCATAGTCTGTGTACTTTAAAAAAGAAAAAAAAAGTTATTGTCTGAAACTTTGATACCTAGCCAGAGAAATCACAAAATCAGCTTTGAACTGTTATCAGGGATGACATATGAATATGCACTGAGGAGTGATGAGAAGCTCTAAATTGTTTATTTAGTGAGGAAACCAACTTATTTAATCCAGTGTCTGGAAGTTTCTTTTCATTCTTCCCTTTGTCTTGTTTCTTTGATGCAGGTCAGGGACCAAATGCTATCATATCCTATGCATTTAGTAAGCACATTTTTCTCTCATTATCACATCATTCTTTGTTCAAAGCCTATTTGATGCATGTGGCAGCTTTTGAACCTTCAAGATGAATATAAAGAAATATTCAAATAATGCTTTGAATTAACATCAAATACACATCAACATTTCAGAAGACAAACTGATCAGAATTTACTTAATGCCACAGAAAATTCATTCTGGATAAGGAAAAATAATTAGCGTTGGAAAAGTTACCATGTGTGATTAAAAGAATAAACAATTATAGGAGGTCTATTCAAGAAAGCTTATTCAAATTAGAAACAGCTACCTCTTATCAAATACCTGCACAGCCCTCAAGATCCATGGCATTTTGCCTTATTCTGAGTGAGCTTGTATTTTTCCGAAGAAATTATATATTTATTTTATTTTTAATTTACTAATGGAAATACATCAAAAGCATCTTCATATTTCTGCTACTGTTGCTTCAATTGGTTGAAAATTTTCCTCCCAATTAGGCACAAAGACTAGTGTTGTGAGTTTAATGTTAATGAGGAAATAGTAAAGAAACGTGAGATATAATTCTCTGCCATAATTAAACATAATTTTCTCCAAAAACTGAAAATTAAGGAAAAGAATATGATTAAAATATTTTAAATTTATTTTAGGAATCAACAATTTTAAAAAAGTATTTGGAAGCCTCAAAACAACAAAATAAAAACACATTCTCATTCTATTATTAAAAGAATTTCCTATTTTGATCACAAATAACAAAGCCATAAACAAATGCATAGCAAGCAAATCTTAAGAGAAAAATGTTACTGACAGTTGAAATGTTAAAAAAAATGCAAGAAAATTGTGTATCAATATTTTGGAGTCTTAAAGAAAATAAAAAATGATCACTTTAGATCAATTTGGATTCTTTCTCCCCCCTTCCCCTGACCTGTGTACTCCCTTTCAATAAATAAATAAATAAATAAATAAATAAATAAATAAATAAATAAAATCTTACCAAAAAATTCTAAGCATTACTAAGAAAATATTTCTGAATTTATAAGAAGCAAAATACCTTCAGAAATCTGGCATAAAATAATCTTTTTCCTTTGTCTAAATTATAATGAAATGATCTAAAGACACGTGCAAAAGGAGATACTACTTTCTCTGTTGACATCTGCTATATTTTGCACCTCAGAAATGCCATGACATTGTGGACTCTCTTATTGATTGGGTTCAGCATAGCTTCCCTAGTTTTTTATTTTGGAGTCATTATAAATTCTTTTTAAAAAGCAGCTATGAATTAAACTTTGGGATATCATTTGGGTCATTTTTCTGCTATATCAAGGAGAGTGTATTTAATGTTTCTAAACTGGTTCTGTTCTAAATTTGCAGCAATGATAAATGTGTTTGTTCTTCATATTTGTATGCTCCACTTATTTTAAGGGGCATGTAAGAGTGAAGGCTATTTTAAAAGTGAAAGGGTTAAACATATTAGCTCATAGTATATGGTCACATCGTCATCTCTCTCCAAGGCTTTTTATGACCTAACAATAGGATATACCGAATCATCTAATATAGTTGTAGAGAGTTGCATTTTTACTTTCTTTTTACTCTGAAAACAATATTTTTCCCTATACTTAACAATATGTGAGAATTAAACTCCTTTTATCATATAATCTAATCACATCATAGGAACATGTACTTCTACATAAAGTAACAATATTTACAAAAGTATATAAAATTAAAGAAGACAAACTCCTGAACGTCCAAGAAATGGTAGCAAAATTCAAGAGAACTGTTAATTGAAAAGCACTTTTATTAATATGATAATATTTGAATACTTCATTACCATATAGTATATAACACCGAACTGAGCTTCAGACACTGGAAAATATTTAGAAATCTCTAAAGAAAATCTATATCCAAGATTAGCCGATTTGTTGTAGATTTTTAAAAACATGAGATGTGTTATATATTTCATAAATCTCCAAACATCCCAAATGGTCATTTCCATATAAAACACTTACGTTTATGGACACATGTCATAAACAATTATTTTGATTTTAATATGTAAGCAGTGATTATTTAATCATACGTGCTACTATATCATCCCTGACTTCTTAACCTTTATAAACTCACCCTTCTTCTCCATTTCCAATTAGTCAAAAGTATTTAAAAATAGTAAATAAGCATCGAGCTTTGTCACTGAACACTTGTGCAACCTCAGGTAAGTTACAGATATTCTATTCCTCAATTTCCTCAAAAAAATGGAGAAAATGATCTCATGCATACTACTAGGCTTTTGCAGCTGTTAATTATTAATACATGTACAGCGTTTGGAAGTATACCTGGCATACAACAAGCTTTCACAATGGTTAACTATTATCATGCTTACTTCTGTTGAATTGACTTAATTCATAAAAAAAAAATAAGAGGGATGATCTTTTGTATGGGTAGAGGGCATGGGCATTAGGAAATTGAGTCAGCAAATTCAGAAGACACTGCACAGTTGTCAAAATCCATGGAAAACAAAACAAGCATAACTGCTATGATGCAATGACAGTCTTTATATAATTTTGCTGAAAACATCTGCATTTGGACAATCTGTTAAAGAACTAGGATTTAAGAACAAAGGAAGGAACACTTGAGTCTCATTATCTATGGTTTAATCCTCTAGGTTTATTGACAAACTACATCATTGATATTTTGGAAAAGGACACCATGTCTTTAATTCTGAAATTGTAATTGTTTGGATGGTCAGTTGCTAAAGCTTACCTATTTTTAATATTTGTATTAAAATGCAAACCGCGTAAGAAAAATGAGTTGAAGGAAGAAGATATGGTGCTGAATTAGACAAAGAATGCCACAGGAAATGTTTAATGATAATTTAATAGATGCTTTAGAAAAGAGAGGGCCACATTCTAATATTTGATTGTTATCCCATCTGTATGATGAAACTTTTATAACCCAAATGCTTAACCATATTCATACAAATGGAGAAGCTAATGAGATAGATTTTTCTGTCAATGGCCTTATATTTTCAGACCTGTCAGGACTAAGATGCTGCAGCCACGGGCATATGCTATGAATAGTAAAGCGGTGTCTTTCAGGGTTGAACAAATTCTGCAGAAAATAAACTTGAAAGTATAGAATCAGATTTGTGTCCTCAAATGAAAGCCAGTAATATCACAATTGTCACTCTTTGTTAGATTTTTAATAAGTAGAAATCGTTTGAAAAATGTATGTGCGGTTGTTGCAGAGTCTGTTATATAATGGGAGCCCCTTTTCTCATTCATAGTTAACTATGGTTAGTTGGATTACTCGAATTTCTCTAATTTGCATTGAGATCTTTCTAATGCTTTTTCCTAATTTATTTTCCCCAAAAACGTTTTCATTTTTCCTACCTCCAACAATAAAAATACAAAGTATATTTACTGAGATATATTACTTTAAAACAATAAGATTTTCCACATTGTTACTGGAAACAAATTTCATTATTTGAGCACATATATCATCTGTGTTCATTTAATTTGATCATTGAAAAACTCATCTCCTTATTTCTTTAGAAAGATAAGTTGGTTTCACTTTGGTTTTCAATCAAACTCAGGTAATTATAATTTATGAGTAACTGTGGTCATTGACACTCTTTTAATCAAAATTTCATTTTCTCTCACCTCTTCTCCCTTTAGGGAGAAGAATACTTCCCTAGCTCATTGGTTTGGGGCTTTTCCATGTGGCCAGCTCCAGCTGATTGAAGAGACAGAAGTGACACTCCTCTTCTAAGAATAGGCCTTACAGCCCAAAACTTTATGTTAATCTCTGTGGGAGCTTCTTACTGCTACCAAAAGAACATTCTTTAGAGTTTTACCTGCAGTCCGGACACTGGGATAGGACATGCAGAGAAAAATCCCTCTGACTGAAGTGCAGACCTGCATTTTGAAACAGATGTTCTGTTTCTAGCCTACATACTTGTAAAGTATAAATACTTATGTTTTATGCAAATAAATGTTGAGGTGATGAAAACAGCACTGTGGTGAAAACAGTTGACTAGCACAGCAACTACCTGCAAACGCAGGAGGAACTATAATTTAGTAGAAAATATTCTGGATTAGCAATAGAAATATTACAAATATTTCAGAAAAAAAATTAATTTACAAGATAGTTAGAGAATACCTTTCTATAATAACGTCTAGTGTTCATCCATGATGTGCAAGTTTTAGAATTTTATATCGGAGACTCAGTACTTGTTACAAACATGTGCTTAGGATAAGTAGTGAAAATATTCTGGAGTCATTCAAAAGCATACTTAATATTTATGAAGTCATTTATTGTTAACATTATTAACAATGTGTATTTTAATATGTAAAATTTGTTAGTAGAAAATTATTGAAATAATGAATTATTCTGGTGGGGTAGAGTGAAAAATTTGGCCTTGCCCAAAAGCAGTTTGGCATTTACTCTTAGTTTTGGTGCAGGGGTAATCTCTGTACCCTTGAAATGGCATTCCTTGTAAATTTATGGTTATACTAATGATTATAATCATACATCGTCATTTATAAAATATTTATTAAAGATTTTTTAGGGAATTGAAAATTTAAAAAACTAGAAATCTTAATTTTATATGCTTATATGGAAATAATAATTTTTGGTTTATTTCTGTGATGTCTTGTTTTGTTTTTATATTTCTTTATTTACCTTTCTTCATTATTTTAAAAAATTGTGTGTCATTGGATTTTCTTGTTTAAATGAATTTGAGAAGCATTACCTATTCAAAGGATGACTTGTTTTTATTCTGTTAAAAATATTCAGTTATTTTTGCTCTTTTTATTCCCTTTAAGATTTTCTTTCATAGGTAAACTGTAAAAGCACTTCCAGTATTTCAAAATAAGTCTTTTAGGTTTTGATTTGAATTTTATTAAACATATAAGTTGAGGTACATTCAGCATTTCCACTTAAAAGTAATATATTTTCCCATTTATATGATCACAAATAATTGCATTCCATTCTTCTGATGACTCAAATATGTCTCTTGTTAATATTATTTCTATTATTTGTTGTGTTTCAGTAGACTTTCTGGAAATTTATTCAACATTGAACAATTATTTATCTCTTGCTTAACAGGTGCCAGTTACTCCACTAGATATTTGACATGCCTCTTTAACACTTACATAACAACACTAGTTCAAGTAAAATAAGGTGTACATGTTATGTGACGACAACATATCACCACTTCCCATTTTTGAGATGCTTTCATTGAACTGTAAAGTATTACTTGAATATTATTACTTTTTCTGGACCTGGCTGCTTCTGAAGAAACATATTTCTCAGAATTTTTCTAAAGTATGGCTCTGAGGGCACTGGGTGGCTCAGTCAGTTAAGCATCTGCCTTCGGTTCTGGTATGAGTGTCGCAATGGGAGAAATAGGGGATAGGTATTAGAGTACAAGAAATAAACCATAAATAGCTGCAAGAAAACCAAAACAAAACAAAACAATCAAGCTATCTGTACAAATTAAGACTTTGATATTATTGCTGTTCTATAAGAAGTAGAAATCCTTTAATATAATAACATACCAATTAACAGAGACTATAGCCTTTCCTCTTTTTTTTTTCAATTTTATTTATTTATTCATGAGAGACACAGCGCGGGGGCGGGGGGGGAGGCAGAGACAAGGCAGAGGGAGAAGCAGGCTCCCTGCAGGGAGCTTGATATGGGACTTGATCCCAGGAATCCTGGACCACGAAGGCAGGCACTCAACCTCTGAGCCACCCAGGTGTCCCGACTGTAGCTTTTCCTAATGCCAATCTATATACTTTACAGTCCTTCCTACTTGGCCCTTTTGGGGTATATATGATCAAACAAGTTTAGAAATGGTTTCTGTTTGACATAGAATTTTCAATTCTCAATTCTTGGAATTTATACCCAATAAATAATTAGGTACAATATTGTAATTGGAATAATGCTTATTCATATATGAGAAATACTCTTAAGTGCTCAAAAATAGAGATTTGGTTAAACAAAAAGAAAATAAAGCATGACTCTTTTCTCTCACACTGGTCTATGACAGGATCAGTGAGGTGTCATCCTTGATTCTTTTTTTTTTTAAGATTTTATTTATTTATTCATGAGAGACAGAGACATAGAGACATAGACAGAGGGAGAAGCAGGAGCCTGAAATGGGACTCGATCCTGCACCATGAGATCACACCCTGAGTCGAAGGCACACGCTCAACCACTGAGCCATCCAGGCGTCCCACCATCCTTGATTTTTATTGCTGGTTCCAGACATTAACACTTTTGCCTTAGATGATATCACTGACCATGTTTTCTTGCCATGCACATTCTCAGCATCCATTTCATTCTCCATAAATTCTTAATATTTTTGCTGCTATATTTCTTAGGGGTTCAATAACTACATAGACTTTTTCTCAACATACCACCTACTCAGTTCCTAAAACTTCTGCCCACCAATGATCTTAACCCTACTTTTTTTTTCTCCTAAGACTTTACCATTGGCCTAAAATCTACTCTTTGTATCAGTCAGTGTCCTAATGGGAGATTTACTTACTAGATGGCTATTTGGAAATGCATGGGAAGGGAATAGAGGAACCTTAATCATAATGCAATAGCATGAGGTTAGTAGCAACAGTGTTATATTATTCCTAAATCCCTAGGGATGAACCTAAACTAAAAGGATATTATATAGAGAAGACTATCTAAAGAGGAGCAGAGGTCTTGAATTGAGGAACGGAGCCAGTCTAAAGGCTCTCACAGAGAAATAGTTCATAGAAGCTTGATCTTTTTCTCCCCTCCACTGTGATTTTATACTTGATTTAACCATTGGCTGGACTTATTCTGTATTCATAGAATGTGGTTGGTATGGTCCATAGAATTGAGTCTCCCGGGGAAGAGATAAGCATGAAAGATAGAGACTAGATCAGGAGAGGCAAAGAGAAGAGATGTGGCCTAAATTCCATAATCCCATATTTTCAATTAAAATAATTTTACTGCATATTTTTCTGTCACACTTTTTATAATATTCTAATTCCAATGTTTTAAATCTAGGACTAAAACCCAATGACTCTACAATCACCATTTCTTTCTCATTCTATGCATGCTTAAATTTACTTCACCACCATTAGATTCCTTTGTCGATCACAATACCTTGCGTATTTCAACAATTGATTTGTCCTTCATTTTCTGTTTTGAACTAAACTGGCAAGCTCTAACCCTGGTTAAGTCCAAATCTCCATTTACTCTGTCTAGATGTATGTAGTAGTAAGAAACACACAATTATGATGATCAAATGTACCATTAGTGCTTCTTAGCAACTGTATTGGTTTCCTAGGGTGACTGCAACAAACTACCGCAGACTTAGTGGCTTAAAACATCAAAAATTCATTTTTTTCACAGTTTTGGAGTCAGGTACTCCAATATCAAGGTATTTTTAGAACTGATTTCTTTTGAGGGGCTCAAGGGAGAATGTGTTCCATAGCTATTTTTTAGCTTGTGGTACTTGCTGACAATTCTTGAATTCCTTGGCTCGTAGTAGCATAAACCCAATCTCTGCCTCAACCATCACGTGATGTTCCTTCATAGGTATATTTCCTTGTTTAAGATTCCCTCTTCTTATAAGGAGTATAGTCTTATTGGATTAAAGACCACCCTAATCCAGAATGACCTTATCCTAACTTGATTAAATCTACAAAAAATAAAAAATAAATAAACGCACATGAAAAAAAAAACCCCACACACAAACAAACATATTTCCAAATAAGGTAGCATTCCTAGGTTCTGAGGGATATGCACTTCTGTGAGAAATTATTCAACCCATTACAGCATCATACAACTTTTCCTAAGAGCAGTCATTCTGACACTTTTCTAAATTATTATTTCACTCTTTTTTTTCTTATTTTTATTCTAGATAACGACCATGATTGGTGTTTAATTGGGAAAATATAAAACATAGAATAAATTTTTACATTTTATAATTGCTATGTTTATTGGTAATTTACCTTTCAACCCTTAAATCCTGCCTTTCCTGTGCAGACTGCCTCAATTTCCATCTAAGTTAAGGCTAACCACTTATTAGAAATTTTTACATGAGCATGTTGGTAAACTAAGTTATTCTTTCATAAAAGTGTTTTTATTTTACTGTCATTCTAAAAGATAATCCCATCCTTATAGGAGTACATAGTAAGAGTTATTTTCTTTCACCTCATTAAAGTGTATGCACTCATCTGGAAAGTTTTGACAAGAATGGAAAACTTTGTGAAATATCATATACAGTCAGTGAGCAAGTGAATTGCTACAACTTTGCAAATCTGTTTGACATCAACTATTAGAATTGAAGATTTGCATCTTCAAGATACAGAGACATGCAACAGAAGAAGCATAAAATAGCTTCTTTTAAAAATATTTATTTATTTTAGAGAGAGTGCTCTTCTAAAATTATTTCTAATTTTACATAAAATCATTATCCATGATAAAAATATGGAAACAATCAAGTGGCCTTGAATAGCAAATGGATATGGTCTTTGTATTATTTCCACCAAGTCTCTACTGACCCTTTCTATGAAGGAAAAGCACACACTCCACACTTGACCTCTGGCATGGACATGTGAATTGCTTGCTAATGGAAGGAAAAGAAACAGACATGTACAACCAGTGTTTCATGAGACATGCGATTCTTCTATTTTTTTTTCCCACTGCTATGAGAATAAAATATCTGATACAGGGCCTGGTTTTTCAGCTGGAATGCAGAGGCCACAGAAAGTAGGATAAAGGGAAAGAAATACGTAATTGTTGTAATACACCGAGATTTTAAGGTTGTTTCACTAAGTATCTCTCTTGTTCCCAGGCAGAAGCAGGTAACACCAGATATTAGATAACCTTTAACACCACATATTAGGAGACCCAAATAAGGAAAAAAAACAACAACAACGATATTTTGGAAAAACCTGTAACTACTCTGTTATTTAGAACCTAGTGCTTACTCCTGGCACAGCATAACCCATAACCCTAAACATCGACCATAAGGACTAACAGAGATTAGTGCTTCAAACAAAATATGACTATTTCTGAATACTATAAAAGTTTGTAGTTTGCGTAACTGCCAACACTAAAGTCAAACATTGCTTTGGAGTGAGGAGACATTTGAACGGCAGAAGAGTGTAAGCAAGTGCAGAAAGAAATTAATTCACTTGCAAAACTGCCTCTCACATATTGAAATGCAAAGAAGTAATATTTTCTGTCAGTTGCAAACATCCATTTCCTGTCTTTTCTTCATGTTTTATTTGTGGTTCTGAAGGAACTCAAAAATTAGCATAATACTGAAAAGTTTTACACAGAGCCTAAGGAACATTTGCAATATTATGATTAATAGTGCATTTAAATTTATAATTATATCTTTCTAAATGTAACATGCATTGCTTTTTCCTACATCCTTATAAATAACTGCTGAATAAACTGCCACCACCTATTTATGAAAATGTGTTAGAATTATTTATTTTCTACTTCCCCTTTTTCATATCATCTTTCTATCACCTATCTATCATGTATCTACCTATGATGTATCATTTATCAATGTAATAATACACTTGTCATAGTAGTGGGGGTCTAGGAGTGACAGGAGACAGGGTTTCGGGATCAGTATATTCTTGAGTTTGGCTTACTAGTATTTGCCACTAATTTCCATATTAGTCAACTCATACAGAAATTATTTGGCAATTATGGAGGGTCTATCAATTATATTTCAGCCACTTTCTTAGGACTCGGAAAATGCCGTAAGCAAGAACCACATCCTTTAAGTTTGGTTGTGTGTCAGGGAGAGATATTAACCAAAAACCCACCATACAATTTTAGTTGTAGTATTTATAAGGAAGAGAAAATCTAATCTTGTTTGGTGGAACCTGGGAAGGTCTTATTTAATGAGAGACATGTAAGCTGAGGCAAGAAGGATGTTAAAGGCTAACAGAGATAATGCAGCAGGAAAAGAGTTCGAAGCAGAAGGATTGGCATTTGCAAAGGCCAAGAAATGTAGAAAGTTACAGGAAATATGTGTGGTAATAAATGTAGAAAGTTAAGGGAATACGTGTGGTAATAATAGAAGTTTGTCTATATTTATTTTATGCAATATTAATAAATTTTAGACATCATTGTCATACGGCTTTGCAAAGTGAGCTAGATTAACCGACAACATTTTCTGCATGTAAGTCCCAGAAGAATATAGGTAGCAAGGAGATTATTTGTTTTATTAATATCTGGAAAGTCCCAGAAAAATTTAGGTAGCAAGGAGATTATCTGTCTTATTAATATTTGGAATATTAATATCAATATTTGGAAAGATATTTATAAGGTTATTTGGGCTTTTGGCTAATTCTTAAAGGTACTTCTATTTTATTATTCCATTCTTTTCAAAATTACATATCCATTTATACTATCCACTGATTTTTTAATTTTATTTTGTTCATTTTGTTTTTTTCTCAACGTTCATTAACATTTTAAAACAGCATAATTTTCCATTATATACTACCCCTTATTCTATTTTACTTTCTTTCTTTTTTCTTTTTTATTTATTTGATTAGGTTTCTGAAAGACTTTTCATTAATCATGTCTCTGAGCAGTGGTGTGACCAGGCCAAGCAATTACAATATTCCAAAAACTTGTCGAACTGTAGATTCCAAAGGGTGTTGCTGGTAGTTTGTGGCTTTAATTTATATCAACAACTGTAGCACACATTCTTATTTTTCTCACTATTGTGTCATGTGGATCTATGCAAATTTCACGCCTTCTTTTGCCCTGTTTTGCTACACTTTTTATAGCAGAAACTCTGGGATACAATACTTCTCAATTGTGTAGGTGTTGAGCCAGGAAGAGGGGCAAGTGACTGTCACAAATGTCTCTACACTCTTTGATGCAGCTGATTACATGCTTGCCTGGCAAGCAAGAGACTCTTAATTGTTTTTTGGATTTACCACAAGGGGTAGTCCTTGTATTGTGGAATTAGTGTCTTTTGTGATTGAAGGAGAGTCTGGGGATTCCTGTCCCACCATCTTTCTCATATAATCACCAATTAATAGCTATTATTCACTCACGGTTTGCATGTCATATATATATATATATATATACATAGTGGTTAACAGAATTTGGAAGAAAATGTAGCCTGGATATATATAGCTATATGGAGAGAGAGAGAGAGAGAGAGAGAGAGAGAGAGAGAGAGAGAGAGAAAGAGAGAGAGAGAATCTTGTAAAGCAAAGTAGAATTCTTTTAGTATCCATGACAGCTGGTTAGAAATCAGGCAGGTTTTAGTTCTAGAGAATAACTGCAGGGCTCACTATGACCCCATAAAGTTGTCAGAAAATAACATTTTTATTTATGAACATAAACACATCATGTGTTTCAAGCAATGTCATATCTTGAACTTAAAACAAAAGGACTAAGAGCAAGCCCTTAACTGCTGGATCAGAGCCTCGGACTGTAGTATATTTTCTTTCTTTTTTTTTTTTTAAAGATTTTATTTATTTATTCATGAGTGAGAGAGAGAGAGAGAGAGAGAGAGAGAGAGAGAGGCAGGGACACAGGCAGAGGGAGAAGCAGGCTCCATGCAGGGAGCCCAATGTGGGACTTGATCCCAAGTCTCCAGGATCACACCCAGGGCTGAAGGCGGCGCTAAACCGCTGAGCCACCCAGGCATCCCTGTAGTATATTTTCTGATCTGGAATATTTCAATTGTGGGCATGGGAAGTCTACAGATTAATATTTTTATTGTATCTGTGATTAAGAATAGCTCTCAGATTTTGCCATTATTATAACCAATTTAGATTTGGTTATGGATTTTCAAGCTGAAACATAACATTTTAAGTTTATTTAAACTAAAGCATATGAGAAAATGCAGATTTATCAAGAAGTTACATACCATAAAGTAAAATAATAGTAGTAAATTTTTTTGAGAAACAAAACATCTTTTCATATTCTAATACCTTATCAGAAAATACCGCTCTAAAAATCGTAATGCTGTTTCTTGAAAATACAATATGAGATTAACTTATCTTCTAGAAGAGATTGACTTATAAATAACATAGATTTTAGCTGAATTTTGAATTCCTTAGTCATTGTCTTCTACCAGTTGTGATCTTAGAGGCAAGATGGGGCACCAAAAATTGGAAAGTATATCCTACTTTAATCTCATCTCACTGTTTGCTGCAAAACTTTATTAAGATCTCTAAATGGTAATGTGTTCCACCTCAATGTTGAGGCAGCCTTTAAGGTCGCATTGGAATGAGGCCTATCAATCAACTGCATCTGTGATGAGAACCACAGGGTTTATTATTTTTAATGTAATATTTTTCATCTTTCTTTGAACCAGCCATCTAAATTGTGGATTGAAATTGGAGGGGGTGGAGAGGAGGTCAGGCTCCAACATTTGACATCAAAAAGTTCCCTAGATGAGACCCTCAACTCTGGCATGGTGAATGCATCTTGGTCGCTGAAGTGAGTTGCAGTTGGGACTCAGGTCCTCCTGGTAGGCCATGCTTTTACACATACCCGTGTTCCTAGGACAAATGTCTTCATTTGGAAGCCTCTTTATTTCGAGCCTTTGGCTAAGGCCTACCTCAGGTGCCTCTTCTGAGATCTCTCTTTTGGAAGGGGGTGGGCTTGAAGATATATCTGCACTCTGACTCAGCGACTCAGTACTTTTCATCTCCTAGATCTTCCTTCTCCTCCCAGTACACAGGTCCATAAAACTGCAGAAGCCTTTTATTCAGGGCTTCCTCGGCAGTGAGATGCCCCCCCCCCATACTTGTGTCATTCAGTGTGAAAAAATAAAACGGAGAGAGGAATCAGTGTTTTCTCCCCTTTAGCCTCTTTGTTATGTATACTGTCAAAGTGAGTGCTTAAAGGCTTGGTGGTTACTTTCATATTGGCTTGTTCTCTCTCTTTCTTTCTTTCTTTCTTTCTTTCTTTCTTTCTTCTTTCTTTCTTTCTTCTTTCTTTCTTTCTTCTTTCTTTCTTCTTATTTTTTTGTTTTGTTTTGTTTTTTTGTTTTTTTTTTTTGGCTAGTTTTCTTAATGGGACACTAATACCTGGCGGCTCAGTTCTCTTGATTTAGTTAAGCTTCTGACAGTATACATTACAAACAGAGGTCTCCTAGCGATAATGAAGGAATGTCATGATGATAAAAGAACCAATTTTCTATGAAGAAATCACTACTCTACATCTTTAAGCATAGAACCTGTGTAAAGCAAAGATTGACAGAAGTAAAAAGACAGTGAGTACCACCCACAAACCTTTCTCAATAGGTAATACAACAGGCGAAAACATCAGTAAGGATACAGTGCATTTGAAGAAGATAATTAAGCAACTTTTCCTAACTTGCATAAATGGAACACACTACAAATCAATTTTGAAAATGATTACAGGCACTAATAACTACAGCTCAGTGTATGTATCTCCTATGACCTCACTCTTCTACTCCTAAGAAAATACTCTGTAGAATATGCATATTTTTTTATACCAAAGACATGCATTAGAATGTTCACAAATTTATAATAGCGAGAACCTGGACACTACCCAATGCTCATCAAGAGTAGTATGAATAAATGATTGCAATATATATTTACCCAGTCAATTATGGCTTGGCAAAGAAAATAAATTAACTACAGTCACTCAACAATTTGGATAACTTACAAATACGATGTTGAACAGAAGAAAGCAGATACTGAAGCTCATTTACTGTATGGTTTCATTTATATAAAGATAAAAAAGTGGAAAAGAAGTCTGGATAACAGTTATCTTTTAGTGGGAGATGCTAAAGGGGACACTGTGTGGGCCTCTGTTCTTGATCTGTGTACAGGCTGGAGATGAAGACGAAATTTGAGCTCTTACAGGATTTTTTTTGTATGCATGTTATACTTTAATGAAAATTTCAAAAATGGCAATGTTAGAGTTTAGGATTTAGAAGAATTAAAAAATAAATATTAGAAATAATCACAGAAGAATAGATATTGTATAGCTCTTACTATGTATGTGAAGGTCCATAGGATGGACTTTAATCTTCAGTGAGAGCAGAGTATGCACTGGATACAGATACAAATTGTTTTTCTACTGCCATCGATAAGGTGCTTTTGACAATATACGTTGCGGATATAATCACTGCTATTGCTGCATCCAGAAAATTAATGCAGTTGCCACGGTCCTACTCCCTTCTCCTTACCAACTTCAACTAGAAATAAATTACTCAAGCAACCCTTAGTTCTTCATGTCCCTGGGTTCTGATCCAAAGTGCTGGTGGATGATTCATAGCCCCACATTGCATCTTTCAAGAAATCTTGGACACTAAGTTCTGAGCATCTGGGTGGAAAGATTTGCTCTGCCCCATGAAGAGGGAACATGTCCAGAAATAGGAACTGGGGGCAAAGGGAATATTAAATGGTGAGTTTCATATCTTACTGTATTTGTGCCGGATTGTTCTATTTCGGTTCAGTTACACTGAGACCGTATTTCTCAGAACTCCCTACTGCATATATTCCTAAGTTAGAGTTCACTAAAAATGAAGTTGAGGAAGATTTAAGTGGTGGAGGAAAGCAGCAACAACTATGCTTTATTGGTTAGAAGTGGTGAGAGAAAGAATCTCAGGTCACAAAAAAGTACTAACTATAGAGAGCCGAAAACTTTCTATAGGCTTTTACTCTGGCGTCTGTAGCAGTCAGCTCTTCTGCTTGAACATTCCTCGTTTCCAGACTTACCAGCAGACTCAGGGAAAGCTGGTTCAGGTGTCCCAGGGTGGAGGAAGATTATATTATCAAAACAAGCTAATGTTATGATGTTCATTGATTAAGAACTTGCTCAAACTTCTTTTTTTTTTTTTTTGCTCAAACTTTCTCTTATATAAAATGTTTTATATTTAGTAAGTAATAATATTTTTTAAAGATTTTAAAGGATTTGTAAAAGATTTTTAGAGGAGGGAAAATACTCTACATGCTACTATCATTGTATATATGTACCATACATTCGTTCGAACCAACCGATTATATAGCACCAAGAGTGAACCCTAAAATAAACTATGGACCTGGAGTGATAATGGTATGTTAAGTAGGTTCATCAATTGTAACAAACGTACTCCTCCGATGGGGGGTGTTGATAATGGGGGAGCTATATGTGTGGGGGCAGGACGGTACAAGAAAACTCTGCACCTTCCCCTCAATTTTACTGTGAACCTAAAACTGCTGTAGGAAACAAAGTCTTAAAAATAAATTTTGATGGTTTTAGAAATCAGTCTCCCTTCTAAACATCAGTAGCTCATAAAGAATAGGCTAGTAGTTATTATCTGTTAAATGCAATGAATCTTTGTAACCATAAAAATGTTCAAATACCTTCTAATTTTAAAAAGGAATGAATAAATACGAATTAAAATTAGTATTTTGCAAAATCATTTCTAAAGGAATTTCATTTGGAGATCATTTATAGAATAACCATTTCCCCTCGCTAAAGATGATGATCACCATTTAAGATATTTAAATTCTTACAATACATAAAATATTAGAAGAGTATGTTTGTCTTCAGTTGTTACATCCATTACAAAATATATTAAACCATCATTTAGCCTTATTCTATAAATAAATGTATCCCTTAACTTTTTGCAATGTTCCCCTACAGCATCTTTATAACTTTCTGAAAATGTGGTCACAGAATATGACATTTACCTGAGGGCAATAGTTCTATTCCATTTTACAACTACAGCTTAAGTGTCAGAAGGTGAATATGAGAATCGTAAAGCATTTCTCATCCAAAAAAGAAAGGTCAAATTTATGATCCAATGTAAATCCTCAATCAATTGGAAATACCAAGAAATATACTTCTTACATATGGGCTATTTTTTTTAAACCTAGATGCAAAAACAAGACTACAGTAAAAGATCAAAAGTATTTGGTGAGATTATGTGCACTTTAAAATTTAACTTCTGATTTTGATGAAAAATGTATATGATCAATAACATTTTTATATTTTGGGAATCGGTTTTTACTCAATTTTCTTAATTACTTTTTGTGCTTATTGATAACAATTAATCGTTTTCAAGGTTTCATATGACTGAAATACTAAACTACTTAGTTTTATTACCTCCTTATGTTCTACTTGATGTGTAATATATCAGAATAGTATTGCGTTGTTTCTCTAAATACTGTGGAATTGACATAAACATTGTTTTGCAGATCAAAATAGTTTTGCTTTGATAAGGTAAGCAATCACTATCTAACAGAGACAATGCCTTATAATGTATTGTGAGCATTACAAACTTGAATGACATATTGGCCTGACCATATTTTCAACTTAATTGATCAACAAAATGTCTATAATTGCTATCCAATGCGTCTTACACATGCATTAAAGAATACATCTTTGGCTATTTATTGCAATGTTTTATACGTTGGCTCATCATGGCCTCCCAATCCATTATTTTCCTTTAATTTAGAATCCTGTACACACCTTTGAAGGGGAGAGAGGATTGGCAAATGTTTTTTTTTCTCAAGAAAAAGACAAACAGGTTTCATAAAGACAGCACTTATGTTAGAAGATTGTGTGTGGTTTTCTAAGTTCATCAAGTATTTAAGAATATCCCACTTGTGAAATGCTGGAGAGGAAACTAACTAAAATCTGACAGCAGATATTTCCTAGATGAGTTTGTGATGTTGTACACATCATAGGGGATGTGGGAGACTTAAAAATTGACAAGTTCTTGGGATTGAGGTACAAACAGCAAACAAAATACAGTCCCTATGGCTTCAAAATCTCACAGTCTCTGAAATGCCAGAAGCACTATTTATTTCTTCCCTTTTTGCCTTATTGCACACTGTCCCCAGATGCTGTTGTGTGTGGTATAAATTAGACAGACAGTTTATTGAATCTGCGTTTAGTCCATCTTCTATAACACACAAGGCATCACTTTCAAGGTGTCACTTCAGAGAAATAAAGGCAGACTAGAGCAATATTTTAAGTCTGACTGGGTAAAATATGGTTTGGGAAACTGCAAGTGCAATATTATCGGAATAGCTCAGCAAGATACACAGCACATTGGATGCGGTTTTAACTGTGATTATTGAGTCAGTTTCTTGCATTTGCATAAAGTCAAGGGGAATAGATACACATCACTCATGAAAAATTGGGGGCTCAGCACAAATGCATTCCATTCAGTTTATGTGTTGCCCTCACTACCATCACTATTTCCAAATCATGGCATGTGTGGGTCTCTGAAGTTTTGCTGCATCATGGAGCCAGAAGAGATACAAATAATGGTGAGTTTGGAACAACTTTACTCATCTTATGTACTTGACGATTATTACGCGGCCAGCTACTGTACATTTATAAGTAGATAGTTTCAAAATTACATTTAGGAGGAATGGAACTGAAAATCTTCCATACCCGGTCAGAGCAGGTGTAGTTTCCCTAGAGTCAGAGACTGTAGGGAGAGCAAATAAGTGATTGTCTAAATTCTTATAAAAGTACTGGGACTTATACAGCAATGGATCTAATGTTCAATATGCTCAGACCAAGGAAAGGAAAGAGGAGTTGTTATTAATGAATTATACTGTATTCTGAGAATAGACATCTTCTTGCAGCTTACCATAGATCTTCTTTCAGACAACCCGAGATAAAGAAAAATAACATGGGGAGGAGGGAGATCAGGGTGACGCAGTATAAGATAACCCTTCTTTTTGTCCGCCTTTATTAATAAATAATTAGGCATCTACCCATGAACAAAAATGTCTCTGCGGGAGTTGTGGGACCCCATACCATTTACCAAGTGATGCAGGAGGAGTCTTGCATCTGGTAATAGTAGATAGACCTTGGCATGGGCTGCAAAACTGGCCTCATCCCATCTCAGCCATGGTCAGGGAAGACCAGGAGAATGCTAACTCAGACAGAAGCCCATGGATAAGAGAGTTGATGGAAATCCAGTCTTCTGCAGGAGAGAATACTAAACACTATTGGAGAAAATAAATACACACACAGACTTTGGATGCATTGGAGATGGTAAGAGGAACCTTGCCTGTGGGCACCATCTACAAGGTGATATTGTGTAGAGCAGCATTAGCTGGTGGTAACCTTGTTTTTGGTTTTTTAGTTTTTGTTTTTGTTTTTAATTTTTCTTTTTCTCTGAATTACTAAAGGAAAAGAGGATCCAAAAGGAGGGATGATGGCTGAGTTTCTGCTTAAAAGAGCATGCTCAACAATCTGGAACACTGTGCGTAATACGCACCAAACTTAGCAGGCCTGCTAATGTTGTATTGCAAACAAACCAATCTTTGTGTAGATAAAGATAAGGTAGTAGGGTGTGATTGTTCCTCAGGGACAGATTAGTACAATATGGAATTGGATTCATTTTCTAAGGCCAATAATTTCCCACACTGTGCCATCAATAAGTAGGCTGGAAAGGTTGTTACTATCAGACCCCGTTTGGCCCTGCTATCTTTATGGGACTTGGGGTCTGACAGTCATGATTCCCAGGTCTCTTTCACCTTCTGTAGCCATGGTCAGGCCCTGAATGGCTTCTGACACCCCACAAACTCTGCCTTCAGGGCAGTTGGCAAGTCTATTTTGGAGCAGCAGGATAAACCTTGGCAGCTCAGCGTGTCCCTGAAAATCCCCCCCCCCCCCCCCCTGCGGCCCACTGTATGTCTCCAAGGCCCAGATACAGGCCAATTCCAGGGACCCTGGCTGCCAAGGCTCACTTGCACCTGCCCTCAGTCCTCTACCACCTCCCAGACTGTGTGAATAGCACCCCCCACTCCCTGACCCCACTAGCAGTCCTGCTTCCACTACCGATGTGAAGTGGGGAAGGTTGTTGGGGCCAGATCCCTTAAAGGCCTTTGCTGGGAATATACACAGGGAGTCTCTGGATCAGATCTCCTGGGTGTCTCTCCTCAGAAGACTCCCCGGCCCAGCCAGGATGACAAGGCAAAGGAGTTCCAGGGAGATCTGGCTTCAGGAGAATAGGCTTCCTATCTTCATTTTCCCCTACCTGTGTAGTATCTAAATCAAGGGTGGATTTTTCAATGACTCATCATCTTTTCAATTTCAAACAGCAGCTCATGGTTTTGATAAATTCAATTCGGAGTTGTTTTGACTAAATCCTTAATCTGATTCTGTTATCAACCAAAACCTGAAGTGAGAAGACTAGCGATAGATTTTTCACTTGTGTATCCATCTATCTGGGTGACTATAATTTTTTGTTGCCTCACTGATCCTTTTCTTGTATAGCATGATCTATGGTATTTGTAGTTTCTACTGGTTGTAAGAAACTTCAAACTGTAATCACCATCTTCCTATGGGCACTTCTCTTAATTCATCAATCTAATTAGACCATGTTTTTCCCTCCAATTGTGATACCATTATAATTTGGTAATATTTAAAAGCGGAATTCTCACTCTTCTTTTTTCCACAACACATCTTGACCAAGAAGGAAAACTTATTCTCTCTTCTTCTCACCCTGTCACTTTTCTGATTGATCATTATTTTCCACTCTCAGCCAACAATTCTTCCTTGACTGCTGTCATGCTGATCATATTTGACTTCATATTACTAAAATATATACCGAACATATTTCTTAGGAAATTTTGCATATAATTTAATTTTTGTTTAAACCACCATTTCCAAAGTGAATTTCTTTATAAGACTTCAATGCATGCCATAGCTCACTTTCTTTTCTATGAGATCTTTCTGTATATTTCATAATGAGTTACTATCAGGAATACAGATTCTCAAGTTCAGGTCCATTGGTTCCCCATTCAGACATGTGCAAACTTAATGGATGTCCACCATGTCTTCCAGTAGGTAAGAAAGAAAGCCAGAGGGTCAGGGCATGAATGGCATGTTGCGACTTTTTTAGGGCTTTTTTTTCCCCCTAACCAACCAGAACACCACTTTTACAGTTCTCTTCTGTTGGTGTGGTACCTCTGTGGGCCTCTTTGTATCCGTCCTGGCATTCCAAAGTAGGAGACAAAAGACAGTGATCAGCAATACAGTGTATTGTCTACACTCTGTTGCTCTCCACTTTCCATTCTCTTTAAAAGACTCCCAGTCACTTTCTTAAAGGATAAATATATATAATACACTTATCTGACAATTCTTTTGATCAATGGTTGCACTTCAAAATCTGGCAAGGGTTTTAATTTCTCCATCAAGGGTCCATTTCAAAAATCAGCAATTAAATAAGTAAGCAGGGACCCAAATTCTATAGGAACAGTTCTAGGGTCTGTAAGTTTTGGCAACCTAACCTGAAGTTATGGTAATTTTTTTTCTCTCATGCACAGTATTTTTTCTATAGAAATACCACTTTATAAGTTTCTTAGAATTTATCTCCTGTAACTTAAGGTTACTTTATTATGTCATTTTCTCCACACTGCTTCAGCTCCTTTTTGCCTTCCTTCTAGGTGCCAAGATTATAATAAGGCCCTTAATAGTATTAACTGAATGAATACAGAAATAAACTGTCCATGCCTCCAATAGGCAACTGCAATCTAGTTGTTTCATCATAAAATTAGATTTTATAAATCAAATCCATTGCTTCTTCTGAGTGTCCTTATTTCAAAATGCTCTAATGATGTTACTTCAGATACATTGTTGAGCAATTATATTTGGATTTACAGGTGTCAAACCAGATAAAATTTAGTACTTTGATCAGAAAATATTAATCTTCAACATGAAGCACAGGCAAGAAGGGGAATGACACTATATCGTCTATCCAAAACTAAAAATTTAATACCGGTGTGCATGATGATTTCAAAATACCAAATACAGTGAAGTTGAGTGGCTACATGGATAATTCAAAGCAGCTGCTAATAAAAAGGAAAAATAAATATAACATCACTTTCAATACTAAAATCTGTGTTAGTCAGAGTTCAATGTAAGAACCAGTAGGAGATATATTTTAAGATATTTATTCCAATAACATGGTTTATGTGGTTGTGGAACTGTCCAAACTCCAAAGGGCAGGCCAACAGGAAGATCAGGCTGTCTCTTTTGGCATGACCTGAAGCTAGTGTACATTAGCAGCATTTTTCCTTATTGGGGGAGATTCTTAGCTCTTCTTTTAAAGTTTTTCAACTGACTGAATCAGATGCATTAATATTATTCAGGGCCATATTCCTTCCTTAAAATAAAGTAATATGTATTTCAATCACACCTACAACATAAGCATAGATTAGGGTTTGAATCAGTGGGGACTGTAGCTTAATCAAGTTGATAAATCAAAAGACCATCACATGTATTAAAAAAAAAAGAGGATACTTTCATTTTAGAGTTCTTTTCAACAGTTCTTGATTTAAATATGATATGAATTGGCAATATTCAACTTTTTTTTTTACTTATATGTATTCATTTTGAAGATGGAATTACACTTACAAACTTAGATTGGCTTTAAATATCTTTTGATGATTTAAGGAAATATTTCAGGTGATACTGTGATACAAAAAGACATTACTTCTGTTAGCCTGCCAAGCAATGGGGTTTTCACATATAAGAAAATCTTCTTTTGGAAAAGGTGAGAGACAAAGACAAAGTAAAGCAACTGTAAGATTAAGTAAATATTGCAGCCCAAACTATATTCCTAATAAAGTGCCTTTATACTTCCTGAACAATGCCATGGTATTTTTTTAATATATATTTCAATTTTGTAACAGGCTACTTTACCAAGTCAATACAGATCTTTAAGACTGAAGTAACAGAAGGAATTTACAGGGTGAATTTTGACATGAATGTGAAAAACTTCCATTTTATACAATTCCATCATTCAGAAGATAAAGAAAATCATTTTTTTTCCAATAGACAATTTGAGCTTTGAGATAGAATATTGGTATTTCACTCTCAACAATGAATTAAGAATATGATATTTCAGATAGATAAGTTATTTGCAAAAAAAAAAGCAAATAACATTTTGAAAATGTTTATAGTGTTTGCCATTTGTATCTCTTAAAATAATGTTTTACTTTTACTGCTAGGATTAAAAAGAAAAACATAACCACAAACCTAAATGACATAAATACCTTCAAAAGTAAAATATTGGGGCACCTGGGTGGCTCAGTTGGTTATGTGTCTACCTTCAGCTCAGGTCCTGATCCCAGGGTTCTGGGATGGTGTCCTATGTCCACATCTGCCTCTCTGCGCAGCAGGGAGCCTGCTTCTGCCTCTCCCTCTTCTGCTCCCTCTGTTTGTGCTCTCTAGCTGTCAAACAAATAAATAAAATCTTTCTTAAAAAAGTAAAATATTTAGCTCAAAACAGAGCTAAGCACAAAGTAATGCACATATTTGTATTTTATATATATATACATAAAAATGTACATGCATGAATTTGTACATGCATTGATATGTATACTGCATATGTGCACTTACAAAAAAATGTATTATTGAGGAAGGTTATATTCAATATACGGGTGGAGCTTACATTTCTTGAAAGACATTATTTTTACATTTCAAATTCAAATCATATTGAAATTTCACAGAATTAGAGAAAAAAGTCAGCCAATTAGTTAATTAATCAACACGAGAACAGGAAAGAAAAACTGAAATACATTATGAGTAAATGAAGGAAGAGTAAATATCAAGATGGGAATCACAGAAATATAAATGGAGAGTTTTAATAAAAATGTCAAAATGTTCAAGAATAATGATAATTCAGTTCTCAAAAAGAACATTGATTTACTTAAAATGTATTAATAACACATTACATAATAATTTTATTACAGATAAAAAATAATATAATGATTAAAAAGACTAACATGTGTCCCTCAAAAGCAAATGTTGGACTTGAATACAAACAAATGCTATCCCAACTGTACAGGAAATTTTCATAAATATACAGAGGAAAAGTAATTCATGTAATTTTGAAAACTGTATTTTGATTGTACACCTTTAATGGAGCATATTCTAAGAGCAATGAAAATTGCAATACAATTTTGAACTTTACTTAGTAGTCTTGTTGGATGGTATTCATTTTACGATTCTGTAATTATTTAGTCTGTACTCTGTGAAAGATCAAATGAATAAACATACTGATAAAATCAGGAGTCATAGTTTTTACTCAGGTAGAAACAGAAGAGAAAAAGAAAACAGAGGTGGTGTATATGAAGCTGAAGTGTAAATATGAAATATATATATATATATATATATATATATATATATATATATAAATGCTCAACAACTATTGAAGTCATGTCAAAAAGATAAGGAGCCAGTTTGAAAGGCTCCCACTGGCCTAAGGACGGTTATTATGAGTATCAAACTTCTTAGAACAGTAATAATAATAATAGCAATAGTAATAAACATTTTATTATAACATATTCAATAGTAGTTTTAATAAAAATCCACCAGCCTATACTAAGATTCAATAAAAGAGGAAGGAGGGGAGGGAAGGGAAAGTTTTTTTTTTTAATTGAGGAGTGCCGATTAATAAATATATAAGGATTAATAAAACAAGAGACCTCAATGCAACAGTTGTTTGAACAAAGATCACCAACAGATGTGAAAAACACGGGGAAAATATGTCAGTCTTAAACTTTTCTCTTTGTCTGTAATGGTGGTGGTGGGATGATGCTAGTATCATAATTCCTGGACTTCTCTCTATTCAACTAAATTGCTGAATAGTTTAGAGATGGTCAGAGACGGTAGCCTTATATTGAGCGGTCCAACACATTTCAATTAGTTGGTTCATTTGTCATACTTACTCTTGATTTAATTAGATATATACTAACTGTCTCCTTACGTTCCACGTTTAGCACCTAGTTGGGGAACATATGGATGAAACAAATTCACTTCTATATTTTAAATTGCTCAAGCCTAGTGAAGGAAAGTCCACTCTCCACATGGAAGCAGCTAAGTACATTATGGAGGCCCAGAATTGGAGATCTTTGGTAAGAATCAGAAGAATCAGAGAGGCTTCTTAAAAAAAAAAAAAAAAAAAAAAAAAAAAAAAGAAGAAGAAGAAGAAGCTGAATTGAACTATGAAGAATAAATAAAATGGGCTAGGTTAGGAGAAGGAAATAACATGTATAGACACTGACGACCTGACATGAAAACAGGACTCTATACAGCTGAAAAAACAGAAGTGGTTTGCTGCTGTATAATATTATCCACTAACTGGCAAAAACTGAGGCTGCATATGAGACCTATGACCACATAAAGAAAAGCTTCAAAGCTATCCTAAATAATTTGCTGTGTGTGTGTTGGTTTTTAATCTCTATGTCTCAGGTGCACAAAACTGAATTACTCTTTTCTGATTCATGACATTTTTTAATCATTGGCCAATACATAGTTCACCCGTATGCATGACTGTGTGTGTGAATGGTTGTATTTAAGCATATAAATGTCTAGAAACTGCTTGCCAATGTGAAAATAAAATAATGACAATAATTCATTTCCTCCTATGTGGTGCAACCTTACTCAAGTCTTCTATCTCCCACCACCCAAGATAGCCATTCTCTTAATCTTACCTTTCTTATTATCTTTTAAAATAATTTAGTTTGGTCACATACAAGGCATTTCTACTAAGTATATAGTCTTGAATATATTGACTTTATGAAAATAGTATCATACTTTATGCAGTCCTTGGTGATTTTTAAACCAAATGTTGTTATTAATAGGATTCATCTATATTATCAAGATCAGCTGGAGATCATTACTGTGAACACTGTATAATATTCCATTGTTTGAATACCCATACTTTATCCATCCTCCTGTTGATGGGCACATTTTTGCTATTCTAAACAGTGCTGCTATTAATATCCTTGTATCCTAAAATATATTTGTATTGTTTTTCTTTTTTATGTATTTTTTTCTTTTTTATGTACTTAGAAGATAAATTCATGGATAATAAAGGGGGGTTGTAAATGTTAAAATTTATAGGATAATGTTAAATTATATTTTAAAATGTACAAAATGGCCTTATACAATACCTGCAGTTTCAACAACAATTTATAAGGGATTTTGATGAATCACGCTCTTTCAAGTACATAGTATTGACATACTTGATATTTGCTGTTTGAAAATGTGTAACATTGAATCTCATTCTGTTTTCAATTTACATTAATCTGATCATAAATATGATTGAATACCCCTTCATATCCTCACTAACCATATATGTTACCTATTCTGTAAAGTACTTTCTCATGTATTTTTTTATTTTTTTAAATTAGGTTGTTTGTCATTTTCATACTGATTTGTAGGAGTTCTTTATATTTCTTTAGTGGTTGCATGTATTGCAAATATCTTCTTCTACTTTGTAGCTTGTATTTTCAATTTCTCTAAAGTGGCTTTTGATTTAGAGGCTTTTTCATTTTGATGCAATCCCATTTGTCAGTCTTTTGCTTTATAAATGGCAATTTTTGCCTTATTTAAGACATACTTCACTATCCCATGCTCAGAAATAGAGTGAATTGACTTTAGATCAAATTTTTTAAAATAATACTTTTGATATTCAACTCCTTATTTTCATCTGGATTTTACTTTCATAATGGCATGAGAAAGGAATCCAACTTAATTTATTTCATATCAATAATTGTCTGCTTTAATTAATTTTAAAAAATTTCCCATTTTCAAATAAAATTTCCCATTCTCCCCATGGATTTTCCAAGCTAACTCATCGTATTTCAAAGAGATATAAAAATTGTCTCTCTTGGCTCTCTATTCTCATCAATAAGTAGAATCATTCAATCATATATATGAATATATTTTATGCTAATTACACACAATACTACATACTGTAGTTTTATAAGGCTAGATATCCTATAATACAATTCCTTCCTCCTTACTACTCTGATGCATCTTAATTATTCTTGTCCTATTCCTCATTCAAATAAATGTTTGAAATATTTAATCAAATGTCATAAAAACTCTGTTAGTATTTTAATTTATTTTTTATTTTATTTTTTTAATTTTTTATTTATTTATGATAGTCACAGAGAGAGAGAGAGGCAGAGACACAGGCGGAGGGAGAAGCAGGCTCCATGCACCGGGAGCCTGATGTGGGATTCGATCCTGGGTCTCCAGGATCGCGCCCTGGGCCAAAGACAGGCGCCAAACCGCTGCGCCACCGAGGGATCCCAGTATTTTAATTTAAATTGCATTGAACTAACAGAAAATTTGCAAAAAATTCTGATTGTAATACTTATTTTCTTATTTCATAAACGTAGAATTTTTCCTCATCATTTTTATTACTTTTCCCCAAATGTTAAATAATTATTTACATGGAATCATTGAGAATTTCTTGTTATATATATTTTGAAATAATTTATATCCTTTGATATTACCTTAGATGGTATTTTTATTAGTTTATTTCAGAGGTATAGATTTGCAATTGGCATTTCTATATGCATCATATATTCAGCCATAGTTCAAATTTTCCTATTATTCATAATTTTGTTTAGCATAAAAATGTATACTATCAGTTGTTTTGCAAATAATATTTTATTATCCCCCTAACCAATGCTTTGCTTTTTCAAAAAAGTTTTTACTATATATGTCCCTCACTAGGATGTGAAAAACAAGTGATAATATAATCATTTTTTGACTCTTTTCTCATCTTGATAGGAATAAATTTGATCATGTCATATTTAGTATGTATCACACTAAAAAGTACCTTTTTAATCCCCACTTTTCTAAAAAGGGTTTTTTTTTTTTTAAGATTTTATTTATTTGTTCATGAGAAACAGAGAAATAGAGGCAGAGACACAGGCAGAGGGATAAGCAGGCCCCATGCAGGGAGCCCGATGTGGGACTCGATTCCGGGACTCCAGGATCACTCCCTGAGACAAATGCAGACGTTCAACCACTGAGCTAGGTGTCCTGAAAAATAGTTGTTTTATATATAATGAATTGCTATTGCATTTTGTCAAATATATTCATGTTTATTAACATTTATCATTTTTCTTCACAATCTCTTTATGTATGAATTTCATTGTACATAATTTAAATAAATCATTCTCTTCCTGAGATAAGCCTAACAGAATCAAATGCATTTATTTTTTAAAAAACTTTTTAAATATAATGCTGGAATCAGTTTGCTACAATTTTAAGAAAAACTTTTAGAGTTAAATAACCTTGAATTATTTTTGCTTTTTATAATAACTTTTCTTGTTGGATAACAGGAGTTGCTGGCTGCCCAACCTGGGATGGTATATCTAATTATTCAAGAACTCCTATAATCCCTGTCACCAATGTTTTTTGTTTTGTTTTGTTTTGTTTTCACTATAAGGATCTTGCAATACTCTGTTAAATTTATTCCTTAGTATTCATGATGTCGATGTGGTTTTAAATACTGTTTTAAATTTTAATTTCAACTTGTTAATTGTTAATGTACAAAAAATAAATGAATTTTTGAATATTGACATAGAATCCTGCAAATTAATAGCAGCAGATTTTTTTTAAAAGATTTTATGTATTATTCATGAGAGACAGAGAAAGAGAGAGAGAGAGAGGCAGAGACCCATGCAGAGGGAGAAGCAGGTTCAATGCAGGGAGCCAGACACAGGACTCGATCTGGGGTCTCCAGGATCAGGGCCTAGGCTGAAGGCGGCGCTAATCTGCTGAGCCACCAGGGCTGCCCAATAGCAGCAGATTTTTAATGCTATATTCTTTCTAATTTACTTTGAACAAAGTCATATTATCTACAAATAAAGTGTTCTTCCTTCTTTTCAATCCCTGTGCTTTTGGTTTCTATTCTTTTTATTTATTTTTATTTTTTGCAGTTTTAGGTTTTTATTTAAATTCCAGTTAGTAATTATATAGTGTAATGTTACCTTTAAGTGTAGAATTTAGTGATTCATGACTTACATATAAACCCAGTGCTCATCCCAAGTGCCTTGTTTAATCCCCATGATGTGTTTAACCCACCCCCCTACCCACCTCCCCTATAGCAACCCACTATTTAGTTAAGAGTCTGTTTTTTGGTTAAGAGTCTGCTTTTTCCCCCCATGTTCATCTGTTTCATTTCTTAACTTCCACATATGAGTGAAATCATGATCTTTCTCTATTTTGTTTAGCATAACACACTCTAGCTCCATCCACATTATTGTGAAAGGCAAGATTTCATTCTTTTGATGCCTGAGTGATATTCCATTCTGTATCTACATACCGCTTCTTCTGTATCACTTCTCCAGTTGATGGACTTTTGAGTTCTTTCCATAATTTGCCTATTGTTTATAATGGTGCTAAGAACATAGGGCTGGATGTGTCCCTCCCGATTAGTATTTTTGTATCTTTGGGGTACACACCCAGTAGTTCAATGATGGCTCACAGGGTAGTTCTACTTTTAACATTATGAAGAAACTCCATACTGTATTCCAAAGTTGTGACTGTCCCAGGTTGCCTTCCCATCAACAGTAAAAGAGGGTTCCCCCTTTCTCTGCATCCTCCCCAATACCTGCTGTTTCCTATGTTGTTAATTTTAGCCATTTTGACAGATACATGAGGTGATATCTCATTTAGTTTTGATTTTTATTTCCCTGATGATGAGTGATAGTGATTATTTTTTTCTTGTGTCTGTTAGCTATCTGTATGTCTTCTTTGGAAAAATGTCTGTTTGTGTCTTCTGCCCATTTTTAACTGGAATATTTATTTTCAGGTATTGAGTTTTTAGGTTCTTTACATATTTTGGATACTAACGCTTTATCAGATGTCATTTGCAAATATCTTCTCCCATTCCAAAGGTGGCCCTTCAGTTTTGTTGTCTTTCTCTGTGCAGAAGCTTTTTTATCCTGATGAAGTCCTAATAGTTCATTTTTGCTCTTGTTTCCCTTGCTTCAGGAGACATAGGTAGTAAGAAATTGTTACAGCTAATGTCAAAGAGGTTGCTGCCTGTGTTCTCCTCTAGGATTTTGATGGTTTCCTGTCTCACATTTAGGTCTTCCATCCATTTTGAATTTATTTTTGTGTATGGTGTAAGGAAGTAGTCCAGCTTCATGCTTTTGCATGTTGCTGTCAGGTTTCTCCAACACTGTTTTGTTGAAAAGACTGTCATTTTCCCACTGGTTATGCTTCCTGTTTCATCAAAGTTTAGTTCACCATATAGTTGTTGGTCCATTTCTGTGTTTTCTTCTTTTGAAAAAAATATTTATTTATTCATGAGACACACAGACACGAGAGAGAGAGAGAGAGAGACAGAGAGAGAGAGATTACTTTGGTTATTCAGGGTCTTTTGTGGTCCCAGACAAATGTTAGGATTGTTTGTTCTAGCTCTATGGAAAATGCTGGTTATATCTTGATAGGGGTTGCATTTAATTTGTAGATTGCTTTGGATAGTGTAGACATTTTAACAATATTTGATCTTCCAACCCATGAGTGTGGAAATTTTTTTCATTTCTTTACATTTCTTGAACTTTTCGTAAGTGTTCTATAGTTTTCAGAGTACAGATCTTTGCTTAGGTTTAAACCTAAGCAAATAAACCTCTTTGCTTAGGTTTATTTCTAGGTTATCTCATGCTTTTGAGTGCAATTATAAATGGGATCAATTCCTTGATTTCTCTTTCTGCAGCTTATTTTTGGTGTATAAAAGTGCAACAGATCTTCTCTCTCTCTCTCTCTCTCTCTCTTTTAATATTTTATTTATTCACTTGACAAAGAGAGAGAGCACAGAAGCAGGGGGAGTGGCAAGCAGAGAGAGAGGGAGACTCAGCCTTCTCACAGAGCAGGGAATCCAATGTAGGGCTCAATTCCAGGACTGTGACCTGAGCCAAAGGCATTCACTGAACCACCCAGGCACCCAAAATGCAACAGATTTCTATACATTGATTCTATATCCTCTTACCTTACTGAATTGGTGTATCAGTTCTACAATATTTTGGTATAGTCTTTGAGCTTTCTACATAAAATATCATGTCTGCAAATAGTGAAAGTGCAACTTCTTCCTTGCCAATTTGCATGTCGTTCATTTCTTCATGTTGTCTGGTTGCTGAGGCTAGGAATTCCAGTACTATGTTAAAAACAGTAGTGAGAGTGGAAATCCCTGTCTTGTTCCTGACCATAGAGGAAAAGCTCTCAGTTTTTCTGCATTGAGGATATTAGCTTTGAGTCTTTCACATATGGTCTTTATAGCATTGAGGTATGTTCCCTCTGTCTCTACTTTGTGGACAACTTTTAGCAAGAGTAGATGCTGTATTAGGCCAAATGCTTTTTTCTGCATCTATTGAAAGGATGATATGGTTCTATCCTTTCTTTATTCATGTGATGTTTCACATTATTGATTTGTAAATATTGAATCATCCCTGGAGCCCAGAAATAAATCCCACTTTATTATGGTGAATAACTATTTTAATGTACTGTTGGATTGAATTTGCTAGTATTTTGTTGAGAATTTTTGTATCCATATTCATCAGGGATAGTGGTTTTAATTTTCCTTTTTAGTGGGGTATTTGGTTTTGGAATCAAGGTAATGCTAGCCTTGTAGAAGAAGTTTGTAAGTTGTCCTTTCATTTCAATTGGTTGAAACAGTTTCAGTAGTATATGTATTAAGTCATTTTTAAATGCTTGGTAGCATTCCTCTGGGGAGCCATCTGGCCCTGGACTTTTGTTTGTTGGGAGGTTTCTGATTACTGATTCAATTTCGTTGCTGGTTAGGGATCTCTTCAAGTTTTCCATTTCTTTGTGTTTTAGTTTTGGTAGTTTTTGCTTCTAGGAATTTATCCATTACTTCCAGATTGCCCAATTTTTTGGCATAAATTTTTCATAATATTTTTCTTATAACTGTTTATATTCCTGTGGTTTTGGTTCATTATTTTTAAAGATTTTTATTTATTTATTTATTCATGAGACCACTCAGAGAGAGACAGTACATAGGCAGAGGGAGAAGCAGGCTCCCCATGGGGATCCCGATGCAGGGCTCGATACCAGGATCCCAGGGGATCATGACCTGAGCCAAAGGCGACACTCAACCACTGAGCCACTCAGGCATCCCTCTGGTATTGGTTCTTATTTCTCCTCTCATGTTGGTGATTTGGGGTCCTTTTTCTTTTTTAAGAAGTATGGCTAGGGTTTTATCAATTGTATTAATTACTTCAAAGAACAAGCTCCTGGTTTCATTAAATTGTTCTATTGTGTATTTTTTGTTGTTTATCATTTATGTCTGATTTAATCATTTATATTTCCCTTCTGGTTTTAGACTTGTTTTTTTTTTTTCTTTTTCTAGCTCCTTTAGGTGTAAGATTAGCTTGCATATTTAAGAATTTTTTTGCTTCTTGAGGTAGGCTTGTATGGTTATACACATCTGTCTTATGATGGCTTCTGCTGTATCCCACGAGTTTTGGACTATCATGTTTTCATTTTCATTTGTTTCCAAGTATTTTTTAATTTCTTCTTTAATTTCTTTGCTGACCCATTCAATTTTTAGTGGCATATTCCTTAACCTCCATGTACTGTGGAGTACAAATTCTTTCCAAATTCTTTCTTGTGGTTGAATTCAAATTTCCTAGCACTGTCTTCTGAAAAAATGCATGGTAAAATCTCAACCTTTTTGTACTTGTTGAGGACTGACTTGTTACCTAGTATGTGATCAGTTCTGGGGAATGTCCCCTATGCACTCAAAAAGAATGTGCATTCTGCTGCTTAGTATGGAATGTTCTGAATGTAATTGTTGAGTCTATTTAGTCCAATGTGTCATTCAAAGTCATTGTTTCCATTTTAATCTGCTGCTTAGATCTGTCAATGATATAAGTGGGGTGTCAAAATCCCCTACTATCATTGTATCAATGAGATTCTTCATGTTTGCTATTAATTGTTTTATATATTTGGGTGCTCCCAAATTGTGGGCGTAAATATTTAGAATTGTTAGATCTTGTTGAATAGACCCTATTATTATGACGTAATGTCCTTCTTTATCTTTTATTACAGTCTTTGCCTTAAAATCTAGTTTGTGTTATATAAGTATTGCCATACTGGCTTTCTTCTAATGTCCATTTGCATAATAAATGGTTCCCCATCCCCTCATTTTCAATCTGCAGGTGTTTTTACATCTGACATGAATCTCTTTTAGGCAGCATATAGATGGGCCTGAATTTTTTATCCATTCTGCCATCCTATGTCTTTTGATTAGAGTATTTAGCCCATTTATATTCAGAGTGGTTATTGATAGATATGAATGTATTGCCATTTTATTACTCATTTTGTTGTTGTTTTTTAAGATTATTTATTTAGTTTTCAGAGAGAGTGAGCACAAGTAGGCAGAGTAGCAGGCAGAGGGAGAGAGAGAAGCAGAGTGCCTGATGCAGGACTTCATTCCAGGACCCTAGAATGATGATGACCTGAGCCAAAGGCAGGTGTTTAACCAACTGAGCCCACCAGATGCCCCTTGTTTCGTTTTATTTCTGGAGATTTTCTCTATTCGTCACTTTTTATTTTTCCCACTGAAAGAGTTCCCCTTTATATTTCTTGCAGGGCTGGCTTAGTGGTCAGGGACTCCATTAGTCTTTTGTGTCTAGGAAACTCTTTATTGCTCCTTCTCTTCTGAAAGATAGACTTTCTGGTCATAGTATTCTTGGATGCCAATTTTTCTCATTCAGCATATTGAATATATCATGCCACCTCTTCTGGCCTGCCAAGTTTCTGTGGAGATATCTGCTGCTAAACTTATTTCTCATCCCTTGTAAATTAGGAACGTCTTTTGTCTTGCAGGTTTTAGGATTTTTCTTTATCTCTATACTTTGCAAATTTAATTACAATATATTTTGGTGTTGGCCTGCTTTTGTTGAATTTGATGAGAGTTCTCTGTATTTCCTGGATTTGCATGTCTGTTTCCTTCCCCAGATTGGGGAAGTTTTCAGCTATAATTTCCTCAAATAAACCTTCTGCCTCCTTTTTCTCTCTCTTCTTCTTCTGTGACTGTTATGATACAATAATGTATTATTTTTTATGGAGTCACTGAGTTCTCTAAGTCTACATTCATGATTTAATATTTTTCTTTTCCGCTTTATTATTTTCCATCATTTTATCTTCTATGTCACTTATTCATTTTTCTGCTTCTTCCATCTTTCTATTCATTACATCCAGTTGGTTTTGAATCTCAGATATTGTATTTTTCATTTCAGTCTGCCTAAATTTTAGGTCCTTTATCTCTGTGGTAAGGGACTCACTGATGTTTTCTATGCTTTTCTCTAGTCCAATAAAATCCTTATGATTGTTTTGCTTTGTTTTTTTTTTTTTTAATTCTAGATTAGGCATGTTAATTATATTTGCTTTGATTACATCGCTGGCCATGACCTTTTCTTGTTCTTTCTTTTGGGATGAATTCCTCTGTCTTAGCATTTTGTCTGGGTGTCTGCCTTCTCTGTGTTAAGAAAGCCTGTTCCTGGGGGTAATGGCTTTATAAGAATGAAGTCGTATACTTTTGAAGGCCTTGCATTTGAGGAAGTGTCTCCGGCGTATGCTGCATGCACTCTGCTGCTAAATTTTGGCTGTTCTTTCCATTAGGCCAGGCCATTGCAGTTTCTCCTTGTTTGCAGTGGGGAGTGTTTGGACCTTGTCTAGAGTGTAGTGAGTTTTAACTATGTGAGCTCTGATCTGCTTGTTAAACGAGACCTTTTGCTATTTTCCCTAGAGCTGAAGCTTTACAGAACTCTAAGGTGAGTAGATATGAAGTGTGCACATGCAGGTTTCTGCTTGTCTTGTGGGGGAGGGTCCCACTGTACTAGTTCTCGGGCACACTTGCCCGAGAAAAGCAGAACAAGCAGAATATGGAGGGGGGGCAGGACTTATGTCAACAGCTTATGCACCACTATTGGCATGTGCTGTTTACTGAAGTTAATTTTTGCTAAGATGTGGAGAAGGAAAATGATGCCAGCTGGCTCCCTAGTCCCTGGAGAGGTGAGTTTGGCCCTGCCCCTCCCAGAAGCCCTCCCAGAAGAGCAACCAGTCTTCCGTTGTGTGTCCCAGGCATCCCTCAGGTTGCTGCCTCCACACTGTCTGTGTCCAGGTCATCTTCCCAGCCGACAGCACAGTCGGCTCTGTATCTTGGGCTCTATCTCAGGAAGCTTAGTTACTTTAAAACTCTCAACTTCAGGGAATTGAAATGGTGGAGACCCAGACAGGTCCTCTGGGGGAGGGTTTCATATTGCTGGGACTGATGCAGGTTTGTCCCAAAAGGGCAGTCCCATCAAAGTGGAGGGACATGGAGTTTGGAGTAAACACAGCAAAGAGCCAGTGTCCCCATTAACCACCCTCAGCAGGTGTCTCAGCAGGTGTCTCAGCAGGTGTCTCTGTGCCTATGCTGAGGCATGGGGGAGGGCATTGGCACCTGGGGGAGGGCATTGGCACCTGCGGGCAATTTTGCACCCAGTGAGGCAATGGCACCTCTCCCTGCACCTCTCCCTGGGTGGGTGCCACTTCCCAGTGTGTCCTAGGGGATCCTCAGATCGCATCATCTGCGCCTGGGCGAACTGCCCTCTTTTTCCACAGAAGCGCTGCAATGTCCCCAGGGCTCCACACCAGTCACACAGTAGACCTCTATGATTCCACTTGTTGTAAAACTGCACAAAAATCAGTCCCTCTCATTTTCCCAGTCAGTGGTTTGGGGGAAATGTTTTTCTTGTGCAATCCACTGTGCCCTCTTCTCTCTCTCAGCTCTTTCTGTGACCAGGGTGGCCTCCTTTCTGCCACACCTACGATACATTTCTCCCCCAAACTACATCTCTGTGCTTTCTACCTCCTACGATGTGACCTCTTTCAGCCCTCTACTCGAGCAGTTTGTTGGGTCAGTTCTCTGATCAATTTCTTGGGTTTTCAGAGTGATCTGATATTTATCTAGCTGTGTGTGAGGGATGAGACAAACCTAGGGTCCTCCTACTACTCCACCAACTTAGTCCTCAACCACCCTGGTCCCTTTTATTCTAATGTTGACCATAATGGTGGGAGCAGATACTTGTCTCTTGTTTTTTATCTCAAGATTAAATCACTTAGTATTACACCAATATCTGTAATGCTAGCTGCAAGAACTTTACTTGTTTGATGAAGTTTCTGTCTGTTCTTGGTGTATTCAGAAGCTTAGTTTTTAAATTTAGTTCATGAAGAAAAGAATGGTGTTATATTATTTAAAGTACTCTTTCTGGGCAGCCCCGGTGGATCAGCTGTTGCACCACTTTCAGCCCAGGGTGTGATCCTAAAGACCCAGGATCGAGTCCCACATCAGGCTCCGTCAGGCTCCCTACATGGAACCTGGTTCTCCCTCTGCCTGTGTCTCTGCCTCTCACTCATGAATAAATAAATAATTAAAAAAATAATAAAAATAAATAAAGTACTCTTTCTGAAATACTGAGATGGTCATATGATTTTTTATTATGTATTTATTGTGGATTGTATTGATGGATTTCAAATGTTACATCTTAAATTTATTTTCCTATTTACATTTTCTTAGTGCTATCTCTATCTGTGTTCATCTTTTTCATTTCTTAGAATATCTTAATATCTTCACTTGGTATGTTGGTAATATGAGCTTTATAAAATAAAGAACATTTCCATTTTTCTCTATTATTCTAAAAATGTATAGTAATTGTATTATTTTTCCTCAAATATTTTATAGAATTTTTTTTAAAAGATTTTTATTTATTTATTCATGAAAGACACACACACTCAGAGGTAGAGACACATGCAGACGGAGAACCAGGCTCCATGCAGGTAGCCGGATGTGGAACTGGATCCTGGAACTCTGGATCATGCCCTGAGCCAAAGGCAGACTCTCAACCGCTGAGCCACCAGGCATCCCTATTTTATAGAATTTATTACCATAGCCACTTCAGCCTAGAATTTTCTTTGTGGAAAGATTTTATTGCAAATACAATTTCTTCCAAGACAGCTATTTAGCATTCTCCTTTATTCCTTTCTTTCTTTCAGAGGGAGAGGGAAAAGCAGGCTCCCCACTTAGCAGGGAGTCTAACTCAGGGCTCAATCCTGGACCCTGAGATCATGACTTGAGCTGAAAGCAGACACTTAACTGGCTGAACTACCCAGGTGCCCCAAGAGTTCTCATTTATTTTTAAGCCAGTTTTGTTTTTTTTTTTTATATATTTCAAGGAGTCCATCTATATGAATTATCAAATTTATTGGAAAAAGTTGTTCATAATATTTTCTTATGATTGTATTGAAATGTATTGGTCCTTGTGACATTTTCATTCTCATTATTGGTATTGCTTATTTGTGTCTTGTTATCTTGTCAGATTAGCTAATAGTTTATCAATTTTATTAATTTTTTAACAATAACTTCAGATCATTGATATTTTTTCTTTAGCTATCCATTTTCTACATCATACATTGGTGTTATTAACTGCATTATTTTTTCAAAAATCTTTAGGGATAATTTTCTCTTCTTTTTCTACTTTCTAAGGTAAGTACTATGATTGATAGTCTTCTCTCCTGACATAAGAATTTAAAACTATAAATTTCCCTCTAAGCACATATAGTTGTATCTCAGAAATTTTGATATTTTAATTTATTTTGAAAAGGATTTTATTTATTTATTCATGAGATACACAGAGAGATTGGCAGAGACATAGACAGAGGGAGAAGCAGGGTCTCTGCAGGGAGCCCGATGAGGGACTTGATCCCATGACCCCAGGATCACGATCTGACCCAAAGGCAGGTGCTACCCAGGTGCCCCAATTTTGATAATTTAGTTCTCATTTTTATTCAATTCAAAATATTTTTTAATTTTTACTATGGGTTTCCTTTGTCCCACAAGAAGGATGTTGTTTAATGTCCAAATGTATGAGAATTTTTCAGGTAAATTGATGTTACTGATTTATAATTTAATTCCATTGTAATTAGAAAGCATAGTCTGTAGTTTTTCAATTTTTTGAGGCTTGTTGCATAATGACCCAACATATGTGATATGAGAGTGAATATATCATGTGCAATATAAAAATGTGTAATCTGTTGTTTTGTGTGAAATGTTCATTAAATGTCTGTTAATTCAAGTCAATTGATAAAATCATTTAAATTTTCTATATATTCACTGATTTTCCATCTACCTATCCTACCAAGTAGTGAAGAGTATTGAAATACTCAATAGCAATTGCCAATTTTTCTTTCTTTTTTCAAATCTTTTGGTTTTGCTTTATGTATTTTGAGCTGGTTTTTTATTGCAATATTTTTAGGATGGCTATTTCTTCCCAATGAATGAACACCTTATTGTTATAAATATCCTTCTTTATCTCTGATAATATATTTTTTTTCCTGAATACACATTACCTGATACCACTATAGCCTTTTCATCCTTATTTTAACCACTTCTCTTATAAATATTACTCTTTGCTTTATTTTTAAGCAATTTATATCTTTATATTTAAAGTGTGTTTTTAAACAGAATAAAGCATATAATTGTTTATTTATCTAGCCTGGCAAATTCTGTTTTTAGTTGGATTTTTGGACAATTTACTTTTAACATAATATTGAATACTACTTTATTTAAATCTAATATGTACTTTATGTTTTTCGCATGTGGAAGACATGGTTTTTAAAAAATCCTCTTCTCGACGAACAGTGTATGTTCTCATTCATTTGGGGAATATGAATAATAGTGAAAGGGAATATAAAGGAAGGGAAAAGAAATGTTGGGAAATATCAGGAAGGGAGACAGAACATAAAGACTCCTAACTCGGGGAAACGAACTAGGGGTGGTGGAAGGGGAGGAGGGCGGGTGTTGGAGGGGAATGGGTGACGGGCACTGAGGTGGACACTTGACGGGATGAGCACTGGGTGTTTTTCTGTATGTTGGTAAATTAAACACCAATAAAAGTTAATTAAAAAAAAATAATAAAAATAAAAAATAAAAAATCCTCTTCTCCATTTTTAATTATCAATTCTTATGACTGTTTCATCTTTACTATTAATAATCATTAACTATACTTCATTTCAAGTTTTACTTCTTATTTTGTGGCATACGTGGCATCTTTAACTTATCACAATCTTCCACAAATAACATTTTGTCACCTTACCTCTGTTATAAAATTCTTAGAGTAGTATATTTCCACATACCTTCTCTTCTTTGTGCTATTGTTGTCATGCAATTTAAGTTTACAAATGTTATATATTGCACAATACTTTGTGGCTGGTTCCTAATTTTTACTTTAAGCAATTATATTTCATGTTTCTGAAGCTCCTTTCTACTTAGTTCTCTGCTCTTATGGACTGTGGTCCAAACCTTTCTCTCTGAACCTTTCATCTCCATCTCCTAAACTCAGTGAGGTCCTCATGCCTTGTGTGGGTTTCCCCTCCTCCTTGCATCTTTGGTTTAGAAATCGCCTTCTGGCAAAGATTGTAAGTGTAGGGATCTCCTAGATATCTATCCTTTATAGAGATCACAATCCTGCACTGATATTTTTTCCAGTTTCTAAAAACAAATATTATATATTTAGTCCAGTTTTATAATTGTTTATGGTGAATGGTTAAACTTATTCCTTATATCATTATGACAGAGGTTAAATGTCATGATGGCTGTTTTTAAATACAGTGATAATTTGCCAGAAGATTGAAGGGTAAGTTAGAAATACATGTTGATAAATACTGAATTTATGGAGGTAATGTTATTCTTAAATTCCAAAAGAAAAAAATGTATTATTGTTTAGTGTTCTGTGTCTTGTGTGGGTACTGTGTCCTACATTAAGAACAGATTTTAATAGTGTTCATGGAAAAGCAGGAAGACCCCTGGTCTACTCTTGGTAAACACTATAAACACTCATATAGGTCCTAAGTCAACCACTGAGGAAGGCTCTGAATTCAGGTTACTGTATTACAAGGACAGTCTTGGTTATCTTCATTGCCTGTAGAACAATATTTTATTTCCAAAAATGCAAATATCATGTTAAACTTCGATGTTATATTAGTTTACTTGAGTATTAGGCATCCATAGTGCTAGAATGGAAGATCTATAGGAGAGTTTGGTAAATTTTTGTTAATTTTCACTGCCATAAATATTCATTACATATATAAATGTTTAACACCTGGTAAACACTTAATGTATATGTTAAATATATGAAAGTGAAAAATCAAGAGTAACTCAACATGACTAAATCTACCTTGACTACAAAATTATCTAGTTAAAGCAAACCCTGCCTCATGATCTATATGTACATAAAACATAGGTACATCAGGAAATATGTTGATAATTATATATGACAATTTTCAAATATCATAACATTATGACAGAATCAGCCACAGAATTTTTAGCATATATAAATTCACATTATTCACTTTATATTTGCTTAAATCATTGTTTTTCAACCCTCAACAGAATAACCACATAAAATTCTCTATTCCAGAAAATTACTGTCATCAGTTTGCAGCATTAAGTTTGATGGAATATGAAAAGCAATTTTAATTCAGTAGTTTTCACTTTCACCTCTTCCAGGAAAAAAGAAAGACAGAAAAAGAAAGAGAGAAAGAAGGAAAGAAGGAAAAGAAATAAAGAAAGAAAGAAATAAAGAAAGACAGAAAGATAGAAAGACAGACAGACAAACCTGGGACAGTTAGCAAATCAAACTCAAGGATGAATCCAGTTCAGTCACTCTTTTTAATAGTGTGAAATGATTTCATGCTACATTTTTTTTCATGAAAGAGATAACAGAAAAGAAAATTGAACATGACAATTCCACTTTCATGGCAATTACTAAGTGAGAAAAATGTCTCATATAAAAATTCTTATTCTTCTTATTAGAAATGTGAGTCTGAGGCTCTGAAATTATACTTTGGGTCATCTCCAAGATAAGATCAGAGAATCTTATAAATTAATTCCTATTGCCAATGTTTGTGACCTGAAGTACTGTGTAAAATGATTTCTTTAATATAATATACTAAGAAAGTGAGATTCTATCAGTACAAATGCAGTTGTTGGTATTGAGAAAAAAAAAAAAAAAGCAAGCCAAATCAACAATGCAAACTTCTCCTCTCTAAGGAATTAAGTGAGCATTATGCCTTTAGTTGCCTTAACCTGTTCATTTCTGTTATGTTGGTTGTATAAAAGTAACAGATTAAGAACTATCAAATGGTATTAAATTAATACCATAATATAGTAAGGGTACACCAATAAATGTACTGCATTTTATCAAGATTCTTTATAGATTCACCTTCTAAAATAATAGTTGAAACAGATTATATACTGAGGCTCAAAGAAGAAAGTGGAAAGATTTATATTTGTCTCATTTGCGTTAGGTTTAAAAGCTTAATTTCCTCAGAAGTAAAATGCGGATGAAATATCTATTTACTGAATACATTTATAGATATTTGTGACTAAAAAATTAGATTACATTCATAAAAGTGCTCTAATGGGTTAAAAAATATGTAGTATTTAACATAAAGTATTATTAGTAAAGTTTGTAACACAAGTACAGAATTTCTGAAAGATTTTTGTTCAAATGAGAAGAGAAAATTTGAATACATTTGAAATAAGTCTTATATTTCACTGCTTTTAAAGCTTTAACTGCTATTCATGGTAATTCTCTATATTTTGCTATTTTTCTTTAAATGTTCTCCACCTGTTAGCAATGAAAAATGAATCTTATTTTCTGTATACTGGTTTCCTCTAATGTACATCTTTCTAGAAATACATGAAAAGTACTAATTCTCAGGTTTCCATAAAAGTGTCATTACTAAGCTTACACATAAAATTAAGCATAATTTGAAGACCTCTGTGCATTTCACCAAGTTTCATAAACTATTACAATTAGTATAACAAGATTAGAAGTATTACCAGAATAAGTGTTCCTTATGCAGTCAATAAAAATAATCAACAATATTTTCATATTAAGAAAGTTTAAAAAATGAAAGATGACAATACCCAAAACTATTCTTTTTCATTTTATTGAAGTATCACATAAATAGTAAAATACATAAATTATAATCGAATAACAGTGCATTTTGGAAGAGTGAATATATCCATGAAATGAGCACTTAGACCATTGCCAGCATTCCAAACTCCCTCTCCTGCCTCTATTTAGTCGCGAGCAGCATGACCATTGTCCTGGTGTCCAAAATGATGTACTATCTTTGCCCGCTAAAAGCAGCAAATAATTCATTCAACTAGTACATTTTAATGTCTGTTTACTTTTACCTAACATTATGTTTGTGAGCTGCCTCTGGGGTATTGTTTATAATTTTAATTTCTAAATTTTCAATGCTATATTATATAATATTGCATTAATTCATCATAACTTAATTATCCATGAAGCTTTTGATGAATATTTGAAATGAATTTTTAGTTTTTATTATGAATAGTGCTGTAATGAGGATCCTGGTGTATGTGGTTTGAAGAATGTATACACACATTTCAAAAGTCAAAATGTTTTGTGGAGTTTGGTGATTCAAAGTTGCTTGCTCATAAAACATTTATAAAAAAATTATCAGACTGGAGTACCTGGGTGGCTCAGTCGGTTAAATGTCAGACTCTTGACTTTGGCTCAGGTCATGATCTCAGGGTCATGGGATGGAGTCCTGTTTCAGGATTGCTTGGGATTGTCCCTCCCTCCCCTTCTGCCCTCCGTCCTACCCCAGTGAGTTCTCTTTCTCTCTCTCTCAATAAATAAATAAATAAATTTTAAAATAAATTGAATAAAATATTAGCAGACCATGGCTCCTTTCAGTTAAATTCTCTTTTTGTCCTTTTCAAATCACACGGCATGGAGACGATGACTGAGTCTTTAAGTTCTAAGTATGAGGTAGTTCATTACTATGAATTATGAGGGACAAAGGCTGCTGTTTCATTTTTCCTCTCTTTCTAGTGCCAAGTTTGAAACAAACAGTTTTGTTGAAGTTGTATCCCATGGGGGAGGTTCTTTCCCCGTTACTCCTTATAAGGAAGGTGTAGCTTTCTGAGGATACAGATTTAAAGAGGTCACAACACCAGATTTCTATTGGTTAGGTCTTGTTTTTTATCATCTGTTCCTCTGAATTCCGTAGAACAATGAATTGTATTTTTAAGTTTCAGCAACTTATATAACTTATATAACTTTGTTTATACCAAAGTTAACTTTGGTATTGGTATACTTAGTGTTTTCCCCTATTTTGAAGAGTGTTTTTTGGTATATATACATATATATATATGTATATATACCAAATATACATTCATATACATGTATTTATATATACACACATATTTTCTGCATATGTTATATATTTGATATAGTATATATTATATATGTAATATGTAGTATGTATAGCACATATATTATATATGCCAACTTAGTGATTTATTATAATATTTTGTTCTATTTTTTCATTTTATATCAAACATTTATATGTGCCAGGTGCTTGGGTCAGGAGGCTCCCATTGAGTATCTGACCTGTCTTACTCCCTGATTTGAAAATCAAGGGTTTTTATAGGACTGGCTTATTATCAATGGCCACCTCTTTAGAGGGGGATCCCCTGACCACTCCATTAAAGTTTCATGACTTTTCACCCTCTCAATTTCATAGTACTATTTTGTTTTCTTCACACACTTATTTGTCTATTTGTTTGTTTATTTGCCAAATGTCTTTTGCTATTACAAAATGAATCCCATTATGGAAGTAATTTGTATATGTTCCTTTTTTCTCCATCACCAGGACTTATTTTATTATTTTCTTATATGGCACATAAAAGTAATTTTTTGAGAGGGTAAATAAATCAGGTCATCATCTAAGATTGGAAATTTAAAATATTGTCCATATTTTCTAAAAAAGAAAAATAATTCACCCCTGAATATGGTCACTTTGTGCTAGGGCTACCATGTTATAAATTACATATCTTTTCTTCTGCTTATATGTAAGGAATGAGAGATATAAACAATTCATTAAAAAGTTGAAGTTGAAATTTTCAAACAAAATTTTAAAATGAGCTTTTCCATGAATATCTAAAAAAATGCTAGTGTTCTTGCTAAAATGATAAGTCTAGTCAAAGCTGGTATAATATTCAGTCTTTATGTTCAGGAAGCAAATGAGGATGGTGGAATGTAATCGCATCTGAAAGTACTATAATTTGTTCTTAAATTATTTTAAAGGATGATAAGAACCACCTTATAAACTGCAAAATCCCTGTCAAAAGGCTCAACTTCAAGCTTTATTACTTAAGATTGATTATTTTTCACCCAATCAAAAATGGATAGCAATAACTCAGGAGGGATAGAACTAGTGAGTACATTTTACAAACATTTTATAAGCAAACAACTTGATCACCAAAATTAAACCTACTTGTAAAAGGAAATTGATAAAGCAGGTTAACAAGTCATTTTGTTCAGTTACATAAATTCTTCCCTGATTGACAAATAAAATTCTCATGCCAAGTTACAGTATATTATCACTATTTTATTTTTTATTTTGCTACTGTAACACAGCCCTTGGCAAAACAATGAAAAAGGTACAATTTCTCATTGGCCTATTTTTGCCTTCCATTTGAATGATTTTCTTATTTTCTGATCACTGTGTAAACAAATAGGGCCTAAGTTTTCCTATCCTTGCTTTAGTGTCTGTGTATAATTTATGACTTAAAAATAGAATTTGATAAAAAGAAAGAATTTGATCTGATTGTTTTCTACATTTTTGCGTTTGTTTTGTTTCATTTACTTTTGCAAACATTGTTTTCAAAAACATCCTTTTAGATGAACCTTTGCTTCCATCTAATTATCAAGTGCAGGTATGGATCTAGGATTAAGATAGCTGGATCAAATTGTACATGTCTTTGAAAAGATATAAAATAATGTTCTTCTTGAAAATAGAAACCATTTATACTACTCTTTACAACATGGAAAAATACACATTTCACCACATCATCGCCAACTTTGTTTTGTTCATCTCTTACAGTCATTGACACAGTGATATCACATTGCTATTTTATTTGAACAAAAATTGTTCCAAATCTGAGCTAAAGCAGAATCTTTTCTTGAGATTATCTGCTCCATCCAGAATGAATGAGCCTTCCTGATATCATCTAAGCAATTTTCTTATACAGTTCCATGAATTTAATGAGCCCTCTGGAAATCCACCCACATGATTGATTGTAGGAGAGGCTATCAGTGCCCCAAACACAACCTGATGACCTTTCTCAGAGATATCCTTGGTTTCCATGCACACTGACATGTGCCTCTTTGTTTTTGTCACAGGTTCTATCCAGGCTTCAAAATCACATTTAATTGTCTTGTCTCCTTAGGCTTCTGTTGGCTCTATTTCTCAGACTTTCCTTATTTTTGATGATCTTAATGGTTTCTAAGAATATTGGTCAGGAAGATTGTAGAAAGTTCCTCTCTTGGAATCAGTGTGTTTTTTTTTTTTTTTTTCTCATGATTAAATTGAGGTTATGGGTTTCTGGGAGGAAAATCACAAAGGCAAAGTGTCAGCTTTATCATATCCTATCAAGGATATATCCTACCACCTAGAAGTACAGGTGTTGATGCTGACCTTTACCACTTGGCTGAAGTAGTGTTTGTCAGGGTTTCCTTCTTTAATGTTACTCTTTTTGATATGCATAGTGCAATGTATAGAGCAAACTTAATGGATAGGGATTTATGCTCTCCCTCCAATAGGATGGAGTATTTACACACATTATTTATTATTCAGGATTCTTTGTACAAGTGATATGTCTCTTCTCCTTCATTTGTTAGTTTATTCACTCACTTATTGATATCAGTATGGGCTCATGGACATTTACCTAACGTGTGTTTGAGGGACACCTGGGTGGCTCAGTTGATCTGCCTTTGGCTCAAGTCATGATCCCAGGGTCCTGGGACTGAGTCTTGCATTGGGCCCTCTGCTCAGTGGGGAATCTGCTTCTTTCTCCCTCTGCCTCTTGCTCCCCTGCTTGTGCTCTCTCTAACGAATAAATGAAAATTTTTAAAAAGTGTGTTTGACATAACTCACTAATAAATTTTTAATATCAACAAAGTTTAATTGTTTTAAGAAGTCAAATTAAGATATAGTTTTTAATTGAAAAATTTGATTAATAATATATTCGTCCTGTGGCATATACTTTTATACTTGACAGTAAGTGTTTAGCACTCATATTACATGAGGTAATTAATGAGTAATGTTTTTAAATAATTTAAATGAATAAAGAATACTTAGTTACCACAAAACAATTGTTTTCTTTGTGACCTTGTCTATATGCAAATATGTTAGCTCTTCATAACATTTAAATTAAAAAGGTAAAGTAGTTGTATTAAATGGACATTATAAATATATTTTGAAAGATTGCATTTGAAATTTTACAGTTAAAATTTTAAGTGCTATCTACTATTATTTGCTTGACTGTAAATATATGTATACAGTTAAAAGACATGCATATTAAGGTATATGTTGAATTGTTTTCCTAAAAGAGAGAAGTATGCATGTCTATATATATTTTAGAGATTTTAACATATATTTTAATATAATATAATATAAAAATATATATTTAACCCAAAAATGTTGGGTTAAATTTATATTAAATTGATATATCTATATATATATAAAATAGAATGGAAAACACGGTGGCACTTTACAACTTTACAGTATGTTATTTGGGTAGATATATTCTTGTCAAAAAGAAACAGAGAAGTCATTTTTTGTTTTCTTTATATTTTACCTGGATGACAGGGTTTTTTTTTTTTTTTTGTAGGTTTCAAATGTACTTTATTTCTTCAATCATGCCATATTTTAATGGGTGCACGGTGCCTTTACTTGGCATCGATTATGAATTGGTTTTGAAACAATTCAGTACCACCCCAGCTGGGATTATTGACTGTTGATCTCTCCATTTCTTTGGTGTGACTGCCAAATGGGGACAGGTTCCATCCTATCCTGATTTGTGTTGCTGTCTGTGTCCATACACTAGCTGATACACCATGGATATCAGGTGTCCATTTCTGGCAGCTCCCTCTTGCCATTGTTTGCTGAATGCTTTGAACTCATAGACGACAGAGCATTTTGGGCCATGGGATACATTATGAAGCTGAAGTTGTTTGGCTTTTATACTAATGAATAGATGAGTCAGAAAAGTAAGGAAAAAGTTACCCAATATGTTTCCTACATCTAAAGAGAAGCTGAATTCTAGTATCTGTGTACCTATTTGACTTTACATATGGATTATCCTCACTATCCCATAAGACCTTTTAAGTGTTAATGGAACTGTTGTACATAAGGTCTCATTTTATGTACTACACTCTCGATATGGGATTCCACACTCCTCACTATAATGTTGTTAGTTACTGGAATAAATTAACTGAACTATTCAGTCTTGTCATTATCTGGCGATTTCTGGGCTTCTGTAAAACTAGCCTGAATGTCTTGCCATGAATTAGAAGCTACAGACCAGATATTCTAGAAGAAAAATCAAGAAGTATCATTTTAAATAGTTTATTTTCCGATAATCCTAGAATGAAGGTCCTTTTCCTTTTTTTCTTAATCTGCAATCCTAATTTTGCAGGTTTTAACTGTACTTTTATAGTGGGATAAGCTTAGAAAAATCACTGCTATCCTTTGACAAAGGGCATTGGGCTAAATTTTCTTAGTTCTCACTATAATACACTATTTTGCAAACAGTGCCATTGCCAGAATTTATAATAATTCTGCTGAAATATTATTTATAGATGATATTGCTTGCAAAACTACTAAGAATTGTTGCTGGATGTTTTATAGTTACTTTGTTTTCTTGTGGATATATAGTTCCTTGCATAGGTCAATATGAATCATCTGTCCTTCAAACCAGGGTATAATTACATAAAAAGGGTGTATAAACCAAAAATGATAGAAGCATTATAGTTAAAGATAAATTGCATATAATTAAGTATTTTCAAGCATCTGTTAAGGAAGACAGAAAGTTTGCATTTTATATATGGAAATACTGTCTTTACAGTTTTCCCCCAAATTTAAGCTTGTACTTGCTCCATACTTTGGGGAATACCTGTCCTATAGGTTTGAAAAATTTTATTCCCTAGAAAGCCAAGAACCCTCACAAAACTTAGAATCTTGAAGAAAGAGGGCTATCCCAAATACTTACATCAGTGGGTACTTGGTTTCTGGTTTGAGTAGACCAGGTGATAAGGATAGCAAAAAGAAAAATATTTACTGAGACAACAAAAGAAATCCAAAATGTAGCCCTGAAGTATTATAAGATATCTCTATAAGAAAGTTATTGCTCCAGCATTGATCTGTTTAACAGTTATGTATGACCCTTTACATTTATTTTGAACATAACGTAATGAGATTTAATTGTCTTAATTAATGAATTTTATATATCAATAGCAGAATCTATATAAATAAAAATGGCAAATAGAAAATGCATACTAGAATAGCTCAAGTTTAAATAAAATTCTCCCACTGGAACTGAGTCATTCTTATAATAATGATAATGATGAGAATTTACCTGGAAAATATGCACTAATAAAGCAAACAGTTTAAGGAATAATGTTGATTTATGAATAAATATCGCTGATAGTCTTGATTGTCAAGTTAGGTAAATGTATAAGCTCAAATCTACGAATATGGAAAATGAAAAAGGAAATTGACTCTAACCCAAATTCAATTAATGACATTAGCACGAAACACACCTGCATCTTTCTTTAAAAAGATAAGTCTTTAAAATGTACCTGTTTTCAAAAGGTTCTTTAAAGGGCTCCCTTGAGCTTGAAGGTGGCTCAGTCAGTTAAGCATGCCTTTGGCTCAGATCATAATCTCAGGGTCCTGGGATCCAGCCCTATATCATGCTCCCTGCTCATGAGGAGCCCGCTTCTCCCTCTCCCTCTGCACCCCCTTCCTCCCACTTGTGCTCTCTCACTCTGAAAAAAAGAAATAAAATCTTTTTTTTTTTTTAAAGTGAAAAGTGTTCTAATTCTAGACCGTGGCGTAACTTTGTGTTCTAATGTGATTAATTGACCCTATGGGAACTAAATTAGCATTCTTGAAAGAACGCTTGAGCAATTCTCTGATGTACTTTAATGGGCTTAATAGATGTTCTTGGAAATTCATTCAACAAAATGTCCATCTTAAGAAGAACCTTTAAAGGTCTCTAACCAGACTTGCAAGAAATCTAATGATCTTTAACCAAGCTTGCTTTATTTATTTATTTATTTATTTATTTATTTATTTATTGCAGCCTAACAACTGATTATATAGAGTGTTTTTACTTACACAATAAATGTCTCTGCCAAAAGGATCTTTGAATTAGCTTTTATGAGCTGCTTCTTTTTTTTTTTTTAATTTTTTATTTATTTATGATAGTCACAGAGAGAGAGAGAGAGGGGCAGAGACACAGGCGGAGGGAGAAGCAGGCTCCATGCACCGGGAGCCTGATGTGGGATTCGATCCCGGGTCTCCAGGATCGCGCCCTGGGCCAAAGGCAGGCGCCAAACCGCTGCGCCACCCAGGGATCGCTTATGAGCTGCTTCTTGCAGCAAATTTGAAATATAATTTTGATTCATGATCAAAATTAATTAAGACTTGGTTACTTTTATTAGTTTGTGATTCACTTTCATTGAAAATTAAGTGTGTAAATCTTTTGCCTGTATATACTTTACCATATTATTTCCAAATTGTCATTTGTTTCTAAACTTTATGTTATGGATTTTCCCTTTATAACATTTTTATTTTTTTTATTTACATCAATTAAAATTGCGAAAGTTATGCAGTCCCTATTGTGCTTACAAAAATTAAAATAACAGCAAAATATTCTCTGTCATCTAAATTGAATTGATACAGACTATTTTTTAAAATATAGAGCAAACATATTAACAAAAGAAATACAACTTGACCACCTTTCTCCACACCTATAGTTCATTAGTGTTAAAAGCTTCTCAGATAAGAATAATGTCTACAAAAATAACAAACAAGGTAAGAATTTCTTCTTGCACAATGATGTAAACTACCTCAAAGGTCATACGTCATCAATATGATTAAAATATATATTTTTTAAATTATAAAGTTATATTTAAAATCAGAATCTTCAGATTAGCAGTTGATCTTTGGGAATAGAACTTTAATTTAAAACTAACTTTAAAGAAAGAAGAAGAGTGGTGACAAAGAAAAAGAGAAAGAAAAAAAGAATTATGTTGAAGTATTCATGTACCATGCAGGATAAAAATAAAAAAAATAAAGATAGAAAATAAAAAATACTGTAATTACAGAATGGTAAAAGTATCATAACATACTAAAAATAAAAATAAAGATCTTTCAAATGTAAATATTTTAACATTTAGAAAATATATATCAGATATAATTTTCCATAATTTAAAGCTTCTTAGAAACAAGACTTTCTGATCATGTGGCATTGTGCAAGAAGCTTGATTTCCTGATACGGTATTATTGTAGGTGGGCTTGCATACTTCTATAAAAAACACATTTTGCAGCACCTGAGTGGTTCAGTTGGTTAACCATCTGCCTTTAACACAGGTCATGATCCTTGGGTCCTGGGATCGAGTCCTAAGTTAGGCTCCCTGCTCAGTGGGAAGCTTGCTTCTCCCTCTGCCACTCCCCCTGCTTGTGCTCTCTTTCAAATAAGTAAAATCCTTAAAATCAATCAATCAATTGATCAATCTACCATATTGCTCAAAGACTGAGAAATTTTTCCTTTCCTCATGTGTCTAAGAGTGCTTCCTTCTATCATGCCCTTTGCTCTTTTCTCTCTCTCCTTCCATACTTTTCCAACCTCTCCAGGATTTTATCTGTTTTTGCCTTTGTCAAAAACATACCTTATTTTAGAAGGAGTCATCGAAGAGCTTTACCATATTTGCAAGGAATCTGATTCTTTGTAATCTTTTTTTTTTTTTTTTTCTCTTTCGGTGGTGGTGGTGGAGCAGGAAGAGACCCAGCTCAACAGTTGACTAATGTGACTCTTTTTTACCAATTACTTTTTCCTCTTTTTCATCAAATTTCTTCCTTTTCCTTTCTCTCACTTCCAAATCCCTTATGAAACTGTGATTGTGTTCTTTTTTTCTTATAGTAACTACAATTTTGTTCTATTCTCTGAGCTCAAGGGTATGAAGCTTGGAATTTTGAATTTCTGATATTAAGTCATCCTTTACATGATCACTTCATTTATTTTGTGTACATAGAAAAGCTATTGATTTTCATACCATATTATGTTTCCATCCATTATCTAAATCTCTTTCATTAGCTATGTTGTACTTTAGAATACTGGCTTGCAGTTTTCCTTAGTAATGATAAAATCTACAAATAAAATAATGACTGCTTTTGAAAAGTTATTTGTGAAAGCTTCTTGTTTGTTTTCATCACCTAGACTGTGCAGACAAATGCTAAGTAACAATATAGTATCAGGTATCCTTGAGTTTTTTGAGACCTTAATGATAAAGCCACCCCTTTACCTTCTCCAACATTTCAAAAAAGTCTGCTCTTCCCAGAAGTTTGTCTTACAGAAGAATGTGGCCTCCATTTAGAGGAAGAAGGGGTCAAAAGCCTTGGGATAAGACTGCCACATCAATGATCTCTGTCTCATTGTAGGTATTAAGAAAAGGCCAGAAAGATCATTGATACTCCACACCCAAACTCACAGCCTTCCATCACCATTTGCCTTGAAGACCAACAATAGGAATCTGATACTTCTTACCTGCTTCTTCATTCACCCCAAAATTGATTGTTCTCATTCACTCCATTCTAATCACCATATACCCAGTACACTCCCTCTCCCAATCCTTCTCCTTTCCCCACTTCTGAAAGGGTTTCTTTCAGTCCTGGAAACCCATGATTGATCACCAGAAGAATAATCGAATGAGACAGCCTTTTTCTTAACCTTTTACTCTGAATAAAATCTCTCTTCTGCTGGGGTCATTTTATACCTTCTGGTCTTATAGGATAGATATATTCCCCATCCCTCATATTTACTGGAACTGAAGGTAGATAAGTATTCTAGGTTTTACATAATAATTATTTGAGGGACTTTAAAAATAGTAATTCTGAGGATATGCCCAGACTAAATTTACCATAATTGTTAGGGAGGAGATGTAAACACTAGCACTTATTAAACTCTGAGTAATTCCACTGTGTAGGTATATTTGAAAACTACTGTTGAGATTCTTACTGTCATTTGAAATTTATTATCAGTCCTGTATCTCTAAAAGTCCCCACTTTTATTTTAGTTTTTATAATTTTATACTGCTATTTGTCCTTTGTACTCAAATCACCTACTGACCACCAGGACATTTTTCCTCGTTTCTCATCAGATGTCATCTTCTGGATCACTATCAGTCTCTATAGCCCTATTATTCCTTTATACTAGTTACTTTCAATTTCTTTATTCTTGTTAATCTCAACTCTAATATGGCTTTGTCTTCCTCTTTACTTGAATTTCTCCTCTCTAAAATTCTCGTCTTTCCTTTTACTTCAGCCACCCATTTGCATGGTCATTTCTACCTTTTAATTAGCAATAACAAAAATTCCTCCATAATTTTGCTTAGATTTTATTTATTTATTTATTTATTTATTTATTTATTTATTTATTTATTTAAGACCCAGAGAGGCAGAGACATAGGCAGATGGAGAAGCAGACTCCATGCAGGGAGCCCAATGTGGGACTCGATCCCAGAACACTGGGATCACACCTTGAGCAGAAGGCAGACGCTCAACCACTGAGCCACCCAGGCATCCTTCCTCCATAATTTTAATTTTAAGTAATGCATTTTTCAACTGCATGCTATGGTCTTCCCAGTGCTCTCTCTATGGTATCCCTAACAGTCTAGTTTTTCCTAAATGGTTCTATTGATCCTAACATTTTATTGTATGCCTCAACTACTTCATCACCAGGGAATACATGAAGATAGAGAAAAGAAAGGAGTCCAAAACATGAGTCTTGAGTCACTCTAGCATTTGCCTTAAGGAGAGTTGAAAGAAGACTAACCAAAAGAGAAAGAGACTAAATTAGAGATGGCGGAAGGGGAGGAGAGAGAGAATTGGGAAAATGAACATCCAGTGAAAAACTCAAGGTTTAAAGTCACGTAGAGAAAATAATTGGTGGATGAGAAAGTGATTACTCCATCAATAGCTACTATTAGATAAGCAAGATGAAGTCTTAGAACTAAACACTGGGTTTGGCAATGTGAGAGTAAATGTCTCTAAAAAATTATTATGTAAACCTGTAATTGGAATGAGTCTATTAATAAATTTGGGATGAGAATTTGGAGACAATGAGTATAGATAACTCACTTGAGACTGTCTGAAGATCTTTTTATGTCAATGACAATGACTTATGTTGGGGAGTAAGAAATCCTATCCCCTTGAAGTTCCTCTGGATAGATTAAGAATCAAATTGACACAAGACAGATTAAGAGGAGCAAATCAAATTTAAAAGGTGTACATATGGGGAATCCATACAGACATGGAAACTCCAAAGATAGTCAAGCAAAATGAGATATATATGTTATTCTGACCTACAGAGAAAGTGGTAGGTCTGAGATTTCGGAGGAAAGGAAAGCACTTCACTGATAAGTGAAGAGACTTGGCAATTAAATGTTTGCCCTGCCATACAGATGGGTCACTCAGACAAAATTCGTCTCTTCTAATAACTCTGTTATTAATCCTTATTCTGGGAAAGATCTCCAATCTAGATTCTTCTGTGTGGTTAAGGGAGGAACAAAAATTCCTCTCGAGCCTACAGGGTCCAAAGTGCCTTCAGCTCAATATATTCCACATGCCAAAGCGGCACATTCTGGGGTGGAGGGTGCTGTCTTGAGCTCCTTCACTTGGTAGGAGGGGGAATTGTTAAAGCAGTATCCTTTATTAAGTGAGAGATAAGAGATTTGTTGATGACCTTAGAGGACACTGGATAATTAGCAACAGTCTTTATCTTAATACATTCTATACCAAATTCATTATCTTTCTTTCTAACTAATCCTCTTAAATCCTTCCAGTAGCTCATAGGGATATACTTGGAGACATCTCTGAGTCCTCTTTTTCCTACCTTCCAAATCTAATACATCCACAGGTCTTATTAGCTCCAATTAAAAATACATTGAGAATAAAACCATTTCTCTCCACCTGCCCTGCTATTGTGCTGATCCAAATGTCTCCAACTCCAGCCCAGATTGTGATCATATTTCAACTAGTATTACTGCTTCCCCATATAAATTCTAGTCTCAGCACAGCAGCCAATGATTCAGTTTAACTATGGGTGACATAATCTTACTTCACTGCTCAAAACACTTTAATGGGGTTTTTTTGTGTCTGTGTGTGTCATCAGAATAGAAGCTGAAGCCCTTACACGGAATTTTTAATGTCTTTTGTAATCTGTCCACAATCCATTTTCTATGTGTGCTCACTCACCTCCAGTCACACTGACTTTCCTGATGTTTTTTGAACTCACTAGGCAGATTTATACCTGCTTCAAGGTCTTTGTCATATTTTTCTCCTTGTCTAGAAAACCCTTGATGAAACAACTCAATCTATCATTTCTTTAAGTCTTTGACAAAATGTCCCAACCTCAGAAGCATTTTTGGACTGCCAACTTAAAATGGTACACTATACCACTAATGCCCTTCTATCCTTTACCTTTCTTAATGGCAACTATCTCCTCCTAACATAATATATACTTAAAAAAATTTATTTTCTGTTTTCTATCTGCCTCATACCCAGTACGATGTAAGCCCCTATTAGGACATAAATTCTATCAGATTATTTTCTTTTCACTGCTATAACTTAAGCCTTTAGATGCAGTACCTGTATCATATCTTTATAAAGCTGGTTGCTGTAATAAAAAACCATGTCACATGAAAATCAATGTGAAACAGGAAATAACAATGTCAGTGTCTAGTGGGATTTCAATGTTTGTCAAACAAGTACTAAGTATTTAGGGCATAAATGTTTATTAAGATGCATGGGTATAACAATATACTACATGGAACTAATAGATATTTATTTTGGTGCAGGTATTCCACGAAAAAATTATCATTACACCAATAATTCTCTGGACTACTGCAAGAGCTCTGAAACCCTTCTGCTACCAGAGAATTCTTTTTAAAGATTTTATTTATTTATTTATTCATGAGAGACACAGAGAAAGAGAAAGAAAGAGACAGAGACACAAGCAGACAGAGAAGCAGGCTCCATGCAAGGAGCCTGATGTGGTCTTCAATCCTGGGACTCCAGGATCACGCCCTGAGTCAAAGGCAGATGCTCAGCCGCTGAGCCACCCAGGCATCCCAGCTACCAGACAATTGATTGTTAATCAGCCTGGTCAGTCATTGGTTTGGAAGAATTTCTAATTACCTGATCCTGATAGAAATCCAACAATCTTGCTTTTGGCATGTTGTTTTATGTCTCCTATGAACATACTCTAGGTACGGTCAGTTCATGAGAAAGATTGGAGAGCTGGGACTTCATCAAGTCAGGGAAAAGGTTGTGCAAACACATTTATTCCCTGCTAATAACTGCATAATAAATATCAAGGCTTCCTGGAGGTGACGCAGGCCCAAATTACTTTAAATAAATGTACAGCGTCTGATTGAAATCTAATCATCCTTAGGAAAACAACTGAAATATTCCTTCCGTATGTAGAAAGCTATCCCTATTAATATTTCATAGAGTATTACACTTTCTACATCTAGCAATTATAGGAATTGAAGTTTTATGAACTTAGCAGCTGCCATCAGAATTCCTTGTAGACATGGAAATCCTCTATTGGGATACTTTGTGAGCTTAGACTGTTATCAGCTGTCCAGCTCATTAATTAATGCTTTCGCATATGTAAATACAAGAATACAATATTGTCCTGTGATGGAAGGAGAAAAAAAGAGAGAAGGGAAATTGATGAGTATATGAAATGTGGCAAAGGACAAAAATTGTATGTGCGTTTGAGCAAAAAAAAAAGGTGTAGGTGAAGTTGTCAGTAAACATTCACAGGGTGGAGATGTTTACAAATATTGAACTAATTCTACTTTATTCACAGATGTTCTAAAAATTTTAGATTCATTTTCTCTCCTTATTTCTCTATATTTAATGTGGGTACTGAATAAAGGAAAGTAGTTTTAAATTCAAGGAAATCCTAGCTAATGAATTTCTCCAGATTGAAAATGGTTGAAAAGGTATGAATGAAGTCAGGATTACACAGTTTTTACTGTTTGTGATTATAAATATTTCATATGCTATTTGATCAATCCTTTTTCCTCAATAAACTCTAATTTCCATGAAAAATTTCTATGTGTCTGTTGGGCTCATCATTTTAACATGAGTAACTATCACTCTGTCTGGCACATTGAAAGGATTAAATTAAATGAATATTGAATGATGTCAATAATTTTTGTGGAGTTGTCAAGCCCTCAGCTTAACACTTGATACTATTCATAGACTTGTTATAGTACAACAGATGAATATAATGTAAGATACATATTTAAGATATATATTTACATATTTAAGATACAGTAAGACCTCTTGATAGCCATGGACTATGATTTATTAATCACTAGATCTCTAACAGTTAATTCAGTACCTGACATTAGTGGGTTCTTCATCAACATTAGTTTATTGAAATGAGCTTAAGGAGAAAAAAGTATGTGATCATTCCCAACCACTGGCCTCTGACTTCTGCCCTATTTCTCATAGTTTATGAGATACTCATTCTTCTCTAATTATTATGGTCCCATATGCTTTAATCCATAAGAGAACATTCTCTAAATTTTAAATGGACTGTTTCTTATGCAATATATTTTCAACATTAATCCATGTATTGGAGTAGTAATTCTAAAGCATATGGTTAAAAAAACTTATCTTTGAACATGAGCAAATTTTATTATTAAAAGTTAACTGGTTTTCTTTTCCAACTCAGTATTGATTATCAGAAAAGGAGAAAGATATTTTGTGTTGCAAAATTATAGCATCGAATGACAAGCATTACTATAAACAGGATAATGCTAAACTCTAAAAATCATTCTTAATTGTTAATAATATTTCTCTCTAGATCTGCTCATGACCATTTCAAACCCCTAAATGAATTATTTCCTAAAAAAGAACAAAACAGAACAGAACAAACACAGGTTTTCAATAAAAACTATATATTGCAAATTAATTATTTTAAGATCTTCCTTCCTGGCCTACATATAATGTCTAATTTTCTCACATATAAAATTCCAGTGAAAATTAATAGGATGACTTTCATATATTTTTCTAAGATAGATGCTTATGTATATTTTATATAAAAATCTTTAGGAAGCCCCTCCAAGCAATAGACACTTTGCAATTTGAGTAAAAATGATAAAATATCACAATAAATTTAGATACCTAGTGTGAAAAACAGAAACCAATTTTTTGTATTCCCCCAGCTTTATAGTCACAAAATATTGGGATCCCTGGGTGGCGCAGCGGTTTGGCGCCTGCCTTTGGCCCAGGGCGCGATCCTGGAGACCCGGGATCGAATCCCACATCAGGCTCCCGGTGCATGGAGCCTGCTTCTCCCTCCGCCTGTGTCTCTGCCTCTCTCTCTCTCTCTGTGACTATCATAAATAAATAAAAATTAAAAAAAAAATAATATATAGTCACAAAATATTTTAAAATAAACTAATAAACGAATTAAATTAAAAGGTCTTTTTCTAGAATCATGAAGTGTTGAGAGATAGATTTTTGCTTTATTTTTAGATATACATTCTAATTTCAACACTGACTATGTTTATGAAGAGCTTAAATTGCATTAGTAAATTTTATTTTTTTTATTTTTATTTTTGCATTAGTAAATTTTATATATAAAGGACCAGATAAGAAGTATTTTAAGCTTTACAGACCTTATGGTCTCTGTTGTAACCACTCAACTCTGTCATTATAAGGTGAAAGCAGCCTTACACAATGATAAGCAAGTTGGTTTGCTGATATGTCAATAAAACTACTTACAGAAACTCTTGGCAGGTGGGGTTTCACCCACAGGCTGTAGTTTGCCAACCATTCACTAGATGGATACCAAAGAAAAGTGTTCTGTGCAAGTATTTAACCTGAGCCTCCTGTGCCACATTTGTGGCAAGAAAAACACGATAAAATCAAAATAACAATTTAATGTAGCTATGTGGACTACTACTGTTTTTCAATACCATTGTACCTCCCATACAATTAGGATGAATTAAATTTTGGGGAGGCATACTTCTCAAAGATGTTTAGTGTTACCTCAGCATGACTGAAGGACTTTGAAGGGATATTGCATCATCACGACCATTCTTTTGGTCTTTATTTGCATAATATTTGCTCTTAGTCTTACAGAGGTTAGATTTTCAAATACTGTGCAGTAAGGATTATGATCTTCACAAAAGAATTTTTACAACCCTTATAATAAAATTTCACTAAAGGAAATCCATTCTATCAGATAAACAACTTGGACATAAAAGAAAAAAAAATGAGAAGAGAAATGGAGCAATTATCTATGACCTTAGTCTGCCTTATTCTAGTTCAGAAAAATAGTTTCTGAAATTCTTAGAAACTTCCTTAATAATAAAATATTCTTAAAAATATACTTTATGATAATAAAATATTCTTAAAAGTATACTTTATGATGAATATTATTAAGCCCTATTATTTTCATTTGAGAAAATGCCATCTAATTGCAATAAATATTTGTTTTTGACAAGATTAACTCTATCTCCAATCATATAAGGGGTAAACATTCCCCATAAACCTGCACATTTCCATTGGAACATGAATATTCTTTTTTTTTTTTTTCTTTTTTTAATTTTTATTTATTTATGATAGTCACACAGAGAGAGAGAGAGAGAGGCAGAGACACAGGCAGAGGGAGAAGCAGGCTCCATGCACCGGGAGCCTGACGTGGGATTCGATCCCGGGTCTCCAGGATCGCGCCCTGGGCCAAAGGCAGGCGCCAAACCGCTGCGCCACCCAGGGATCCCCGGAACATGAATATTCTAATTTACATGTTAGAAATTAACTAGGAGAGAATAAAGTCAATTCTGCCTTTGACATGCATTTATAATATGATATAATTATAGTTATATTAATCCATTGGTTTTGAAATTTTAAAGGCAAAAATGGTAATATATTTTCCATGAAAAGGGTCAAATAAATGATGTTAACTCTATTTCCCATTGATTTCACATTACTAATTCTATTCTTTTATACCACACTGACTCATTTATAATGCTAATGATTAGGAAAACAAAACAGACAAAAGTAAATACTCCTAATTTTTCATTTTAAAAAATACTTATTAAATAAACACATGACAAAGCTTCTAGTCAATCAATATAATGAACTGAGGAATGGTCCTGTGTAGAGAAATTCACATATCCTGTGAAGATTTAAATGAAAAAAGAACAGTCCTTGGCATTTAATCAAAATAACGAGTAACAAAGAGTAATCATTATATAAATGACACGTTGACCAATCGAGAAACTGCTCTCATGACACCATTTTCATTTCAAGAGACAAAACAGTATTTTCATGATCATTTTACTAAAACATGTAATCTCTAAGACCATGGAGCCAAAAATAGTATGAAAAGTTAATGATGTTGAACAAGTATTATAATTTAATGGATATATTCACAAATCTCCATTGATTTAGGAGTCAATTCATTTATTGAAGTCATCACCATTTTATTTGTATTTTGATATTAAATAAATTTCAGTATTAATTAAATGCTATCATGTCCATTTCTTTTTTTATTGTTCATTTTTTTACATTACATTTTTCTTAATTTAAATTCAATTTGCCAACGTATAGTATAAACACCCAGGGCTCGTCATATCAAGTGCCCTCCTCAGTGCCCATCACCCATTTACCCTCTCCCCCCACTGACCTCCCCTTCTGCAACCCCTGTTTGTCTCCCAGATTTAGGAGTCTCCCATGGTTTGTCACCCTCTCTAATTTTTCCCACTCATTTTCCCTCCTTTCCCTTATAATCCCTTTCACCATTTCTTATATTCCACGTATGAGTGAGACCATATGATGATTGTCCTTCGCCAACTGATTTACTTCACTCAGCATAATACCCTCCAGTTCCATCCACTTTGAAGCAAATGGTGGGTAGTCTCTCTTCTAACGGCCGAGTAATATTCCACTGTATATATAGACCACATCTTCTTTATCCATCATCTGTCAAAGGACATGGAGGCTCCTTACACAGTGGCTATTGTGGACATTGCTGCTATATACATTAGGGTGCAGGTGTCCCCGCATTTCACTGCATCTGTATCTTTTTTTTTTTTTTTGCATCTGTATCTTTGGTGTAAATCCCCAACAGTGCAATTGCTGGGTCAAAGGGCAGATCTATTTTTAACTCTTTGAGGAACCTCCACACAGTTTTCCAGAGTGGCTGCACCAGTTCACATTCCCACCAACAGTGCAAGAGGGTTCACTTTTCTCCACATCCTCTCCAACATTTGTGGTTTCCTGTCTTGTTAATTTTCCCCATTCTCACTGGTGTGAGGTGGGATCTCATTGTGGTTTTGATTTGTATTTCCCTGATAGCAAGTGATACGGAACATTTTCTCATGTGCTTGTTGGCCATGTCTGTGTCTTCCTCTATGAAATTTCTGTTCATGTCTCTTGCCCTTTTCAGGTTTGGATTGTTTGTTTCTTCGATGTTGAGTTTAATAAATTCCTTATAGATCTTGGATGCTAGCCCTTTATCTGATAGGTCATTTGCAAATATCTTCTCCCATTCTGTAGGATGTCTTTTAGTTTTGTTGACTGTTTCTTTTGTTGTGGAGAAGCTTTTTATCTTGATTAAGCCCCAATAGTTCATTTTTGCTTTTGTTTCTCTTGCCTTCATAGATGTATCTTGCAAGAAGTTGCTGTGGCCAAGTTTGAAAAGGTTGTTGTTTGTGTTCTCCTCTAGGATTTTGAGGGATTCTTGTGTCTGCGAGATTTGTTTGTTCTTTGACTAAATGAGACAAGTACTGTGCAACCCTGTAATGCTATGGCATCTTATACTTGGTTTTAATTTGCTGCTTAAATTATCTAAGCCTGTCATTTTAGCTCTTCAGTGTATTAGTCACCTATTAAAGGCTATCGAATTCCACATTCCTTGTGTTTGCTATTTTCTCCATACTTCTCAAAGACAAGGGCTAATGCACAATTTAGAATATCTCTTTATATCTATATTCTATCACAGGTCCCCCAGGTGAAAATGCCCTGCTACAAAAACAAGATTATCAGTCCTGTTATACATACTACCTGTGATGCAGTCTTCTTTACAGCCCAGCTGGAGAATGGCCACTTCCATATCAGTACCATCCTTAGAGTTTGATTCCAAGGACTATGTCAGGTATCAAGTGTCTCAGATTAGATTCCTTAGCAGTGGAGTTTTGGAGATTTATGTGAAAGTTATTTGTTGAGGAAGGAGCTCTAGTCAAAGGGAAATGATGGACACAGAATAGAGAAGCAAAACTAATCAAGATTGTCTTCTCTGAAGACCAGCATCCTTCTGGTCTCATAGGATGTCTTAACACAGGATTTATACATTTTGAGACCAAAAGGGGACTTTTACCTCTATCACTCAATTATAGGGTATTGACTGCCTTGGCAGAAGTAGGGTGCTTAACTTTTTAAGCAGGATTATCTTAAACTGAGAATTATTTTTCCAGAGAAGAGGCATCTGTAAGCCTTATCAACTGATGTTACTAAAATCTGGAAATGGGGACACAGTCCAGTGAAGTTGGTTAACTAACATACTCCAAACCCTTTATCTCTGAAAAATTTTGGCCGTTGGAAACAGTACCAGAAAATTATCTCTATTTTCTCAAAAAGCAGCTGGAAGAAATAATATCTCTAGTAAAAATTTCCATAATTCAGAATGGATTTCAAAAATGTCAGTCCAAAAAAAAAAAAAAAGAAAAAAAGAAAAAATATGTCAGTCCACAAAGGACAAAAAAATAGTAGCAAATAGTCAAAGATGAAAATAATTATAAAATTACTTTAAAAAAATACTATGAAATACTATGAGCTCTCATTAAGAATTCAGAACTTGGGCAGCCTGGATGGCTCAGCAGTTTAGTGCCACCTTCAGCCCAGGGCGTGATCCTGGAGACCTGGGATCGAGTCCCATGTTGGGCTCCCAGCATGGAGCCTGCTTCTCCCTCTGCTTGTGTCTCTGCCTCTCTCTCTCTCTTTCTCTCTCTCTCTCTCTCTGTGTGTGTGTCTCTCATGAATAAATAAATAAATAAATCTTAAAAAAGAAGAATGCAGAACTTTATACCATAACATTGTTTCCAATATGCCCTTTTATTCATTTACACATTGTAAACATTGCCATAGATATATAATGACTACCAAATGTGTATTATTTGCTGTACAAATCATTGGGACAAAAGCAATAAACAACATGCCTATGTTTCTGTGGTTTACAGCACAGAAAGCTTAAAGATGTAGATTTCAACTATCAATAGAATATAGTATTAATGGGTCTATGAATAGAGACTTTGGAAAGATAGAAAGAAGCTCAAAGGAGGTATGGGTTAGTTTTACCAAGAAGAATAAAGAAATTCATTAAAGATGAAACCGAATTTTAAATGCATGTTGGAAAATAAGATCTTGATATTCAAATGAGGCAAATTATTTTGGGAAAATAATTTTATTCCTACTCTCTATATTTCTTCATTCATTCACTCTTTTGTTTTTCAGTACTGATATGCAAAAGATACTTTGGTATGCTTATATTCTAATAATGAGGTTTGGGTTTGACATAAAAGGCATTTTAATTTAATCAGCATTTTAAACCAACTTTTACATATTATACCCATTTTCATATGGTAATAGTGATACTATAACTCTCTGAGTTTTAATTCTCAGCATGGTAAGCACATTCATTTGGCCTTTCTCAACACTCAGGACAGAGCAGTAGCTTGGAAAATTATTTCCAAGCCTGCTATGTATTGAAATATTAACAAATTTACAGGAAGAGCACATTTTCTTGTTGGCCACAGAAAAGGCACTCAAATCTCATGGACTTTGGATTCTAATATTATTAATTTTTTGTTATAAATAAGTTCCCAGAGTCTCAGTTTACTCAGTTTATGATGAAATATATTCTTTTTCATTTTTGCTCTTCATGCTTGTATGGAAGGATCTGTGCCCTTTTTTTAAGTTTTTTTTTTTTTTTTTTTTAATTTATGAGACACATAGAGAGAGAGAGAGAGAGAGAGAGAGGCAGAGGCAGAGGGAAAGGGAGAAGTGGGCTCTCCATGGAGAGCCTGATGCAGCCCTCAACCCGGGAACTCCAGGATCATGCACTAAGCCAAAGGTAAACGCTCAACCACTGAGCCACCTAGGCATTCCAGAAACATCCGTGTCTTAAGAAAATTTGTTAGTGACAGACAGTATTTCAGAGATTTCATAAGAGGAAAATTGATGTGTATGTGTGCAGTCATTGAATAACTAAAAATGAATGTAGTTTATTAAATTACTATTATTTGCAACATAGTTTGATAGGTACTTTTAACATATTATCTCCAAATTCTATATAAAGCGGCTAGGAAGGAAACAGATTGGCCCTGTTCTATCACCATATTCCCCTCCCATTTAATGATTCCTGTGTTGGTTATATAGATTGTTTGTGACAGATTTATTCACAATTGATGAATCACATTGAAAATTCAAAAATAAAAATAGTTTAAATAATTGTACAATAATATTGACTAGACACATATTTCCATTCTGGTTATTTTTGCCAGAGACCTTATTCTAAAATTTTTCTTCAAATTTTCTAAAACTCCTTTGGTTTAAATGCTTTATTTTAAATTACCATTTCATGACTTCTGAAGACAGGCACCATATATCACATATTGTATGATTCCTTTCATGTGATGTAGCCAGAATAGGCAAATCCATAAAGACAGGAAGGATATTAGTGGTTACCAGAGGATGGGGTAGGTGGGAACGGGAACAGGAGTAATTACTTGTTGCACAGAATGTTTTCCTGGGGAGATGAAAGCGTCTGAAACCAGAAAGAGGTGATGTTTGCACACTTTTGTGAATAAACTAAATGCCACTGAATTATACACTTTATAATATTTAATTTTATGATGAGAATTTCACTTCAATAAAAAAAGAAAAATACATATAGGGAAGTTTTCCACCTGCATTTAAAAAATTACCCAATTCAATTAAAGCTAGATATTTAAAAAGTTATTCTTCATTTAAAAATTATCTTTTTATTTTCAATATTAATATTCCTTAAATAAGAATTTATTTTCACATACCGAAATATCATTTTTTAGATGATTTTTAACACCACTTTGCCTATCTATGTATGTTTTTACCATACTTTCCTTATCAAGTACGATTCTCCTACTCCTTTTCCAAAGAGAATATTCTTGTTTATTTTTTGACTTGCTTATTCACTGTCACTTGGAAAATACTGTCACTCAATTTCCAGAATTCTAATCATTTCTTTGACTTTCCTGTCTCCCTACAATTATACTGTAAAAATACTCGTCTTCTCCTGTCATTCATATCTTATCATCTTTCTCTCTAAATTTATCTAGGGACTCCTCTTTGCTATATATATTATTTTAAAGTCAAATTGCTGCATTTCGTGTAAATATGATATATTTTGACAGAAGCATTCTTTCAAGAGTTTGAAAAAGCTTGAATGCATGAGTGGAGTTATACATAATACAACAGTTTATTTTAGAAAGATGTCTAAATTCATCAGGCAATGTATCAGTAAGATATAATTAAGTGCCTACTTTGCACCTCATCTGTGTAAGTCAAGATCTTGGACTAACAGAGTATTCATAGAGCTAACACTAAAATGATGCCAAACAATTACAGAAAAGGATAAGTGCCTTTCAGAACAGTTTGACTTCTGAACTTTTACAATGATAAGTGTGATACTTTAGAAAAAGGCAAATATGTCTCCATATTTGAAATAGGAAACACCTTGCAAGATACCATTTATATGCAAGAAATATAGATTAGGGTGATGGTTTGGAGACCAGTTAATCAATTAATTGTCAGGTGTAATAGAAGAGTAAGAAAATGAAATGACATTGCTTGAGAATCCAAAAGGTACTTATCTCTATAACAAATCTTTTTATATGTAATAAGTTTAATTTGGGTAATATTGGACTCTAGAGATATTTTGTTTTGCTTTTTATTTTTGCCTTTGACAAAGAACATTAAAAAGAAAATATAGTGTAGGTGGCTGGCTCACTTAGTAGATAGAGCATGGGACTCTTGACCTCAGGGTTGTGAATTTGAGCTCTACATTGGACATAGAGCTAACTTAAAATATAATAATGTAATATAATATAATATAATATAATATAATATAATATAATATAACATTATAATATAATATAGTTTTTAAGTTCCATATTATTTTTTTCTTCAAGGTGATGAAGAACTCGTTTTACTTCAAGAAATACCATTTGTTCCTGGAAAAAAGCATATAGTCAATGCATACTTAGGCAAAAATACACTACAGATTTTCCCTAAAATATAGACATTTAAGGGGAAATATGGGAAAAGAAACTAACTATCTCTGCCTACTAATGTAAAAGGTTGTTTTGGGTCCTCTAGAAAATATCTTCACTTATCATATATTCATATGCATGCATATATACTTGGCAAGTTGGATATGGATTACTCTAATTTAGGTTTTTATTTGCTCAGTTGTTCATTTGTTATTTTCTAGTAATTTATGCAGATTTAGGATAGACAGTCCTTTAGAATGTACATGTATGACTTTGAAAAGCTCATATTGTAATAGACATAGAAAGGAACTGACTGAGATTGTTACAGCCTCAATCTAGGCTATTTTATCCTATTATTGATATTTAAGTTACATAATTCAGGAAGTATTCATCTTATACTATTACATTTCCTTATATTTTTATGTAGCCTAAAGGCTAGGATAAGCCATTCATTGTGGTTGAGTGGTTCTTGACTGAAATAATATTTCTCATTTGTCATTCTAGAAGTCAATCCAGGGCATTTGCTGCAAGCTGACATGCTATGCATTTATGTGTTTTGTTAATTGACCATCTCTCTCCACCACTAGGCAAGGGACATATCTATTCCACTTACTATAGTATTCTTGGATCCACAACAATACCTATACTTCACAGATACTCTATATTGTTAAATAAATGGCTGATGTGAGAATTAAATTGCACATTACTCTAAATCTTTTTTTTTTCTTCTTTATTTTTTATTTTATTTTGTAGCAGAAACAATGATTGGTAGTTTCACAATTTCATTCTACTTGTATATGGTATTATTAAAACTAGAAAGGTGTAGAAAGTGTGTTGATTATTAAATAAAAATATACTCAGTTGAGTTTTGTGTGTGTTGAAGTTGGGGACTCAACAGTGTATCAAAATAGAAATAGAAAACATTTGGTAATATGGTTAAGCACTGGAGAACCTATAGAGGTAAAAAGTAGTTGGGAGTTTATAAGTCCTCTAGTCTTATTATTTCATAATATAATTAGCTTCTCTTTCTCAACCAATTATATGCACTTTTAAAATAATTCTCTATTTTGGAATATTGAAATTATAATTATGGATCTAATCATAATATGAAAATAGGTTTATTTTTAAAACTTCCCATTGGATTTGTCACACTCAGGGACCAAAACATAATCAATACATTTCAGAAACAGATACAGATTTGAATAGTGATAAAAAGTGAGTCATTTAACTCTTAAATAATATGTAAGACAAAAAAATCCACAAATAAAGATATAAACACTCTATTAAGGAAGCAAGTTCAGGATACTTGTAATAGCTATGGAACACACTGTTTCTGAGGTTCTCTAACAGTGAAATTTGGCCTATAGTTACCATTTGTTACGGTGACATTATGTCACATTCTCAGAAGTCTGTTCATACCACTAGTTTTTTTTTTTTTTTTAAGACTTTATTTATTTATTCATGAGAGACACAGGCAGAGGGAGAAGCAGGCTCCATGCAGGGAGCCCGACGTGGGACTTGATCCCGGGTCTCCAGGATTCCGCCCTGGGCTGAAGGCAGCGCTAAACCACTGAGCCACCTGGGCTGCCCTATCATTAATTTTAAATGTTGTACTTCAAAGCCTTAATTTAAAAAGAGTTTCATTAATTACAGTGAAATGGACAGACACCAGGGCTACAAAGGCAAATTCTAGACTCCTTTGCTAGGTTTAACCTTCCTGAATCAAAATAACTGGAATTATCTGGACAAAGAAGTTCAAAATGCAGTAACAAAGAACAAGTTTTGCATGAGCCTTATGATTATAAGAAGTTCATGATGACATTTCCAGAAAGGCAACCAGAATTGGAGTCCAACAATTTGACATAGCAAGCAATGTTTGTAGTTCAGGGGAAAGTGCTATTCTGTACCCTGGAAAGAGGTGAAAATTCATAAGGGCAAAGTTGACCCCACTCCTACGTAGCCTATGGAATGTGGCTTACTGGCAAGGATGAATAGAAGCTCAGGGCTTAGTTAACAGTCTGGGACTCTTATCTTTACTTGAAGTAATCCTGAGTTGAAAGGAGTTGAATTTTGTACTTAAGATCAGTATTTGAGGAAAAAGAAAGAGCCTAAGAAATTCAAATTAGGCAGATTTTGAATTTAGGACTCACTTGAAATAAAATCATGGTTGATAAAAATCACCTGGTAGGAAGCTTAAAAGGGAAGATTAAGATTTTTGTGAAATGTCAAAAGTAGTTCTTAGAAAATAACAAACCATATTCAAAATTACAGACATATAATAAATCACAAAAATGTAATTCATAAGATATAAATAACATTGATTTTTCTTTTTTCTGCAACCAATGAAAAACTTCTAGGAATCAATTTTTATATGAAAACTTATTTTAAGAATTTAAGTGGTTTCTGTCTGTTTTTATGCCCTGAGATTATAATTATTTCTTTAATGGTAAGTCCCTGGTAGTTATGTTATTTTGCTGCAGTGAAATGTAGTATTCAGTGTGTTGTTCAGTCTTCATTTTAGCAAAATGAAGAAACATATTTTTGAAGGAAAACTTTATGTGGATACCTGTGGTCGGAGGATGGTCAGTTATTTGGTCAGACCAAAGAAGAAAGATTGTTGACTCCTTTTCTTTATCTGTAGGTGATAGTGTTATTGTAATACATCAGGTTTCGTTTAAAAAAATGTTAAGTTGGGACGCTGACTTTCTGATTATCAAGCACCTTAATTCATAGCAGTTTTTACTTCAACAAAATCTAACTGTTATAACCTCTGATTCTGGACACATACAAAATACAGTAAATACCTTAAACAGAAAAGACGAGTTAAAAATTCCTATTAACCAGATACTTCTGGAGAGCTAAGCCTTCAATACATATTAAATGCACTCAATCAATTTTTTTCTGCCTCATTTACAACAATGACCCACATTTCAGCTCTCAGGCCAAAACAAGCATCATATAATTGCAAAACAAATTTTCTACAATTTTATAAAGGACATGGTCTCAGATGGCTTCTTAGAGCTGTTCATATCCATTTACATATTAATTAATATTACAGGAACTAACATATTTGCTAGAAACACAAACACACATAATTTTTGGTACCAGAAATGTAGTTTGTAACAGTGAGCCAGACGTGGCTCTTTTATTTTGGTCACTGAAAGAGGTGGCACGTAGTTATGCAGGATATTGACACATTTTATTTCATATGGCTAGTTTTAGTATTAGTTTATGAATCTACATTATTTCAACTGGTCCACAGGTTTGCCGACTTTGCAGTTTTAATCTACTAAATCTCAATTCCAAGTGAGTACTTTCTTGCACAACTCTGAATCGTGACATTTACATGATATTGTGTGCACTGGAGGATCTGATGAAAAAATAAGGAGAAAGAACAAATTGCCCAAGAGGGATTGCAGAAAATATGACAACAAAGGAGAACTCAGCTTCTCTGTCCTCCTACAAAGATCAATTGGATAACTCTCAATGAACAAAAATAGCTATGGGACACTGTAAAATCCACTTAGGAAGTTTTAGCAAAACGATAAAACAAGCAAACAAAAAAACCCAGAATAATTGCACAGGGAGAGAAGGGAGACAATTTATTTTTGCTCTCATCACTCCGTCCCCTGATGGGCACTGTCCAGTGCCAAGAGGGAACCTTCTAGCTACAGTTCCTCTTACCAAGAAAGGAAGAGCAGCATGAGCAACCAGATCTCCAGCCTTTCAAAGTGCTGCACGAAGATCCTGCCTTGGTTTTACCCCATCCAGATGGGCAAAACAGATGTTTTGACCTAGCTAGAATCATGGGAGAAAAGCAGAAGTTATTGTTAGCATGCATTCAGCAGGAGAGATAGCAGTTCCCAGAAAACTGCTCTGTAGACAAAACCAGCAGAATTTGCCACTGACAAGTCAATGGACACCTCATCCTCTGCAAACGGAGCTTGCCAATGGGTATTTGGATTTGCTGATGGCGACTACTTGCCAGCCACTCAGTCTCTCCTGAGTACTTCCACCCCTCTCCTTCCCAACCCTATGGGAACCTAGGGCTGGCATTGATAGGCTTTCTATATCTCTGTGCCTGCGCTTGTAAGATGCTAGCTACTTGAGTTCTTCTCTGCTCTATCAGAGCATGGGGGGCATACTGGTATCCAGGCTGAGCTTCTGCAGCTAAGTGAGTATAAATAAAACCAGCCTAGCCCTTCCAGCTGACCCCCACCACTGTGCCCACCCTTAGGGCTACCCGCTCCAGCTGTGTACCTGCACCACACAGATCTAAACCCCTTCATCTGCCTTCTCTGTAGTATGCATGCCCAAAGGGAGAGTGTGTAGTCAGGGTGACCACACTGACAGCTAGGTTCCTCACAGCTGTTCATGGGTTAGGTCCTGCTTTCTGTCACTGGCTTATATCACTACACACACCTATAGCTAGTCCTTAAAGCTGTGCACTGACACACGTCCAGCCTCACTACATCCCCAGTTTCTGCTGCATTTTTTGTGCCTAAGGGGAGAGTGTGCAGCCATAGGAGAGCAGGATAACAACTGAACTCCAATAGCAGCCAGTTAGCCCACAGTTGTCCCCAGCCCTGGACTAACGACCCTGATCCCCAACATTACATGTGTACCTACAACTAGTTGTTGCAACCACATAAGGTACCTACAACTAGCCCTCATAACACCACCAGCTCTCACCACCTTCTTGGTCCTTGCCAGTCTTGGGGTACCACTAAGGAACACAACAGCCCTTAGAACCACTGCAGACACCCGCCCCCAAATACCACAGTGTTTCCTAGTACCACAGAGTTGTTAATGCTGTGGAACTCCGTGTCCTGAGTCAAAAAGACATAATGTTCTCTTGGATCTGTTGCTGCCATGCACCCTCACACTTGGCCTGTGCCACTAGACCCAGAGTCATAGCATGATCTAGCATGCCCCCATCTGAAAGTGGAAGCCTTTCCTTAATGCAGTCCCTGAAGTCTGGACGATGCTGCTGCTGCTTCAAATACACAGACCCTTATGCAAGGCTATAAAGATTATGAGGAATCAGGACTATATGAGTCCAGTAAAGGAATACAGTAAGCCTCCAATAACAGATCCCATAAAATGGAGATCTAGGAATTGCCTGACAAAGAATAATTGTTCTAATGATACTCAAGATGACACAGATAAAAAATTTAATGATATCAGAAAAATACCACAAGAACAAAATGTGAAGTTCAACAAAAATATAGAAAACATAAAAAAAGAACCAAACAGAAATTTTGGTTCTGAAGAAAACAAGAACCAATCTCAATAATTTTTAGCAGCAGACTTGAACAAGCTAAGAGAGAATCAGTGAGCCAAAAGACATCATCTGAAATTATGTAGTCAGAAAGGCAAAAAGAAGGATTGAAAAAGAATGAAGAAAGCCTATGTGAATCATTGGATGCTATACAAATAAATAATGTACCTATCATTGCGGTCCCAGATGGAAAAGAAAGGAAGAAAGTTTATTTAAAGATATAACAGCTGAAAACTTCCCAAACCTAAGGAGAGATTTGGATATCCCAGTTCATGAATTCAATGGGTTACCTCAAAATACCCCAACAAAATTATCTTTCCCAGGACATATAATAATAAGTCTAAAACCAATGGCAAAGAGATAATTTTAAAAGCAGTGAGAGGAAAAATAATTCTCATACAAGGGAATTCCCACAAGGTGATCAGTGGATTTCTCAGCAGAGTTCTTGTAGGCCAGGAGAGAATGGAGTGATATATTCAAAGTACAGAAAGAAGAACCTGCCAGCCAAAATACTTTACTCAGCAAAGTTGTCCTTCAGAATTGAAGTGAAATAAAGACTTTTCTCCAGTGAACAAAAGCTGAGGAAATTCATCACCATTAAACCTGCCTTACAAGAAATGCTGAAAGGAGTTCTTCAACAAAAGGATGCAAATTAGTTAACTTGAAAATATTTGAAAATATACAATACAATGATCAAGACAAACATAGAATCAGATTTAGAATAGTCTAATACTATAATATGGTGATGTCTAATATAATATAACTACTTAGCTCTAGTATAAAAGTTAAGGGACAAAAAAATTAAAAATAACTATTTCTTCAACAATTTATTAATAGATATACAAGATAAAAATATGTAAATGGTGACATTATAAGCATCAAAAGGGGAAGAGTAAAAGGATAGTTTTTAATATTATTGAAGTTACAGTATTTAGTGCAATTTATAAAGGAAAACAGCACGAAAAAATCTAAAAAAAAAAAAAAATGGAACTATAAAACAGCCAGAAAACAAACATTAAGATGGCATTAGTAAGTCCTTACCTATAAATAACTACTTTAAATATTAATGGATTGAATTTTCCAATCAAAAGACACAGAATAGCTAAATGGATTTAAAAAAAAGATCCAATTATATACTCCCTAAAAGAGACTCTCTTCAGCTTTAAGGACACACATAGGCACAAAGTAAATAAATGGCAAAATATATTTCATGCAAGTGGAACTCAAAATAAAGCAAGTGTATCTGTACTTATATTAGAGAAAGCAAACATTAAAAATTGATAACAAGAGACAAAGGCAGTCATTATGCAATTCAATGATAAGGAAGCAAGTCATGAAAAACGTAACAATCATAAATATATTCATCTAATATTGGAGTACCTAAATATTAGGCAAATACTAATAGAAATGAAGGGAGAAATGGACAATAGTTCAATAATAGTAGGGGATTTTAATACCCAACTTTCAACAATGGATTGATAATCCAGATGAAAAACTCAACAAGGGAATACTGGATTTGAACCACATTTTATTTTATTTTATTTTATTATTTTATTTTATTTTATTTTATTTTATTTTATTTTATTATTATTTTTTTAATTTTTATTTAGTTATGATAGTCACAGAGAGAGAGAGAGAGAGAGAGAGAGAGAGAGAGGCAGAGACACAGGCAGAGGGAGAAGCAGGCTCCATGCACCAGGAGCCCGATGTGGGATTCGATCCCGGGTCTCCAGGATCGCGCCCTGGGCCAAAGGCAGGCGCCAAACCGCTGCGCCACCCAGGGATCCCTGAACCACATTTTAGATGAAACAGAACTAATAGGGCTATACAGAACATTCCATTTAACAGGAGCAGAATACAAACTCTTCTCAAGTACACATAGAACATTCTCCAGGATAAACCACATGATAAATCACAAAATAAGTCCTAACAAATTTAATAGGATTGTAATCATACTAAGTATCTTTCTGACCAGTATGATATAAAACTGGAAATCGATAACAAGAAAAGGTGGAAATTTCACAACTATTTAGAGATTAAACAACTTGCTCTTGAGTTAAAGAATGAGTTAAGAATAACTCAGGAGTGAAATAAAAAAATATATTGAAACAAATGAAAAGGGAACATAACTTATCAAAACCTATGGAATGCTGCAGTAGTCATTCTAGGAGGGAAGCTTATTCTGATAAATGCCTACATAAAGAAACAAAAAAGATCTCAGATAAGCAATGTCACTTTATACCTCATGGAACTGGAAAAAAAGAAGAGAAATAAACAGACCCCAAGGTTTGCAGAAAGTAGGAAATAAAGATCAGAGTGGAAATAAAAAAAAAAACATAGAAACCAGAAAGACAACTAAAACAAAACAAAACAAAACAAAATCAATTAATTCAAGGACTTTTTTTTGAAAACATAAAACTGACAAATCTTTTACTAGACTAACTCAGAAAAAAGGAGGGTGGCGTCAGAAATAAAATCAGAAACAATATAAGACATTATAGGTGATGCCATAGAAATACAAAAATCATAAAAGATTATTACCATTATACAGCAACATATGGGATAATACGGATGAAATTGATATAATTTACCAAAGAAATAGAAAATTTGAATAAACTAATAATGAGTAAGGAAATTGAATAAGTAATAAATAAAAAAAAAAAACCTTCCTGGCACAACAAACCCTAGAAGAAGATGGTTTCACTGGTGAATTCTACTAAATATTTAAAGAAGAACTAACCAGTAGTTCTAAAACACTTTCAAAAAATTGAACAGGTGGGAATACTATCAAACTAATTTTATTAAGCCAGGATTAACCTGATCTCAAAGCCAGATAACGACACTACAAGAAAAGAAAATTATATACCAATAACCCTGATGAATATATATGGAAAGATTCTAAACAAAATATTAGCAAACCTAATTCAATAACATATTGAAAGATAATTTACCATGATGAAGTGGGATTTATCTCTGGTATGCAAGGATGGTTCAATATATGCAAATCAATTATTTGATACTCTATATTAATAGATGAAAGAAAAATCATATGATCATCTCAATAGATGCAGAAAAAGCGTCTTATAAGACAACATTCCTTCATGATAAGAACCTTCAACAAATCGGGCATAGAAAGGCATACCTAAACACCTTAAATAGGCACATATAACACACTCACAGCCAACATCATACTTAATGTTGAAAGTTTGAAAGCTTTCCCTTTGTGATCAGGAAAAAGACAAGGGTGCCCACTCTCACTACTCTTATTCAACATAGTACTGGGAGTCCTAACCCAAGAAATCAGGTAAGAAAAAGAAATAAAGAAAGCTGGCAAAGAAGGCTAAGAAAGAAATAAAAGCTGGGAAAATCTTGACAGGGAGAATCAAGATTGTCTTTGTTTATAGATGATATAATATTAGAGAGAAAAATCTTAAAAACTCCACCAAAAACTGCTAATCAACAAAGTCAGTAAAGTTACAGAATACAAAGGCAACATACAGGAAATAGCTGTGTTTTGATATACAATCACCAAAACATGGGGGAAAAAAAAACCCCATTCACAATTGAACCAAAATAATAAAATACTAAGGAATTAATTTAACCAAAGAGGTAAAACATCTATACACTAAAAACCACAACTTTCATTAAAGAAAATTAAGAAGACACAAATAAATGGAAAAATATTCCATGCTTATGAATTTTTTTTTTGCTTATGAATTTTTAAAAAATATTATTAAAATGTTTATACCACCCAAAGCAATCAACAGATTCAATAGAATCACTATAAAAAGTTTCAGTGATGTTTTACCCAGAAATAGAAAAAAAAAAAAAAAAACTATTCTCAAATTTGTATGCTACTACAAGAAATCTTGAGAAAGGTTAACAAAGCTGGAGGCATTATACTACCTGATTTTAAACCATACCACAAAACTATAGTAATTAAAACAGTATGGTTCTTGCTTAAAAATATATACATATATCAATGGAACAAACCTAAGACCAAAAACAAAATCTTTGTATATATGGTCCATTAATATTAGAGAAGATATCCAAGAATACTCAATGGGGGAAAGGATGGTTTCTTTCAATAAATTATGTTTGTAAAGAGGAAAGCCACCTGCATAAAAATAAAATTGGATTCCTACCTTACATAACTCACAATAGTTAACTCAAGATGGAATAAAGACTTATAGATATGGGGTGAAACCATAAAAATCCTAGAAGAAAAATTGGGAAAAATCACTGGATTTAGGTTTGGCAGAAATTTCCTAAATATGACAGCAAAAACACAAACAACAAAAGAAAAAATCAACAGGTAGGAGTACACAAAACTAAAAATCTTCTGCACAGCAACCTTCCCAAAACAAAAATAAAACCAAACCAAAAACCAAAAAACACACACAAAATGGAAACACAACTTATAGAAGGGGAGAAACTATTTGCAAATCACATATCTGATAAGGGGCTAATATCCAAAATATGTGAAAAACTCATTCACCTCAAAAGCAAAAGAAAAAAGAAAAAAAATCCAATTAAAAACCGCACAGAGGAACTAAATAGGCATTTTTTCCAAAAAAGACATGAAAAGGTAAATGAAAAGTTGTTCAATCTCACTAAATGTCAGGGAAATGCAAATCAAAACCACAATAAGATGTCACCTCACATCTGTTAGGATGGTTATTACCAAAAAAGCAAGAGATAACAAGTGAAAAGATGGGGATCTTTGTCCACTGTTGGTAGGGATGTAAATTGGTCCCTCCACAATGGAAACGAGTATGGAGATTCCTAAAAAAAAAAAAAAAAAAAAATAGAAGAACAGTATGATCTAGAACTCCTACTTTTGAAGGAAATGAAATCATCATCATGGAGAGAGATCTGAGCTTTTATGTTCATTGTTGTGTTATTCATAATAGACAAGATGTAAAAACAACCTCAGTACCGGACAATGGAAAGATGTGTCATATGTACACACTGGAATATTGTTCAGGCACGAGAAAGAAGGAAATCCTGCCATTTATGTCAACTTTGATGAATCTTGAGGCCATTACGCTAAGTAAAATAGGTTAGGTCTGCATTCTTTGTTATTTGCAAATGTTTTTCTTCTATTAATAAGGAAGGTTATTATAAAGAAGTTAATGGTAATAACATAGTAAACCACAAAGTTAAAAATTGGAACTATATTTTAGTATCTGAACAGAGATGAAATTTCTATAACAGGTCTCAATATGTAGTTATTGGAATAAGGTACAATTTCATTTTTTAATTGTCAAGTCCAAAGCTGCAGGGCTTTTTTTCATGTCAAAACATCATCTGCCTGCGTAAGAGAATAGCACTGACTTCAGAAAATAAGCTGGTAAGTACCTCTTTCTTCTTTTCTTTCTCAAAGTGCTTGAGTAATATTGGCATTATTTTTTCCTCAAATAACAGACGGTCTTGACCCATAAGGTATCTGAGCCTGGGGTGTTCTTTATGGAAAGAACTTTCTAAAGCTAGAGACTATTCAGGTTTTCTATTCTTGTTTGTTTCTGTTTTCAGAAATTTATGTTTCTTAAAGTTATCTGTACATTTCATTTAATTTGTCAAGGTACTAGTTTAAAGCTGTTCAGAATCTTTCCTTATTGGTAGGTTGTATTCTCTTAGCCTTTGTGAGTTTACTTAGAAACTGATGAATTTTATTTACCTTTTCAAGAAACCAGCTTTTAATTTCATTGTTTTTTCTCCATCATTTGTTCATTTTCTTTTTCTCATATTAATGTTTTATCTGTGTCATTTCCTTCATTCTATTTTTTTTTTCTATTTTGGTTTTAATTTGATCTTTTCTTTCTAATTTTTTTAAGAACTCCTTTTTAATTTCTAAGTTTGGGAATTTTAGATTTTTCTTGTTTTCTAAAATAAGAGTTTAAGGCTATGCGTTTCCCCCAATGTATTGTATTAGCTGCTTCTCACAATTCTGCTATGTTATTATTAATGTAGTTCAAATTATTTTCTAATGTGTGACTTCTCTACCCATGGATCGATATTTATTTATTTATTTATTTATTTATTTATTTATTTATTATCCATGGATTATTTTGAAATGTACTGTTTAATTTATAAATATTTGAGGGCATATATTCCTATTTATATTATCACTATGGATTTCTAAATCAGTCCCATACAGTCAGAGGACATATTCTGTATGACTTCAATATTTTCTTTTAGCTTAATTACTATTAATTACTTGTTAATAATTAATTCAAATATAATATAGCCCAGTGAATGTACGATATATGTTGAAAATAGCTAACAATATGTTAACTTGGGATATAGTATCCCATAGATAAATTTTAAAAGAAAGGTAGTTGATAGTGTTACTTAGGCCTGTTCCATCTTTTCTAATATTCTCTTCAGTTATTTTATCCATTCCTGAGTGGTGGTTTTTAAAATTTTGTTAGTATTTTTTATGTATTTATGTATTTATTTATTCCTTTAATTCTGTGCCTTTTGCTTCACGTATTTTAAAGTTCTCTCTCATTGGGGCACCTGGAGGGTTCAGCTGGTTAAGTTTCAGCTCAGAGGGAGATCTCAGGGGAGGGAGAGCAGCCCTGCTCCCAGTCCCAGCCTCTGGCTCCCTGGCTCCTTGTGGAGTTTGCTTAAAATTCTTACCTTCTGTCCCTCCCCCCACTCGCTCTCCGTCTTTCTCTCTCTAATAAATAAATCTTAAAAACTGTTCTGCCATTATGTGCATACACATTTGTGATTGTTGTTCTCACTTGTGTGGATGGGCTCTTCCTATCATTATGGAGACCTCTGTCTGTGTATATCCAACAGCACTATTTATCTTGGCACACATTTCACCTGATATTAATATAGCTACTGGAAATTGCTTATTCTTACTTGGCTGAATGATATATTTTTTCCAACCATTTATTTTTAATTTCTCTGAGCCATGTCTATTTAAAGTGTGTCTCTAAAAGAGCATACAATTGTGTCTAGATGTTCTTATTCATTCTGGTGATCTCTAGCTTTAAACTGGAATCTTTCATCAATTGACTCTTTATGTAATTATTTAAATGTTTGGCTTAGATTGCCACTTCATTTAATTTATTTTACTTTATTTTCCATTTTATTTTTGTTGTCTACTTGTATCTTCAGATTCTGTCTTCTTTTGCAGGATTCTTCTTGAATGTTTAATTTTTTATTTTATTTTTATTTTTTATTTTTTAAATATTTATTTATTTATTTATTAGAGAGAGAGAGAGAGAGAGAGAGAGAGAGAGGCAGAGACACAGGCAGAGGAAGAAGCAGGCTCTATGCAGGGAGCCCGACGTGGGACTCGATCCTGGGTCTCCAGGATCACACCCTGGGCTGAAGGCAGCGCTAAACCACTGAGCTAATTTTTTACAATCCATTTTGATTTTCCTTTATGCCCTTAACTCTATGCTCATTTGCATTATTTGTAGTGATTTTACTAGGAATTAAAATATATATCTTTAAATCTCCACAATTTATAGCATTATTGTATCCCTCCATGTAAAATGTGGAGATCTTTTTATTTCCATGTTCTTTCTTTATGTTATGATTTGTACTTGCCTTACATTTACAATGTTTGTATAATGCCTGTAAGGATTTTTTAAATGCTCTTTTGTTTTAAACGGCTTTATAAAAATTTAAGGTACACACAATACTACTGTATATATTTACTAGATGATTTACATGTCTGATTTTAAACAGTCCTTTCTGCAAGTTGAAGTTTCTAAATGGAATGATTTTTCTTCAGCCTGAAAAACTTTAACATTCCTTTTATTGTACATTATCTGGCAATAAAGTCTCTTAGATTTCTTTTTTTTTTCTGAGGATGTCTTATTTCACCTTTTTCTTGGAGTATAATTTTACTACATATAGAATTATGCATTAATTTATTTTTCTTTCTTTTGGTATTTAAAAAATGCTGCTCTACTCTATACTTACGTCCCAAGATTTTTATGATATTTCATTTCATTAATCAAATAGTTGGTCCCATGTGTTATAATGCATCATTTTTATCATACTGCATTTAAGATTTGCTCTTACTCTTTGGATTTTAATAGTTTCATTATTATCTGCTATCTTCTTCAGTATGGCTTCTTCATATTATTACTTTATGATAAAGTCTGTTTAGTGTTTTAAAAATTTTCAGATGTTGACTTTTTCAAGTCTAGATTTTGATTTAGTTGTTTTTGTTTGTTCCTATTTCTGGCTAAAATTTTATAGCTTTCATTCATTGTCAGAATATTTTAGTTTCTTTCATTGATGGTAGTTTTAATGGCCTCTTGAAATTTATAAGTTGCTTATTCTAGTATACATGGATCATCTCAACATTTTTATCATTTGATTTTCTTTTCTATTCAGAACATATTTATTTTCCTGGTTCTTTGTATGTTGAAAAAATTTGCATAGTATCATGAAAATTGTGAATGTTAAACTGTGGAGTTCTGCATAAAGCTGTAGACATAAATTTTAATTAATTAATTAATTAGTTTGTTTTTGATCTCTCCCCCCCATGAATGTCTTATCTTTTGTTTTAGCAATAAAGAAGGTTGTTCAGACAACATATTTTATTTTTTAAGTGGCAATTCCTCAGTTTTTCATTTTTGTATACTGAGCACATGGCTCAAGGAACAGTCTGAGATCTTGCCAGCAGAGTTTAGGAATCCCCTTTCTAACACTTCCTTTCTGAGATTCTTTCAAGTCTTTCGAGTAACTGAGGTTTCCCTGGCACGTCCCAGGCTGAATCTGGTCTAAGATTAAAAACTGTAAAAATGAAATTCATCTTACTAAACTCCCATCCTCTCAGTGTACTCCTAACCACAGAATGTCTCCCACCATCCCTTCCGCAGTGACTTCATGTAACTGTTTTCTTTCTATTCTGCCCATTTACATTTATATAATCCCCCCACCCACAGGGTATTTACTCCTACAGGATCTTATTCTGTTATTACCAGACACCAGACACCGCAGCTCCAGGGTCAGCAATCTTAGTGAATACATTCTATTTCTTCCAAAGAATAGGCTAGGAATTGCCCTGTTATCTTCTGTTACACAGTTAATAATGAGAACTCTTATGCTAAAGCAGTAGGGTACACTAAGTTTTTCTTATTTCCTTTTGTTTTGTTTTGACTACGATTATTTTTAAATTGCTTTCCTTAATTGTTTTTTTTTTTTAATTTTTTCCTTTAAAAATATTTAGGTTTATTAAGACATTCCCATTAATCTGAGATGTTGCTACTCTGTATTCACATGGTTTTCTTAGCTAGTTCCTTTATTGCCTTCATAATTATTGGGAAATTATCTTATATAGTCACATATTTTAAATTTGTCATTCCCTTTCTTTTATTTTTTTTTAAGGTTTTATTTATTTTACTTTTTAGAGAGTTGGGAAGAGGAGTAGAGGGGAAGGGAGAGGTGCAAGCCAACTCTGTGTTTAACAAGGAGCCTGTTGCAGGGCTTGATCTCAAGACCCTGAAATCATGACCTGAGCTGAAATCAAGAGTTAGACACTTAACATACTAAGCTACCCAGGTGTCCCCGGTCATTACCTTTCTTTTAAAGTTTACTTGAAACTGCTTTCTTCCTTGTAGACTGATTGAGAATTGTAAGAAGTAATCAGCCAGGCCAAATATGGTGTTTTGTTTTGTTTTGTTTCTATAATGGTTTTCAGTGTTAAAGGTTCTGCAGTTAAATGGAACATGCCTCAATGCAAAACTGGCAGTAATTTAATTATCTCATTTATAGTCTTGGATTTTTGTTTTCTATTTTGGAGAAACCACAGTGGACACTAGTGAGAGGGTAGGAAAACCTAAACTTTAATTGATGAATTGCTGGAGGTTTAGTATGGAAAAGTCTGAGTGTTAAGAACTCCAGAGGGACCTAGTTTTAAGGGGGTGCCCCCACAATACGGTGAGACCACCAGGACCTCAACCAGGTTCCCAAAGTAAATACCTTTATAAAGAAATCCACTGGTGCTTCCAGCCTTTTCTGAAAGAAAGAACCTTTTCTGTTTGTTTGGATTCATTTTCTGTTGTCAGTTTATATATTTTATTTTTTTTAAATTCCCTTTTAGTGAAGAATAATTGGCAAACAATATCGTATTTGTTTTAGATGTACATGCGATTTTATATATGTATATATGTATAAATATATATGTGTGTACGCACACACACATATATATATGCATATATAATGAAATTGTTACCACAATAAGCCTAGTTATTATCTGTCACCTTAAAAGTTGTTATAATATTATGACTATAGAAAAGGACTCATTTTAAAATAAGCCAGAGGACTCTGTTCTTAATTAACCAAAGACACTGGCTGAGGTATTATCAGACCCTAAGTGATCTAGGAAGGGTGAAATAACCATCTCCAACCTATTCTAACCATCCTGTCCCATCTCTGGTAGGTGGATCTATGGCTTGTGGGGTTGGGTGGGTGGGTGGGAATAATTTTAGGAATACTTGTGAAACTCACATTCAGAGGCCTACGGTCACTAAAAGACTGAAACCTAATCACAGGGCTATGGAACACTTTCCCTACATTTCCCCAGTGTAGGTTCATCAGATGTAACAAATGTACCACTTTGGTGGTGAGTGTTGAAATTGGTGGATACTATGCAAGTATAGAGGAAGGGGTATGTGGGAAATCTATGTATTTCTCTCAATTTTGCTGTGGACTTAAAACTACTGTAAAAAACTCAAGTCTAAATAAAAAAGATTGAGAAAGCAGGTTTGAAGATGCTTCATGTGCTAAATCTTAAGAATATGTGCATGTGAAAAAACAAATTTAATGTAGACTAAAAATCAATAATACATGCTAATATGAGCATTATGGAAAACTTGGTTGGTAAACTCATACATTCTTTAGATGTAAAATTTAATTTAGCCTAAGAGTTCTTTTTAACTTTACCAAACACTATACTCACATGGAGATGTGCCACTTTTTATGACATTCAAGAGCCATTGTTTTTTATATAATATTTTATAAAGCTTCCAACTTTAAATAGAATAACAGGAGAGAAGTTATTATGCCATTAAGCAGTTTACCTTGAACAAAAAATGTAAAGTAATTATGTAAAGCAACGCTGACGGAGATTCTTTCATAAGTCATCCGTGATATCATTTTCCCAATCTGTGGTCATTACTGGGCAGCCAGCAAAGAGATTGGGGAGTTTTAAAAACAAAATCACAGAGACCATATATTTGAAATAGCAGAATGCAGTTAAGTTAAGAATATAGATAAAAAATAAAATACTTAAATAATATATCTTATGTAATACACACACACACACAATTGACTCTTGAACAACATGAGTTTAAACTGTGTAGGTCCACATATATGCTGATGTTTTTCAACAAATACAGTGCTGTATATGTATTTTGTCTTCCTTATGATTTTCGTAAAAACATTTTCTTTTCTCTAGCTACCTTATTATACAAATACAGTATAAAATCCATATACAATACAAAATATGTGTTAATTGTTTATGTTATTGGTAGGACTTCTAGTCAACAGTATGCTATTGATTAAATTTTGGAGGAGTTAAAACTTATATGCTTCTAAGCACTTTGTTCAAGGATCAAGCATATCATGTTTATTAAAGAAAATAAAATATTTTTTAAAAATCAATGTATAACTTTATATTATTAAATAAATGTTCACTATGCACAATAGAAAGGCTCATAGTTTTATTGGAGACATTTTGTGTCTCTTTAAAAATATAGGGACTGTAGTTCAAGATTATATGAAGAAGAAATGAAGTAAGATTATTATTATTACTATTTATTAATTATTAATTATGTTAATATATTAATAAATTAGTAAGATTTATTATTAAAGATTTATTTATTTATTTATTTATTTATTTATTTGACAGAGGGAGAGAAAGAGTGAAAAAGCAAGGGGAGCAGAGAGGAAGAAGCAGCTCCCAGATGAGCAGGGAGCCAGATGCAGGGCTGAATCCCAGAACCTTGAGATCATGGCCTGAGCTGAAGGCAGATGCTTAACAGACTGAGCCACTCAGGTGCCCCGAAGTAAAATTATTTTTATTCAATCTATACTAATTTGATATTATTTTTACTAACCTTTATTTTCATTACTTTAAATAGCAAGAGAAAAATATTCCTCCCTTAAATTCCACACTATTTCTGTGTATATTCTGGGGCATCTAATTTGTGTCTGTCTGGGTTTCACATGATTAATGTATACTTCTTCTAAGAATGTGTATAATACAGTCTCATGCATACACACATATATTGTGAAATTTAATCATACTGCAGACTAATAATACATACTGCAGACTCCAATACATTACTATAAATGACTCTGTAAATCCAGTGTAAAATATACTTCACCTTGTTTTGACAGTGTTGTATTTTTGATATTTACTTTGCTTTTTACTAGTGTTGACTTTTTTCAATATTATATGGCTAATAATTTAAGCATATTTTAATTTTTTTTAATTCCTAGAAGAATGCCAGTGAGTATACTTGTATTAATATATACTGTCAAGCATACAAATATCTATTCTTACATATTTTAGCAATTCCTTGTAACATTTTTATATGATAATCTATTTCTCCTGTCCTGGATAACATAGCTTTCATTATTTAAAAATGATAAAGATAATAAAATAAGAATAATAAAAGTCCAACAACTAAGGGACAGAACTTGTAGTTTCAGATAAGTATAAATGTCACTTTGGACTGTAGTTAATTATATGAAAATTATATGTTTATTAGCTCTTTGTTTTTATTCTCTCATAAATTATAATTTAGACTCTCTTGCCTATTTTTCTTGTAACTTGCTTCTGTTTTTGTTTCTCTATGACATCTCTTAGTATTATTAAGGAGCTATATTAGCAATTTATTTATCATAATAATTATCTTATCAGTTTTTAAAATTTTCCTGCAACTTTAAGGTAAGAAAATATTTGTTCCAATGATTCAAATTTTAATAATGCAAAGTGCTAAATATAATTTTAAGAGGTTAAATAATTCCATATTTAACATATGAAATACCATATTTTATTTATGCTATTAAAGCCTCTATTTTATGTATAATAAACCGCATGTTTCAGTGAACATTCAAGAAGCTTTAAGAAATCTATACACCGACCTAATCGCCACCACATCAAAATATAGAGAATTATTTCCCAAGAATTTCCCTCATGCCTCTTTCTGGTCAGCTGTTACCTCAATCACAGAACCCCCACATTCATTGATCTAGTTTTTCTTTATTGGTGAGTTTTGGCTTTTAAAGAATTTTATGTATATGAACTCATATAATATCTACTTTTTGTTACATGGCTTCCTTTACTCAGTGTAATGTTTTTAAGATGCAGCAATACCGAGTGCCTGTAATTTTTAAAATATATCTGAGAAATATTCCATTATGGAGCTATAGCAACTGCATGTTTACCCATTAGCCTTCTTATGGGTGGTGCCAGGTTCTTTTACTGAGCTCTTAGATCTTATAAGGTTTTTTGTTAAAATAAATTAAATTGTAAACAACCAGAAAAAAACAAAAACTTAAAGGAGTAGAGTGACTCCCAAATAACTCTTATTTTATCAATTAAATGCAAGATAGTGGCATATACTTGTAGTCCCTTAATAAAATATGATTTTTAACAATGTTAACAATCTTGCTTGTGGAAGTTAACCATATTCACCAGAAGGACTTTGTCCTACCATGTGCCTCTTCCTCTTCACCAATGTAGGATAAATGGACAAGACATGAAACCAAAACACCGGATTGTCTTTGTTTAAAACCAGGAACCAGAAAAACTTGAGGGGGAAAAAGTTACTAGAATTGTAATGTTTGTTATTGATGAAAGTATTTAGATGTAATTAACATTTTATTACACAATACCACATGTATTGTGGTTAAAAACTTTACCTCCTTTAAATTCCACAGAAGAAATCAAGGAAAATTTACAAATTAGAATCATATTACACTGAAAACAAGAACCCAAACCATTTGTATTTTTAATGTTCCTTAAATAATTTATATTACTTATATTTACTCATAATATTTATGTCACTATAAAATAAGTCAAAATGTTTCTGGATTTGTATTACATTTTACTACCTTACCCCAATATCCCCATATTTGTATAGAATTAATAGGTTCTTATTTTCATAGAACTTAGTACTGCATGTAGTTATTCTCCCAAATAAAACTATAATCTGTACTCTAAATTGCTCATAATTCTTATAATGATATTGGCTTAAGTTTATATGCATGAGTATAATAGATATAAAATCTTAAATATGTATATATATAAAATTATATATATACTTAAGATTAAATATGCATCTAAGATTTTATATACATATGCATATAAAGATGGGAAATGGGCTTCCATTTACTTGTCATAAAATATAATTTTTTAAAATGAACTTATATGTTATAAAGATGTATGTATCTTTATGTGCATAAATTGTATGAAATACATATAAAATGCTAACATATTTTTGTCATTTTAATTAAAGAGCTAAACATTTGGAATTTATTTTTATTTTTTGAAAGAGGGTATGCTTATGTGTGTGTATAATTATATGTAGAGATTTTCAATATAAAATTTGGAATAGTACAGGCATGCACAGCTTTTATTTGGATTTTAAAACACCAAGATATCCTTAACATTTCTCTCATCTTGACCAAGTTTTCTAGGAATTTCTTCTTGCCTCTAGGTTTCTGACCTTTCAGTCACCACAAGTGGCCTGACCACGCAGGTCTCTCTTCTCTCTCTTCTTAGTGTTTTTACTTAGAAAACTTGCAGTTGCAGTTTTAACTGCAGTTGCAGTTTTATGCAAGAAAACTTACATCAAAAGAATAAATGCTTTTTATTCCTCTTTGAGAAAAAAAAATCTTTTTAAGGAACTCTTGCCAGTTTTCTAACCTAGGACTGTCTTTCTCAAAGCTCTGGGGCTACCCATATTTCAAAAGGATCTTTGATATGGAATCACTAAGGAAGATAGTGCCCCTGCCTCCTAGTCTCGATGGGCACATAGGAGCATAGCTTCAATTTTGATGAGTGACTTCCTCCATGTCACACAATTACCTTCTCTCATAGAGTCACAAGAAAATTTACTTTTCCTTCAAGTAAAGGCAATTAACAAACTCAAATAGTCTGAATCCCTCCACCCCAGCTCTTAAAATCTCTCCTTCTTTTGCTTTTCACTAGTAGCATTTGCTTTTTTGTATAGTACCTCTAAACCTTCAGGATTTTGTCATTTTCCCCATATTCTTTCTACTTTAAACCAATTTTACTTCGTTTTCACTTCCCCTGTATTCTTAATGAAGGATTTTCACTGGAATTCATTCCAGTCATGTGAATGATGCTAGATCTGCAGTTGTGGCAGTATGCAAAACCAATACAACAGAGTAAACAATTGGTCCAGTCACAGAACTTTAAAAAATGGGGACATTTACCAATGGTATGGATGTCCTATTTAGTTCCATGTTTCATTATGACTGATTACAATAACAATTTACATTTAAAGAAATAATTTTATTTAAAAAAATATCTTAAAATATTTTATTTATTTGAGAGAGAGAGAGAGAGAGAGAGAGAGAGAGAGAGAGCAAGTGGGTGGAGGGACAGAGGGAGAAGTAGATACCCTGGCAAGTGGGAAGTCCAATGCAGGGTTAAATACTGGGACCCAGGGATCATGACCTGAGTGGAAAGCAGACACTTAACCAGTTGAGCCACCCTGGTACCCCTAAAAATATAATTTTTAAAACAACACTTAAAACACACAGCATTTTCTTTTGAAAGTTGAGAACAATTTTATTTAACTCTAGCACCCTCAAAATTCCCTACATTTCTTTCTTCTCACTATGGAAACCACACGATGCTTCTGGGAGAATGAGGAGACTATCTGAGAAGAAGTGAACTGTGGAATATCTCATTTCTTACCAATCTTTCTCATGTCACATTCTATAATTTATCTCTCTTTTTCTTTTTTTGGCAACTTCAGACAATGTAGGAGGGCTGGATTGAGTCATCATAAAATTAAGAGTCACAGAAATAATGGCATATATTTTTATAATTACTGTGCTCTCATCTTTTTATCTGGATCAACATTATTTATAAAATAATAAGGTATTGTTTACAGAAGTTTTAATAAATAGATTTATGATTCTTTCATATAAACAACTGGCTAAAATAATCATACATTTTTTGGAAAGATATTGGAGTACTGTGAGTAAAACATAACATCTCCTAAAGAAAAAAAAAAGCAGTTTTTGAAAAAATAAAGTCATGATTATGGCAAACCTGCAAGAAATATAAATAACCTTAAAAATCTGTCTACTTTTGTAACAGGTTTATGAGAATTTTTAGAGAAATGGTAGAAATAAATATAAACTAAAATGTTATATTTTCTAAAGATCTAAGAGGTATTTGAGAATTGCTTAAATTCAAAATAACTTTACATGTTTGGGAAGAGAGAAGTATGGGTGTCAAGGCCTGTGACTAAAAACAAATTGACACTTATGTTATTGTGAAAAAACTGGAAGGCTATTTAGGAGTACAAAATTAAAACATATTCTTACATGTCTATTCATTGATATATATCTATATATTTTCTTTTGGTAAATTGTCTTTTTAAAAAAGTATTTAAAGTTTAGTGTGGAGAGTTCTGTTTCTTACTCTGATAAATAAAAAGCTTGGAGGTCATCACTCTCACTGTTTCAACAAGAAAAAAAAAAGCTAAACAAACTGGAAATCAATGGCTTTTCTTTGATCCATCAGATAATAGATGTCCTAGAGCAAACCATCAATTCAAAATATAGAGAGAGATGGGCAAAACACAGACTTCCGATTGACATTAGTTTGTTTGAAGCAGTAGTCCTTGTGAGCCATAAACTGACAAACATTTAGATAATAATTTACAAAATGTTGGAGGCTGAGTGTGGATTATATTAGAGTGAGAAATTCCTGGGCACCTAGTTTTTCCTTTACCTCCAGGAACCCCACTAGTTTCTCTAAGTTAATATCCAAGAAAGATTCTCATATTTTGGGCAGGGAGAGGGGTAAAATAACCATTTTGAAACATGTCCAGAATGGAAATGAAAGTTTTATAAATGCCATTGAAATAAGGAGCATTTACTTAAGTAAGCACCAATGAAAATAAGCTTTAGCCCTGTTAATTGATAATGTAAATGTATATGTGAATATTATTTAACTCTAAACAAGAATGTGTTTACAATTTTGGGTTATAGTATATTTCAAACAAGAATTTGTTTACAATTTTGGGTAATAGTAGATTAATTCAAACAAAAGAACAGTAAAGTCAGTAAAATGCTACTGCTTTTAAGTCAGCAGAGCTACGAGATTGCTCAGAATATATTGTAAAACAGCCAAACATGATCAATTCTTTAACTTCCCCAGGTTACCCATCTAGACAAAATTTGGTCTTGATTCTTTTCTCTTCTTTTCAACAACCGTAGAGTCTCTGACTTTTCCATTTCTGAATCAATCCATGTCTGATTGAGTTTTGTTTGTATTTGTTTGTATGTTGTCCCACTATTTAAAAGATTTATCTGGTACATATTTTCCATTACACTGAATAATCTTCTTTATTGAAATAAGCAAAATTTAGATAAGATATTCTTATCTCCTCTTATTATTATTGGTTTTTAGTGAAGAGCTAAATATCTGCTAATTGCACAAGTTTGGGAGAGTTCCTAAGTAATGGTGTAATTACCTCAGTGACTGAAAAAGTGAATTATTGCCAGCATCCATTGGGTCACAGAACACATTGATTCCTTTCCTTATTCCTCACATAGTATGTTTCCTGAGTCACTATTATTGTTCTTTCAAGTTCAAATGCTTTGATTTATCTTCACTTTTTAATTATGGTGTGACCTAGAAGGACAGAGAAAAAGGTTTGTCTTGGACATTAACAATGCTTTTTGACTCTCATCACCTTTTTCAAATTATTTATTTATTTTTTTGCGTAATTACTGCATTCATATAATAAACATATAAAAATGGTAGAAAGTGAAAAATATCTTTCCCACCTCTATACTAACCCTGCCATCCCCTCACAAAATTAGATGAATATCTAATTTAATATAAAGTTAAAGCTCTCTGAACATTTTAGAGACTATCTCAGGAATTTTTGACCAAATAATTATTTTTCTCTTTAGATAACCTGAGTTGTATACATAAAAATTTATAATAGCATTTATTATTTTTACAGTCATGTCCTTTTTATTTTTATGTAATGATAATGGGATCTCCTGGTTCTTAGATCCTAGTTCTGTGTTTCATTTGTTCAGCTTAAGACCTTAAGATAGTAATTTTTAGGAAAGAAATGGTAGGTTAGTTGTATCAATATCTGTAAGATTTCTAAAAATGTTATAAAGACCAGGGTAGCTTGCCACTCTCAGGAAATTAGGAAATACAACTGCAGGGATATTAACTTTAGAGAAAGAAACAGATATTTGACCATCAAATCACACAGTGTAATACAGATGTGAACTGTTAGTGTTAAGGTACAAAATATTTCTATTCTGAAAGTGTGTTTTGAAAGTGAAAGTCATAACTGATCATGACTTGGAAAAAAAACATAGTTTTCATGACTTTTAATAACATAAAAAGAATAGTGCAAAATCAAATAATTTTGGATCAATGACAATAGACATGCAAACATTGTTTTTTTATGTTTACAGCACTATGTGATGTGATGCAGTGAGCATGTTCTCTGAAATTTACTATTTAATTATACTTATTATTGAAGGTTTTGTCTTTAGTTTATTTCTTTCTTTCTTTTTTTTTACTTCAAATCCTCTAGTTGAGATTGCAATTGATAAATGTCATGGGAGACAGTAAAACTGAAAGTTTGATGCCTCAAGCCTTTTCAATCACACTTTTAATGTAAGAATAATCATAACTGCAATAATAATAACCAGCATATTTGTAAAAGCCACCAACCTTCTTATCTTCTTACAGTCCTTACCAACTACCTGAATTTAATGCAATAGCATGTGAAAATTTTGTTTTCCACTGGTTTCCTAATAATCAATTACTTTATGCAATGTATAAATTGTCAGCCTCATTTCTAGTTAGAAAACATATTTACTTTCATTGATTTATTATATCTCTTTTAACTTGTAACTGAGCTTCTAATTCATTAATATATTGAAAATATATAGTGTTCTAAGTCAAACAAAATCCTGCAAAATCTCACAGTTTGAGGCAAATACTACTGTTTCCTATTTAAATGAAATATTTTATCATTTGAAATTTGCTTCAGAGATCTACTTTAAGTGTATTTTAGTAACTTTTTATACATATTAAAATTGCTGGCAGATGTTCTCACTTACTGAATATTCATTAAATTAATAGATTAATTTGATCACATTTAAAATACTTATTTTGTTTTAATATACTGCTATAAAGTTAATTTTGCCCCTAAATTTGTTAATTATTTAAATTTATCTTCCTTTCATACTATAGTACACAAGAAAATGCTTCTTTTACTTTTTCTCTTATATATTTTTATACTCTTTAAAATTCCTTCTGTATATGATATAATAGAAATAGACATTTCTTTCAATATTTCTCTATGCGAATTAATTATTAATTAAAGGAGATGGGAATAAAAAGAAACATCTCAAAGGTGTTTAATTTAAATTTAAATAGAAATTTCTATTTAAAATGGTTTACAATACCTTTTGAGAGTGCATTAAAACTATTCTATATGACTTTATTTAAATATATAAAGGCTGATATATCAATTCTGATATTACCTTTCAATTCAGTTCTTCACAATTTTCTACATGGTTTTCTTTTCCATGTTTGGGTGTTCAAATGAAACTACTTTGATTTCAAAACACCCACAGTATTGGCCTTACTAATATCTGAGTAATAGATTCACTTTTTGAATAGACACATCTTCCTTTTGAGTTTTGATGCTTTGATGTTTTCCAGATTGTTAACCCCACTACCTTTGTCTCTTTATTTTCTATCTTTTATCTTTCATCCTTCACTAATAACTCCATCTGCTGTTAAGTGAACTTGTTAAGTCATAATCATATTTTCTTTTCTGTTCCTTATTTTTCTTCTTAGAAAAAAATTTTTTATCCCATGTTCTACTTTATTTTCTCAAGTCTAATAGCCATAAACATTTAAACAAAACCCTTATATAATGCTTTTTGGTAATGTCCTTTAGCTACTCTGTCATCAGAACACATAAATTGAGAATTTTCTAAAAGATGAATGGTCAGTGTTCTACTTCTACTTCTTCATGGACCTTGAGATTTTTCGCTTTGTCCTGCTTAAAACTGCTTAATAGAATATATATAATGCTGTTGTTCTAAGTAAATATTGCTGCATAACACATCCACATTTCAGTAGCTTAAAACAACAGCCACGTACTTAGCCTATGTATCTGCGGTGTAGGCAGGGATTATAGGAAATGGCTCATGTTTGTTTCATGCCGCAACACCTGGGCGACTCAACAAAGGCTGGAGAATCCACTCCCAAATAGCTCATTCATGTGGCTCACAAATTGGAACTGGTTTGTTGGGTAGGAGCTCAGTTGGAATTGTGAGTCATTCATGACTTCTCTGAATGGCCAGGGTTCTCTGAAAACATGGTGGCAGCTGGGCTGCCAGGATGAACCCCGGGAAAACAGGCAGGCAGCTAGCTGTGTCACTTTGGTTAACATTACCTCACATTACCTTAGTCACATTTCCCCCAGATACTAGATCAGGAAACAGATCCCATCAATCAATGGGAGAAGTATCAACATCAAATTATTCACAAGTGGATGGGAGAGAGAAGAACATGTTGCTTCCATCATAACAAATATGACCTGCCATGGACGCCTGAAGTGTTGAACAATTGGTATTGTCTTATTTTCTAATTCTGGCCCAATCCCCAAATATCTGCGTATATTTGGTTTTATGCTGGGACTTAATATGAATTTGAAACCAGATAATGTGAAAATAAAATCCTGGCCATTAGATAATGGAGATTATTAGATATGATGTCTTTTTATTCCTCCTGCCCGTACTCAAATCTCTTCCTAAGGAGGTGTAAGTAGTTGTTTTTTTTTTTTTTTTTTTTTTCCAACCACACTGTTGTTGCCTCCTTTATTTTCTTTTCTAAAGACATTTCCTCCCAACAGGGAATGGGCCTCATTAGGTACTCCTTTTTTTTTTTTTTTCCTTCTTGCATCTTCAATCACTCTTTTCTCTTTACTTACACTTCCTCTGAACTTAAAAACATGTGCAAATTTCTTAGATTCAAAATTGCAAATAAAATACATTGTTTGGTCCTGACCTTTCTATAACAATCCTGTAATTCCTGCACTCTTTCCCTCATATTCTTAAAAGAGTACACCACAATCTGTCTTAATTTTCTCTTCCATTTGCTCCCTATCGCAATCCACTGCATTCTGATGTTGCCTTTCTCGCTCTATGGAAATAATTCTAGCTACTATCTGCAAATATCCTGTTGTCAAAGCCAATTGATTTTAGGCTCTTACTTACTGAAGCTTTTCTGTTCCATTTGAACTGCAGAGTTTATTACTTACTTCTTCAAATTCTCTCTTCCATTACCTTCCTTGATACCACTCTTGTGTGATTCTTCTCATTTTCTCATCCATTCTTTCATGGTCATTTTTATGTGTCCCCCTCTCTTCCTACATCCTTTAAATTTGTGCTTGCCTCAAGATTATATTGTCATCCATTTCTCTATTCATTGATTTATTTAAAATATTAAGCTATTAAAGCATTCTAGGGCTATGTGAGGCACTGTAATTAGAATGGTAAACATGATATTAAACTCCCTCCTGTCAAATGCCAACAGGATTTTATACACCAGGCACCTAAATAACCACTTAAAAATCTAGAGCTGGATGGTAAGTGCTATTTTGGAGGAAGGAAATAATTCTATACAAACATGTGCAGGGACACCTACTGTCATTTTCCACTTTACCTAGTCTCATTAACTCTATAATGGTGCCAGCTTTCTCCTTTGCAGGAGAAAGGAGCATCTCCTAGCATCTTCCCTTACATCTTCCTTAAATTTAAGATTACATAAAAATACATATTGAAAATATTTTTCTAGCTTTCTCAGAGGAAAGGTAAACTCAACATATTCAACGTGAAACAACATTGTTAGTTACTCCATTGTCCTGTACTCCCCATCTGTGTCAGTGATTTGATCTTCTATCCACAAAGTTTAACTTCTCCCTGTCCCTCTGCACTCTGAAACACAAAGTCTTTTGTCTTTACTTCCTAACTGAATCATGATTCTGCTTCTTACTTCTTATTCTCATCTCTGTTACCTTTCACTGCCATATTTCAGGCACTTACCATTCGAGTATCCTTAAACTAACTTAAAACTTATTTTCTCTGATTGTATATTGACCCAGTGAATTCCATCAACCAATGTCCTGTAGGAAATTTTTTTATAGGGAATTCATTTTAACACTATTCCCTTTAAAAGCCTAATATCTTTCCATCGTATGAAGATCAAATCATAAGCTCCTTAGCCAGATAATCCATTGTATGGCTATTGCCCACTTGTCCATCCATTCTCTTACCTCTCTTTATGTTTAAATACATTTCACTGATTTTATGTTCCCACACACAATTTTATTAAACAATCTGGATGTCTTTGCTCATGCATCCTAATCCTACTAGAAAATATCCTTTCCCTTTCTCTCTTTAACAAGACTCCACATGCTGTTTTGTTTTGTTTTACTAGCAAAGCTTTACCTATTTCCTCAATCCACACATACAAACATAGTTTGACATTTTTTCCTAAGGAATGCTTTTGTAATCCTTGAATAATCAATACAATTCAGTTATATGTTTTTTGAATAGAAAAAATGTATATATCATGAAGTTGCATGAAGATAATGTCTCTCTGTGTGTATCTAGATAGATAGATGATAGATAGGTAGATGCATAGATGATAGATAGATGATAGATAAATAAAAAAAAAAGGGGAAAAGGTGGTATTACATAATATATCGCCTCTATGATGTATGAAAGGCTGAGTATAGAGAAAGACAATTTACAGAGCACATATGACAATAGAACTCAGACCCCCAGTGTCTTGAGGAATCAGCCTAAGAAGTCACGCAAACTCTCTAACTGCAGCAATTAATACAGTAGTCAAACAGAACCTGTACATTAATCATCTCAAGATGGTTAGGATTTGATTAATAATCACAAGCTTTCCTATTTTTGCCCATACTTCCAATTCAGGAAAGAACAGAGAAACCAAATATGAAACCAATTCAGCTGACATCTTGATCTGGAATTCTAGCCTCCAAAACTGTGAAAAAACAAATTTCCATTTAAGCTAACTAGACTGTAGTACTTTGTTATCGTAGCTCTATCAAACTAACAACATGTGGCTACTCTGGAGAACATTTGACTTGAAAAAAATTATTCTTTTGAGAAGTGACTTAAAAAAAGAAACAAAATTTCTCAGTCCCAATGTGCAACTTTTTTCTTCCTTCCTTCCTTCCTTCCTTCCTTCCTTCCTTCCTTCCTTCCTTCCTTCCTTTTTTCTTTTTCTTTTTTCTGTATATAGAGGCCACTAAATAAAATCCATATCCAGAAGTTGATTGACTAAAACATTCTTTAATTAAAGCAAATGAAAACTTCAACAATCATAAGGAACAGCAAACTAGATCACTTTTCTAGTAAAATCTCCTCATCCTTGTCTTCTGGTTGCCTTCCTATATACATGTTTCCTTCTTCTTCCCTATCTCATTGGTCTCTTTCCTTCTGAACCTCAATTCATTTCTCTTCTTCCTCTTTTCCAAACTCCATTTTTGTCATAATGTTTCTTATAAAACCCCAAATGCCACTTGCTCCTAGAAATCCATCCTATCTATGAGTCAGATATGGTGGAAATTATAGAATTTAAATCTTAGACCCAAGTGGATAGACCCAAGATCTATAATTAAGGATATTCCTAAACCCAAGCATGACCAGAAACTAATCATGGAAGAACCGAGAATTGTTTTAGGTTACCTGACCTATATAAACTGATAATACTTGGTCACATGCTAAATCATGAATGACAAAAGATGACTGTGTTAGCCTAGAGAGGTACAATAAACTAATGGTAAAACTAGGTCTGAAAACAGTGCAAAGTATCCTAAAAGCCATATGCCAAAATTTCAAAGAAAAGTCTTTTGGACCATATCTTTCTCAAAGATACTCTCACTAGCTCTTATGGCCATATATGGTCTACTCTCTTGGAGACATATCTTCCTAGTAACTGAAAATCAGGGAGGCCTATATATTTAGGAATAATGAACTCAGTCTCACTAAAAGCAGATATGACAAAAATATTTCAAGGAATTCATGTTTCTATCCTATCATCAAAAAGTTAAGGCCACATTTCCACAGCATTTTTCTCAACAGTCTCTTCATGCTCTCCAACTGATAGATTTTTTTTTTTTCTATTTGAAGAGACATCAGAGAAAAAAATTGTCTTGAACTCGGTATTGTTAACAAGAAATACAGTAGTGAAACTCCAGGGAATCGATCTTTGGGTACATATTTCACGCAACTAAATAAGCAATCCAGAATTCCATTAAATTTGAAGGCTACTCCAATAAGACTCTTCAAACTGAGTATTTTCAGAAATTCTTTTTCTTTAGGATATTTATTTATTTATATTTATTTATTTGAGAGTGAGAGAGAGTGTGAGCAGAGTGAGGAGGCAGAAGGAGAGGGTGAGAATCTTGAGCAGCCTCCAAGCTGAGTGTGGAGCCGGATATGGGGCTCAATCTAAGGACCCTGAGATCATGAATTGAGCCAACACCAAGACAGATGCTTAACTGACTGAGCCACCCAGGCAACCCTCAGAAATTTTTAGAAGCAATTGATCTTCAGAAATAGACAGCTGAACTAAGACTTTCTGAATGAGCAATTGTCCTTAGATAGTGAACAGCTTTCACCTAAGATTTAAGACCAAGATCTCTATGTAATTCATGTTTTATTTTGCATCAGCTTCTTTATAGTAAATCTTCTCATTTTCTGTACATCTCTACTTGTGATCTATCTGAATTTGCCTTTTTATCTTTTCTTTATTAAAAGTATTCAGTGATGTTGACCATCTATTCATGTGCTTCTTGGCCATCTATATGTCTTCTTGGAAAAATGTCTATTCAGGTCCTCTGCCCATTTTGTAACTGGATTATTTGTATTTTTTAGTGTTGAGTTGGATAAGTACTTCATATATTTTGGATATTAACCCTTATCAGATATATAATTTGTAAATATCTTCTCCTATTTAGTAGGAAACTAACATAACATTGTATATCAACTATACTCAAAAAAATAAATATTAGTTTATAATATACTTGTTCTAGTGTCATTTATAGATTATCTGAGATAATTGCCACTGCTCTTAATCTTCCTGCTATACATACCATCCATCATTAGGTATCTATAATAATAATAAAAAATATGCCAAAGAATCACATGTTGTGCCTATCTGGAAAGATGATTTTATACACAAATCAATCTGTGGGCACCTGGGTGGCTCAGTGGTTGAGCATCTGCTCTGGCTCAGTCACGGTCCCAAGGTCCAAGGATCAAGTCCCACATCGGGATCCTCACGGGGAGCCTATGTCTCTGCATCTCTCTGACCCGCATGAACAAATATATAAAATTAAAAAAAAATTAATCTGTGAACTTGCTCTCTCTATTAGAAAAATAAACAATTATTATTGTTTATTAATCAAAACTTAGATTATTCCGAATTTTATTTAAGCAAATTTTATAGGGTGATGAGCCAGTTGCTTTCTAACTAATGTAGATTCAAATGCGTAACACCACTAATGCAAGACCTTGATTAGGACATCATGCCCTAAGTAACTTCTCTTTTTCTTAATCTCCATGTGCCTCTGCTGCATACTACTTTCTTTGTGGTCAGGCTTACTTTTGTGTTTTTCAGATGAAAACTTCATGCTCTCTAGGAATAGTAATCTGAGACTTATATGTATACAAAGACCCTAATTCTACAAATTATACAGGCTGAAATTCAATTTCAGATATAAGCTCCAAAAGCGGATCACATTAATTATTTAGGCACCTGGTTAATTGCTTACTTGTTTATGTGAATAATCAGAACAATGTCCCCAACAGTGAGAAGCACACAAAGAGAAACAGTACAAGAAGCTTATCATTAATCTTCACAGAAGTTATTAACAATATAATTGCTGGATTATATAGATGGAATATAGATCAATTAACTCTTTGGCATGAGTAGTGAAAAACAATCACATCATTCTAGATTTTTGTTGTTGTTGTTAGCTGATCACACTAGCATCTGAAGCAATGATTATAGAAATCAATGAAATAGACAAAGTAAAATGGTCTGCATATAATTTTAAGGAAAAATCTATGTGGTTCTCCAAGAATGAACCTGATAGACTTTGGGATTTGTACTCTTGGCCTGGGTGGGCAATTAGAGTTCCATGTTCCAAAGCATCTTACCAGGGATATTACTTGTTTCGCATTTATCATAGTTGTCATGATGCTAGTGAACTGCATTTTTTGAGAGCCTAAATGTAGCTACATGTGATGGGACACCAATGGGAAATGGTCAGATTTTCTATGATGATAAACCTCTGACCCACAGCCCTGCCACAACTAGTCCAGAAAGCCAAACAACAACCTCTATAGAAATTATGATTAGGACTTGACTGTATCAGGCTCCATACTCAGCTTGGAGGCTGCTCAAGATTCTCACCCTCTCCTTCTGCCCCTTCACTCTGCTCACACTCTCACCCTCAAATGCATAAAATAAATAGATAAACTGATGGTTTCTCTATTTTTGCCCCCATTCTAAATCAGAGTCAACCAGTGAAAAATAAATATGTTTTTTTTCTCATGTAAAGCTTTCCCATTCCTCTGCTTCCCTTTGACTCTTTAAAACACAGTGATTAGGGATCCCTGGGTGGCGCAGCGGTTTAGTGCCTGCCTTTGGCCCAGGGAGCGGTCCTGTAGACCTGGGATCGAGTCCTGCGTCAGGCTCCCGGTGCATGGAGCCTGCTTCTCCCTCTGCCTATGTCTCTGCTTCTCTCTCTCTCTCTCTCTCTGTGACTATAATAAATAAATAAATAAATACATACATACATACATAAATACATAAAAATAAAACACAGTGATTGTGGATCACTCCTTTGCTATAATAAGATCTTGATAAATAACCTCTGTTCTTTTTTGGGTTATAATGTATATTTACATGTATCATTATACATAACATATGTATATGTATAGTATATTATGTATATGTATAATACATATTATGTAATACATATATGTAATACTTATATTATGTATTAATATATAATACATTATGTATAATATTTCTATTTTACTCATGCATATATATGTGAATATATATGTTTATATATATTCATTTATATGTATATGAAATATATAATATGCAATCACCAAAGACTGCAAATAGCCAAAGAATTCCTGAAAGAGAAGAATAAAGCAGGAGACTACATTTCCTGATTTCAAGTTTTTGTAAAAAGCTATATGGTACTGGTATAAAATCAAACAGGTAGACCAATGGAACAGAATTGAGACCCCAGAAAGATACCCAAGCTTATACAGTTAACTATTATTGTCTCTTGACAAGAGAGTCAAGAATACTCAGTGGAGAAAAGGTAGTCTCTTTCATAAAAGGTGCTGGGATAATTAAATATTGGTATGCGAAAGAATGAAACTGAACCTCAATCATACACCACTCACAAAAATTAACTTGAAATGGATTAAAGACTAACCATAAAGCCTGAAACAATAAAATTCCCAGAAGAAAATATAGGAATAAAGCTCCTTAACATGGATCTTGGTCGTACATTTTTGGATATGACAATGTGCAAGGTACAAAATAAAAAATAAGCAAGTGAGACTACATCAAACTAAAAAACTTCTGCATAGCAAAAGTGCCTGTTAGAATGGCCATCATCAAAAAGAAAAGAAAACAAATGTTGGCATGGATGTGGAAAAAAAGGAATGCTCATTCACTGTTGGTGGGAATCAGTGCCACCATTATAGAAAACAGTGTAGAGGGGGCACCTGGGTGGTTCAGTCAGTTAAGCATCTGCCTCCAGCTCAGGTAATGATTCCAGAGTCCCCAGACCCCAAACGGAGTCCCAGATCTCAGGCATCAGGCTCCTGCTGAGCCTTATTCTCCTTCTCCCTCTTCTCCCTCCTGCTCATGCTCTTTTTTTCTTACTTACTCCCTCTCTAATAAATAAATAAAATCTTAAAAAAAAAAAAAAGAAAACAGTTTAAAGGGTCCTCAAAAATTAAAAATAGAACTACCATAGGTTCTAGCAATTCCATTTCTGGGAATATTTCCAAAAGAAATGAAAACTCTAACTCAAAAAGATATCTGCACCCCTTGTTCATAGCAGCATTATTTTTAAGAACCAAGACATAGAAGTGCCATAGAAGTGCCTATCAATGGATAAGGGATAAAGATGTCTTAGTGTATACATACATAGCTAACCCTATTCTATGGTATATAAGAAAGTTCTTAAAAGAGTAAATACTAAGAGTTCTCATCAGAAGAAAAAATGTTTTTCCTGTTTTTTTTCCTTTTTTTTTTACAGCATGTATATGAGAAGATGGATGTTAGCAGAATCCACCGTGGTGAACATTTCACAGTATATGTAAATCAAACCATCATGCTGTATACCTAAAACTTATACAGTGAAGAGCAATTATTTCTCACAAAATTGGGGGGGAAAATCTACCTATATTTACTTAACTGTTTATCTCTCTAAATTTAAAGTTTAGTCTCAGGCATTTATTTGGGAAGTATATATTTTTGAAAGGATAAATCATTAAATGCATAAATGAGTGAATAAATGAATGGCTTGGGTAATGAGTCTATAACCTCAGTTTTTCCTATTATTTACTAGAAATTTCGGTACACATTATTTATTTTAAAAGTTTGTTTTTGACGATGGGTATGCACTTGAAATTATAGCAATTATTATGTTTTGAGTGTATTGTGTTTCCTACTTTTTCTCCCATCATTGATGACACTGTGTATCTTAGGGCTTTCATTACTTGCTTGACCATATTCACATTTTTTTTTTTTTTTGGTAACTATCTCCAACTCACCATTTTATTGTTAGATTTGTTTTTAAAAAGTAAGATTTAGTAAAAACAATTCTAAAAAGAAAAATATCAAACCATGTGGACTAAAATAACAAAATGCAGGCATCTCAGACTCTTTGAAGGTCATATTTTGACATCAAACTGCACTCTAGGTAATAAGAGTGGGTGACACATTAATGAATAAGATACATTCTTTGTGAAAATAATGCTATAATAAAAGTTTGAACAAGCCAGTGAAAGCAAGGAAGGAGATGGGCACAGGTGAAGAAAAGAAGGTGGGACAGACATACTTAAAGAAAGATACATATTTGTAGAATCTTGAAGAGTAAATAAAATTAGCAGGGTAGAAATTGATGGTGGCATTTTCTTGGACAAGTCAATAGAATGAAAAGGTATAGGTCAGTGCAAAAGAATTCAGATATTTGCCAAGTACAGGTGTGATGGGTGCCCAGAGATGTTATTTGAATGCTATCTGTCCTAAAAACAAACAAACAAACAAAAAAAACAAACAAAAAAAAACAACAAAAAAAAAAACCTTTGCTTACCTTCAAAAGGCAAGGTTATTGTCTCCCCTTCTCTCTCCTAAAAACTTTAATTCCACACCTTTTATGTTTTGGATTTTTAAAACCATCTCTACTTAATTTTGGGAATGATGTGCGGTAAATGTCAAGGTTCATTTTCTCTTCCCTTTAGATATTTGACATTCTGGCACTATTTGTTGAAAAGATTTTCCTTTATCTATTAAATACTTTAGCTTCATGGTCAAAACTCAATAGACTTTATATGTGAAGAAATATATTTGAAGTTTCTGAATTTTTCATTCTTTTCCACTGACCTATGTCTATTCCTATGTCAATATCAAAATGCTTTGATTATCCTAGCTTTGTAGGGTATCTTGAAATAAGCTAATAGAAGTTTTCCAGTTTTATACATCATTTAAAATATTACTTTTTGCTATTTTAGGCTCTTTGTGTATATATTTTAAATTGAACATTTCAATTTTCCCAATGAGTTTATAAAGATTTCAATTAGACTGGTATTAAATTTACAGAAAATTTTAGGAACAATAGACATGATAATACTTTTCATAAATTAACATTATATATCTATTCATTTTTTATTTTTATTCTTTTTTGTTGTTATTTTCTCTCATGTTGCTTGTTTTTATTAAATCAACCACTGAGTTTTTTATAGTTTTTGATGTCATTGTAAACAACATTTTTAAATTACAGATTTAGTTACTCAATGCTGGCACATAACAATAATTTAATTTAATATGATGGATTTGTACTTCATAATTAAGTTAGCATATTCATTCTAGAAAAAAAAATGATTGAAGTTTTAGGAGATTCTACATGCAACCACAGTGAGAGCAAATAAATAACATTTTTCTTTCTTTCTTTCCAAAATGTGTACATTATATTAATTTCTCTTGCCTTTTTATACCACATATGACCTCTGATTACACACTGAACAGTAGTTTTAAGTATGGCCATCATTACCCTTTCTCTAACCATGGAGGAAAATACTCTCATCTCTATTAAGTATGCTGCTGCTTTTTTCGAAATGCCTATGATAATTTGAAATTCCTGGGGAATAGAAGTCAAGCAAAATTAAATATAGAAGAGATTTAGTGGGAGAAACATCTGTAAACAGCATATCCCTGAATTTTTGTAGGGTTTACTTTCTACTATTTAAAGTGCATGTTTTATAACAATGCTTCTTTTTTTTTTATTTTTATTTATGATAGTCACAGAGAGAGAGAGAGGCAGAGACACAGGTGGAGGGAGAAGCAGGCTCCATGCACTGGGAGCCCGACGTGGGATTCGATCCCGGGTCTCCAGGATCGCGCCCTGGGCCAAAGGCAGGCGCCAAACCGCTGCACCACCCAGGGATCCCTATAACAATGCTTCTAAAATACTAGCCATTATTTGCCTGTCCTGCCAGACCAGCATGATGAAATCAATGTAATCAATTAATCTAATGTTCTGTGAAATGCACAGACAAAAATCTCTTTAGACTGTATTGTGACAAAGGGCTGGAAAATTAACATGGCCCAAGGGCAAAACCCTAAGTGAATATTGTTATCTGTTCCATGTGAATATGAACTGCTTTCTTCTACCTTTTCCTGATTGTTATAGAAATAATACTTTTGCTAAACTAGTGCCTGTATATCATGCGCTGAAAGCCTCACTAATCATTTCTAGGAATGATCCACATTTAGTACGGGAATTGTAATTGAGGCTACCACTAGTTGAATTGAAAGTACCTTTCAGAAATACCCTAAAATTCATCCATTACTGCAGGGCTAAACCGGAGAATTAAACAAGGCTATTAGAGATCAAGTCCGCATCCTTTAGTTCTATAAAGATAGAACCAATCACGTCTACATCCCAGGAGGCAATTTTATTTTTTATTTAATATCTTTGCTAGGGCAGGAGGCAATTTCATAGGTTTCCACTTAGTCTTTTGTAGTATATACTGTGTAACTCTTGCACCAAGGACCCAGTGTTGGAATTAATCCAACTTCCAAAGAATCAACCCCAGTTATGGTTTTAAAATGTGTGGAAAGACTACTGTGGATCCATAGACCCAGTGAAACCACAGTCAGCCAGGACTCCATTTATTCCAAGCTCCTGTATATCTCATTTGAACAAATGGTTAGTGCTTTGGGTCAATGTCAACTCAAAATTTTGTGCAACTATCTTCAAATGTCTGCATATATATTTTCTACAGTATATACTTTCTTCAGTGTACAGTGACCGCCATAAATGGTCATAGATCTCATTAAAGACTTAGGAAACCATTGCATTCTGTACTTGCTACGAAGTTGATGATCTTTCTCCCAGGACTCAGCCATCTGTTTAGTTAATAAATTCCAGTTTTTTAAAATGGCCTAGGTCCAGGACCAGAGAAGGGAGTATGTCTGTTTTAAGAATAGCTTTTTTTGTAGATGCATGCTCCTGCATTAATGCCTTCTTTTGAGTTTAGATATTAAGCAGCACTTTCATTGACCACTCATCTCGGTTGACCCTACAGACACAATGCTCTGTTAATCATCTCCATAATTCCCTGTGTGTCAAGGACCTCAGTCCCCAACCTTGACAGCCATCACATTGATTACAGGATCCTAACTAATGTCATTTAAGCACTGTCATCTGACTTCTGTTACTCTGTAGCTCCATATTCCCATTACTATTGATGGATGAAGCTCAGTCCTGACCTGCATGAACCAACTATCTTGATGATGATATTCCTCCTAGTACAATGTTCCTAATGGTCTTGATGATTGGTGTTAACTCTGGGCCCTTCTGAAGGGCATAATTCTCTGGGCGGCGGGGAGGCCTTCTGGGCTCAAATAATATCTAATCTTGCATGCTCATTTTTCATTTAATTCAATATCATCAATACCATTTGCCAGGCATTTCCACTTTATTTATTAATGGACCATTGCTTTTTCTAGAATTCTAAGGGTCATGGCAACAGCACATCCATTTGCTACATCCTTTGTGGTTCATGCCAGAGTGTCAAAGGCCATGTCCCTCAAGCCAATAAGTCCTTGATTATCCAGTCTTATGTTTCAGATCACTTAAAAATGAACCTTTAAAATACAGCCCCAAGAGTAGTCTCCTGGATCCTGACGTACATGCTTGATATTTCTTAGGTTTCTTGGGGGATGTAAATATTTTCATGCTCATCAAGTCAAGGATATCCAAAGCTGAGTTATGTTGAAATCTACTCCTTGTTTTGAACTGGCAGCTAGAAAAGAGAGTAGAGCACCATTCGTATGAATAGCTCTTACTTTCATGGAGGAGTGGGGAAGGATGGTGTTTGTAGTTTCCTCCTATACTGGGAAAGTGCTAGCTCTTACTTCAAGGTCTTGGGCCTCCTGTGAAAGCTCTGAGGGTTCATACAGATCAAAGAGTTAAAATTCTGAGGAGTATGTACTCAAAAGTCTCCATCACGTTCAGGGTCCCAACTTTTTCCAAGTAGGATTCATAAAATAATATCACAGACCTGTCTTTGCTGAACATTTACATGTCATTGGATTCTAAAATCCTATCAGATCCTGAGTTTGCCCGTTAGCTGCATCCTCTTTACCACTGAAGGGAGAAAGGCTTTTTTTTTTTTTTTTTTTTTTTTTGAGCCACAAAAGAAGCTCTCTGGCTTTTGCACTTAGATTTTAATTACTTATTTACTACCCTGTTTCACTTTATTCCTCTGCAGGCCATTGATCAGCTTAGGAACAACCAGCCAACTCTACTACTGCCATTGTAGGCACTTCCTGTATCCCTCAAATACCTGAACCTTTATATTAGTAAAGATGTTCCCTTCTACCAGAACATTTTCCCAAGTTACTGCCAGGAAACTCTTCAGTAAGAGGACCACATTTTTTTTTCTAACATCTACTGACGTCCCACATAGCACTCAGATCCTCTGCCAGTTGATGAGTAATCAGTCCTTAATCAGTCCTTTTAAACATCTGTTTTCTTAAACCCTCCTGGTACTCCCCTGTGTAGGTTTGGGTTCTCAGAGAAAAAGATGCTAATACAAGTAATGGAAAGTTGGAAGGAAAGGAGGGATTGGCATTTAATAATAATAATAATACATTTAATATATACAAGAAAATGCTTGTGAATAATAAAGATGGACAGTACAAGAGTAGGCAGGGAGGAATTCCAGATTGTAATGATGTGGTTCTAACATCTATAGGAATTAAAAAGGGGGCGGGGAGAATGAAGGAAAGAGAAGAAAGTGAGTCCTTAGAAAGTTTTGGCCAGACCAATCGAGAGTTCCTGTCCATTGGTGGAACCCACTACTCAAGAGCAGTCAAGTTTCCATTTCCCTGCCATTAGCTGGAACATCCTAAAGAAATCATCATCCACTACTTCATTTTTTATTTCATCTCTCTATGTTTAGGTTTGGTTACTACTCTTAGGTACAAGCTCAGGGTGACGGTGGAGCTTATTTTGTTTTTCTTCTTTTAAGGATCATGGCCTTGTGCTCTCTCTTTTCCAATGCCAGAAAACAATTGCTTCATTTACTGTTCCATGTTTTCTAATTGCTTAGTGTCAGAGTGAGTCCAACATGCATTCCTCCATCACAAATGAACCAGAGTTTTATTCATAAAATCATGGCACTATTTTAATGGGTGCTTCAATGTAGGTGGTGATAAATACTTCTACCCTCATGAAGGAAATGAATGTCCTTGTAAAAAAGATTCCAGAGGTACCTGGGTGGCTCAACTGGTTAAGTGTCTGCCTTCAGCTCAGGTCATGATCTCAGGGTCCTGGGATTGAGCCCTACATCTGCTCAGTATGGAGTCTGCTTCTCCCTCTGCTTCTATGTTCTCTCTCTCGTTCTCACTCTCTCTCAAATAAATAAAATCTAAAGAGAGAGAGAAAGAGGAAGAGATCCCAGAGAGCTGCCTCATGCCCTTCTATAAGGACACAGCAAGAACACAGTTGTCTATGACCCAGGAAGAGGGCCATACCAGATATTAAACCTACCAACTCTTGAGGTTGGACTTCCCGAACTCCAGAAGTGTGAAACATAGTGTTTTTTTGTTTAGCCACTCAGTGTATGGTATTTCTGCTACACAGCCCTAGTAGTCTGACAGAGGTAATTTTCATATGTGATTTATGTAACTATTCAGGTGGAACTGCTAAGAGAAATCTCCTCTAATTTATTATTAGTTACATAGATTATACTTTTAAATATCTTTCCTATGTCTATCTGCTTGTCTATTTTATATAACTCAGGTCCTCATGACCTCTTTCCAGCAACTTTACAATGAATTATAACTCGTTCTGACTCTTTGCACATTTTAGTCTGCCTCCACAATGTTAAAAAAAAGTTAAAATTAAAAACTGATGATTCCAATCCCTCCCTTCCAACTTTCCATAGTCCTCAGTATCTTTCAGACTCAAACTTCAAACTACTGCATACAAATTGGCTTATGACTAGCTCCTGCCCAATGATGTCTTATTAAAAATCTTACTACACTACTTGCAAATTTTTGTATATTCTAGGGAACAGCTTGCCTTCATGCCTTCCACAGGCTTTGTCCTCTGCCAGGAATGCTCCTCCTCCACCCTCACCCCCAATTCATCACCTGACTAACTCCCACTGACTTTTAACTATATAAGGCTCAGCATCTCTGAACCTTCTTAAATTATGAAACTATTCCCACACAATTCTACTTATCCCTGTTATATTAAGTACTCTTGCACTCATTGCATTGAATGTAATTATTAACTTTAAGACAGCAGAAACTTTGAAAAAATTGATCATCCCCCACATTTCTGTATTCCAGAGCTTATTGGTATCTGAGACACAGTTGTTTGACAATATTGATACAAGAAATAAATGAAAATAAATTATTAAACTAAATACATATTCAAAGGAATCACTCAAACTGTTGGGGTTGCCACATCTCTTAAAATCTAAGATCCCTATTACTATTTTAAAAAATACAGCCCACACTTCATATATTATGCAATCACTAAGGCTTAAGGAAGCTGTGATGATACATCATTATACAATATCCTAAGTAGAAAGGTGAAGATACTATCTCAATCATACTCCTCCACATCTGAGTTTTATAAGGAACCAGATAATACTGAAGACATTTTGTGAGTCATATCCGTTAATAAAAGAGATAGAAATGTACACTTGAATTTTTTATACTACCTTGCTTCACATATGTCTAAAATCAATTTGTTTACTCATCTATCTAGAAAAGTTTTTTTTTTAAAGACTTTTGCAATGTGTAAGTTTCCCTGTCATTCTCTTTTAATAGAGAGTCAAGAAGAAGATAGAAATAAGTTGGTATTTCACAGTGAAAATTTTAGATAGGATAAAACTGCCTCTTAGCTGGATTTATTCTCTAAAGAATAAATACAGTCTTATTTAGAATGACATATTCTCCCAAGAAACTGGTAAGTGTCTTACTTTAATTCTGATACCATCCATGTATTCCTTATCTTAGAGGAATTTGACTTCCCACATATAGTTATACCTAAACATACCCACTAATTAAAAAAAAATTTCAGCTGTCAGAAGTTTAGCCAAAACAATTTCCTACAAAAGTATAGAGTTGATTCCAAATGACTAAAATCCTGTCCTTTCTGCCTCATAGTCACTGTGTTCCCTAATAATAAGAGCACAGGGCACCTTGATGTCTGTCAATATGGAAATGGGTTCTGCTGATAGCTTACCTGTTTCTAGTGAATGGTTAATTGAAGTTAATAACTAAGCTTTAGTGGTAAGGATAAATGTGTATGACAAAACATGAAAATAAAGGCCCCCACCCCACCCTCTGTGCACTGTCTTCTCAAAAAAAAAAAAAGTTTTTAGCTCTGGGTGATAGGACTATGACTTTATTTTTTTCCTTGATAGCTTTTAAAGATAGGTTAAATGTTCTCTAATTAGTATTCATTATTTTTTTTTAATTTTTATTTATTATGATAGTCACACACACAGAGAGAGAGAGAGAGAGGCAGAGACATAGGCAGAGGGAGAAGCAGGCTCCATGCACCCGGAGCCCGATGTGGGATTCGATCCCGGGTCTCCAGGATGGCACCCTGGGCCATAGGCAGGCGCCAAACTGCTGTACCACCCAGGGATCCCTATTCATTATTTTTAAATCATAAAAATAACATTGAAAAATGAAAGTTTTGGGCACCCTATATATAATCTTTACAAAGAACAATCAAGATAAATATTTATGAAGTTGAAAATTCCAGAAGCAGTAATATTACTGGAGAGTTACCTTAGAGTTGAATTATATCCATGGGTCATCTGTTAGAAGAGGTTTCTCAAAATGAGAACAATAGACTTCCTAAGTTTTAATTAGTGGTGTTCTGAGGGTAACTCATAAAATTTCTGAAATTATATGCTATTTCTGTCAACTATATCTTTATGTATATTATTTTCTGGCTTGTGGGTGATCATAAAAGTAATCTTGTTTTAGAAGTGCTGTGACATAAATGAAATTTAAAAAAAAGGGAACCTAGAGATAGTAGAATAAAAGAGGAAAAACCTTGGGCAAATATATACTCTAAATAAATTATATTTGAAAGCAATACTAGGGAAAAGTCAATTCCTTTAATTCCTAATAACTTAAAATTATCTTTGATTGTATCAATCCTTGGAGTTGGATTATTTTCAAGGTAATCATACCATCCTTATGGCATCTCTTAACATCATTTTCAAGGACTACTTTAGTACTTTTGCATTTTTTCTTTGTAAAAAAACAAAAGCCAAAAGCTATCTCATTCTTTATTTTTGTGTGTGCATATGTGATATACTATAGCCCAGTGCCTGCCATTACCCTACAGAAGATTTACATTTCCTGAGAGCATTTTGAGACTATCCACTTAATGGTTGTGCCAAAGAGCCACTGAGTAGGAATGTATTTTAAACTCTAGCAGTCAGATGACCTCTTCAGATCTGGAATCTTAAAGAAATGGTTCAAGACCAGAAGGAATAGTTATTCATTCATGCCAAGAGAAGTGCCCCACTGATACTGCTATCAAGACTATTCCTAGAGTTGAATTTGATAGCACCCCAGCGCTCCCTCTATTTTGCTCTGATTCTAATCTTACCATCCTTTCATTTGTATGAGCTCCTAATACTCTAAAATACGTTTGTTTGTTTGTTTGTTTTTTTGCCAACAATATTCAAGTTTGTTTTCCCTGGTTTTGAACTAACTGATTAAAAAAATTGCTACTTAGAATGGCTTGCAGACTATGAACTCAGGGAAGAATAGTATTTGGAATTAATTACCTAGTCAAGAAGGAGAAGGAAGAATTCAAATTCCACACCCACAGAGAGGTGTGGTGAAATTTGAAAACTAGTTAGCATTTCTGAACACATGGAAACAGGGGACAGGTCTTTTGGCAAAACAGATAAAATTAAAATAAAATAATATAACTAAGATCATATGAAGTGGCTGCATCTGACAATCTGTTGTAGTTTAACACAAAAGAGTGACAAACTCAAATACTTAATTTGTCCTCTCAAATTTGGTCTTATACTCTCGAACATGGGCTATAAATAATTGAATCAAATTAGTGACTAAAGATTAGATAACTTGACTAAAGATTAGATAACTGACAATGTGGCAGATTCCCTTGAGTATGGAATGAATGACAAGAAGTACAGTCAAATTGTGTTCTACTGGAGCTAAAAATTCATGTAGACGGTGCCCTGTTGACCATGTTCAGCTGTAGTGGTGCTGAGGGGAGGTAAGAAAATAAGAGGGGAAATAACTCTAAGCACCTGGACAATAAAGGGTTCAAGGCCAGTGTCCATGAAATCTAACTCTGTAGTCTATGTCTATCATAGGCCAATGATGTCTTTAGAACAAAATCTTTTACCTGAATATTAAATGCATATGTTCATTTTTGGTGCACAATGTGAAACTTGGTGCACAATGTGAAATTCTCAAATATTTGGGTGCACAATGTGAAACTCTCAAATATTCTACGATGGCCCTGATTACATCTTATTCATGCAGATTCATGTTCGAGTACTGAAAACAAAATGGCAAATTTGATTCTACATATTGTGAATGTCAGTAGAATTCATAATCTCTTTTGCTCACTTATGTGAATATTAGGGCGAATGAGTGAATATTCACTTATGTGAATATTGGAGGAAGATTAAGTCATTGAGACAGTATTATCTGTAGGAATCTGATAGTTTCTCAAAACTTAGTGCCCAAAGACTGGCTTTCAGTGACCGGTCTTTAGAAGCTGTTTCTACATGAATTACAAGTCTTTGGCCCTCCTTCCCATGAAAATCTAATAATAATAAAAATTAACTTTCATCACACTTATTATGAGACATAACTAAACTTGGACCATAGCATGTGCCAAGGGAGCAAGTACAAAATAAAACTCTTAATTATCTATCAGCATTTTTATGAGAAATAGTTCTGCTAATGAAGTCTCAGGGCACTTGGCTGAGAAAAGAAGCTTGGTCATAGTTTTGTACAATATCTGAGACAGATATACTTCATGAGACTCTGCGTTTAACATAACAAGTCTTAGGCTCCATATTATTCACTTTTGGATTTTTTTCTTATTGGTGATACCACCCAGAACATGACACTTGATTCTGTTAATTACTATTCTCTACCTCATGTAGACCTGTAGTTATCAAAAGTGGCTAAAAATTAACATCGCCTAGAGAGATAATTTTATTTTTTTAGTAATCTCTACATTCACCACCCCAAGATCAAGTCTCATGCTCTCCCCACTGAGCTAACTAGGCACCCCATCTAGAAGAGATTTTTAAATATATCATTTCTGGGTTTCATGTCAGGAGATGCTGATTTATTTGTTCTAGCATGAGTTCCAGGAATTTACTATTTATTTGTTTATTTCAATATGATTTCAACCTCACAAAAACATTGCAAAGCCATTTGTAGAATGTTTATCAGTTTGGATTTGTCTGATGTTTCCTCATGAATAAGCCCAGGTTATTAATTTTTTGGCAGAAATATCACAGGAATGACCCTAGTTTATTTATTATTTTCCAATTGCATTTTATCAGGTGTTTGCAAGTTCTATGTGTCCAAGTACTGATTATGTAATCTTTGTTAGCCAGACTAAGGTAGTGGCTGCCAATTTTTTCTACTATAAAATTACCATTTTCCCTCTGTAATAATAATTATTTTATAGGAGATATGTTGGGATTATGTAAATGGCCCATTTCTCATTAAACTGTGACTCACTCATTTTAGCGTTTATTATTTCTCTTGACTGAATCAATTTGTATTGAACACAATAAATCTGTTATGCTCAACTGACCAGTGGGAGACACTTCTACCTGACTTCCAGATATGTTACATAGATCATTTATGGGCTGCAAAGTTTAAAAAAATTTATTCTCTGGCTCTTTATTAAAAAGTTGGCTAGCTCTGCTACTTGATCAAAACATTTCTTCAGGTGTTTGAGATGCTACAATGGGACATTTCATGTTTGTTCTAGTAGGACTCCAAATCCGTCTAATGTTTATGCCAAGTTCCTGGTTATATATAGCTAGAATCAGCAGCCTTAGTAACCTGATAGATTACCAATATTTGCATTATTTCACCCATAAAGAAAAGGCAATTGTGGAAGAAGTGAGTTCAAAAGAGAATGCTACTTCTGAGAGTTTACTTGAATATTAAGTAGCTATACATGTACGTAAATGTTCATCTAGATGAGTAGCTGACATATAAGGGCACTTACTAAATGTTAGCTATTATTTTCATCTTTAGCTTTCCAAAACTTTCTTGTTCTGATTTACTCCTTGGGCATTTGTGTTTGCACTTGAACTTTAAAATTAGAGAGTTCTGAGAAGCTGTGATGCTCAATAAGCTAACATTATAATGCTATAGAATTAGGTTTAAAGTCTTTGTGTTTGTTTTAGTGTGTGTGTGGAATGCAGATAATAGCTTATGTTGAATATGTCTTCCAGTAAAATGATTTACATGGAAATGTTTATATTTTCCATTAATGAGGAATGAAAGAGATAGTATGAACTAGAGTAGAATTAAATCAATTTAATAAAGGTCCTATTGTTTTTAATAATTTTTAACAAATAAAAAAGGTGTATGAAGGAAAAGAAGGTGTTTTTACACTTTTCTTTCCATATTTCATAAAAGACAGAAGTCCTAAAACCAAATCATCTGAGCTGGAGCTACACAGTGGTCTAAATTGAGAAGTTTCTATCCTAGCCATTTGTAGTGCACACCATAAATTCTCTATAAGCACACACTGCGATCACTCGCTTTTATCTTTGGACTGTCATTTTTAAAACCTGAAGTGAAGGACCATTTCTTACATTTTAGTCTTCATAAAGTTAGAACTTGGGCATAAGACATTTCAGCTTTGAAGTTCCAAGTGGTCTTAGAGTCAACACACAATAAACCATATAACTAAAAGTGCTGTTTTATGAGTTTAAAGGCATTTACTTGCCTCTGATATAAATTAGGAATTTTTCTTTCTTGTAACATACATTGTAAAATAAAATACATAGTTTATTTTTCTGAACAGACATGTAAGTCAAATCATATAAGCCTGGATTTTGAAATCAGTTGTGAAACTATTTAATCCACACCACTAATTTTATTGCATATAGTCAATTGCTGTATTATCTGCATTAGGATATCAGTGTTGGAATATTATCCAAAAAGTCATAAAATAATTGCATTTTGAAGAATTTTGATAGGTATTATACGAAATGTGAAATTTTAAGAAAAGCAAAATAATTTTAAATTTAGTATATTATAATGCCACTATAAATTTTTAAATTTACTATTACTTTCACCTAAATGTAATTATTATAAAAGGATTTCATAATGTAATTTAATTATACAGAATAATTTTCAAATAAAGAAAATAAATATTATTAAAAACATAAAGACCATTATCGTAGTTTATAATGTCATAGTGAAAGAAAAGAATGTCTGAAACAGAAAACCAGATACTATTCATATTTTTCAGTTATAAATTTAGTTGAACAGCTTTTTTAACCATAAGTAATTAAAATATTATACTGTCTGAAACCATGATATGATCCTAGTCCTAAGAGAATTTTGGAGGTATTCTGTAATTTTCATTCCTTGGAATAAGATCCTCACATTCCAATCTCAGTTTTATCAACTCTTACTTAAAAAACCCTGGTAAAAAAAAAAAAAAAAAAAAAAAAAAAAAAAACCTGGTTAAATTACCCAAATCCACTGCAGACTGGTAAAAATGTACTATGGCTGTGGCTCAATTTTGGGTCATGTTGATAGAAGTAGAAAGTATGTGAATGTGAAATGGAGTAAGTCTGGACATATTGGCCTCACTTTTGACATATGTTATAAAGGGTAGAGAGATCTATAAAATACTGGTGAGAACTTTGAGCATGATCTCATGTGAGCCAAAACATTATCCTTTAAGCAATGAGAGCATAGGAATATAAAATCAGCAATAATAGCAATAATCACTGTCATTCAGTCTCTTGATTATAAGCCCCTTTCTTCTTAAAGTGATCATCACATTTAAAAATCTTTATATTATTTAAAACAAATTGACATTCAGTGAGAGAGTGTACAAAGCCTATGAGGTGTTTAAAAATCCACAGTGAGTAAATTAGTAGGAAAAAGACTCTAGAATGTCAAATATGGAGGAAAAATACTGATGCAAAATTATAACTGAGTTTATACTGGTATATAAAAACTATAGAACCAGAACATTTTTTGGCTAGACATATTCATTTTTAGCTAAAACGTCATATAGAACTTATTTTTACATACAATTTACATAAACTTTTACATAAGTGTTGTCCACTGACTAATACTATGGAGCAACATATTCTATAAACCATTGCAAATCTTTTAGGCAACAAAGACACCACCACCATCTTTCAGGACAAAGGGAAATGTCATTAATATCTTAATAAAAGCATCTTTCACTAATGATTGCCATATTGTGTTGTAATTATTGTTAAGATTCCTGTTTTCTCTCATCTCTCATGGCAAGTTTTATCTTTATATTTCTCATCCTTCTAAGATACACGTTTTGAATCCATTTCATAACTAAATATTTCCCTCTAAAACAAGGTCTTTTAATAGTTTTCTTGAAATATTTTCTTGTAAACATGCACACACACACACACTGACATTGATAATTTTTTGTCATAAGAGTGTGTTAAACATAGTGAGATTTTTAATATACTAACATTTAGCAGATATACACTTCTATTCCCTGTTATTTTTCTAAACTTCTCTGACTGTAAGAGGTAAGTATTATCTCTCAAATGATTTTTGAGATTTTGTCCACTACAAATTCTCTCTGCTACATTTCAGTTGAGAACAAAATATTTCAATTTATGCAAAACAAAAAAATCTGAAAGGAAATTTTAAGTAATTACTTAACACATCAATATTTCCTGCTTTAGTTCACTCTTATTCCTTCTTTGGTGGTACAAATCTGAACTTAAATGGTTGTTCCAAACAAGTGAAAGGGATACATATACTTTTTACCTATATGGCACTTTTACTAGAGCCATGCTTTCCTAAGGAAAAAAAGAATCATTGTTTTTATACTAAAAAGTATACATAAATAGATGTTTTAAAGGATTTTTACCTACAGAAGCATGTTAAATTTTGCAGGTTACAGTAAACATTGAAGTGCTAAGTCTGTTTCCTTGTAAATGCTATCTAAAGGTTTGTCATTTGAGATTATTCAAAGCTGGGTGAATAGTCAGTATAATTTAGAAAAGGACTATTTTACTGTAATGTGTTGCTATCTCTAACTTGCAATAAATACAAGTGAAATGAGACATTAAAGTCCACTGATACTGGATTTGAAAGCTTTGATCATTCAAACCTTGACTAAAGTAATAGAACTAGTTCTGAAATTGGCATTGCACGATTTATTTGCTGAACTTAGCTCTGGATAAATCATTCAAAATACTTAGATTAGCCACCCTTAGCTATTTAACAAATGAGAAACCTTCTTAAAACATTATCTGTTTCTTCCCTTCTCTCTTGCAGAATCATCCCCTATTCTCCAACAATCATGTGAATTTCAGACCTCATATTTTTCTCCCTCTTTAAATTCATCCTCTTCCAACAGTTATTTGACTTGCTATTTAAGTTCCTGAAACATGCAAAAATTGCCTATTTTCTTGGTTTTAATTGCCTTCACTGGTAGAGTGTTCTTTTCTGCCCTTTGTGTCCATCTTTGCATGGGTAGCTCTTTCTTGTCACTCTGCTTTCCACTTATTTATTGAAACATTTTCCTGTCCATGTCAGCAAAAGAGCTTCCCAATCACTGCTATCATCGCCATTATCTTGATTATTTCTACTTAGTTCAGACATTGCACTGATTAATTTTTCTTAACCTTGTGCACTACAAAGATGCATGAGTGTGAAATCATTATTTGGCAGGTAGAGTATTATTCTCTAGCACATACAACACAATTTGGCACATAGTAGGGTGCTCAATCAAAATGGTAAGAAAAATGAAAGCTGAAAAAAATGAATGAATAAATGTAAATGTTTTGCCTATCACATTGCAGATATAAAAATTTAACTGTGTAGAATATAAAGTCTTGGTCACTTTTTAGACTTTGATAGGCTAAACAGTATTTTAAGACTAAGGTACTGATTTCAAAGTGCAGCATGAAATACTGTGTTGCCTAAAGCCAAAATCAAGAGCTAAGAGGTAACGGTTGATATTAAGGAACCAGAAAAATATTGAGAGACAGTATCTTGTAGCTAAAAGTAGAGTAACAGTAATTGGGGAATCACCCTTTAAATTTTTGATGCTTTTATTAAATAAATACATAATATGTGGATACATTGGAAAGATATTGCATTTGTCTATGCTTTTCAAGACTACACAGCTATTATATGTGGAAATGAATTATTGCTTTTGACTGGAAAGAAATGCACACAGAGTTCTGTGGAATTAGGACGCCGTGTTAAGGTAGGTGAGACACGATGAAATGAAATCAGCAAAATACGCAGGTGGTGTCCTCTCTTGGGTTCAATGGGGTGTATATTAGGAGCATATCTCCTCTGTAGGGTTATTCAACTCAGGATGGTTAAAGGGAATATATTGTTAGAGAGATCCAACAAGCTAAAATTCATCCAGAGTATTTTAGACACTGTATTACCTCCCCCCAGAAACAATGAAAAGCAAAATGAAGATTGTATTCAATTACAGCAAACTATATTAGTCCTATAATTGACAGAAGGAAATAAATGGACCTACACAACAGCCTAAGTTTAATTTAGCTGAGTTTTTCAAAAGATACTGAGGGTAGTAGATAGAAATAATGTCTATACCACAAGGCTTCCCCATTAGTTTAGAAAATGACACGTGAAAGCAACGCTAAAACATTAAAAACTGGTGGAATCACACAAGTTTTGAGCTGTAAATGGCAGTGAAATGGGTGGCGGTTTGTATTTTATAGAAGCTATGAAAGTAAACTTAATAGGAAGTTGTTTTGGGAGAAATACTCCAGTTGATCAACGCTGAGGAGTAGGGTAAAGATCTCTCTTGGAGAAGGGTTTTATAGGTCTAATAACTGCATAGGGCAGAGGAAAGATCCGCTGTGTCTCAGGATTAAGAAAAATAAATAAATAAAACCTTACTCTCAAGAGTGTGGAGGCTAAGATGCTAGATTGGCACCATCCTCAGTGCAATACATATTACGTTCCAGAAACATGGGACACGAGAAAAATGGAGATAAAGATGTTCTGAATGTACTGAATATAAAATAAAAGCACCTTGAATTATTTTTGTTAACTGAGACTTTGTCAACATGATAAATTTCTAAACTTTGCCAAAAAAAAAAAGGCAGCTATGATTCATCTGCATAAGTGGAATCACCCAAAGGATATTGCACACACCCAGCACAAAATTAGCATGATATCGAGAGATTTATCAGAATAAGTTTAAATTCAGAAGTTTCATATTCCTGATACTTCTATCCACTGATTATTATGCTCATGGTCCTGACAAAATTTATCCTCTCTTTACCGCTAAATTTGCGCTGTGGTCTGTAGCAATATTTTAACAGTTTTGGGAACATTATTTTACCTGGGATACCTATGATGGGGCCTGATGATTGAGTGGTAGGCCTCTTTTCTAAATATTAGGGATATTAGGAGAGGATAATGGTATCTTTCCTTTTATTTCCAATCTCTATAAAATGAGACACTTGATGCTTGATCAATTCATCTGCTCTCTGATTAAGAATTCACAGTGTCCTCATCTGTCACCTCCATGCTGACCAGAAAATGAGACTGAGGAGATAATTTCTTAGATTTTGATGTAACTTAAGAATTCTAGAATTTGAGCCTTATCTCAAAAGGGACAGATAATTTAAGTTTGGACTTTAATTTCTTTTAACGTGCAGGACAGCATAATTCATTTTGAGAGGCAATGTTGCTTATTAAGGAAGAAGCAAACTTTTTATTCTTTGCCTGGTTTGAAACCCAAAATCCACTACTACTAGCTGGGCAATCTTGGATAAGATGCTTAGCTGTTCCGCAACCTTGAGATATCTATGGGGCCAAACTTGGAGCATTTTTGTGAGACTTAAATGAGCCTTTTTAAAAAATATTTTATTTATTCATGAGAGACACAGGGAGAGAGAGAGGCAGAGACACAAGCAGGCTCTACGCAGGGAGCCCGACGTGGGATTCGATTCCGGGTCTCCAGGATCACACCCCCGGCTGAAGATGACAATAAACCACTGAGCCACCTGGGCTGCCCCAAAAGAATGATATTTAAAGAAATACTTATTTCTCTGAAGTTCAAAAAAAATCTAGTTAGAGCTTTTTGCTTTTTCAGCAATTTTCTCTAACAATTTTCTTGCTAACCTCATTAATCCCAATTTGTGCATATGTTTTCCTTTAAACAGCACAAACTTTATCCTTCTTTCCTAAAGAGTATTTGTATTTCTCATACACAATGCAACAGTTACTTTTATAACCTTATTTAATATCTTTACCAGCATCATAACCTACCTGTGGTATTTATCTTTATGATATGCATAAAAATTCCTTTGTATGCCAGAATTTTAAGTCAAATGTGTGCTTTCATAATCAAAAGACTATAATATATAAGGCATGGAGCACTAAGACCAAAACTCTGTGAAGAGTGAGTTATTATGTGTATAATCAGTTGAATCTGGAAAATGAACACTTTCAATTACTAATGTCAAATTATGTGTCTTCCCTATTAAGTGTAATTTAGGATCATTCTTATTAATGAAAACTAAATGTTAATTAATCATATGAATGTTTGTTGAGTAAGGTCTGAAGAAAATATAATAGTTACAGCTTTCTTCAATTTTGAAAGTATTTATTTACTTACTTATGATTGTGTTTTAGTGTGGTAAGGACAAAGGCTTGAGCTTCTCTTCTTAAAAAAAAAAGACAACATACAGAGAACTTCTTAGTTTTCTGTTTCCAAAATTATATGAGAGTCACTTGAGAATTTTAAAGTGAATTATTTATCTCATAATATTTAAGATTTATATCCACTATTTCTACTGATCATTTCTTGAAGTATTTTATTTTCACTCATATCAAAAACATAGGAGGTTTTGTGAATCTTTCCTTAACCTCAAGCAAAGTTGACCTTTAGAAAGTTTTAAACTGGTTTTACATTTTTACTGAATATTCTGTTTCACAGATTCATATGGTGGTGCCTTTAGTGTATTTTATATTTGAATTTAATAAAATAAGATAATCTGTAAATTGAAGAGTTAATAAAATGTTAAGACTGAATTGGGGACCATGGTCTTGTCCTATTAAAGTACTATTTAGGGTGTGGGCAAAATTACAAGCATAATTAAACTAGCATTTTACTGATGAAACTAGAACTAGCATGTTAAAGGCAACCGCACATAGAACAACAACAACAAAAAGATGAGGAAAAGGAAAGATACTTCTATGAATGAGATCCCTAGTGCAAGTCACAGCTCTCCAGATTTCTCTTTTTCAATAAAAATAAGATGTATAAGAGATTCAACACTTACGGGTTCATAGCTCTGGTCCTGGTCTTCACAACCTCTTCATATCCGATTGCTCATTAACTATATGTTCGTTCTAGCAAAAATGGATGCGAACCCTTTATCTCTGATTTATCTTTCATGTATACACATAAATAACTTTCACAAATTTAAGTGTCCCATCTTTCTCTCTATATAAGTAGATGAGGACTCACTTTATTAAATGTCCAAATGCAAACACATCTATTGTATGCTTTTCTGTAGGCTCTTATCTACATACAAGTATCTATGATCCACATGAAACTTCACTTCATGAAAATATGAGGGTCTCATAATTCTTTAAAAATTAGATCACACAAAAAAAAATTTAAACAAATCCAAATCATTTGGCCCTTCTGTGTCATGTTAGAGATCAAAGACAAATGTTTTCTTACTCTCCAAATGATTTTTTGACACTGTGCTTTTCATATATTTTTTTTCATTTAGTCTGTTTTTCCAGATCATGACATTTAATTAAAACAATATCCTGCAGTATTAGCAGTGGCTTTCCTAAATCTGCAGATAATTGCCACAATAGGCCTTAAAGATTTTTAAAAAATAAAATGAAACAAAGACAAAGGTATACATAATTATTGAATAAGGAAAAACTACTTTTGGTAATATTAGATTTTTATTTCAAAATTTCCTCATTGCCTTTGATTTTCTGCAGCATGATTATGATTTATCTGGGGGTTCTTTTCCTCTGTTTTATTTTAATGTGGTGTGTTTATTTTGTCTAGCCTTCCTGAATTTTCTAAATCTTTGGTTTGGTGTTTTGTCACTAATTTGGAAGATTTTGGATCATTAATTTTAAAATTTTACTTTTAAATATCTTTATCGACAAATTTATAGAGTATAAAATTCTTGCATTTAAAGTGTGCAATTCAATGGTTTTTAGTCTATTTACAGGTATGTTCTATACCATCACAAAGTTAATTTTAGGGCATTTCTATAATTTCATAGAGACCCTGTGCTCTTTAGACATTGCAGGCTAGCCTCTAGCCTCTCCATCTTGCCCCATGCAACCACTAATTTTATTTCTATCCCTGTTTTAGATTTCACTATTCTGTCATTAATATGATTGGAGTTATCTAGTATGTGTTCGTGATGGGCTTCTTTTATTTACCATAATGTTTTCTCTTTTTTTTTCCATAATGTTTTCAATGTTTCTGACCATTACTACTAAAAGTATTTATGTTGCACCTTATCTCCCTTTTCTCCTTCTTTTATTCCTATTGCACATGTGTTTAACTTCTATGCACTTGTCTCACTCTTCATGGATGTTTTATTCTTTTTTTCTGCTTTCCATGCTTTTTTTTTTTCCTCTTTAAATTTCAGACTGGGTAGTTTCTATTGACATATCTTCAACCTCCTCAGTTCTTTCCTCAGCTGTGTCACATCTAATAATAAGCCCATCAAGACATTCTTAATTTCTATTGAGGTGAATTTTTAAAATTTTAAAATTATGATTTCAAGCATCCTCTCTTGATTCTGCCCTGAAGTTGCTATCTCTCTGCTAATATCACTAATCTGTTCTTGCATGTTCTCCACTATTTCCTTTAGAGTATTTAATATATTAATCATAGTTATTTTAAAATCTCAGACTGACAACTCAATGTCTTTGCACCGTCTAAGTCTTATTGTGAAGCTCACTGTTTCTCAACACCATGGTTTTTGTTGTTGTTGTTGTTTTTTTTTTTTTTTTTTTTTTCTGGTCTTTTAGCATGCATTGAATTTTGGGTAAAAAGCCAGGCATGTTTTATTGGGTAGTAGGAAATGAGGTATAGAGACCATTAGTGTGAGGTTTTATGTTAACCTGGCTAGAGGTTGAACTGTTTTAAAGTTTTCTATAGCCATAAGCTTCAAAGTCTTTCATTGCCTTTGTTTTTGTCTCCCCTTTTGACTTTGTACTACTTTACCCCTTGAAGAGCATAATGTAGCCCTTTCAGCTGTAATCTTGAAAAGCTATAATCTTGAAAACTCTTGGCACATAAGAATTTTATCCAAACCTCTGAACTAACAGATGACCAAAGTCTAACCTGGCTTCTCAGCAGCATAACGCTGTGTCCCTAAGATGGCTTCAGCTCTCCCATCTAAAATGCTGCCTGAAAAAAGGTCAAAGCTGACACAAAAATTTACTGTCTGTTCTAGCCAACATCTTTAGGTCCCTGGCCTCGTTTTTTTTTTTTTTTTTTTTTTTTTTTTATTGCATTTACTAAAAATGGCTTAGAGTTGTGAATATGTATCTTTTACAATTCAGAAGTATCTTTCTTAAGGAACTGAGAACCATTCTTTTGAAATGTGGTCACCAGGAAGGACCAGCCTCTTCCTCCTAGTCCCTGTGGGAGGACGGGGTGCTAGCTTAGGTAAGTGCCAGCTAGCAAACACAGCTGGTCTAATCAGAGTTACAATTGCCAAACCATAATAAGTTTCACTTTTCTGACTCTTCTGAGTCTCTGCTTTTTCCCTTCCCACATTCCACCCTAAAAGCACCAAGCCACCTCTGCACAGATTGGCATGGTGCTCAAGTTTTTTCCCTACTCTCAGTAGTTGCTAAATAAAGTCCATTTTCACCACTTTAATGTCTGCCTGTGTTTACCAATCCACTGCTATTACTTGGACGCCCTGTTTGTGGTAAGGTATGGAAAGGGGGCATTCAATAATCCCCCAACTGCATATGTCTTCCAGTGGGCCTGTGCTAGATGGACAAGTTTCTCTCCAGTGATACTGCTTTTCCCTCCCAGCTCCTTTCTCTCCAGCCTTTAGTGTTCCCCATCAATTTCCTTAAATCTCTGACCATGTTTCTTTCTTTTCCTTAGAATTAACTGGAACAGTAGAAGTTATTGGAGCAGAAGGAAATCCCTTCTTCCAGCCTGGATGAGGATGAACAGTCTTTTTATTCTGGTAAGCCTTCGTTATGGGGAAGGCTGTAGTACACCTCACAAAGAAATATGTTTCTTCCCCATCTGCCAGGGCCATGAAGGTATCTTTCCCAAATCTTCACCACAATGAGAGCCATGTGAGAGGTTCCTGGAGGCAAAACTCATGGCCACGTGGACACCTTTCCCACAGGACTTGCCCACAGAATTGTCCCATTTTTATGCTATTCTGTACTCAACCTCCCATAATTTGTCAAAAATACCATTAATGTGCTTCTACTAGATATGGCTCCATAAGCCTCTGCTTCTGATAGGCAGATTTTGGCTGTGACTACATTCACAAAAGGCGTTTATTTTCAGTTAGTTTAATTTCCCTTCTTGTAAAGAGGGAAGTGGTGACTTTCAAGCTCTTTACACATCAGAGTTGAAATTTGAAATCCTTCAGTGATTTTCCCCCCTCTATCTTTCCCCCTTGCTTAGCACTGGCAACTAGTAATCTTTTGGTTGTTTTGCATAGTTTTGTCTTTTCCCGAATGTCTACGGTTGGAATCCTACAGTTTGACTATGTTTTTCTTAGGGAAATGCTCCTCCTCACATTTTCCTTTGGAAGAAATGAATGTTTTTATGACACAACATGAAGACTGCTAGATAGTTCCAAAATTAAACATTATTTCATATTTAGGTATTTTCACTCATTTGCAACCATTTGAATACTAACAAATGCAATAACGCTACAAGTTAAATATAATTTTGATTTTATACTCTTTTCACTAATTTACATATTTCACTTTACCTCAGTATTCTGCTTATTTCTATATAAAGATGGCAAAGCAAATAAATGATCAATTTAGCAAGCCAATCTTGATATTTTTGTCCAGTGTCTTCCAATCTACCTATAAATACATTTATCTAGATTTGTTTAGACATGTTTATTCCAACATTCTTAACACTTAACAGAGAATACACTTGTTCAATACGTTAAAGTGTTTATATCAACATTCCTAACTTGTGACATTTGACAAAGCACAGAACTTCTTTAGGGATCATTAATGGTAGGGAAGCACTACCAGCATCTAGCAGATAGAAGCCAGTGATGCTCCTACAAATTTTCCAATGCACAGAACAGCCCTTCTTCACCCCCTAAGAGAAAATTATACAGCTCAAATTATCTGCAGTGCTGAGGTTGAGAAATCCTGTTACATGCAGTCCAAACTTGTGGTTGTTTGACACAGGTAAAGAGAAAACACTCATTTAAAATTGGTCTTAATCAGCCTATTGGGAAAAGGATCAGATTGATTGGAATACAATGTCTTTTTTTTTTTTTTAACAAAACCATGCTAAATTGGAATACAATGTCTTTTTTTTTTTTTTTTTTTTTTTAACAAAACCATGCTAAAACTTTTTTCTGATGTGCCAATTTGGATACCTAACACCTCTTTGGTAATATCACTTTTATAGGCAGGAGCCAATGTTTCAAGTCCTTAGAGTAATTGTATTTATTATTTGAATTTTTATAACATCTTGGCAATGGCATCGTGGATGTTTTACATAAATTTTACTTCCTTAAAGGAATTTTTCCTGTTATGCTGTGACTGTCTGTACACTCTCGTGCAGTGTGGTTCATTGATCTTTTCAGTGTTTCGTTTTCAGCTATTTGAAATATACCACGAAGTACAATTTATGTTTTTGTTTTCTATGATACTGCTTTCTACCCTCCATCCTCCACTTTTTTTTTAAGACATTTAAAAAATGTCTCCAAGTCTTAACATGTATTAGGGATAACTAATAGTTTCACCATCCAAATATATTGCAACAGTTATGTAACAATTTATAATGGTCACAATCCTTTTCACAAAGACCACATGGAGATATAACTTTATAAAGAAATAATTTGAAATAATTTCCATTTTAAATGGATCCATTCTTCTGATTTTGTCAGACATTTATTTAGGTAGAAAGTAGATTAACTATTTTTCTATATAGATGAATCATTTAACCTGTTTTTTTCTTGACTCACTTAGATATAGTGACTGACATGTGAAAAATGCTGCAAGAGTGAGCATGCTGGTATTGATTCACCTTCCCTGGCCAAATCTGAATTCATTCTGATTGAAGATCTGTGTCTCTGATTGCCGTTTCTAGGTTTTACTGTTTTTTATAGTCCTTTGAATTGATATTTTATCTTTTGTCAGATCTAACTAGATCTATTCTAGTCAGAACTAGGTCTGTTTCTATTTGCTTTTAGCAGAGCAGTTACAATTTTGTATTCATTTTGTCAATATCCATGGGGTCCTCTCTAAGACCTCTTTTCATGTAAATTTCACTATCTTCCTTTTGCTACTTGAAAACCTTGTAAAATACATTCTAAAATACAGACTGAATAAATAATTTTTAGATCCCCAAAGGAGATCTGAATGGAATATCATATATTTATTTAATTAGTAACTCTCCCAAAAGATTCCTATTTTTTTTTTGTCATCAAGTGTAATATATCAAATATCCAAAGCATGGTCATAGATTTGCTTTACTAACTGGTAAAATATATCATTTTAGAACATTTTTCTAGTGATATTATAAAGTGTCTTCCTTTTGGAAATGAAAACAAAATAAAACTTCCATAACACTCCTGATACAATTGAAGCACCTAAGATGATTAGATAAAATCATATTTACCTTTGCTGTTTCACTAAATTTTACTTACTTCTTAAACCAGAGAAAAAAATCCCAAACTAGTTATAAGTGGAATAACTAAACTGAGGGACTACCCAGAGTTAGATTATACTCCTCATTACCCGTCTTAGATGTCACTGATAATTGGTGGAACTAATAGTACAAACATCAAAATAATAATAAGGAAGTTTACTGATATAAGTGCTTTGACAAGAGTTACCACTTGTGAACTGTCCAGACTTTATCAATAGATGTGAGCACTAGGGGATGCTGGAGTTGATATATAGACCGTAGTATATTAGAACTCTCCAAGTATTACTTATATTGACAGAATAGGACTATTTACACTAGCACAGTAATAGTCTGAGTGAGGGGAATCAAAAGGGCTTTGATTTCTTTCATTATATTTCAACACTATCATTAAGAAATTGGTTTTGGAAAAGACATCACAAAATACAGCAGTACCCACAATCTTTATAGTCCTTATCAACTCCTAAACAGTGATAGGCCGACCTCTGTTGAAACTATATACTCTTCATTTCATAGCACCTCTTTCCTCGAAGGCAAAGGTGATAAGCACTGAATAGACTATCGACTTTCTTTTTCATTCACAAGCAGTAGATAGATTAGAAAAATGATTCTCTGTCTCCTATGAATTATATTAATTTTACAAACTTAATTGTAAAATACATTTTCCAATTATGACACGAGAAGGGAATCAGGGATTAATTCTTCCAATTATAATTTAAATAAGAAAATGCACAAATATCTTATAGAACTTTGGTTATGTTTATATATATAAAACACAAAACCATGTATTATATATATATATATATATATATATATATATATTTGCAAGTATTATCTTACATATTCTTTTATTTACTTACCAATATTTACCGTACACTTCCTATGTCTGAGGCCTAACAGAATTATTTTTATACATCTTAAAACTCATTACTTCTGATATATTTTGGTAATAATTACAAATGCTCAAATCAGAATGACACTCTTCTTCCTTAACTGAAAACGTATTTTAAATTTTGCTCATTTTTTTCCTAAAATTTGATGACTTAGAGATGAAATATAGATCTCTAGTTATAATAGTGTTTAAAATATGTTTCTCATTGTAATTTCCTTTCCAAATTGTCTAACAACATTATTAGTCCAGAATGGCATTTTTGTATATATTAGTTGGTCTACTAATTCCTGATAATTAAGCAGAGAAGAAGCACTATAAGGCTTAAATAACATAACTATAATATTTTCTTCATCCTTTGTACCTAATATGTAATATAGCATCAATAAATATTTTTAAGTGAGTAGTTATTCTCAAATAATGAATTTTTGTTTATCATTTTGAATAAATTGAATAAGATTTTTCCATTGAATGGAAGTCATCAGAGAGGGAGAAATACCATGAGAGACTCTTAACTACAGGAAACAGACTAAGGGCTGCTGGAAAGGAAGTGTTTGGGGCCACAGGGTAATTGGGTGATTGGCGTTAAGGAGGGCTTATGATATGATGAGCCCTGTGTGTTATATGCAACTGATAAATTACTGAACTCTACTATATGTTGGCTAATTGAATTTAAAAAAAAAAAAAAGAATAAGGTTTTCCAGTCCTAGTACTATTGATATTTAGAGGCATATAATTCTTGTTGTGAGGAGTTATCTTGTGGTTTGTAGGATGGTTATCAGTATGTCTGGCCCCCTGGATAACAATTGCAGCCCCTTCTCTTTCCAGTTGTAGCAATCAAAAAAGGCTCCAGCCAATGCCAAATATCTTCCAGGGGACAAAATCAAATCCAATTGAGAACCACTGATTTGGGATGATTTCTCATTAATTCTCATAACAGCTAAACAGTATGGAACTAAGGAGGAACAACCTTCAATTCCTTTTGTTTATTTTCAAATCCTAATAGAACTGATTTCTAATCATAAACTATTATTAGATTTGCTTATGATTAGAAATCAATTAGATATTTATGTTTCTTTTCTTCTAATACTTTGATCTATAAATAAACGGTTCAAATGAGATGATTATGATCAGTATATTCATAATTATTTAATAATTAAATGATAATTATTTAATAAACCTTTGTCTATGCAAAAGGAAGTTAATATTCCATAATTATTCTTTGTTTGGCATGTTAAAACCTCATCTCTTCAGCTTGCTATGGGTTTATTTTTCTTTTATTTTTCTAGTTTCTTGAGGTTGGAGCAAAGATTATTGATTTGAAACTCTTCCTTTTTTTTTAAATTGAGATATAATCGACATATAACATTTTATTAGTTTCAAGTGTACAGCATAATGACTTGATATGTATACATATTGTAAATGATCACCACTATAAATCTAGACATTTATCACCTCACATGGTTACAAATTTTTTATAATGAGAATTTTTAAGATCGATTCTCTCCTGAGAAGTTTTAAATATATAGTACAATATTATTAACTATAGTTGCCATACTATACAAGGTGTACAAATATGTTGGCTATATTATTTAATTTTTACTTTTTTTATCTACTTTAGCTTTAGCAGTCTCACAGAGTATCCTACATCAATTCCATTGTTAATGTATTTCAAGGAGTCATTGTGATTAGTAAACTCATAGGCATGTTTTGTTATGAAATATATTGCTATTTCTACCTCACTTAGGCAGCAACTTATGCCGTTCCACTTATAACATTTGCATAATAGAAATAATGCAGACTACAGTAACTTTTTTCTAAAGATTTCATTTATTTATTCATGAGAGATGCAGAGAAAGAGGCAGAGACATAGGCTAAGGGAGAAGCAGGCTCCATGGAGGAAGCCTGATGTGGGACTTGATCCCAGGACCCCAGGATCACAACCTGACCAAAGGCAGATGCCCAACCACTGAGCCACCCAGGTGCCCTGTGACTGAGAGTTCTCAATGAAGCTTGAGCTTATGCTAGCTTTTTTTTTTTTTATTATAGTCTTACTGTGTACTGTAAGATGAAGAGTTAATATGTTTATCTTGCCCAGATGAGATAGCAAAAAAATTCCTGCCACTTACCCATTCTTTTCTCCCTTCTCCTCCATCTCCCTCTTCTTATCCCTTTCCTTTTCTCCTTTCCCGCCCCTTTCCCTTCCCTTGCACATTGTTACAAAGACTGTGAAGAACTGCCTGGTCCTTCTGTCCAGAATGGAAGGACTTATTCTTTCAGGAATGATGGATGCTAACAACTCATAGTTAACCTCACCTCCAACAGTTGTCTTTGGCCAAAATAGGCTGCCTCACATTAGTTTGCCCTTCAATAGTGCACCTGCACCTAAAGACCTTTTACTTCAGGAAGAAAAATAGGCCTGGCCTGTCATCTCAATTCATGACAACTATAAAGTAGGGTTGTCAGAAAAAAATACAAGACACTTAGTTAAATTTCAATTTCAAATAAACAATAAGTAAATTTTTGTATGTGTCCATACAATATCTGTAGCATATCTACACTAATGTACATGAGCGTATACTTAGATTAGAAATGTATTCATTGTTTATCAGAAATTCAAATTTAACTGATTATCCTGTATTTATATTTGCTAAATCTGACTGCCTTATCTGAAAGGCCATGCTAGAGATTTCTACCCAAACTTTTATCTCTCTCTCTCTCTATCTCTCTCTCTCATCTATCATCTCAGGTGTTATTTCAGTGAATTCATCTCAGTAAACTGCTTTTATTTGAATAACTGTCTCAGAGCTTATTTCCCAGGGAATCTTATTCATGTCAGTTGGTGCAAATCATGGTCCAAAAAAAGCAGATGCTAAAATTAAATTTTGGGGCAGAAGCATCTGCTAGCTGGTTGGCAATAGGAACCCCATAACTGGTAGTAGATGGGGTACTGAGAGTCCCTGACATGTAGTAATGGTGCAGTCATTAGAACTTCCAAGAAAATAAACCAGGATGGAATTCTATGGCGTGGTGGAGGAAGCACTAGTTGGTGAAATATCTGAGATCTATGCTATTACAGAAATTCAAGAGAAAGAGTAATTTTGAGGACTACAGGAAGGGATACTTACTGCTGAGGCCATTAATACACTGGAAAAAAAGGACAATGAAAGGCTCAGAATGATTAATCACTAACTTAAGGCAACATAGAATATAAATATAAAATATAATCATCTTCCACATCCAGAGGGCAGAAAATATTAACATTTGGGCCTGGGACTTAATTAGAAGGATAACAGAAATGCAGAAATATTAAATTCTCAATCCAGAATGCTATGCCAAGGGTAAGAAGCTGACTAAAAAGAAAAGTTATGATGAAACATAGTGTGGAGAACCTGGGTCAGATATCTCAAATCCTCGGATTCTTTTAACCCTCTAAGCCTACAAACATGGCCCTTCTTGTTAAAGGTTAATGCTTACACTTGTTTGAAGATGATACAGAGACTTCTATCTTGTAAGATGCCTTGCACCTCCTCGAGATGTACACTCACCTCCCTCATGCCCACTAAACCAATAAGATAAGCTGCAATATATATTATTCAGAAAGATGCTACTAATAAGTACTCATACTAAGAGAGGAATGGCATTATACTCCAATGAAAATGTAGGGCCTAGCTTGTGTGTACTGTCAAGAACCAGAAGTATTTCATGGGACAGGTCACAAAAGAAAGTCGACGAAAGTGATTAAACATAAATATGGATAAAAAGAGTCTTCTAGTCTGGGATCACTCTTTTTGATTAAGGATTTCATACCCTGACAAAGACCCTGAAATATAGGATTATATCTTGTTGGATGGCTTTTGGAAGACTGGGAAAAGTGATGGCCCACACAAAGTTCAGTAGAAATGCCAGACTTTCTACATGGAGAGGGGGACAAAGAAATAAAAACCTCAGCAAAGACAACAGGCTAAAGTGGATATACTATGTAAGATTGGAAAATATACCAGCTGACTATTTCCCCACAAAAAGTCACATTTACCAACATGGCAAGAAAAGCACTGTGAGAGGATCACCAGCACCATAGTCTATAGCTGATAGTAGTTGCTTGTAAGAAATGGGGATAATACGATCTCAGAATAATAGAGTCCAGGTGGCAGTATTTATCTGTTAGAAAAAATAATGGGCACAATTATTGAAATGAGCAAGAAAAAATGGAGTGGAAACTAGGAGCCAAACAGAGAACTTTGGAGGTTGTTAATAGAATACTGTCCCTAGGGACAAGGCAGAAGGCAACCTTTAAGAGTATTTTTCAGGGGATCCCTGGGTGGCGCAGCGGTTTGGCGCCTGCCTTTGGCCCAGGGCGCGATCCTGGAGACCCGGGATCGAATCCCACATCAGGCTCCCGGCGCATGGAGCCTGCTTCTCCCTCTGCCTGTGTCTCTGCCTCTCTCTCTTTCTCTCTGTATGACTATCATAAATAAATAAAATTAAAAAAAAAAAAGAGTATTTTTCAATTTGTGCAATCAAAAGAAATGAAGCATGGATGATCAGGATATGAAGAGCAGCCAACCATATAAAGCATCATAACTTCTCACACAGTTTGCAGACATGTGCCAATTTTGAAATCCAGAACTTATTTACTAAAGAAAAGGGCAGTTTCCCATGAAAAAAGAACCTATAACACCAGGGCAAGTTTATATAAAAACCATCACTAATGTTTTTCCCAATAAGGCATGTGGTCATTTCAAGAACCCTTAAAAAAAAGAAAACCCTTTAAAGAGGTTCAACTTAACATTAGTACTTGGACATGCAAAACATTTTTTATAGGCCCCTTGTCAGTGGAGGTCTTGTAAAAATAGTTTTGATCCAGGTTTAGCTCATAGCCTTGAGTGTGTCCATAGAGAACTCAACTCTGATTTCCCTGATCTCTCCAATGGTAATTACAATAAAGGTATCAGGTAGTTTTCAGAATATCACCACTGACCAGTGAGGTAAGAGCTGTCATAGTTGTGAAAGACAAATAGAAGCTGTTGAAACTGATTCTTAACCATGCCCAGGTAGTAAGGCAAAAGCAACGTTGCAACTCAAGAGAAATGGTAGAAATCACTGCCGTTCTTAAGGATTTCAAGTGTGCAGTGATGTTGATCTTCATCATATCTCCCCTTTAATTTACAAATCTGGTCTTTAGGCAATAGCCATATGGGCCCCAGACAGAGGCAGTGGCCTAATCAGCAATCAAGTAGATCTTTGCTACAGCATATTAACATCTACCCAGGCATGTGACATAGGACCATTAATCTAGAGAATGTTTTTGTTTTGCTTTGTTTTGTTTCGTTTACTTCGTTTCATTTTGCTTTGCTTTGTTTGTTTGCTTTTCTTATTGGTGTGGAATAAACAACAGAATATATTTCATTTTTGTCTAAGAATTATATTAACTATCTTGCTCACTGCTATAATGTAGCTCAATGAGTAATGTAGCTCAATAGTATCTTACACTCTGCATAATATCACATTATTTATTTCTATTGATTAAATTGTGTTAATTGGACTATATAAGTACAAAGTGAGAAGAACATTAAAGGCCTTGATAAGATATAAGCACTCCTGAGGAGAAGTGATAAATTCTACAAGAATTCAGCACCCCGTAGATTAATAAATTTTCAAATAGGTCTTGTTGTCTGGGGCATATTTAGGTAATACAATTCTTCCCAAAATAGGGATCCCTGGGTGGCGCAGCGGTTTGGCGCCTGCCTTTGGCCCAGGGCGCGATCCTGGAGACCTGGGATCGAATCCCACATCAGGCTCCCGGTGCATGGAGCCTGCTTCTCCCTCTGCCTGTGTCCCTGCCTCTCTCTCTTTCTCTCTGTATGACTATCATAAATAAATAAAATTAAAAAAATTCTTCCCAAAATAAATGATAAATTATCAAATTAATATATCTCATATGTTTCATCACTAAAAGAAATAATATAATAAAAAAATTTCTTCCCTAGCTCACCCTTAAGCTTACCTGGTAGGCAGGAGAAAAAGTTAATATCAGCTGATGGAAACAAATAATGGTATGATTTGGTTCAAAGTGTTGTCTAGATATTTGGATGCAAGTTGAAATTGGTTTATTATTATGTTATTGTCTCACTCAGAGGTGGCCCTGAAAGACAGAAATGAGTGGGAACCATCCCAATGATTAGAGGTTTAGGCCATGCACACTCACTTTGTGTGTAAAGAAAAGTGGTACACAGAATATATACAGATTTATAGGCAGTGTTAAACTGTTGAGTCCTATGATTGGACTTCTGAAGGAATAAAGATGAGAAGGTAAAGAGCAAGAAATTCCATAGAAGTATGTGCAAAGATGTTTGGAAGTGAACATGGATTGTCATGGTCTTTGTATTGTATACTAAAACCCATTAGAGACGTCATAAAAGGAAAAGGCATTAAGCCAACCAACAGGGGTGCCCGGGGGCACAAATGGAACAGATTTCAGATTTTATTTACAAATTTCACCCATGTTAACAAGGGTGAAATCTGTAAATAAACTCAATAGCATGAGCTTCCACCCATCAATGAAAACCAAGTTAGTGTTGCTGCTGAATATCAAAGCAGAAGACCCCAATACTGAACTGGCAAGACAACACCAGTGCTCAAAGACAGCAAGCAGCCCCTTGCTGACAGGTAAACACATAAATACATTGAAGTCATTCTTCTCTAAAAGGGGCAGAGATTTTTATTGGACAGCATATGTTATGGGTATGGATTTTCCTTCCTTGACTACTGAGCCTCAGAGCCCACTATTATCTAATGGTCTACAGAACATATGATCCCCAGACACATGACCTTGCAAAATATCACATAAGATAAAGGAGCACACATTCCTCAAATGAATTTTAATATATTCATAGGATCATGGAACTCAATTGTCCTGTTACCACACCACCCATAATCTTCCAAATATAATGACGAAAAAACTTTTAGAGGGAAAACAGAGGCTTCAGCCTAGAAATGGTATCTTCCAGATTGGATTAGACCCTCAAGGATGCAGTTTATAACTAAATCAATGACATTTGTATGGTACTGTTTAGAGATCTAAATGGTAAGAACCAAAATAATAAATAAATAAATAAATAAATAAATAAATAAATAAATAAACAAACAAACAAATAAATAAATAAATAAATAAAATGGTAAGAACATACGGTTCCAGGAACCAAGACATATAAATAGGAGTAACTTTATTTATCTACACTGCAATGATCCATTTAGGTAATTTGTGTTTTCTATTTCTATAACATCAGGATTTATATACCTGAAAATCCTATTTCCAGAGAGAGAACACTACTGCCATCAGATACAGCAAGACTTCCACTACATTGTTTTTATATAATTTTTAAAAATTTTTTTTATGACAGTCACACAGAGAGAGAGAGAGAGAGAGAGAGGCATAGACACAGGCAGAGGGAGAAGCAGGCTCCATGTACCGGGAGCCTGACGTGGGATTCGATCCCAGGTCTCCAGCATCATACCCTGGGCCAAAGGCAGGCGCTAAACCGCTGCACCACCCAGGGATCCCTCCACTACATTTTTTTAAGTGTTATGTGTTGCCTGGTAACTTTGGGCTTCTCCATGATGCCAAAAGATGAGAAAGCATGGAAAAAAAAATTAGTATCTAGGCAGGAGTAATTTTCTCTGATCATCTCTAAGAGATAACCATTTGTTATAAAATAGGAGTGAAGAAGCATAAATTTGGCACCCAGGTGATCTACTAGGGGTTTCTTGTTATTCCCCAGTCCCAATCCAACAGTCAGTAGACTTGTGCAAGACCAGAATTTTTGTGAACTAAAGGCTCAGATACCTCAGAGATGCGTATATGAGTCACTCCAGCCAGGTAAGCTATGTACCAATTTGAATTGTCTAAGAGCAAACATTAAGAAAGAATGCAATATCCAAAGGCTTCGGGGCTAGAGAGTGAAGGTGGAGGATATGCCACAATAATGGCAATATAGAAATATGGCAATAACAATAAGAAAGAATGCAATATCCAAAGGCTTCGGGGCTAGAGAGTGAAGGTGGAGGATATGCCTCTAAAGGATTAAGTAGAGAGGCAGCAGGGGATGCTGATCTGACACATGCCAAAGAAGAGAGGAAAAGGCAGTTTGTGTAGGAAGGCCTTCAAATAGCAGTAGAACTCCAAAAAGTCTCAAATATGCTGATGAGGACCTTTTAGAGAGCCTCCTCTCAGCTCAAGTACTCTGGCTGGGCTCAATCATTTGAGGACAGAGTATGAGAGGATGGCCTCAGTGGCAAGCCTGAAATGGAACCAAAGATGTGGCCGCTAAAAATTGTCAGGCAACTGCATTACTAGTAGTGAGTGCTCTTAGGGGTCTGCGTAGAGCATCTGTGGTAGACGTAATTCCTGGCTGCCACAGCCACCTGGACAAGCAGAAAAGGGACTCTAGGATAGGTATTCAAAGGAAAAGAATAAATATCAGCTGCCTCCTGAGATTAGATGCAGTGGAAGACTCTGTAGTATATCTCTCCATAAGTGATTTAAGTTTCCTCAGGAAAAGAGCACATGCAGGATCTTCGAGCTGTTTAGAGATGGGTGAATTTATTATGTGCATCCCAGTGACACAAGCGGTAGGTGTAGTGGTTGCTTCAAATACCAAAGTTCCCAATCCAGTGCTTAGGCACTCATTCTCCGGATTCAAGACGTGATGGCTAGCAGCTCACAGCTGAGTCCTTTACCAGGAATAGTTCTTGCCGCAAGAGACGTGCAAATCTGGAAGGTATTATGCTGAGTGGAGTAAGTCAATCAGAGAAGGACACACATTTTATGGTTTCACTCATACAGGGAATATAAAGAGTAGTGAAGGGATTATAGGGGAAAGGAGAGAAAATGAGTGGGAAATATCATAGAGGGTGACAAAACATGGGAAATGAACAAAGCGTAGTGGAAGGGGAGGTGGACGGGGGAAGGGGGTGATGGGTGACGGGCACTGAGAGGGAACTGATGGGATGAGCACTGGGTGTTATGCTGTATGTTGGCAAATCGAACTCCAATAAAATAATATACATTAGAAAAGACATGCAAATGTACATTTAATAGCGGGTTTCCTGCAGAATCCAACTTTGTAGACATAAATGTAGATCGAAATATGATAGATGTATGTGTGTATATGCCACACACGCATGAACACACACACAGAATGTGAAGATAATCATGACTCCCTTGTGGAGTGTGAACTTCCAGAAGTTCTGATTTTATCCTCACACACGCTCACATTTATGATCTGAATTCCTGCTAAATGAAGGTCTGTATCTTTGATCACTCAGTAGAAGATTTATTACTTTTTTCATATTGTAATAGCATTTTATGGTAATAAATGGGAGCTACACTTTCGGTGAGTATAGTTTAATGTATAGAGAAGTCGAATGACCCTCTATATGCCTGAAACTAATGTAACATCCTTTGTCAACTATACTAAAAAAGAATCCAACTAAATTTTTATTGCTTTTTATAATTCTCTGAATTGATATATTTTCATGAGCTCTGACTAGGTTTACTATGGCAAGAAGCTAGGTTTTTGTTTTTTTTTTTTTTATTTTATTAAGAGCAGTTGTAGTTAAAATTGTATGTATGGATGTATCATTTTTTCTTTTCTATTTCTAGGTCTATTTCCAAATTCTCTGTCTTCACCATATTATTTTCTTTTATTACGTTTGCAGTAGCTTTTTTTAAACAAATAGCTTTATTGTAATATAATTGACATACAGTAAGTTCTACATAAAGTGCACAATTGATAAGTTGCAACATATGTCTACACCTGAAATAAACACAATTAAGATAATGAAGACATTGGCAACCTAACAGTTTCCTCATGCTTCCTTAGAATCTCCCCCAGCCTCTCCTCATTCCTGTTGCCAGGCAACCACTGATGAGAGTTTGTCACTATAGATTAGTTTACATTTTATTTCATTTAAATATTGCAAGTAAATAATGAATTTTATTCAAATCTAATTACGCAGTATATAGTCTCTTTGGTCTGCCATCTTTTTTTCAGCATAAATACTATGCAATTCATTCAGTTTGTAACATATATCAAATATTTATTCCTTTTAATTGATGAGTCATATTTTAGTATATGGATTTACCAGTTTGTCCATCCATCTGTTCCATAGACATTACCACACCACTAGAGAGTGAGAAAGTGGCACGAAGTCATCTGGGAAAGTTATTTCTTACAATGGTGAACCCTGTGATTTTGAAAAACTACCTACCGTTTACTTTAAGCCAGGGGGAATATTTAAGAGTTGTTGTCATGACAGTGGTGCAGCGAATTGCCCAGATTAAATAACTCCTTAAAATAATTCTCCTACTCTATGAGTCAACTAAGTCCATCAAAGGTCATAAACATTGGAGTCTTGACCAGAAAGCAATATGGCTTTGACTGTAGAGTCAAGGGATTCCTGAGACTAAAACTGATGCTATCAGTAAAGATGATTGTGCCATCTAATCGAAGGCTATGGTTATACTAAAAACACTGGCATTTCATTTGGATGAGCCTTAAGCAGCTTCCACAATATACCTCACTTGCTTAAACCTTCTCTCTCCTTTCACAGCCACTAATCCTTCCTTTTCTTCCTACTCCTAATTCCATATTTTTAAGGAGCAAAATGAATGTATGAAGCTGAGGCTTCTGTCTCCAAAAGTCCATATGTATTCGTGAAGTAATTCAGGGAGAGGAGGGGCTCAAACTTTTATGATTCTTTTGAATACAGGTATCAAAGTCACCACCCTACACTGTCCGTTGGGTCAGGCACCAGCTGAATTTAGTTAATTAAGTTAGGGCAAAGTTTGCGGTAGAGTGAAGAAGCTAACACAACTATATGAGTGAGGCCATTCGGGTCAATTCATTATTCTCCTATGATGCCTTCATGTGCTGAATGTATAATTGCTATTGATGTTTTATACGCCTGTCTTTGCATGAAGCATTCTCCCTATCAGAAAGAGCTGTGGCTTTTTGAGAAGTGCTGGCCTTTGAGGCCCCACAAACTTTATAACCCATTTGAGTGCTAAGTCTCCATGACTGATGGTTTTACCAATTGGAGCCTCTAGCAAAGGGAGGCAGCCCCCATCCAGAGGCACCCTGTGATATGGACTCATCACCAGCCTGATGTAGATTCCAAGAACACCTTTTGAAAAGCACCTTGCTACTGGGCTCTTCCAAAACTGCACTCCTTACCTCCCGAGGGCCCTGTGCCTATCTGGCCTGACACTTCCGTTCTGGGCCTGGAGTGGTCAGCTCAAACCTAAAAACCAGCAATGCAAGAAAGTTCAATAAGCCTTATTTGTCAAATGGAAATTATATATTCGAGAATGTGACTGACCTGACTGCAGGGATATCTCAGTTTTACATGAAAATGTTTTTCTTTGAAGAAAACTTTCTCGCTCTGTTGATGCAAGCAAAGCAACTGGCTTAAGAGGGCCCCGAATTCACAGAGGTTCCCTTAAATGCCTGGGCATGACTCACTGATGGTTTTGTTAAACTGATAACCAAAGCTGTTCAGCAGACTTTGCCTGCTTCTTGCAGTTGATTAAATTGTCCTTTCATCCTTTTGAGGGCCTCAAAGTTGTTGACATTATTTTGGGTAAAATATTGATGCCTCAGTCCAATCAGCTGACTGCAGGAAATGTAATTGTGATATTTATTTTTTTTATTTCTTGTTTTTTTTTTTGTGATATTTAAAACTAATCTGTGTCACTCTATTTGCAATCTGACAATGGCATGCCTTTTATCCCAAAAGCCACTTAACAATGGGTTGATAGTCATACCATCCACAGGCGTTTATTAAACATTAAAACATTCTCCCCAGAAATCTGACTCTATCGCCCTCATCCTCTAGAATACCTACCTTATTAAGGCATTTTGGTCAATGAACATGGCTATCTTTAACAAGGGCTCATTGGCGCTTGACCAATTCCTGGGTAATGATCAGAATTAAAAGGTTTGGGCATTATAAAGAGTTATTTGAAAAGACACAGAAACATCTGTTAACATCTTCTGATATCCTCTCCATACTCATTTCCATAGCTGTCATTCAATCATTTTATGGTGGGGGGATGTGAATAAAGGCTACGCAGCTGGTTGCAAGGACAAACAGGACAGATAGGATTAACTGCCCTCAGACTGCCACTCCAAAGTCAAGGACTAGACTCAATTTTTTTTTTTAAGTGAATTGGTAAGTGCAAGTCTTACTAGCTGTTCAAGAGGCCAGATAGAAGCATTGACTATGCGTCTCCTCCCTGATACAGGTCTTGAAAGAACACAATGATTTTAAATAAACCTTTCTTTCCAGGAGCAACCTGTGCACCCTCAGGGTTTACTATTTTGTGTCAAACATCTGTTTATCTTCCTCCTGAAGACACAGAATTGTGCACCTATGTGGTGGTCCAAAGACATCATCAAAGGTTTAAGAAAATATCGGTAAATCATGTCACACTGATAAATCATGTGGATAAACCCCCAAAGTGAGAGTTAATTAGGCAAATTTCTTTTTTTTTTTGTTAATTAGGCAAATTTCTTATAGAAATAACTGACTTGCTATTTTAAGCAAATAGTTATCTCTAGAATGGTAATTATCTAATTAGAAAAGGCGCTGAAATTCGTCTCTGATTTTAGCTAAAATGATCAATAACAGCAACTCAGCCATAGAAGATGCTCAGTTCCATCCCACCTTGTTGGCCAGGGGTACGTAAGTGTTCTCTTTGAGCATCTGTGCAATTATTACTCTATATTATTGTACTGGGACCAATGCCTTGGCCCTAGTAGGAAGGTCAATAAAGAATCTTAGGAGAAATCCACTAGGGTTTGCAAGAGAATCCCTGAGACTTTATGGGATTTGTTCAACTGAATGGTTTTGCAACCTTGTGAGACATGTTTGAGGTCAATACTTCAGGGTGGCCTCATCCTTCTTTTTTAGATTCCTATTGATAATAGCCTTAACTAAATGCTAAACGGGAGGAATCAAACAGACTTGGTTCCAGACTGCTTGTAACATGAAAAGGATGGCTCATGCAGTACACATACTGGGACATGTGCCAGAGTCCAAGACTGTAGAAATGAGTGGTGGTATTCTTGAAAGGAAATCCTCTAGAATGTTTCCCATTTCTGTATGTCTCCTGAGTAGAGGTATTATCTACCTTTGTTCTGGCTTATTTTTTAAAAGACGTTTATGTAGTACAGAGTCTTGGAAAATGGAGTTTGGTTATATTTGGAGCAAAATATATGTTTATTTTCAACCTTAAAAGATAACATAGTGGGGCGCCTGGGTGGCTCAGTCAATTAAGCGACTAACGGCTTAGTCGTAAGTCATGATCTCACTTGACCCGAGTGAGTTATATAACTAGAAAACAGTAGTAGCCTCTGTTTTAAGATTTAGGATGAGGGATGGGGTATATAAACGCCAATATTTATAGGAGAAATCTTGTAAAAGAAGATTTTTGTTAAACAAGTCACACAATTAAGTTTACATGTAATGTGTTATCAAAATAGTCTGGCAAAAATAACAGATTTAGTTGTCTATGTCTATGGCTATAGCTTTGAGTAATGCCTATCCAGTTGTATAGGAGGAAAGTAAGATTAAAGTTCTGATACCTCTATTTCACACCCTTTAAAGTTCTAGTTGGCTTAGCCAAAAAGAACTGGAATAAACACCAGGAGGATACAGAGTATATGGGCTCAGAAACCAAGAACCATAAAGACATCAGCAACAGATACATATCTGATAAGACAAATTGGACTGAGCATGATTATAAACCAGGAGTACAATATCCCCCTCATGATAAAATGCCTTCAGTTGTAGGCCTTTGAGCATAAATTTTATGATATGAAGATGTAGTGGTTGCTTCCTTCTTCTTGTTTTTTACTATGGGTATCTGATTTAGATACATAAGCCTTGGGATATCCTCTCACCCCCTTCCAGCTTGAATAAAGCCCATCTAAGCATCTGTATTCCATTACGTGTAACCAGGTATTTGTTGACTAGCTCTTGACAATTTATGAAGCCACATATATTCCCAGTTTATCTGTTTGTTTTGTTTAACACAAAGACTCAGCATAGAAAATTGTTCAGCTACTCAATTTATACACATTTACTATAAAGATGTCTTACATTTAGAGATTTTTCATTTCCAACTCATCAAAGTTGGCTTAGAAACATATTTATTTCAAATGAATTCTTCACCCTCACTAGGTATTTGAAAGGTGGAAATGGAAATTTTTGCACTAAAGTTCATACTTTGTAATACATATGAAATTTTTGAGATCTTTATAAAAAAGTAATATTAAGGAGTTTAACTTTATAAGTACAGGGACAAAGAAGGAAATATCTCTCAATTAACCATACTCTATTAGTAAAAGTTCTTGTTTTTTGGAAATGACAATGACAGAAAGGCTGGCTAACTTATCACCAGGAGGATTTTTTAAATTGCTTTCAGCAAACAACCCGTGAAGGCTGGAAGGTTGTAGTGAGAAAATGAACAAGAGTCAGGTTATTTAGGAGATGAAATAGCAAGATCCACAGAATTTTCACATAGGACCATCTTGTCAGGCTTCATTTGTAAAATGGGCAAAACGCTCTAATATATTTAGTTTATAATACTTTTAAAAATATTTAGATTTGTGTCTGACACATAATTATCATTCAATAAAATGTTAACTGTTTTTATTTATATTGTCAATGAACATTATTAAAACTAATGCTGCTGTGGAAGTTGTCTTGATTTAGCAGAAGTTCTAGAAAGCAAAAAATAAATTAAAATTAAATAAGTTATAATAAAATAAAATATTTAACTGTCAAAGATATGTTTGCAAGCCTGTATACATACAATAACAATAATAACTAAATAAAATATATCATCACTCTGGCAAAGGCTATGCTTATTTAAGATGACCCATTTCGGGGGCTCCTGGGTGGCTCAGTCAGTTAAGCAACCAACCCTTGCTTTTGGTTCAGGTCTTGATCTCATGGATTACAGAATCCAGCTAGGCTGGGTGCTCAGCAGGGAGTCTGCTTTCTGCTTGATGATTCCCTCCCTTTGTTTCACTCTCTTTCTCTTTCTTAAATAAATATATTTTTTTAAAGATGACCCATTTGGGGGGTTCCTGGGTGGGCTTAGTTGGTTAAGCATCTGGCTCCTGACCTCAGCTCAGGTCTTGATCTCAGGGTCATAAGTTCAAGTCCCATGTCCATACTGGGCATGGGGCCTACTAAAAAAATAATATAAATAAAAATAAATAAAATAAAATAAAATAAATAAAATAAATAAAAGACCTGTATGGGTACCTTGTTCAAAATTAGAAAAGTAGTGGGGTCTGATATCTGTCCCTGCTAGCCTGTGGAGTTTTAGGAAAAGCAGCATTTCCCACTGCATGATTCCAAGTCTATTGCTGTAAGCTGGGTTCTCCAGAAGCAGATCCTGAGGCAAGGATTCAAGTGCAAGTAATTTACACAGACTAGTAAGGGAATGAAGGTTAGAAAAGGGGAATAAGCCAGACAGGGGTCTCAACCCAAGTTCTATAGAGGGTAACCTCAGCCTAAACCATCACAGGAATTTTGGAGTATAAGGTCTCAGTAAGTTTGATGTAGCTTTCATACTTTCAAATCCATTCATCTTTTCATAAGTGCTTCCTCCAGGAGGTGACAACATTTCCGAGGCACTCCAGGCTATCCCTTTATCTGAGCAGAAACTTAATTAACCCAAGAGCATTACTCAGAAAAAAGACTTCTAAATGCTGGTTGATTGAAAGAAAAGAAAACTAAGCCAGGAGGTACATTCAAATAGTAAGAATAAATTAGACAATGTTCTAGTTATCTATTTCTGTGCAGCCTCATATAAAAGCTTAGTGTGTTAAAATAGTTTTGTTGCATCTCATCATTTTTTTGGGGCAGATATTCAGGCCAGGCTCAGCTGGTCGACTCTCCTTCCATGGGACATTAAAATATGTCACATGGTGGTATTCAGTTCATAGATGGGCTGGTATGGAGGGCCCATTAATGAGCTTTACTCATATATTTGCATCCTTTGCTAAGATATCTGGAAGTCTAGCTTAGATAGGATTGCTTCTCATAGCATTAAGGGGACATGGGTGGACCATAATCACTGTTCTCTATGACACCCAACCAGCAGCCATTCTTTACTTTTGTCCTTACGGATGAAATGTGATTTTATTCAGGTAATGAGTAATATTACGCTTAGAAAAATTGGCCCTTCAGGACACCTGGGTGGCTCAATGGTTGAGCATCTGCCTTTGGCTCAGGGCAGGATCCTGAAGGTTCGGGATCAAGTCCCACAGTGGGCTTCCTGCATGGAACCTGCTTATCCCTCTGCCTCTTTCTCTCTGTGTCCCTCATAAATAAATAAATAAATAAAAATAAATAAATAAATCTTTAAAAGAAAAAAAGAAAAATTGGCCCTTTCTCAGACCCTGTAGAAAGTGTGGATCATTCTATGCTGATCACAGTAATTTCATTTTCCTTGCTTGTGATTATTTTAGGTCTAGACATATGAGAGAGGAGGTATTTGTTGAGGAGATTTGGGGAAAAATATATCCTTAAGTATATAAAACTATACATTTAAGGAAAAAAATAAGCCTTTTCTCTTTCTCCAAATTGCTGTGTGAGGTTGGAATGTCTGGAGCTGTAGCAGTCAATTTACAACTATTGGGATGTAAGGCTCTGGGGCAAAAGCCTACGGTATGCTGAAGATGGCAAAGCAATCAAATAAAATGCTTGTGCAGTTTTCCTGATGTTAAGTTACCTACTAAACTAATGTACTCTGGAATTGCTTATCATATGAAATAATAAATCTGGATACATTTTCTTTGGGATAATGCTAGTTCTCAATATTTAACAAATTTTAATATTCCGTTACTTGTTGCCAAAAATATCTTAAATCATATATCCATCCTAGTGTGTTATTATAAAATAAACTTAGTAGATTGCAATAAGAAATATAAAAAAAAAAGTATAGACTAGGTTAGACTAAGTTAGGGTACAGTAGAGTAGGATAGGACAGGATAAGGTAATATAGGATAGAAAAGGATAAAATAGAAATCAGAGTATATTAGGTGTAGTAGGTATTCGATCTGTTTAAATATATAGTTATTTCTATTACATATACTAAGATATAGTGTATTATATTCCAGTGAAAATTGCATTTCTTCAAATCTTTTAAGTTTCTGATCTTTCATAAACTATTGTCTTCAAGTTTGAATATAGAACAAAAACTTGAGCATCTGAAAGCGAATAGTATTAGCATATTAAGAATTTCCTAAAAATCGGTATTTGACATTTCGGATTTCATAAATATAAACCAAATCATCCTAAAAATTGTTGTTTGCAGGACACCTGGGTGGCTCAGTGGTTGAGCGTCTGCCTTTCGCTCAGGGTGGGATTCTGGGGTCCTGGGATCGATTCCCACATTGGGCTCCCTGCAGGGAGCCTGATTATCCCTCTGTGTTTCTGTGTTTCTGCCTGTGTTTCTGCCTCTCTCTGTGTCTCTCATGAATAAATAAATAAAATATTTTTAAAAAATGTTGTTTGAATGGGATGGATAACAAAACTATTTTTTTAAAATCATGCTTGTATATGAATTTCTATCCTTACAACTCTTACTTTAATAAAAGAGCTTGAAAGTTTGCAAAACTGTAATCAGAAAAAATCATAATAGGGATGACTCAACCAGAGTATACCAAAGCTACAATTAGAATCTTCTGAACCACAGTTGTGAAGAAGATCTGCAACTGATTGGAAAGAGATATTTCCAGGAAGCCAGAAAAGACATTAATTAACTTAAGAAGGAGGACAGGTGTAAAAGTCATAGCTAACGCAAGATAACCACTCCAAAGTCCTACTCAGCAAGAATTTTCAAAACAATACTGGGTCCAAACTTTCAGGCTAAGAGATGATGTCCACAGTTGGAGTCTTAAGGAAAGTATGAGACTGGAATTTTCATATCAGTGCCCAACATTTGATAGTAGAGTGAGAATTTAAACCTAAGACTTGATGCCCACTTTAGTTATCAAGTGTGAAATAACCTCTCAAGAGTAGCATCTAGAACATGTTAGGTTGTGTATTGCCATTTTCTTACCAAAGATCTATTTTTTAGGATAAATTTTCTGATCTTTTGGACAAAGTCTATAAAATAATCAATAGGGAAATTGTGTAGTCTACACTTTTCTTACATTCTTTAAAATATTTTTTTATTATTTGTTTTAGAGACAGAAAAAAAGAGCATGAGAAGAGGGGAGGAGCAGAAGGAGAAGGAGAGAGAATCATCAAGCAGACTCCCTGCTTAGCAGAGAGCCCCTCACAAATCTCCATCCCAGCACCCTGATATCATGACCTGAGCCAAAATCAAGAGTTGGCTGCTCGACCTACCAAGCTACCCAGGCGCCTCCCCTTTCTTACATTTTAATTTATCAAGAGTTCTTGGATAAATATTAATTACCAAAGATAGTTTTCCATAGGACTTTGTGTGTGTGTGATTATGGAAGGTCAACCAAGATAAATTCTATATGAAAACAGAACAAAGTTTTAGGTAAGTTGCTAAAAATTACAAAGAAAAGCATGAAGAAAGAAACTTTCAATATAATCAAAGCTAAAATATAACTGGCAATGGGAAAAATTTTGTGGCATTTATAATAAAAATTAAAATGTATATTTTACAAGCTCGTACAAATAAATAAATAAAAATGTAATAAAGAACACCTGATGAGGAGTGCCTGGGTGGCTCAGTTGGTTAAGTGTCTGACTCCTGATTTTGGCTCAGATCATGATCTCATGATCATGAGATTGAACCCCAAGTCAGGCTCTGTGCTCTGTGGAGAGCCTACTTAAGATTTTCTCTCCCTCCCCTCTTACTCTCCCCCAGCTTGCTGTCTCAAATCAATCAATCAATCAATCAATCAAATCTTTTTTTTAAAGGAACACCTAATGAAAATGGTCTGAAAATATAAAGAAGAAATTTAAAAAGTCAATATATTTTATATTTACAGATAATTGAATGACAGCTCCATAAAACTTAGAATTAATTTTTCCATCAATTGTAAATATTGACTATACTGATAATAAGAAAAATGTATGAAAATAGACACATCCTCACACTGCAGGATTACAAATTAGTGCAAGGTCATTGAAGTACAAAAATCAGCATCTATTACCATTTTAAATATGAATACCTGTTGGACACAGCAACTCTAAGTATATTTTTTTCAAATTTAAAAATAAAGATTATTCAAATAACTTCTAAATATTTAATACAATATGAAATTAAATATTTATTTCTATTTTAGGAGCAATATATACTCAAATATCAGTATAGTATTGACAGAATATATATGACCAAATTTAAGACAGACTACATCATCAATTAAGAAATACTATTTCCTGGGATGCGTGGGTGGCTCAGTGGTTGAGCATCTGCTTTCGGCTCAGGGCGTGATCCCGGGAGTCCTGAGATCCAGTCCCACATTGGGCTCCCTGCATGGTTCCTGCTTCTCCCTCTGCCCGTGTCTCTGCCTTTCTCTTTCTCTGTCTCTCATGAATAAATAAATAAATCTTTGAAAAAATAAAAGAAATATTATTTCCTATGGTATATATATACTAACTATATTTAATTTCAATCATTGTCAGTCTAATTTTTTTCTTTAAAGAGAATATGTTGATATACTCACATATAAATATATATGGAGCAGAGATTTTGAAGTTTTTGAAGAGTATCCTTTACTTAAACCTAACACATTGTGGTACAAGGAGCTCTCACTAAGCTATGGCCCTGGCCTGACTCCTTCCATATGCTAGTAATGATACCTACAAAGAATGTGGTGGATATTCTTAAAACAAACAAAACAAAACAAAAAAACTCTAGCATTCAGTGTTAAGATAGGAAATACATGTAGCCAAATATTATACCTATATTTTTTCTTGTTAAAATCGAACTACAGGATAATCACAAAGATTATGATCATACACACACATATAATTCCTCCATCTCTGTGTTGTTACTAGGATGGCATGAGAATATCTCCGGTGTGACACCTAGTGAATTATCTTCTACTTATGAATAGAAATACAAGTTTACAATAGATAAGCATAAACCATCTGTAAAAATGCTAATTCAAACCAGAAAATTTCCCCAACTAATCATTCACTTTGTGTCTTAGAATATTAAAGAAAAGATGAAAGTTGAATTATTTTATACTGAAACTGCTGCCACTTAGCAGAAACATAAGCCAATTTCAGTGATAAGAACTCTTTCCAGGAAATGTGTTAAATATTTAATACAAAAAATTTTAAATATTTACTTGTAGTTTCTTGAAACTTGTATTTATTTAAGCCTGCCTTGGTAAATCTCTTCAATATGTTTTTATGGAAGAAATATTCTCCCTGTAGTATAATTTGTAAAGGCAGAAAATTAATGTGTTTTTATTGGGTTGTGGAGAAATGGCACCTAAAAGCTTTACTATTTTAATGTATGTCTATAGTTCAAATGAGTGTATTTTATACTTTAGTACTTAGAATGTGAATCATTAAAGAGCTTATTTGTTCAATTTTTGTGACCTATGTTGAATTTGTTTTCTTCTGTTAAGAATACAAAATTATATATCTTTTAAATTGTCCTGTTACTTCCATATTTATTCATTTAAATGAGTCCCATTGTAATATTCTTTTACATTATATTACTTTATGTTGCATTTATATCATTTGATTTTAATTTAAAGATTCTTTCAGGAAACTTAAAAAGACCTATTTTTTGAAGCTTTACTATAAGATGGGTTGTTCAGTGACTATTAGGATGTTTATTTATTTTAAAAGTTAGGTTTGATGGTTTGCAATTATTAAATACAGTTCTGCAAATCTTCTGATAGTCCATGGACAATCAGTTAAGAAAGAGTATATGCCAACAGATAAGTGACATAAAAATTGTTAAAATACAATTACTTTAATTTATTTTCCTATTTTCCCTATTAACAAAAACTTATTTAAATTTATTAAATATAATTAAAAATGAACAAAATTTCAAGAAAAGAGACAACTGCTCTTCAAGAAGATTTGACAAACTTCCCATAAAGGGATGAAGAGTAAGCATTTTAGCTTTTGTGGACCAGATGGTCTCAATCACAAGTATTCAGCTCTGCTGTGGTAGTACCATGGTAGCCATTAAGATTACTTTAAAAAATGGATGGCTGTGTTTCAATAAAATTTTATTTATAAGAACAGGCAGTTGGCCATATTTGGCTTGGGGAGTTGGCCAACTCCTGCTCTAAAACAGTGCTTTCTTTTTTTCTTTCCTTTTCTTTTCTTTTCTTTCTTTTCTTTTCTTTTCTTTTCTTTTCTTTTCTTTTCTTTTCTTTTCTTTTTCTTTTCTTTTTTTCTTTTCTTTTCTTTTCTTTTCTTTTCTTTTCTTTCTTTTTTTTTCTTTTCTTTTCTTTCTTTTCTTCTTTCTTTTCTTTTCTTCTTTCTTTTCTTTTCTTTCTTTCTTTTATCTTCTTTTCTTTTCTTTCCTTTTCTTTTTTTTCTTTTCTTTCTTTTCTTTTCTTTCTTTTTTTCTTTCTTTTCTTCTTTTTTTAAGCAGTGCTTTCTTAAGTATGGTCCACAAATGAGCACTATTAACATCTCTTAGGAGGAAATTAGATCTTTGAAATGCAAATGATCAAACCTCACCTCATACCTACAAAGTCAGCATTTCGGGGTGTGGGTTCCAACAACCTGTACTGTGACATGCCCTCCATCATCTGCATAGCTGTTAAAACACACATTCCTAGGCAATCCCAGAGATTCTGATTCATCAAGTCTGGGATGGACCTGAAAACTACATTTCTAACAAGTGCCAGGTAACTTCCATGGGGCTTGGCTTGTAACCACACTTTGAATAGTACTGTTCCAAAGAGCACTAAGGTTGTGTCATGTGTCTTCCTGCCTTAAAAAACTAATGTTATGTTTTATTTATTTTTTAAAAAGATTTTATTTATTTATTTATTCATGAGAGACACAGAGAGAGGCAGAGACACAGGCAGAGGGAGAAGCAGGCTCCATGCAGGGAGCCTGATGTGGGACTTGGTCCTCGGTCTCCAGGATCATGCCCTGGGCTGAAGGCAGATGCTCACCAGCTGAGCTCCCAAGTGTCCCGTGTTTTATTTTTAAGTGAAAATAATTTCATTCATTCACTGGTTCTTTTATAAATACAGATACATACAAATACAAAAACTACATATTTGTAAGAAACTACCATGTGCCAGTGGATGAGCGAGAAATTCAAGGTTGGATAACAAAGGTCTTGAACTATGTGATTATTGCAAAATATTTGAGTAAAACAAGTCAGTTTAAATGGCCAAAACTTTTAAAAGATTTGATTTATCAAGTAAATTATTATTGTGCATCCTTGGCAATATTGTCAGTTTCTGTGGTAAGCATTGGTTATACGACAGTCAGCAAACAAAATTCCCAACACTTAGCGAACTTGGAAACTAATGGAAGTGTAAAAAAAAAAAAAAATCAATGGACATGTTCTCTACAATGTATAAGGTATCATATTTAAGTTGATACCTAAGTGATGTGAATAATAGTTAAGTGGCTAGAAGCACTCCAAACAGAAAAAAAAAAAAAAAAAAAAAAAAAAAGACCATCCAACAGTCCAAGAAAGCAAAGTTAAATAGGGAATGTTGAGGGACTGAAATAATTTAGTAGAGTCCGGGCATAGATGCTGGAAAGTATGGGAGTGGAAAACATAGGTTTAAGATGTAACCAGAGCGCATTTGGGGGCCTTGAATATTTTGAGTTTTGAGACAATGTTTATCACCAAATTAAAACCCAATGAAAGATACTATAAGGGGAGTCACTTGGTAAGATCTGCATTATAGGAAGATCTCTGGTAAAATGTGAAGAATGAATGGTAGGAGATAAGACAGGCAGGTGGAACAAAAAGAGATGCTTGTTATTTTGAATGCTACTGAGTAATCAGAACTACCCGTTTGGGACAACAGACTGGATGATACATGGCACATGGTGAGACCACAATTTAGGATGCCATTCAGATTTCTGGCTTCTTGCCATGACCATTTTATTTTGATTGATTCAGAATCCAATTCACTTTCCACCTCCTCGGACAGGCTTCCACCGACCACCCTATTTATTTGTACCGCCCCCCATAGTTTCTCTCCAACAGATTATTTTATTTTATTGTCTTTATAGTGTTTAGCTTAAAGTCAAGTAATTATTAATGTGTATTTTTTCACGTCTTTTTTTTTTTTCACGTCTTTTTTTTGTTGTTGTTGTTCTCCCAGCTAGCATTTGAGTTCAGGAAAATTGAGAATTATTATTTTACTCACCACTATAGCATTATGCCTAGAGAACTGAATCTCAGGTCAAAATACATGTGACAAACAATCCATGAATAAATAATGTCACCTAGGCAACCATATGGTGATCTAAATGACCAAAATGATCATTATAGAAGAAAAAAATCACATTTTGTGCAATGGGAGGATCCAGGAGATTTCTGGTAGACATTTAAATACATTGGTATTAAAAATAAATAAAATAAATAAATAAATAAATACATTGGTATTATAGATCTTGCAGTCATCAATGATGACTGAAGCTACGAAGATATGCGATCTTTAAGGGAAAGATGTATGTAGGAAGAAAGACTATAAATGACACCCAAGAAGAAGATATTTGCAAATGACTAATCTGATAAAGGGATAGTATCCAGAAGTATATAAAGAACTTATAAAACTCAACACCTAAAAAACAAATAATCCAAATAAAAATTGGAGAGAAGGCATGAATAGACATTTCTTCCAAGACATCCAAATGGCTAACTGACACATGAAAAGATACTTATCGGGCCGCCCAGGTGGCTTAGCGGTTTAGAGCCTGCTTTCAGCCCAGGGTGTGATCCTGGAGTCCTGGGATCGAGTCCCACATCGGGTTCCCTGCATGGAGACTGCCTTTCCCTCTGCCTGGGTCTCTGCCTCTCTCTCTCTCTCTGTGTCTCTCATGAATAAATAAAATCTTAAAAAAAAGAAAAGATACTGATCATAAAACACTGAGGGTTACTAGAGGGGTGGGGGTGGCCAGGATGGGAGAAAAGGGTGATGGAAGTTAAGGAGTGTGCTCTCTGTGCTGAGCACTGGGTGATGGATGGAAGTGTTGAGTCCCTACCTTGTACACCTGAAACTAATATCACACTGTATGTTAGCTATACTGGAATTAAAATAAAAACTTAAGAAAAGAGAAAAAAATAGTACCCAAGGAAAAATTGACACAAAATAAATAAATAAAGGAAGCAGAAACATCTGAAAGCATTTGAGAAGGAATTGCTAAGGAAATAAAAAGGAATCTAACAGAAGATGCGATTAGAGATTTATTTACAAATTTTTTTCCATCAAAAGAAATGGCTATGTAATATGAAACTTTCAAGAGCTGACAAACGAGAATTGAAAGGGTTCAGTGCATTTGGTAATTAATAACATAATTTAAAATAAGCAAAATTAATGTTATCACTTTACGAATAAAGTTAGCATCAATGTGCTTGAAAGATTTATTTAATGTTCACTTCTAGTAAGCTATGCAGCCAGAATTGCATCCATTTTTGGGATTTTTGTTTGTTTACAATTTATGAATAGATTTCAAGCTTGTTAAACAATATTTATCATCTATTGAGATAATACAAAATGCTTCATGATTTTAAGGACTAACCTCATGAAACATATTAGTAGATTTAATAATGCTGTGCCATTCTTGCGTTCCTGAATTATATCTTAGGAGATATCCGTGGCAGAAACTAATAAATGATCCCCAACACTTCTTTTTTCCATGTTGCATAGAGCTTATAAAGTACTGTCAAGGGACCAAATCCAGACCCACCACCAGTTTTTGTGTGTCTGTTGCATTTTAAATGGTTGACAATATTGGAAACTGGTAACTTCACTGAAATTAAACCTTTATTGTCCATAAATTAAATTATACTGAAGCACAGAAATTCTTGTTCATGTACATGTTATTTATGATTGCTTTTGTGCTACAAAAACAGGATAGGTGAATGCTTCCAACGGAGATCATATGGTCCCCAAAACTTCAAATGATTAGTCTCTGACTAATGTTGTCCAATCCCGAGCTAGAGTAATAGAACAGCTGCATGTCTGTTCAACTAAAGAATAAATTTCCAGGGTTCCTTTAGTTTAGATATGGCCTTCTGGCTGGACCATTGATGCAGAAGCAGACATTACGTGTGCAATTTACAGCTCGTGCCCAGGATGCAAAGAACTATGCTCTCCTTCCCTTCATTTCCCACTGGCTGGTATGAGTTTTTACATGATAAAGAAATAAACTTTTATTTTGTTTAAGTCATTATTATTTTGGCCTGTATTGCAATAGCCAAAACTATATCCTAACCAATAGTGCTCATCTATTCATATTTTAGTATATTATGCGTGATTTAAACTGTGAGATTTTTAGATTAGATTTTATCAAATAACAGTTTATTTCTAGGACATTTGCAACAAAGGCTAATTTATTTTATATAAATGAAGAAAAAACATGTTTTTTTTTTTTTTTAATTTTTATTTATTTATGATAGTCAGGCAAAGAGAGAGAGGCAGAGACATAGGCAGAGGGAGAAGCAGGCTCCATGCACCGGGAGCCCGACGTGGGATTCGATCCCGGTCCCCAGGATCGCGCCCTGGGCCAAAGGCAGGCGCCAAACCGCTGCGCCACCCAGAGTTCCCAAGAAAAAACATGTTTAAGGAGCACAGAAGAATAATTTACAATGGAGAAGTAAGATTGTAGTTTTCAACTAAAAATCATCAATTTAGCTAGTAATCTATAAATTAAAATTGAAGAAAAAAATTAAAAAATAAAAAATAAATAAAATTAAAGTAACAATGTGATTTAATTTCAGCCATAAAAACTCTTCTGATTTTTTTTTTCTATGTGGGAAGTATCAATTGGCATAACGCCCTTGTCTTCTTTTTACCTCTGCTTTAGAGGTTGATCTATGTATCTGATTGGTAAGAAACTTGACTTGAATTCAATGGTCCACTCTCCTTATTTTTTCTTGGTAAGAGGCTACTTGCAGAAAGCACACATTCTCACTTTTTCTAACAAGACATGCACCTAGGGGGTTGGGTTTGCTTGGTGTATATGTGTGTGTGCAAGAGCATGGGAGGAAAGGATTGGGAGGCAAATTTAATTCATAGGAGACGGGCCTTTGACTTTGAGAAATAAGCAGAGAGTAAAATTTCAGGGAAAAGATACATATGGACTAATTGAGGACCAATTTTATGCATTCAGGTCAAATGGTTCAGCTTTGGAGTTTTGTGAGTGGGCCTGGCACTGTGAATTTAGCAGTTTGCAGAAGCTAATATTGAATTATGAAGCTGTAATTTACAGTTGTTCTGCAGCTTGAACATGAAGAGTTATGCTAAAGGTCATGCTGTGTTATGATCTTAGTGGGTGACTATAGCTTATGGTGCAGTTTTCCCAAAATGAGTAGGCCTTTCTATATTAGGATATTACCTAAGCAGGCACCAGTGAAGCAAAGATTCAAATATAACAAATCAGGCAGTTCAAATATCGTTTTGTTAGAGATAAGGACTCAGAAAAATAGGTTACTTTAAACTGAATTTAGTTTGTGCTCTGCAGTGTGGTGAGGTTCCAGCTTTAAATTTTAGATTCTGCTCTACATAGACCACTCTGGATTAGTTGTTCCAATTTCCAATTTCCATTCAGGGTCAAGGCAGTAGTATGGTGGAAAAGAGGGAGAGATGTGAAGTCATGTAATCTATTATGTAGGTACATGAGTCACTACCTATCGGAGTTTTAAATTGGCTTTATCTTGACCTAAATACATGAAGGAGGAGTCATTTTGCTTTTTATGAGACAGATTTGTTGGATCTAAAGATTTCTACACCAAGTGGCAACAGATACAGACCCTGTGATTCAGTTCAAATACATTTCCCAAAATAGTTTAGACTCCATTTAATCAAATCAAACAATACATGTTTAGTTTACTAATCCATGGGTGCCAGAAACACACAGTTTCAGGGTAATGAATATTAATATGTTTTGAATATGTTGGAAAGAAAAGGAAAATAAGATATGTTGAATGGATCTAGCACAATCAAAGAGGTCTAAATTTTGCATGCAGGCAACACTGTTTTAACATCTTTCTCCAAGAGAAAGGACGTATGGGTAGTTGGATACTATCCCGCATATGGTAAATAAATCATACCACAATTCATCTTTTGCAGGAAGACGTTTCACAAATGAGTTTATAAGTTTTAGATGGTTCTCAGCTAGTATATTTTGTGGTTCTGTTGAAGCAGAAATCAAGATTTTTCTTGCCTATTCTCCATCCTGCAGATATTGATATTTTTAATATGATGCTATGGCAACATTAGAAATTGTTCTAGGATCATAATTTTGTCTCAGGTCAGAGCTCTGGCAATTGGAGATGGAATGATTCTAAATTGGGTACAAATCTGTACATATGATAATATTCTGTGTCCTATTAACTTTGTGCACTCTATAAAAGTGAGGTTCACAAGCACTTTGGAACTATATGTAATACATGAGTCCACAATAGGAGTTATATTAATCTAGCTAATGAGGCTACACCCAAGCTGAAAGAAGTTCTAGCCCAGTCAGCATCTGACTGAGATTGAGTAGAAAAAAAGTAATAATAATAATAATAATAATAATAATAATAATATAAATCATTTCTTTAAACTTTTAAACACAAGGAAATCAATTTTAATGTTTACATTTTGACATTTTGTACTTTAATTTTCAAGAAGCTTTAATGTTAGTGTTTTCATGTATCCCTAGACATTATATAATGGGAAGGATTCCTCTTAATTAGGGATATTTTGATATTTTTACCATTACTATTGGAAAATCTTTATGCCTTGTAATTGGAGTATTATTATGCCATTTACTTGCAGTACAATACATCTTATTTATAGGTGATGATGGACTTCAAAGCTGGCCCTGGTTTGAAAGTGGAAATAGAATATAGAGTAAATATAAGGACTTGATACAGTGCACCTTGAGATAGATTCAATTAATTCACTGTCTATCATAATTCATTGTCTTGTGGGCCCAAAAGAAATAGGAATAACTAAGGAATTAGTCTTGTGAGGATACAAAGAAAAGGTTGATCTAGTGCCTTGAAATAGATAGCCACACCTTTAGTTGATTGCAGTCTTAAAAGTTAATACCAGTAAAAAGAATAGAAATAAGAGAATACTAAGAGGTAAGCATTCTCCCACTCTCTATTTTGTTTTTCCTTGTGAAATGACATAAGCACCCTTCCGGAGTGTCTTTACTGTTTCATTTCCTCTGGGAAGATGAAGCAACCGATCTAATGCACCAGTTTGAAAGCAAAACCATGGTATGTACTTTTTTAAAAGATTTTATTTATTTTTGGAGAAAGGGAGGGAGAGAGGGAGAGAAAAAAAAATCTCAAACAGACTCCCAGCAGAGCACAGAGCCCCATGACAGCTGTCAGGGGGCTGGATCTCAGGACCCTGAGATCATGATCTAAGCTGAAACCCAGCATCAAATGCGTAACTGACTGAATCACCCAGATGCCCCAACTGTGATATGCATTTCAGGCTCCTGTTTTCTTGCTCCTGAGTCAGGGGCATGGAGGGAATGCAGGTTCTCTTCTGCTTCTGATTTTTGTTTGTTTCTGCATTATATATCCCTTCCATTGGGGAAAAAAGAAAGAGATATGTCACAACACATGGAAAACAAAACCCAGCGTGAGGACAAAGCATTTGATTTAGACAACTTCAGATTTTAAATATTAGTGTCTCTTTGGGAATTTGCTTTGTAACATCACTTCAAAACAGACAGCAAGGAAAACTATCAAAGGGAAGGATGTTTGGGAATGAATTGACTCAAATCATGAGGTCAAATCATGATTTTTATATAAGTACAATTGTATCAATCTTGCCCTAAATCTTTAACAATAGGTATAAGATTTCTTTCTTTTTCCAACTTTATTGAGATATATTTTATATATAACAATGTGTAAGTTTCAGGTGTACAACATGACAATTTGATATATGTAGGTTTTGAGATTGATCACCACTATAATATTAGTTATCGCATCAATTGCCTGATATTCAGATTATTTGTTGATTAGGATATGTGGTTGGTTTTTTTTTTTTTTTTTTTTGTTAAAGATTGTATTTATTTGCCAGAGAGAAAGAGAGAGATCACAAGCAGGGGGAGCAGGAGGCAGAGTGGGAGGTGAAGCAGACTCCCCACCAAGCCGGAAGCCTGATGCAGGACTCAATCCTAAGCCAAAGGGAGATACTTAACTTACTGAGCCACCTAGGTGCCCCTCTTGATCAGAGTATTTTTGATCAAGATTTTAGATCCCTAGCATTGATTGTCAGTATGTCAATAGTTTGAGTTTTTCAGGAGTTGGCATGGATGATAATTACGAAACTATTTTTCCATTTCAGAATAAGATACAGAACCTTGTACATTATTTAGTACTGTATGAGAGGAAAGGGAGACCTAATAATATTTTTGTCCAGAAGAGAACTAGGACAAACAAAGAGATATTTTAAAGTACTTAAAATTCTTGGCAGAAGTATTCACCAACATATTGGGAAGTTGGATGTGTGTTTTCAGAGCATGTGCTTAAGTGAAAAAATGGACATCAATAGTAAATGTGTGGTAAACTCATACTCATTTATATATGATACTCATATACTCATATTTACATATGAGAGTACTTATGTAACATCTACGTAGTTATTTTCTTAATATTTAAATTATGTTTTCTCCAATAGAAAAAAAAAGTCTAGAAAAAAATTATACACACACACAGCACTGTAGGGGGTGGGGTGCATAAAGATATTCCAAAAACTTGAGATTCTATATTTATATTACATGAATAAGGAGATGAGGTATATATAGATATATGTAAAAGTTCCATTAATAAATATCCAAATAAAAAAAATGTGAGTTTCAAGCAGGAGATACCACTTCTGCCCTGAGACTAGAATGATACTGGAAATTAAGAACTATTTAATACATGAGATAGGGCTTGAAAAATGAATATATATTTTCGGACATTCATTTTCCATGTACTTGTCATTTCTTTTTTTTTCTAGCTTTATTATTTTTTTAAGATTTCAACTTATTTGAGAGAGTAAGAGAAAGAGAAAGAGAAAGAGAGGAGAGAGAGTGGGGGACAGGGGGTGGGGGGCAGAGGGAGAAGCAGACTCCCTGCCAGGCAGGAAACCTAATACAGGGCTGGATCCCAGGATTCTGGGATCATGACCTGAGTCTAAGGCAGATACTTAACTGACTGAACCACCAGGTGCACCATGTACAAGTCATTTCATGTAAAAGGTAGCAAGGGGAAATTACCTAGAAAAGTGATCTCTTTGTGTCATTGGTAGAAAAAAAAAATTCCATAAAAAGAAATACATTTAGAAAGTAAATCTGAAAACACTCAAAAAGAGTTTTGGGTGCCAGCATAATGATTTTTATTTAATTATGAAGCAAACAAACACATTGGTGATTTTATTACAGCTTTGTTTGTTTCCTTTTTGTTTCCACTTTATTTGGGGGGAAAGTATTTTTTAATTACATTTTTATATTCTGGGTTATTTTGTTAAGATTATAAATACGACAGTTGGGTGTTGCATGATTAAATAACAAAGAAATTAAAGACCAAAACAAATTGGAGCTACTAAAATTATTACTTTAATACACAAAATGCCTGAAAAGGAATTTTGACAATAAAAAGTTGAGAGAAAATGAGAAATAAATTAAAATGTCTATAGAGATTCTTTTTATCTCATAATTTTCTTCATCTTTTTTAATCTATTGAAAAATTTTGTACAGATTTTGAATCACTTTGAATCACATATTTTTTAAAATTACAGATGAAAACACTAAGAAATACAGTCTATAACTTCTATTAAATCTGACATCAATCTGCTATCTCAATTATAAAAAATATGTTTGAAAAGAGAACATTTCATGGAACACATTAGGGGAGAAGAGCAAAATCTATTTATTTTTATAAAACATGGAGAAAGAAAAGAAAAGCTAATGAGTTCCTTTTGGACGCAGTTTATAATAACATATTTCTTTAAAAAATATTTGAATGAAAAGGATATTTTGAAGGATGTATATTAATAGATCATCCAACAAACTATTCAACGGTTTCAAAAGCCTAAGGGCTCAAATGCACTCTCATCAACCATGTATGCATTCAATGCTATTATAATGAATAGAAGCCACAAAAAAAACAAAAAAATCTGCTTAAGACACACAAGACTGTGGTGATAGCATTAATAAAATAACATGAAAATAAACTTTTTAAAAATTATAGTGTTGAATTTTCAAATACGTTTCTTTTATTCTGCATTATTTATTTGTCACTATAAGCATCAACATGAAAAAAATGATTAATTCTACCAAAATATGTCACATCATGTTTAATATTTCTAATGGTAGTCCATGTTCACTGCGAGAGAGTCCATATGAGAAGTCTGTACAAAGCTTGTCTGCAGAGATAGACGATAGATTGATAGACGATAGATAGATAGATGATAGAGAGAGAGATAGATGATAGATAGACTTTTTTATATACCTTAACTATAATGCATTCCTGTATTGCCTAAACTCTTTGTGATGCTTGTAGGTTTTTTTTTTCAAGTATGTGAAAGAAAATTATATGATTTTCAAATTCTTGACATAACTTGACATAGGAAAAGTATCTACAAACATTAGTGTGTGAACCAGACTAATGCCATCTTGGAAAAAACTGCCTTGATATCCACTCTATGAGCACTTTTTGAGCACAACCCCCACCACCCTCATTCTTTCTTTTTATTTAACTACATCCTGGTGGGGTTGAGTATACTTGTCCTTGATGGCTGTGATTCTGGAACTTTCCCTCCAGGTGATCTCCCAGCCTGCTCTCCAGCCCCAAGGGCTATAAAACCAGGTTTAAGGGACGATGGGATTACAAAGACCTACTCAGTTTGCTGCTGCACAAGACAATTGTCTGTCTGTAAATCTCTTAAAAAGCATTTTCTAGTCAAGCTGGGTTTATTGACCTATTTTGCTTGGTTTTATGCTCTTGCAGTCTTGGAAGGTCATTTCGAATATAAATCCCTTTCATGGAACAATTAATCTTCTATAGACATAATACTGTTTCTCCAAAACAGAATTTGAAAACAAAATTATCATGGCTCTAATTTTGTTTTAATGCCCACATTTGTTTGTTTGTTTGTTTATATTCTTTCCAGTGGCAGTCTGGAGACAACCACAAACATGGCACCTGCAAAAGAAAAAGGAAAAACAATCAGCCTTGGACGTTAGTTGGCCAGAGAAGAGACCATATGTGGTGTCTACCACATTATTGCATCCTTCAATGATACTTTTGTCCATGTTGCTATCTTTTTGGAAGGAGACCATCTGCCATGTACCTGGTGGGATGAAGGTGAAGGCTGACTGAGCCTTCACCATATACCACCATGTTGGCCACCTAGGATAGGCCCAGAGATGCAAGGTAGTGGGCATCACTGCTCTACATATCAACTCCAGGTTACAGGAAGAGACAGGACTAAGAGCCTTCACTCTGGGCCCCGTCAGCCCTCAAAGCTTTTGCTGGTGCAGAACAAAGATTAGGTCAATTGAGGATATTGCTGACTTTCTTGATGGTGTCTGTGGGAGGGGGTTAGTATGGTTACCAACCATGAGCCAGACTATTCAAATTACTGTTTACTGTTAATACATTTTCTTTGTATATGCCTCCCCAAAATATATTAACACTAAAGGGTAAGTATATGAGATCAAGGAAATGTTAGTAAATAAGGACACCATAGGTAACACTTACAAAAAAATAGATGGGTTCTTTTCTTTTGCCTTTATTTTGCATTACACAATTCCAGCCAACCTGAGAAATCCAGCTGCTACAAAGTTTTGTGGAGGATGTGATTAAGATTTTTATATAAAAAGTAATAGAGACAGAAGTATTTGATATTAAGTTTCTGATGTTCCAAGTAGGATTGCCTCCCAATATAATAGGATTTCAAGTCAATTTTACAACGGGGTGATTTCTTATAAAATATCTCTCATACAGAAACCAAGTTAGAGGATTATAAGATTTCTTCATCATGTGTGGAGTATATCTTCTCAATTTATGATGGCTAGGGCATTCATTTTTCTGCCTAGAGAAGAAGGGTTGTATCATTTAATAATAATAATAAAAAAAAACTAGGCCCTTATTGACTCATAAAGCAAGGAAATTATGGAAAGGCAATAGCCATTTTCTATAATCTTGGTTTTTCTCTGGCTCAGTTTCCACAGTCTTAGAGAGAAGAAGAGATATTCAAAATCTGTAGTAAAGAATTCAAGAGGAAACATGACAATGGAGCTAGTGGTATAAACTCCCAACTAGATTAGAGGAGGTCTGTGGCTTCTCAGTGTGTAGGTACCCATATAGGCACTTCCAACATGACAATGTGAGAAAAATGATTCACTGTTATTTCTTATTAGGTTTCAATGTGAATAAAGACAGTTCCTATTCTTTGCTATGCCTGAAAACACTCTCTCACAATTTAGAAATAAGAATTCCGAATCAAATTTCTTTGGAGCACATTGTTCACTAAGTGTTACTTCTTCCTCTTGTGGCATTTGATATATCATCAACATTGGTCACATTGTGACATAAACTCATAATAGCACTGAGTCTCTCATTCTGTGTCTACGAGTAAGGGACAGGCAAGGCTGGATAGGGAGAGATAGGTAGGGGCCCGTAGAATCAGACTCACAAAACGAAATCCCCAAAATGCTAAGATGTAAGGAAACCAAAGATAAGGGAACAAACCAGACCACTCTGCCCTAAATGTGGGTGGGAAAGATATATTTTTTTATGACAGTCGCCTGTGATGAACAAAGATTAACCAGACCCAAAAGGAAGCCATTAAAGATATTATCACTAGTCCTTGCTCAAACCACGGCATCACAAACATAATAAGGCCACAAGCTCCCTGGTCAGTTCTAAATAAAAGACTGTCACTGAAGGCCCACGCTGTCAACCCTGTCAGGACACCTCTCACTCCTGAGAGCTCTCTTTGTATCCTTGCTTAATAAACTTCTATCACTTTGCACACTCTTCTTTGTTTGTGAGATTCACTCTTGGACTCTGCAAGACAAGAACCTAGCTCTCTCACTTCAGCTACACTTGGGTTACATCTTTTGGAACACAAGCAATGGTCCACCATCCACTAGAAATATGTGCAAATCTCAGGCTAAGGATAAGTAAAGCCTCATGAATAAATCAATAGTGTTCTAGAAGGAATGATTATTCATACCTGGAATGAGGGGCAAGTAAAAACAAACTTCAAGGATAAGACAGTGTTCAAACTATACCTCAAGGATAATCCATGCAAAAGAGATATTACAGTATGAGAAGAGACATTAATATATCCAAGTCTATTTATGAGGTAAGGGGTTGATGCAGTAAGATATTTGGTTAAAAAAAACAGTGCAATAAGAAATACCATGCTAAAATTTTGGCTCATTATACTTTACCATACTTTAAAAAATTCAAATTTTTAAAAATAGTAAAAAACATATCCATACTTTATTTATCATTTGTTATTATGCATTATTTTTATCTTAGTCACATGTATATGAATTTGAGGGAAACCTTCTGCTAGCTCAGACTGCAATTAGCATTTAAGTCTACTCACTCTATATTTTTTTTCACTCTATTTTTTATTAAGAGTAATGTAGACTGGGATATCATCTCATTTTTTTTAATTTAATAGGAAATTGATTTTTATAAATATTAAATTCTAAATAAAGTATAAAATATTCTAAGTGTTTTTTTTTTTTTTTAAAGATTTTATTCATCACTCATTCATGAGAGACAGAGAGGGAGAGAGAGAGACAGGCAGAGGGAGAAGCAGGCTCCATGCTGGGAGCCTGATATGGGACTCGATCCTGGATCCCCAGGATCATGCCCTGGGCTGAAGGCAGGCGCTAAACCAATGAGCCACCCATGGATCCCCATAAATGTTCTTAAAATATTAGCAAAAACTCTCATTTAAAAAATATGCAGTTGTATTGTAGAGTTCAGGATTTCTCCTACTCTAAGAAGAAAATTATATAACAGGGACACCTAAGTAGCTCAGTGATTGGGCACTTGAGTCTTGGTTTGGCTCAGATGGTGATCTCGTAAGTCATGAGATGGAGCCCAACTTTGGGCCCTGCACTCCATGAGGAGTCTACTTGAAGATTCTCTCCCTCTGCCCCTTCCTCCACTCTCTCTAACTCTCTCTAATAAATAAATATATTTTAAAAAATATGTAACAATTTTTATTCATGTTACCTAATTCTCTTCTGGCATTCCCCTTTAAAATAAAAGTTGATATAACAGGATTTATTTTGATAGCCTAACTTTGTCTTCTCACTGGAAGTTTAAGCTTTAAGTCACAATCTTTTTTTTTTTTTTTTTTTTACCCTCTACTACTCTGTCATGAGCACGCTATGAAGGCACACACATGAGTTGTGCCTTCCACAAGGTCATTTTTATTCAATCATAAAACAAAATTAATTCACAATTTTAAAACAGGTTCAGAATTCCAGACTCAATGATGTTTCACCATGTGATTAAACTTGGCTTCTTGCACAGCACACAAAGCAGGACAGAAAACAAGCCACACCACACACAAGATAGCAGAGGATGTAGGAGGTTAACGAACCAGAGTGGAAGTCAGTCTATGGTCGCAGTCGAGATAAGGCCTCCATCTGGCCTGGGTCTCAGCACTTAACTGCTTCTTATGTCCCAACAGTGAAGGATCTCGGTTCTGTTCAGAGATCAGTTGGGCAGACCTTCAGCAGCAGCTGCCTTTCTTCAGTGGTCAGGCGTAGAGAAGTCATGTCTGAAGAGTCTGATGGTTTGCTGCCAAAATTCTCCTCTTTTTAAAGGGATTTAATCAATTTTGGGTTCCCACAGACCTCCTCTGGTCCTGCTCGTTATCCCCTCTGGGATGTCAGCTGATGCTGGTCCTGGTGCTATGTCCTCGCCGCAGGACCTTCACTGCTTGACACAGGCTCCTGCTTGACAGGAGAGACTCCATTGCTCTCTACATATACCATTTTGTTATAAAAGGGAATAATTAGATTATGGTTAAACAAGAGTTTCAAGTTAAGAAACATATTTGTTTCCAATTTTACTAATATATAGACACATGGCACTTTATAAATGTAATAGAAACATTTATGAATTCTAACTTGCTCTTCATCAATGAAGGCTTTAGGCCAGCCTGTGAAAGCACAAGCAAAATATAATTCATTCTAATGTATGTGTTTAGGTGATAGGAATTTTTCATTTTCCAATAAGGACAATTTTATTAGAGTTAAATAGTAGAGTAAAAACACTGAGTTTAAATGATAGCACACTTCATTCACTTGTAACGATTTTTTACTTCTATTTATCTTTTCCAATTTACCTTTTTTCCCCCTCTATTCTTGAAAGGGCACTTTTAGCAGACAATGAAAAAACAGCAGGGAGTAAAATTGTGATAGTATCATTACATAGAAGGATTTTTTCATTAGAGAAGTTCTCTAACTATTATCAGTGTTAAAATGCCTTTCATTATGTGTATGTCTTTGAAAATTATATTAATAATTTTAGAGGATCTCAAGCCTCATTTGGGACTGGACACAAAGGAGTGGATAATTAGTTGGTGACCCAGAGGAGGCTTTTGTCTTAATGGAAATGGAGCGATTTAGCCCAAGGAAGTGTATCAAAATTACAATCCATTATATAACATCCTAGGAATTAAAAAAAAAGCACAGTAGATACAGTTAAACCACAGCAGGAATTAAAATGTGTCTTCTTCAAATTAGAGGAAGGTGTCATTCGCAGTCATTTGGCATTATGCTAAATATATAAAGTTAAATTTAAACTAAGTGTGATGGCTTGACAGAAATAAAATCCATGATTATCTTAATTGATAGACTACATAATAAAGTTTATAAAAGATGCAAATAGAACTAAGTATAAACATATTTTGTGTTCTGTCATTTACACTTAAATGAATTGCTGGCGAAAGTCTGTGAAAACCCAGAATCTCTGAAAATTAATTTCTTTTCCTTTCTAATTCTCGAAACAAATATACCTTCTTTACTTACCAAAAAAATTGTTTAAATATGTACTGTATTAAAACACAGTATGAGCTCATTTCTTTTCTTTGTGTGTTTGTAACTTAAAACACAAGGATGTGGAATGTCTTTTTCTTTTAAGATTTTATCTCCTCAGAGAGAGACAGAGAATGGGAGGAGGGGAACAGAGGGAGAGGGACAAGCACACTGTTCTGTGCTCGGGGCCTCTCATGGGGCTTGATCTCAGGACCCTGAGATCATGACGTTAGCAGAAATCAAGAATTCAGTGCATCACCAACTGAGCCACCCAGGTGTCCCTGGAATGTCTTTCGGTGAGAGAATAATTTTTAAAGCTATACAAATTCTATATCTTCTTTAAATAAATAGCTCGGCAATACATTTTTGTGGCGATATTTAATTCCATAAATCATCATTACCACAACAAGGGAATCCTTTTGCATCAGAGCTAATGATGAAGCCATTCTTCAAGATTCTGAGGTCAAAAATTGGAAGTTGTTTTTTGGACTCCTGTCTTTATCTCACTCCCTCCTCCCCACCCTTGCCACCCAAAATCCAATGGGGTATCCTCCTGTTTCTACTCTAAAAATATATACATACCTCAATTACTTCTGTCACCTTCATGAGCCATCTTCATCTCTCATTAAGATTTTTGCATTTTTAAATGATCTCCCTGATTCTTTTGTTCAATTACAGTTTGTTTCCCACATGAAGTTTAGAGTGATCAGTCACTTTATGTTTCTTCTGATCAAAACCCTGCAATAGCACCCATTTCACCCCTAGTAGAGTGACAGTTCTTCTAATTACCCACAAGATCTTCCATAACATGCCAACTCCATCCCACATATATTTGTACTGTGTTGTTGTTCTCCTTCACGTATAAAAGTTCAGTTTGAATTTGTACATATGATTTTTAAAATATATGTACAAATATATTAACAAAAATTAATAGAACTAAAAGAAAAAAATTCCCAATCATGATTGGGCATATTAACACCTTTCTAAGTACGTGGTAAAAGAAGATAAAAAAAAATTATTAACAATATAAGTAATTCAAGCAACATTTAATCAATTTGACCTAATTGACATATATAGAACATGACACCAAACAGCTGCAAAAGACATTCTTTTTAAGTACACGGGGGGTGTTTAACCAAAGAAAACAGATGTTGGGGCATAAAACAAGTCACAGCACATTTGAAAATAACAAATATAAAGAATTATGTCCTCTTACGATAGTGGAATTAACACAGAAACAAGTACCAGACAGATAAGTGGCAAATTTTTAAATATTGACAAATTATTTTATTTTTTTAAAGATTTTATTTATGCATTCATGAGAGACACAGAGTGACATACACATAGGCAGAGGGAGAAGCAGGCTACCTGTGGGGAGCCTGATGTGAGACTCGATCCCAGGACTCCAGGATCATGACCTGAGCCAAAGGTAGATGCTCAACAACTGAGCCACCCAGGCACCCCAATATTTGCAAATTAAACAGCACGCTTAAAAATACTGAAGGGCTGAAAAAGTAATACAGTGGAAACTCAACAATATTTTGTGTTGAACAATAATAAAAATATACCAAACCTTAAATCTTATAATAAAGCTACAACGGTACTTCTAGCTCTAAATACATGCATTAAAAAAGAAATGTTAAAAACCAATGATGAAAACTTAAATCTCAAGAAGCTAGAAAAAGACAGTCAAGAACAAGCAAAAATAGATGAAAGAAGATGATATGTGTAAAAACAGAAATCAATGAAATGTAAAACACATGTTTAATGGAAAAATCAACAAAATTAAAATTTTAACATTAATAACATTTATAAATAAAATAGATTTTTTTTAGAAAATCAAAGAATAAGACAAAACAGAAAAAGTAAAGAAAAATCATCAAATAGGAAGAAAAATAGGATTTTAAGCAGAATTGGTGGATATTTAGAAGATAAGACTACATACATTATTACTACATTATTCTATATTTGAAAACTCATTAATAAAAATTAGAAAATCTTTTGAAAAACACAACTTCCCAAGACCGACAAAAGAAAAATCTGAAACATTCTATATTCATCTAAAAAAAACCCAATATGCTATTTTAAAGTTTTCCATGAAAAAAAAAAAAGCTTAGCCATAGAAGTCTTTCCTTTACTAATTCTTCCAAAAATGTAAAGAAAAACGAATATCAATTTTAAACAAACTCTTACAATGAAGGAGAAAGAAAAATACTTTTTCAATATTTTTAGTAAGGCCAAGTGAAGCCTGATGGCACAACTTGACAAGGACATTGCACAGAATATTACTGGACAATAATTCTCATGAAAATATAAACAAACCAACGACAATATTGTATAAAAAAATCCTTTATGACTCAGATGGTTCTGGTCAAGGAATACAAAGTTGTTTAATATTTAAAAATCTATCACTGTTGTTTTTTTTTTTTTTTTGATTTTATTTATTTATGAGACAGAGAGAGAGAGAGAGGCAGAGACACAGGCAGAGGGAGAAGCAGGCTCCAAGCAGGGAGCCTGATGTGGGACTCCATCCCGGGACCTAGGATCACACCCTGGGCTGAAGGCGACACTAAACCGCTGAGCCACCCGGGCTGCCCTATCACCATTTTTAATACACTTACAAAATAAATGCATTACAGCATCATCTAATAAGTGCTGATAAATATTTCAGAAAAGCAATATTGATTCATGAAAAAACAAAATCTTTCATCAAACTAGGAATAAAAAGAGACTTGCTTAATATGATAAAACACATCTATTTAAAGGAAGGAAGGAAGGAAGGAAGGAAGGAAGGAAGGAAGGAAGGAAGGAAGGAAGGAAAGAAGGAAGGAAGGATAAGAATTCTTTACCTTTACACTTAATATTAAATGCTCTCTTCCTGAGTTTGGAAATAAGAATTTTCACTTTTGTCAAGTTTAATCATTGTTGTTTGAGAGTATAAAGATCAGAAATGATGGAGAATATATATATATTTTTTTGTGGATGACATATTGTGTACTTACTATTAGGATTCATAAATGGATTTACGTAAGTACAATGAATACAAGGTCAATATATAAAAATCAATTGTATTACAATGTACTAAAATTTTAAGAATAGATCTTTAAAATCATGCTCTTTATTAAAAGCAAACCCAAATACTTAGGAATACACATAAGAAAAGATGCTATTGTTCCCGACGTCCTTATGGCTAAATTGCATGCCTCCTTAAATTCAGTCTCAATAGTCCTACACTGACTAAACTATTTAAAATAAAAACCCATGCCCTCTAGTACTCTGGCTCTTCTGTTCTTTTCTCCACTTTACACATATTATGTGTTTTTTTCTATAATAATTCCTTATTTCATCTATGTTTATTTTCTGTCCCTTCCCTAAGAACGTAAGCTCCATGGAAGTTGCTTCTTGGAGTATTTTGTTCACTGATACATTCCAAGGTCAACAATGCTTGGTTTATAGCAGGAACTCATCAAATATTTGCTTAACAAGCAAATATAATTGATGTGATTTTAGACCCACTAGTTTGAAAAGATAAAGTCCAGCAAGATAAAACACTGGCGAGAATATGGAGCAACAGGAGTGCTCAGCCACTGTTAGAAGCACACACCAATTTTGAAAGCATTTTGATACTAACCAGCAAAATCAACTTGTGCATAACTAATTTTACCACCAACTATATACCTTGAGAAACTCTTACACATTACAACAGGAGATATATGGGAATATTTACCTAAGTATTGCTGATAATAATAAACAAATAGAATCAAACAAAGTATCTATTAATACCAAAGTGCAAAGAAATTCATACAATGGGATATTCATACAATGATATTCATTCAGTGGGATACTACACCACAGTGAAACAAATGTACCATATAGCATCATAAATTAATCTCAACATAAAACATGGAGAGAAATAATCTAGCATTAAGAATCAAAGTTCAACTTCTTTTTATTTTTAGGGATGTATGTGTGGGCAGTAAGAACTATAAAGAAATGCAAGGAGATGATTAGCACCCAGTTCAGCATAGTGGAAGCAGAAGCCAAAAAAATAATGACAAAGACGATCTGAGGTTTCATCAAATATTGTCACTTCTTCTCCTAGCTGAGACTAGACTATAATCCTAATGTTCATAGGTCATTTCTTTGTATTCTTTTATACTTCTGATTAACAGAATATGTTTTGATTCAAAAAAACCTATTGTACTATGTGCTTCATGCACTCTTATGTCCCTATCTACCTACTTATTTAGAAAGAAACTGAAGATGGGTGAAATCAAGAGGATCATACATATATACGGCTGGTGGGTCATGATGGTTTTCCAGTTTTTGGTCTGAATGGTGGACAGGAGGTTTAAAATTCAATAATTATTTTTTGCAATGTGGTTATTCCTTTTCAAATACTTGGTCATATGAATCCTATAATTTTCAATAAAAATAATTATTTTTTTTAAATTTATAATAATTGTTTATACATTTATGTATGTCACATACATTTTCTTAATTTTATATATTTTTTTATTTTATAATGTTTACTGTTTAGCATAACTAAAAATATAATTAACTAGAGATATACAATGCAATTCCTAAAACATTTTATATGAGATAGGTTCACAGAGTTAAATTTCAAAAGCCATATGTCACTCAACATTACTGCTATTTTCTCCTAGTAGCAGCTCTATCTCCAATTTGCTTATTTGATGGTGAAAATATTAGGTAAAATAAAGGATATTTAGCAATGAGATCATTGCAGGTAGCGTATGGTTTTTCGTTTTTTGTTTTTTTTTTTTTTTGTAAAAAGACAAAATGTTAAAGAAAAAAGTACACTGAAGTACTTAGTATAAAACAGGCTCATTTATTTTTAATAGTCTGCTCCTGTAGTCTTTTTTAAAATTACTATAAAATATTCAAAGTTCTTAAAATACTTAAAGAAAACCACAGTTTTGAGAATTAAATTTGTGATTTCTGCCCTTATCCTTAGAGAACTCAACTGTTTTAATGTTGTTTTTCTTCTGTTATTTTCTTTTTATTGGGCAATTTAATATGCCGTTATATCATTTGGCATATATCACTTGGTATGAAAAAAACATCTATGTATTTTCTGCTTTTGTTCTTTCTTTGCTGTCCAGGAATAACAGAGCATATTTGTCACTGAAAAGATCATGACTATAAGTACAAATATTTGAGTTGAAATCACATTCAAGTCCTAGTTCTACACTTTTTGACTCCAGATAGATTTTCATCATCAACCTAAAATTTCAAATATACTTTAAATGATCATCAAAATGAAAATACTAAATCAATTGTTTTCCCTACTGTCTGAAAGAAAAGATGCCCAGAGATATGGCTCGATATCTGGAATCCATAGTGTTGCATCAGTCAGAACAGGCAGTGAATGTAGGGAGTTGGAAGTGAACAGTGGGAACCAGACCTTAGCAGCATCAGGAAGCTTCTACTTCTCCCATCACAATTCTTCCTCAAGCATCTCTGTTGATCAGATACAGCGAGAAGCTCGTAGACAAGGGTGTCTGGAAGAGAATTCGCTGGAGTCAGCTTCCTCACACAGAGAACACAGCAGAGAAAGAGTGAGGAAAACATTCAAGACAGGCAGAAATTTCAAAATGAGAAAAATAAGGCTGTCTATATACCTGGCTTTTTTCCCTTCCTTCCTTTTCACCTTCTTTTTTTTTTTTTTTTGCTAGAAAAACAATTTTAATATCATCATCTTTATTTACATTATTTTAATATAGTAAATTTTGGGGGTTTAAAAACATTTTTTACTCTCTTCTTAGGCATTACCTTCATGCATTACAATTTATGTTTTCTCCTTTTAAAAAATGTTGTGCTTCTTTTTAACTGAGCCGTTCTTTCACCCTAAGCACTCAACAAAGTAAAGTGGGAGAGGAACCACTCACACACACACACAAATTCATGGTTATTTTCTGCTTTTTATTTTTATTATTTATTTATTTATTTATTTATTTATTTATTTATTTATTTTTCTAGTTTCGGGTTGTTATTTAAATTCCAGTTACCAAACACATAGCATAATTTTGTTTCAGAAGTAGAATTTAGTGATTCGTCACTTATGCATAACACCCAGTGCTCATCCCAAGTGCCTTGCTTAATACCATCATCCATTTAAGATAACCCCTTACCCACCTACACACCCAGCAACCCTCAGTTTGTTCTTTTTTTTTTTTTTTCTTTTTCTCAGTTTGTTCTTTACAGTTAAGCAACTATTTTGTGGTTTCCCTCTCTCTATTTCCCTTATGTTCCTCTGGTTCATTACTTAAGTTCCCACATATGAGTGAAATCATATGATATTTCTCTTTCTCTGATTGACTTATTTCCCTCAGCATAATACACTCTGGTTCTATCCACATTATTGCAAAGGCAAGACCTTATTCTTCCTATTTCTTAGTAGTAGTCCATTATACACACACACACACCACTTATTCTTTATCCATTCATCAGTCACTGGACATTTGGGTTCTTCCCATAATTTAGTTACTGAGGATAATGATACTATAAACATCAGTTTCCCTTCAGATGTGTATTTATCCCTTCAGATCAGTATTTTTGTGTTCTCTGGGTAAATACCTTGCAGGCAATTGCTGGATCATAGGATGGTTCTATTTTAACTTTTTGAGAACCCACCATACTGCTTTCCAGAGTGGCTGTACCAATTTGCCTTCCCATTGACAGTGTAAAAGTGTTCCCTTTCTCTGCACCCTCAACAACATCTGTTGTTTTGTGTTATTAACTTTAGCCATTCTGACAGGTATGGGGTGATAACTCATTACAGTTTTGATTTGTATTTCCCTGATGATGAGGGATATTGAGCATCTTTTCATGTATCTGTTAGCCATCTGTATGTCTTCTTTGGAAAAATGGCTCTTCATGTCTTCTGTCCATTTCTTAACTGGATTATTTGGTTTTGGGGTATGGAGTTTGATAGGCTCTTTATAGATATTTGTATACCGATTCTTTATCAGATATGTCATTTATAAATATCTGCTCCCATTCTAAAGGTTGCCTTTTAGTTTTTTATTGTTGCCTTTGCTTTGCAAATTTTTTTACATTGATAAAGCCCCAATAGTTTATTTTTGCTTTTGTTTCCCTTGCCTCAGGAGACATATCTAGTAAGAAGTTGCTACGACTAATGTCAGAGAGGTTGCTGCCTATGTTTTCCTCTAGGATTTTGAAAGTTTTCTCTCTCACATTTAGGTCTTTCAGCCATTTTGAATGTGTTTTTGTGTATGGTGTAATAAAGTACAGTTTCATTCTTTTGTATGTTGCTGTCAGGTTTCCCAACACCATGTTGAGGAGATTGTCTTTTCCATGAGATATGCTTTCTTGCTTTGTCAAAGATTAGTTGACCATATGGTTGTGAGTCCACTTCTATTCTGTTCTATTGACCTATGTGTCTGTTTTTGTGTCAGCACCATATTATTTTGATCACAGCTTTGTAATGTGGAGTTGAAGGACAGAATTGTGATGTCTCGAGCTTTGCTTTGCTTTTCAATATTGCTTTGGCTATTCAGTGTCTTTTGTGGTTCCACACAAATAAGAGGATTTTTTTTTCTAGTTCTATGGAAAATGTGATGGTATTTTGATAGGGACTGCATTAAATTTGTAGACTGTGTGGATAATGTAGACATTTTAACATTATTTGTTCTAACCCATGAGCATGAAATCTTCTCCCATTTCTTTATATGCTCTTCAATTTCTTTCATCAGTGTTATACAGTTTTCAGAATGTACTCTGATCTTTTACCTCTTTGGTTAGGTTTATTCCTAGGTATATTATGGTTTTTGGTACAATTCTAAATGTGGTCAATTCCTTTATCTCTCTTTCTGCTGCTTCATTATTGTTATATAGAAATACAACAGATTTCTATACATGAGTCCTGAATCCTGCTACCTTACTGAATTGGTGTGTCAGTTCCACAATATTTTGGTACAATTTTTTGGGTTTTCTAGAAAAAGTATCATGTAGTCTGCAGATAGTAAAAGTTTGATTTCTTCCTTGCCAATTTGAGTGCCTTTCATTTTCTTTGTGTCATCTAATTTCTGGAGCTTGGACTTCCAGTACTATATTAAAAACAATAGCAAGAGTGAAGATTCTTGACTTAATCCTGACTATAGAGAAAAAGCTCTCAGTTTTTCCACATTGAGGATAATATTAACTGTGACTCTTTCACATATGCCCTTTATAATATTGAGGTATAGTCCCTCTATCCCTACTTTGAGGGCAATCTTTATCAAGAATAGATGCTGTATTAGGCCAAATGCTTTTTCTGCATCTATTGAAAGGATGACATGGTTCTATCCTTTCTTTATTCATGTGACGTTTCACATTTATTGATTTGAGGATATCGAATCGTCCCTGGAGCCCAGAAATAAATCCCACTTTACTGTGGTGAATAACTATTTTGATGTACTGTTGGATTCAATTTGCTGGTATTTTATTGATAATTTTTGTATCCATATTCATCAGGGATATTGGCTTGTACTTCTCCTTTTTAGTGGGGTATTTGTTTGGTTTTGGAATCAGGACAATGCTAACCTTGTAGAAGAAGGTTGTAAATTGTCTGGAACAGTTTCAGAAGAATAGGTTTTAAGTCTTCTTTAAATGCTTGGTAGCATTCCTCTGGGGAGCCATCCGTCCCTGGACTTTTGTTTGTTGGGAGGTTTTTGATTACTGATTCAATTCCTTTGGTGGTTAGGGGTCTCTTCAAGTCTTCTATTTCTTTGTTTTTCAATTTTGGTAGTTTATATTTCTAGGAATTTAGCCATCAGTTCCAGATTGCCCAATTTGTTGGCCTACAATTTTTCATAATATTTCTCTTATAACTTTATATTTCTGTGGTTTTGGTTATTTCTCCTCTTGCATTGGTGATTTGGGGTCCTTTATCTTTTCTTTTTGATAAGCCTGGCTAGGGGTTTATCAATTTTATTAATTATCTAAAAAGCCAGCTCCTGGTTTCATTCATCTGTTCTACTGTGTGTTTTGTTGTTTCATTTACTTCTCCTTTAATATTTGTTATTCCCTACTTCTACTGGCTATAAGCTGCATTTCTTGTTCTTTTTCTCACTCCTGTAGGCATAAGGTTAGCTTGCAAATTTGAGATTTTTCTTGCTTCTTAAGATAGGCCTATCTTGCTACATACTTCCCTCTTAGACTTCTTGTGCTGCACCCCTAAGGTTTGGGGCTATCATGTTTTTATTTTTATTTGTTTCTACATATTGTTTTTAAATTTCTTATTTTAATTTCTTGGTTTACTCATTCATTCTTTAGTTGGATGCTCTTTAGCCTCCATGTATTTGTGGTCTTTCCAAATTTTTTCTTGATACTGAATTTAATTTCATAGCTTTTGGGGTCAGAAAATATGCATAGTATGATCTCAGTCTTTGTGTACTTACTGAGGCCTAATTTATGACTTAGTATGTGATCTGTTCTGGAGAATATCACATGTCCACTCAAAAAGAATGTGTATTCTGCTGCTTTAGGATGCAATGCTCTGAATATATATGTTAAGTCCATCTGGTCTAGGGTATCATTCAAAGCAATTGTTTTCTAATTCATTTTCTGCTTCAATGATCTGTTCATGGATGTAAATGGGATGTTAAAATCCCCAATTATTATATTTATATCAATGAGTTCCTTTATGTTTGTTATTAATTCTTTTTCTAAAGATTTGTATTTATTTATTCATGAGAGACACACATAGAGAGAGAGGGGCAGAGACATAGGCAGAGGGAGAAGCAGGCTCCATGTAGGGACCCCAATGTGGAACTCGATCCTGGGACTCCAGGATCACATGCTGAGCCCAAGGCAGGTGCTAAACCACTGAGCCACTCCTATCTTCCATCATGTGGCCTCTTCTCTCCCTCTAGTTGTGCAGTTTCTTCTGTCATTCCTCAGATCAATTTCTTAGGTATTCAGAATGATTTGATATTTATCTAACTATTGAGGCAAGCCCAGTGACCTCCTACTACTCCACTATCTTAGCTACTTCCTCCATTTTCTGCTTTTAAAAATGTCGCCATATAAGCAGTAATATTAGGATAACACTGCTTTCCTCATTCCAGGCCTAGTTCCTCCATTCCCATAAATAATGGTCTCATTGATAAGACTACATAATTTGGTAACAGTCACATAAAACTAACACATAGAAAATTGACCTCACCACCTGCTTAAGTAGGCCCCTGTATTCTAAGGATAACTTCCCAATTATCAACACAGGTCCCTCCTTTTTTCTGGGATCTGCCTTCAGAAGGTCTTAAAATCAGGCTTGGTTGAAAGACATTACAGGAAAATTGACCTTGGCTTCGCTTGAATAACAGTAAACTTTCAGGAATATCATGGCCTTGTTCCCAGATGCAAGCATGCTGTGCAGCCTTAACCATACAGAATTCTCAGCAGAGCTTTTAAAAGTGCTTGGAGAAAAATATAAAACCCTGACAAAAGTAACAGACTCAGATTGTTGAATCTTTCTCGCCTAAATAACATATGGGATTCTTGGAGACAAAGGAGACCGCACTTCTATTTAGGAGACAACTCTGTCATTTCCTATCTTGGTAACCATTCTTACCTGTTTACGTGGCTTGGCCGATATATTTTTATCTTCTTTATTTATACGTTTTCACATTTTTCTGTCCATCACATACCAATCTTTCTGTGATAACCACATGTTCATTTTTAAGGGAACGATAATCCCATTCAAAATGTGTGCAATATTTTTCACACTATATATACTATATATATTAATTCAAAAGCATAAGTACTAATATATATATATATATTGCTATACATACTAATTCAAAAGCATATAAGTTCTCTGTGCATTCCATTTCCTTTACTGATTTGTTATATCTTGTTATTATATATTCAAATATATTTCTTTAAACTTTACTGTTTCCAATTATTGAGTTGTTTAATCTGCCTAATAACTACACTTGTAATACTTTGTATCCCTTATTTTTTGACAGCTTAAATTTTATAAATGTTTTATCTTTACAGTTTTACAAACTGCATGTACATAGGAAGGATAATAAATCTTCATTTTCTTATTAATTTTAATTGATTCTTATATTTCCTCATGGCTAATGAGTACTTTATTGATCATCTCTGTCATAGAATCAGGCAGTTTATGCTGGCATAGTATTTTCTTACAAATTATTAAAGCAGAGTCTTATTCCTAGTTTAATGTATTCTTGATTTTAAAAAGTCCTTCCACTCTGCCATCTTTGAAATATTCTGTGTTTTCTTTGTGGTTCACTTCTATTCTTTGCACTACTATGGTGTACTAGTGGCTCTTCTCTCATAATGCTCTTTTATAATTTTTTTATTTTTTAAGATTATTTATTCATGAGAAACACAGAGAGAGAGAGAGAGAGAGAGAGAGAGAGAGAGAGAAAGGCAGAGACACAGGCAGAGGGAGAAGCAGGCTCCATGCAGGGAGCCTGATGCGGAACTCGATCCTGGGTCTCCAGGATCAGGCCCTGGGCTGAAGACAAATCTGAAGACAAAAAGTTCTAATCTGAAAAGAACTACTCATTAGTGTTAAATGATCTTAGTAGCTTTCTATTCCAGCATTCATCTTTCCTTTATTTATTTTTTTTTCTTTTTCCTTTATTTATTTTTTTTTCTTTTTCCTTTATTTTTTTCAAGATTTTTATTTGTTTATTTGTGAGAGACACACACACAGAGAGAGAGAGAGGCAGAGACCCAGGCAGAGGGAGAAGCAGGCTCCATGCAGGGAGCTTGATGTGGGGCTAGATCCCAGGACTCCAGGGTCACATCCTGAGCCAAAGGCAGATGCTCAACCGCTGAGCCACCCAGGTGTCCCATTCATTTTTTTCTTTAAAAGAAAGAAAAAAAAAATCACTACTTTTCATTGGTTATGTTGGTCATTTCCTTCCCAGAAGGAAAAGGTCTTACAGAGACTTATTCAGGTAAATCTATAAAGTCTAATAAAATCGAGTATCTGTCACACATTTATAAGTATTTCACTCTCTTTTCAAGTTATTCAACTGATGTAAAATCATTTTTTATGTCCTATATAAGATAGGGTCTCCCAAAGCAAACTTTCTCTCTCTTTAAACAGTGCCACCCAAGAGCACTCCTCTATTATATGAGATTTCTTCTAACACCATTTTTTATATCTTTTGTATCTTACCTTATATTCTGGAGGAAAACATAAATGTACATACACATACTCTCTATCACTGGTGATTACTGCTATCATCGGTATCGTTTCTACTGTAAAAGCATCATGCTCCTTTTCTTCTCATTCTACTGATCTGTTAAAGCTTTTTTCTTTTTAACTCCTTTTTCAATTGTTGCTATTTTTAATGTAGTCTATGCTCATTGTTATATTACACTGGAGAATGGGCTATTTCCTCTATAAAGCCTTTGGCTAAAGAACCTTTTTTGTAACAATTATTAACATTGAATGGCATTCCTGAATGGCTGAAAAGGTTTTAAAAGCTTTTGGGGCACCTGGGTGGCTCAGTGTTTGAGCATCTGCCTTTGGCTCAGGCCATGATCCCTGAGTCCTGGGATTGGGTCCTACATGAGGGTCCCCGTGGGGAGCCTGCTTCTCCCCCTGCCTATGTCTCTGCCTCTCCCTCTGTCTCTCATGAGTAAATAAATAAAATCATAAAAAAGATTTTAAAATATTTTCTTCATATGATCATTTTTCCACTGAAAATATAAGGGTATTTTTTTTTCAATTTACACTAAATCTTACTCATGATGCATTTCCCACACCCATACTTCCAGACATGTGACAATTAGTTTAATCTTTACCACAATAAAAATTCTGTTAATTTATTTATTTTTGTAATTTCTGAAAAGGTGACTTCATGTTTTTTGGTACTTCTGTCTATATTTTGAGTGTGCACATATATATTCAAAATATGTGCATATATATGCATATACACACCCATATATACATTCAAAATGTGCGAAGAATAAATATTGAAAAGTATCTACCCATTTATTCCTCTTAGAAACTCATATTCTTTCTTCATAGTTTTCCAGATTCTTAAAGTAACTTTCTAGTTTTCAAGTAGTATTCTTTTATACAACCAGATATGATGCAGGTTTTTGCTTTTTTCCAAACAAATGGAAACATGTTATTGCAGCAGACACAATGATGATGCCCCAGTGTTTCACATCCTAATCCCTGGAATCTCTCAGTATGTCTTATTAAATGGCAAAAGAGACTAGCAGGTGGTATTAGGGTTGCAGATTTTTTTTTTTAAGATTTTATTCATTTATTCATGAGAGACACACAGAGAGATGCAGACACAGGCAGAGGGAGAAGCAGGCTCCCTGCAGGGAGCCTGATGTGGGACTCGATCCTGGGACTCCAGGATCATGCCCTGGGCTGAAGGCAGATGCTCAACCACTGAGCCACCCAGGTGTCCTAAGTTTTAGATATAATTTTGCAAATATATAAATATAAAATGATAGACAATTTTTATAGCTATTTCAATTAATTCTCATTGAGAATTTTATCAATTTACAGTACAGTAACACATAGCTGGACTTCTTTCTCTAAGCTTAACTACCACAAGTAGACTTATATCTCTTTGTGATTATTCGGAGTCTGATTAATTTGAAAATAGTATTAATTTTCTTTCTATAACTATCACTACAGTTGAAGGTTTTCTTAGGTATGCACTCTTCTGTGAACAATTTTAAAGTCCTTGGCACACATCATTTATGAGTGAAGATTCTATACATTTTTTATATATAAACAAAGGTAAATTAACCTTTCACTCATATAAATGGTAATTTTTTCTTTGACTTTTTTAAACCTTTTTCATGTAGAAAATTTCTCATTATTAATCTTTATTTATTGTTTCTGGGTATTATACTACATATAAACATTCCTATCCTTCTGAGATGAAAAAAAAATCTTTTTTTTTTCAAAGCATGTTTAACATTGCAAGTAATAATGATTAAATAATAAAATATATGTAATTAAAAAATATTATAGGGAATTTCTTGTTATATTAGATGCTCAGGGATATATAGAGAGAGACATTGATTTTCTTTAGTTTTAATTTTTTTTTAATTTTTGTATATTTTTTATTGAAGGTCGATTTGCCAACATATAGTATAAGACCCAGTGCTCATCCCATCAAGTGCCCTCCTCAGTGCCTGTCATTCAGTCACCCCATCCCCCTGCCCACCTCCCCTTCTACTACCCCTTGCTCATTTCCCCGAGTTAGGACTCTCTCATGGTTTGTCACCCTCTCTGATATTTCACCCGCATTTTCTCCCCTTTCCCCTATAATATAATCCCTTTCACTATTTCTTATATTCCCCATATGAATGAAACATATAATGTTTGTCCTTCTCTTATTGACTTATTTCACTCAGCATAATACCCTCCAGTTCCATCCACGTTGAAGCAAATGGTGGGTATTCATTGCTTCTAATTGAGGAATATTCCATTGTAGACATAGACCACATCTTCTTTATCCATCATCTGTCAATGGACACCGAGGCTCCTTCCACAGTTTGGCTATTGTGGACATTGCTGCTATAAACATCGGGGTGCAGGTGTCCCGACGTTTCACTGCATCTGTATCTTTGGGGTAAATCCCCAGCAGTGCAATTGCTGGGTCGTAGGGCAGGTCTATTTTTAACTCTTTGAGGAACCTCCACACAGTTTTCCAGAGTGGCTGCACCAGTTCACATTCCCACCAACAGTGTAAGAGGGTTCCCCTTTCTCCACATCCTCTCCAACATTTGTGGTTTCCTGCCTTGTTCATTTTCCCCATTCTCACTGGTGTGAGGCGGGATCTCATTGTGGTTTTGATTTGTATTTCCCTGATGGCAAGTGATGCAGAGCATTTTCTCATGTGCATGTTGGCCATGTCCATGTCTTCCTCTGTGAGATTTCTGTTCATGTCTTTTGCCCATTTCATGATTGGATTGTTTGTTTCTTTGCTGTTGAGTTTAATAAGTTCTTTATAGATCTTGGATACTAGCCCTTTGTCTTATAGGCCGTTTGCAAATATCTTCTCCCATTCTGTAGGTTGTCCTTTAGTTTTGTTGACTGTTTCTTTTACTGTGCAAAAGCTTCTTACCTTGATGAAGTCCCAATAGTTCATTTTTGCATTTGTTTCCCTTGCCTTCATTTGTGTCTGGTGTAAGAGAATGTTCTAGTTTCATTCTTCTGTACGTGGCTGTCCAGTTTTCCCAGCACCATTTATTGAAGAGACTGTCCTTTTTTCCAGCGGATACTCTTTCCTGCTTTGTCGAATATTAGTTGACCATAGAGTTGAGGGCCCATTTCTGGGTTCTCTATTCTGTTCCATTGATCTCTGTGTCTGTTTTTGTGCCAATAGCACACTGTCTTGATGATCACAGCTTTGTAGTACAGCTTGAAATCCGGCATTGTGATGCCCCCGGCTCTGGTTTTCTTTTTCAATATTCACCTGGCTATTCAGAGTCTTTTCTGATTCTACACAAATCTTAAGATGTTTTATTCCAACTCTCTCAAGAAAGTCCATGGTATTTTGATAGAGATTGCATTGAATGTGTAAATTGCCCTGGGTAAAATTGACATTTTCACAATATTAATTCTTCCAATCCATGAACATAAAATATTTTTCCATCTCTTTGTGTCTTCCTCAATTTCTTTTAAAAGTGCTCTGTAGTTTTTTGGGTATAGATCCTTTACCTCTTTGGTTAGGTTTATTCCTAGGTATCTTATCCTTTGGGTGCAATTGTAAATGGGATTGACTCCTTAATTTCTCTTTCTTCAGTCTCATTGTTAGTGTATAGAAATGCCACTGACTTCTGGGCATTGATTTTGTATCCTGTCACATTGCCGAATTGCTGTTTGAGTTCTAGCAATCTTGGTGTGGAGTTTTGGGGGTTTTCTAGGTACAGTATCATGTCATCTGCGAAGAGGGAAAGTTTGGCTTCTTTGCCAATTTGAATGCCCTTTAATTCTTTTTGTTGCCTGATTGCTGAGGCTAGGAAGTTCAGTACTATGTTAAATAGCAGGGATGAGAGTGGACATCCCTGTCGTGTTCCTGATCTTAGGGGAAAGGCCCCCAGTGTTTCCCCACTGAGAATTATATTTGCTGTGGGATTTTTATAGATGGCTTTTAAGATGCTGAGGAATGTTCCCTCTATCCCTGCGCTCTGAAGAGTTTTGATCAGGAATGGATGCTGTATTTTGTCAAATGCTTTCTCTGTATCTATTGAGAGGATCCTATGGTTCTTGTTTTTTCTCTTATTGATATGATCTATCACATTGATTGTTTTACCAGTGTTGAACCAACATTGCATCCCAGGGAGAAATCCCACTTGCTCATGGTGAATAATCTTCTTAATGTAGTTTTGGATCCTATTGGCTAGTATCTTGGTGAGGATTTTTGCATCTGTGTTCATCAGGGATATTGGTCTATAGTTCCCCTTTTGATGGGATCTTTGCCTGGTTTTGGAATTAGGGTGATGCTGGCCTCATAAAACGAGTTTGGAAGTACTCCATCCCTTCCTATCTTTTGGAACAGCTTTAGTACAATAGGTACTATTTATTCTTTAAACATTTGATAGAATTCCCCAGGGAAGCCATCTGGCCCTGGACTTTTGTGTCTTGGGAGGTTTTTGATAACTGCTTCAGTTTCCTCACTGGTTTTTGGCCTGTTTAGGTTTTCTATTTATTCTTGTTCCAGTTTTGGTAATTTGTGGTTTTCCAGAAATCTGTCCATTTCCTCTAGATTGCCCAATTGATTGGCATATAGTTGCTCATAATACATTTTAAAAATCATTTGTATTTCTTTGATATTGGTTGTAATATCTTCCTTTTCATTCATGATTTTATTAATTTGAGTCTTTTCTCTTTTCTTTTTAATAAGGCTGGCTAATGGTTTATCCATCTTATTAATTCTTTCATAGAACCAACTCCTGGTTTTGTTGATCTCTTCTACAGTTCTGGTCTCTATTTTATTGAGTTATGCTTGAATCTTTATTAACTTTCATTCTGCTTGATGTAGGTTTTACTTACTGTTCTTTCTCCAGTTTCTTTAGGTGTGAGGTTGCCTTGTGTATTTGAGTTTTTTCCAGTTTTTTGAGGAAGCCTTGTATCGTGATGTATTTCCCTCTTAGGACTGCTTTTGTTGTACTCCAAAGATTTTGAATGGTTGTATCTTCATTTTCATTAGTTTCCATGAATCTTTTTAATTCTTCTCTAATTTCCTGGTTGACCAATTCATCTTTTAACAAGATGTTCTTTAACCTCCATGTGCTTGAGTTTCTTCCAAATTTCTTCTTGTGATTGAGTTCTAGTTTCAAAGCATTGTGGTCTGAAAATATGCAGAGGGCAATCCTAATAAGGAGGTTTTCAATGATTTATTTTAATTTCCACCCCCTCTGTTTTTTATTGCCATGCCCTATCTCTTCTTATTTGTCTGTTTTTTATATTGTTCCTCCAAACCATATCATTTTTCTTATTGAGATTTACATTTCACTAATAGTTCATTTTTGTTTAATCATTTTCTCATAGATTTCTTTGGAAATATTACTTCCTATTCTTTCTTCTATGTTCTTCCAGCCACAGCAGTCTCTGTTGAACTACATTCTATGCCTTTTTGTTACTTTCTCATTGTTTAAGCCTATCTTTAACTGTTATATGATATCTTTGTTTTTTAAATTTTTCTGCTAAAGTCACATGTTACTTTTTTACTTCAAATGTTTCTCATAGAGCCAATTATACTCTTTTATTGTTGTTGTTTGTTCATGTGTTTCATTTTAATTTATATAGGGCACTTCCTGACTGTGCTGTTTTTTGCCAGAAACAATCACACATAAATTAAATTTCAATGGAAGAAACACACTAATTTTACTGTATTGATGGTCATAATCATGATACTTTTGTCCCCACATTTAAAGTTACATTACACTAAAAAATTTTCTGCAGCCACAGCCATAGTCTGCTTTCCATGTGCTTTTATGCCCTTTTGTCTCCATGAAAAGCACAAGTCTTTGGTTCACTCCATTCTTTTCAGTCCAAAGTTTTAGTCCATCTATTTCTCAGCCCATATCACATACCTATTAAATACATCTCATAGGTGTATAAAAATATTTTATAGTATCTTTAATGAATCTTAAAGAGAATAATATAATATAATAATTATATAGACTTTGATTATAAAAAATAACACATAATATACATAATATATATTTATTAAATAAATTATGCTGTTTATAATTTTATTTTATTAATTAAAATGAATTTACCAAATAAAAAATTAAGAATTGTATTTAATTGAATGTATATATTATGTTTTAGAGAAAGATGGGGAAAGAGACTGTGCATAGGTTTGCTTAGTTAAGTTGTCAGAATATCATCTCTCCATACTTAACATTTTTATTCTGTTTCAGTTTTCTCATATGGCTCCAAATATAATTCCAATTTCTCTGCTGATTTTAAGCTAAATACAGCCTCATTTTTCTGTTCACTCAAAAGTTATCTGTTGAGCTGAAGACATTTCACTGGATGCTGGTGATAAATAAATGAGCAAAACAGTAGAAATATTTGATCTCATGGAACTTATATTCTAAGGTTATTCAAAACATAAATACATATTAAATGTGTTAGTGATAAAACCATGGAGAAAAAGGAGTGTAGTAAAAGAGAGAGTGAGGGTGAGTGCTATCTTACATGAGTAGTTGGGAGGAAATCTATGATAACGTGACTTTGGAATTGTATGTCTGAAGAAATAAAAACCAAGCCATCTTAAAAGCCAATGGACACATTCACACAAAGAAATGTCTCATCATCCCCTACCTTCAAATGTTTCTACTTAAATAAGTGTATTTTAGTATCAACAAATAAAAACAAAATGAAGAAAATGCATTTATTTACCAAATAAGTAATATTTCACCATAAAAATGGATATCTTACCATGTTTCTGAGATGAGAAAAAATTCTAATAGCAATTCCATCTCAAAAATATTTTGATAAGTATATATTTTAGCTGATGTAATTCCTGGCAAATAGTCTCAGATATATTAAACTTACTTCAGAAAAACTATATGAAAATATAGTTATAATCTTTGGTTTTTGCTTGCAGGAAATTCTGATTTCTAGGCAGAACTTAAACATTTTAAAGGCTTTCTGTAAGTGGATGTGGATTTCTCAAGGGAGAAAATAGATATGCATGAATATTGCCTAGGAGCATGTTCTTTCAAACTTTCAAAGGTCGTTATAATATTCAAAACACAAATATGTCACCATCATTTTTTTTATTTCATTATGACAGTACCTTTTTATGATAACTTTACAGACATGAAATTAAACTAAAATAAGATTTTTATGTTTAAATAGAAAACAAGTGATTGTGTCAGTTATATTGCTTTTAATATTCTCTAGTTCATAATTAAAGTCCAGTTGTATAAATTCTATAAATCACAGGTTTTACTCTTATTGAGTTTTTTGGCTCACATATCTCTAATGAAGTGTGGAGATTCCCATGTCTCAGTCTCTGTGTAAATTTGCACATAATGAAACAAAATCTAATAACAAAAAGTAAAAATGATAATTTTAAGTCATTTCAAAGCTTTACTTCCTTTCTTATGAGTACTCAGAGCAATCTGATTCTTAATAGCTAGTGATCCTTTTTCAATCTCGATATTCACAATTCTCTTGGTCTTATTGCTCCTCCGGCGTTTCTCCTTTAAGCAACCAAACTTTCTTAACAGTTCTCTCTTTAGGGTTTGTTGTTGTAATTTTTTTTCTTTCCTTCTCTATTATCTCTCTCTTCCAATCTTTCTGTTGGCCAACTTATGTTCTCTTTGGAGGTCTTTGTTTAATTTTTGTTTCTTTATAACACCACCCTTCATATCCCTTTAATTCATCATCAAAAAAAAAATTCACTTTGGCAACTATCTCATTCAGCTAGCTGGCTGAAAAAAATGGGAAAAAGAGAAATGCTGAAGAAAAAATATATCTATCTTCAGTTACCATCCTTTGAAAGACACTTACACTAAAATAGAGACAGAACAAAAATCCATGTACAATAACATTGTATATACAATGTTAGGTTCAGCTATATCTTTTTTGATGGCAAAAACACATGCTTTGACATTCACGTTTGTTTCTCTATGGCAGCATCATTCAGTTAGGGACAAAATTTATATTTTTAGAGCATACGAAGCATTGCTTTTAGTAAAACCTTAAGAAGATTGCTCCTCTGATTGATGATTTCCTATGGATCAAACAAACCATTTTCACAAAGCCTTAACACAATGTTTCTGGGACTTACCATAAGTCCCAGGTATTAAAATATGCAAAATAGAGAGGACGAGGCATTTCACTATGTTTCTAGAAATATCTTCCTCATGGGGGAGATAAAACCACCATGTAAAGTGAGATGATGGTGCACAAAATGATGAGACACTATGTGTATGATTTATGGATTCTTTGAAATTAGGCAAACACATATGGATTACTATGATCATGACTTTGTGAAAACAGTATTTTATCTTATTACCATTGCCCATGTATGTCTGTAAGGTGATTGGGATTATCTTTTTGATAAAAGCCTGATTGTTAGTGAGGTACTGTTACTCTTGTGCATATGTTCTGCTATTTTCTATTTTACTTAGAACCATTTTTACATTTATCTAACTGATATAATCAGAACATTTTCTTTCTCAAAAGAAAGGAAATTGTCTTGATATTCCAGTTATTTCTTTCAAACATAGACATGGAAATTTCTAGACTCTGAATTCTCAGAAAAGTTCACAAAATGAGCTGATGAGACTTGAGCAGAGGCCACCAGAGGCCATCTGGGAAGAGTCCCATGTAGAAGCCACCAAGCCAGCTCCTTCACCAGAGTACAAGGCACTTTGCTGGGATCAATACATCCTGAGTAAAAACAAAGATACAAAAATATACACTCATCAGCACATGTGTATGTCACATATATACACACACACACATTAATTGAGGAAGGAGCTTGATTCTCAAGTAGGAGTAATCATAGATTCGACAAATCTTTTTCTTCATAATATATTTATTGTACTTCCAAATTGTGATATATATATATATATATATATATATATATATATAATCATATCTCATGGCAGAGCCTGTTGTTTTTTTAATACTAATAACACCAAGCTGGATCAATTTCACGAGGCAAAACAGATGTTCCCCTGGTGGCTGGCAATGGCCAGAAAGAAATCTGTAATTTGACGGAGACCATTGGGAAGAGATGAGGATGAAATATCTCATCAGTGATAGTTTAGCATCCATGTATAATTCTTACCTGAATCAATCATGACCACAGGGGTTCTAGTCAGGGTTCAATAGCAGAACCTCTATGAGTTATGGAATAAAGTACAGCTGGTGGAGTAAAGATCAAAAAGAGACACTGTAAGACAGAGGAGTCACCATCCTAATGAATTAGAAAACCGAAGAATGGTCAGCTGCCAAAGTGTGTCAAGGGAGACTGGACTGGTGACATTTATTAGGAGCTGTGGACTCTTTGGATCTGTAGTCTAATATGTAATTATGGGCTGTGAGATCTGTCACTCAGCGGGGTTCATTCAACAAAAAGAGCAATTAAAAATGAGATGGAAGAGAGGGAGAACAAGCTGTCACTCAATAGCATTTTTGCAACTGACTGTCATTTCTAACCATGACAACCTTGAGGAAGTAACAATTACTGCTTTACTTCCACCTCTCTAATACCTTAAGAATTCATATTGTGGCCAAGCCTAGGAAGGCAGAACACAAGGATGGAGTCTTTGGATACTCAGAGTTCTGGTTTAACTAAGACCTGGTTTAACTAAGTCACCACAGCCTACTTCTCATCAACTTGACTTCTTTACATATATTTTTTTTTTTAAGATTTTATTTATTTATTCATGGGAGACAGAGAGAGAGAGAGAGAGAGGCAGAGACACAGGCAGAGGGAGAAGCGGGCTTCCTGCAAGGAGCCCGATGCAGGACTTGATCCCAGATTTGATCCCAGCCCTGAGCTGAAGGCAGATGCTCAACTGCTGAGTTACCCAGGTGTCCCCATAAATGTTTTAATCACATTTAATTTCCAAATAAAACAATTACAAAATCAGGCCATATACTTCAGATTGTGTGAATTTGATTAAGTCAATCCCCTCTCAGAAGACTTCTGTGTGGAAACATGCTGTGAGTTGGACGTTCTAGGGGCCCATTGATGGTGGTTATGGTCTAGGAAGACAAATCATATCCACATGGTTTATTCCAGTGCTAACAACTTGTTTCTCCTTCCATGATGGCTGAATGGCTGGTCCCTTAGGTAAATGGTGCTGAAACACCTGTTCAGCATTGCTATCTGATGCTGATAGTTTGGCATTCAGCAATGGCCACAGTCTAATTTCCTTGGTGAGTAAAGTACATGTGGCTAAACTCAGGCTTAAAACCCTTTCCTGTCATCATGACCCTTTGTTCATAAACAATGTTAGGCTGGCTGTTATCTCGAGAACAGTTCATTTTGTTCGTCTGATTATCAGTATAGGGGAGGAAAAATAATTTTATCTCTAACCTTCTGAGCACTTGGCTGAGATCCCTGTAACAAAAGGCCAATTAACAAGGGAAAAGCAAAGAAAAGTCTATTAATATGTGAATCTCATGGGGACACTAGGTGGCTCAATGGGTTAAGCATCCCACTCTTGATTTCTGCTCAGGTTATGATCTCAGGGTCGTGAGATTGAGCTTCACATCAAGCTCCTCACTTAGTGGGGAGTCTGCTTGAAATTCTCTCTCTCCGTTTCCCTCTGTCTTCCCATCCTGTGTTCTCTCTCTCTCTAAAGTAAAAATAAATAAATCATATATATATATATACACATATATATATATTTAAAGTTATCAGCTTGTTAATTTGCAAATCAGTTGTTGTATAATAGCTTTTACTGATGGAAGGAATCAAGATATGTGGTTTGGTTCAGCTATTTTAAAATACTTTGTTACCTCTTAAGAAGTGAGTTGTAAGAATCTAAGACCCTATGTATCTTGAATCCTTCAGAATGGTGCTCTTGATTCTTTTATGTTCCCTCTGATGCTTCAAAAGATTCTTCTTGGGCTGGATTTAAATGAGATTTGCTTAAACCTGCCTCTGAAATTTTATCATATTTTCCCTAGATGAATCTTTCACACAGAAAGTTTTAGAGTACTGTAATGTACAAAGCTGGAATGTATGAATACTTAGTACCCTACTTGCTAATAAATATCTCTAAGTATGGCAAAATTTGACTGAGAATGGTGGTTATCAATAAGTACCAAAAATAACTTAATAGATGTGCATATCCCAGTTGACTTAGAGTGGTACACAGCTGGGAACACATTTGATTTTTATTTGTAAGATCCCTGAAGTGTGTAGAGAGATAAATGAATATGCCCATGTAATTGGAGAGTTTACAAGGTAACAGGTAGAGGTCATAGTATTTTACTATAAGTATTTTTTGGCATATTTTAGATTCTGATAATGTTTCTGTGAAATTGTTTTAAATCTAATCAGACTTGGGAGGGCTTTAACCAGAAATGTAATTTCTTTTACAGAGGACATCTAATGATGAACTGATAAAGAAGTAGTCTCATCTCACTCTTCTTTTCTAGAAACCCAGGTTTAAAAATATGGAGCTATAAATTTCTATTTCATCTGGGAGAGAATTGTGATTTTACTATGGTATCCTATATTCACAATGGCACAAAATAATAGAATATAAAAATATAAAATTACTCTCTGTCTTAATATCTTATCACAGTTTTGGATGTCAGTTCACATGCATATGCTGCTTAAAACAGTGAACCGTAAAGGTGACATAGGAAATAGAATAGTAAAATATTAAACATTCATTTGGCAAATCTGGTGTAGGTCAAAGTTTCTGACAGCATTCAAGTTTATTTTACTTGGGACCTACTTTGTCTTTACCTGGTTGGCATTTTTGAACAGTTATATATTTATTTTATCTTCAAATATTCAGTTTTGTTCCCAAATGTCATTTATTTTCCTGTTACCCATTACTTTTATGATCATTTATCATTTGGAAAGAACGCCTTAGCCAAAAAAAAAAAAAAAGTCAGATTACACAAAGGAAATGGAAGTCTTCCTTTAGGCAGTCTTATTTTGAATTTCATTTACATACAATATGGTATTATATTACTAGCATAACAGATATAATCACACATTTCAGAAAGATTTCAAAAAAGGAAACAGATAAAGTAATATTCAGGAGCTGAAGGAGAAATGTTATTAACATGATTATATTATTTTTTTCCTTTACTTGTAAACACTATGTTTGAACAATGCAAGTTTACAGTAACACCTGTAAATGCATTTATTGTATTTATTCTTATTTAAATATAATCATGTTTATTCTATTTAAATCTTTAAATATATTATATTAAGATAGCTAGGAAGACATTATGTTGCAAATCCGGATGCCAACATTTTGAAGTTATTTGTGTGTTCACAAAATATCAATAGGAAATAACCAATTTCATCTAAGACATGAGTGGGTATAGTCTGCAGTAGAAATATCTATTCTCCAATAGTATGAGTATAGCATGGCAAAGATATCATAGTGTTGAAAATATGAAATGATTGAAAGACAATGCATCTTTTATAAAACAAGACTATAGAAATTCAAATATAGTTTCACTTTTGATAGAGAATATCTCCATATAGTCTAATTACACCCTCCTCATTCTATGAATGGAAGCCCAGTGCATTCCCACAAATCTCTTCATATTTCCCAAGTTCGGGCATGACTTTGCAAATACTCTTTTTTTAAAGATTTTATTTATTTAGTCACAAGAGACATATAGAGAGAGGCAGAGACATAGGCAGATGGGGAAGCATGCAGGACTTGATACCAGGACTCCAGGATCAGGGCATGAACCAAAGGCAAACGCTCAAACACTAAAGCCACCCAGGCATCCTGACTTTGCAAATATTCTTATTACTCTTTTATCTCTTGATTTCTTCTAATAACTTACGTCTCCATTCTTCACATGATTCCAGATATAGATTTCAATAACTCTCTCTCTTTCTCTTCTCTTTCTTCTCTCTGTCCCTTCCTGTCTTTCTCTCAAACTTTGTCTCTTTCCCCTACCCTTTCTACCTCTATTTCTATCCTATATTTAGTTTCCATCTTTCTTCCTCTTCTATTTCTATATATAATCCTACTTCTACTTTTCTGTCTCAAATAGGATTCGTGAATACAGTGGATTTTTACCAATGTTTGTTCAGAAGATTATAAATATAGTGTAATTTATGTTATCCATGAGAATATACCTTACAAATCTCAAAATTTAGGAAATGTTTGACTAAAGTCTCAAACTTATTTCTTCTGAACTCCATTGCCATGTTTGCTCCCACATTTCCAGTGACAGCTTCCACTATATGTCTGAGCATCAATAGATTACGTGGGTTTGCTAAGTCAGGCTTGTGTTTTGGCAGATATGGGACTCCTCTGATGGTCAATATTCACTAGAGGCTTTTTTGAATTGTCTTGTATGGAATTCTAGCATGCTTTACCAAACTTTCTCTCCCTCTCTTCTTCATAGAGGTTCAATCATATATTTTGGTCTGATAACTCTCCCAGATTCACTTGCCTCCCTCCCTATAATCTATCACACAGCATTTTCCACTAATAACACCCTTGCCAATTAATACCATTTTGACAATTATCAATTTATTTCTTATCAGCTTAATTTCTTATCAGCTTAATCACCCTTAATCTCTTCATCTGTGAAAATGAATCTTGATCCTTTAGATAACTTTGCAACTGGCATATAATGTTAAGCTTTGCAGTGGAGGACACACACACATGCACACACACACACACACACACACACACACATACCATAGCAGGACGAAAGGGTGTTTGCCTCCTGATTCCCATGTGTTCATTTGCCTGGCCTCTCTGTTCAGGTTTCTCCAGGATGAGTTTCATGCAGCACTCACAGCATCTCAGACTTCTGGCTGCTAAGGTGCACAGTGGCCAGAAGCACCCAGCTCCCAGCAGGGATCCCTACATCTCCCTGTTGGGCAGTTTTATAAGTAGAATGCCTGTAGTGAGCCATCTCTTCTGTTATTAACATCTTTCCTTAGTATCCTAAAGGAGGAATTTCTACCAAACTCCAGAAGGCAAATTTATAGCAAATTTTCTTGTACAAAACCATAGAAACTTCTCTGTTACTAAGAAAATGATAACTTTTTTTTATTTTTTCCAACAAGGTCAAGATCTCAGGCCTAAGAAAGGGGATTGTCTTTCTTGGATTACTTCTCTCAGCCCAGGCATAGTGGCTATTTTTTAATATTTATTACTATTTTTACATGCTTTAAATTTCTCTGTACTACTTACTAGCCAGTATCTTTTATTCCAATTTCTTGTAATAGTTAAAAATTCTTTATATTAAATTTCCTATATTAAAATTACTGTGCAATTCATCTCTTCTGAGAAGGTCTATACTCACAGGGCATCTGCTTCGCAGAATCCAGACTAACACACAACTGGAAATGAAAAATAGCTTTGAACTCTTCTTATCATTTCACCATGGTAGAGGGAGGAGTGCAAGGAGTTCTTTCTCTCCCTCAAATATCTGGAACCTGCTGACCACATGCTTGCAGAGCTTTCCAACTTCAAGATGAGCTTGTCAAGTCATATTCCAAAGCAAAGTCTTTGCATTCCTCAAGAGGGTCTTGATAACATTTAAAGTAACATTTTTTTAAATCACTTGCAGCTAGCATTAAACCTGATAATATAGCTAATCTCTATGAATGTTTTAATAAGAAGGGAATCAGACATCGAAGAGGTTTCATTTTAATACACATGTCATCTCAACTGATTATTTGTCTAATTTTTTAATATTTGAAATAATTTAAAACATCAAAGACAACTTAAATTTGATCATTTGCCATTCTTCTCCTGAAAGAAGATTATGAAAAGATATTTAAGATGACAAACGAACAAACAAAAAACAACAGTAACAAAAAAAATGAAAATGCAGCACTTTGTAATTATTTCTTAATGGTAGAAGTATTTAAAAGGACTTTGTTTAGAAAGCTAGAATAGACACATCTTATTCACTGGTGGTATAAATATTTCTAGGAAATGTATTTTTATTGTATTTGCAACTAAGTGAATTTTTAAGGAATTTTTAATTTTATATTTATTTATTCATGAGAGACACAGAGAGAGAGAAAGAGAGAGGGGCAGGGACACAGGCAGAGGGAGAAGCAGGCTCCATGCAAGGAGCCTGACTGGGGACTTGATCCTGGGTCTCCAGGATCACTCCCTGGGCTGAAGGCAGCGCTAAACCGCTGAGCCACCTGAGCTGCCCAGGAATTTTTAAAGTATTAGAGTGACTGATTGTAAAAATCTCAGTAAATGTCACAAGTTTAGATCATTGCATAGGAAGGTGGTAGGTTGATATTGCAATGTCTTAAGCTAAATACCTGTAAAAATATTTAGAAAAGCAACAGTAAGCAAAACTGTGTCCCAAAAAATAAGTCTAAAGACATTTTTTTAATAAACTTGAAATGGAAGAAAAGGCACCAGAATGGAAACAACAACAACAAAGTATTCTTATGCTTTAGGGGGCTGGATTAAAGGACATATTTATTTTTATCTTCATTTATTAGTGTCATACATGCTTTTATCAGTAACTGGAAATTAAAAACTGTTCTTAAGTTTGCCTTTTAAGTTAAAAACTGATAATACTAATGTTCTCACATATTTAGAAGATAATAGTCTGTCTATCTTTTGTGCTTTTTATTTTTTGTGCTGGCAATAACTTTTTGGATAGAAAAAAAAGTAGAAGGTTGACTTTTAGAAAGAAAATGAATTGAAGAAAGACAATGAGTAGAGAGGCCTTTGCAGAAAGAAATTGGCTTCAATGGTGGAGTGGCTATCTGTATTTGTCAGGTAGAATTGGATCAAGCAATAATCATAAGCCATAAATACCATGGTTTGAAGCCTGGAGTAACCTTATCGTAACAACAGCTCTGACAATATACATCTATAGTAATGGTATAGCTGTGCTGAGTTTCTGTAATACAGGGTTCTACTTAGTATAAATAATGAATGTGATATAAATTGCAATTATTATTTTATGGGTATGTGATAGTTACAATAAGTTATCTAAATAAGAACACTGTAGATAACCATACATAAGGATTAAATGATGTGGTTAAATAAATAAATGTAATAACAAACTCTGTATTCTGATGGATACACTATATTTTTAAAGGTACCCATAGAATTTAAAAGAACATTATTATGTAACAGACTGAAAAGAATATCTCAAAAATACCACCTTGATCTACTTTCAGTTAGGTATTCTCTGAGCAGTCTGGACCTGAACCCTGGACAATATATGCTAAGTGGAAACTGCTGGTTTCAGACTCCAGAATTCACATGTAGAGTCAGTTATCTTAAATTAAGAGCCTTTGTCATCTCACTCTCCACTGAAGGCGGTACTTTGCCAGTGCTCATGGTTTTTTTAAATCAACCATTGAACCTAGTTTAAGACTGTAAAAATATGTCATTTTTTCAAGAGGATAATATCTTAAATTTCATGGAAAAGTTACTACATTCCCACATAAACTAAAAAGTGATAGTGGAATTACTAAAACTACAGCTTGTGTGAAGCCCAATTAACCTGTCTTCAACCTAAGAAAATTCCTGATGGCAGTCTTTTAAATCGAGGACTCTTTTTTCTGCAATTGTATTTCAGCTGAGAGTCTGAAGATAAATTCAAATAGGAAGCTTTTCTAATAACCTTTATCTGGAAAAGCTATATGCAATCTTTCAAAGTTAGGCAGCTCTGTTGTGAGACTTACATCAGGTTCTTAGCAGTCTTGTAATTATCATTTTTTTTTTGGCTTTGTATTTCTAGCTCTGAATTCGAGTCTGATAAATATGTCTATTTTTCTTGACTTTTAACCTTAATATATCTGCTTAGATTTACATATGTGCCATTCTTTTGATTTCATCAATTTTTGTCAATTATAAGGAAAACAAAGTTGTAAAATGAAGGTAGTATGAATAAGATTCCAGAAAAAGAAGTCTCCTTATAAACTGAATAGCTGTTAAAAGCTACTTTATTTCCTGGGCCTGAGACTGAGGATTATCAGAAGCAGAAGGAATTATGCTACTGGGAAGAAATATCAGCAGATCTCTTGAAAGCTATAGAAACTGATGCGAGAGAATGGAATGCAAAAGTACTTCCACACATGAAAGTTAAGCAAGTTGGAATCACTGAGAATAAGTATACTGTAGATCTCCTTCCAAAGATATTCTCTAGGTAATAAACACCCAAGAGAAAGAAATTTGAAAACTAAGAAATTAAAAAAAAAAATCCATAGGCAGAATTTTCAGGGCAAGGAATATCACTAGGCTCTAGATCAAAATTTCAAGAGGACCTAGAGTGAAGAGACCATAGAGTCATAAAGCCAAAGAGAAATCTTCTCTAGTCATCTGGGGCTTAAGAGGCAAAACTCTACCAAGGAGAAGAGCCTGTATAAAAATTTAAAAGACAAATAAACAAAACATAGAAACTGTAGCTCTTGCTTGAGATATAGGATGCGCTCTTTGCAGATGAAAAAAAAAAAGACAGAAAAATAAGAATTATTTTCAATTATTTTCAATCTTTCATCAGAAATGATGCAAGCCCAAAGAGAATGGAATAATACCTTAAAATTTATAAAGAAAAAATGAAATCTAATACATAAAAAATTTATCTTTCAAAACTTAAGACAAAATATGTATTTTTGGAGGAAAAAACTGAAAGAATTCATTACTATCACATTATTCCATGAGATAGGTTAAAGGAAGTTCATATAGAAACCTTTATGATACAAAACAGAAGCTTATATCTAAGGAAAAAGTGAAGAAGTCAGATGTAGATAAATAAATTTTGTTCTTATTTTGTTTATTCCAAAAAACAATTGAGGGATCCCTGGGTGGCTCAGTGGTTTAGTGCCTGCCTTTGGCTCAGGGCGTGTTCCTGAGGCCCCAGGATCAGGTCTTGCACTGGGCTCCCTCCATGGAGCCTGCTTCTCCCCCGGCCTGTGTCTCTGCCTCTCTCTCTCTCTTTGTGTCTCTCGTGAATAAATAAATACAATCTTAAAAAAAAAGACAATTGAGAGTCTTAAGCAAAGTAAGTGACATATTATGAAATTTGTAATATATGAAAAAGTAAAATGCATGACAATAGCATGAAGAATGGAAGAATCAAAAGTATACTGTTTTAAGGTTCTTATAGTACATGGGGTGGTATAATATTATTTGAAGATAAATAACGATAAACCAAAGAGATGTATATGTTGTCTATCTACTCAGCCAATAATGACATAAAATGGAATAACAAAAAGTAACATAAATATATATAGTATTAAAAATAAAGGTAAACTACACATCTAATATTGATATAAAATGAAATAATAATGGTAATGATAAAAACATCATCTAAAAGTAGATGGAAAAAGAGAAAAATGGAACACATAATAGTAGAGAACTGACAAAATGTTGAATTTAAAACAATTATATTAATAATTACATTAAATTAAATGGTATAGATTACAAAATTTAAAGACAGTACTGTAAGATTTGGTGTAAAAATCAAGACCCAGCTATATGTTGTCCCCAATAAGCACCTACAAAAACATAGGTAGATTAAAACAAGAGTGGAAAAAGACCATGTGATTATTAAAGACAAATAAGATCTGTATTAAGATCAGAAGATGTAGGTTTCAGAACTCTCCATATAAAAAGAGACTTCACATAAGGAATAAATTCACCATTAATATATAATAAATCTAAGTGCGTATACATCTAATGATATAATAATATTTATGATGCAAAACACATATGAAAGTGAAACGAAAACCAGATAGATACACAAGTATAGTTGGAGACATCCACTCTTCTTTCTCAGTAGTTGATAGAAGAATCAGGAAATCAATAAGAATATAGACATTCTGAGCAGTGTTACCAGTTTGACCTAATTAACATCTGTAGAACATTCCATCCAACAGCAGCAGGAAACACTTTTAAATGCACGAGAAACAATCTCTAAAATAAAATGTATCCTGGGGTATCAAACAAATGTTGGCATATTTTTAAAAACTGAAATCACAAGTATTGTCTGCAATTAGAACTTTTATTTTTTTTAAAGATTTCATTTATTTATTCATGATTGAGAGAGAGAGGCAGAGACATAGGCAGAGGGAGAAGCAGGCTCCATGCAAGGAGCCTCATGCTTAATTCGAGCCTAGGACCCCGGGATCACGACCTGAGCCAAAGGCAATCACTGAGCCACCCATATGCCTCGACATTTTGAAGTTTAAAAAAAAATTAAATATTTATGATTCTTGTCTTCAAAATTTTGTCATTACGTGCTATGTAAACTTTTCGTTTAGAACTCTTAGAACAAAAAAAAAAAAAAAAAGAACTCTTAGAACAATGCATAGTTCACACGTCTTTTCTAAAATCATTGTTGTCTCTAATCTCTTTTTTGTGTGTATTTTATTAAATAATATAGGTGCTGATTTGCTCTCTTAGGTATTCTGGATATCTTAATTTTGCAAATTTATCTGGATCTACTCATTAGTTTGTCTTTTTGGTCTTTCTCTTATTCAATCCTTATTTTCACCAGCAGATTCTCCTCAGTGTGGGGTGGTTTCCTAGAAGAAGCCCTAGTTAGCATATTCTGAGACTTTATTCAAGTTAGGTATCTGGCACTCATTTGCTATTGAATTGAGCCAAAATTCTTGCAGTTTTACCTGCTATTTACAAATTATCTGCTAAACTTTGCGAAGAATATCAAACTCATATTATTAGGCCATCTTCCTAGAATTGGCAAAAAGATAAATGTTTATTTAGTAGCTTTAATAAAGTATAATTGACATAAAATAAGACGTTTAAAAAATGTCTATTTAGAAAACTTTTGATATGGCACACAACAGGGAAACCATCACCAACATCAGATTAAGGGACTATTTTCACCAAGAAACGTTTATAATTCTCCTTTATAAAAACACTCTCTCTCATTCCTCCCTGAAGAACCCTGGTTCTTGAAAATCATTGACCTAATCTCTATTCCTCTAGGTTAGTTTTTTAGTCTGATAAAAGATACAACATATGGGACACCTGGTTCCCATGTGTTGGGAGAACATGCGAGTGGGTAGAGCATGTGACTCTTGATTTCAGGGTGGTGCATTCAAGCCCTACATTGGGTGTGGAGCCTATTTACTAAAAAAAAAAACAAAAACAAAAACAATAAAAAAACAGAGATACTCTCTCTGGTGTCTCTCATTAATAAATAAAAACATTTTTAAAAAATGAAAAAAATAAATAAAATATACAATAAACTATTTACCACTTCAACTATGTAAGTACAATTAAGTAGAATTATGTACATTCACAAAGCTGTGCTGCCATCACCACCATCCATCACTAGAACATTTTCCTTATCCCTGAAATTCTCCGTACATTAACTCCTCATTCCTTCTTTTCTTTCAGTCCAAACAACCACTACTCTACTTTCTGTCTTTATGAATTGGGGTATTCTAGATACTTCATGTAAGTAGAATCATATAATATTGTGTATGTGTGTCTCTGATTTACTTCCTTTGGCAAAACGTTTCAAGTGTCATCCATGTTGCAGCATGTATTCAATTGCATTCCTCATTTAGACTGAATACTACAAAAAAGAAAAAAAAAGAAAAAAAAAGAAAAGACTGAATACTATGCCCCTCGGTGTATGTACCGTATTTTTTTATACATTTATCAATTCGTTGACTTTGGGGGTTTTTTTTTGTCTAGCTTTTGACTATTGTGAATAATGCTACTATAAACATTGGTGTGCAAATAACTGTTTGAGTCCCTATAGGTATACACTTAGAGGTAGAATTACTTAGATGGTAATTCTATGTTTTTTTAAAGATTTTATTTATTTATTCATGAAAGACACACACAGAGAGAGGCAGAGACACAGGCAGAGGGGAGAAGCAGGCTCCACACAGGGAACCTGATGTGGGAGTCGATCCCAGAACCCCAGGATCACACCCTGGGCCAAAGGCAGGCACTAAACCGCTGAGCCACCGTGATTCCCTACGTTTGGTTTTTTAAGGAACTCTAAAACTGTTTTCCTCAGCAATTGCACCATTTTGCATTCCCACCAGCAACATTCAAGTCTTCTCATTTCTCCACACCTTCACCAATACTTGCAATTTTCTGTTTGTTTTGAAGTAGCCATCCTCATGGGTGTGAAGTGGTATCTCATTAGCATTCCTTAAAAATTAGTGATGTTAAGCAATTTTTCATGACCTTGTTGGCCATTTGTACATCTTAAAGGAACTATCTATTCAAAGTGAGTCTTTTATTGAACTTAAATCAAGATATTGGCAGACTTGTGTTCCTTTCTGGATGCTCTAAGAGAGAATAAATTCCCACTATGTATATGTCGTACCATTGCTGTTGCACAGTTCTTGGATATTCTGCATCATTTATTTATTTTATCAGACTTTTCTCTTTCCTTTCAGTTTTTATGGCTTTTATTGACCCTCCAGCTGAGAGATTTTTTTCTCAATTGTTTCCCATCTACTCATAAGCTAGCCAAAGGCATTCTTCATTTCTGTTACTGTGGGTTTTTTTTTTTTTCAAGATTTTATTTATTTATTTTAGAGAAACCGAGAGAGAGAGCAGGAAGGAGAAGCAGAGTGAGAGGGAGAAAGGATCTCAGGGAAACTCCATGCTGCATGTGGAGCCCAGTGCAGGACTTGATCCCACGACCCTGAGATCTTGACCTGAACCAAAACCAAGAGTTCGCTGCTCAAATGACTGTGCCACTCAGGCACCCCTGTCTTTTAAATGTCTTCTTCTTCTCCTCCTCCTCCTCTTCCTTCCTTTTCTTCTTCTTCCTCTTCTTCTTTTTTTCTTTTTGGTCTTTTCTCACATTTCCCGATTATTCTTGTGTGCTATTACTTTATGTATTATGGCTTTTAGCTTTTTAATCATAGTTGTTTTAAATTCCGGGTCCCATCATTCCAACATTCCTGCCATATCTGAGTCTGGTTCTGATGCTTGCTTCATCTCTTCAAATTGTGTGGTTTTTTTTTTTTCTTTTAAGGTGGTTCTCATAATTTTTTTCTTGATAGCCTCACTTGATAGACATGTTAAAGGGACTTCTGTAAATAGGCCTTTAGTAATCTAGTGGTAAAATTGAGTAGGGGGAAGCATCCTATAGTTCTACAGCAAGGTTTGTCTTTTAGTGAGCTTCTCAACTGTGAACTTCATAAGTACTTCTCAGTCTCCCCTCCCAACCCTACTCCACTCTGGATAGAAGGGGTTGGCTACAGTGGGCTTGAATTGGTTATCTTCCTCCTTCCATGCGGAAGCCTAGAATTGGGCTATTTTAATTCCCCTAGTTGAGTTAGGCTCTGGTAAAACCCCATAAGGTTAGGCTGTTTAGATACTTTCTCCTGAAGGCACAACCTCATTATGAAGAGCAGAGCAGAATGCTCTTGTATACTTCAAAATTGTTCTTTTCCCTCTTCCTTCCTGAAGCAGGAGGGAAAGTTTTAGTCCCCAGTACTCATTGTGAAAGTCTGGTTGAGCTTCTGGAGGTGAAATTCACAAAATTATTGAGCCCCCCCTTCCCTCCATCACTGGGTTCTCCTGAAGTTTGTATCCCTCAGACCTGTTCACACTGAGCCTTAGCAAGTTACCAGTTATAGCTCAGGTTTCTCTCCAGAGCACCAATTCACCCCAAGGTTTGGGCTTCTGGGTTTCTGTTCTGGTAAGTACGATTCTCTGTATTCTCCTATGGGTTCCTCATTTTGGGGACAAGAGTTTTCTCTGTGACTCACACTTCTAATAAATATAAGAAAAGCTGTGGATTTTTTAGTTTGTTCAGCTCTATTATTAGAATGCAGTGGTGTCTTCCAGCTTCTTACATGCTGGACTAGAAACCAGACGCACGACACTGTTGCATCCTTTGCATGGTAACCTATTTGTGTATATGATATTAAATAGCATTTTCTGCACTGTGTGTATTTCAATATTGCTTTTTTTACCCTGTCTGATAATATCTCCCTCTTTATTAGTTTTCAGATGATTTATTTAAAAGTGTTATTGATACGGTTAGGTTACTTGATATTTTAAGATTTCATTGCTATTTGTCTCATCTTTTTTTTCCCCCACCTCCTTTCTCCATCTTTGTTGATTTCTTACTTATTTATTTTGTATTGTCATTTCAATTTTCCTGTTGAATTTTTGGCTAAACTTCTTTGAATTACATTTTAGTGATTCTTGAATGGGCTATAATGTTCACCTTTAAAATCTTCTTAAGTTAATTCTGAATTCTATTGGTAAAATGCCATTTTGTTTTTACTATTATATTTCTATGCTTATCTTCATATTATACTTGGTTTAAATCATGTATTTCGGGATCCCTGGGTGGCACAGTGGTTTGGTGCCTGCCTTTGGTCCAGGGCGCGATCCTGGAAACCCAGGATTGAATCCCACATCGGGCTCCCGGTGCATGGAGCCTGCTTCCCCCTCTGCCTGTGTCTCTGCCTCTCTCTCTCTCTCTCTCTCTCTCTCTCTCTTTGTGTGTGTGTGTGTCTCTCATGAATAAATAAATAAAATCTTTAAAAAAATAAAAATAAAAAAATAAATCATGTATTTCATGTATGTCTCAACAATAGAGTGTTATAACTTTACATTTAAACAGACATCACTAAATTATGTCCTGTGGTCCAAATCTGAATCATCACTTGTTTTATTTATTTTTTTATGATTTTGTTTACTTATTTAGTTATTGGAGAGAGAGAGAGAGTATGTGAATAGGGGGAGGAGCGGAGAAAGACATGCAGACTCCATGCTGAACATGGAGCACAATGGGTCTTGATCTCATGACCCTGAGATCATGACCTGAGTCAAAATCAAGAGTCTGACACTTAACTAACTGAGCCACCCCCGTGCCACTCAACACCTGGTTTCATAAATTAAATTGTATCAGAACACTGCCACACCTATTGATTTCGGTATTGTCTGTGGCTATTTTCATGCTACAACAGAAAAGTAGAATGGTGACAGAGGTTTACATCCTACTGCTGAAATACTTATGATCTGCCTTATTACAGATTCTTTTTCAGCTTCTGCTTTAAACAGTCCTGTGCATTATACAGAAATCTAAAAAAGAAAATTTGTGCCATATACCTATACCTACATGTATACAAACACACACATATGCCAACTAGAGTACACTTTGCTCCTTTTGATATATCCAGCTTATTTTCTTGTACAATTTCCTTTCAGCCTGAAGGACAATTTTTAGTCTCATCTATGCTCACAGTGCATACGTGTTGCCAGCAATATTCAGAGATTTGTCTATCTAGAAATGTATTTAATATGGGCAGCCCGGGTGGCTCAGCAGTTTAGTGCCGCCTTCAGCCTAGGCCCTGATCCTGGAGACCCAGGATCCAGTCCCATGTCGGGCTCCCTGCAGGGAGCCTGCTTTTCCCTCTGCCTGTGTCTCTGTGTCTGTCTCTCTCTCTCTCTCTGTCTCTATGTCTCTCATTAATGAATAAATAAAATCTTTTTTTTTTAAGAATTATATTTAAGATATCTCCATTTGTGGAAGGTATTCTTCTGAATATAAAAATCTGGTATTTTTCTCTCAGCACTTTTAACATATCTTCCTAGCTTCTTTGTCTTCCATGGTTTCTGATGAGAAATCAGGCCATTGTTATACCATTGTTATAACAAGGAAAATGTGTTATTTTCCTATTGCTGCTCTCAATATTTTTCTTCTTTTTTCTTTTGAAGCAGTTAGACTAAGACAACTTTTTATGCTAATTGGGCTTTTTTGACTTTGAATCTGTAAGTTTCTATTTTCACACAATTGAGGAATTTTTTATCTATCATTTTTGTTATTTTTCCCCATTTTTCTCTGTCTTTATGGGACTTTCTCCCATTATTCTGTCTTGATGGGACTCAAACATACATTTTTAGGTGTTGACACTGTCTCACAGGCCTGTGATACTTTATTTGTATTTTAACCATTTTCTCTGTTTTTCAAACCATGTAAAACATAGTGATCTGTCTTAAAGTGCACCTCTATCATCCCAATTCTTCTGTTGAGCTTATCTATTAAACATTTTCATCTGCTGTTGAGCCTATGAATTTTTCATCTATTTTAATAATTAGCTCTAGAACTTGCATTTTGTTCTATAATAGTTTTTATTTTTCTGTTTATATTCTATATTTTTTTCATATGGTATTTATTTATTTTAGAGTCTACATTTCTAAAAGTTGTTGATTTTCCTATTTTATTTGTCTCTTATTTGCTTGTATTGTTTTTGTCTCCCTGGAAAGTTTCCCCTGTGTCTGTGTAGTTTAGTAATCAACAAAGGATTTGGGAAATGTTTAAATTCAACTTAAACTGTGTGTGACCTGTTTGGAGAACATTTTCAAAAGGACAGCAGCTTCTCACATCAACTTTCATCTTACATTTTTTCTATCACTTTTTTTTTTTCATAGATCCCTATTAGAATGTGTAGTATATGGTTATTCAGAAATTTGGTGCTGATTTTGTTTCTGGATTTTGGAACATGTTGGAATAATGCCTGATATCAGGTGTTTTTCTTGTTCTTCCATGATGTTGTAGAATGCCCGTATACTGATACTTTCTTCTTCTAAACCACACTTGATTCCTTTTGTTGACCTCTAACAAGCTTCTATTTAGAGGTGCAAAATATAAATACTTATTATATAATTCCAAACAAGACTAGTGCTCAAAATTTTCCTATTCTTAATTCCTACACAGGTACTTTCCATTATAAAATGATTGCTTCTTCAACAATTTCTTTTTCTTGAGACAAATTAGGTCATATTTTTCATTTTGCCTATTCCTGATTAAATTTAAGGGAGGGCCTAAATATTATTCATTCTATGACCACAACCTACTTAGGAAAACTATATTAATAAATGACTACGTTATTGCATCAAGTTACGTTTACCAGCACAAAATAATATCTAAACATAAAACCTAAATCATAACATAATAGCCATCAGAATTATTTTTCTGTTTATTTCAAAAGGCTACCAGTTTTATGCTGTTTATAAGAAATGTCCATGAAGATTGCATCCATGCCTTCCTTTGTCATTCCTGTCACCATTATGAGATTATTATAAAATAGTATTTAAAATGTCATCTACACTTTTGGCAGCATACCCTACATTCTTAATCTGACCATTGACTTTAGAAATGTTGCTAAGATGCATTCCAACAGGCTTATAAGCCACTTGACCTTTCCCTTCGCAGCCAAAATATGCTCACCTTCTCCTGAGTGCACAACATACACATTTTTCCTTGGAAAAATTGTCAGTTGCTGTCTAGCATAGAACCTCTATTCCATGTGTTCAGTCTTCACTTTATGCAAACAAGATTGTGTTGTTGAACACAGTATTATTGCTATGCTTTTTGTTCCCATTTTGAATTACTCATCATTGCTTCCCAACTTCCTAGTTAACCTGAAAATTATCCGAAATGTTTTCAATTTCAAAAAGTCTCTTCTCATTCTAACCCACTGTTCAATTTTTCATATTTTACTTATGAATTTTTCTAGAAAAAATATGCTCAAGACAATTATATTAACTTGTTTCAAATTATAGTCTATTTTATACTTTTATCAATGACCTTACTTGAGAACAAAATCATTTCTTCACAATAACATATGATGTTTATCAAGTTTTATTAACCACTCATGTAAGTTAATCCTCAAAACAACCGTATGAACTCTATGCTAATATTATCTCATGTTCCAGATAAAACATTTCAGTGCTAAATTCGTTTTTAAGTTGTCAAATCTTAGACACAGTAATAAGGTACAGGGTTTCTATTATAACCCACTTATAATAGCTACATCCAGACTTACCCTTTTAAAAATTTTAGTGTTGAGGATCTAAAAACTAAAATTTTATTTAATTTAGCACCATTCATTTGATACCTATCATGTACCAATCTGTCCTAGGTTACAGAATTCAAACTGAAAAAATATCTTTCTCTTGTGAAGATAGTATTGCATTTCCCTAACGATAATAATTAATTGCAATAAATATCAAAATATTTATTATACAGTTCATGGATATATTACTTGGTTCTTAAAAATAACTCTAATAAATAGCTATTGTTGTCATTCCTATATTATAGATGATGAAAATAAAATTGTATTAGAATCCTAAAAGGATTTTTAAGTTGGCATATTCCTAAATACAGTACACCAGTTCTAGTATAAACATTGACACAGAATTGTATAATATGTGATATTTTCACAGTTTTATATGGAATGTACACAGAAATAAAACATGTTAATAGAACATAGCATTATGGGAATCACAAATTAGAAAAAGAATCACTCCCTAGGAAAAAATGTTAAAAATTAAAGCTGTCTAAGTTCAAAAGATTTTTAGTAATAGAAAAATGGTTAGGTAAAATTCTGGTCAATCAAGCACTGATAAGTTTAGGACTGTGGTACTAATTAATCAGAGTAAGTAACTGGTCTCTGAATATATTTGAAGGATTGAAGTGTGAAGAAAGTGGTTTTATAATCCTGATTTGTATAAAAATCCATAAATCATTAAACTTTCAAGAGAGGAGGAGAGTATGAGAGACAAAAATGCAGGTAGAAACTAGGGGCACATGATCAGAGGCATCAGCAGTAAAACACTGACTGAGCCAGTTTGCCAAGTTCTGAAAAAAAATAAGTTTTAGCATTGTAGTGTTTGATAGTGTTCCTCCATTTTTCAATTAGCACAATGCTAGATCTTTATAAACCAAGAGTGAAAAAAGATATAGTACAAATCAATGGGGATAGTGGAAAGCTTCTCTTTTTTTTTCCCTTAATTCCATTATTACTTAATTTTTTACCTTCAATTTTCAATTCAATTGCCTCTTATTACTTGTAAAATAGGCATAATAATACATAAATGAGAAACAATTTAGCTGATTTCTTTTAAGGAATTAAAGCTCCTGACAGACATAAGCTACAATTATCCATTTTTAAACAAAGGTTTGTGGTATAGTTGACTGAAAATTAGCCTAAGTAGGAAGATAGCATCATATGATTAGCCAACAGAGCACAATTTTTATGTCACTGTTCGCAGTAGTGCAGAGAAACATCTTTACTATTTTTTCTCTTTCGAATTGCAAGGTGTGAGATAGAATATAAATACTGGAGTCTGACTCTGCTTATATAGATATTTCACAAGTATTCTAGGGCAGCTTCCCCAATGCATTTTATTAAAACTTGCAAGAAATGTTTGATAGATGTATCAATTTAGTTAGAAATATTTGGTTAGTTACCATTATGGATCAGGGAATGTTCTCTTTTGTGGATATTGCAGTGAATAAAATGCTCAAAAATAGTCCCATCTTAGAGCTAATGCTCTTATAGTTTCTTTTTTTTTTTTTTTGCTCTTATAGTTTCTAACAAACAAGATCAGATGCTTCAGCCAATATCAGTCACATCTGAAAATTGCTAAAAACTTGATTTTCTTTTATTTTCTGTTTCATTATTTCACTTGACCCACATGAAGTATGAAAACTTATTTTAAAATGTCAACTATCTGAACATATCTCTCCAAACTTGCATAAGAGTAAAAAGGTCCGGGACTACTTTTAGCAACATTGTTTGGTTTCAGAGGTAGCATCAGGTACAATTGACAGGTCCCTTGAGGACTGTGCAGACACCTATTCTACAGAATAAATTTTTACCAGCAAAACCATTGTTGTGTCATGATATAGTGTTCCTATACACTGAACATACTACAACATGCATTAGGTTTTATATAGACCATATATTGGCAGATTGCAGAAGACTTTTGATGACTTTTGGGTTATTTCTATCTTAACGTGGGTATATAATTACTAGTAAGTACACAAACACTTTATGCACAGAAATCTGGGTTCTCTTCATTGCAGTATATGAAAGGGGTTAGTAATTTTGGGAATTAAATTTTTGAGATAAATTTTATAATATGTGGTTTTGGTAGCCCTTTTGTATCTAAAGGACAAAACAAAACAAAATAATCTAATTACTTCTTTATCATCTTTTTATTATAACAAAAAGTAAGTATTCTTTATGAAGTTGTTGAATAATCATTTAAAGTATATATGAAGAAAATTAAACTTTCTATATTGTTACTTCTTAGTGAGAGATGTATATAAATCTTGTTATATGTTGTGTAGAAACAAATGTGCTAGGAGCACCCTCAGTCAGTTAAGCATCTGCCTAAGCTCAGGTCATGATCCTAGAGTCTGGAAATTGAGCCCTGCATTGGGGTCCCTGCTCCACAAGGAATTTGCTTCTCTCTCTCTCTCTCTCTCTCTCTCTGCCCCTCCCCCTGCTCATGTTTTATCTTGCTTGCCCATTCTCTCAAATAAATAAATAAACTCTTAAAAAAGAAAAAGAAAAAAGAAAGAAAGAAAAAAAGAAAGAAAGAAAGAGAAAGAAAGAAAGAAAGAAAGAGAAAAAGAAGAAAGAAAAAGAAAGAAAGAAAGAAAGAAAGAAAGAAAGAAAGAAAAAGAAAGAAAGAAAGAAAGAAAGAAAGGCGCTAACCAAATTCTTTACGAGAACGCATCTCATATTTAGCATCTACTATCTGTCTTGGACTTGTGATATTATGCTCTCATGTCCATTTCAAAGACAATGTCCCACAGGTCAGAGTCTCATCATCTCTTACCTGTAAAAATAGCCTCCCTAAGGTTTGCTAGCCTCACATTTCTCCCATTTATACTAACGTTCCACCTTTCCATAGTACAATTCAAAAGTGTAGAAATGACTGATATACTCCTTTCCTTAAATATCTTTCTTGGATCTCATTTTAGAATCCAGTTCAAAACAGGCCAGTTGTGGATTCAAGGTACTTTACAAAGTGAGTATATTCTAAAACCATGATTCCCTTGAACCCTAGACTTTATCTCATCACTGTCATGAACATTTTAATTTTTTAACCTTCAGATACTACTGAATTTACTCCATTATTTCTGTAATTCTATAAACAAATTACTTAATTCCTTTTCTGTTTGCCTCTCCATTTCTCTAATTTGTCAAATCCATTTCTGCATGTAAAACCAGTCATATCCTTATGAAAACACAGCAAGTACTTTCCTGTCACATGTAACTGCTAGATATCATGTTATTAGCAAAATATCAAATAATCAATCTAAAGATCTACTTAAGTGTATGTTCATAAATCTAACGTATATATCCACATAAATATTTTTATGTACATTCATATGATATATGCCATAAGACCTTCATGTGAGAGGGGCTCTTCCTATATCCCGAATAGAGAACTATCCTCATCTACAAGAGGAAGACACAAGAACAGAATAAATAAACTTGCTAAATTCTGCTCCCCTCTCCCATTTACTAAACTTACCTCATATCCTTCATGTTATCCTATTTTTTTTCAAAATCATTTACTATTCATCAAACCTAGCTTAAAAATAATCAAGTTTAAGCTTTTATTTAGGTCTTTACTTCCTTATGAAGGTTTTCATTCTATGTAAACTGAGATATATTTTTCTGCTTTTCTATTGTTCAACTGTCTTTATCAGTTTGATTTTCAGGCCCTGATATGGACCCTAAGAGAATCAAGGAAAATTTTTCCTCTTCTATATAAGCTTTACAAAAACAATTTTTCAATAAGCACAGTAAATCCTTACTCGTTGGTTATACTTAGATCAGACACTCCACATTGATGGATTATAAAGAAGGTACCAGGTATTTAAGATTTAGGTGCAAGAATATTTGTTCAAGTATTGAAGTATCAGGAAACTAGTAATAAGATAGATGGCCAATAATAAGTAGTTAATTGAACAAATGGATACTCCCAGAAAGAGGAGGCCAGACATTTTACAATAATTTTTGTAGTATATTTCATTTTCAGTAATTTTATATTGCCATATAGTTTGGTAAGTTGTTAATTATATGTTTCTAAAACATATACAAATAATGTATACAGATAATTATAATAATAAATATAATGAATAATAAAATATACAAATAATGAGGAACAAAAATGGTTCTTTAAGTAATTATTTAAACAACTGGAGAAAAATAAGCAGAAGCTGATTTGATTCGCCATATCAAGGGAGGTTGGTATGAATCTCATATGTCTTAATTTTATTCTCTCATAAAAATCTCCCTCAACTCTTAAAATTACTTTTTTTCTTCTAATACAGCTTCTTATATAGAGTTCAAGACAATATCAACATATTTTGCTCAGAGCAAAAAATAAAATACTCAAGGGATTTGTTGATATGAAGTTCCAGAAGCCTGATATTGTTAATATGTTATGCAATTTTGTGTTTGTGTGTAGAGTGTATGTCTCCAATTAATGACAAGAGCAAAAAAAATGATGACTCTTTCTTGGAGTTAATTTCTTGTGGGTTCATCATTTTTATTTATTCATATTCACTCAATATTTCACTAAATTTATATCTTGAGTATTTACTAAGTAAAATAGGAATGTTGTCTTCAATATAATCATGTCTGCTCTTGCTAGAGTTGAGTGTGGCAAGCAACACTTATATCACTTTTTGTTGAACTTTGACCCCTTTTAAGAAAGTTGCCTTAATAAAGAATGTTGATTGTTAGTGTGCCTTAATTTACCAATCTAAGCCTTGATATCAGGATCTTGGTACTGACAGGAATAATTATCTTCAGGCAATCCATTTTACCCAATTGGTTTCCTGCTCAAATTTTGAGGTGCTGTTCTTTTTAGTTTAATATTTTAAACATTTAAAATTCTCCTTTTGTCTGGTAAACCTAGCAGAAATTATTTTGTTTATTTATTATATATATTTATTTTGTAAATATATGACATATATTCTATATATGATGCAGTTCAGTTTTGGGAGATACATTAATTAAAATCAGTCAAACTAAGAGAAGGGGAAATACAAACTGCAAAGGTTTTTCCATACAGTTAAAGAGTATAGATTCCCCAGACTCATTGAGAGTTTGAGAAATAAAAATATTTTATATAAACTCTAAATTAGAAAAAAATAAACACATAATAAAAAGTGATAGGAAGAATTTCTCTTCTATTTTAAATCAAATACAACCCTTTGAAAAGGGGAAAAGATGTGTGCTTTTCAATTTGAAAGTTGATGTATTAGCACTTTGAAATTATATTTTAATTTTAATAGATTCAATATAAATATCATTTTTCTGATAATGGATATAAGAAACTCCCCTGATTTGCCTTGGGGTTCAGTAATCATATAATTACATGGAAAATAGTCCCTTATTTTAGAGTTAAAATTGGAAAACTGTAATTAACAGTTTTATGTGAAATGTACTTTCTGTTCTTTTTAATGAGGAAGACTTTTTATCAGTTGCCCAAGGGAATTATGAGGTCTTGCTAGTCACTGAACAAACAGATTTTATTCCCTAAGAAAGCTATTAGCCAACTTGAGAATGTATTCATTTGCTAATACTAATCATCACGGATACACTTAGAAAGTTATAGATTTGTTCTTAATTTCTGGTTTTATGGAGTTCATAAAAATTCCTGTCCATATTTATGAGACTTAAATCTCACTATGTATGCCCTATCATACAACTCAGGATTTGTTTTTAAAGATTATATATAAAATACATATATTAATTTAAATATTAAATATAATATATAATATATAATATATATATATAGATTTAATTTTTAAAATGTTAAATTTCATTTGAGAAACATTATGCATCCAGGCATAAATTCTATCACCATATGTTTATCAAATAAACAAATTTGTTTATTTGTCTAACATAGATACAAATACCTATCATCATATGTTTAACAAACAGAATGACTAGCAAAAGAGCAAAAGGTATAAAAGCAAAACATTACTATAATAATTAGCAATAAAGACAGAACATTGAAAAGAATAATAAAGAAGAGCAAAGGTGACAACATATAAATAGTGCCTTTCCATATTTGCTATTATATTTTCCAATTATTTTCATATTCATTTTATATTCCCTAATATATTTAAGAAAATCTAACACTGTCAGAGAAAAATATTACTTTCAATTATAATACTTTTTTGTGAAATTTATAATAAATCCAAATATTTTATGTAATCTAAAGCTTTCTCCCAAAATACAAATTAGTGTGCACTTCTTTATTATTCTATACACAATTGGAACCCTTCAAGCATTTGAGTAAAAATTAAATTTCACAGGATTTCTTGTTCTAGATTGTATCTGACTAAATTTCTAACTAAAAATAACTATAAAACTTGGAAAAACATATCTTTTGAAATCATTGAAAGAATTCTAACAATACCTAATTAAAAAAAAAAAAAAAGAGAAGGGAAACATATGAGCTGAATTTTGTGCATATCAATCCAAACTTATTGTTATTGCAGTGGGAATAAATCAAACCAAGCAGACAGCAAAATTTTTACTTAAATAAAAGAGGGGACCAGTGTAAAGTGTGTATAGAGTGAGCATCTAAAAAGTCATGGGAAAACATCACTGAGTTTTTATAAACCTAACTAGAAATGTTATCATTTATGTGGTAGAAAAACAGTTTGAGGACCAAGTCATGGCAAGAAAGAGACATGAAACACATCCCTTGAATTTTCTTTGAGATATAACTAATTTCAATCTCTAGTTGTAAGAGGAAAACTTATAAAGTATAAAACCAAGCCCAATAATCATCAGGGTGATTCAATGATAAATTACATGTCATAAAAAATCTCAACTACTTTAAAAGAAGATAACATCTCACAGCTTCAATAATTTTTTTCAGTTACAAGTAGAACATTTTATCTTATAAAGCATTAACAAAAAATCAAGGGAAAAGAGAAAAATATATTCAGAGTGGCCTATGATTCCATTATTAGAGTTTTGAGAAAATAGACCAATAGGGGAAGTCTAAAAAATAAAATGGGATTTCAGCATAAGTTTTGATTGGTACAAAATAATTTGGACAATATAAAACACACAAAAAATAGAATGTCTGCAATTGATTATTCTTCAGATAGACTTAATAATAGATTAGTTATACTGTAAGTCAGAATTAGTAACTTGGAAAAATAATGCAAAAGAAAAATGTTGAAAAATAATAGGAATAAGAAGGAGGGAGATAGGAAGAGGAAGAGGGAGGGAGGGAGGAAGAAAAGCAAAGAAAGACACAAGTTGGATATAGTTAAGGACTCTGACATAGTAATAACTGACATTTAATATTTTTTAATGAGAGGAGGATGTGATAAAAGGGAATATTAAAAGATAATGACTAAAATTTTTCTGTAACAGATAGAACATTTTAATGCACATATCCCAGAAGCTCAATGAGTACCAAGTAGAAGTTTAAAAATCATGAAACTTAAAAAATCACATTTAAATAAAGATAAAAATGTAAGAATACATCTTAGAAACAGAAGAGAATAAAAAGAGAAAATATCTTTAAAGCACAACAGTAAGACTTACAGCTGGCACTTAATAGAAATTTTAAGAGCCAAAGGACAATAGGATATATATATATATTTTTTTATTAATCTGGGATGTGTGTGTTCTTGGGAAAGGTACTGTCACATAATATTCTGTACTAAGGAAAAGCAATACCTTTTTTTCTAAGGAAAAATGACTAAGAAATTAAGATGTTTTATAGACCAGATGTTGTAAAAATGTGCCACAAGTACACAATTACTACAAATATTATTGAAGTGAGTTATTCCGAATGAAGGAATAATAACCCCAGCTGGAAAAAGCAGACAGGACCAAAATGGGGCACATATTTAGGTTAATATAAAGATAGTTGTTTAAAACAACAAAAAAATTTGACAATGCTACACATACACACATATATATGCACACACCCAAACATACGTTCAGTCTTGTTCTTATATTTAATATATATAATATTACATATATTTTCATATACATACATATACATATATATGAAATATATAACAGCCAGAGCATTAATTTTGCAGGGGTACATGGAACTAAATTATTGTAAAATTATTTCACAGTGGGCAAACAATAAAAGTAGTTATTTAAATATACGGCAACTAATGTTGCATAGGAAATACCTAAGACATCCATAAAAAATACAATTAATTAAATTTTAAAGTAAATGCTAATAATAGAAAATTATGAAAATGTGAAACAGTCAAACAATATAAAAGAATGCAGGAAGGGAGGAAAAAATGAATAAAGAAAAACTGGAAATAAAACTGGGTTAAATAGAACAAGATGCGAAATGATAAATTTAGCCTCAAACATATGAAAATATATCAATGATTCCACTAAGTGTTAATTGTCTAAGAACTACAATAAGATTGTCCTACTACAAAACAAACAAAACAAATGTGTGCTTAACCACACCCTGTTTAAAGAGACATTTTTTTTTCAAGTTTTAATTTAAATTCCAGTTAGTTAATATACAGTGTAATATGAGTTTCAGTAATGAAATTTAGTGATTCATCACTTCCATACAACACCCGGGGCTCAACACTGCATGTGCTCTCCTTAATTCCCCTCGCCTATCTCGCCAGTACTCCCCACCACCTACCCTCTGGTATCCATCAGTTCTCTATAGTTCAGAGTCTGTTTTTTAGTTGGCCTCTTTTTTTCTCCCCCATGTTCCTTTGATTTGTTTCTTAAATTCTACATATGGGTGAAATCATATGGAATTTGTCTTTCTCTGACTTATTTCACTATATATTACATTATTATATTATATTTATTATATTATATTATATTATATTTTATTATATTATTATATTATTATTCTATAATACTCTCTAGCTCCATCCACATTGTTGCAAATGGCAAGATTTCATTTTTGATAGATGAAAGTGTGTGTGTGTGTGTGTGTGACCTCCTCTTTATCCATCCATCAATTGACATACATCTGGGTTCTTTCCATAATTTGTCTATTGTTGTTGCTATAAACATCAGGGTGCATGTATCCCTTTGAATCAGTATTTTTGTATCCTTTGGGTAAATACCTGGTAATGCAACTGCTGGGTCATAGGGCAGCTCTATTTTTAGCTTTTTGAGGAACCTCCACACTCTTTTCCAAGTGGCTACACCAGCTTGCATTCCCACCAACAGTGTAAGAGGGTTTCCTTTTCTCTGCATCCTCTCCAACAACTGTTGTTTCCTGTGTTGTTAATTTTAGCCATTCTCACAGGAGTCAGGTAATAGCTCATTGTAGTTTTGATTTGTATTTCCCTGATGACGAGTGATGCTGAACATCTTTTCATGTTAAAGAGGCACTCTTGGGGATCCCTGGATGGCTCAGTGGTTTAGTGACTGCCTTCAGCCCAAGGCATGGTCCTGAGGTCCTGGGATCCAGTCCCAAATCAGGCTCCCTGCATGGAGTCTGCTTCTCCCTCTGCCTGTCTCTCTCTCTCTCTCTCTCTCTCTCTCTCTCTGTGTGTGTGTGTCTCTCATGAATAAATAAATAAAATCTTTAAAAAAAAGAGACACCCTTTATACATAAAAATATAAAATTTTAAAATTAAAAATGAAATATATATACATATATATGTATATATATGTATATATGTGCATAACATATATATATTATGCCGTCAGTAAACAAAGGAAAACTGGGGAGGCTATATTAATACCCGAATAAAACAGACTAGAAATAAAAAATATATTATCAGAGATAAAAAGGATATTTAATAGTAATAAAAGTGAACTTCATCTGAAAGGCAAACTAATTCTAAATTCATTTGCAATGAATAGTATTACTGTAAAAATACACACAAAGAAATCTTGACAGATGAAAAGAAGAAATACATGAATCTACAATCATAGTTGGGAAATGTCAATACATAACTCACAGTAATTCATAGGACAAACAGAATTAGTATGGTGAATATAAAGGATTTTTAAATATCCTGATTAATCAATTTCATCTAATTAATACAACTTACTATAAGTACACTTTTTATGAGTAGATGAAAAATTTACTAAAATAGACACAATACTGAGGAATAAACCAATTAATTCAGAATTCAAGTAGTTGAACTCATGTAAGTAAATATTCTGATGATAGGGAAAATTAACAAAAAATATGGAATAGTGTCTAAAATGATCCTTAATTTTGGAAACTGAATAGGTCATTTCTTAGGAAGATGTAAGTCAAATAAGAAATCACAATAGGAAACAGAAGACTGTGGAATGGTAAGATAAATATATATGATATTCAAAATTGTGGATTCAAGCTACCAGTGATTATAATCAGTAATTTCTTGCTTTAATGCACACACTGGAAATGAAGAAATGTCTATAACAAACTATCTAAATTTATCCAAATTTATTCTTTAAAAAAACAGCTAGCAAATGTCTCTTAAAATATGTAGAAGGGAGGAGATAAAAAAGGTAAGAAGAATTAATGAAATAAAAATCAGATATTTTTTTAATTAATGAGGCCAAAAGTAATTTTTTAATTAATAAAATTCATAAACCCCAATAAGATGTTGAAGTCAAGTGGTATAGGAAATGCAACTTGTTTTCAAATGGTTCAGAAAACCATATCTATTTTTCTATTTAGCTAATCTATCTAATCATTTGGTTATATGTTTCAAGAAAGAATGAACAATGGGACAAAATATAATCACAGATTAATTCTTGGAATATTTTTTAGTTTGAAATGACATAAATGAAGAAAATAAACACAAAAGGTTTTTATTTTCTATATTACTCACTCTATTAATAAAATATATTACCAATGGACCAAAATTGCAAGAAACTAAATTGATTTTATATACACTTAAGATTTAAAAACTACTCAAATGGGCAGCCTGGGTTGTTCAGCGGTTAGCGCCACCTTCAGCCCTGGGCGTGGTCCTGGGGTGCCGGGATTGAGTCCCACGTTGGGTTTCCTGCATGGAGCCTGCTTCTCCTTCTGCCTGTGTCTCTGCCTCTCTCCCTCTGTGTCTCTCGTGAATAAAAAATAAAAAAAATAAAATAAAAACTACTCAAATTACAAATACAAACAAACTTCTCCAAACTGAAAAGTGATATCTAAAGAAGCAAATATGTATTTGGAAATATGTTAAATAATTGTGTGCTTTGTAAGGGTAAGAATATCCACAAATTATTAGTAAAAGGTGATCTTTGAAAACAATTGAATAAAACATCAAAAATTCATTTGGATTTCAACAATCAAAAACCATCAGGCACCTGGGTGGCCCAGTGGTTGAGTGTCTCTGGCTTCAGCTCAGGGCATGTCCCTGGAGTCCCAGGATTGAGTCTCACATCGGGCTTCCCTCAAGGAGCCTGCTTCTCCCTCTGCCTATATCTCTGCCTCTCTCTGTATCTCTCATGAATAAATAAATAAAATATTAAAAAAAACAATTATAAACTAAAGGTAGAAAAATATTAATTGAAAGACCTTGGAAAACTAAAATAAATACTATTCTCAAAAAATATCCACACTGAAACCAACCAATTTGCTCATTCATATAAAGGAGACCCAGAAAAAACTGAGCTATATTGGAAGACTCAAGATTATTAAACTATCAAATCCTTGTCAAAGGAATCAATAGACTTAATACAATACTCTGTATGTGTATATGTGTGTGTGTGTCTGTGTGTGTGTGTTGCAATTTGACAAGCTCGTTTTAAAATGTATACGATGATGCAAAATGTCTAGGACTGTCAAGACAATCTTCAAGAAGAGTAATAAATTCTGAGTTTTTGAATTTTATGTTTTAAAGCCTTCTATAATACCGATATTTAAGAATGATCTTAATAAAATAATATAAACATAAATTAATTATCAAAATAGAGCCCAGAATAGTTCCACACATTATACAGTAATTTTATTTACAACAAAGTTATCACAGTAATTTAGTGAGAAGTTAATGAACTTCTCAATAAATACTGCTAGAGCAAATTGCAGATCAAATGACTCATTCTTCACTGTACCCCATATGCGAATATAAATTTAATGGATTATAGATTTATATTTATATGCCAAAATAATCAATTTCTTGGGAAAGGAAGGAAAATACATTTCAAGCAAAGCCTATCTTAAGATATTAAAAAAAAACTAATCACTAAATAATGATGAAGTAGAATTCATTAAAACTAACAGTTTCCATTCTACTTTATTAAGAACGTGTGTTATCTGGGGTTTTCAAGAAGCAAACATCAAGACATATTAAACATGTAAGAAATATGGGAGAGAATTCTGGAGAAGCTGGCAGAGCAAAATACGAATTTGACTCAGAGACAAAGGGAGGAAAAGAAGGAGGGAAAATTAAGTGGAAGCTTCTTAGAGAGTTTATGATTCTAATGAAAGTTCAAGAGGGCTGTTAAGGTGTCTTCAGTTAAAGTCATACATTATATGAGTCCTATGTATCCCAGAAATGGTCCTGCCTAATATACGGGATGTATTATTCACTAGCTAGGAGCAGATTATGGGAAATGTGACTCCTTGCAAATGAAATGATGGATTCAGAGTGTATCACCTGGACTGTTAGTCAACTAAGTTCTCTTGATCCATAGTCTGAAAGAACATTCTAATGGCCACCATACACATGAAAAGCAAAGCAGTAATTATATATTTATACACACATACAGGGATGTGTACAAGAGTATGGAAATAATTGTCAACTTACTGTGACAAAGAAAAGATTTGAAGAAAAAAATTAATGGACTCATACTGTTCAATTTTGGAAAGGTTCCAATTCTTTTTTTTTTTTTTTTTGGTACCAATTCTTTTTAGGCAGATCACTAGCTAAGTTAATTAAGTAAAAAATCCATTGGAAACCTGAAATATCTTTAAATTTTTCTATAAATAGGGAAACTGCTAAAGATATCGATGGAGCATAAGGCAGAAAAACAAACTTGAGGAGTTTAAGTGCTACATATGCTACATGCAAGATTTATTATAAAGATGTGATGATTAAGGTAGAATAGTTTACAGATAGATTTTCAAAAGGCCATTTGTAAAAAATAAAAGTAGATGTTAATGGAGAGCTGATGTGTATATAGAACTTGATTTTTATGGCTGATGTGACACTGCAGATTAGTAGAGAAAGGATAAGCCATTCAGAATTCAATGGTGGAAATATTAATTATTGTGTAGTATCTATTTTCTGCATATCAAAATTCTCCAAGACCTAAAGGGGTTAAACAATGCATTTATTCAGCTTTCAATGTTATGTATTACTTAGTGTGGTTATGTTCTTGGCTGGTTAGGCTGATATTTATGTTCATTTCACAGCTTGGCTGGGATGGATGGTCTAGGATATCTGGCTAGAGTAGTTAATCTAAAATTTCTCTACTAAGACAACTTAGTTTTGTTCCACATGCGTCAAATTTCCAGGATGCTACATTGGGCTTTCTTACATAGTAACAGCAGAATAAACAGAAAGCTTTAAAAAGCAAGCAATTTCCAAATCTCTGTTTATGCCACACTAGTTTTTTTATTCTATTTGTCAAACCTGTTCAACAAAGTTAAGATCAGCTTTGGTGTATGAGGAGAAAAGTCAAGAATGTGCAGAAAAGTAGTGGAATAATGGTGGACAGTTTAAAAAAATTATATACACGCACTCAATCTACTACAGACTGAATGTTGTCCCCAGCAAAATTCTTAGGTTGAAAGCTCAATACCCACCCAATGTAATGGTATTTGGAGGAAGGGTCTCCGAGACACGATTAGATCACGAGGGTGGAGATTTCATGAGCCCTTATAAGAGAGACCCCAGAGAGTTCCCTCTCCCACTTCATTATGTAAGGACACAGTGAGGGGATCACAGTCTCCAACCAGGAAGAGGCCCTTTCTCATAACCTGATCATGATGGCATTCTGATCTCAGACTTTCAGCCTCCAGAACTATGAGAAATAAATTTCTGTTGTTTATAAACCATACAATTTATATTACTTTGTAATAGCAATCCAAGCAAACTAATACACAATTCAAATTCATAAAGAAAAAATGGAATTTCAATCCTTACAGCATCAATACAAGATGGGTTTAAGGGTTAAATTTAAATTCAAATTCAAGCCTTAAAAGCTTTTAGTATAAAATATGGAGATATTGTAGGAAATTTTTTTCTTAACTAAAAACAAATAATTGTCCTCATTAAATTAAAATTAAAAATTTGGTTCAAAATAGACACTAAAAAGGATGGAAAATAATTTAGATAATATATTTAATGTATATAAGGGGCTAATGATTTATATATTGTACATAGTTTTTTATCTTAAAAAATTTAAAAAAAAAGTAAGTCTTTTAAAAATGCTAATTTCGCCAAAAGGAAACACGAATGGACACTAGCAATAATTAGGGAACTGAAAATCATTTCTTCACTGATCACCAGTTTATAAATATTAGATTAGGAAAATATAGAAGTCAGGTAATACCCACTTCGGTAAATATTTGGAGTATTAGATGTGCTTCTCATAAAAGCGCTTTTGATACATATTGGAAAAATATGGTATTTATGAAACTTGAAAATGTCAAGTTTTCCAATGCCCCAGCAGTTCCAGTAATGGACGTATTCCATAGCAAAAGTTTTCATGCATGTACATCACAAGACATATAATTCAGTGTTCATAGAAATATTATAAGAATTGGTAATAACCTGAATGTCCATCAGAGATGACTGGATAGTTGAATTGTTACATTAACTCATGGAATTATACATGAGTGCATAAATGGCATATCTATAATTTTTCACATCCACACTGCAATTCTCGCACTTAAAATAGTGAGCAAAAAAAATACAGTATATCATATCTGTGGTTCCAAGAGATAATTTTGTAAGTAAGCTCTACACAAGATAGGGCTCCTTCAGAACCCTGAGACCAATAGTCCCATACTCTACCAGCAGAGCCAGCCAGGTGCCCCACCAAAATGTAGATTTTGAAAGCAGAGAAACTTACAAATACATTAATTACTGTTCAGTAAAAGTAACCTGAAAATCATGAGTATGATATTCATGTAACACAGAATAGTGTTTGCCTTCATGTAGGAAAAGATGGTGATGATAGGCTTTGATAAGATAAATATACTATAAGTCTCAAGCAGTATGTTGTATCCATGAGTGTTCATCTTAATTCTCTTTACCTACACATATATCTAAGTTTGATGTGTGTAAAATATTTTTAAAATAAAATAATTTCAAAAACAGCTTTTAGGATAGTGAGATTATAGTTTATGAAAAATGCTATTCATTCTTTAAAAGTCAATATAATTAGAAAGAAAATAGACTGTAAAAGATTTTTAAAAATTAATAGACATACTAAATTGTATTTTTTCACATGAAAATGTTAGAGTGTGATTATCCAACTTTCTCATAGTGTTTAATAGTTTATTAAGGCCAAGAACTTTGATATCATATAAACATAGAGTCTCACTACTTTCTGGAATCCCTGACTTTACACAAAAGTTAATGTTGCTAAGCTTCTCTTATATGATGTAAAAAATGAGATATCACATTATATATAATATTAATAGTCAATTCAGCCAAGCTAGTGTGAAGACATAACCATGAGAGCACAAAATGTTTGATACAGGGCATTGTGAGCAAATAAATACTCAATAGCTATGGTTATTAGCACTATTTATCATCACTCTTATACTAAATATCAGGATTGCTTCATAATTATAGTAACATAATTTTAATGGAATATCATATAAATGCATAATACATGTGGAATTGATTATCTTTTATAATCAACTTCAGGTATTCTTCAATTAACATTCTTATAACCAATGGAGTTTCATTGACAGAACTCAAGGATATTTTGATGCTTTTCCCTCATTAGATTATCAATGATATTCCCTAACTCCTATCAAAAAAGTTACATTTATTAATAAGCACATATTTTTTTTGGTTACAGTTTCTGTAACTTTATTTCGATTATCCAATTGGCCCATTATCCATAAAAGAAAAAGAGATACTCTTGTAAATAAAAATATGAACAACTAGTATTTCTTGGTTCAAACCAAAATTCTTAGGTGCATTTTTAAAATAATAGCTGATACTATGAATAACACAATCTTTAAGAAATCTAGAGAGATACAATATTCAAGATGGACAACTTAGTTCATCTCTTAAAATTAATACAGATATGCTAATCAGGGAAAGTGACAAAGGTTTCTTTCACTGGAGGGAAAATGTGTTGCTTATGCTAAATTGGCACTCTTGTTACTTATTGAGTGACTAACTACAATTGATTTCATAAAAAAGGCAAAGACTATGGGAGATGTGGAGGCGAAGTGTTCGACTGCAGGGGAATAAAGTTATAGGCTTTTATTCTGCACCAGCGCTAGCTGTGCTAGACAAGTACAAAGTAAATACCATTTTTATTTCTTGACTTAAAATATAAATTTTAAAGCTTATATCTTCATTGCCTAGACAACTCTCCAGAGTGTTTTGATATACAAACTGTTCCTTCACCCTTAGGCACATTCTTTATTGACTTCACAAAAAAAATGCATCATTTCCAAAATAGTACCCTATATTTCGTTACAGTGAAAGCCTGAGAATGAATAGGGTCTGTGAACATTACCTGTTCTTTTAAATGTGAATTCACAAGAATTCACATACGTGTTTTGAGATCACATGAATATGCACAAATGTCTCTTGTCACCATCCCACCACTTCATCCTCAAATAATCATTTTAGGAAGAGTTTTCACAATTAAACCTAGATAGAATTTTGGGGCAGATATTTGGCAACCAGAGCTCATAGGCTATTTTGTGACACTGTTTTTCAGTGGATCTCACTGTTACCAACGAGTAAAAACTGGACATATAATCATCATCCAATTTGCTAAAATTACCAAAAACCGGTTTATAGTTTGTTTTTTGAAAGTCACAGGTAAAATAAGGAAATTTTTAGGTTGCATATGATAGTATATTTTTCAGAAAATAAAACATTTTCTTTAACATTTTAGGCACATTATAGTCTGTACTCATATTTTTACTGATAAGGATAAACACACTATTTTTCCCCTTCTGCATACAATCATTGTTTCAGGGGCTAACGAACAATACCTCCCCCCACCCCGCCTTTTTGAATGTACTTTCAACCTTTGAGGAACCACTTCAAGTTTTTTTATTATGCTTTTTCCTTCTGAAGGAAAGATGTATATCCTTCTCACACTTTTTTTAATGAGCAGTGCCGCTTAAATGGGAGAAGGGATAGATTAAGGGTGGGGAGTTGCACAAGCTAATTTAAACAGTGTTCAATAAAAACTGTAATCAATTTGAATTAATAATTATTGAGTTGTGTTAATATATAGGCATGCATTAGGTGCAGTTGAGATTTTTTTGGCTGTTTGCATTATATATAATACGAGTATTATTATTCGAGACACTGCTGACAAAAAGGTAGCAGAAACTGATGTCAATGGGCCCTCATTTCCTTATGAATCCTTCTGCAGGCTGAGCTCCCCAGAAGCAAACGCTGAGATGGAGTGTGGCATGCGTTATATTTATTCATCAGGCGTCAACCTGTGGAATGAAAAGGGAAGAAGTAGATTCAGGAGAAGGTAGGAGTCTACCTATAGTATAGGCCTGAATAAAATCTCAGCCAACCTCACAGAAAATTTGAGAGTTTATCACTCATCACAGATGATCAGCCTCACAATCTGCGCCATAATCCGATACTGACCATGGCTTCCACTAGGATAGGCTGAGGCAATTCTAAAGGAGCTGACATGTGTGGTCTCTCTGCTGACAGCTAGCACAACAAGCCCTTCCTCAAAAGCAGATTTAGTTAACACATCTCTGTACCCCTCAAATTCCATCTGGTGGACTACTCATCATCTCTGTCCATTCCTGTATTCAACTCAGCTTCCACTATTGCCAATATCAGTGATTTTTCTGCTGTTGTGGCCTAGACCTCATCCCTAAGGGTTGGGAGACTCTGGTTGCCATGTCCTTCTTAGGCTGAAGTTAATGAAGGTGTTTATTTCGAGTCACAACTTGGAAAGTGTGTACCAGTAGGTGCCCACGTGGATTATCTGGACAATAGCTATAGGTATCCTCCCTGCCCCCACTGTGTAACAGCAGCCCTCCCTCCTTTTGAGATGATCAGAGTTAATTACACCTGCCAAACTGCTGACTCCTGCCTTTTACCCAGGAATTATTCTCAAATATGTGGAGATGTCCAAGAGACTGCTGCATGCTTACAAGCCCTTCAGATCTACTATGGTTATAGACCATGTCACATAAAGATTTGGGGGGATCATAAGAGAGTCACATTAGATTAAAATATTAACAAGATGAAAACCAACATTCAAATGACTTGCCTTTAGGTTTAAGAAACATGAGTTGTCTGGAAAAACTTATACTTTGGAAAGGGATAAGGCAATACAGTAATACCAATGATTTTGGTTTCCTAGAATACAAAAAAAAAAAAAAAAAAAAAAAAGAATTATTTCTGAAGGAATAATTCTTCATGCTAATGTTCAAATAATTCCAAAACCAATTTGTTTCAAATAAAATGTCTAGCATACAATCAATCCTAGGGACCTAAATAATGAAAAATAGACATAAGACTATGCTTAATATTACAAGGATATGATAGCTGATAGCTAAGCTTGAAATAGCCAAAAGATAATTGGAGATTAAAAAAATAGTGGCAGATCAGATTTGGATGAAAAAAAAAAAAGAAAAGTCATAAAAACCTGATGAACACAGAAATTGTAATTAAAAATTCAGTGAATAGATTTAGGAGATTAAACACATCTGGAAAGAGAATTAATTGTCAGAAAGATAGGTCAAAATAAGTGACACAGAATAAGGAATACAAACAAAAAGATGGAAAATGCAGAACAGTAGAGAAGAGATATAGGAGGTAGCGTTTAACAAAAATTCAATTGGAGACCTAACAAGAAAAGAGAGAATGGAATAAAAGTAATATTAATTCATAGCTAATAATTTTCCAGAAACAGTTAAAAGTCCATAGTTTCAAGATGCTCAAATAGCCCCAAATAGGTCATAAAAATAAATTCTAAAAATAAATCCTAGCCAAATACATCACAGAAATTCAAAGAAAGGGGAATAAATCATATAAGCTAGAGGCAAAAAAGAGAATACATTTCAATAGCTGACTTTTCATCAGACATAATTAAAGCTGAAAGATTGTGAGCTATTTTCAAATCACTAAGTATGTAGATATTGATAACCTACAAGGAAAAATATATACTTCAAGAATTCAATTCAGCCAAAGATATTTTCTAGCAACCTAAAAGAAAAAATGCACTACTAGCCGACTTAAGCTAAAGGCCACTCTGAAGGTGTTTGATTAAGTTCAAGCGAAAGAACTGTTTTCAGATGAGGTATTAGTGTTGTAAAACTAAATAAAGAACAGTAAATATAATAAAAATGCAAAAGAATCTAGGTGAATATTGATTCTCCAAGGCAATAATAATATCCTTTGGGGTCAAACACTTTATGGATAATAAATTAAATTGCATACTGTATTGGTTGGTATTCTCGAGAGAAATAGAACCAACAAGATGTAAATATATAGAGAGAGTTTATTATACACATTTATTTGCTCACATGGCTATAGAGGCCAAGAAGTGCCACAATCTGCTGCCTGCAAGCTGGTGAACCAGGAAAGTCTATGGTGTAATTCAGTTTAAGTCTGAAGGCCTGAGAACCAGGAGCTCCAATGTTAGAGGGCAGGAGAAGATGGACATCCCTAGGAGAGGGGGAAAGAGAGGATGAGAGGGATAGGGAGAGGCAGAGCGAGAGAGAGGGAGAGAGAGAGAGAGAGAGAGAGAGGATTTATCCTTTCCCAGCCTTTTTATTGCTTTTTTTTTTCTATTTGGGTCTTCGACAATACCTGCCCACATTGGTGAAGGCAATCTTCTTTTCTTAGCCTACTGATAGAAATGCTGATCTCTCCCAGAAACACTCTCACAAACAAATCCAGAAATAGTGTTTTACCAGCTATCTGGGCATCCCTTAGGTCTGTAAAGTTGACACATAAAATTAACTCTCAAGCATGCCAAGAATAACAAAAACATTTGGGATGAATATAAATAGAGTTAACATGCTCTAAACTCCTTTTATTATCTGTGAGAAGAATGAGTGTGTCAGTAGATTTTGATAAGTAAGGGATGTATGCTGTATTTTCTTAGCTAACTACTGCAAGAAAAAAAAAACAAAAGAAATATAGCTTCTAAGCTAATGGAAAGGAATGTGGTACGGTAAATGTGGAATTATCAATCTTAAGGAAGAAAGCCGAGGAAATGAATAGAGACAGCTTATACAAATAAAGTCAGAGCAAGTGTATTAAAATCGCATGTAATAGCACTAATTATGGGTAGGTGCATGCTCTAGTAAAATACAAATTGTCTAAATGGATAAAAAGTTAAATAAATACATTTAATAAGGAAACAATCACACAATAAGAAAGCTACTTCCCATAGATACATAAACATATATAAAGGCTAAGGTAATTGCATTATAATAAGATAAATTCGAATTAAGGCAAAACTTAACTAGATATAAGTAGGTCACTTCAAAGGATAAATGTTTCAATTCTCCAAAACTATGTAACAAGCTTAACTTTGTATGAATTTAGTAAAATGACCCAAAATTATATATAGCAGTAATTGATAAACAGAAAATATCAGAAAGGATAGAGAATTGCTGAATAGAAATTAACAAACTTGATCTAATGCACATATACAGAATATTGTTATATAAGACTTAAAAAATACATTATTTTTAAGAAAAAAGAAAGAAAGAAAATGAAAGAACAATAGATCTAAGCAACAAATGAATTGTATAATCAAATACTACAAGAAAAATCAAGTTTTAAAACAATCATTTATATTAAGCTGACAAATGAGAAAAATATACATTATATAGATACATGAATATGTGAGTAAAATATTTTAAAAGGAAAACAAGAGACGAATAAACAGAAAATTGATTACAGAGTAAAGTTGTAGGGTCATAGGTAAGCTAAGGCTGAGATAGAGAAGATGCCCACAATTATGCTACAATTCTGGTAAATGTCTCTTTCTTGGAATTGTAGGTTCTAGCTGTTCACTTTATTGTTTCTAAGTCATTATATATAAGTATTGCTTTCTTCTAAAATTAATATTCCATAATAGAAATCTAGATAAAATAAATATCATAAGATTCATAGAAGGGAATAACCATGATACAGCAACAAAAAATAAAGAGGTTAAAATGAACTAAGCAAACAGAGCAAGAAATTAAATGGCATATGGAATGAAATAGGAAGTTTCCACAAGGTCTATGTGGATTATATCCAAAGCCAAAATAACTAATATATTTTTTTATGACTGGAAAAAATATGTCTTCATATTAAGAAAACCAGAATATTGAGCCGAATATCCAGGAACATTCTCATGAAACTGCCAAACATAAAGGAAAAATAAATGGTCTAAAAGATATTCAAAAAAACAATATGTATTACTTATGAAAATAGGGTATTGGACTGTAAGATAAGTTTCACCAGCAACTATTTCTAGGAAATTAAAATAATGACTAAAATGTTGAGGAGATATCATCTTTATCTTATAACTTATTTAGCTAAGTTTAGAAAAAAATTAGGCTCATAGTTGACTTCTCATTATCAATAAATAACTAGAAAAATGAATAAAGATTTTAAATTTCTAAAAAATGTTCTTCATTTTAAGATTTTATCTTTTGTATAATCTCATTTAGGAGTTTGTTTTTGTTTTCTTCAAAGATTTTATTTATTTATTTGAAAGAGAGCAGAGGGAAAGGGACAAGCAGACTCCCTGCTGAGCAGGGATGCTGACACAGGACCAATCCCAGGTCACCAGGATCATAACCTGAGCCCAAGGCAGATGCTTAGCTCACTGTCTCCTCATTTAGAAGTTCTAAGAATGAGGTGGGGTTGCGAGATGTGACATTTCCAGATTAGAATAAAACTGAAAGTTTACCACTAACAAAGCATTCATAACTACTGTTATGAGTTAGGTAACATTTATAAAACTCAGCTTTCTCATTTGTAAATTGTAGAGGAAGAGTGTACAATCCACTTCACAAAATGTACAGATTACACGCTTAAGTTATGTCAAGTATTTTTTTGATATATTGCCAGGCTTCAATTATTACTTATCTTTACTATTATTTTTCCTTATTCATATATAGAAATAATGCTATATGTTTTTAGAAGAATAGAATTAAAACCCATTTATTTATTCGATTCATTTTTTCCATCATTATTGGTATATAATTGGCATGCAATATTAGGGTTAAGATGTACAACATCTTAATAAATTTACCTTTGTTAAGTAGAGCCTGGAGTGTCACATGGTGAACCATTGGGATTTAAAATAGACCACAAGGGAATTGAAAGAGAAGGTTATTTTTCACAGGTTCCAGAGGAAGTGCACAGCACATTTTGAGGGGCCACATGAGGAGGTCAAGGCAGGGTACAGGTAGAGAAGAAGAAGGACCTGAGGCATATACCTTTATTAGGGTCCTTAGTTTGGATGCTTTGGGGTTTCCAGGGTAAGGCCAGGTTAGTCAATCCAAATGTTCAAAAGCAAGATACTAGTAAGCTCCACAAGGTCTTATCCAAAGGGCACACAAAGGAAGAGCTCTGTCTGGGAGATGAGGAGACTGTTTATCACAAGAGCCTATAGGGAAGTCATATCAGGAACTTACATTTGCTTGTGACTCTGTGGGGTGCTATCTAGGTCACGTGTCCCATGAGGCCCCTGCTGGCAGGTTGGCCAAACAAAATAAATGCCAAGCCAACAATACCATGGAGTGGCTTAGCTAAATTCTTGGCAACATAATGACTAGATGTATGTACATATTGCAGAATGAGATCAATATATTTAGATTATTCCCTCCAGTCTTAGAATTGATAAGAAATTAAATAATGAAAATAAAATTTACAAAAATATTAGCCTTTATCACATATAAATATGACACAAATACTGTGAAAAATGCTACTTCTTCTAACTCTTCCAATATTTTGATAAATAAATTAATAATATGCATAAATCATTTTAAAAGCACTTCAAGTAATGCTTATTGCTAGGGAAATATTTTAAGCACAGGACAAAAATACATGAGTATTTTATCATCAAAAGTCATGCTTTTCTGTCAAGACCAACTGACTTTAATTATTAGGAAAAAGAGTTAATGCTCTTGGAAGGATCACTGAATATGCAGATACAAGGTAAACTGCCCTGCTTATGATTTATGCAGAAGGAAAGACTGGATTGTAATAAATCAATAATGCAGCATTTGTAAATTATCTCAGCGAATTCTATACAGATCACGATTGTCTTGTATATTGTATTGAGTTCACCATTTCTGCACACTTTTTACAAAAGTTGTTTGTGGCTACATGTTATTTACTAGTTGCCAGTATCATGAACATAATATAAAATACATTTAACTACTTAAACATTTAACTACTTAACTACCTAAAAGATTTGTGATTATTCTAGTCATAAAATATAACAGTCAAATAACAAATATCTTGGATATCTCTTCAAAAACTATGAACTATTGGGACAAACTAAATGTGTGATAAATTGTTTAAGATACAGAATTTCATTAGCATCTAGGAATATTACTAATCAAAAATAAATGTTAATTTTCCTTATGAGTTAGAAATGTCTTAAGAGAAAAAGAGCTCCATCGGTATTTTATTATCCAGTGTTTTAATAATTTCTAAATTCAAAAAATAAAAACAGAAAATGTACCTTAAGAGTATCTATAAATACAGGAAAGGAAGTACTGTATGTGAATCTATAAATGACCCTCATTTCATAGAAGTTCAACATGCTAGAAAGTACAACAGCATTTAGAAATTTTCATGTGAAGATTATTAAGAATTATTCCAGAAGTGTGAGAAAAAAGTAATATTTCATTTAATAAATGCAGTACAATTAAATGAGATAATTCTGCAGCTATTGAGTTTATATTAAATTTGATTTAGATAAGTAGTACTTGGTCTTGTATCAAACTTATCAGTATTTAAACAATTTCCTTCGGGAAAGAAAATGAATTTAATAGTGTTTGTAAATATTTATGATAAGCATATGGAAGACAGGTAAATTACTGATTGAATAGATCTTCTTTACCTAAGAAGCCTCTATTATCATAGAATATTCCTTATTTCCACTATTTTAAAATTAGTTTATTTTTTTAAAGGTAGTGTGATATTTAAGCCATTAGGATAGAAAATTCTTAACAGAAGATTATAGCATTACAGTTCATCAGTGTAACACAACTTTACTACAATATGATGCTATGAATAAATATGGATATAAAAAGATAATCTACTTACTTCAATAATATTTACATCAAAATAGGCAAGATTTTAAATATTCTGATTTTAATGATTTATGTAAATAAGATTATTTTTCATGAGGCAGGTTTTTTTTTTTTTAATTTTATTTATTTATGATAGTCACAGAGAGAGAGAGAGAGGCAGAGACATAGGCAGAGGGAGAAGCAGGCTCCATGCACCAGGAGCCCGATGTGGGACTCGATCCCGGGTCTCCAGGATCGTGCCCTAGGCCAAAGGCAGGCGCCAAACCGCTGCGCCACCCAGGGATCCCCATGAGGCAGGTTTTTATAGGAGTAATAGAGCAGAAAATGCTACCATATTCCTTATGATGTCCCAGGTACTCTATATTTTGTGAGATATCTTCAATAAACATGAATTTTTTGGATCTGTCAGTTAATTTTATTTCACTCAGTTTAGCTTACTTATTAATGAATTCCTAAAAATTGGTAAGAAATCAGACTGACTTTTTAAGAAGTATATATCATTATTGATGTTAAATAAATATTTTTTGAATAAAATGATTAATATGTGTAAGAATATGTTACTAGCTCACAAGTCCCCATAGGGACTAAATTGTCTTTCTGAAACCCCTTATTTAGTTCCCCTTATTTAGGATAAGGAAGAGGAAATTATTTCTCCAAAACACTCTCTCCTGAAAACCCTAAATATGTGAAAGATAATAAAGCACTAGATCAAGAAAAATAATGATGGATATTTGAGACTCCCTAATTCCTCTCAGAGGAACAAAACAAAAGAACGAATAGGTATCAAAAGCACCTAAACAAATCAAAAACACCACCTATAATGAAAGTAATAACAGAACACCAGAGGAGAGATCGTCAACAAAACTGGCTGAAGAATTATCTGAGAAAAAAATGACGGGGTAGAGGCAAATGATCTATAACAGCTGGATTTACAGAAGATGCACATAGCTTGATACAAGATCATGAAGAGATGGGTTTATTTGATTGTCTTAAGATCAGGGTATAGGAAATTATTACAAATATCCTTAAAAAGGGGTAGCTCTGAAATCATGGAAACTTTAGTAGATGAACTTGATAACAAACAGTAAAAACTGTAGTAAACTTCAAGCTTTAATTCATAACCGAGTGATGTTAATAAATATTAACAAAACTATGGAGATTAAATATGTGAATATATTCATATTCTTTTCATGTCATTGCTTAATAGTCAGCCAAGAATTAATTTTCTAGGATAATACATCTTTGAGTGTATCATTTGAGAAGAGGTAAATATTGTAAAACTACAGGTTAATTTATAAATGTTTGTACAGTAGAAGGCATAACCACATAGATTATTTTATTTCCTATTGGATATTGAGAAGTTTTGTATTAATTAGGAAGCTTATTTCATTATTAATGCAACCGGATGTTTATATCTCCAGTCTTCAATATATTTTTTGAACTAGCCTTATAATCTTACTGGTTTCCTGATTAATTAATAATTTTAATAAAATCTTTGACAGATATTCATTTATATTTGCATATCATGCCTGTAATTTCATATATAACATGAAATAGTGTTGAAAGTTCAACTGAGATGCATAAGTAGTCCTACCTTCTAGAACCAATGAAATGGATCAGTTCACAAGTGCTACTCATAGGATATTTATAACTAAGAAGAACTTCTCTTTGTTCCAAAACGATTTTCTAAAAGTACCAGAACTTGAGTTTCTTTCTCTCTCTCTTTCCTACTTTCCCTGTCTCCTCCCTCCCCTTTTTCTACATCTTCTTGGGGATTTTTTTGTTGTTGGTTGTTTTTTATTTTCCGTTTCTTTGCAAAGCTCAGTTTAGGTTCTAATGCAACCAGCCAATAAATCATTTTTCGATAGTGATAAGCAATGACAGGGTACTTGGCTTTATGATTTGACTATTTGGTGATATCTATTGAGTGGACAATAAAAATCTATTGGATAAAAAATAGACAACAAGAATTCAGTTTATTTTTTTGCTTGTTTCTCTGTTAGAATATTTGTGAGCTGACATCAATTAAGAATATATTTCCTGCTATTTGGAACACAAAGAGGTCTTTCAAATCTAGGCCAATTATTTCTTGTGTTTACTCATAACCCATAACTGAGGATATTGAAGGTACCCACTTTGTGTAACAGAACCTCTGCCTCTAACATGTAAGCATGAACAATTTCACCTTTGGGGAATATTAAAAAAATAAGAGACTTAAACTAAAGAATTTGTATTCCAATTGATTTATAAACACAGACATATATATAATGTTATCCAAACTTCTAAAATGTGATGACTTTTAAGGAGAGTTAATTATCTTCATATGTAAACTTCTAGCTCACATACACTTTTACATAAAAAATCAAACATGATAAGTTGAATCCTTGTACAGAGTAAACTGGTTTAATAATTTTAGTTTTAAAAATATATCCTGCTATTTGTATTAACCTTGTTTTGATTAGTAGAGTATAAGGTGTATGTTTTATTTTTAAATGAAATTTGTATTTGTTTTAATAAGAGACGAATCAAAATTATTAAACATTTTTTATAATCGTACTGACCTAATAATCTAACATCCTATATAATTCTTAGGATTCTGAAACATGTAAAATAATCTGTTCAACTAAATCAAATTATATTTCTGACAAGTCTTTTTATAGTACTCATTATTATACTTTTTAGTACACCACCCCAACTGGAGTTTCCAAGAGCTTTGTTGAAATCTAAAAACAGGAATTGATATTATATCAAGTAAATCACTGGATAATCTTAAGAGGTAAACTTTAAAATGAAAAACTGAAGCCATGATAACCATGTGTTTTAAACAGAATCTATATATATATATATATAAATTAAATCAAAATTAAATGTATATTTTAATTAAATATATTTTAATTATCCTTAAAGACACTAATCATGCATTGAACATATTGAATATATTAAACATTAAATACATAATATTTATATATTTAATATAAAATTAAAACATGAAATATGAAAAAAGATGAAATACGTCTAATTTTTTTTTACATTAGCATGTTACAAAATGGCAATAATCTTGACTCCTGTTAAAGAGTTTATGCTAGTAAAGTTATGGATGGTGGCTATAGGAGTTGAGTTTTGATAGATTGCTGTATCTTATGTGTGTTATAGGCAATGACTGCTTGACAGTGAAATAGGATTTTTTAAAATTTAACTCCAAGTCAGAGTTATTATGGCTATTTGTGACAGCACAAGGACAATATCACAATATAAATACAACTGTACATGTAAGATAATAGATGTAACTTTAGTTTTTATTAAAAATAGTTTAGTTTTGTATTATAGTCAAATGTCATTTCATCCCTGTGTATAAAAGATCTTATTCAAGTTCTTTGTATAATGAGTTGTAGAAGTTTCAAGTGAAATAAAGTTTTTTTTATAATACTTGAGTCCTTAAAAAAACAATCAATCATGAAAATTTTGTAAAATTGATTCAGCACTAACGGGCTTAATGAGTAAAGGAATTTCTATATCCAACTCTATAATATATTAATGCACCTGGAATTTTGCATTCTCTCAGATAAAATTGATTTTGAAGCATTGTTTTCTTAACAATGGATAATAAAACCATAACCTTTACCTTCTGCTTGATTTCCTCAGGGGTCTAAGATTTTTACAAGTATTGTAATTTGTGTTGTTTTTATAATGTCAGTAATTATAAAACCAATCCAGGAAAAAAACATAAAAAAACAAAAAACAAAATTCCCTCACTGTGAAAATTGAGATTTTTTAACAATAACATTGTGTGTTGCCTTCTACTATATTTACTTCAAAATTATATATAGTCACTTTCATTAAATAGGCAAAAAATATTAGTCAGGTATCCATGATTTTATTTAATCACAAAATCAAATCGCTATGAAATTTTATGGACATTGTCTTTTGTAATCAACTTTTTTTTTTTTTTAAATTTTTATTTATTTATGATAGTCACAGAGAGAGAGAGAGAGAGAGGCAGAGACACAGGCAGAGGGAGAAGCAGGCTCCATGCACCGGGAGCCCGACGTGGGATTCGATCCCGGGTCTCCAGGATCGCGCCCTGGGCCAAAGGCAGGCGCCAAACCGCTGCGCCACCCAGGGATCCCCTGTAATCAACTTTTAAATAAGAAGAAAAAGAAGAAAGAAAAGAAAGAAAGAAAGAAAGAAAGAAAGAAAGAAAGAAAGAAAGAAAAGAAGAAGAAAAGAAAGAAAGAAAGAAAGAAAGAAAGAAAGAAAGAAAGAAAGAAAGAAAAAAAGAAAGAAAGAAGAAAGAAAGAAGAAAGAAAAATTTGCAATGTCTCTTACACCTGATATTGTTCAGATTTGCTAAAAGTCCCTCAAAAATTATAAAACTTTATTCTTTCACACCATAATAGGATTGCTATCAGTACTATATCAGTTAGTATATTGATTGATATACTCTACCAGTATATCAATACTATCAGTTTCATTGATGTGTTCATATTTTCAATTGGATTCTGTTCCTGTAAAGAGCTGGATGGAAACATCTTTCAAATCAAAGGGATATTTGTGAGTAGAAATTTATTACTGTGGATTTTTTGGAGATTGAACAATACAGAATATATTGGAAGTCTCCAGAGATGTCTTAATCTTCTTAATGTCCAAAATATTGTTAAATACAAATCTGAACTTAGGTGAGGAACAATTTTTATGCAAAATGACTGTTGCAACAAGGAGGATGCTCTGATCCGACGATCTGCATGCATCTCAAAAAAAATGGAAAGGGGTTCCTCATTGGGTTAAGCATCTTACTCTTATTTTGGCTCAATTCATGATCTCAGGGTCGTGAGACTGAGCCCCAAGTCAGTCTCTGTCAGTCTCTGAGCTCAACCCAGAATTTACTTGGGATTCTCTCTCTCTCTCTCTCCCTCTCCCCATGCTTCACCCCCAGCTTGAGGGTGCTCTCTTATAAATAAACAAACAAACAAATAAATAAATAAATAAATCTTTAAAAAATGAAACAGAAAGAAAAGGGGCTTTTCTTTTATAGGGAGGGGATGACACTAGCTGGAACTTAGAGAAAAAACTGAGCAAGCAGTCGAGGTTTGCACATAGCATCACTGAGGAAGTTTAAAGGGAAATAATTTATCCTATGCAAATGATTCTTATAAAAAGTGATTGCTCTATACCCTAGTGTTTACATAAACTTGGGGGGAGCCAACATTGGGGGGACTGTTGGAGGAGAGAAGTCTGACCAAAGACGATTAAACCAAGTCAGTTACAAAGTAACCAGCAATTGGTCAGTCCTCTCTGTTGTTTAAGAGAGACAAAGCTCATCTTTAAAACTCTTAGAGATGGAGGGGCACCTGGAGAGGTCAGTCAGTTAAGCATCTGCCTTCCACTCAGGTCACAGTCCCAGGGTCCTGGGACAGAGTCCCTCATTGGGCTCCCTGCTCAGCAGGAAGTCAGCTTCTCTCTCTCCACCTGCTTGTGTTCTCTCGCTCTCTCACTTGCTCACTCTCTCAAATAAATAAATAAAATCTTTAAAAACCATTAGAGATGGAACAGTCATTGTAAAGTTGAGGTTCTTAAAGTGGTTTCCCTGGTGGGTTGACCACATAATCTTGTTGGCTTAAAAAAATAGTTGTGTCATTTACTGGGCATGTTGTCAAACTGACAATTATTAAAGAGTCTTAGAGATCCAACATTGATGAGTGGTGTACTTAGGAATATAATCAAAGAAACGACCATTAAAGGATGAATAAAGAAGTAATATCAAGATTTTAGCTTGGAAGAAAGCCAGTTGAGAACATTAGCATCCTTAGAAGGCAGAGTAAGAATGGTAGTGGCAATATGACAAACTTTCTGGTGTATGATCTGAATATTTTTGGTGTTGTCACAGCCATCAGGGAGATTTTAGAAAACACACACACAATTGTTGGTTCCAAGCACTGCATGAGTTTCCCTTAGGACCAGAATCATCTCTGCTGCCAGATGATTTTATGAATTCCTATAGTTCTCTGGTAGTGAGGTTGTTGGTTTAGATAGGATTGTCCATAGTCTTGATTCATACTCAAAGTGGAGCTTGAAAAATATGGGAGTTTTGGAGAACATTTTCAGTTGCCCATTTGGTGGCAGTGCCAGGCATGAAAGCTGACCGGAGCGATCTGCTGTGTGGCATCCAACTCTCTTAGATTTACTCCCAATCTTCAAGACTTTGATTTAAAGGTTTCTTGAGATCCTGATGAGAAAAGAAGTCACAGTGTCTTACTGGGCTAGAATTTTGAACCTTAATTTGTAACAACAAATTATTTTTGTAGACATATTGGATCATCAAATCAAAAGTAATAGAGTAGTTATAGGAAAAGAAGGCAGCCTGATTAAATTTTGATAAACGTATTTTTCTGGCATTGTGGGTGGAATCTTATTTTCTTGTACTGTCATCTGCTTGATCTATGGTTTCAGGAAAAGCTGGTTATCTCTTGGTATCATCTGTTCGTAAGGGCTCTCAGGAGAATCCTAGGTTAAGGTTGTCAATTGGAGTCCATGTCCTTCAAAAGTAGCTTCTGTTCCTTTTTGGTTGAGACGTGAATTTAAGGTCAAGTCACCGAGGTTTTCCAGAGTATTGGTGGTATGGAGGATGAGATACGAATCCTTTCAAAGGGATTTAAGATTAGTTTTTTGGTAATATCACTTCCAGAGAATTAAGTCTCCAGTTTCTAGATTGTGGGGTGATGACAAGGAAAGACAAGGAAAACAGGCTGGACCTTCTTGATAAGTTTATGGATAATTGAAAAGCCCCTTGTGGCATTTTATAATGTCTGAATTAACCAGATTAGAGCCTTTGAAAGTCTCAGCAGAGTAGGGAATTTTTATGGGTTGGTTAACTATTGTTTAATATAGGGACAGTGTGACCCATCAGGAAAGGACCGGAAGTCAATTAGGGCTAAGGGCAAAACCTGAGGCCATAGGAAACTATGTTTTTGTTTTTTTTTTTTTCTGTCAGTTTGTCAAGTTTTAATTTTTATAGTTTAATTTGGATACACATTTTGATAGCTCTCACTATTTTTTCAGATGACTAGGGATGATAAGGGCACTGTATTTAGGGGGTGGGGATAAAGAATGGTTTCATTATTTGGATGACTTTGACAATGAAATGGATCCCATAGTCACTTGAAAACATTAGTGAAATTCCCCATATGGGAAATATTCATTTTATTAAGCTTAGCAGCAGTATTAGCAGTGATTCTTTTTAAAGAAAAATTCAAGTTAGTAGGAAAACATGCATATGAGGGTAAGGACATATTTATAATCATGAGATTTAGGGAACTGAATACAATCTTGTTATCAGTAAAGAAAATGTCTTAAACATTTGCATGTTAATGAAACTGTCTGTTCAGGTAATTTATGTGAGTCTTCAATTTAAAAGCACTCTTCAGAGTATACTGCATTTAAATTAAAGATGCAAAATTACAACCAAAATGATATATTTTTTAAAAGTACTAAAATTAAGACTGATGTCATCATAATGTTGTCTTCTCATATTTAGAAATTATGTAGATATTTAGTGAATACTCAATTGATTAACTTAAATCAAGTATAAGGTATTAATAGAAGTTCTTCAAAAATATATTTAAGTTGAATTGTTGTAAAATATATTTAAATTTTGAAATAAAGTTTGTTAAAATAATCATTAAGTTTGGTTAAATATATAAAATATATCACAATCTTAAACATTTATTATAGATAATACTACTTTATTCAATTGATAAACCTGCATAGGTTTATAAGGAACATATCCAAATAGAATAAAAATACATGCTTACATTATATTTAACACTGATAACTAAGAAGACATAGATTTTTTTATGAATTAACAATATTAGACTAGCCCCACTGGTTGAAGATTACATCATGTGAACAAAAATTTATAAGATGCTTGTGTCAAGTCTTTTTAAAGTATTAGAAATACATTATTGCTTTAATTTCTGGGAATTTTAGGACTATTTCATTTTTATGAGTGTTTATCTTCAACTCAATCAAAATATAGAGCTATGTTAAGGGATTTTTATCATCTAATTTGGTAATGTCATCCAGAGGTAGAAAAATATTCCATACATAAAGCATACATATATACATCTATGTTGGGAAGATTGAATGATTCAAGAGAATTCAAAGAAAGATTTAAGGTAGAAAAAGGAGTAAGAAGGAATAGGGGAAGAGGGAGTTCTTAGATGAATTAATTTGAGGAGATTTCACATTTCCATGAAGTTGCAAATTATTATTTGTCAAATCTTCCTAATTTGGAGATAGTTGTCCAAATTAATATTATAGTGGTGGAACATACAGTCAGCAGAGAAGGAGAAAGGAAAGTGCAACTATGGAATAAGAATTTTTTTAAAAGATTGTATTTATTTATTCATGAGGGACACAGAGAGGCAGAGATAGAGGCAGAGGGAGAAGGAGACTCCCCACGGGGAGTCTGATGCACCACTTGATTCCAGGATCCCAGGATCATGACCTGAACCGAAGGCAGATGCTCACTCACTGAGCTCTCCAGGTGCCTCTGTGGAATGAGAATTAAGAGGGATTTTGTTCTAAATTTGTCTTCTAGGGGTGCCTGTATGGCTCAGTGGGTTAAGCTTCCTACTCTTGATTTCTGCTCAGGGTCCTGGGATCTGCCCCCACCTCCGCTCCTTGCTTAGTTTGAGGATTCTCTCCTCTTTCCCTTCTTGCCTGCCCCAATTCACTCTCTCTCTCAAATAAATAAATTTAAAAAATTTAAATGTGTTTTAAAAATTTGTCTTCTAAAATGAGACTCAGGTCTCTTTTATTCTATACTTACTGCTCATTTTAATACTTTTGTAATTGCACATTTTACACAAAAAATAAAATAAAATATAAACAAATCCATTCAAAGGAAATGTGAGAAGTTTAAACTGTATTTAAAACATTTTATTATTTCAATGATTAAACTATGAGATAGCTCAACTACCTCTTCCTTGGTTTTGGCTATCGTGTCCTACAATGGCTTCAAATGCATTAATCACTCAGTGTGATTGTTAAATCTGACAAATCTTTTAATTCAGTAATTATATAATTTAATCCAGTAATATATAATTATATAATACAAAAGCACAATAAAATTTTAAATCAGTAACTTTAAGCCTTTTCTTTTTCTAAAAACTGTAAAGATATAAACTGAAAGCCTTTGGGAAACAAGAAAAATTTTTAAATTAAGATAATTGATAAAATCTATGATAAATATCTTCACTTTAACTAGATTAATTTTATTCCCATTTAAAATAAAGGATACTTTTTAAACTACATATATATACTTAAATATTATATAGATTTTGAGAATATTTTATTTCCAACATTGTCTTTTTCAATAAGTGAATCAAAAACTTCTACCATTTTTTTTCCCAGAATGAATAGACATTTTAAACAATTCTATATTCCTTCTTTTTTTTTTTTTTTTTCTTTTTTTTTTCTTTTTTTTTTTTCTTTTTTTTTCTCTTTTTTTTTTTCTATATTCCTTCTAATTGTAGACTAAAATGCTAGTTTTCTTTTTATCTTGTTTCACAGCCTTAGAAAAATATTATTTGACAAATCACCTTTAATATATTTGTGGTATTGAAAAATACCATTTTATTTTTTAAATTTTTTTCTTTATGATTTTTCGTGTCTAAATGTTGTTGCTAAATAACAATGAATTGTTAGAAACACTTGGCATATTTTTTATAATGGCCAACATCTATGCTGCTGACAACCATACTTGGTATTTCTTCTAACGCACAATTAGTGACTAGAAAAATAAATATAATTCCAATAAATAACACTAAAAGGTTTTGCTAATTGAGAAACTATTGATCACTCTCGTAGATGTTAGTATTATCTTGTCCACAACTTTTCCTTTCTTACAAAGATTACAGATGCAAGTAGTCAATCTTTATTATCACACAGTGTGATTTCATCTACTTATAATAAAAATTTGCTTCACCGCAGTTCATTACACAGTTGATTTCCAACATTTTCTCTATTCCATTGATTCTTCATGAAACCATAGCACTGTCCAATGGAATAGAATAAATTATTTCACTTAAATATCCTTCCATAACCATACTAATATGTACTGTGTAGCAGGTATGATTGATTATTCTCTAATAGGTGGCTTACAGATTTTTTTCTTTTTTTTTATATTTAATTCAGTTATTCATGAGAAACACAGAAAGAGAGAGAGAGAGAGAGAGAGAGAGAGAGAGGCAAAGACACAGGCAGAGGGAGAAGCAGGCTCCACGCAGGGAGCCCGACATGGGACTGGATCCCAGGTCTCTAGGATCACGCCCTGGGCTAAAGGCTGTGCTGAACTGCTGAGCCAACTGGGCTGCCCGGCTTACAGATTTTCTTATCATTCATCTTATGTGACAAAAGTACAGTATAATGAGAGCAATATTATGAATGTAAGAGATCTTAATCATAGTGAAGAAAATGACATTATTTGAATATTTTTCTTAATACATACATATACAAACAACAGTACACAGATATGTTTATTTGTAAAATGCCCACTTAATCTTCATGGATTTAGTGTAATAGTAGCAAAAAATATAGTGTAATAGAATATATGTTAACAGAGCTTTAGTTCCTTCAAGTTCATACGGAATTTTAAGACTAAATTTCAACCCCTTAAATGAAAATTTGTGCCACTTTTACTTAAGCTACTAAAACTCTTATTTTTGTGACAAGATATAGACATGAAATATATAATAGTGTAAATGCTACAACTACAAATGCATATGAAATACAATTGTACTGCATTAAGTACTTAAATCCCACAAGAGACTTTGCCATAGATAATGTTATTTTTGCAAAATGAGCGATGGCTTTGTAAATATTTTAAAGACATTATATAAATTCTTCCCTCAAGTTTATTGGTAGATATATTTACAAAAATTACAGGACATGTTAAAACGAAGTATTACAAAACTTTTGCCTTATACATAAAATTTACATCCTAGTCATGGATAATTTTTACACTCATAATTATCAAGTAGGTAACCTGAAGATCACATCAGAAGTCAGTTCTTTGTTGTACAAAACCATCCTTTACTTTTCAAAAATTTTAGCTTCCCTGATATCTACTAATTATATGCCAGTAGTTCCACCTACTGGAATATAATTGGTCTGTCTACCAAATTCCATAAGTAGGCAACATCATTTCTATTGAGAAACAATTTCTTACATTATAAATGTGGTACCTTGGATAATTGTTAATATAACCCACCAATGTCTGTAGCCCTCACAATTTTTTTCACTAATAGTCACACTGTATTAATAAAAGATTAAAATGCTTTCTACATATTCATATTCACATATTCCACCCTGCTCATACTAAATAAAACTTAAACTTTATTCTCATTTGTACTTGAATGGTTTTCTCAGAAAATAATTCTATTTTTGCACCCATTTCTGTAGACATTTATCTCCTTGCTACCTTCTTTGTATATTTCTCCAACACTCCATTTACTATTAATTATTTTAAAATCTAACATACATATACACACATATATACACAGAGAGAGAGCACACACACTATGAAAAAGTAAAAAGAAGCAAGCACACACATAGACACACACAAAATAAGGCTTTTTAATATTTTTTCCAGATTAGCTCTGCTGAAATTTTAAACAGCATCATTAATATTTAACATGTAATAAATTGCACATATTTAAAGTGTACAATTTGGTAATGTTTAATGTATCCATCCACAAAGCCATTACTACAATCAAGATAATAAATTTATCTATTAGCTGTGAAAATATGGTCATGTCCCTTTGTTGTTGTTGTTGTTTTTTTTAAGATTTTATTTATCTATTTGAGAGAGTGAGTGAGAGAGAGAGAGAGAGAGCACAAGCAGAGAAAGAGGGAGAAGCAGACTCTGCTGAGCAGGGACCCTGATGCAAGGCTTGATCCAGGGACTCCAGAATCATGATCTGAGCCAAAGACAGATACTTAACTGACTGAGCCACCCAGGCACCCCCTTCATGTCCCATTGTAATCTCTCCTTCAAGTCCCCATCGCTGCATTTTCTTAAATTTTATATTAACAAAATAACGCAGTATATACTTTTTTTTGTCTAACTTCTTTCATTTTAAGCTAATAATAATAATAATTATTATTATTATTAATATATTATTTTATTTGACAGAGAGAGAGAGAGAGCGAACACAAGCAGATGGAGCAGGAGAGGGAGAAGACTCCCTCACTGAGCAGGGAACCTGATGCAGGGCTTGATCCCAGGGTCCTGAGATCATGACCTGAGCCAAAGGCAGATGCTTAACCAACTAAGCCACCAAGTGCCCCAAACTTGTTTCTTTCTGAAGCTCTGTGATTAGATATTCAAATGTATGGCTTTTATATTTGTAGGCTTATAATTTTCATAAAATTTAGAAAATTATTTTTAGCATTATTTCTTCAAGTATTTTTCCATCCTACCACTCTTAGCATTCTCCTTCGATGACTCTCTGTACATGAAAATTAGTCCATGTGAAATTGTTCCACAACCCATTGATGCTCTTCATTTTTGATAATTTATTTATTTGCTATGTCTTTAAGTCCACCAATATTTTTCTTTGGCAATATCTAATCTGATATCAATCCCACTCATTACAATTTTCATCTAAGACATTGTAGTTTTTATCTCTAATACTTCAACTTGGGTCTCTCAAAATATGATCCATAACTATATGTAGCATGTTTTTTGTTTCTTCTACCTTCTTGAACATATGGAACACAGTTAAATGATTTTTAAAAAATTCCTTTGTCTAATTATTTTACCACTGACTGTTTTTTCTAGATTGCTATTGATTGATTTTTTCCCTTTATTGTGGGTTTTATTTTCTTACTTCTTTGAATGCCTGCTAATACGTAATTGTATTCTAGTCATTTTGAATTTTAGTGCATGCTGGGTGTTTGTGTTCTTGCCAATATCTCTGAGATTTAATCTAATATTTGGCTACTTCACTTGAAAAGAGTTTGATCCTACTGGCTCCCTTAAATTTGTTAGTTGAGGCAAGATCAGTTATTACCACTCAATTATTGTTTGAACTCTGGATATTGCTTAATCTCTTTAGATGGATTTTAAGTCTTAGCAAGTTTCCTCACACTAGCTGACCCTGACACGCCCTCATACTAGATTCCTAGCATGTGTTCATGGAGCACTTTACAGATGTCCAGTGTTCTCTCCGTGTGCTGTTCTCTCTTCTTTTGTGCTCAACCCTGTGAGCTCTGACCACTGTGGCCTCTTCAAATGCCCACTTCCTTCTCCTGAACTCAGGGCTCAACCAACATTCCTGACCCAGGCTTGAAAACTCTCTCCAGTCAGTTAATTCAGGCAAATGCAAGGCTCACTTCCACGATTTCATTTCTCAGATGTCATTGTTCTTTTTACTTAAAAATTGATTAAAAAATAATAACATGCCTTGAGGGTCTTTCCATATCAACAGAGACATACCACGATCATTCTCTTAAATAACTCCATTGCAGTGGAGTTGGTTTTTTCCTTATTTTTTTTCATTTTTTCCAATACTTTTCCTTATTAAAAATGCTGCATTGATATGCTTAATATATGACTTGCTGAACTTGCTGAACTTTTGTAAGTATACACAATACATAAAATATTCCATTGGTTTTTTTACTGTGGTTGATACTTCCAAATTATTGTGCATAAATTTCTACTGATGTACTATGTATATTAACTAACACTAAGGAATATTTATTTTCAATTAAGCATTTTTTTAAAAATAAGCATTACTTGTTAACTTACATGATATGTTAACACTATCAAATAAACATGTATATTTTGAACACTGCTTCTGCCAATTATTAGCTAACTCGACAAATGGCTTAAATTACTGAATCTTAGCTTCCTTTTTCATTAATCTGTGCAAAAAGAGTACTATCTTCATAGTTTGAAAACTTTAACATATGAAGAACTTACTTAAAACAGTCATTGGAACATAGTAAACCCTGATTAAATGAGTTTGTATTATTAAATTACTTTTTTTATTGTTATTAAAATGGTATTAAGTCAATGGGTCAGCAACTTTTGGCTTTTGTAGATCGACACAGGTATGCAATATTGGTATCTGTAGGCTATCACCTGCTGATGCTTTTTCCTAGAAATCTACTTTTCTCTCTTACTGGTAAGTTTAAGAACAGTTAAAATTGAATATGATATGCCTGAGAGTTTACAAAATTTCATCTTGGACCTAAGTTACGGAGAAAGGCTACATCATTGCCAACTGATGTGGAAAATTTGAACTGGTAAGTTCTATTCTTTTAGGTGAAGAGACTTTCTTACAATGAAATAGATTGCACATGAACTGTGAGTGATATCTAGAAACAGATACAGGTGACAAAATGTGTTGTATGACTAAGTCTTTCCACCTGGACAGACATAAATTGGATAACAAGAAGGAATAAAAAGAACTTTTCTGAGTCCTGAAAATTATATTAGAGTAGCTACAGTCTTGTTTTCTCCATGTGTTTGTATCCAAGTGTTTGAATTTAATATTGCATAGAAGCTCAAAGCTGATTATACCACTTATGCATTCCACATACAAACACAAATCTTGATCAAAAAACTTTACTCATCCATATGCATGGAGGTCATAACATTTCTTTCCTACTGAGATGATATGGCAGGTACTAAGGAGCCTTTATTAGCCATGTCTTATTATCCTCAAGAAAAATACAAATAGCTCTATAGAGAATAGAGAAATCAAGTTAGAATTACCAGAGTGAACTACAGGGCTGAATTTAGGAGAGTAAATTCTACCAAATTACCAGTAATTCTAAAGAAACAGATTTATTAAGATTCAGATGTGCTAGTTCTGGATGTCTCCTAACAAATGATATGTTTTTATTTTGACTAATACTCAGAAAAGGTTCAGCTTGCTCCAGGGAAAGTGAGTATAAGGTTATTAATTTCAGTTAATAACATATGGGAGAGTAGTAAGATATAACGGGAGCAGATCCATTAGTTATTTTTAACTTAACATCTACTACAGCTTATTTCACTTTTGGTTTAGCTAAAAAGCCTGAAACAAATTAGCCTTTCTTGATTCAGTCTTCTCTTTTAAGACTGTTTAAAGCCAAGACAATTTAAATGTCAGGAATTTGTAATTAACACTATAAATTTAAAATGTCATAATACTCAACATTGCTCATTTCCTTGTTGACTAACCGTCTATTGAAAATCAAGTCAAAATTGGAGAGTGTTTATGATGTTGTTTGCATTATTAAACATATTTTAGAAATACATTAAAGACACACAGCAGAATAAGTTGTTGAAAGCAGCTTCTTTATTATCTGAACTAGTATTTTTTAAAAATAAGAATTTAAAGAAGAAATTATGGGGCACCTGGGTGGCTCAGTCAGTTAAGCATCAGACTCTTGATTTTGGCTCAGGTCAGGATCCTTGGGTACACTTCCAAGGTGGGCTCTGTGGTCAGCAGGGAGTCTGCTTGAGGATTCTCTCTCCCTCTCCCTCTACCCGTCTCTCCCACTCTCTCTCTCAAATAAATCATCTTAAAAAGATAAAAAAATAAAGAATAAAACAATAAAAAATAAAGAATAATTTATGACTAAATGGAAACTAAAAGATTCTAAACTGCAAATTATTTTGATTTCATTATAATTTTACTTGTGACCTCATATTCAAAAATATATATTTTTCAAATATCTCCAAATTATTGTCATTTTGAAGTAGACAAACAATATCTTTTTTTTAAAGATTTTATTCATTTATGCATGAGAGACACAGAGAGAGAGACACACAGAGAAACAGGCAGAGGGAGAAGCAGGCTCCATGCAGGGAGCCCAACGTGGGACTCGATCCCAGGTCTCCAGGATCAGGCCCTGGGTTGATGTCGGCACTAAACCGCTGAGCCACCAGGGCTGCCCGACAAACAATATCTAAAGAGTACTCAAAGTAATAAAACAAATAAAAATCCCTAAGGACTCTTCCCATGGTTCAATTATAAACATGTATATTGGCATTTATTGGAGTTTCAGGGTTGAACAGTCAAGGGAAAATGAGTCACAACCACCTTGGGTCCTCTTTGTTAAAGCATTGACTGGAATATCTGTTTTTGTCACAGGAAAAGATAGGTTGAAATTGCTTGGAATGGGTAATCCTATATACTCAAGTATATTTAAGAGCATACTGTGCTGTGCAATGCAGCTCACACTTGATTTATTTACACACACACACACACACACACACATTGATTGAATTTTCTACTTGCTCTAAGCGACAGTGGTGACCTCTGACAAAAATAAAGGCCCACAGGTGGCACTAGTAAGTAGACTGCAGTCATCAAGCTCAACATCTCACATACCCTGTCACTGTTCTTCCTGTTTTGCTTCCAAGTCATGTTTCATTTAGCAGAAGTGAAAAGATGTTTCAGTCACTGAGCCAGAAGAGAAAGATGGAAGTTTTCCTCCTCACTTTTGTTTCAAATACTATTTTATTACCCTTTCCTCTAGGTGAAAAAAAATAATATGTTCATTTCATCTTCTTCTACTTCTTCTTCTTCTTCTTCTTCTTCTTCTTCTTCTTCTTCTTCTTCGTTGTTGTTGCTAATGCTAACTACAGGTCAGGAGATTTAATAACTTTTTTCTTCCTAAGAGTATATGCAAGGATCATAAAGCTTACATAAATTTTAAAAATAGAAGGAAGAAGGATATACAATGTTTTCTCATCTTTTCTCCTTCCATTTCTATTTTGAGAGTCCTTTAAAAATGTTTTATATATACCAAACCAAAACAAACTACCATAAATATAAAATTGAGTCACATGTATTTTCTATCTTATATATAATTTCTATTTAATATTATATTATTAAAGCTGATTTTATTCTATGATATTACTGAAAATAGCAAGCAAATATTTTGTTTGCTTTGGACATGTGCCAAAGTTCAATCCAAAGCTACAAAATACTGAATTCCTGCCCTCAAAGAAACCAATGATGTGTAAACTTGTAGTCATGGCTGTTAACACTAAAGGAAGTGATTTAGAGAACACATAGGGTATTGCAGTAATTTATTGTTTTGAAAAGGAAATTGTAAAATCTTTGTGCTAAGATAAAATGGATTGGCAGGGGATTTATGTCTCTCAGTAGAGTGTAAGAGTTTTCAGTGAGTAGTGTAGCCATATTAATGTCGCTCCAGCTTACAACGAACATCTAGCCGTTCCAGTCAAAAGAACAACGGCATAGTGTGATAAAGATTAATTTACTCTCAGAGTATTGGAAACTTAAATTTGTCCTTTTCAAATTCAAATTTAAATTGATCATTTTTTGAAATAACTTTTTCTTAGTGTTTTTTATTAAAATCTAATTAACACACGGTGTTATATTAGTCTCAGCAGTACAGTGTAATGACACAACTGATCTATACATTACTCTGTGCTCATCAAAATAAGTTTACTCTTAATCCTTCTTATCTATGTAGAAATGTAAACTTACCACTTTGCAAAGACTATTAAAAAGGCAAGTTTTTGAAGAAGAATATTTTTCAAGTCATTTTCTACAAAACCAAAAAGATGTTGCCACATTTTACTTTATCTTAAAATTTGGCTTTTTCCAGAATATGTCACCACTGAGAAAAATGAGTTCAATCAAATATTTTATGAGATATGTAACCATGTTAAAAGTGGCCCTTATGCTATTTTATATGATTGTGTGTGCACACAGATAGATAAATTCCCAAAGTAAATATCCTGGAAGATCTTATATTTTATGATTATTTCTCTTTATTTGAAGAACAGATTTAATTTGTACTGTATGTTGATGTGTTCACTGTTGTCATTATAATAGACAAAGGCATGTGGGTGATACATGTGCCACGTGATGAGACAATGAATAATGGGTGAAGATTCAGAGCACAGCTTCAGAGACAGACTTCATGGAATCAAATGTTAACACTTCTTGACTATATGATAGTAGAGAAATTTCATTCTTTATATTTTTCAGTTTCTTCAAACTAAAATGAGGCTTTAAGGGCCTCTGTATTAGCTGAATACTGCGTAAAGTCTGATGCATACTAAGGTCCCAGTAGATGTTAGATATTTATATTACCAACATGATGCATGTTTCGGGCCTCAAATAATCTTATCCCAATGACATGTTACTGAGGATATTCAATAGTTAGGGGTACCGGTGTATAGAGATTTATACAGAATGGATCACATATATAACAGGCCTTCAGATAACATGGGAACAAAATAGTTGCCTTTTCAAGTGTCTTTTCAACATATTAACCACAAATTATATCATTAAAGACTTCAAATACTTAGAAGACAAGAGCTGAAAAAAGAAGGGGGAAATATAGTAAAGGAAGATCAAAGAAAAAATATATTTTTGGCTTATTAAATGTGGCAGCTTCCCTGGAGGATTTAAAATAGAAGGAGGAAGGTTATGGTAAGAAAATGTAGCCTTTAAAGTTAATGTCAATGTCAAGCTTCCTGGTTTGAACAGACCCAAGTCAAGGGACAACTATTAATTAAGGAACACCATCCTTCTCAAAACAGGCCAACAGCAGTAAATCTATCTGTATTTTGTGGTTTTAAACAATATTGTTAGATTTCATTGAGGTTAATCTTTACTGTTACCCCCTAATTTTGTCTTCCAGGAAGCATTTGGAAAGACAAAAGACTGCAAACTTATGTCCCAGTTTTTACATTGCCCACCCCCCCCCCCCACTTTGGCATTATAATTACAGACTATTACATTAATGAGTTAGTTTATCTACCAAATATTTTTGCAATTTTATATCTGTTTCTATCTTTCCCTCCCCCTCACAAATTAGTTATTTGAGATGAATAGGTAAATCTAATGTGAACACAGATAGTTTAATATAATGAAAAAGACGTGGAGAGAAATGCGGTTATTTTGTCATGTGTTTAAATACCTTTTACCTGAGTACAAAGTTTGCTACTGGTAGCTTTGGGCCTGTGGAGATTGGTGAGAAGGAAAGAATTCATTTAACAACAGCAGTATCAACTTTTAGAAACAAATTTATTCTAAATTAAAATATGTTTGCACTGCCTAATAATTGAGTTCCTGACTGGAGAGTCAACCCCTATTCTTACTATGCATAAGGCAAGGCAGGGAGATTAGACAGACGGAATTTCCATTTCTTTCATGTGACTTCCGGAATTTGATCAAGGCTCACAAGTGAATAGAAATAAACTTTTAAATTAATACCATAATTCTTTATTAGGCTTGTTAATGATTACTGGCCCTTCTAATTTTGACAAGAGGTATAATTTTTATTGGTCTAGTTGGCTAATAGACCTTTGCCTATGGTGATGTTCTTGTCACACTCTTTTACGTGCTTCCTAGAAAATAACAATTAAACTTAATAGGTTATTTGTCATTATTTCAAAGCTGTAACCTTTTTTTTTTTTTTCCAATCTACAACTGTTAAGATCTGAATGCAACATTTGCATTTGAATTAATCCTAGAGGATTAAACAGGCAGTTTGTAAAACACAATGAAATAAATATAGAGATACACCTGAACTAATAAAATAGATCTTATTTTAGTTAGTCCTTTAGGTATTCCAAGCATACTAATATTGCCTTAGCTTTACTCTTTACAACAAAGGAAATGTTTGCCTTAATTTAAAAATCAAGAAACTGAATTGAGGGAAGTTGCATATCCAGGGAACAATGGGACATTGCCATTTTTGACTTGTTTTTAACCTAGCCCAGTTCACATGGCTTAACTGGTAAGGGATTGAGCTCTGTGTAGCTCTTACCACTGGCTTCCTTCACGACACTTTCCACTATGTCGCTTTCTCACCTTGTCCTGCAATGTCTCCAGTGAAGACAAAAATTTTGTAATGTAATATAGTTTAAATTTACTAGAAAGCAAGATCTCAAAAAATACAAACGGGATTATGTTATTATTACTAATTACTATTATTAAAGCATAGACATGCTTTGAGAGAATTTAAATTCAGCTTTAAGTTGTAACCTTTCTGAAGGTTCAGCTCTAAGCTGCGTGATCCATCTGTTACACAAATTTCTCTTTTTATAATGCTATTGGGTTTTAAAATTTACACTTTAGAAAGGAAATGCAATAAATACATACTAAATGATTAAATTCTACATGTTAGAGAGTTGAATAGCATAGAAATTATGTTTCTAACTCCTGCTGAGATGTTGCTGTTCAGATATGAGACAATTTAGATTATCCAGGGCTGAGGAATTTGGGGGGGCGGGGAGAAAAAGATAGAAAAAAAGTGAAAAGTTATAAATGACTTTGGGTTAGTAATTTATTATTATATTCTGAAAAAATAAATGAAGAGTTAAGAGGTGCTAGATAACTTCTGAAGTTTCAAGGAGTTCAAGCTTGATAGTAATATTCAACTCAACGACAATTTAACAATTAGCACGTCCACTAGAGTGCCCCAGTCGTTGTGGAACCATTTAAAACTGAGGACAAAGTTCCAATACACATGGGAGTTGATTATGATATCATGCAAAAGGAAGAACTGCTTTATATTAAAAATATTTGGGATAAAATGGCCATCCATGCTGATATATATCTATTATCTAGTCAATTATCTTTAAGCATTAGGAAGGCTTCCAAAATTTCTCTTGATAGTATACACATTTTTGCATAAGTTTTAGGAATCTTCTGAACACTAATAATGACAATAATAGGGGAACTAGCTTAAAAAATGTTGATTTCATCACTATCACAGCTACATTATATAACCTCAACATGTCTCATTTTATTTAATTTATACAGAACTTTTAGAAGGAGTAACTTTTAGGGTGCCTGGGTGGCTCAGTTGGTTAAGCGTCTGCCTTCAGCTCAGGTCCCACATCAGGCTCCCTGCTTAGTGGGAGGTGTGCTTTACTTCTCATTCTGTCCCTCCCTCTGCTTGTGTTCTCTCTTGCTGTCAAAAAAAGAAAATCTTAAAAAAAAAAAAAAAAGAAGTAGTGACTTTTACTATGCCCACTGTACAGTCAAAGGAAAAAGTTTTACTTGCAAATGTTCACAGTCTTAGTTGCTGATATAATTGATACTTGAAATCACATCTCACTTCAAAAGCCAAGTGTTCAAGCCACATGACTTACTGTCTTTTTATACCGTTACCATGATTTCCTCTCTGTGGGAATTGCCCCGGAGAGCATAAAGCATGAATTTTTAAATCACTTTATCCTAAATTAAATCCCACACTTGCAATTTACTAGCCAATTAAAAAAAAAAAATCAGTTGAACTTTTTTCAGAGAACTGTTCCTCCAAAGGATCCTCTAAGAAAAGCTTCCACTGTAATGAATATTGTGGTCTAACTATAAATATTCACTCTTTCCCTCTTACTGTATAATGAAAAGAGATGAATTTTTAAGAATACCTGTTGAAATAATAGATTGAAATCTCTGTAATTCAGAAGTGAGTGGGAAGTAATGCTTGAGTTAACAAAAAATCTTTAAGAAAACTGCTTTTGCATTAGTTTGAATATATACTATAATTTGAGCTAGGCAGCAAATAGATGTCCTTGTAAGAATTTTTTAGCTTTGTTATAAATTCAGCATAGTATTTATATATAGATAAAGCATTCACAGGTATCGAATAACACTGGGATTTAAGTTGTATAGTGGAGATGATTAATATTATACATATATTATGCAGTTATTTTCCAATATAATGTTCTTCAACAATCTGCAGGTAAAGTATAGCTAAGTTTTAAAAATATTTTTAAAAGTATATGAAATTCCAGGACATTGATTTCGCTGTGAAAGAAATATAAGGTCATACCCTCAATCCATCAATCCTTTTATGCGCTAATTATAGACAGGATACAGAAAATATAAATGTTTTCATGCTAGAAGCATTTTATAATTGTGATATAGAAATCAGTCTTTTGATAATCAAATAATTCTGCTCCATTTATTATTACAATGGCTATTGAATCTCTGGGAATATCCCAACAAATTTGAATAGGTCAAATCATTGAGGGGTGTTTATGTCTGTGTTTTAAGACATAGATCATGTAGTAAAGAGGTTCCCCTCAGAATTAGATAGCTCCATTGTTGGCGAGGCTTGATTAGAGCTCTTAGAGTACAAAACAAAAGTGAATATTTGAAAACAAAGTTTACATCATATTAAGTGCACTAGACTAATTGTACACAAATGCAGTGGTTATCTCCGGAAGTCATGGCCTGTCCCTGCCTCCTGCTGATTAACATTTGGATGTTTTCTCCCTTGCACTTTTTTTTTTTTTAATTTTTCTTCACTCTATCCTGCAGGACACATGGTGCTGCTAGTATTACACTCCCTTCTCCCTTTAGATTATATCAGTAAGTCATAATGTTGTGTAGTCTTTCTCTTCTTTCTAGATTCCATTTTATCATTTTCCCTATTTCCCATTTCTGACTCCCTATGTCTACTGGCCTTGTTTTGATCGGGGGTGTGATGTTATGATCATTTGTTTCAACAGCTTCTTTTCTAATCTTCCAGTTTCCATTTTAAACTCTTTTAATATCATCTTCCATTTATTTTTCAAAAATGTAAACCTGACCATATCATTTCCTCATTAAAATTGTTTGGTAGCTCTTCGGGGCTTTCAGAATATGGGTCATTTTTTTTGTTTTGTTTGATTCCAAACATTCTATATGACCGATTCCTATTTTACTCTTCTTTATCTAGTTCGATTTTGCTTAATTCCTTATGGACGAAACTGGGTACTTATACTTCCCTCAATAAATGCATTTTCATAGCTATATGGTTTCTTCATTTTGTTTCTTCATTTTATTTCTTATGCCTGGAATGGCCTCAATGACCTTACTTTCATTATTCTCTTTACCACTTTCTCTTTCAAGCTACGTCTCAAGTGTCTCTGTTATTCTAAGGAAGCTTTCTGATCCCAGGTCTTATGTGGATGCTTCACAACAATCTTTGTTATCAGATTCATCAAGCACTGCCATGAAAAAAAAATATCCACATGTTACTAAAAGATATGAGACATACGAACTTCCTTATTATTAATTAATCATCTTGCTCTGAAATAGAAGATCTACCTGCAGTTTTTGGATATAAAAACTGAAGTTCCTATTAAAACTTGTTCACAAACTTTTGTGTAGACATGAGTTTTTGTTTCTTAGGGATAATTGCCCAATTGTGAAATTTCTGGGTTGTACAGAAGTGGTAGGTTTCATTTTTTGAGAAACCGCCAAATTCTTTTCTAGAGTGGCTGCACCATTTCACATTCCTGGCAGTGAGGTATGAATGATAGGGTTTCTTGGCATCCTCTCCGGCATTTTGTGTGATCATTATTTTTTTATTTTAGTCATTTGATAGCTGTGTAGTGACATCTCACTTAGCCATTCGATAGTTGTGTAGTGATATGTCATCTCATTGAATTTTCCTAATAGCTAATAAAGTTGAATGTCTTTTCATGTGCTTTTATAAAATCAGTCTATACTTTTTAGGGAAATACTTGTTCATGTCTTTTAGCAATTTTCTAAGTGAGTTTTTAAAAGCTTACTTTTCAGTTTTGAGTACTTTCTATACTAAAAGCAGGAGTTTTTATTATAAATCTGATATATAAACAGCTTCTCCCAAAATATACTCTGCCGTTTCACCTTCTTCTCAAGTGAGGGCCTTTTATAGAGCAATGCGTGTGTGTGTGTGTGTGTGTGTGTGTGTGTGTGTGTGTGTATTCCATATGTATGTATATACATATATATTTATTTATTTTGTGAAGTCCACCTTTGGTTTTATGGATCGTGTTTTCATGGCCAAGTTGAAGTCTTAGCCTAGCCACAGAGCTCAGATATTTTATGCTAATATTTTGTTTTTTAATTAACAGACTTGACATGTTTGAACCAGTTTAAGTTCATAGAAAAAAATTGAGCTGAAATTACAGAAAATTCTCATGTAGTCCCTCATCCTCTTTTCACAGCCTTCCCCATTATTAATATCTTGCTTCAGTGTACAGTACATTTGCTAAAATTACTAAGCCAATATTGATACTTTATTACTTACAAATATCCATAGGTTATATCATCCAAATCGCTCTTTTTTTCAGACATTTTGGATTTTGACAAAGGTATAATGATAAGTGTCCACTACTACATGTATCATATGGAATGGTTTCATTGCCCCAAAACTCTCCCGTGCTCCCCATCATTATCCCTCCATCTCTCCTCTTTACTGGCTGGCAACCACAGAACTTTTTAGTGTCTCTACAGCTTTGTTTTTTTCAGAATTTCATCCAGTTGGAATCATACAGTGTGTAGCCTTTTCAGATTGGCTTTTTCACTTAGCAGAATGTATTAAAAGTGTTTTCATATATGATAGATCATATATTTTGATCAATGAATAATATTTTATTTTATAAATGTACCACAGTTTACTATTCATCAGTTAAAGGATACCTTTGTTGCCTGTAAGTCTTGGAAATTATGAGTAAAACTGCTAAGCATTGTGTGAAAGTTTTGGTATGGATTTAAGTTTTCAATTTAGGACTTTATCAGGTATATATTTTGTAAAGATTCTTCTACTATTGTCTCACAAGGCTACAATAAAGGTGTTTTGCAAAGATTTTTCTGCTACTCAGTGGCTTGTCTTGTCGTTATCCTAAAAGTGACTCTTGAAGAATAGATGTACTTAGTTTTAATTAAGTATAGTTTATATCTGTTTTTCTTTCATATGGTGCTTTTGCTTTTGCTGTTGTGTCTAAGAGTCATTGGCAAAACCAAGATCATCTAGACTTCTCCTATGCTTGTTTGTTTGTTTTTAGAGAGGAAAGATAGAGAACAGTGGGAAGGGAAGAGGGAGAGGGAGAGAGAGACAGAGAAGCATACTCGCTGCTGAGCACAGAGCCCTATGTGGGGATCAATCCCAGGACCCTGAGATCATGATCTGAGCCAAAATTAAGAGCCACCCAGGCATCCCTTGAATTATTTAACTCACTGAGCCTCCCAGTCACCCCTTGAATTATTTTCAATAAATTATGAGACCTTGGTTAAATTTTTTGTTTTATTTTATTTTTATGGGATAGTTTCTTTTTGTTTTTGTTTTTGTCTTTTTGAGTATGGATGACCAATTGCTCCAGCATCATTCTCTTCTTTCTTTTTTTTTTATTTTTTTAAGGAATTTGAGTTTATGTTTTTCCTTATTATTTCTATAGTCTTCTCTCTTTTTTTAAAATTGAGGCATAATTGACATACAACCTCATATTAGTTTCAGGTATACAACATAACAATTCAGTATTTGTGAGCATTGTGAAATGATTACCTCGATAAGTCTAGTTAACATCCATTATCATATGTAGTTAGGGATTTTTTCTTGTGATGAGAACTTTTAAGATTATGCTCCTTGCATAATCTTAATTATGCAATGCTAAGGAGCATTAAGAAATGCTCCTTGCATTATGCTCCTTATCCTTTCAACTATGTGATATATGTACTCTGGTTTCTCTTCAGATCGTATAAATCTGTTGCCTTTTTCAACTATGTGATACAGTAATACAGTCTTCCTAGCTGTGGTTGCCATGCTGTATCTCATATCCCCATGACATTTACTTTATAACTGGAAGTGGGTTCCTTGTGACTCCCTTCACCCCGCCCTCCGTTTTGTCCACCAACACCAACACCCCTGCTTCTGACAACCACTGTTCTCTGTATCTATAAGCTTTGCTTTTTTCTGTATTAGAATCTCTATATATGTAAGTTCATATGGTATCTATCTTTATCAAACTTATTTCACTTACCATAATGCCCTCAAAGTCCATACTATCACAAATAGCAAAATTTCATTCATTTTTATGGCTGAATAATATTTCATTACACGCACATTACACACACACACACACACACACACACTACATTTCCTTATCTATTTACTCATTGAAGAACACTTAGCATGTTTTCACATTGGCTATTATAAATACTGCTACAACTGCAACAAACCTAAGAGTGTATGTATCTTTTCAAACTAGCATTTTCATTTTCTTCAGATGAAGACTCAGAAGTGGAATTGCTAGATCATATGGTAATTCTATTTTTAACTTTTTGAGGAACTTCCATACTGTTTTCCACAGTGGCTAGACCAATTTATCCTAGCAAAAATGCACAAGGGTTCTCTTCTCTGCATACCTTTACTAACAGTTTTTTTTTTTCTTGTCTACTTTTTGATAACAGTCATTCTAACAGATGTGAGATGATATTTCACTAGGACTTTGATTTGCCTTTTCCTGATGAATTGTGATGTTAAATATCTTTTCCTATACCTGTTGAACATTTGTATGTCTTTGGAAAATTTCTATTTAGATCCTCTGCTCATTTTTTAATCGATCATTTGTTTGTTTGCTACTGGGTTGTATGCATTTTTTAAAATTTTTAATATTAACCCTTTTTCAGTTATATGATTTGCAAATATTTTCTCCCATTCTGTAAGTTGCCCTTTTCATTTTGTTGACAATTTCTTTTGCTGTACAAATACTTAATTTGATGTACTCCAACTTGTTTTTTTTTTTTTTTTTTTGCTTTTAGTGTCAAATTAAAAAAATCCAGGGCCTAGACAATTTTAAGTATCTTACTGTCTATGTTGTCTTCTGGGAGTTTTATGGTTTCAGATATTACAATCAAGTTTTTAACTCAGTTTGAATTATTTTGTGTGTGTAGTGTAAGATAGTGGTCAAGTTTCATTCTTTTGCATATTGATATCCAGTTTTCCCAACCCACTTATTGAAGAAACTGTCCTTTCCCCATTGAATATTTTTCATTGCTTTGTCATAAATTAATTGGCCATATATGTGTGGATTTATTTATGGGCTCTCTATTCTATTCTATTAATTTATGTGTCTGTTTTTATGCCAATGCCACATTGTTTTGATTACTATAGCTTTTTTATATAGTTTGAAATCATGCAGACAGGTTTGTCTTCTACTACATTTTTTGGTATAATGGAGAGGATTGGTCTGCTCAGGTCCTGCTGTTGCCATTTCCGTGTGGAAGACTGGAATTGCAACCAGAAATTGGGGAACAAAGAATGATAATTTTGTTTCCTGACTCTGGCAATCAAATTGCTGCAGGTTGGTGTGATCTGCTTTTGACATGAATGTCGGTCTTCTCTCTAGTTCAGTTGAGATGTATTTTTCCTAGTTCTCTAGCCAGATAAAACATACTCTTCTTTTTCTTTTCTCTTTTATTTCTCTCTCTCTTTCTCTGTCTCTGTCTCTCTGTCTCTCTCTTTCTCTCTGCTTGTTTATATCTGTTGGCATTTCTGTGTTGTACAGTGTACTGCCACCCAATCTAGAAATCATCCATGTATTTCTCTTTAAGTCTTGATGTCCCTAGCTAGTTCATCATTTTCTTTTCAAACTTCAAGATCTTATTATGGTCATGTTGGATTATTTTCAGTGAATTTAATTATATATAGAGGGGAGGAATGAGGAAAAAATGAATGTGTCTTCATTCATTTTCTTAGAATCAAAAATTGTTAATTTACTTTAAATAAGCTAAAAGTAATAAAGGGTTATTTATTTTTCAAAGGAATTGATCCATAACTGAGTACCATAAGAAAAACTAGTCAAGAGGTCTTCATGCATCTTTACGTAGGGTTCTCACTTGGTTTAAAAAAAAAAAAGTCTGGGGAAAACAAGGCATATAGGACTTAATAGGATAAGTTTTGAAGCATTTAATTTTTTTTTCTGTTTGAAGTTGCAGAATTTTAACAGGTGAAATCATTAATGATAGGAGCAGATTGCAAAGCAACATACACATAAAAAAATGAGACAAGCTCTGTGAATTGTGCTTGTTTCAAATGTGACCAAAAGTGAATAAACATAGATAAACATTGATTGTAGATGAACACAGAAATGAAATATATGTTTTTCATGGTAAGGAATTCACTCGTTCTAAGGCAACCACTGGAATTTTGAGAAGGGGGGATTATATGATTGAGTTTGTTTGAGTTTGTTTCTTCTTGTAAGTGTCATAATCCAGTTTGTATCATTTACACAAGAGGAGGGTTATCTTATGCAAAATAGAAGAATCATAATATTTGGTGACATGCAGAGATTATGGAAGAAATAAAGAATATAACAAAGAGAATTCAGAGACTAGAAAGTTGTTTTATTTTTTATTTTTTTTTTTTTAAAGATTTTATTTATTTATTCATGAGAGACACTCAGAGAGAGAGGCGGAGACACAGGCAGAGGGAGAAGCAGGCTCCATGCAGGGAACCCGACATGGGACTCGATCCCGGGTCTCCAGTATCACGCCCCAGGCTGAAGGCGGCGCTAAACCGCTGCGCCACCGGGGCTTCCCTAGAAAGTTGTTTTAATCAGTATATGCTATGATGCTCCTTTATTACCAGCAGTACATTTCTGTGTTCATATTTCTCCCTATAATTAAACATAACATTAACAAGTATTTATTCTTGCCAGAGTTTAAGCATGAAGGAAGAGTGTATTTATTTAGGTAGAGTTGTGAGTACTGGCCTGGGTAACATTTTCAGTTTTATTTGTTGTCATTTTTGTCCTCTATTTATTTGGAGTCTTTCATCTTTTATTGGAGACTTTTTTTCTTGAATTGTGAGCCAAGTTTTATTGTACTGGATATATTCTTTATTTCATTCAATTTCACTTCTTTATGTCTTTCATGTAGACCTCTTGGAAATTAGTAAAGAAATGGAACATACCCTAAGTCTTCTGAAGGACAGTGATAATTTGAACTTTAAAGAATATGAAAAGAAGATAAATAAGCACTGGCAAAATCTAATAAAACTTTCATTGATTACATTTAATTAAAAATCCTGTTTGTAATGCATGTTGAATTAACCCAACTAAAATGTGATTCGTTCTGACAAGTGTAAAAATAAGTATTATTGGTTAACTCTCTACTATAAGATTTTAAATAAATATACTCATATTTTTTCAAATATATAGGTCCTTTTTTCCCCTAAGTGTAAGTATGTTATTTCATGCTCCTATTTTTGAAAGAATTTTATTACGTTATTTTTACTGGATAAGTAATTAATAGCATTAACAATAATTTGGGACACTTCTGAAATCAACCTATTATATCTGTTAAGATTTTGGTTCAAAATGCTACATTTTGTATAAAATATCTATACCAAAATATAGTATATAGCTAAAGAAATTATTGACATATTGTCTAATTTATGCCCTCAGAACTTCTCACCCCCACTGTTGTGTGCTAGGCTTCTGTGGAGTTGCCAATAGGGAATTTTATCATTCTTCCCAGCCAGAGGTTTAAAAGTCTCACCAAATCTGAAACTACTCACCTCTACTGAAGTCAACAGTCTCTCCCCTTCTAGTTTATAAACCATCTGATTCAATCATTCTAGACATTTCACAAAAGCAGCTCTTATTGCTAAACATATGCAGAGATGTATGCAGGACTACATACCTTCCTTATAAGACTAAACCACAAGAGCTGATCATTACACAAGAATATAATGTTTTGACTGACATCATATTAGTCACCCAAAATATACCTTCAATCCTCCTACCTGCTCTATTTCCTAATATATTCCAACTCATTTTGGTCTGGATGTAAGCTCTGCTCTATCAGTCAATGCTTGCAGTCTTTTAATCTCCTATTTTTTTTTTCTTTTTCTTTTTTTTTTTTTTTTGTTTTTTTTCTATTTTTTTTCTTAATTTGTGTAGCAAGTTACTAGATTTTTTGAGAATATAATACAATTGGATTGTTTATAAGTTTACTTATAAGTCTCTATCAAGACTATATTTTTGCTGTTTCTCATTTGAATTAGCTAGAGTCTACTAGACTAGATTGCTATACTGTGTAATGCACTTAATATTGTTTTGTGCAAGCATCAATTATGAAACTAAATTGCTTTTGGTTTTAACTTGGTTTTCAAACGACAGACTATCAATATGTAGATCATAAAATCATTATTATCCTTTGATTTTAGTTGTTTATAATATATTTATGATAATTAAATTTATAATACCCCAGTGATATCAAAGCAGACTTTGTTGAAAACAAAATTTAAATAAATATCTCATAGGAAGAGAAAGTAACCAATTATATAAAGCAAATGAATCTACAAATGAAGTGTATACTCCAAGGAATGCCCCATAGCATCTTCACAATAAAATAAGCAAATTGTATCCAAAATATATTTACATTAATTCTTGACCAAATGACTAAGAAAAATGAAAGTGGGAGGAAATATTTTATTCTTCCTTGTAAGCATACTCTTTGACATCGTTTCCAAAAACCAGGCTGAGATATATTCCATCATACCATGTTATTACTAATAGCTTTAAACCAATAAAATAATATTATTTCAAGATTTTGAGGATCAAATATAATTTATAAATGAATACAAATTATTATTAATAAGAACAAACTTACAGTAAGTTAACCTTTAAGCTGTATCTTATCAAATAGTTATTAATTATCCATTAACTCACAACCAATTATCTCATAACTTTATGGCTTAAAACAATATACATTTATCTTAAAGATTCTGTGGACCCCCAAACTGAGCATAGTTATATGTTCTTAACTCAGAGTCTTTAGCATTCAACAAGAGAGAAAAGAGGGAGAGACATAGAAACAGATACAGAAACAGGGACAGAGAGGAGGCAAACAAGGTGAGGGGTGCACTCTTTTTGTAATCTAATCTCAAAGGTGGCATTCAATCACTTTTGCCATATTTAGTTCCTTAGAAGAGAGACAGGACAAGCTCATAGTCTAGAGGAAGGAAATACACAAGGATGTGAATACCCCAGGAGGCAGAGATCAACGGGGCCCATCATAGATGTCATCTACGACAACTTATTTGTATATTTACATATGCATAATTTTGTCTATCATTAAAAGTAAACATTGAAAATCTCTCCCTAAAGCCACATGTATTTAATTGTTTTATATATAGAAAATAATTTCTCAGGATGGATATGGTTTCATTTCACAGAAAAAAAAATGTGTGGACAAAGTGATCACCTAATAAATGCTAGCTAAAGTTCAATTAATGCAATCTCAGCTCATATTTAAGCTAACCCAAATCTTTTTCAGAAATTTACCTAAGTTGCAAAATGGTGCTCCTTTTCTCTGCGTGCTTTACCAAAGCTGACTTGACTTTCATAGTCAACTAGGGAAAAACTAACACCACAAGTAATTGCTGCCTGTGACTTATTCTTTAATAAAAGGATCCTATTGCCACACTTGAAAATTTCTTGAAAAGTTTCTAATTATGGTATTTTTCCACCTATGTTGCCATTTAGGTTTTCTTATGGGCAAGAAAAACTTCGGAGAGCCTACTGTGCATATTTAAGTGCTCCTATTAACTTACTAAAATGGGACGCACACCCAAGAATACACTAAATATTGGAATTTGAATCTGTATTGTGTCAGTAATGTTGGAATATCTTTACTGGATATTCTACATGTTTGTTTGGAATTCTACCCACATTAAGAAAAAAACCCACTAAATTAAAAGAAGATATTAGTTAAGTAGAATTTAATACTAACCAGAGATCAATGCATGTTGTCTAAATATTAAAACTCCACAGAGCCTCAAAATTAAAAATAAAAGAAATAACAAATATCACCCCCTTCTCTACAAGGGACCCAGACATATATTCCGTGGAGATGACAGGATAAGCACACGTCTATGGCTCCTCCCTTTCATAACTTCCTCTCTCCAATAACAGCTGTGAAAGCATGTTGACAGGTTCTAGATGATGCATTCAATCTGAATCTTCATTGGTGAGAGCTGTTGACAAATCCAAGAGTTCTACACAAGCTAGCGTTCAACTGATAGTGTGAAATATTTTCAGACTTTACAGTTGGTAACAATCATTATGCTTATTTAAGGAAATGCTTAGAGTCTATTAAACAATGTGTCAAGTGAACTAGAAAAAGAACCCACAATTAGGGTAAAAAATGACAACACAAAATAGAAAGAACATTCAATCTTGAAATATATAAAGTAAGTGGATGATAATATAACTGAAAATGAATAATGTACATAGTTAACTTCTTAGTAAAGCTGTAAGGATAGACAAATTAAATAAAATTAAAACAAATGTTAACCTGGATCTAAAATTGCTAATAGAAATCAAACAAAGCCAGGAAGAGTTTGGGGGAAGAAAATAATTTCTGAATAATTTCTTAATAGCAGCCAAACCTGGGATGCCGGGGTGGCTCAGCGGTTGAGTGTCTGCCTTTGGCTCAGGGTGTCATCCTGGAGTCCCGAGATTGAGTCCCACATTGGGCTCCCTTCATGGAGCCTGCTTCTCTTCTGCCTGTGTCTCTGTCTCTCTCTTTCTGTGTCTTTCATGAATAAATAAATAAAATCTTTAAAAAATAATAAATAAAAATTATTTAAAAATTAGCAACCAAACCTATATTAGTAGAAGCAAGGAATACCATAGATAAGGAGAAAATCATAAAACTAACTTAAACGTTATTATCTACAAAGTACTGCACTTAGGCTTTGAATTGTCAGCAGCAATGATAGAAAACAGTATGGTAAAATAATATTAAGTGAGAAAAAATAAGTTTCAACTTACATTTATGTATTTATTTTTTTTTTACCATTCAATTATTGTTTTTCCTTCCAAACAAATTTCCATCCAACAAAAAGTACATATGACAAATAAACCTTTATTAAAGAAACTCCTAAAAGATATTTCAGGGAGATGTTTGAAATCCAAAAGAAATGATAATATAAGTAAGAAGGTTTGATATGCAAAAAAAAAAAAAAACCAACAAAAAACAACAACAACAAAAAAACAAGCAAAGTGTAAAACAAATTGGTTGTTTAAAATAAAAATGCACTTTAAAATTTGAATAATTAGTAATCAATAAAAACATTGATCATCTTCAGTTTCTTTTATCAATGTTTAATAGTTTTCATAGCTCAGGTCTTTCACCTCTTTGGTTAAGTCCATTCCTAGGTATTTGATTCTTTTTGGTGCTGCTGTAAATGGAATTGTTTTCTTAGTTTCTTTTTTTGCTATCTTGCTATTAGTGTATAGAAATGCTACTGATTGGGGATCCTGGGTGACTCAACAAGTTGAGCTACAGACTCTTGATTTTGGCTGGGGTCATGATCTCAGGGTCATAAGATCAAGCCCCATGTCAGGCTCTGTGCTCAGCAGGGACTCTGCTCAAGATTCTCTCTCTCTCTCTCTCTGCCTCTCCTCCATCCACCCCCTATCCACCCCTGGGTGAACATGTGCTTTCTCTCATACACAAATATTTTTTTAAAAAGGAAATGCTACTTGTTTCTGGGTATTAATTTTGTATCCTACAACATCCCTAAATTCATTCACTATTTCTAGTAGTTTTTTTGGTGGACTCTTTAGGGTTTTTCATTTACAGTGTCATGTTATTTGCAAATAGTGATAGTTTAACCTCTTCCATACCAATATATATGACTCTAATTTCTCTTTTCTTGCAACAACATAAAAGGACCTAAAGAGCGTAAAAAGTGGGACTGAGAAAGATAAACACCATATGATCTCACTGTTGTGTGGAATCGAAAAGGGAAAAAAGAAAAATCAAATGAATAAAGAAATAAAAAGCAGAATCAGACCTGTAGATATAGAGAACAAACTGGTGGTTCCCAGATGGGTGAGAGATGGGAAAATGGGTGAAGATAAGAAGGATATACAGGTTTCCAGCTATGGATAAGTTATGGGAATAAAAGGCACAACATAGGGAGTAAAGTTAATGATACTGTATTTTATGGTGACAGATGGTAGCTACTACACCTGCGGTGAGCCCAGTATAATGTGCAAACTTGTCAAATCATTATGTCGTACAATTAAAACTAATGTAATATTTTGTAGAAACTTCACTCAAATAAAAAAAAAGCTAAAAAAACAAAAGCAAGATCTCCTGGATGGCTCAGTTGTTAAGCATTGGACTATTGATCTTAGCTCAGGTCTAGATCTCAAGATCGTGGCTTGTGGCCCCATCACTTCAAATTCAAGGCCAACGTTTTCAAATTTCTCTCTTCTTTGTATTCACATCACGATTTCCTCTGAATCTAGTCAAATCATTCTTACCTTCCTTCCTATAAGGATCCACATAATTATATTTATGGCTCTTACAGATAATCTGGAATAATATCCCCATCTCAATATCCTTAAATTTATTGCATCTGCAAACTTATTTGTTTTGTTTCTGTTAACTTTTGTTTTGTTTTCCATACAAAGCACTATTCATACTTTCCACCTATTTGGACAGATACTTTTAGAGGATGTTGGAAGGATTTTTCAGAGTAACACAGTATCATTATTTATGCAAAATTAATGCACTTAAAATATAAACAAGTCCAAACTTGTTTACAAATGATTAGGTAACTTCAAAATATATAGTATTTGACAGAACTACAAAAACATGAAAAATTCCTATCAGAAATCTTTATTTTAATACATTGCTTTCAGTAACTGATGAGCTATAATTCAAAAACAAATAAGAAAGTATATATAAGTTCTAATAGCATAATTAACATTCTTGATTTTATAAAGTTTATGGAGATAAATAGTAGGAAAGTAAACAATATCTTTACAAATAAAATGGAATATTAACCCAGACTTACCATGCACCATGCATAAACCAAAGACCACATCTTCTATCCATAATAAATTAAAGTAAGATAAAATAACAAAAAACTTTAAAATTCTGTAGATATTTAAATACATTTTATTAATAAAATGTGTTAAATTGTTTAAAAATATTTAATTTGGTAAATAAATATACCACATTGCAATCCTTGCTGCAATTACAAGAACACAATAGATTTTTGTTTCCTTATATTATTTTACTTTTCTAAGATTTATTAAAGTGCTTAATATAGTAAAGCAGTATATAGTTCTATGAGTTTTGACAAATGTATGTAATCACATAATAACCCCCAAAATCAAGATATAGAATATCCCCAGCATTCCAAAATGTCCACTCTGCCTCCTGCAGTCAAGCACATCCCCCAACCTCAGCCATTGATTTATTTTCTGCCTCTATAATTTTGCTTTTTAGTTCTATTTTATTCTTTTGACGATTCTGAACTCTACACTGAAATCATCTAAATGCATGTTTCATTTATTAGATCCAGTTTGCTATTTACAATTTAGTCTGTAACTTTCATAATAACTTGCATGTTTATTAAGAAATTACTGAAATGGGAGATATTTATAATCTATGTTTGAGTTGGAAGTATTATCTTGTGACTTACATTAACTCCTATTTATTAACATTTTATTCGCTGTGTTATTTTTGTACCTTTTCATGATCATTAATCAATACTTATTCACTCAAAAAATCTATGCACAGCTCTTAGGGACATGAATACCTTGGTATGTAAAGGAAATTGCCCTCATATAAATAACAGGTTTGTGGGAGGGGCTGATCTAATTTTTAAAATAAAATAGAAATGAATGCATCAAATGAGATATACAGAGTTCTTTGAATGTGGACACCATGGGAAGCAAGATTAATATTGTTGACCATTGTTGCTTATTCATTCTGCCTGGGTTTTGATTAACTATTTGCTCCTGTGAGTTGTTTTTTATTAAACTTAAAAAAAATTGTAGCCTTTTTCTTTTTCTCCCAAAGTTTCCTGGACATACTCTCCTGGTAATCCAATTATATGTATATTAGACTGTTTGATACTCCCCTTTGAATTCTTCACGCTTATTGCTCACCTCCTTTTAATCCCTGTGCTCTTAGCTTCATTATGGTTCATGAGAAGAAACCCGTCTTGCATTTGAGGTATTTGGTATGATTTAGGGAACATACCTGGGAATTTGCTTTTTTCAGCAAGTCACAAACGACTTTGTAAGTTATCAAAAACTCTGAAATAATCCTTCTTAAATTTCCACTACTCATAACAGATTGTTTTCTGGATCTGAAATTTGATCCATAAATAAAAATGACTGAACAGTAATTGTGTGTGTGTGTGTGTGTGTGTGAGAGAGAGAGAGAGAGAGAGACAGAGAGAGAGAGAGAGAGAGGGAGAGAATATGAGTGACTATTCTGGTTATCTGACTTTTAAAAAAATTATTATTTTATAACATTTATTTTTTTATTGGTGTTCAATTTGCCAACATACAGAATAACACCCAGTGCTCATCCTGTCAAGTGCCCCCCTCAGTGCCCGCCACCCAATCACCCCCAACCCCCGCCCTCCTCCCCTTCCACCACCCCTAGTTCATTTCCCAGAGTTAAGAGTCTTCATGTTCTGTCTCCTTTCTGATATTTCCTACCCATTTCTTCTCCCTTCCCCTCTATTCCCTTTCACTATTATTTATATTCCCCAAATGAATGAGAACATATGATGTTTGTCCTTCTCTGATTGACTTACTTCACTCAGCATAATACCCTCCAGTTCCATCCACGTTGAAGCAAATGGGTATTTGTCATTTCTAATGGCTGAGGAATATTCCATTGTATACAAAAAACACATCTTCTTTATCCATTCATCTTCGATGGACACCGAGGCTCCTTCCACAGTGTGGCTATTGTGGCCATTGCTGCTAGAAACATTGGGGTGCAGGTGTCCCAGCGTTTCATTGCATCTGAATCTTTGGGGTAAATCCCCAGCAGTGCAATTGCTGGGTCGTAGAGCAGGTCTATTTTTAACTCTTTGAGGAACCTCCACACAGTTTTCCAGAGTGGCTGCACCAGTTCACATTCCCACCAACAATGTAAGAGGGTTCCCTTTTCTCCACATCCTCTCCAACATTTGTGGTTTCCTGCCCTGTTAATTTTCCCCATTCTCAAAAACCTCCCAAGACACAAGAGTCCAGGGCCAGATGGCTTCCCAGGGGAATTCTATCAAACGTTTAAAGAAGAAATCATACCTATTCTACTAAAGCTGTTTGGAAAGATAGAAAGAGATGGAGTACTTCACAAACTCGTTCTATGAGGCCAGAATCACCTTAACTCCAAAACCAGACAAAGACCCCACCAAAAAGGAGAATTACAGACCAATATCCCTGATGAACATGGATGCAAAAATTCTCAACAAGATACTAGCCAATAGGATCCAACAACACATTAAGAAGATTATTCACCATGACCAAGTAGGATTTATCCCTGGGACACAAGGCTGGTTCAACACTCGTAAAACAATCAATGTGATTCATCATATCAGCAAGAGAAAAACCAAGAACCATATGATCCTCTCATTAGATGCAGAGAAAGCATTTGGCAAAATACAGCATCCATTCCTGATCAAAACTCTTCAGAGTGTAGGGAGAGAGGGAACATTCCTCGACATCCTTTTTTTTTTTTTTTACATTGTTTTTAATTTTTATTTATTTATGATAGTCAAAGAGAGAGAGAGAGAGAGGCAGAGACACAGGCAGAGGGAGAAGCAGGCTCCATGCACCAGGAGCCCGATGTGGGATTCGATCCTGGGTCTCCAGGATTGCGCCCTGGGCAAAAGGCAGGCGCCAAACCGCTGCACCACCCAGGGATCCCCCATTCCTCGACATCTTAAAAGCCATCTACAAAAAGCCCACAGCAAATATCATTCTCAATGGGGAAGCACTGGGAGCCATTCCCCTAAGATCAGGAGCAAGACAGGGATGTCCACTCTCACCACTGCTATTCTTTTTTTTTTTTTTTTTAATTTTTATTTATTTATGATAGTCACAGAGAGAGAGAGAGAGAGAGAGGCAGAGACATAGGCAGAGGGAGAGGGAGAAGCAGGCTCCATGCACCGGGAGCCTGATGTGGGATTCGATCCCGGGTCTCCAGGATCGCGCCCTGGGCCAAAGGCAGGCGCTAAACCACTGCGCCACCCAGGGATCCCGTCACCACTGCTATTCAACATAGAACTGGAAGTCCTCACCTCAGCAATCAGACAACAAAAAGACATTAAAGGCATTCAGATTGGCAAAGAAGAAGTCAAACTCTCCCTCTTCGCTGGTTATCTGACTTTTGACTTAAATACAAAACGTTTTAATGAAATAAAGAAATATTTTGTAAGTTATATGTTTAAAATATGTTCCTTTTTAAAAAGTTAGTGATGTTCATAGTGATCATTTGTAAGGTCCAATTAGACATCATAGTATCCATTAATTAATATTAGTGAAAATAATTTCTATATGCTCTCAAAAAGGAACCATCAAAACTGAAACAATAGTGTGCCAAAATTTATAAAATCAATTCCTTTAAAAATTATGCCTATAAGGAAAACATCTTACTTTGAAAGTTAAATATTGATTTTATCAGATTGGATTCTATTTTAAACTCTTCCTAATTAAAAAGAATCTAGGTGATAATTCATTAAGAATCAGACAAATGAGCAATCTCAAACATTAAAGTATTTTTAAAACATTCATTTAGCAATATTTGGTATAATGGCAACATTGTCTTCATTTTGAAGTGTCTCAATCTTCTCAATAGATACATGATAGATAAGTTTATGAGTAGACAGATGATGATGATAGATGAAATATTAGATTGATAGATTAGATAGATGATAGTAGATACATGAATAGATCATTAGGTGGAACATGGTACAATATTAAAATTGGAGAGAATACTGAATTTATTACACAGTGATGTAATATTTAGTGTGTTTGTTTTCTGCAGCATTGGTGATGGAGTTAGTGAGAGAGAGAGAAATCATATAGTCTTTAGCATCACTAAACACTGGGACCACTCCACTCACATAAGTATAAAATAAAGATTTTTTTTTTAAGTGCTGAATCACTGAATTCTACTCCAGAAACCAAAATGCACTCTATGATAACTAAGTAAAATTTACATTAAAAAGGTTTTTTTTAGGGGTGCCTGGGTGGCTCAGTCAGTTAAGCATCTGCCCTCAGTTCAGGTCATGATCCCAGATCCTGGGATTGAGCCCACTATCAGGCTCCCTGCTCCATGGGGAGCCTGCTTTTCCCACTCCCTCTGCCTGCTGCTCCCCCTGCTTGTGCACACTCTCTATCTCATTGTCAAATAAAAAAAAAAATAAGATTTTTTAAAAAAGTGTATCTAATTTATGCATATGTGTTTTTAAAAATATCTTATTTATTTATTCATAAGAGACACACAGAAAGGCAGTGATGCAGGCAGAGTGAGGAGAAACAGGCTCCATGCAGGGAGCCCAATGTGGGACTCAGTCCCAGGACTCTGAGATCACAATCAGAGCCAAAGGCAGATGCTCAACCGCTGAGCCACCCAGGCATCCCTATGCATATGTTCTTGAACAGAGTAATCTTGAATATATGGGTATTCTCTATATAACAGTTAAGTAATATTGAAGAATAAGAAGTAACAAAAATAGTTTTATTTTTGTAGAATATGATAGCCTTTGAAACAATTTAAAATGATCAATATTGATTTATATAAGTTACCTTGCTTTGTCACTCTTAGATAATAAGAACGTTATGCATCAGAAATTCTCCAATACAAACAAAAACACAGTTTTCACAATGAGAATCAGTGAAACCCCAACTTTCTGACCTACCTACTGGCTGTATGAAAAGTTCAAGTGAGGTAAACAAGGAATAGTCTAAATGGGCTAATTAATATCAAGTTCTGCAAGAGGAAGCCTAAACAGTGCATTTACTCCCAAGAATAGGTCTAGGGAAAAAAGGAGGAGGGCACATTCCTGCAACTAATTCTTCCTTTTCTTTTTGTTTATTGTTTCAATAAATAAGCCTAATTGCTATATATGCACATCTTCAGCAAGTGATCTCAGGTTTTCATTTTGGAACTATCATGTTTTCTTTATTTCTTATTCTGGCATTTTAAACTTTAATATACAATCAATATACCTTAAAATTACTTTTTTAAGATTTAGTTATTTGAGAGAGTAGAGGGGGGATCAGAGAGAAAGAGAAACAGACTCCCCATTAAGCACAGAGCCTCATGTGGAGCTTGATTCCAGGACCCTGAGATCATGACCTGAGCCAAAACCAAGAATGAGAGGCTTAACCGACTGAGCCACCCCGAAGTCCAATATACCTTAAAATTCTTAATGACCCTTGTTGAAATGTGGGTCAAGAAGAAGAGATGGCTCCATTTTAGATTTTTTTTTCATTTTTGAATTTGTTTACATTAAAATAACAAAAAGCATGTACTATGTTCATTATTAAAATAAAATCTTAACATATTTAACATTCACCATTGATATAATTAAGTTTATATACATAAAATTTGTTATATTTTAACAATAAGCATGAATTTGTATTTCAGTTTATAATTTATTATTCATGGAGTGACTTTTGATTAAACAGTTTGAATCAATTTCTAAATCTCCTGTGAGATTATTGTCTTAAATATATCTAGACTCCTCAAGATAAGTATTTTTTTCCCCAAGCTATTACTCAAATTCCAGCTAGTTGGGATGCAGTGAAGTATTAGTTTCCAGTGTAGAATTTAGCGATTCATCCTTTACATCCAACACTCAGTGCTCACAAGTGCCCTCCTTAATATCCATCACCTGTTAACCCATCCTCTCCATCTCCCCTGCAGTAACCATCAGTTTGTTTTTTACAGTTAAAAGGCTGTTTCAAGACAAGTATTTTAATCGTAGCTATGTAATATGAATATATACCAATGGGCATTTTACAATCCTCAGCATAGTGACTGACCAAACCTACCATTTTATGATCTAAGTTTTATTTTTTCCAACACATTTCAAAAAAACAAAACAAAACAAAACAAAGCAAAAACCCTCTCATAATCTTTGGGTCATTTTATTACATTACACACTGCATCAGTTAGGTGGTAGCATTAGTCAACAAAACAATTGATTCTAGATATTCTGAAAAGAGAGCATTTAATAGAGAACTAGTTAAAAGTTGTTGGGATAACTAAGTGGATACAAAGGAAATGAAATCACCCAAAGCTTAGTAACAACAGGAAAATCTAATCTCCTTCCTTCTATCGAGCATCTCATTTGTTCCTGCTTCTAAGATCATGTGGAATGCCATATATATTAAGGTCACCAAGGCTGGAACTTGGAAAAAGGTGCTTCTAGGACTGAGACTACCACAGAGGAAACATCACTTGAATGAGGAAGGAGCCCATGGGGACACACTAATATCTGGCACGGGAAAACTAAGCTAGCAATACTAGAACTGACCAGAATCTCCCAGACTCAATTGTCATCTGATGATATTTGGCAGATATTGCCACACCATACAGTGAAACAGAAAGAGCACTATTCCCCCCTCCTTCTAACTCGCATCACTCCAAGATTACCTCCCTTTCACAAAGCTAACCAGAAGCCAATGGTCAGGAGGTTGTGAATAGAAGATTTTATTAAGAGTATTATGTAACATTAAAAAGAAGAATAGAAATGGGGTCTCTGAATTCCCAACCATAAGAAATAGCTGCTCAAACATTACACAAAACATTTGGAGAACATGATGTTTTCATGAAACATCACAGACTAGAATTCTAACTGTATACTTTTCCAGTTGCTGTTGTTACATAAATCCAAGGCACATAATACCATTAGTTTTTTGAAGATATAATTTGATTTCTGGCTTATTATTATACTGTTCTTAAAAACGATGTAATCCTGAGAGCTATTGCAATGTATTTTCATTGAAAAATATTTATATATTGATGGGAAATTACGAAAAAAAGCTTTCACAAACATTCTATGAAATGCTACTTCATAATCTATAAAATCCTGCTCTATATGATGCTTTGTGACAGGATCTATAAAGACAGGCTTTTAACTTTGATGTTTCAAGCTATTACTACCAAAGAAGAATGTAGTAACATTTACAGTAAAACATATTTTATTCTATTTTAGTTGCTCATGAAAAAAAATATGTGTCATTCTTTAAATTATTGATAAAAATAATATTGGATATTGTGTATTAATTTATTTAGTTTTGCATTCTTAGAAAGGGAGTACCAAAATACCAGTTGAAATTGAGCAATATAAATAGAAAAACTAAACCATAAATTCACTTTAATCTTTATTTATTAACTGGAGGAATCGTTCATGTAAATATATCTTACAGGAATATTGTTTTCAATAAATGTTGGTTACATATAGGACATGAATACTTTGACAGCCAATGCCTCAGAAGAATGTTTGCTTGGAGAATGTTTAATGGTGCTGCACAATAGGGAACCCTTTTTTCAAATATGACTACAAGCAGGAGGTAACTTTCCACCTACCGAGTTTTCTAATGTTCTCCTCATTGTTCAACATACAAAACATAGACACAGCAAGTAAGACTAGAAAGAGCCAGAAGGCAGTAGCATCATGAGGCTATGGTTGTTAACCAGTAACATGGGAAGTCAGAATTTCAGAGTGCATGCTGAAGAGAACAATTTCATATACACAACAATCTGTGAAAATATTGAGCATGAAGATTCTGTTTGGGATCATAACAAAATATCAGTAACTTCCAGTAATTAATAAAGTGGGCCAGGCAAAGAGGCACCGAAGAAGTATCACTCAAAAGCCCAAGACTTCACAGTATGAGTATTTTTCTTCTGGGTCACTCATTAAATACTAGCTCATGTTCCTTACTACTGGATCAAGAAGAAAATACAATTTTTTTAAAAAGATTATTTATTTGTTTGTTTGTTTGTTTGTTTATGAGAGAGACAGAGTGCAACTGGAAGGAGGGGCAACGGGAGAAAACGAGGGGAAGCAGACTCTGATGAGCACAGAACCCCAAGCCCAGTTTCACTCCATGACTCAGAGATCATGACCGGAGTCAAAACCAAGAGCCAAAACCAGGTTGGAGCTTCTCTGACAGAGCCACCCAGGCACCCCGGGAGATACATATTTCTATCAGAAGCCATTGCTTTTTCATTATATGAACTGATAAAAGTGTATTCACAGTTCTCACAAATGCTATTATTAGCTAATCATTCCAAATGAAATAACCTTTTAGCTTTCTTCCATATGCAGATCTATATTGGCTCTGATATTGGTCTTAACTTGAGCTTATTTCTATATAAATCTGCCCAATATATAAATAAAATGTTTACCTTGATTTTTTACAGGTATCTACATTTTGTAGAGCTTCATGGCAAATGATGAAAACAAAGTAGTTTTACTTAACCAAAGCTTTATTATTAATGCTTACATTACTCAAGTATCTGCTGTGTTTTGTATCAACGATATTTTCTTATGATAAAAAATAGGGGGTAAAAATTCAACATGTACTAACAGAGAAGAGAGATTACAGATGATTTTAAATTAATGTCATTAACAAATATGGTTGCCCTAATCATACCTGAGTCCTTGAATGAGGTCAAGACAGTATGTATCCCAGGTTAAATCAGATTTGGTTAGAAAACATGAGTGAGAAATTAACTTTGATTGTTCTAAGCTACTGAGAGTCCAGGACTGTTTGTCACCCCAGCTTCAATTTACTGATTCATAAGAATAAATCCAGTATTATATTCTTTGCAAAAAAATGGACTAAAATGCCAATTTTTTTTGTATGAAATTTATTGTGGAGATAGGGTAAAACATACCGGGAAACGGAAGCAAAAACAGTAAGAATGGAGGTGATAATGTCAGGAAAATGGAAGTTCAAAGATGACCCTCTAAGGGTTATTATTGTTATTTTTATTTTTCTGAATTCTATAAAGTAATTTTAAATTTCATCTGAAAGAACTAGTCTTTTAGAGTAATCAAGAAAAGAATGTTAAAGAATAACAATGATGGGGAGCTATCCCTTCAAAGGAACATACTATGGACTCATGGTAATTAAATCAATATAATACTTGAATAGGAATAGACAGGAAATTAAAAATATACTAGATACTATTACATAGGAGAGTAATTAAAATATGATGTTGAAATGAAATATATTATTTAATGTTCTAGCATATCTTAGTATCCATTTGAGTATTTAAAAAGAGAAACAGCCATCTCATAGTACTGAATAAAATTCAAATAGGATTAGTCTTAGAAAATCAATATGCATACCTTAAAGAATATGAATAATAACATATATATATATATTCTAGAAGTAGAGGATACATACCTAATCTGGATTTTAAACTCAGGAACTCTAAAAGAAAAGGCATTTTTGTACAAATAGGTATCAAATATTCCATACATAATTATAAAAATTAATAAAATATTATTTGGCAGATTTTAATAAAACATATTTCTGATAGGCAAGGATCTTATATAATAGGCAAACTGAAAAGAAATTACATTTTGTAGAAAAATGACTAAAGGGTAACTGGGTGGTTCAGTGGTTGAGCATCTGCCTTTGGCTCAGAGAGTGATCCCAGGGTCCTGGGATCGAGTCCCACATCAGTCTTTGCACAGGGAGTCTGCTTCTCCCTCTGCTTATGTCTCTGCCTCTCTCTTCGTCTCTCATGAATAAATAAATAAAATCTTAAAAAAAAGAAAAATGACTAAAACTTATGGTAAATACAAAGCATGTAGAATATAGTAGACATTAAAAATTAAAACAAAGCATTAATTCACAGTAGGTAGGGATTTTCATCTTATGCTGTTGTATGAGAATAAAGAAATTCAAGATCATTCAAAGTATGAATAATCTGTTATTTTTTAAAATAAATCATAACAAAAATTTCTCTCCTATATACTTATGCTTGTATACCTATTTATAAGTTTATCTATCTACAGATTTATTTGAACATAAAAATAAAATTCCAAAAGATATACATTATGTTGTTAGAATAGGTGAAATGAGGGTGCCTGAGTGTCTTAGTTGGTTGAGCAAGTGGGTCTTGAATTTGGCCCAGGTCATGATATCAGGGTCTTAGGATCTAGCCCTTTTGGGGCTCTGCATTCAGTGAGGAGTCTGCTTGAGGATTCTCTATCCCTCTTCCTTGCCCCTCCCCCTACTTGTGCTCTCTCTCTTTCTCTCTAAAATAAATAAATACATCTTTAAAAAGAAAAGAATAGGTGAAATGTTGTAAAATTTAATGCTAATGAGAATGGAGAGGGGCCAAGAGGAAAAGGATAGTGGAGATGTGGAAATAAAAAAAAAATAAATCATTAAAATGTAAAAAACTGAGACAGCTGCATGGCTCAGCAGCTGAGTGTCTGCCTTTGGCTCAGGGCATGATCCTGGAGACCTGGGATCGAGTCCCCCATTGGGCTCCCTGCATGGAGCCTGCTTCTCTCTCTGCCTGTGTCTCTGCTTCTCTGTGTCTCTCATGAATAAATAAAAAAAATGTTTTTTAAAAGTAACTAACTGTTTTAAAGTAAGAATACAATTGTGTATTTGTAGTTGTATAAATACAAATGTGTTTATAAAAAAATCATGTATGTATATGTAATTATGTAAATAATTGTAATTATGTAAAACTAATTACAATTTAGGTAACTGAAAAAAATACAAGGAGGTTAGGTATTATGAGATATATACACATTCACACTGATGTGTGATCTGTTTAACTTTGACAAAAATTGAGGTTTGGATGGAAAATGCGTGGTGATTGTGCTACCAAAATCACTTCTCCATGGTCCCTTGGGGGTATTCTCTTCCAGACTAGTGTCCTTGCCTGATGAAGTCAGATGAAGCCAGAATCTTTCTCTACATAAAGCTTCAGGTAGCCATTAACAATCTACAGTTGTCATCCCTTCAGGCTTTCTGGATCAAAGCAACTCTGCCCCATATGCCTCAATTCTCTACGGTCATCTGGCATGGTGAAAGTCAAAAGATAAATTGAGGCAAAACTTAATTTTACATCATAAATCTATTATATTTATAATTATCACATTTTAATAAAAATGGTATGTCTAACCTTGGAAGAAATAACCCTCTTCCCTATATTTTGCTCCTAAGGTCTTGTGCCATTACAGTCTGCCTTAAAGATATAAAAGTTAATTATTTTGCATACAATATATGCTTATTTATGGCCATTAGCTAGGAACACATTGTGAATACTCAGTGGGATTCTCATATTTAAGTAGAGATCTACAGCACTTCCTCTCTCTTGATGTTATTTATGTGACTCATCACATCATCTTTTTCCCTTCTAATAGGCCTATCTGTCTTGTAGCCATTCTACAAATTTCAGTATATGATCATTACAGCACTTGATTAAAAGTATAGAAACCTCCATTAATCCTACTGAGCCCTATAGAACCATGCAGTGTTCTACATCATTAGAGTTTAGGTCACAATCTCAAATTTTTATGACTCAAGGTATACTCCAAGCTGTGAGAACCTGATGTGAGCAAGATAGTAAAAATTGAAACAGCAATATAACAAGGAACATTAAAAGCATTAATGAACAAACATAACCATAGAAACTTTTAAGAACCAGAAATAGATCTCCATAAAACAAAATGAAGAACCATTACAGTTAAAGACAAGAATTTCCAGTGGAGCTAGAATAATATAAGTACCAGTAAGCTTCTCTTTAGAAAGATTATTTGAGACTTTTTTGGGCGGGATTTAATAACCTCTTGACAAAAAGAACTATTTCATTTAGTACCTCTGAAGGTCTGAAGGAGTTTTGTTGTCATTTGTCTAAATTTCAATATATTTCATTTTTGAATATGCTATCTACGTACATGTGAAATATTTAACATAACATTTTAATATTTGAGTAAGTTGATAGATCAAATATATAACTGCATTTTTGACTTCTGACGATATTTTTTCAACTATAATGCAAATCATATAAACAGCCTGCAAAGCAAGCAAATACCTAATTATAATCTTACAGCACTAATTAAGCCTTGATTTGCTAAACCTTAATTGAAACACAAATAAAATTCAGAAGTTCCAGAGAACTGGGCACCTCTAAAACTAGTATTTAAAAAAGAAAAATGAAGAAACTAATTAGCCAGTATGACTTATTGAAAAGCTGTTAATTCAAGAGTTTTGTTATAAGTAAGTTGACCCAGGACACTTTTTCTTTATTTTTTGAAATAATTATTTATTGGTGAAAATGTGGTTTTATCAAATTGGTTAAGTTTATTTCCTCTAGAATATATTTTTATTTTTTTTAATTTTTAAAAAGATTTGATTTATTTATTTGACACAGAGAGAGAGAACAAACAAGGGGAGCAGCAGGGAGGGAGAGTGGGAGAAGCAAACTCCCCACTGAGCAGTGAGCTCCATGTGATGCACGGCTCCATCCCAGGACCCTTGGGATCATAACCTGAGCTGAAGGCAGATGCTTAACCCACTGAGCCACCCAGGTGCCCAGACAGCTTTCAATTGACTTTTTTTTTTAATGCAAATGATATTAGAAGGCTTATTTAGAGTATTATTTTAAAACTTTGTAGAACATTTAGATTTGCTTTTAAAAGTTGATAATCTTAAGAATCATAGATTCTAATATTTCCTAATTCAATTGATATCAGGCAAGAAAGAGAGTATGTACTAAATTCTGCTAAAATACATATAAATATATACTTTATTCAACATTATCTTTATTATAAAAATAGTTGTGATTCTGACATTTTAATATATATATGTATATATATATGAAAATATTTGTGAATTTTGACCACAGAGCTTCTATCTGATTGCTAGATATCACAGTTTAGATGGTTTTAAATATTTATATTTAAAAATAGTTTCTAAAATAGATTTTTTTAATTTAGTAAGAGTATTTTTTATATCATGATGCTGTGCTTCACTGAAATTTGTATTCAAATTACAATTACAAGCATAAATAGTTCATCTTCATTTTCTTTTAATTTAGAATTTACTACAATAGTCATTTGATCTATCAAAGAAGTTATCCTGATGTTTCTTCAAGAGATTAGCCTCTTATGATTTCCATATTGTTGGTAAAACTAGTATGCCCAGAGATCAGATGCCAAATGAATAGTTTGTGCAATTTACACAATCAACTCTCTCACTTAAAAAAAGCAGACACTCAATGCTCACGTTTCCATTTGCACACAATTTATGTGGATTTTTTTTGAGCTCCCAGCTGTGAAAATGTCTCATTTTAAAATTAAAAAGAGAATCTCACAAAATGATAAAAATACAGTGCTATAAATCTATGTGATGCCAAAAAATTATACCACTAGCATAACATGGGTATCCAGACCACTCTACGCAATCTAGGCTAAGACAATTCAGCTTTTATTTCCCACACACGTTTTCTATTTGCTGAACCTGTAATCTTACTTATTTTCCCCCAACTTCTCTATCTGCTGGCCTGGCTTTGTAAATGGTATGGGTTGTCCTGTGACATGAGTTGTAAGACACAATGGCCGATATAGCAGGTGGCTGTCACACAGAGCAGCATTAAATGCTTCCTTGAAAGGGACGTATTCATTATGTCACATCTCAAAGACTAGAATTAACTACATGCTGAAGCGAAAATGCTGTTCACAGAATGTGCGTCTCATTCACTGCTCAAGAGGAGTGTGACGAAGCTGAAGTACAAAGTGGAGACTTAACAAGCTCATTCTAGCTTTATTCATGCAAGTAAAAATAGCGACAGAGAAAATATGAAAAATCTGGGACCAAATATAAAACAAATGGAACTTAAGGACAACATATGCAACATATAATTTTCCAAGACTAATAAGAGCATGTAATCACCCTAATTATAAACAATATGCTGATATACACACAAAACAAAAAGGACACTTTCCAACTCTTGAAGTACATAACCTAATTTTGAAAACAGCACGTTATATAAAAATCACTTAAAAACACACAAAACACATAGCAAACAATTAGAATCAAGAATGCAATTAATAACACACATCTAAAAGTGAATGCACTGGCGTGCAAACCCACTATTCTAGAAATTTTAGTGTATTAAAATCAGTTTAAAAACTATTTCAGGGGACCTGGGTGGCTCAGTGGTGAAGCATCTGCCTTGGCCTCAGGGTGTGACCCCAAGGTCCTGGGATCAAGTCCCTCATCAGGCTCCCTGAGGAGCCTACTTCTCCCTCTGCCTATGTCTCTGCCTCTCTCTCTGTGTCTGAGAGAGAGAGAATAAATTCATTCATTTATTTAATGAATAAATAAAATCTCTTAAAAAACTATCTCATAATTGATGAAAATATAATAATTCAATTTGCAAGGAATACATGTGATGTCATGTGTATTATCACTGAAATTTTTACAACTTCACCTGTGTTTCTAAGGAACTGTGTCCTCATCAGTGTATTTATCCTCTGCAGTGTTAATGAAAAGACAGGGTGGGAATCTAAGTTGCAGTCAGAAAATCGGTATCATTTTTTATATAGAAAGAAACCTACCTGAGAAAAAAGATGTCTTTAAAATAAAGTGAAAGCAAATGTTAAACCATAATTTGACTGCTATCTAAATATTTTCCCTTTCTTTTGAGCATGAGAAAATTGAACAGGCTTTCTGAAAAGAGAACCTTATACATTTCTGTGATCTTCAATCCTTCTGCCCTTTAGAGGAATTTTAAGTTAAAGAATTGAAAATTCGGTTTAAAGAAAAACCCTACCCATGTATCATTTTGCCACTTTTACACTTCATTTATGTAATTATTTTATTTATATAAAATCAAATACCTCTTACAGTCAGATCTCTAAACTATAATGAAGAGAGTAGACTCATTTTCATAAAATATACCTACTGGATCTTTGTGATAAAATCTTGAATGCACAATAAATATAGGTGTTTACAGTTTTGTTGGGAATGATATTTTCCATTGCAAGTTAATGAATGAATGAATTCTTACTTCATGATTGCACATTGGCAATCTTACCCAGGGAAGCAATTTAATTGCAAAAATATATATTGAGATTATATACTTTTAAAGGAATCACACTCAATAATACTAAAGCTATGTGACTCTCAATGAGATATGTACTTACTGGAGGAAAAAGATTTGTATGCACTAAACAGTCAAGAAAAGATATAACAAAAATATTTTGTAGAGGATTAAAGTGATGGGTAAAGACAAATGAAGAATAATATTGTTTTATCCATTAATTATAGTTTACTTAACCTGCTTACAACTTCCTAAAAATCTTACTATTTGGGGGAGAAAAGATGTAGTTTAAATCACATCTATATAACTCAATAGTCTTTATTTTAAAGCTCTCTGAAAAAGATATAATCTCCTCATTACAGAATAACATCAGTTTTTGATGTCAATTAGACTCCAAATCAACTCCCCCATACTTTTTAAGTTAAATTCTCTAGGAAACCATAATATGCTACATAAAACAGAATATATATGGTAATATATTATAGTCTCTATAATCTGATAAGAGATCTTTAGTAACTTCATGAATGTTGAAGTAATAGTACTTTAAAAAATTGTATAAATTGTTAAGAAAATAAATTCTAAGACAATTTAAAATGACTTTAATAAAATTTATTCATTTTAATGTTTTCAAATGATTTTGATTTTTCACAATAAAACAATTAATTAGGCACAATATCTATTTTGTGAAGTAAAGATGTTGCCACAACCAATTTTAATTCTATTTAAGAAAAAAATATAAATAATAGAAAAGACAACAGTTTTTTGACACTAATATTCCCATCACCAAGCTTTAACAGTAATGAACTTATGAATAATTATACATTTTCTTCATTCCTGCACATTCCTTCCTCTGTATTATTTTGAAGCCTATTCCAGACATTATATTATTTTATACATAAATAATTTAATATATATCCCTAAAATACAATGGTTCATGTAAAGCATAAACATACAAGTTTTCTCAAGTCTATAAAAATCTCTAATGAAACCCTTTAATATCCTCAGATATATATCAGTTCCAAGTTTCCCTGATTGATCCAAATTTCTGTTTCTGTTCATTTGCTTGAATTATAATCCAAGCAAAATTTACAAATTGCACTCTTATCAAGATTCTCAAGATTCACTCAATCTCTCTACTGCTTTTATTGCTTTCAACTTAATTATTGAAGAAATCAAGTTGTTTGTCCTATAGTTCTCACAATCTAGATTTTACTGATGGAAATGTTAACATTTCCCTTGATTTCCTATACTTTAGAAAGATTGCTAGTTATGTCTAGAGACTTGATCAGATAATATTGCATACATCAACACTACTATAGATGTTGTTGAGTAATATCTAATTATCACTGTGTATGATGTTAACTGCTATTTATGATCATTCCATAGATCCATTATATCATCAGGGGGGTTTGAAAATTCTGTTCTTTTTTTTTTTTTTAATATTCTAGTAGTCATACTCTTTGGAATTTACCCAAGTGAATCGAAAATTTGTGTTTACACAAAACCTGCATGTAAATGTATATAGCAGCTTTATTAATAATTGCCAAAGCATAGAAGCAACTAAGATATTCCTCAATATGTGAATGAATAAAGAAACTATAGTATATCTATACAATAAAATATTATTCAGTGATAAAAAGAAATGAACTATCAAGGCATGGAAAGACACAGAGAAACCCAAAATGCATATTGTTACAGTAAGGAAAGCCAATATGAAAAAGGTACATACTGTAAAATTCCAAGTATATAACATACTGTAAAGACAAAGCTAGGAAAGAGTGAGAAGATTAGGGGTTGTCAGTGATTAAGGGCGAAGAGGGATGAATAGATGAACATTGGATTTTTACAGCGGTGAAACTATTCTGTATTTTATTCTAATAGTAGCCACATGTCATTATGTATTTGCCAAAATCATAAACTGCAACACAAAGAATGAAACTTACTGTAAACTATCAATGCAAGATGTTAATCAGGGATCTGGGGTGGGTTGGAGAACAGGCAATTGGGAACTTTCTATACGGTCTGCTGAATTTTTTTGTAAACCTAAAACTAAAAATAGTGTATTAATTTAAAATATGTAAATATTATACGTATATATATTTCAATTTTGTATGTTACATGAAAGGATTTGAATTAGTGGGCTACCATTACCTCCAGGATACTTGTAAGTCCTGCTCTTTAATATAAATCAAAACTGTATTGGGGCCACCAGAATTGGTCCTCATCAATCAAATGGTCATATGTAAAGAATGAGATTAACTATTAAGGATCCTTTAAAGCAAAATGTTAGAGAAAGTCCACATGACAGCATAATTCCATTTCTGTTTTAGAAATAGACTTAGAAGACCTTACTATTCCACAAACTAAGGCCATTTTTCATGGGCCTTATAAGTTGAGGCCCATGAAAAATAAGTAAATTTTTCACCATTTAACACCATTATTCAGTTTTAAAATTGCAATTAGAGCAATGTCTTTGGATTCCAAGTCTTTTTTTCTTAAGATTTTATTTATTTATTTGATGGGATCCCTGGGTGGCACAGCGGTTTTATTTGAGATTTCAAGTCTTTTTTTTTCTTAAGATTTTATTTATTTATTTGAGGGAGAGGAAGCAAAAGAAAGAGTATGAGCAAAGAGAGGGACAGAGGTAGAAACAGAATCTTCACTGAGTAGGGAGCACAATGTGGGGCTTGATCCCAGGATTCTAGGATCATGACTTGAGCCTAAAGCAGATGCTTCACTGACTAAGCCACCCAGGTACCCGAATTCCAAGTCTAATAAAAACTTATCAAAACATCTTAATCACATTTTATTTAAATTCCATCAGTCCATGTGTAAAATCTTACATCAGTTCTGCTGTATCACTAGTGGAATATAATCTCTAGACTCAGATGTCATTGTTCTCCATCAGTTCTTATTGAGCATTCAAATAATGAGAACAGTGGTTCTGAAGACTGCTACAGATTGCAACTATCTGGGGACTTAAGGAAATACAGATTCTGTATCCCATATTCCGTGATACTGACTTCTTCATTCAAGGGGAGCCAAGTCCAGCAGTAGGAATCAGTAAATTTAAAGATATGTCAGTAGAAATCACTGGAAGCACATGCAAATAGCAATAAAGATTTAAAATATAATAAAAGAAATAAAAAACAGAAAATATCATACAAGATCTGTGAGAGTACCTCAAATGGTCTAATACACACATAAGTGGAATTCATCAGAAGATTCTATATAGAGAAATATAATAAATAAATATTTGAATCTGTAAATAACAAATGACAATTTTTAAGAACTGAGGACAGACACCAAATCACAAATCTAAGCTCAGAGAATCTCAAAGAGCATAAATACTAGAATAAACTAAGAAAGCAATCATATCTTGTTACACTGCTGAAACCAAAACCGAATACAAAAAGAAAATCTATCAGGAAATCAAAATAAACAAAATGCCGTACCTTCATGGAACACATGGAAGACAAAATTAACAGAAAACATGTGAACAAGAAGGCATTGGTTAGCATCTTAAAAGTCTTGAAGGGGGAAGGGGGTGGTTTACCCAGCATTCTCTATCCTATAATAATATCCTTTAAAAATGAAGAGGGAATAATATCTGCTCAGAAGAACAAAAACTCAAGGTCTCTACAGTGGGATTCTATACAATAATGAATTTAGCCCTTATTCTATTCTTTGTGAAAACATGGATGAATGGTACGGGTACTGAGTGATGGAATCCAAGAGAAAACAATACTACTTTGATTCCTTTCACAGAAAGTTCAGAAATGACAAAGCCAATCTATGTGTTAAAAGTCACAATAGAAAAAAAAAAAAGTCACAATAGAAAAGGAGCTTAATGACTGGCAAAATGCAAGGGTAGGTTCCTGGGTGCTAGTCACATAATATTTCTTGAAATGCCCTAATTACCCATCAAATGCACACATGTCCCATACCCTGATTTAATAGAGTAACAGATATTGTTTTTAATATTTTAAAAGTTTTGATAACATTTTCAACAGTTTTTTTTTCAGTTTCTGTAATCAGCGTTGCTTTTTTGTATACCATGACTTTCCCCAAAAAACACGTACAGGTATGTGCATGCATGTTAAGAAGACGTATGTATTTCCACCAATATTTCATATGGGTTTTTTCAATGGTAAAGTATTTGGCTGTGCACATCAGGAAAAAGGGCTTTATTATTCTTGAATGGATATTCCTCTGTGCATAAAATAGAATGTTGACTGCCATTTCTTTTTTCGCAGTAGTTTGAAATCCTTATTACGTGCACTTCTGTCTCTGCAGTTACTAATGAACAATATAATGATAATTGGATTTTCATTCCTTTGAAGGTTACCTGTCTTTTCAATCTGGTAGCTTTTAAATTACTTCGTACTCTTATTTTTGATGTGCTGCCGTTACATTTTAATTTGTTCTGAAATGGAAATAGATATCTTAAAAATTAATCCTAACTTTTACTTTCTAGGTGAATTGGTTAATTTCTCATTAATCCAACTTTTAAAACTAGTATTTATTTCATATGGTGCACTTTAAAATTTTACTTAATATGTAATATTTGAGACAGTTTCCTTTAATATGTCATATTTGGGTTTCATTTCATTATAATGTATTTATAATTATTAGATGTTTATATTTTCTTAAAATCACATCTGTCTGTTTATGTGAATTTTTATTTGCGGGCTCATTTTCTGTAGGATTTTTGGAAATTTATGGATTGTCCCCCTTCTTAAAAAAAAAAAAAAATCTCTTTTAGACCACTAAATTTGCTCACATATACACACATCCCTGCTGTGTGTGTGTTTGTGTGTGTGTGTGTGTGTGTGTGTGTGTGTGTGTGTGTGTGTGTTGGCTCACTCGTCAGGCACATACTCTAGACCAAGAATTAGGGGAAATTCAGAGCTTCTATCTCATGAATATATTTGGGAAACTACAGAATCAGGTGTGTTGTAAGCAATTGGCTTGACTGAGTTCCTCATCATTGTTCGGAATGTATTTATATTATACCAACTCACTGGATAGCCAGTTTATATAAAATACACCTTTGGGCAGAAGCTGGGTATTTTTCTCCACCTCCTTTCTTTGAAAGGAAAGCCCCAACAGTACCCCTGGTTCCAGCTGTCAGACTGGTAGCCCATGTAGAGTTTAAAAGTTTAATTACTATGATTCTGTGAAGTCAAACTGAACCTACATGGTTTTGTTGTTGTTCTCAAACCTAGAACAACTTGCTTTTAATATGGCATTTTAGTACTCTTGAGCAAAGGGGTCTTTGTTGTTTGTTTTGTTTTTTTAAATTTTCAGTGTAATTCATATAAAGCACTTCATACAATGAAACACACTGCAGATGTAGGCTGATCTTCCAGTCTTTACTATTCCAGGCCCCTGGGCAACCAGTAGTGCTGTTCTCCACTGCTCTTGAATCTGAGTATATTCTCACTTGGGTACCTCTATTTCCAAGCAAGCTGGACCACAAGATGCACTTCCCAAAGCTCTGCTCAGTTTGAGGATTTCTCTTACTCATTCCCTTTTAGAAATACAGAATCTTGGTTTGTACCCAAGTGTCACATCGATTCATCATAGGCAAGCCTCTGCCTCATTGTTCATTCCTTGATTTGTCAAACAAGATACACTGTGTTGTCGAAAGTAAAGTTGATGGAGAAGAGACAAAGGAGCTGAGAGGCCTAGCCACACAGGTGTCGCTGTGCCTGCTCGTGTGTTAATTTGGAAGTACCATTTCCTAGTTATAATAGTTTGTTGCTGGATGAGTCTGAGATCATGACTTGGTGACTCCAGCTGAAATCAACACTTGATGGACAGTTTGGACTACATGATCACTTGGCATCTTCAAGCCAAACACTTCATTTCCAAGACCCTATAGTACCAACAGAACTGCTTGTCAAATGGTAACTAATTCACTATTGTAGAAATCAAAGCTTTGTTCCAGTTTTCTAGTGAGCCTATATTTTTATTCTCCTTGGGTGCTTGGCATAAATTTCTCACAATACTCTGTGCCATCAAGATGCTATTACTCCATTATAACTGTAAGACATGCTGCACAGGTAGCGGATCTGCTTGCTTACACACAGGAACACTTTGGAGTCTTTGGTTTATTTCTAAATCCAAACCTTTCTATGTCACTCAGAAAATTGTAGGGTCGTCTTCAAAAATGTGTAATACACTATCTCTACTGGCAGTGGCAAGACCAAAACTAGGAGGAAGCCAGAGTGGTGGACATTAGAGCAGGAGAGCAGTGTGTCACCTAGCAAAGCAGATGTCGGTATTGTCTCTAAATCAAAAAGGGCACTAGCCTTCAACAGAAGGAAGGGGGATTTTTGTAGGCCAAGGAATATTTCAAGAAAGTCTGAAATTTCAAAGCTTTTGAATTTATTTACCCAGGTGATTTTTATATGTCTGGATTCTATTCCTCTCCAGTCACAGTCCTGGCATTGGTATAGCAGAATTACTAAGGTTGGAATTAAACCTTCCATGAAATTCATCTACCCTTGATTAATTTTGTTCTGTGGTCTTACACTCTGCAGCTTTCTTTGCCCTCTGCTTCAGATGAAAATCACTTTATACGTTGCAGAGGCAATCTCTGGTTTTCTCATTTAGCCTCAAGTGGCTGATTAATCATTGTCTGCCTTTATTGTCTTTCTTGAATCCATCAGTTGCTCTCAGTAAAGACCATGCAATCCCAGAGTCCTTTTTAATTAATTTTGGCCATGACCAGAAAACATACTTGGTATAATTTCATATGTTTAACTAACTAATAGAATACCCAAAGTAAAATAATCAGCAGATGTGCTTTCCACAAGCTGGACACTACTGAATAAAGGATGGTTAAATTTGAAATCAAGGTAATAGAAACCGTATCAGTCAAAGCATGGAAGAAAATAAAAAAACACAAGAGAAAAAGTCGACAAAATGACAGTAACTTGTAGAACAATTAAAAGAAGTTTCGTAAACATTAAAATTGAATTAGAAAGGGAGAAGCAAGAATAATGAATGAAAAAAAAAAACAAATACCTGTAGAAAATAAGAGTTAAATTGCAAATTAAAAGTAATATATAAAGCTACAGATTAAAGAGCCACCTCTAAAGTTGAACAGGATAAAGACAAAGGAAAACACACCTAAACATATCAGAATTAAAATCCTCACAAACAAAAATATAATTCCAAATGTGAGATGGCAGGAAGCAACACCCATTTTATTTCCTAAAACTGTGATCTTTCTTTTCTCATTTATTTTCTCATAGAGCCACCTTTACCTTTTAGCCCTCGGATATATTTACAATAATGGGGGGGGGGGGGGGTTAGATTTAATTATTTATTTTAGAGAGAGTGAGAGAGAGCATGAGCATGCAGGACAGAGGAAGAGGGAGAGAGAGACTCTCAAGCAGACTCTGCACTCAGTGCAGAGCCAGATGTGGGACTTCATCTCATGACCCTGAGAGCATGACTTGATCTGAAGCAAAGAGCTGGACATTTAACCAACTGAGCCACCTGGGGGCCCCCAGGCTCATTCTAATTACAGAACATACAATGATCCCAAAACTGTCATGTATTTATAAGTCCTTGCCTACTAATTCCACTGTAGGTATTAAATCCAAGTCTGCTTATACCGACATGCACTTATCCCCCATATAAGTCACATTTTCCTGTTTTTCATATGCCTGACAATTTTTGTCTGTTTGCTGACTTTTGGTGCAAGGTTGTTAAAAGATTAGATTATATATTTGAGTTTCTGGAGTATGTTTTATTTTTTTTAAGTGTTATGCTATATTCTAACAGATGACTAATTTACCGGCTTTTTATTCTTGTCCAGGCTTAGTTTTGCAATTCACAAGCATAGGCTTGATTCTATGGCTAGTGAAGTTCTACTCCTAAGAGTTGACCTTACTGTACTTTTAACTAAGTTTGATGTTCTACCCAGTCCAAAAAGTCAGAAAGATAATTGTGTAACCTGAGAAATTGCTTTCAATACATAGCTTAGTTTAAGGGCAAGTGCTCAAGGAACACCTCTCCGTATTTCTTTGGCTTTGGTTTTCTCATCTTAATTGAGTCTAACTTTAAAGACATCCTATTCAATGTTTTCTAAATCTGAATTTTAATATTATGTAATTGCTTTTCATTGCATTATTTTATCTAGGTGAATAGAGATGATCATCTGAGATCCCAGATTATAATTGGTAGAACACAACTATATTTTCTTTTTTTTAAGATTTATTATTAGAGCACAAATAATCCAAGAGAATTTTGCCAACTCAAGGCCTAACTTAAAAACATCTGCAGTATCTTTGCTATATTAGGTAACAATTACAAGTCTAGGGATTAGGGACTAAAATTTTTAGGGAACCGTATTTAAACCTATCATACAGCACCTAAGTGTTTGAACACATACCACATTGGTCATATGTAGAAATGTGGTTCACATTGTGGATAACAAGAAAATAAGGGGATCCCTGGGAGGACCCGGGATCGAGTCCCATGTTGGGCTCCCAGAATGGAGCCTGCTTCTCCCTCTGCCTGTGTCTCTGCCTCTCTCTCTCTCTCTCTGTCTAAAATAAATAAATAAATAAATAAATAAATAAATAAATATATATATAAATTTTTTTTTTTTTAAAGTGTCCTTTTAAGAGAAAGACAGAAGGATGTTTGACACAGACAGAATAGGGAGGGGCAATATAAACATGGAAAAAGAGATTGGAGGGAGGGGGACAAATCAAGGATTGCCAGCAGCCAACAGAACTTGGAAGAGGTAAGAAACACAGTATTCCCTGGAGCCTCTGGAGGGAGCACAGCTCTATTCACACTTTGATTTTGACCCATTGATACTGATTTCAGACTTCTGCCCTTCAGAACTCTGAGAGAATAAACTTCTGTTGTTTTAAGTCATGAAACTTATACTAATGCATTAGAGCAGCGATAGGAAACTAATACAGATTCGTTTAACACTTGATTCAATATTTGGTGCCCCAAAGAAATATTGGTATACTGGTAGTGGTCTCAGCTTCAAAGGCACCTCTAGTTTTGAAGAGCTGCAGAAGTGGAATGGCAGCGAAGGTGTAAAATATCATTCACACAAAAATTGGTATCTCCTTAAGATTCATTCTTAGTAAAATTTTACATATATTTTTTATTCCAACCTGCACCACATTTTTCAACTGTCACCCAGCCTGTTTTCCCCCCTGCCATTCTCATTAACATTGTGACCCCCTCCAAAACCATTTAATTAAAAATGTATTGTTTCATTAGCCAATATCACTTTTTTTCTTGGCAGGAATAAGACTCACCTCATGGCCACCCAAGAGAAGCCTCATTTGTAAGTCCCCTTGCTTATTAAATCTACCAGCACCCAGTTTGAATGCCCTGCCTCTTACTTTTGCCTCTTCTTGCTCTTCATAAGGGAGCCACTTTCAGATTATACCTGAGAAGGTCTCAGGGAGTTCACAACTAATAGTGGAGGAAGTAAAGAAAAGAGAACATTCAAGAACTGTGAGGCTGATGCAAAAGATAAAACAAGTTTAGCACAGGGAAATTTTTAGGCTTGTGAAAATTTTCTCTGGGGTATGTTACGGTGGGTGCAGGCCACTGCATTTGCAAAAACAGATGGAAGCTTACTGCATAAGGAGTGATCCCTAATGTTCCCAATTTAAAAAAAAAAAACCTTTGGAAAGTTGAAGGATCCAGGAATGAATGCAAGCTGTGACAACAGAATCTAACTTAATTACAATGGATGAAATAATCTCACAAAAGTGGGTCGAGGAAATGTGTGGGCATAAGTAACTTTGACAATGAATGGTGATCCTAAGACTAAAGCAGAAGAACTGCACCTGAGCACTATACTCTTGGTAATGTTTTTTTTTTTTTTCCCATGGAGTTACAAGTTAATAATTCTTAAACATTATGTATGTATAGTGAACACTTAAGTGATCAAGGGAGGAGATGTAGGGGGCAGATTTTTCATTCTTAGAATGGAAGTTTAAATATAAGCAAAAGAGACTTGTAGAATATCACACATTTTGATGGGCTAGAGATGTAAGTGACAATATAAACTCAGAGTTACCTTAATATAGATGAGAAAGGATACGCATAGATATATTTATAGATATGTGTGTACATACTGGGTAGTATGCAGGCATGTATTTCCTTCTATCTTAGCTTAGAGGACTCAGAAGACAGATCACCCCAGTAGGAATGAACGGAATGAACGTATCCAGTACCCAGATCTTGGTTTCTAATACCATTCTTCAATATAAGTAACCCGGACTTCTTGGAGAAATAGCTGATTCTAGGAGTGAAGCAGAGTATATACAAGATGGCCCTGGAATATCTTGTAGTGCCAGAAAGTGAAAAAATGCTGATTGAAAACATGATGATCAGGGTATGCTAAAGGGACACAGGAAACAAATGAAAAAGCTTTTAGTGGCAAAAGATGGAATAATATAAGCATAAAAATAAATAAAGTAGTATTGGATTATAGCCCAGTGTATAAAATGAGTATCTATGATTCCATGCTGATATAAATAAATGATTGAAAAAAAGTAAGCAAATAGATGTTGATACAGAAATCTTTCCTTTAGGAAAGTTCAAATAATTTAAGTAGATTCTATGCACTCGAGGAAGGGAAACTTAAATCCTTACTTTTTATGTGTGGTCTGTGCATAGTGACTTTCTTCCAAGAGTAAAATATGTAGAAGGGTGTGATCGTAAATTTACAGTGGAGAAATCTAACAACACTATCTCAGCCAGGTGATCAAGGTTTATATCAACAGTGATAAGTCATGTTGATGGTGTGTACTTTTGATATGATATGATGAGAAATACACTTTGCCTCTGTGATCTTCTTCCCCCAAATCCATAATTCTTACTCTAATTATTAAAAAAAAATCAGACAAATTCCAATAGAAGGACATCCAACAAAATACCTAGCCAGTACTCCTCAAAGCAGTCAACATCATCTATAACAGGAAAGTCTGGGAAATTATCACAGCCAAGAGGGGCCTCAGGACACATGACAGCTAAGTATAATATCATATTCTAATTGAAATTTTGGAGCAAAACAATGGAAATTATATAAAAACTAAGGAAATCTGGATAGACTATGGATTTTAGCCAAAGATAATGTGTCAACATTAGTTCATTAATTGTGATAAGTGTACCATCCTAATATAAAATATTAATAAAAGGAGAAACTGCTTGCACGGTATATGAGAACTCTCATTACTATTTGTAAGACTTTTCTGTAACTCTAAAACAATTCTAAAATGAAAACTTATTTAAAATTAAAACTACCTTTAGGTATATTGAAAAAAATACAATGATTCCTGGATAGCAGATTTTTTTTTCATTTAAGTTATTTTAGAATTTGAATAGGAAAAATAAGCATACCCAAAGGCTATGACACAGGTGACATAGTTATTCCACTTGAAATATGAGAAAATGAGTATATATGGATTAATCCCTGATATCTTGACAAGGGTTAGTACAGAAGGAGGAAACACATTAACTATCCTATACTTTATATCATTTGTTCTAATTATTCTTTCAAATAAATTGTGAGTGGTAGCTGTAGGTACATGGGGGATTCTCAAAGAAGGATTTCTATTCCAATACACCTCAGTTTGTAAGTAGAAGAATTTAATAATTGTGAGAATAACCTAGAACTTTAATCTTTAGATTATAAACAGGAAATTCAAGTATCCTCACCTACTATTCTTAAAAACCTATTCAGAAAAACAAAGTACTCGACATTGTGAAAATTAGGGTTCATAAAAAGGAATCTGAATATTATTGGCAAAATAGCTACTTACAGCACTTTAAAGTTCTTTAAAAATGGCTAAAACCTGTGCACAACAGGTTTCTACATGTCAAAAATAAGTCATTTTTGATGAAATAAATATGAATTAAAATAAAATAAACTGTTTTGTAACTCAGATGTTAATGAATATTTTAAAATTAGGTAAATAAGTAAAAAGATATAAAGAAAAAAAAAGCATATTCATGTGTTGATTCCATTAACATAAATTGCCAGAAGCTTCTTGGGAATTAATTTTGTAATTCATTGCTAGAGTCCTAAATATGTTTTATCAGTCAGAGACTAGCCAATAAAGCAGGAGCCATATTCATTATTAAAATAATAGATTTATAAGAGGGAATTGTTTCCAGAAGAAGCAGTCTAAAAAAGTAAAAGCAAAAAACAAAAACTCAGAGAACATGGGTGTGAGAAACATGATCACCATATGGACAGGAAAACAAAAGGGAAGAGGTTGGGTTTCCAGAAATCAGGAAATTGAATAAGGGGTTCTTTGCGATTATACTTCAGATATTTGCGGAATGATCACCTAAATTTCCTGATACCTCAGGCCTCCAGAAAAGTATTGTGAAATGCTCTTTGTTCAGATGTCGCAGGAAGGGGTAATTCGAAAGAGACTCAATGGGGTTGCTTCAGGGATTGCCAGAAGAATCTGGCTCAACCTACTAGTGCTGGGGTGAACTTCCAACTGAGCTTGGTAATGCTGGCAAGAATAAGGGAAAGATGTCATTCTCCTGTCTTCCTAACTTCCATTATCCCTCTAATGTCTCCTATTAGAAAAATGCAGTAAGAGTCAAAGTGACAAAGATGTATGAGTAATATAATTTGCTGAGTTCCAGCTTTTATAACACAGAGTGTAAGAGGTGGATTTGCAGTTGATAGAAAATAATCATAGATGAATTCATATCTAAAATAGATATCTGAATAGATATCTATTCATATCTAAATAATCATAGATGAATTCATATCTAAAGTTTATTATTAATGATTTATAAATAGATGCAAAATGCATCTTTATTTATTATGATGATTATAATGGAAACCATATAAATGTTCATCCTCCATAACATTCATATATAAACACAACATAAAAACACAAACCAAGTCTCCATACATTCAGGATTTTTTTTTATAGTTTTCTGCTGTTTTTTGTGTGCCATGGTCATTACCTCCATAGATCTTTGAGTTGATCATTCTGAAGGGAACCAGAGGTTGTGCTGAGCCCCATGGAAATAAGAAATTTCAAGTAACAGAAGAATATACATTACCCAGATTACAAAACATATAACACTTGGAAAAGGCAAATATGACTGGAGGACAGAACATCTGAGAAATACAAGAGCACATTGGAGGAGAAAGTGATGCCAAAATAATATAGCCACGAAATATAAAAATGTGAGGACATTAAAAAGATGCTGCTGTGTCATTGCAGTTGAAACTCGGATGAAGAACTAATGATACACCAAATTATGTTCAAGTTAGCAATAACTTTCATTACATCAACAGATTCGGAAATTAATTAACACGGAAACACAAGTATAACAACAAATTATTATGATCAAATTGGAAAAAAAAATCTATTGAGTAGCTAACCACGTAGGCATACTTATCTAAAAGTGTAACACATTTCAGTATGTAAAAAGGTCTCAAGGAAATGCTATTCAGTGATAATACAGAGTGATGTTTCAAGACCTTAAAATGTACTCAATTTGAAAGTATGGATAACCACACTCACTATGAACTGCTCTTAGATTTTACTAATTAGCAAGTATTTTGACAGGTATTACGCTACCAAGTGTTTTGGGACACCCTTTGCTTTATGCTTCAGAAATTCTGTTCGGCACGATGAATTTAAATAGTATTTTTAACTCGCATATTTTTTTTATTTCTTTAAAGTACGTCTCATAAATTAAAAGCAGTGGGTGTATTGTAAAATCTAATTAGTTTTCAAGCTTCCTGTCAGTTTTGTTTTTCTACTAGTAGTGAGAATATATGCCATATACATAGGCTATTACTTCTCTTCAAGTTTGGTAAAGAACATTACACAAGTCCTAGTGTTTAAGCTGGAAAATTTAAAAAGTACATTGACTCTTTCTAGTCATTAGGGGAACATTTATGCAGTAGAGCAGTAATTCACTGAATTTCAGGCACTGGTGGCTTAATGCAGTTAGTACAATATAATTTACACTTAGGGAGTAGTTCATACACCTGGAAGGATCTAAACCATTGCCTACTTAATTGACATGATTTTTTAAAGAGAGATGGAGAACCCTAATATTTACATGAAAAGAAAATTAGACTTAAATTACTTCTTCAAGGTCAGAGAAGAAACTAATTGCTGAAGTAACACTTGAGATTTTGTTTTCATTCTCATCGTTTCACTTAGGGGAAAAAAATAATTATTTTGGTGTGAACCTGTGTAAGTATAATTCTGGACTTTGTTTAGGTCATACTTTCAAAAGATACAGGTTTATATAATATACAGCCATAAAATTATACAGTACGTTTGCCATTTATATAAGGGTCAGATTATAAAGTCAGCAAGTTATGCAAATATCAAATTATCTGTGAACAACCTCTCCGGAAGGTGCCACTAAAGAGACATGTAAATTTCTTCTCAGGAATCCAACATAATCAGTTTTTCTATTAGAAAATATTTTCTTAAATACTAAGTAAGACACGAGAATTAATTTTAGGGACTGTGAAAAATATCTAGCACTATTCAACTTTGAGGATCAAGGGGAACTGCATGGAGTCAAGGTAGGGAAGGACGATTGGAAGGAAGCCATTCTAAATAGGTTCCAAGGAGACATGGAGCGAAAGAAATGTTTCGCTTTTGTCATAGTGGCACCAAACTTTGCCATTAAAACAGAATAGGAAACAGTTGAGGTTTGACACACTCTTAAATCCTGAGTGTGTGCTACAGTGACAGTGGAGAGTAGGTGGGAGCCACAGGCACATGCAGAGTCCACATTCTTTCAGCAGCTATTTCCAAAGGCCTTGACTGTGAATTCACAATTCAGGTTTAAGGAAATGGTAGGAGACCTCACAGCCATCCCCCTTATGAAACAAAACTCTGTCTACTTCTTAGTTTCTTCTCTCATGTAATCATAAAGCCATAAGCTACTGTTGGAGAAACAAGGAATACTCCTATTCTGGATCACTAACAAAGATACCCTGCTGCTGCGGGAAGGGTAGAATAAGACTCATCTGCTCCCAAAGTATGAGAAGGAAAGCTCAGCACAGGGTTTTCTGCAAATATCTAGCTAGTAAGGTACGTAACCTGTGAGAGGCACATAAAACTCTATTTTAAGGCAAAGGTTCACCAGGAAGATTAGAAGAAAAAGCTACCCAACCCAGTGAAAGGCAGAAAAACCAATCAGACCAATCATCCTGTACTGATATAAATAAAAAATCTCTTATCACTAGGAAAGGGAAAGGACCTCAATCCCACGAAGAGCCTCCACAGAAATGAGGCAGATTTCATGCTTTAGGGTGCTGGAGGATGTGCAAGAACACTGACAAAGTCCCAACCCAACACCAGGCACACAGGGGTTTCCTAGAACTGTACTGAAGAGGGTAATTCAGAAAATTAGAAATATAAGAAAAAATATGTGCTGCTGGGGAAGGGTCAAATATATGAGAACAGAGAGAAAAGGCCTCTGAGTCTTTAGACTTAATATAAATCAGAAGGTAGCAGCAGAGGTTATCCATTATTAGACATATCCAAAAGATTTTTAACTTATATAGTCATGATTAAGAAGTTATAGGATCTAGTGAAAAAGTTGGAAATAGATGTGGACAGATGGGAAATTTCAGTGAAATGTTTTAAACTGTTACAAAGGGTTCAATATGAATGTGAATTATATATAATCTACTATATAAAGCATATTTATAGAAGATAGCATAGTTAAAGGATTCTTTCAAAAGGTTTATCAACAGACTTAAAGGTTTATCAATATCCTCAAAGTCAAAAAATAAAATAAATCAATGGAGATGAATGTGTCAAAAATATTCAAACTTTAAAACAAAGGCACAAAAGAGTGCACAAAGGAGAACAGGAATCCAGGAACTGTGGGGAAATATTACATATATTTATAGTGCCCAACTGAGAAGGAAAAGAAAGAAGCATAGACGAGTTATTTGAAGAAATTATCCCTATAAAATTTCCAAATTTAATACAGGACAGCAATGCACAGAGTCTCAAAGAAACCTAAGCAAAGAATATTTTTTAAAAATCACCCAGAGTCAAGCTGCCGAAAACTAAATGTAAGAAAAAAAAGTTTAAAATCATTCAAAAGAAAAAAGGAAACTTCATATACAGAAAAACATATCTAAGGAAAGAGCAACTTTTTATATGAAATTTTGGAAGCCAGAGGACAATGGAAGGACTAATTTAACACATTAAAAGTAAAAAATGTGAATCCAGAATTATATGTTCATTTAAGATATCTTTCAAAATCATGGCAAAGTATGAATATTCTTCAAAGAACAAAAACTTGGAAAAGCCATTTCTAACAAACATATACTGGAAAAATTTTGAGCAAACTTTATTAGACAGAAGGAAAATTAGAATTGATGGAAATGTGGATCTACATAAATAAACCTGAAAATTTGAAAAAAAACAATGGTAGATATAAAAGAACCATTTTACTTAGTTCTGATATCAGGGGCACCTGATGACTTAGGCTATTGAGCATCCGACTCGACCTTGGCTCAGGTCAGCAGAGAGTCTGCTTGAGATTCCCTCTCCCTGTTCCTCTGCTCTTCCACTCGTGCACCTGTGTATTATTTCTCTCTGTCTCAAATAAACAGGAATAAATCTTAAAATAAAAAAATAATACATTCTCTAAGCCAAAATAGTAGAAACTTAAAATAGTTAAAGCAAAAATGTCAGTAATGTAATGTGAGACTGACAGTATATGTGACGATATGAGAGATGGAATGACAGCACAATGTTTTCTACTCTAAGTTAAGTGGTATGCTATTTTTAGATAGACTGAGATGTTACAGAGATATATTGTAAAACCTAGAGCAAATATTTGAAAAATAAATAATTTTAGGGACACCTGGGTGGCTCAGTGGTTGAGCGCCTGCCTTCTGCCCAGGGCGTGATCCTGGAGTCCCAGAATGGAGTCCCACGTTGGGCTCCCTGCATGGAGTCTGCTTCTCCCTCTGCCTGTGTCTCTGCCTCTCTCTCTGTGTCTCACATGAATAAATAAATAAAATCTTTAAAAAATAATAATTTTAAATAACAATGCACAAGTGGGGATAAAACGGTAACAAAGATGTGAACGAGAAGAGAAAAAAACAAAACAAAAAACAAGAAGGTATATGTAATCTTAATCACAGGGATAACTAAGTTAAATGTTAGTAGAATAAATGCCATTAAGAGCAGAAATGGTGAAATTAGATTTTTAAAAAGACCTTGTTCCAGGACACCTGGATGGCTGAGTTGTGGAGTGGCTGCCTCTGGCCCAGGTGGTGATCCCAGGGTCCTGAGATCAAGTCCCACACTGGGTTCCCTGCCTATATCTCTGCCTCTCTCTGTATCTCTCATGAATTAATAAATAAAAGCTTAAAAACAAGACCTCATTCCTCAAAAAAAAAATACTTTTCAAGTATCAAGGTATAGATAAACTAAAAGGAAAACAATGGAACATATATATCATATATACACTAAACCAAAAGCAACCTGCAACATCACTAATCACATCAGAAGAGATCTCAAGACAACATCTCCCCTTCTTGCTTTAAGCTGATCCGCTGCATTGCTGTGTGCACATTTCACCCCCTGCCTAGTTCAGGCCCCCCTTCTCTCTCATTGGCCATTTCTAATCTAGAATATTTCCTGTTGATCTACGCATACGCACACAAGTGATGATGTAAACAAAAATTACTTTCATTTAAAGTGTGTGTCTCAATCTTTTCAATCCTTTTTATACCTATTTCAGCTTTAAGATTCCATACTATTGGTCAGTAACTCACCATACCTAAGAATTGTAGTAATAGGAAAAGTGAGAGGACATTCGTGGTTAGGATAATCTTCCTTAGGAGCTATATCCTTCACTACTTACTCATCATTACATACCAAATCCTAAAGAACTGACCATGGTAAGTCCTTCTAAATGCTTCTCAGAATTGAGAATATGATGAGGTCTTAGTCCAGCTGAGTCACTTGAGCATAGCCATTCAATAAATAACCATTTAATAGGAGCTGTTAAAAAAAAACAACGAGCTAATGATAAATGCTGTAAAGATTATTATTTTCTTTTCTTTATTTTTGTATATTTTTTATCAGAGTTCAACACTCCTAGAAGCACAAGGTTTGCCAGGAGAGACACAATGATGCCTTAAATATCACCTCATGATATTGAAGGCTATAATTGGAGTTCTAATTTCAAAGTAATAATAAAGTAAGCAAAATACTAAACTGGATGTTGAAAATACTACATTATCATTTCTAATTCCATAGTCGAAGTAATAATAAAGTTTGCTAGCCCATTAGAATCTACAACACATCTTTACATATAACTAACTCACATTGGTTAATACAAATACTATATATTAGTCATATATTATTGGTCTTGGTTTATATTAAAAGAAAATGAAGTTTAACGTACACATAATTACTAACATCAGACAACAAAGTCTGCTGGTGTGACCACGATGCTATTCAGTCAGATACAACACCAATTCCTCATTCTTGTATCTACAATTTGAAAATAAAGATAGGACAACTCTTAAAATATGAGTATGTTAAAATGTGACACTTTCTAAATACTTTGAAAAGAATATGTCTTTGTTAAGATAAAGGCAACTGTATGAAACATGCCAATCATTTGCCTTATGCTCAAATTTGTCAGGGTTGTATTTACAGAAAGCTGTAAGACCTTTTTCAAAAAAAATTAACACTGATACGTTGTTAATAATATAAAATAGAATATCAGAAATGGGCCAAAATGACTTTCCGCCTCTGATGTTTTTGTAAGTACGATGTTAACAAACACATTAATTACCCTCTCTAAATAACTCTCTGCCTTGCGTTAGGAGATATCTCCTTCCACACACCCTTCTATTAATGACAGCCTCCTCATTGCTACACACATTAACAGGAACAATCTTTGTCTCTCTTCCACTGAATTAACCTTCATATAGACTGTTTATCCTTTATTTCTAGGATTTCTAATTAGGCATTCCATTCCATGATCACAGCTTTTAATGATCTTATTCTTCCCACCTCCTCGACACTTAGTGACCTCATGTTTTACTTAAAATGATCTCCGCTTCAATTATTCCTGCTTATCAGAATCCAAAACCACCTCTTCTGTTACATTCTGAAAATAACGGACTCTCCTGTTTCATTGTAAATGCCATTCTTCACATTCCTCCTATTCATCAACGACTTTACAAATTCCTAACTCATTGCATGCTAGCTTCTGCTCTACTACATTATTGAAATTAATTTTCTCAGGGTACTCATTTATTTCATAATTATATCTGCATTGTTCATGTCTCAAGGCATTGTGGAAATAAAATCCAGACAAATGGAATGTATTCATGAATATGGATCTAGACAGTAGAGTTCTATGAAAGATGGATATTCTTTCATTTAAAAAAAAAAAGCTCATTAAAAATGGTGTTTCCAAATGAGAAACTATATGTTTTAAATTACTATGGACTGAGTCTCAATTTTTTTCTATTGTTTATAAAGAAAGGAGAAAAAGGGATGACAGTGAAGATTCAGTGATCATTGTTTGAGAGGAGTCAAGATATCATAATACCAAGAATAAAGAATGATCAAATGTGGGAAATCTAATAAATGGGTTAAATAATATATTAACTTAAACAAATACAAAGATATGCAGAGATGGTTTGAGATGGCCAAATTTTACTTAGAGAAGGTTGTGCCAATAGAGGCACTATAGGCAAGTGCAAATTATTTTGATAAATGTGCAAATATATAGAATATAAACTAAGTTGGTTAAAGAATTATAAATAAAATAAATGATAGCAATTTTTAGTTACGGCTATAGCTGGAAATGTGGTCACCAGATGTGGTTGTATATCCACATCTGGAGGGGTGAAAAAGACAATCAATCTACTGTAGAGGCAGGAAAATGGATTTAAATTTCTATTTTTTTCTACATGGGAATTAAAAAAAAGAGTAAATCCAGCTTATCATTACCTGAACATATTTAAGACATGTACATATCTATACCTATGTCCATATATATTAATATTTGATATCAGTATCTGTTTATTATTTATCTTTCCTTTAAAATTACTTTAGGGGCACCCCAGTGGCAGAGTATGTTAAGCGCCTGACTATTGGTTTCAGCTCAGGTCATGATCTCAGGGTTTGGGGATCAAGACCACATAGGGCTCCACACTCAGTATGGAGTCTGCTCTAGTTTCTCTCTCCCTCTCCCTCTGCCATTCCCACTTCTGCTGTTTCTCTCTAAAACGAAAAATAAATCTTTTTAAAAATAACTTTAATTCTTTAGCATATAGTGATTGTCATAACCATCCTTATTTATTTGTTCTTATTTCAGAGATTCCTAAAAACTTACAGTTTAGGGACACATGGGTGGCCCAGTGGTTGAGCATCTGCTTTTGACTCAGGACGTGATCTTAGAGTTCCAGAATCAAGATCCACATTGGGCTCCCTGCATGGAGTCTGCTTCTCCCTCTGCCTATGTCTCTGCTTCTTTCTCTGTGTCTCTCATGAATAAATAATACAATCTTTAGAAAGAAATCTTATGGTTTATCTGTAAGTAGGTACACGAACATATAGATTATATCGTATTGTTCTTACATAAATTTTAAAGGATTATTTCAAGAAATGACTAAGAATGAAAACACAACAAAGAATAAGCAAATAAGAGGTGAGTTTCTACACTTATATGTATATTCTCTGCCAGCTTGTGGCAAAAGGAACATAGCGACTCTGTAGTTAACAATAAAGCAATAAATATTTAATATTGGAAGAAAGACTATTTTTTAATATTTTTATATTTATTTTTTTAGAGAGAGTGTGAGTGCATGCACACAGGGTAGGAAAAGGGCAGAGGGAGAGGGAGAGAGAGAGAGAGTTGTAAGCAGACCCCACACCCAGTATGGAGCATGCAGGGGTCAATCTTACAACCTTGCAATCATGATCTAATATGAAATTGGGAGTTGGGTGCTTAACCCACTGAGCTACTCAGGTGTCCCTGGAAGAAGGATCATTTAAAAACTCACATTCTCCCTAAGAGTGATAAACTCTTTATTAGTGTGTATTAGCTCAATATGGAAATTCCATTAATTTTATTCTTATTCTGTTTGTTTTGTAAGATACATGTCATTTTAGCATAGTAGTACAGGCATATGATTTATAGTACAAGTGTTTCACATGCATTTCTAATGTTAAAAACATTTTGCTGATAATTGATATAAAAATTGGGGGTATTTTTAAAGACTATTTTTATTGTTGACAAGCATACAACATTTAAAAAAACTACAAAGACAAGAGATGAGAAGGTTTAACTTTGTTCTTCATTCTTGAAAGAGGCAGTTTGAAGCCAATAACTAGCTCAGCAGCAGATATCATAGCTCTGATTAGCAAAAGATAGATAAATATATAATGGAGATTTCATGGAATAGTCAAGAATTTTTAAATAATTTAATTGAAATTGAACGACTGTTGTTTTAAATTTATAGCTTGGCATTTAGAATGCACATTGAACTGAAGGATGGACAATCCATCAATACTGTTTCTGTCTATAGTAAGAGATTTAGCTTGAATCCTCTGAATCACAGAGCAGCAAGTCTTACATATTAAGCAAACTGCTGTAATCCATAATTGAAGGTAGAGCCATGAAGTCAATGGAAAGCATTCATTAAAAGACAAGAATATTGTCTTATTGAGAGAAAATCACTTTTAGAATTTTCAACAGGCTCATAGATTTGTTAGCAAAAATGAAAGCCTAGCATGACAATTCTTATCCAATATCTATTGTCCTTTCTTCCTATCTTTGTCGGGACAGCAGTGTGCCCAGATAAATAATGATTTACCAAAGTTCTTTGCAGCTAGTGATGGATATTTTGTTTAACCAATGAAATGTAAGTGGAAAAAAAAAAAAAAAAAGAAATGTAAGTGGAATACTGCCAAGTAATTGGGAAAAACATTTATAAGATAACTTGGAGTTGAGACAATAGCAACGGTTCTAAATTAATGGTAGAGGAGAATTTAAAAAAAATATATTTTGCAGATAATCATACTTCACAAAATGTAGATGAATTTAGTACTGTTCTTATGTTCTTTTTTTCTGTCTTCTGTTGAATAAAGAATCAATAGATTTAGCAGACTTCAGTACATTCACAAGACACCACAGATGAAGAAGAAAGTTCATATTCTAAGATTGGCAGAATGAAAAGACAGAAACTGGTTTATTAAAAAGTTTTTGACAGCGTCCAATTCCAGCCTCCACATATCTATACTGTGATGTTAGATATAAAATAAATTCCTTATCTAGTCCACTAGAAGTTTAGCCTCCATTACCTGTAGCTGGTTATAATCACATATGTAATAAGAATTGGCATCAAATACACTACATGGAAGTATTTATATATTCAGAGAACATTCATTTTGGTTCTAGCTCTTGAATTTCTCAACATTCCTACATAGCACATGCTCTAGTTACATTGGATTACCTTAATCTTCTCATTGATATCTTCTTTATTGGGGATGCCCGGGTGGCTCAGGGGTTGAGTGTCTGCCTTTGGCTCAGGTCGTGACCCCAGGGTCCTGGGATAGACTCCCATATGGGGCTCCCTGTATGGAGCCTACTTCTCCCTCTGCTTATGTCTCTGCCTCTGTGTGTGTGTCTCTCATGAATAAATTAAAAAAAAACTTTTTAAAAGTTAAAAAAAACTTTTTTTTATTACTTACAATATAGAATAAATGTCATATTCAGTATAAATCTGTTCTTGATTTTCTCCAACATACAAACATCATTTTTTCTCGGTTGATCATTCCTATTGATATTATTGTTTAATGTTTACATCCTAATTTGGTCTTATCTTCTGAAGTTCTTGAAAGACAATACTTTGTATTTGCATATAACTTTGTTATAGGCCCATAGTAGTTAGTTGTAAGAAAATGCCAAATGATAAAAGAATAGCACTTCCATAATCCTTTTTCCAGAGACAGCTTTTGATTATTTTTTTTCTTAACAGTGAATGTGTTTAATTGAAAGAAAGAATTAGAAAGCATCCAGAAAAAAAGTGTTAGATGAAAAGGACAAAGAGCAAAAAAAGACCTCAATTGCTAAAGGGCTTCTCTATACTGTACAAAGTTTTGTTTAGCAAGACCTTACCTAACAATGGTATGACAGACATTTATATCAGAGCTTTACAAATATTAACTCATCTAATGTTTATAATAATCTTGTGATGTATGCACTAATTTCACCAAGGTGGAAAGGAACGCGAAAGGGAATACATAATTTTATATGTGGTGCTTTATCAGCATGAGTCCACATACCAAAAATACTAAATCAATATGTAATTTGTCCAGCTCCTTGCTTGATTAGTTGACTACAAATAGACTCTGATAGAATTTCCCAATGAAGCTGAGGTATAAAACATAACCTACTTTTTAAAACTTTTTTAAAATTTTCTGACAGAATCTTTTCATGTGAAACAAAGATAGAACACATCTCAACTCTACAATCTGCCAGTATGTCTTGTTTTTTACAAGATGTGTGCTAGACCGTAAGACTAAGTAGCAGAGTCTTTGAGAACATTTGGTTGGGAGAAATAGAAGAAGCAGTTTTTAGGTAAGCCTGGGCAAGCCCCAAAGCTGAGATACGTCCTTGAACACTAGAACTGTCCTCATCTCTTCAGGTCCTCACAGATCTTCTTATTCACAACACTCCCACTGGAGTCTTCATATTCTTCCTCAGTGTCAGGCTGCCACCATTCTGATGCCTTCCGTAGTTCCAGGTTGGCCCACAGGGAACAGAACCTTCAACCCATGTCACATTGGCAAAGTGGGCAGTGTTTGGGATGACCAAACTCCTCATGCCATGGGCATGGCCACTCAACACAGTGCCCCTGGAAGGTACGTATAGACCTTGGTAGGTATAATTTCCACAAATCTCACAGTTGTAGTTTAGATCATGAGGCTTATACCTATGCAGTAGGGAATGGGTTTGCCATCCCAGCAAAGGGACAGGTTTTGGGGGTTATCCATGATCTCATCCTCTTCATCTTCACCTTCACTCTCACTGATCTGCTTCAACTTCTACTTCTCTACTTTTCTACTTCTTGCTTTTCCCCTGTCCTGGCCTGTTTGTGATGTACGTTTTCTGAGCTTGCTCTTCTAGGGTCCCATTACACTTCAGGCCTAAAGCGAAGAGTACAGATTTCAATCTGTCCAGACCAAGGGCCAACTCCTCCATAGAAGAGAATGCAGACAGGTCAAGATGGGCTCCAGCATGGATCAGGACACTGCTTGTCTCTTCTGGCCACCCAGGAAAGATAGCATTCTCTCACTTCTCAAACTCATTATGGATCTTTCCAAAAAGTTCAATCTGATCTTGGAGCAGCCTCACTCAATCTGTGTGATCTCAAAGGTAGTCAAGCATCATCTCCAGGTATCTCTTGTATTTGGCATTCATCCCTTCTTTAGAAATGTTAAATAACTGCTCAACGATGTACAGGTGTGTGATATAATCCAGCTTCTCCTGAGGCCTTCAGGTTAATGTATTTAGGGTTAAAAGTCATGGACATGGAGGTAATGACCATAATCTCTTTATCTGTTAACTTCACCAAGTTCCATGTCTCTTCGTTTGGATTCTCTCAAACCTTCAGAAGCTCCTCAAACTCCACTGACATTAGCACACAGATCTCATTTGGGTCTTTCTGGTAGAATTCCTTTATTTGCTTGAGTCTGTTATAAAATTCAGCAAATTCGTTGGGTCTTGAAATGGAATTGAGTTCCTCCTTATTTTTTTTTTATTTTGTATATATGTTTTATTGGAGTTTGATTTGCCTACATATAGTATAACACCTAGTGCTCATTCCATCAAGTGCCCCCCTCAGTGCCTGTCACCCAGTCACCCCATCCCCCCGCCCACGTCCCCTTCCACTACCCTTTGTTCGTTTCTCAGAGTTAGGAGTCTCTCAGCTTGTCTTCCTCTCTAATTTTTCCCACTCATTCTCCTTCCTTTTCTTTATAATCCTTTCACTATTTCTTATATTCCCTGTATGAGTGAAACCATATGATGTTTGTCCTTCTCTGATAGACTTACTTCACTTAGCATAATACCCTCCAGTTCCATCCACCTCGAAGCAAATGGTGGGTATTCGTCCTTTCTAATAGATGAGTAATATCCCGTTGTATATATAGACCACATCTTTATTCATTCATTTGTAGAAGGACATCGAGGCTCCTTCCACAGTTTGGCTATTGTGGACGTTGCTACTATGAACATTGGGGTGCAGGTGTCTCGGTCTTTCACTGCATCTGTATATTTGGGGTAAATCCTCAGTAGTGCAATTGCTGGGTCATAGGGCAGATCTATTTTTAACTCTTTGAGGAACCTCCACATGGTTTTCCAGAGTGGCTGCACCAGTTTTCATTCCCAATCTTGTGCAATGCAAAGAAATGGAGAAAATGGCATGAGAGATAGGAATGTTTGAGGGAACTTTACATGTGATTCTTTTGTATCTCTTCAAATTCCCCTCCACAGATGACTTGGATCACACTACTGAGAAACTTGATGAGGAAAGCACTAGCATTAAAAATTCTACCTACTGAAGACTAGAAATAAGGCAAAAGATGCTGCCATTGATATTCACTCCTTGATTTTTTTAGCATTGATACACTATTGAGACTCCAAGAATCCAAATGGTAGCTTATAATTGCCAGAGATAAATTAGATCTCAGGTTTAAAACACAGAGATTTGTGGCTGTGATTAAAGGATGCTCAGGTGTCAACATCTAAAATAATTAGATAATGCACTTAGGGATCACTTAATTTATACAGCTGAAACTGGATGTCTTTCAAATAGAGATAGTTTTAATTGCCATGAAAATTAATGGTCCATCCTCCAATTTCTAAACATGACTAAGGTCACAGATTCATCATCACCTCTTAAGGAAAAGTTATACAATCTCCAGAAAAGATTTTCCAATCACACTACAAATATACATACCACAAGTCTCAGTCCTAACCTTTCCTCTATGGACCAAAGACTCTTTAATTGAATAACAGGGCTCTAGAGAAAGAGAAAGAAACCAATCTTAGAATTTTTGGACATTGCTCTGTACTGATAATGTTTTCTCAAACACAGGGTGCCGTTCAGTCTGCTGGGTAGGCTTAGGGGTCATGGGAATCAGTTAGGAAATATAATTTATCCCAAGAATGTCTTACAGTGATCTCAGTGCATACAAATTCATCTTACATATATATCTACGGTCAGTGAATGCAGGTTTAGACCAGATATACTTAGAAACTGTCAGAATCATCCAATTTGATGCCTAAATGTTTGAAGGAGATTTATTTTGGGAGGAAAGGCCAAGTACATGGGCCAAGTGTCAGGGAGTTCCAACTCCATAGCAAACTTTAAAACAAAAGCAATATTGCAGGACAATACTGAAGGACAAAGTTTAGTACAACTACTAAAAAGCTAAAAGAAAAAAAATCTAAAAGATTCTTAACATAGCACCTTTTAAGTTGCTTATTTGGGTTTCACAGAACACAATTTGTGTGTGTGTGTGTGTGTGTGTGTGTGTGTATACACTCTGCTCTAAGAAAAAAGGCTTTTTTAATTTTAAAATGATAAAAAATGTTTTTAGAACACTTCATGTAAAATGGAATACATAAACATTTTATTTTAAAACTCCTTTTAGGATTCTCTTTCCAAGAAGCCAAAGAATAAATTATCAAGATTTCAAAACTATAAATATATTCCCAAGAAAGAGTTTTAGTAAGAAAGTAGCATAAAGATAATATATAAAGATGATACAACACAGAATGGTTTAGAGGTTAGTATTTAATATAAAATCTTAGGATTCCACACAGAAAATAATTTTGTTTAAAGTGAAGTATGTATGTTTTTAATATAAAGATATGAATAAAAGACATTTAAAAAGGCACGTCTATTATCCTTATAGGAAGAGAGTAAGTAAAATTTCGTGGAGGAAGTAGGTGTAATTTAAAAATCTTTGGTTAAATAACAAATATCACATATATTAAACAAAATGTTTAAAGCAAATTTAAGGTGGTTCTAGCATTCTCATCGTCTATAGCATGCACAGAGAATAATTTGGAAAGACATTTTTTGAATAGAAAAAAAAATGTTACTCATTACTCTGCAGGAACACTATCACTCATGGAATAAAATCTAAGATAAGCAATAGATACAAGTAATCACTAGGTGAAATACCCTAAGAAATGTGTTATTCCTATCTTTCAGTCATAAGTTTACCATATACACCCAAGGGACAATACTTTCTTGGAGTTCTTTTTTTCTTCTGTGCCCTCTAATAACATTCCCTTATTTGTGTCATGGCTGTGCTAAGGTGTTATGTGTTGTCAAATTTCCATATCATTGAGTAAATATTTCAGTTTGGAATTTTTTATCTGCTGTGATGCTTTGTTAAGAGCTAGAACATCTGGGTATGCCCTTTGTATCAATTCATTTCTTTATATTATTGGATATACATCTGTTATACCCACTTTTCATGGGTTAAATGGGTTTCCCTCAGAATTCATTAAAGTCCTAACCTCCAGTACCTCAAAATATGGCCAACATAATGGTCTTTAAAGTCTTAACATATATATTCAAGTTAAAATGAGGTCATTAGGTTGGGTCCTAATAACTGATATTATATAAAGAGGAATTTTGGATACTGACAAGCACACAGAAGGATATCATGTGAAGATAAAGATGTCAATTGAGATGAAGCTTCTAGAAGCCAAGAATAGTCAAAAGATTGCCAGTGATCTATAAGAAACTAAAGGAGGCACATAAAATAGATTATATCTCACAGTTCTCAGAAAGAACTAATCCTGCCTATACCTTGATCTCAGACTTCTAGCCTCCAGGACAGTGAGAAAACAGATTTCTATTGTTTTGGACACCCAGTTTCTTTTTCTTTTTAATTTTTTTTTTTTATTGGAGTTCAATTTGCCAACATATAGCATAACACCCAGTGCTCATCCCACCATGTGCCCCTCTCAGTGCCCATCACCCAGTCACCCCAACCTCCCACCCACCTCCCTATCCACTACCCCTTGTTTGTTTCCCAGAGTTAGGTGTCTCTCATGTTTTGTGACCCTCACTGATATTTTCACTCATTTTCTCTCCTTCCCCTTTATTCCCTTTCACTAATTTTTATATTCCCCAAATGAATGAGACCATATAATGTTTGTCCTTTTCCGATTGACTTACTTCACTCAGCATAATACCCTCCAGTTCCACCCATGTTGAAGCAAATGGTGGGTATTTGTCATTTCACTGCATCTGTATCTCTGGGGTAAATTTCCAGCAGTGCAATTGCTGGGTCGTAGGGCAGGTCTATTTTTAACTCTTTGAGGAACCTCCACACAGTTTTCCAGAGTGGCTGCACCAGGTCACATTCCCACCAACAGTGCAGGAGGGTTCCCTTTTCTCCGCATCCTCTCCAACATTTGTGGTTTCCTGTCTTGTTAATTTTCTCCATTCCCACTGGTGTGAGGTGGGATCTCATTGTGGTTTTGATTTGTATTTCCCTGATGGCCAGTGATGCAGAGCATTTTCTCATTTTCTCTTTAAAAGATTGAGTTCTCATTTTATTCATTAGATTCTAGACAGACTGGTAAAATTTCTCTAAAAGCGTAAAATGGAAGTAGTTCCAGAATTGCAAGTAGACAAAAGAATATAAAGCAAAAGAAAAATATAGAAAAAAAATGAAGATTTAACATTAAGTGCCTTGTAGAGTTACAGTAGAAAATGTCTAAATTGTATGGAATAAAGGTGTGCTATGATAGGGAAGCATGAATCATAATGTTGGAACCAGAATAGCTCTGCATGCTTTACTTATTCAAGTTAAAACCATGAAATGAAGAACTACCAAGTTTCAAGAGCTGGAAACATTCAAGGAAGACATGGGGCGCTTAGTATAAACTTCAAAAAGTACCTGACTTGGGAGAGAAATAAAAAGGCCTTAGAATTAAACATATCCTACTTGATCAAAATAACATAACATAAAACATAACATGCAAATAAAATAAAATCTGCTTATAAACAAACTTTGAAAGAGTAAAGCTTATCCATAAATTTAAAAAAAATCACTTAACAAAAGTCAATACTCTAAAGAAAGACAATAAAAAAAAATAAATAAATAAAGAAAGACAATAAATTTCAAGCTGATCAATATAAGCCTATGCATACCATTTATTAATTTGGATACAAAGATACAAAGCACATTACTTAGGATGCTGAGATTGTGAGACTGTAGAAAAGAATAATACTAACGTATATCCTAAATTAAAAGGGTAGAAAAAGTTATGCCATGCAGACACTGATTATACAAAATCAAAAATGTCTATGTTAATATACTTCAAATAGAATTCATAATGAAGAATGTTACAATGCACCTAAAAGGGATATTTCATAACAACAAAGGTATCAATTAAGTTAATAAAAGTATTATACAGCACCAAATATATATACTTTTAATAAAAGGGTTTGAAAATACAAGAAGCTACAACTGAAAGAGAAATAGAAAAATGCAAAATATATTCAGAGACTTCTATAATTCTCTCTTAGATAATGACAGTGTTTAGTACACAAAAAGGCTATAAAAGACATTAACATGACCTTATTGACATGGACTCAGCAGTAGCAGAAAAAACATTCCTTTTAATTTCACAAGTGAATTGACCATGATAGGCCAGATGCTCTTTCATAAAATATACAATGATTAAATTCTTTATAGATTATCCTCTGAGCAAAAGAGATCCTATTAAAAATCCATAAAAAAATAGTATCTGAAAAATACCTAAATTTTGTAAATTAACGTACTCTTAAAAGCTAATGGACCAAAGGAAAAACTACAAGTGAAATTAGAAAATATTTTAAATTGAATGATAAGGAAGACACAACATCTTAATTTTGGGGGGATGTGTGTATTGATAGGAAAGGAAAGAAGGAAAGGAAAGGAAAGGAAAGGAAAGGAAAGGAAAGGAAAGGAAAGGAAAGGAAAGGAAAGGAAAGGAAAGGAAAGTCGTATCTTTAAATGTTATAATGGAGAAAAGAAAAATATAAAATATAGGATTCCCCCTTAAGAAATCAGAAAATCACAGAAAATTAAATGACAAATAAGTAATAATAAAACAGACAATGACAAGACAAAAACAAAAAAGTCAATGAAACAAAAATTTGTGTTTAAAAGATCAGTAATTTGGTAAACATTTAATTAGACTATAAAAGAAAAATAGATAATGCAAATTACTAAAATTAAAAGTGAAAGAGATCATTACAGAGTCAACAGAGAGTAAAAGAATGAAAAGGAACATTATTTTTTCTTAATCATGATAAGAGTACTCTTTTTTTTTTTAAATTTAATTAATTTATTTATTTATCCATGAGAGACACAGAGAGAGAGAGAGAGGCACAGGCAGAAGGAGAAGCAGGCTCCATGCAGGGAGCCCCATGAGGGACTCGATCCCAGGTCTCCAGGATCACGGCCTGGGCTGCCCTGAGAAGTACACTCTTTAATCCCCATCCCCTATTTCCCAGATCCCCCCACCAACCTCCCCTCTGGTAACCATCAGTTTGTTCTCTATAGTTAAGAGTCTGTTCCTTGGTTTGTCTCTCTCTTCTTTCTACTTTGCCCCTGTTTTGTTGTTGTTTTTTAAATTCCACATATGAGTGGAATCATATGGTCTTTGTCTTTCTCTTACTGACTTATTTTGGTTAGCATTGTTCTCTAGCTCTATGCACATTTTTGGAAATGGCAAGATTTCATTTTTTTTCCTATGGCTGAATGATATTCCATTGTACACACGTACCACATCTTTATCCACTTATCCTTCGATGGACACTTGAACTGCTTCCATAATTTGGCTATTATATATAATGATGCCATAAAATGGGGGTGCATGTATCTCTTTGAATAACTATTTTTGTATTTTTTGGGTAAATAGCCAATAGTACAAATTACTCAGTCATAGGGGAGTTCTATTTTTAACTTTTTGAAAAACTCCATCCTGTTTTCCAAAGTGGCTGCACCAATTTGTATTCCCACCAACAGTGCAAGACCGTTCCTTTGTCTCCACACCTCCACCAACACTTGCTGTTTCTTGCTGTTTTTTATTTTTTTATTATTTTTATTTCAGTCATTCTGACAGGTGTAAGGTGATAAGTCACTATAGCTTCGATTTGCATTTCCCCGATGATCAGTGTTGTTGAGCATCTTTTCATGTGTCTGATGGCCATCTGTATGTCTTCTTTGGAGCAATGTCTATTCATGTCTTCTGCCTATTTTTATTTTATTTCAATTAATTGACCTATGGTGAATTATCAGTTTCAGAGGTGGAGTCTAGTGATTCTTCAATTGGATGTTACACCCAGTGCTCATTATATCAAATGTCCACCATCTAATTACCCCTTCCCCTCACCCACCTACCCTCCAGCAACCCTCAGCTTGTTTCCCACAGTTATAAGTCTCTTATAGTTTGTCTTGCTCTCTGATTTCATCTTATTTTCCCCTACCTTCCCCTATGACAATCTATTTTGTTTCTTAAATTCCACATATGAGTGAAATCATATATTATCTTTCTCCGACTGACTTATTTTGGTTAGCATAGTCCCCTCTAGTTCCATCTACATTGATGAAACTGGTAAGACTTCATTTTTTAGTGGCTGATTAGTATTGTTTGCATTCTGCGCACTTTTAATTGGGTTATTTATTTTTTTAGGCATTGACTTGTATCAGTTCTTCATATATCTTGGATACTAACCCTTTACCAGATATGTCACTTGCAAATATCTTCTCCCATTCCACAGGTTGACTTTCAGTTTTGTTGATTGTTTCCTTCACTGTGTAGAGGCTTTTATTTTGATGTAGTCCCAATAGTTTATTTTTGCCTTTTTCCTCTTACTTCTGGAGACATATTAATAAGTTGTTACAGCCGAGGTTAAAGAGGCTGCTGCCTGTTTTCTTCTTTAGGACTTTGATGGCTTCCTGTCTCACATTAAGTCTTTAACCCATTTTGAGTTTATTTTTGTCAATGGTGAAAGAAAGTTGGTCCAGTTTCATACTTTTGCATGTTTCAACACGATTTGTTGAAAACATTGTCTTTTTCCGTTGGATATGTTTTCTTGCTTTGTCGAGGATTAGTTAACCATATGGGTCCATTTCTGGGGTTTCTGTTATATCCCACTGATCTATGTGTCTATTTTTATGGCAGTACCATAATGTCTTAATTACCATTTTTTAAATATAACTTGAAATCTGGAATTGTGATGCCTCCAGTTTTGTTTTTCTTTTTTTTTTTTTTAAGATTTATTTATTTATTTGGGAAAGGGGAGGCAGAGACAGAGAGAGAGAGAGAAAGAATCTCAAGAAGACTCCTCGATAAACAGACAACCAGACATGGGATTTGATCCCATACCCCTGAGATCATGACCTGAGCTGAAATCAAGAGTCATGTGTTTAACCAGCTGAGCCACCCTGGCACCTGTCGTTTTTTTTGTTTTTTGTTTTGTTTTGTTTTGTTTTGTTTTGTTTTCAAAATTGCTTTAACTATTCAAGGTCTTTTGTGCACACATACAATTTTGAAGATTGCTCTAGTTCTGTGAAAAATACTTTCGGTATTTTGATAAGGATTGCATTATATCTATAGATTGCTTTGGGTAGTGTAGGCATTTTAAATATATCTGTTCTTCCAACCTATGAGCATGAAATGCCTTTCAATTTCTTTGCATCATCGTGATTTCTTTCATCAGTGTTTTAATATTTTCAGAAGATGAAAGGAACATTAAAAAACAAATGTTTGCCAGGGACTAACAGCTTCAATAAAGTGGGTATTTATTTTGAAATACAGAAAATATTCAAACTGACATAAGAAGTAGAAATATGAAAAGCCATGATTAAAGATATTGAAGTGTTTTTAAGCAAACAAAAGAAAGCTTGTGTTAGATTATAAAAGAAAACTTCTTTTATGTGGGAGGATTATGGAATGATCATTTAAGAAAGTAACCATAATGATGAGGAAGGGGAAAAAGGCAGTAAGTGTAAAAAAAAGTGCCTAAGTAGAAAAAAATCTTTCTTGACTTTGAGGAATTGAAAGAACATCAGTGATTTTGGATCGCAATGAGTAAGAGGCCCTAAGAAGTAGGAAGTGATTTCTAGAGGTCGATAGGTATTATAATACTCATGGATTAAAAAATACATTTAATAAGCTGCTCTGTGTCTTTAGTAAATTATTTAATACAAGTTATAAATAGAGTATCAAAGTATAATAATATGGACCTTCATGTCTTTTTTCTTTTCTTTTTTTTTAAGATTTTATTTATTTATTCATGAGAGACACAGAGACAGAGGCAGAGGCACAGGCAGAGGGAGAAGTAGGCTACTGGGATGAGCCCCATGTGGGACTCGATCCCAGGACCCCAGGATCACACCCTGAGCAGAAGACAAATGCTCAAACACTAAGCCTCCCAGGCGTCCCTTCATGTGTTTTTTCAAAAGTCATCTTCTCATTAAATGCCATTCCTGTTACTATCCTATATGATAATATTTTATTCCCTCAAGCCCTGAAGTTTGAAACCTCCTATATTCATCCTTCTTAGCCAATTTTTTTTCTCCTTTATATATTAATATTTTTTTTCTTATCTTTCTTCCCTACTGAAATACAAACCTCATGAAGACAGTTTTTTAGGACTTCCTCATTTGCTGTTGTATTCTCAGTACTTAGAGACGTTGCTAGCACATAATAAGCTCTCAATATTTTTTTTTAATGAATGAATGATTAACAGCCAAAACAGTGAATGATCAGCAAATTCAAATGCAAAATTTGTGAATGTCATTCCCAAAAAAGCATACATGACTTCTTTTCAACAGAAAGAAAGAAGAATGCAGACCATCCATGAAATGAAAATCTATTTCTCCATGGGTTGTTATGTATGAAAATTTAATAATGACCAGTGTATCTTCAACAATTTTAAGCAAGAAGAATATATTTCACGCATCTCTTCCCAAGGCATCTGAATGGGATAAACTGCTTCATTGCAGGTGCATAGAGATCATGGTCACTTCTTTAGTACCAATCCCAATAGTGCACATTATTCAATGCCAATATGAATGGAGGTCAGATTTCTGTAGGTAAGTAATTCTACTTTGAACACTTGTGATGCACATAAGTAACACTGTCAAGAACATGTCAAGCCCATACAACAAAATAAATGAAGAAGGCATGTAAATGTGAAAATGAGAACAACAATCCCCCTCTTCACTTTTGGCTGACATAATATCTTGTGACCTGTATAACCAAAGACACATAGGATGTCACTAAGTTTATTATCTATCCACCTGAAGTATGTAATCTTGACAGTTAGACAACTGTGTATTAAAATCTGTTACATCGAAAGGCGAATGAAGTCTTAAGTACATGCTAGTGTGTTTAATGCCTGTGCATACAAATAATTATCACACTAGCAATATTGATAAATATAAAACATTGGAGTCAGATGGATCCTGACTTAAGTATCAGTGTTATCACTTACTACTTTCCAAGCTTTCCTAATTTACTAAATATATCTAAGCTGTGTTCCCTGATAGCCAAAATCCCACAATTCCAATAAGATATTTATGAACGGTGATATAATGTGTATACGATGTCAACAGAGCTTATTATCATCATACGCTAATTGGTTCTTCTCTATTAGGCATCCGTATTCCAGGCACTGAATTGAAAGAAAATACTTGAAAATGCTTTCTCAGGAAATGACATGGTAAACATCTCCCGTGTGTTAAAGCCCCCAGCACGACTGCAATCATAACATAAAATGCTTAAATATTGATTTTAGGATAATACAACATTTAAAAAGTACCTGGGATGATTTCTATTTTTAAAGTTTATTTATGTATGTATTTATTAGAGAGAGAACATGGGGAGGGGAAAAGGGAGAAGGACAGGGAAATTAAAGCAGACTGAGTGCAGAGCCCAGTGAGGGGCTTGATCTCATGACCCTGAGATCAGACCTGAGCTGAAATTAGGAGTTGGATGCTTAACCAACTGTGCCACCCAGGCACCTCAAGGATGATCTTATTAATAGGGTTGGGTCACAAGTTCTTTTTATCCTAATGCTTTTGCATTGAAGCACTTGATAACTACAGTGATCCAAAATTATTCCAAATGGGGTACTATTAACAAAGCAATCACCTTAAATATCTCTTGTCTATGCTACTCACGAAGAAGGAAGAACGACTTTTCTATATTTCTGACAAAAACTCTGTTCTTAACTAAAAGTCACTTTATATCATGTGTTTCCTATAAAAGCTCATGCCATTTTTCAGAAAACAAAAAAAAGCTGCTTAGGGCTGTCCCAAAAGTTGTAGCTTGTCTATGTGAGATGATGACTAATTTGTTATTTAGAAAATAATCCCAGAAACAAATGCACCGATTGCTTTTAGGTAACATCCCCCCACCAAAATTACCACCTTTGGAGATGTAAAATTTTAGGTTAATAAATAGCTATCTGTACTGTAAGGTACATGTATTGCAATAAGAATACTGTAGTATTTTAAATTTTGCTTTATATGTAAATAAAAGATAAGAACTCTTATGAGTGAGGAAAACTATTTTTACCTATAATTAAAGCCAAGGCTATAATAGGCAATTAGACCTCACTCTGCAAATGTACTTGCGAATCATAAAGATATATTTTATGTGGAGTATCATTTGTAATGAGAATTGTGGTAATTACCTCATATTTTTCCATCTTATATAAATGATCTTAGAGTAATTATCTAATAGAACTCTTTTCTTCCTGGGAGGTATTTGCCAAAATGTTATTTCTATAGGTAAATGTAGCATTTCAGAAGAGTATAGAATAAATCATAGAGGATGATAGAGCAAATTGAAGATTTAGGGGACTACAATAAATAAACCACAGATGCTATTATAATATTTCATACATCATTGTATTATTTATTCATTCATTAAATACATATTTTGGCAAGGTAGGCATTCACTACTGTCAGAGATGCATAAAAATATAACCACTTTTATTTTAAAGGGAGGAAAAATCTCCAATAAATATAACCCATTTTCCTCAGAGAATAATATACTTACGTTAAGTAATTTCAAAAAATAAATGGAATAAAATACTGCAACAAGTGGACTGAAAATATTCTTTAAAGTATTTTAACATTTAAAATATGAATTTCCACAATTTTCTACCAGTGTGGAATGAAACTTCAGTTGGTTTTTCCACTTGTGTGATTCTCAAGGTTAGAGGTATTTTTTCCAGTGGATTTCAGTAATTAGATTTTATTCATTAGAGTCTTTTGTTAGTTAACATGAACATGTTTTTATTCTCTTTTTAGAATTTTTGGCAGCTTACTTTAGTAGGACTACTCATCATGACAAAAGCATAAATGTCAGCTCTGCAGCTTGTTGCTAGGGTTAGCTTCAACAAGAATGTCAGAAGAAGTGACAAGGCATAAAGTGATTCAGAGTGATGACATTCCTGTTGATAATAGATTGGCTTCCATTGCTGCAGCAGCTTTAATCTCTGAAACCTCTCATTTCTTAAAAAAAGAAAAAAAAAGAAAAGAAAAGAAAATAATAAAAGAAAAGAAAATAATAAAAAAGGAGAGACAGAGAACTCCATTACTCAGTGGTGGGAAATTTCAATCTTTCTACCAAACGTTGTCAGAATTATCTTCAGATGATTTAAAAGGTCACACTCACTTTATTTGTTGGATTATTTTTTGCAGTGTAAGTATGAACAGAGATTAACTATCATGTATAGATTTGGGAACCACGCCATCTTTTATTTCTGAATATAATCTGTAGTGTGTAAATAGTAACTATTCATGAGTAGTATGGCATTCTAAACCAAAATGTCATGGAGACAGAAGAGGAACATTTTTTTTGAATATGCCGCGGATTATTTAGACATCATAGTGTTGGCTTTCTTGTGCATGGTGAGAACAACTCAGCACTACCCATTTGCATATAAACATCTCTTCATTGATTTTTATGATAAAGTTTAAAAGAAGGTAAAGATTGTCACTTAAGTTTGTAGAAATTTCCTTTTCAAGTTTATCTACATAATTGTAATTTAATTGATTTAAATTAAAAAACTTAATATTGACTAGTTCTTTCAAATTCTAAAATTAGAGTCATTCTTTGTAACTTATTATGCTAAAATATTTTTCCATGGATTTAGCAATTAAAGAATTACTTAAGCCTCTAATAAAATATGTTTCATAGCTGGTTCTACTATATTTTACATGTTTTGACATTTTCATATCTGTATTATGTTTATGAGAGTTTAGAACATGATTTAGAGATATAAAAATCTAAGAAATATTTACAGTAAATGGACTGTAATATGTCAACTAGATCAATATATCAATACTATATCAACAGAAGAAATGAGATTTAAAACCTAAAATTATTTGAAATTACATGGAAATACCTATACTAGTAAACAAGACAGAGTCTGTGCTTCTAGGACTTACTGTTAATAGATAGCAAATATTACTCTGATCTTAAGATAAACTCTTAATGATTATGACACTCAAAAATAAGATGAAACTCAGGAACTAGAAAACCATATTACATAACTTATTTATATTTGTCTATCTCTTTATCTTTGTACTCAGTCTTAGATGAATATCTATCATACAAAGGTGATCTCATCTATTCCCTAAGAACAATAAACCCAAACTCTCATTAGGCAACATATCCAAACCAGTGTGATGTCCAAACTCTCCCCATAAGGTCTAAATTTGGCAGTTGAACTCCACACATTGAGAAAAGGACAAAAATAAAATTTTGGCTAATATACAACTCATAGAAGTATACTTAGAAGTATACCTAGAAAAAAATACATATTTTATTTATTTTTTCATGAGAGACACAGAGAAAGAGAGAGGCAGAGACACAGTCAGAGGGAGAAGCAGGCTCCGCACAGGGAGCCCAATGCAGTACTCAATCCAGGAACTCTGGGATCACACCCTGAGCTAAAGGCAGATTCTCAACCACTGAGCTACTCAGGTGTCCCTATAGTTTACATATTTGTGTTAGCCAGGAGACTGCAGTTGGCATTTACTAGACTTTATCTACCACTTTGCACATAGCCAGCATGTAAGCTTGTCTAGTTTTTTTGCCTGGTAAGTTGACCCAAACCTCCATTTTGAAGGATCTGAGGCTTCAGTGATCCTTGATTTATCGAGCTGCTGTGTATTCCCTCTAAACTCGGTCATGGAAGTACTAAGAGGTATTCCAGTGAGTTCTACAGGTTCCAAATATTCCACCAAATATCTCACCCTGGGCTAATTTTGTAGCAGAAAACTAACACTGTAGATCAATTTTATGGTTCAGTGGATTAAAGGTCACTTTATTCATGATGTCAGTTCAGGTCTCATAGTCAGGCTATATCACAGTCGTATGTTCAGTTTCTCTCTGGACTGAGGAAAAACACAAGAGATGCCTTTCAAAAAAAGAATAGTTTTCACTAATGAAGTGCATTATTTGGCTGCAAAATCTGCAGAATCTGTGCTAAAAAATATTGTAGTGGACCTAACCAAAGATCCATGAGCCATCCTTTATATATGATTGGCAGTGAGACCACCATTGTAACTGTTGGCTTATGAGGCATGATTTTCAGGAAACTTTGATTTCAGTTGAACTTCCTACAGAGCCTTACTTTTCTCCTTGACTCCACTCAAAAACTTTCAGCTAAACGAGTTAGTGGATAATGAGTTGGAGTAGGAAGCCCATTGTGGTTTATGTTGCCTCTAAAATCTGAAGAGACCAAAGATGAAATGTTCCACTTTCTCAGTGTTATGCAGTACAAATGCTACTCAATTTAGAGGGCGTTTCCCTACACATTCAAAACTGGTGGGCCCCTAGAAACTTTGATAATTTTCATTTTGTTTGTCTTTTACCCCTAGCATGCAGCGGTTTCACTAGAGTATCTGATTAGTAGCTACTTTCTGCTTACCAGATCCCGTCATTTTGATTTACCAAGAGGGGAACAGCATGACTTTTGCAGAATATTCAGATAATTGATTTCCCTATGACTCTTTTAAGACAGACAGCATGAGAGTTGCTACAGCCCTGAGATAAGACAGGCCAAGGTACTTACTGTTATTCCTCCCCATGAAAGTGAAGTGCTTCTCCGTATCCCTGCTAATTGCTTTGGGGAAAAAAAAACCATAATTTTCACTGCTTTACAGGGAGTGAATTGTGAGTTGATCTAGTAAAAGTACAATATGTGAAGCAGCAACTAGGTTTAAGTTTTAAGTAACAAGCAATCGATGTGGTTTTTGCACCAGCCAAACATGTCAGTCAAGTGGAAAATTTGAGAGAAATCACCACTTTTTTTATCTTGTGTGTCTTAGATATTGATGCTAATTTCTGAAATTCCTCCAGGAGTAAAGTGTTACTTATAGTTTCTTTAAAAAGAGAAGTTTGGAGATCTTCAACTTAACTCTTTCCTTTCTTTCATAGCATCTTTATTTTCGGGGAGCCAAATGCAGGCATTCTGTGGTTTACTAACTAGATCTATTCAAATCATATAATTTCTTTGTGAGAATTACTGTACTACAGAACCTGGACAAAGCTTTACTTATCATTCAGTGTTCACGAATATTCACTCGCACCAATGATGCCCACATAGTATTATTTCTGATACTTAGGCATTAGAATCTACTCAGTGTTAGCATCAATTTATTCCTGATAATTTTAGGTCACCAGAGTGGCTGTTCTGATATATAGCTCCAGGTCTCTTTGTGGGATGCTTGGAGGAAGATCTACTGGATATATGTGTGGTGGTGTGGTGGTTCTTGACTAGAGGTGGATCAGTTACTGGTTTTATATAGGAACTAGTTTAGCAACTATGACTTCCTATTACGGGAATTCAAATCAAGCATCCATGCACAATCCACATTTTATTTTAATAAAGTCTTATTTCAAAATAAGATTTTATTTTACTGCCATCTACTCATTTTTAAAGGTGTTGATGGCCATTAACAGCTACAGATTTTTGGATGTCAAACCAAAAATTACCATCCCATCCATGCTTCTGATTAAGTCATTTCACCTACATTGTCTCTGATATTTAATCACAGTGACTTGACCTCTGTCACTCCAGAATGCCACTATTACAGTTGAAGATGGACCCTCATTTCAAAAGTGAGATTTCTTTTTCTTATTCACAATCTAAGGAGCTTTCCAGGAATGCTCATGCTCCTATCACTAATACATTTTTCAATGTCTTGGAGAAAGGACTATCCTAAGAGTCCCTTCTGTCAATACCTATTGGTGGAAGGTAGGTGAGCTTTACATAATAAATCCAAAACATGATTTGTGACTTCACATTTTTTTTCTCCACAATAAACCAAGTGAACTCAGGAATCTTAACATAATTTGATGTAGATAATGAGACTGTGAAACCTAGGCTACATGTATCGAATCAAGCAAAGTGCTAAGGCTACTTCCAGCTGCCAAAAATAGTACATTAAAGCCCTAAATATGATGAGCTGTCTGCATATAGATAATTTCAGCCAAATTCATCCTTATCCTCCAGCTTAATACTCCTCAATTCATTCCCATCTAAACTCATAAGATGCTTGCTGTTAAAACTTGCAAGATCTTTCAATTCCTTTGGTGTGTAAGCCATGTTTTTCTGCTCAAGTTTTTATAATCCTCCTCTTGGGATCAGACTTACTTTATGGGCTTGGAGGCCATAAGAGAAGAGTGATTTGTGTTTTCAAAGGTCCTCAATTCATCTAAATCTACATTAATATCCTCAAACCAAGTCTGAGCTACTTCATCTTACTCTACTAATGCCACAACCTTGGCTTAAGAAATTTGGCAAGCTTACATATTAAACTTGATTTATGACTTCAGCATTGACTACAATCGTAGTGGGGCCTGATGCTCAGATATTCTCCTAGTCTATTCCAGAAGCTATAAGAAAATACCATAGATTGGATCAATTGGGAAATAAATAAAAGAAATTTATTTCTCACAGTTTTGAGAGATGGAAGTCTAAGTTTAGAGGGCCAGCATGATCAGATGAGGGCCTTTTTTAGATCAGTCTTTTGGTCATATTCTATTGTGGCAGAGGGAATGAAATACCTGTCTAGGGCATTAATCTCATGCATGAGGGCTCTAACCTCATAACCTAATAACACCCAAGAGGTTTCATCTCCTAATAGCATCACCTTGGGTATTAATTTTTCAATACATGGATTTTGGTAAGAAACAAATAGCCTATTAGCAGATATAGATGTCCTGAACTTATAGAGAACAAGATATTGTCTTAATATCTCCACAAAGTCCTCTCTGTCTCTGTTCATTCTTTTAGCTGAGAAGTCAAAGCCCTTCACTTATCATTTTATTTCTTCAAGCTCTCCAATGTCTTCAGAAACAGCCAGACCATTCTATAAAATTGTAGCCACAATTTGTACTATACAGTTATATGCAGCTGATATTGAGATTGACTTGATGTCCCTAATTCTCACTTTCCATTTACATGTAAAAGTTCAATAAAATGTATATCCTTTTCTTCTGTTAATGTTTTATGTCAAATTAATCCTCAGTCCCAGCCAGAGATCCTTAAAAAGATATTAGAAAATTTCTCACTTCCCTACAGGGGCTTGTGTAATTAAGTGTGGGCCAAAAACATTCCTTTAATACACAGTAGGTTAGCAAAGGAGAGCAAACAAGTCAAGGACTGACGTAGTTTTGTTTATTTTGTTAAAATATTTAGTTAGTTAGTTTAGAGAGGGAGAGAGAGTGCTGGAATGAGGAGCAGAGAGAAAAGAAAAGAGATACCTAAGCAGACTGAGCACAAACTCCAATGCAGGGCTCCATCTCACAATCCTGAGACATGAACTGAGCCAAAACCAAGAGTTGGATGTTCAATGAACTTTGACACCCATGCACCCCAGACACATCTGGTTTTAAAGAAAAATATCAGAAAATATTTTTATGGATTAAAAATAACTTGGCACTTAAATATTTTTTTTGTAAATTGGGGTAAAAGAAAAATAACAATAATTTTAAAAATGTTTAAATTGTAAATTCGTATTAAATTCTACAAAATAAACATTAAGCTAAGGCTTCACTCAAATTTTGTTTTTAACCTTTGAGTCATTCTATTTATGATAAGAAATTTTGACCATTAGTTAATTTCACAGAAATCTTATTTTAACTATAACTCATGTCAGCCTTTGAATTTTTTTTTTCTGTTAAAGTAAATGTAGTATTACACTTCTAACCAAGATGGAGTAACATCCATTGTTGACTTATTTTTATTTTGGGACTATAACAATAATAACCATGCAAGTAAATACTGCTTTTATTTATATTTATTTGGACTTAATAGAATAATTTCCATATTCATTCATATTGTATTCTATCATTCCTGCTTGTTGTCAAAAATATCAGGACATATTTATATGAACTTTGGACATAAATTACCTCAAAAACCAAGACACTAATTATTTATTTGAATTCTCTTCTCATTTTCAAATTTTCATACATTGCTATGCCTTTTTCCATTTATAGTTTATGTGCTTCTAATTACAGAATAAGTCAGTGAAGAAAAAACTTCTATTTGTGTTTCTGAAATACATCTTATACATAAAATGAAGGTCAATGCAAATTCAACAAAAAAGCTCTGAGTATCTTTTAGGTTAAAATTTTTGCTTTTGTCTCTTCACCAAGAAAAACATGCTTTAAAATAAGATCTAATGAATTACTTGCTAAAATGGATAGGGTATTATCGAGAAAAATAGTTAACTATTAAATTTAAAAGTGCACAGTCTAACCCACATAAGGCTAAAATTCACATGGAAAATATATATCTAGGCAATTGTGCCAAGTCTCATGAATAGAAACAAAACATGTTTTTTTTTTAATGACAGAAGCACATGGTGCCACTTATTTATAAATAAATATAAGAAAAACATTCTTGTGATATAATGTTCTCTAAATAAAATAGGTTTAATATTTTATTTTATTAAGTAAGAAGCTCTTTGTTCTAATTTGTTACAAAAGTTTTTGTATCCAATTGATGAAAAATTTAGTATCGTGATTATTATGTGGCAGCTTCCCACTTCAGAAAATTTATTCTGTTGTATTTAGTTATATTTATTTTCAGAAGTAGTTGCAGAAAAATTATTAAATGTATGTATGGACCCCCATGATATTTTATACTGACTGAAAGACTATTATTTGAACATGTTTTTTTCATGATGCATGAATTTACAAGAATAAAATCTGTGGCTGAGCAAATGTAGGCATAAGAATTGTATGTATAAAAAGAAGCACTCCATAAACAATTTAGATGCACATGTGTTAACTGGCATATTGAAACTGAGAAACCAAACCTAAATGCCTAATAAAGAGTAGACAGTGTAGAAATAAGCTGAACCACACAATAGAAGTCTAGAAGATTAAAGTAATTTCTGGACCTAAATCCATTTGAAGGCAGGTGTACAGGTGTTATCTCAAAACATGGTTTGCATGACTTCTGGCTGAAAGTCTGCCAATAAAACAATTACAGCCTCTTCCCCTACCTGCTATAGTTCTGAAGTTTCACTCTCTGCAGTTCTTGCAAACAGAAATAAATTGGGTAAAGGGTATTGAAACTCAGTGAAGACTGACTGGAGTGCTGTGTAAAAAAAAAAACAAAGATTATGTGAAATTCTATGATCAGTTGACCCAATTTCTTTCACTTGGCTATCAGGAAACACAGAATCAGTCTTTTACCTGGTTTCCTCATACTCTAGCTTCATCTCTACCTCTACCACTACCAGCAAAAAAGATGAAGATCCCTCTCTGGTCCAATATACTGACTACTGGGACTCTCAAAATTAAACAGCTGAATGTCTGCCCAGCATGGTAATGTATTAAGCTCTCTGGTCACTAAGTCCCACCTCTGCTCACAAATCTTCAGCACCTTTGAGTGTCTCACTCTTAAATATGAAAGAAAAAGTAAACCAGTTATTGAAGAAATCAAACAAACCAGTTATTTGAAGAAATCCTGATGTGAAAAACAAAATATGCATCAATTAGCCAACAAACAAAAACTAAAACTAAAAATTAAAAAAAAAATAAAAGGAAACAAAAAATTCAATATAGTACACATAGTAGGAAAAACATCCCATGAAAATCTGACAACTGACATCCTAAAAAAAGCTAAGTAAAAGAAGATATTACTTTCATGAAAAACAGAACAGTCTGCTATAAAAATGAAGATTTAGAGAGTATAAAAAGATTTCAAGGTATACTTTTCAGAAAGCAGAGCACAGGAGAATATAGTTAGAAAATAAAACAGAAAAAGATAGCAATTTTAGAAAATTTACTTTTTAAAAAAATCCAAAATTTTAGACTAGAGGAAATGGAGGGTGGAAATGGTCAAAGAACTAATATAAGAATATTTTTCAGAACTGAAGGTCATAGGTATGCAGATAGAAAAAACCTGGACAAAGAAAAATAGATTAAAAAGAGGTCCACACTAACACATATCATAGCCTCCTGTTTTTGTTTTTTAAAAACACAAATTAAAATTCTAAACCTTTTGATAAGGGGTTTGTAGGGAAAGGGTTCACACAGAAAGGATCAAGAGTGACATAGGATCTATCAATAGTAGTCCTAGACGTCTAGGGAACCTTTGTAATTCACAGAGAAAATGCTTTCAGATCTAGACCCAACAAATGTTTTGTATCCAACAAATTATCATTTGAGAGGGAAAGGAAATCAAAAACATTTCAGAAGGACTTCCTCAAAATATTTACTTTCCTAATTATTGTTAGTAACTACATCAAATAAAACAAATGGCATAAATAAGAGGGGACATGGGAGGAGAAAAAGAGAAGTTGACCTTGAAAGAGAAGGATGGGAATTCCCAAGGGCAAGTGAAGGTCTGTATTAAAGTGGAAAGTAGATTTCAAGTACAAATCATGACGACGGTAGGAGGTTTGAGAAATGCACAGTATATGCTGATTAAGAAAAACCAGTAAGTTATTCTGTGCTTGTTAATTGATTGAAGTGTATTTACAATTTGATTTTAGAATTTGAGTTTGAGCAATCTTGGGGTGGAGGCTTTTGGGTTTTCTATGTAGAGTATCATGTCATCAGCAAAAAGGGAGAGTTTGACTTCCTCTTTGCCAATTTGAATGCCTTTAATGTCTTTTTGTTGTCTGATTGCTAGGCTAGGACTTCCAGTACTATGTTGAACAGCAGTGGTGAGAGTGGACATCCCTGTCTTGTTCCTGATCTTAGGGGAAAGGCTCCCAGTGCTTCCCCATTGAGAATGATATTTGCTGTGGGCTTTTCGTAGATGGCTTTTAAGATGTCGAGGAAAGTTCCCTCTATCCCAACACTGAAGGGTTTTGATCAGGAATGGATGCTGTATTTTGTCAAATGCTTTCTCTGGATCTATTGAGAGGATCATATGGTTCTTGGTTTTTCTCTTGCTGATATGATTAATCACACTGATTGTTTTACGAGTGTTGAACCAGCCTTGTGTCCTGGGGATAATCCCACTTGGTCATGGTGAATAATCTTCTTAATGTGTTGTTGGATCCTATTGGCTAGTATCTTCTTGAGAATTTTTGCATCCATGTTCATCAGGGATATTGGTCTGTAATTCTCCTTTTTGGTGGGGTTTTTGACTAGTTTTGGAAATAAGGTGATGCTGGCCTCATAGAACGAATTTGGAAGTACTCCATCTCTTTCTATCTTTCCAAACAGCTTTAGTAGAATAGGTATGATTTCTTCTTTAAACGTTTAATAGAATTCCCCTGGGAAGCCATCTGACCCCGGACTTTTGTGTCTTGGGAGGTTTTTGATGACTGCTTCAATTTCCTCCCTGGTTATTGGCCTGTTCAGGTTTTCTATTTCTTCCTGTTCCAGTTTTGGTAGTTTGTGGCTTTCCAGAAATGTGCCCATTTCTTCTAGATTGCCTAATATATTGGCGTATAGCTGTTCATAATATGTTTTTAAAATCGTTTGTATTTCCTTGGTGTTGGTAGTGATCTCTCCTTTCTCATTCATGATTTTATTAATTTGAGTCTTCTCTCTCTTCTTTTTAATAAGGCTGGCTAATGATTGCTAGAACTCATACAGTAATTCGGTAGCGTGGCATGATACAAAATCAATGCCCAGAAATCAGTGGCATTTCTAAACACTAACAATGGGACTGAAGAAAGAGAAATTAAGGAGTCAATGCCATTTACAGTTGCACCCAAAAGCATAAGATACCTAGGAATAAACCTAACCAAAGAGGTAAAGGATCTATACCCTAAAAACTATAGAACACTTCTGAAAGAAATTGAGGAAGACACAAAGAGATGGAAAAATATTCCATGCTCATGGATTAGCAGAATTAATATTGTGAAAATGTCAATGTTACCCAGGGCAATTTACACGTTTAATGCAATCCCTATCGAAATACCATGGACTTTCTTCAGAGAGTTAGAACAAGTTCTTTTAAGATTTGTGTGGAAGCAGAAAAGACCCCGAATAGCCGGGGGAATTTTAAAAAAAGAAAACCATAGCTGGGGGCCTCACAATGCCAGATTTCAGGTTGTACTACAAAGCTGTGGTCATCAAGACAGTGTGGTACTGGCACAAAAACAGACACATAGATCAATGGAACAGAATAGAGAACCCAGAGGTGAACCCTGAACTTTATGGTCAACTAACATTCAATAAAGGAGGAAAGACTATCCATTGGAAGAAAGACAGTCTCTTCAATACATGGTGCTGGGAAAATTGGACATCCACATGCAGAAGAATGAAACTGGACCACTCTCTTTCACCATACACAAAGATAAACTCAAAATGGATGAGAGATCTAAATGTGAGACAAGAGTCCATCAAGATCATAGAAAAGAACACAGGCAGCACCCTTTTTGAACTCAGCCACAGTAACTTCTTGCAAGATACATCCACGAAGGCAAAAGAAACAAAAGCAAAAATGAACTATTGGGACTTCATCAAGATAAGAAGCTTTTGCACAGCAAAGGATCCAGTCAACAAAACTCAAAGATAACCTACAGAATGGGAGAAGATACTTGCAAATGACATATCAGATAAAGGGCTAGTTTCCAAGATCTATAAAGAACTTATTAAACTCAACACCAAAGAAACAAACAATCCAATCATGAAACGGGCAAAAGACATGAAGAGAAATCTCACAGAGGAAGACATGGACATGGCCAACATGCACATGAGAAAATGCTCTGCATCACTTGCCATCAGGGAAATACAAATCAAAACCACCATGAGATCCCACCTCACACCAGTGAGAATGGGGAAAACTAACAAGGCAGGAAACCACAAATGTCGGAGAGGATGTGGAGAAAGGGGAACCCTCTTACACTGTTGGTGGGAATGTGACCTGGGGCAGCCACTCTGGAAAACTGTGTGGAGGTTCCTCAAAGGGTTAAAAATAGACCTGCCCTACGACCCAGCAATTGCACTGCTGGGGATTTACCCCAAAGATTCAGATGCAATGAAACGTCGGGACACCTGCACCCCGATGTTTTTATCAGCAATGGCCACAATAGCCAAACTGTGGAAGGAGCCTCGGTGTCCATCGAAAGATGATGGATAAAGAAGCTGTGGTCTATGTATACAGTGGAATATTCCTCAGCCATTCGAAATGACAAATACCCACCATATGCTTCAACGTGGATGGAACTGGAGGGTATTATGCTGAGTGAAATAAGTCAATTGGAGAAAGATAAACATTATATGTTCTCATTCATTTGGGGAATATAAATAGTGAAAGGGAATAGAAGGGAAGGGAGAGGAAATGTGTGGGAAATGTCAGAAAGGGAGACAGAATATGAAGACTCCTAACTCTGGGAAATGAACTAGGGGTGGTGAAAGGGGAGGAGGGCGGGGGGTGGGAGTGAATGGGTGTTGGGCACTGAGGGGGGCACTTGATAGGATGAGCACTGGGTGTTATTCTGTATGTTGGCAAATTGAACACCAATAAAAAATAAGTTTATTATAAAAAAAGAAGTTGAGTTTGAAATTGTTTCATATGTAAAATCTAAGAATCCATTTTAAGATATAGAATAACCTGAATTCCTGGTAAAAATATCATTGCAGTTGTAAGAAAATACACTGTACACTTCAGTTTTGAAAAAAAAAACATATAATTTCAGTATTTTTAAACATAAAATATTACTTAAACTAAAATTATATGTTAAAAAAATAAAAATAAAATAAAATAAAATTATATCTTGATAATAAGGAAATGCTGGAAAGAAGAGAATGTTGATATACATTTTTGTTGGGCTGCTAGAGAGGGACACCTATTATAAGAGAGCTAAATCTTCAAATTTTGTGATAAAAAGTAAATTGGTAGTATCTTAAGCTTTAAAACAAACAAAAACAATTAGAAATGTGACATCATTAAAAGTATATAAGAAAATAGTGGGATAAACTAATCAACAAGATTAAAATGGTTACTTCTCTAAAGCAAAAATTGAGGGGAGGTGATCCTTGGGAAACAGAATAGTAGCCTCTATTCTGAGTCCTGAAAAAATAATTGACTTCTAAAAATTATGTGTATACAGCGGTCACAAAATTTAAATTAAATTAAATATACTGTTATATAAATGAGTGTGTATCAGGGCCTTAAACCACCAATGTAAACACTTCTGAAAAACAACCACAAAATCACATGGCAAAATGAGGAAATCTCTTCTGACATTCAGGGGATTATATATTTTACTTAAGGTTATTTGCCACACTTATTTCATACATTTCTTTTTATGTTAGAACTTTATGTCATGATGTATTTTTGTAATTTTGTTTAATACCTTTTATTATATAACCCCGTTCCCTTGTCAAAAGTAAGTTATTTATAAACATGGAATCACCCGTTTTGGTCAGATCAAATTATGAAGATGCACAAAAGACAATTTTAAGGATCTTTGAGTGTAAAGTTAAGGAAAAAGAAGTAGTTTTGTTTGATTTAATGAATGTTTAGTGAAAGACGTTCTCCTAATTATTTTTGCTTATTGAAAACAACATGATCAGTTCTGAGATTCTCCATACATCTTGATTAAAAATAACGAAAATACTTCTCCAATCTTCATGGGAAGTGGGCGAGAGAAAAAAATCTACCAATTCTGGGAAATTATGCTAGAGGTGTAAAATTAAAATAAGATCCATGTTTTCAATTCTTTATTATCAGTTGAGCACCTACCATAAGAGTTTTAGAAACTGCTCTGGTGGAAGAAGACATGCAGATTTTTAAGTCATGATCTCTGCCATAAAACACTGTAGGCATTTTAATGGTGTTAAGAATTCAAAAGTAATTAAGACATCTGATGGTGTTGGTAGAAAGCAAATGAAGCTTTGTAAAGAAGGGAAATGAAAATGAGAAATATCTTATGAGAATGGTTCCCATTTGAACTTGTGGTTAGCAAATGAAGATTTCCCAAGAGGAAATACAGCTTCCTGAAAGAAGATGGATTGCATATGCGTGTCATTTATTATGTTTGTAAAGGGAGATATTTAACAGAAGAGCTTGTTTTATCTTAGCCTGACCATGTTTTTATCAAACATACTGTGTTTTACTTGTTTGCATCATGGCATGTGAATGCGTGACAGCAAGTGTCTGTGTAGACGTAAATGTGTGCATGTGTGAATGCTGCACAAGCTGTTTTTTTTTTTTTCTATTTTCTTTGAAGTCGTGGAGAACTTTGATCTCTTCCTCTGCTGTTTTTTCATGTGTGCATCTTTTGTCATATGCTCTTCATCCACAATTCCTTTATCGCTGCCTTATCTGTCTCTTCTAATAGCAATCACAGTTTTTCTCCCTTTTTTTTAAAAGTCCAGCGAGGCCAAGCAATTCACCCCTATTGGATTATCTCAGTCCTACCAACAAGATATGATGGGATTGAAGGAAACAAAGACTCAAAATTGGATTACTTGTTTAAAACAGCCTCTAAAAAATTCTTAGTATAATCTCCTTTGCAGAAGCACTTTTCAGTTCAGATTTTCTCATTTAGGGAGAGAGTTTGATTCAAAACTGAAATGTACCAGGGCAAAATTTCTTGGTAGTGTCGATCGGTGATTATGGCTTCTCTCTCCTTTAATAACAGTCTCATTTTCATTAAGAAATTGGTTTGGAGAAAATTAGAGCCACATGCTAATCTGCTTCCTACATTTCATCTGCTCATTTTTTGTTCTTTTAACTCTAGATTTGGCCATTTAGTTAGTCTTCATTTCCTCTATGACCACCGACACACCTGAATCTTACCACTCAAAGCAGAATTTTAGGGGTGCCTGGGCTGCTCAATGGGTTAAGCACCTGCCTTCAGCTCAGATCATGATCCTAGGATCCTGGGACCATCAGAGCCCAGCATCCTGCTCCCTGCTCAATGGAGAGTCTGCTTCCCCCCATTTCTCCTTTCCCCCGCCAACTCCTCATTCCTGATCCTGCTCTCTCTCTCTCTCAAATAAATAAATAAAATCTTAAAAAAGAAAAGGAAACAGAATTTTAGAGTGAGTTACTGAGTGACACTTTAGAGAATAAAAGTATCTTTTTGTTTTCGGTCTGAAAAAAATTTCCTTTGATTTGTATCAACATTTTTCATTTTGGCCCACATTACACTATGCATGATAGATCCCTAGTGACAGATATATGATAGATATAGATAGTCTAAGTATGATAGATATGCATGGTAGGTTCATATGTATGATAATGTATGTACATGTGATGTCTTTATACTACGGGATTTGAAGTTGGAATTTTATTTATTATTGTAAATGCAGAACCTAACATTTCTTTCATATAATAGCATTCAATAAATATGCGGTCAGCGGGTGAATTCATAAATGTACATTATTTGCATCACAAAGAAAAAAGTAATGAAATATTTACTACAGCATGAAAAATGAGAGTTAAGCTCTTTTTGAACACTCTTTTTTTTTCTTGTGATACACAGAGTACTAAAGATATTTTAACAATAAAACTTCTAAAAATGCCAGAAACCTAATTCAAAGCCGAAGAAGAACAAGGAAGAGGAGGAGAGGTAGGGAAGGGGAAAAGAGGGGAAGGAAATATTAACTATCACATAAAGGTGGATGTCTACAGGGTCAAGACTGCTCTGGAAATTACTAGGTGCTAACATTTAGAATGTCTACGAATTGTTTCTTCTTTCTCTCAGTTTTATTTGATCATGCTGCATGTTCAGTAAGGAAAGAAGGGCAACGGATAGTCAAAGCCTCCCAACCTAGGAGACAGAGTGTCTTACTCAATAGCAGAAAAGACACATTTTTGGTTCATTTGTCCAATCCAGAATATATCATGTGTTCAGACGAAGTGATACTATGATTGTACATGTCTGGATTGATGGACTAGTCCTGGGGCCCGTATTTTCCCAGTCCTTTGTGTATTTGTGTTACAGTTTACATAGAATAATACACACTGAACATTTGATATTTTGCGCGGCCCATTGAAAAAAAGTGAAATCTCTTCAAGCATATTAATAGTCTGAATGATAGAAGAATTTATGTACATGAAAGCATTTTTGGAACTCTCCAGCTAGAAACTATGTTTGTCAAACACTACCCCGTAGGCTCCCTTTATAGATGGGGAGGAGGGGCTGACTCCGTTTCATTAAAGGCCCAGGAGTACTGTAGCCTGGTGCTTATCTTATACGGTTGTTGAAAGTAGTGGCAGGAAAGGGATTTCTATGGGCTTCAGTGCTTGTCACTGACAGCAGGGAACAGTGACACCTGTGGAGAAAAGGAGAGAGAGAGATTGCTGAAGAAGAGGCTAAGACTGAACTAAACTTTATAGCATCAAGAAGGAAATATTTTTTTTTTTTGCACTCTTGAGTCGTAAGAAAAAATTTTTATTCTACATTCCACAAGTATGTTATTACTTGGATCTTAACAGACATATTAACCAGATTATATTGCCTGGAAATATAAATTTATAATACAAGTTTTTAAATGGCTAGATTGCGACGCTTTAATTAAGAGATAACTTAATAACCACCTGAACAATCATAATACAAAATGCATATTATTGATGTTGTTAGTAACCTTTAATCACTTTCTATTGCGAAGTGAGTGTCATTAAGTCCTTCAGAAGGAATCAATAAGAATGATTTTTTTTTTTTTTTAAGTTTCGGTTTGATAAAAAAACCTGAAGAGAATTTGTGAAAAAAAGATTCAATATAGCAGACAAATAAGCTAAGAAATCAAACAATGATGGACTTACAGAGTGAGCAGGAGACTTAAAGTCCTCCTTCAACTAGTGTTTGTAATAGATGGTTTAGCATGGATTTTTCAACTAATATTTGATTTGTTTTCATTACTCATTAAATTTAAAAATTCAAGTATTATTTTTAAAATAGTGATATTATTTTATCATTTCCAGAAAGTATTGAGTCTATATGGAAATGTTGGCATATTTTGAATGATGACTATTTACATATGAAATCTTTTAACTTAATTTTATGACAAACAGGTTAAAGTCTATGAGATGTTCAATTATTACTGGTCAAGAACATTTTTCTAAGTGTTAGTGTAATCACATTTTACTGTAGTTAAACTAACATCTGCTGTAACTCAAAACATACCCTAGGGCATTTTAAACAACAGATCATAGCGAAGGACGGTGATTGTTTTCAGATACCTGCTGTGGCGTAATTTTTTTTCTTCAGAATCAGTGGTGCTATTTTGCTTTGTTTTTTGTTTATTTGTCTTTCAAATTTTGTGTGTTCCACTGTTTGAACTGAAAATATGAAAGATGCGTCATAAGATTTTACACATTATTGGTTAATGATTGATAGCATTTCAATAGGAAGACTAGCTTACAAAATATGAGATTTTTTTTATCAAACATATTATCTCAACCTAACTGAGGCACACATTACAAAAATTACACTTTAAGTACACAATTCAATGACTTTTTACAAGTATATACCTTGTTGTAACCTCCACCTTAATAGAGATATAGAACATTTCCTTCAATCAACCAGCCTTCTGGTTCCCTTATGCAATTAATCCCTCCTACCTTGGCACTGAGTGTGTGAAAAGATTTCCAATAAATTATTTTAAATCTGTCACTTATATACAACATCAGAGCCATTTGGTTTATGTCTCTGATAACAGACATATTCTTGCCTATGTATCCCATTTTTCTGTGTTTCCCCACGATGCATTTTTTTTGTTTGTTTTGACGAGGCATTGTTGATGATACATTGAAGGCCACCAGGATTGTTACATTCCTCGAAAAAGCTAAAAATATGCTAACAATATGTAAATTGTTAGAAATACGTTAATAATTGTTCAAGCATTTGATTTTGTGCAACCTGCTTTCGGGTTCTGCTTCCACCCATCTGTGAAAAAGCCACAGTTTTTTTTTTTCAAAGTCTCTTTAACACAGTAGGACTCCACCTTCAATTTTGTCTTCACTGTGGTTTGCAGAGCTTGCTTCTACTTTTTCTTAGGACAGTAATCCATCTAAAGTCTAAGATGTGATCTCGACTAATAAGGTATGGTGTCTCTGTGGTCAAAATTGAATGCTGGGGTGGCAGCATGTACATTATGATGGGTCTGGAAATCCAGCATTTCCATAGCACTGTTTGCCATCTAGTGTCTATGTCTTCAATGCCATGGCAATTTCTCTCTGCTAAGCCTCCTGTGATATTGCCCTGAGCATGTACTGCCCTACTCAGGGGATCTCAGGGAATTTCTACCCAAGAGCGCTGGAGTTTCTGTCTGGGCAACACTTTCCTCTCTAGTGCTCTACTCTGTTGAGTTCAGCTACAGCATTTATCCCTGAACCCTGATAATCTTGCTTGGCTCAAATGGACCACCACAGTCTGGGTAACTAGAGCTTGCCATAGCTGTCAGGAAATAAAACTTTCAAGACCTGGAGGGGTTCGTGGGCTTGCATCAGGAGTTATCTTTCCTTCAGTAATTGCTGCTTGCCCTACCAAATGTTTAAGAGCATTTATCTCATATTTTTCTTGGATATATTTTGTCCAGACTTATGTTTTTTTTTTTTTTTTAGAGAATTGGGAGCAGCTTGATGTCACTTACTCTTTTATTGCTGGAGCAGTAAAACTGTGCTTTCAAGCATATTTTTAATTGTATGGTTTCTCATGAAATTACAAAAAATAGGAATGATTCATTACATACAATGATAGAGAATTGTTCATGCCATTTCCTTCAAGTGGGCTTTTGCATTTTTATGTATGTATCCGGGCTTTTAATACTCATCATAAATGATTTACTTTAGCCTTAAAAATTAATTTAAATTATTTAAATAATATTTAAATATTTATTTAAGTAATCTTCAAGTATATATAAGATGTTGGGGTCATGAGAAGCTTACTATTGTTTACTAAAAAATCAAATAATGAACCTGTGGCTCCCCACACACCAATTCTTACCGCTGAAGCACTGTAATGAAAAGCCCTAAATATCTCCATACCAACAAGATTCTACGTCTCTATCATAGATGAGGAATAAAAACAAATGATTTTCTCTGCTTGCATACATTAGAACACTCCAGATGCCAACCTTTTCCCTCTTTAGAGATTGAAGAAAATCTTGCTATTTGGAGACAAAACAGAAAGAACTTTAAGTTCACACAGTAACATTTTAGAATGTAAATAGATGTCTTCAAGGATTGAGTATATCTTTGTGTCTCAAGAGTTTACAACTTACTGATATCTTCATGGTCCCGGTCCTCATTTTCCCGTGCAATGTATTCACATACCTTTTGAGTTAGATATCTAACTCAAAATCTCTCTGGAGTTCTTACACAATCTATACAGATGCAAATGAACTTCCCAAGGCTTGTTTTTTTTACCCAGAATCCTCAGTTCTTAGCAAAATTAATGCAGGCAGTCTTTATTCTGCAGAAACCCCAAAATATTTCTACATACTCAAAAAATCCCACAAAGAAAAATTTAGAAGAAAGTATAGAACATTACAAAGAGTTCTAAGATTTTAACTCAAAGTAGTTGTCTGAAACAAATATCTGATACAAACAAATCGAATGTTGTACGATCCTTGATATTTTATTTGGAAGCAAATCATTATGAGTATATCTCTCATTTATACACCAAGGGATAGCTCAGTCTATACTATGAAGATAATCTTTTGGGTGATGGAACTTTTCAATTTGATCATAAATGTGAGCAATTTTGCAAATTAATTTAGAAGTATACTTAAAATTATTCAATTTTAATTTATTTTTTTCATTTTTTTCTCTCAGGCATTTGTTTTTTATATTTAATTTAAATTCATTTAATTAACATATAATGTATTACTGGTTTCAGAGGTAGAAGTCAGTGATTCATCAGTTTTACATAATACCCAGTGTTCATTACATTACATGACCTCTTAAATGTTCATCACCGTGTTACACCCCATCCTTCACCCACTTCCCCTCCAGGGACTTTGTTTGTTTCCTATGACTAAGAATCTCTTATGGTTTGTCTCCCTCTCTGATTTCATCTTGTTTTATTTTTTTCCTCTCTTCACCTATAATCCTCTGTTTTGTTTCTTAAATTCCACATATGAGTGAGAGCATTTGATAATTCTTTCTCTAATTGATTTATTTCACTTAGCATAATATCCTCTAGTTCCATCCATGTCATTACAAATAGCAAGATTTTTTTTTGATGGTTCAGTAGTAGTCCATTGTATATATATATACCACATCTTCTTTACCCATCATCTGTTGATGGACACCTGGGCTTTTTCCATAATTTGGCTATTGTGGACATTGCTGCTGTGAACATTGCAGGTGCCCCTTCATTGTTACGTTTGTATATTTGGGGTAAATACCCAGTAGTGTAATTGCTGGGTAGTAGGGTAGCTCTATTTTCAACTTTTTGAGAAACCTCCATACTGTTTTCCAGAGGGGCTGCACCAGCTTGCATTCCCACCAGCAGTGGAAGAGGATTTCCCTTTTTCTACAGCCTCACCAACATGTGTCATTTCCTGACTTGTTCTTTTTTAGCCATTCTGACTGGTGTGAGGGGACAATTTCATTGTGGTTTTGATTTATATTTTCCTGATGACAAGTGATGTGGAGCATTTTTTTCATGTGTCTCTTGGCCATTTTTATGTCTTCCTGAAGAAATGACTGTTTAGGTCTTCTGCCCATTTCTCAATTGGATTATTTGTTCTTTGGTTGTTGAGTTTGATAAATTCTTTATAGATTCCGAATATTAGCCATTTCTCTGATGTGTCATTTGCAAATATCTTCTCCCATTCCATAAGTTGCTTTTTGGTTTTGTCGACTCTTTCCTTTGCTGTGCAAAAGCTTTTTATCTTGATTAAGTCCCAACAGTTCATTTTTGCCTTTGTTTCCCTTGTTTTTGGAGACGTGTCTAGAAAAAAAGTTGCTGCAGCCGAGGTCAAAGAGGTTGATGCCTGTGTTCTCCTCTAGGATTTTGATGAATTCCTGTCTCATATTTAAATCTTTCATCCATTTTGAGTCTATTTTTGTGTATGGTGTGAAGAAATGGTTTAGTTTCATTCTTCTGCATTTGGCTATCCAATTGTCCCAACAGCATTCGTTGAAGAGATCATCTTTTCCATTGGATATTCTTTCCAGCTTTGTCAAAGATTAGTTGACCATACAGTTATGGGTTTTGGTTCCACACACATTTTAGGATTTGCTCCAACTCTGTGAAATAAATTGATGGTATTTTGATAGGGATTGCATTGAATGCATAGATTGTCTAGGTAGCATAGACATTTTAACAATATTTGTTCTTTCAGTCCATGAGCATGGAATGTTTTTCCATTTCTTTGTGTTTTCCTCAATTTCTTTCATGAGTGATTTATAGTTTCTGAGCATAGAACTTTTGCCTCTTTGGTTAGATTTATTTCCTAGGTAGCTTATGGTTTTGGCTAGCAATTGTAAAGATATTGACTCCTTAATTTCTCTTTCTTCTGTATCATTGTTAGTGTATAGAAATGCAACTGACTTCTGTGCAATGATTTTATATCCTGTCACTGCTGAATTCCCGTGTGAGTTTTAACAATTCTGGGGTGCAGTTTTTGGGTTTTCCATATTCTATATGAAAAATGATATATTCCATATCAAGTCATCTGAAAAGAGTGAGAGTTTGACTTCTTTGTTGATTCAGATGCCTTTATTTCCTTTTGTTGTCTGATTGCTGAGGCTAGGACTTTAGCACTATTTTGAACAGCAGTGGTGATAGCGGAAACCCCTGCCATTTCCAGACCTTAGGGGAAAAGCTGTCAATTTTTCTCATTGAGAATGATAGTCACTGTGGGCTTTTCATATATGGCTTTTATGATATTGAGGTATTTTTTCTCTATCTCTACACTGTGAAGAGTTTTAATCAAGAAGGGATGCTGTACTTTGTCAAACACTTTGTCTGCATCTATTGAGTTAGTCATATTGTTCTTCTTTCTTTTTTTAATGTAGTATATGACATTGATTGATTTATGGATGTGGAACCACCCTTGTAGCCCAGGAATAAACCCCACTTGGTTGTTTTATATAAATAACAAGTCAGGTAAAAAAAAAAAAACTTGTTGCAATTTAAGAATGTTTTTACCAACTTTCCAAAAAAAGAGAGGAAAGAAAGAAAGAAGAAAAGAAAGAAGAAAAGAATGGCTTTCTAATCCTTTTCATTTGGTTGTGAGCATTAAATAATACCAAAGATGTGAAATCCCTTGAAATAACTAAGTATAATATAAATGTTATTCATAATATCTATTTGTGAATTATTACAGCATTTCAAAGTAACAACAGTAATAATATGAATGTTACCAAAAAAACATTGAATATGCATTCCAATTTAATCTCAAATGAATAGGAATAAATAGGAATAAAATCAATGCAGGAATGTTTGTAGCAATTCTAAAATTATTTGGAAAGAAGGCATCATCTCCCCTAAATATTAATCACACAAAAAAGTATGATGAGTGTGACTCATCTTTCCTGAAGCAGTTAAATCAAAATTAATGCTTAAATTTAAGATAAAAACTTTTTGACCATTTGCTTTGATTTTTACCAAATGTTTGAAACCACAGTCTTCTAGATACGTGCCTTGTAGAATGATGTAAAATGTCTACATTATATGCTAGCTTTGGTAAACCTTTGATCCTCTCCAATCCTGGATCTATCTTTGAACAAACATGGTTAACTAAATAGTGTCATGAAAAGATGGAGTTATGCCTTTCAAACTTATTTATAATTCACCGAAGACTCAGTCCTGTGTATTGAATGATATAAAGCTGCAATGCCATATTTTTTCTACATGAATACAAAAATGTCACAGCATCATTTATTTAAAAATACAGGTTTCCCCAATAAATCTCTCATATATATGTGACGGGTTTCTTAAGGTCTCTGTTTTTCTACTTGTCTACTTGTCTATCCCCAGTATTCTTGCATTAATTGCTATAATTTGAATAAATCTTATGTCTGATATAACTGGGCCATGAAGGAACCACCCCTACATTTGATGGAGAGGACTACACACATAAGGAGTAGATTGTTGAATGGTTAAAGTACCTCGATAGTTCTATAGTTCTTTGTGTTTTGTTTTGCATTTGTGTGTGTGTGTGTGGAAACATAACTAGTTCTTGTAGAAAAGCAAATTACAGGTGGAAATATGTGTGCCCAAAGAGGTAGAAGGTTCTAGAGTCTGCTTATTTTGCCATAATGTTTTTCTCTCTTTTTGTCTCTTTATCTCTGTTTCATCTCTCTGTTTCTCTCTCATTCTCTTTGTCTCCATCTATAGTATTGAGAAATCCCTGATCTTCATCAAGATACACAATCTGCCAGATTCAGTTATACATGTCCTCGTCACCCATGGAGCCAATTGTGGCCCTGTTTTATATTTCTTAGCAAATAGTTCTTAAGGATGGTTTTATGTACAACAACTTCCAGAACATTTTTTTTTTAAATGATGTGATATCCTTCCTCATCCCATCTTCTTTCCTGTTGACTAAAATGTAAACACAATGTCTGAAACTCCAGGGAATGGAAGTCATAGCCAGCAGAGGAAAGAATGAATGTGCTTAGGTCTTCAATAACAAGAAACATCATATTAATTCTAGATTGACTATTGGAAGCTTTCTTGTACTTGAAAGAAAAGTTGTATTTAAAAAGAAATAATCTCTTTTATTAGAAAGAGTTCTATATCTATAAAAAAGTTACAAGGAGAGTACAGAGTTGCCATATATCCCATACCCAGTTTTCCCCTATTGCTAACATATTGTATTTGTCAAACTAATGAGCCAATATCAATCCATTATTATTAACTAAAGTCTATAATTTACTCAGATTTCCTTAGTTTTTACTTAATGTGCTTTCTCAGTTTCAGGTCTCATCTAGGAAAGTATAACATCTGAAGTTCATAGGTCCCCTTAGGTCCCCTTAGGTCCCCATAGGTCCCCTCCCTTCTTAACTATGACAAATTTTCATGCTTTTTTGTTTTTTAGATGATCTTGACAGTTGTAAGAATTATTGCCTGGGATTTTGTATATAGTCCTTCAGTTTGAATTTGTCTGATGTTTTTCTTATGGTAAGACTGAAATTAGGGCTTTTGGGAGGAAGAATACAAATATAGTGTTATTCTTATCACATCATATCAAGCATACATAGTATTAATATGACATATCTCTAATAATATTAATCTTGATTACTTGGCTTCAGAGTGTGTGTGGATTCTCCACAGAAAGGTTATTATTTTTCAACTTTATATATTGTACTCTCTAGAAGTAAGTAAGGATGTGCATCCGAATTTACATTGTGAAAAATTATGCTCCAACTCCTTGAGGTAGAAATATCTACATAAATAAGTTTAAATTCTTTTTTTTTAAATTTGAGTACAGTTGGCACAAGTTTCCCTTGTACAACTTAGTGATTTGACAAGTCTACACATAATGCTACGTTCACCACAAGTATAGCTACCATCTGTGCCATTACATTGCTGTTCCAGTATCATTGACTGTGTTCCTTATGCTCTGCTTTTTATGCTCATGACTTACTCATTCCTTAACTGGAGGCCTGTATTTCCTTCTCCCCTTTAACCCTTTTGTTAAATTTCCATCCCTCTTCCCTATGGCAATCATTAGATTGTCTTCTCTATTTATAATTCTGATTCTGCTTTTTGCTTATTTATTCATTTTTTAAGGTTCCACTTATGAGTGAAATCATATAGTATGTATCTTTCTCAATCTGACTTATTTCATTAAGCATGATATCCTCCAGGTTTATCCATGTTGTTTCAGATGAATAATCTCATCCCTTTATATGATTTTGTAATATTCAATTGTGCATATATACCAAATTTTTGTTATCCATTAGTTTTTGATGGACACTTACATTGCTTCCATGTCTTGGCTATAGTAAATAATGCTGCAATAAACATAAGGATGCATATATCTTTTTGAGTTAGTGGTTTTGTTTTCCCTGGATAAATACTCAATAGTAGAATTATTGGGTTACATGGTATTCCTATTTTTTTTTTTTTTTGAAGAATTTCCACACTGTTTTCCATGGTGGCTGTACCAATTTAAATTGCCACCCACAGTGTCTTGCATTCCTTTTTCTCTGCATTCTTGTTAACACGTTGTTTCTTGTCTTCTTGATTTTAGTCATTCTAACAGACATGTGGTGATATCTTATTTTGGTTTGATTTGCATTTCCCTGACGATTATTGATGTTGAACATCTTTTCATATGTCTGATGGCCTTCTGTATGTCTTCTTTGGAAAAATGTCTATGCATTAATTCTGTTCATTTCTTCATCAGACACTTGTTTTTTCTTGGTTTTTAGTTATATGAATTCTGTATTTTGAATATTAACCACCTATTGGGTATATCATTTGCAAATATATTCTCTCATTCAGTAAGTTTGTGTTTTGTTTTGTTGATGATTTTCTTTTCTGTACAAAAGCTTTTATTTTGATGTAGTCCCAATAGTTTATTTTTGCTTTTGTTTCCCTTGCCTTAAAAGATACATCTAGCAAAATGTTTCTATGGCTGATGGCAGAGAAATTACTGCCTGTGCTCTCTTCTAGGATTTATATGGTTTTAGGTCTCATGTTTAGGTCTTTAATCTATTTTGAGTTTAGTTTTTTTAATGGTGTTAGAAAGTAGTACCATTTCATTTTTTTAACATGTAGCCTCCCAGTTTTCCCAGCACCATTTATTGAAAAGACTTTCTTTTCCCCATTGTAGTTCTTGCCTCTTTTGTCATAGATTAGTTGACCATATAAATGTGAATTTATTTCTGAGGTCTCCATCCTGTTTATTGACCTGTGTCTACTTTTGTATCAGTACCAACTTTCTAAGGAAGCCTCAATTTTGTGGCATTTTTAATTTCATCAAAAGAATAGAACATGAGTCATGCACAAAGAGGAACCTTTTAATTACTTGAGATCAAACTAGGAAATCCAAAACAAATTTATCATAGATCTTAAGAGGAAAGACAAAAGATCTGAAGTCTCATGAGATAGGCTCATTTTGCCTAAATACCCAGCCCTAAAATGTGGCAAATTATAGAAACTGTACAATCTCCCCAATGAACATCATACTACTTCAGGAATGGAATTATTTATATATTTTAAGATTTTCAGGGATGCTTTACTATAAACCATGAATTCAAAAAGTGATGACAACTACAAAAATGTTCTTTGCAATTTGTTTTTAAATTTTGTGTGTTTTGCATAAATGAGAGTATTTTTATTTCGTTTTTTAAATTTTATATATAGTTTTAAGGATCTATATAAACATGGATTGGAAAAAAATGACAATTTTATTTACTTTTTATCAATGTTATAATTTTGTAAAATGTTATATTATAAAATACTTTTCTTTTTCTTTTTCTTTTTTTTGTCCTTAAATGAAAGTAGTACTATAATGTCTTTAATTTCTGGAAAGCCTTTACACTTTGAATAGAAAATGAAAAAAAAATTAGTTGCCTTGGAAACTAAAGAAGTTCATAGCATTCTGAGTACATTATTAGCCCATTATCATGCAGCTGTGATATCACATTTGAATAAATGGCAATTGATTTTATGATTGCATTTTTTTCTGATGTAGATTTATATAAAGTATTTTAACTTAGAATATTCATAGCCTTTGAAACACTTGAAATTCCTTTGTTATGCCTACTGGAAGTTATTGTTTAAGGTTTTATACATTCTTATTTATATTACTTATATTTCTGTGTATTGAACTATAATTCTTCTGTAATTATTTTGTACCTCTTTTAAAAATTATTTTTAAATAGTCCTGAAACAAAAATTATTCATTTCTAATCATATTAGGTGATACATAGTTCCCATCATTATCTCTTATCATGCTTCAATAAACATTAAATTTAGCTATTTTGAATAGTAAGAAAACAAATTGTAAACTAACTCCTTACTAGTCATCTCAATTAACTGGGATGAATTAGAGAAGTTAGTAGATACTAATACTTCAATGCTTCAAATGATAGTTGCTTTAATAAAAACATGTTACAAAGCTATAGTAATCAAAACAGTATGGTACCCAAGCTTTGTCTGTTGAAATAATCTCTGGGGGCACCTGGGTGGCTCAGTGATTGAGCATCCACCTTTGGCTCCGGTCATGATCCCAGGGTCCTAGGATTGAGTCCTGTGTCAGGCTCCCTCACAGGGAGACTGCTTCTCCCTCTGCCTATGTCTCTGCCTCTCTCTTTATGTCTCTCATGAATAAATAAATAAAATCTTAAAAAGAAAAAAGAAATAATTTCTGGAAAGGAATGATAGCAATAGTACCCTCAGGGGCTTGGGTACACAGATACATATGCCATCAGGAAATAATAATTAGTAATCTATGTCACTCTTGTGAATATAGAATTTTCCTGAAAATCTTTTAAGAAAACCAAAATTTCAAGTGTGGCTCTAAGAAGGTGTTTTTCGGGATCCCTGGGTGGTGCCTGCCTTTGGCCCAGGGCGTGATCCTGGAGAACCAGGATCGAATCCCACATTGGGCTCCCGGTGCATGTAGCCTGCTTCTCCCTCTGCCTGTGTCTCTGTCTCTCTGTCTCTCTGTCTCTCTGTCTCTGTCTCTCTCTCTCTCTCTCTATATATATATATATATATATATATATATATGTGTGACTATCATAAATAAAATTTAAAAAAAATTAAGAAGGTATTTTTCTCTCTTTCTTTCGTTCTTTTTTTTTTTAAGATTCTATTTATTTATTCACGAGAGACACAGAGAGAGAGGCAGAGACACAGGCAAAGGGAGAAGCAGGCTCCATGCAGTGAGCCCAAAGTGGGACTCGATCCCAGAACTCCAGGATCACGACCTGAGCCAAAGGCAGACACTCAACCACTGAGCCACCCAGACGTCCCTTATTTTCCTCTTAATCAGGTGAAATGGACATAGTGCTTTCAAGGCCTACAAAATGTACCACCTGAAAAAATATCCCCTCTAAAAATATATACATCCATAAAACTAATAAACAGAACTTAATAATGCATATTCACTGAAATGAACACAAAGTGTAATACTATATCAAATTATTCCATTCAGGACTTTGAAGGGTATGAGATTTTACCCTTCTTGCAAGCAAACAAGTTAGCCTTCCATAGTTATAAATGTCTATATATATATATATATATATATATATATATATATGTATTTGCACATATGTATTATATATGAATATGCATGTAATTCTGGTTCCTATGTGTTTATAAATATTTATGCATTTGCATGTATATGCATGTGTGTGCGTGTGTATATGTGTGTACAGAAGATCTAGGACTTGGGGGTGAGAGACAAAGACTATTACTACTCATAGAAATAGTATTAACCATGGCAATATCTTGCATCAATTTCTTGAGTATCAGTCCCCACGGGGTGACTTGGTAAGAGCTAAATGGCATCTGCACATCTAGTGGTATATGCTGTAGAAAAGGAACCCCAAGTCAGGGAACATCGATCTTATGTAGGGCTCCTGGTGATCCATGTATTGGAGAAAGAGAGAGAGCAACTCGTCGTTACTTTGAAATATTAGAACATCCCAGAGAGGGAAATAATATTTTACTATCCTGAAATGTTTCTGGGGAGGGAGACATTAGCTGTGCTGTATAAATGCTACTTTCTCTGGCATGAAGGCAGACACTGTTTATATCTTCAAAGAATATTTTCATGCATTTGCTTCAAAGAGTATTCTCATGCATAACAAAGTTTTGAGCCTAAAAGACAAATTGAATGCATTTACTCACGACAGCATAGTCTAGTAAAGGGAATATATTTTTGCAAGACTGCAAATAATGTTGCAAAGGTTATCAGTGCTCTTTGCTCAGAAAATCCAGACTGTGTGAACATAAGATGCTCATGGGAATTGTATCTCAGTGGACACAGAATTTTAATTGTGGTATTTATATGGGCTTCATTTGCCACAGCTACTTTTGTATAACAACATCTATAAAACATTATTTAAGTACCTTTCTAGAACATTAAATAATAATAATAAATAATAATAATAATAGTAATAAAACAGGGATCTTTGAGAATTCTAAATCCATATGTTTGAACAACTGGGAACATTCTACTCTAGTCTTAATGAGGATACTTATTGAGAGTTCTTTCCAGAATTGCAATCCATGCTGGAAATACACTAATAATTCTCACTCCCTAATACCTGATAGGCAGAATAAAGAATAGTCTTCCTATGAAATCCTTGTGTATTTCCTCCTTTTCCCATTCCCACCCTCGCCAGGGAAGCCCAGGAAGTAATTATCATTGTTGTTGTTTTAAAACAATTACCTACTTGTCACAAACTATAGAATAAAATTACCAATTCCGTTTAACACAAACTATTTAATAAATCATACCATGAAATTTCCCAGGAAAGCAAACTAATTATTTACCTGAACCAAAGCTAGTAGTTGCCCTGAAATAAACTGTGTCAGTGCTAAGCAATAGAATTTGGCAAGAGCTAACCCATAACACTACTTATAGTTTGTGCTATGTAAAAATGGCCATTTTAATAAAAATACACGTTTATCATTTAAAATTTCCAAAACTAGATAGCCAGCGGGTTGAAAATTATAAATGTTGAAAAATTAAATGCTATTTAGAGGAATAAGTCAGATTTTTATTTAAAAAAATTAATTTTGTAGTATCTTTAGAATTATCAAATCCAACAGCTTAACAAACACTTGGTGCCACTGACCTGTACTAACAGACACTAATCCTTCAGACAATCCATTTGTGTAAAATAATTATGAGAGTTTTTAGCAGTCTGCTGGTGCATATTCTAAATCATCATAATTGTTTTTTTATTGTGGTTAAAATACATACAAACAAAACTTGTCTTTTTAGCTCTTTTAAAGTGTACAATACAACAACATTCAGTATATTCACAATCATATAAAACCAGTACCACTATCCAGTTGCAGAGCACTTTCATCTTCCTAAAGGAAACTTGAAGCCATCATTCCCCATTCTCTCCTCTTCCCAAGGCCTGACAATCAATAGTCTCCTTTTACTCTCTATGGATTTACCGGTTCTGGGTATTTCATATAAATAGAATATACAACATACAGAATTTACATGTGTGTGTCTTGATAGCAATGACTTTTTTTTAATCAAAATAGTACCGTCAAGGTTCATGTATGTTGTAGCGCATATCAGTACTTCACCCTTTGCGACTGACTAGTATTCCATTTCACAGAGACACCACATTCTATTTACCCCCTCCTTGGTGGACAGGTAAGAGACTGTTTCCCCCTTTTGGCTTTTGTAAATAATGCTGCTGTAAACATTCATATACAAGTTGTATGTGAACACTTGTTTGAAAATCTTACGGATATATAGTTAAGAGAAGAATTGCTATTATAATAGTAATTCTGTGTCGCTGTTGTTGTTGTTGTTGTTGATCAAGTAATTACCAAACTGGTTTCCACAACAGCTGTGCACTATTCTACGTTTTTACCAGCAATTTTTGAGAGTTCCAATTTTCCAATCTCACCACATCCTTGTCCACATCTGTTATTTTCCGTTTAAAAAATTCTAGCCATTTTCATAGGTGTAAAGTGGAATCTCATTATGGTTTTGACAGGCAATTCCTTAAAGCCTCGCGCTCTTTGATCCAGAAATGGATATAGTTTTTAACTACTGGTCTTCTCTCTGATCCTTCGGGTCGCACTGAAAGTCAACTATATAAATAATTTCAAAGACCTCTTTCTAGTAGCAAGGCTTTGGGAGTTCTAGGGTGACCTAATTTTAGGCAAGTTTCTGTTTGAAATGTAGAGATCATTGTTACGATGACACACACCTGTGAATTCTGGCGCTGGGACTAGTGGGAGCTGGAATCTAGTTCTGAAATAGACATCTTAAACAAGACATATATAATAGAGAGGAGAAAAAAATATATTTTCTCACCTTGTAAAAGTCACATTTTCCCCCAATTTTAGCATTCTCTCAAATTTAGGAAAAGTTACCTTACCCTCTTGTCACTACTACACTAGCAATGGCCAGTGCCTACTCAAGAGTTCTCCCCACAGCCATCTCTTTGAGATTTCAGGGTCTTGTGATACTCAGTTCATCGTTTTGGTGCTTGCATCCCTCTTCAAGCACAGTATTAATTGGCCAAATGCCCAGAAGACAAATACTATATATCATCTAGATATAGATGATCAAGAGCCAGGCAGTAAATATTGTAGGCTTTGTGGTCTATGTGGCTCAATTTACCATTGACTCAATGAATCAAATATACCTTTATGGCATAAAAACATCTATTGACAATACATAAAAAGCAAAGGTATCTATGATCCAATACAGTTTTATTCACAAAAAGAGGCTCTGAATATACTTTTCCCGTAGTCCATAGTATCTAAGCCTTGATGAAATATAAGATAGCTTAAATAATTATTAGATGACCACTATGAAATTAGCATATTAAAGCACTCTTGCAAGAAAAATACAATGTAGGCCACATGTGTAGATTTAACTTGTCATGGAGACTCATACAAGAAAGTGAGAAGAAACAGAAAAAATTAATTTTAGTAATAGTGTTTATTTAACTCCATAAATTGTAAATATCAATATAAGATTACTGACATTTTATATTCATTTTTCATACAAGACTTTAAAATTTAATGTATATTTTACATTTATATTACATTTTGATAAGACCACAATTTTTCATCAGATACTTAATTTACATTTAGACTTTATAAAATTTACAGTTGAAAAGTAGATATTCATTCCCACGTATTTCCAAACATACTTAAATGTTTTCTAATAATTGAATAAAATTACAAAATATCATTATCTTTTAATGGTCCATGTTCAAAAAACTGATTCATCTCTTTTCTAATTATTTATTTGACCTTTAAGCAAAAGCATATCAGTTCCACTTCTTCTATCCAAATTAAGAATATTCATACTATTATACCAATTCAGTATTGTCAGCATATAATTGAAAGGATATTAAATAAATTGAAAAGAAACTGCAAATTTATCAATATCAACAAAGTGTTATTTAAATTTTGTGTAGCTTGTATAGCTATTATACATAATGCCATAGATTAAAATTACTAGTCAGATGGATTACACGTAAAATTACATGTGGATGGATTCATATCAGAAACATGGGCAAAATAATTATTACTGATGTACATCATGGAAGTTCCATGTCAACATAATTCTTTTTTCAAAAGATTTTTTTTTTTTTTTTATGAGAGAGAGTGAGACAGAGACAGAGAGAGAGAGTGAGCAGGGGGAGTAGCAGAGGGAAAAGGAAAAGCAATTTCTCGCTGAGCAGGATGCTCTATGCAGGGCTCCATCCCAGGACCCTTAACTGACACTTAACTGATTGAGCCACCCAGCTATATTTTTATATCCCTCAAAATAAATTCTTCATCTTGTTCGACAAGTTTGGTTTCATAAATACACAAAGTGTGCAATTATACAGACCTCATAGTTCGAAGGGCCCTGTTTGATATAATGCTCTGTTGTCAATATTTTAAAATTCTTAGTAGCATTTTAGCAAGTGGTCTTCCACTTTCATTTTGACCTAGACATCATAAATTAAGAAACTGCTTATGTTTTCTACATAAGCAACAAGATTTATTTTACTTGGAACTTTCAACTTGACTTGCACATACACAGTGTAATAGGAAGAAATATAAATAACAGCAGTTTTTGTGCCTGATTACTGAATATTTAGGAAGCATTCCCCTTTTTTAAAGAAAATCTAGAGTTGGACTTAACACCACAGTCATATTATCCTATGAGTCAACCAATGAACTCTGGCAAAGAACATAACATTATATAACTCATTGTTTTCTATTTCTTTCAAATGTTAAATAAATGTGATAATTTATACCATCTGCATATATATATTGGATGGTATTAATAACCATATACATACATTCTCCATAGAATCTGTTTCAAATACTGAGTAGGATTTTTTCGACACATAAGATGAAGTAAAGGAATACAGAAACTAGCATTTGGTTGTTTTAAAATCCCAATAAATCCAGATTTTTTAAAACTAAAAAACTTGAGCATCATCTGCCATAAGAACTAATTACTTTGTGTCTTGTTGAAATTCTTTTTAGACAAACACCATAGAATCTAAAATATCTAGGCCTTGAGCTTGACTTTCAGTCTGCAAATTGGCAATATTTTTTCTTGTTTTTGAAATACCTTGAGAAACAAGATATGCAATGTTGTAACCAAATACTGTCTCTTGCACCACATAAGTAATTCCAACTACAGAAAAGTACTTGTTACTTTAATATTTTTAATCAATTGATCATAAATATTGTTAGGAAGATTTTATATTGCCTAAATAATTGTTCAGTGGCTTACGTGAAAATCATTCATTCTGTTAAATGTATTTTCTTAAGCTTTAATGTATAGTTGTATTAAAAATTTTCCATAAAGGAAATTAGCAACGGGGATCCCTGGGTGGCTCAGTGGTTGAGTGTCTGCCTTCGGCCCAGGGCATGATCCTGGAGTCCTGGGATCAAGTCCCACATCCGGCTCCCTGCATGAAGTCTGCTTCTCCCTCTGCCTGTGTCTCGGCCTCTCTTTCTCTCTCTCTCTCTCTTCTCTCTGTGTTTCTCATGAATAAATAAATAAAATCTTAAAAAAAATAAATTAGTAATGTATTTTATTACCTTGCCACTCAAAAATAGTTTTTATTTTGTGTAAAGACCAAGTCATCTGAGAGCTAGCCAAAGTCACACACTTAGAGCTCTTAAATATGATTTTTAAGATTTGTCATGGTATTTAATTCTGATTTCAGGTGACTAATTTTGTCAATATTTTTCTTTTACTTTAGGACAAATTTTCTTTTCAAATTAAGTGTGTATCTAATGGATATGTCTCAATTTTGTCAATCTTGTTTGTGTGAATTTATTTAAGGCAACAAACACACTTTTTAAAAACTCAATCTAATGATTTGGACTTGGCATTCATTATGAAATTAACATAATTTTTGGGGAGTCTTTTTTTTATTACTTATTCCATTATAGTAATAGCCTTTAAATCTTTTATCCATTCTGATTCAGTGATATTTCTTCATTTTAAAATCAATATATGTACCTTATTTTAACTAGAAAGATAATTTAATTATTACATAATTAAACTAATAAATGCTTCGATTTAATGTAAAATTATTATATACATAGTACCACTGTAACTCACAGTCTGCATAATATATTGCAATAAACATGTTACAATGTTATCTGTACTGATGTAGTCATTAGTGTATAGACAAAAACATTTGAACTGAATCAATCCCTTCATACTGATTAAATTCATTTTTATATAATACCAGAAAGACACAGGAGCCAGAGACTCACAATACAATACAACCAAAATGTCACACACATTGCAACAGTTCAATTGAAATGCAGTGTGAACAAGACAATAAATTTGCATTTAAAGAATGATATCTCATATTTTTTCAGTTTCTAAATTGAAGTAGAGATTGATATATAATAAAGTAATTAAAAATTCAGATCCTCATTCAAATTATCTGTGTTTCAAATGCTCCTAATTACATGTGCCAACTGTCCTGGGTGATGGCACACTTAGAGAGGGCTCTCCAGAATTGCTTAGTCCTAAAGTAGGTTTAATGGTACACCTTTACAATTTAAGTAGTAAGTGCAGATATAATGTCACAAATTTCAATTGAAGTCATCCTCAACAAATTCCTCTTCAAAATAACTACCATCTAAATATCTAAAGGCCACAATGTTCCAGGCTTAGTAACCCTGATACCTTTATAATTCTTTATATGGCAGGTTTTAAATTGATTGATGTTAGTATTTTTTTCTAAGCCAGAAATAGTGGCACATGGAGCATGTAAATTTTGATGGAGTGAATGCAATTATGATGAGGGGTGAGAAAGGTCCAGAACATGGTATTTTTTTGAGCGGACCAGGCAAAATTAGAGTGCTATAGCCAATGCATCATGAGACTTGAGGGCAATGAGTTCCTGTGGAGAGCCAATGAAAGGGACTCAGAAGGAGAATTTAAAGGACAGATTTAATCCTGGACAAAACTGTAAAAACAGAATATAGGCAGAGATGTAATCCACACTCAAATCTCAAATGTCCACAAAAAGGATCTACCTTATTTGTGATTCTATAATAGAATTTATATTGGTTCATGAGCTCCTGTTGAGTTCACTAGCAAGGTAAATTAATTCAGTAAGGTCAATGTTTTTCCTCACATCAATTTAAAAAAAAAAAAAAATTCAGGGTTTGCAGATCAAATTTTTTGGCATAAATATTTAATTTATTCTGAATTTCCTCCCTCTTCTCTTTACCCTAATGCTGAGGTTTACTTAATTTCTAAGGCTCTTTAATTTCATCTGTCATTGTCTCCCCTGGCCTGGTTGATAGCTGCAGGCCGCTGGCTTCTATTCCCCTTTACTTAGTCTAGGGCACTTGCTAATCCCATTTTGCCCTCCAGTTGCTAGATATCCCTCCCATCCAAACCATGGGGCACATTGAAATGTATAGCTAATTTTCAGTCAAAATTTTGAAATGAGGGTGTAAATGTGTAGGTTGGAAATCTTTGAATCATTTCTCATCAAGCTGTCTGGGAACCAGAAGAGCTTATCTCACATTTTACCTTCTTTTGTTTTCTATAGTTTTATTTTATTTCATTTTCCTACTTAATTGGGGTAATTGAACCTATTTAACATGTACAATGTGATGATTGAATATACATGTATGTTGCAGAATGATTATCTACACCAAGATATTTAACACATCCATCATCTCACATAATTGACTCTTTGTGACTTTGTGGTCAGAAGGTTTAGGATGATCTCTCAGTAACTTTCAAGTATACAATACTATACTGGTAACCCTAGTTATCATGCTGTACATTAGATCCTCAGAACTTGTTCTTCTTACAACTGAAAGTTTAGGCCTTTGGACCTACATTCCCCATTTCTCCTTTCCCTAGTCCTTGTGACCACCATTCTGTACTGTTTCTATGAAATCCTCTCCATCTACGACTCTCTCAGCATCTCCATGTTTTCATTAACCTGGAAGCTTCTGAACCCTACCTTCAAGGTTTTTATGGAGACTTCATTACATAGACATGATTGATTATGTTATTGGCCATTGGTGATGGATTCCCTCCCTGAAGGTGGGTGGGGTACTGAAAATTCCAATCCTCTAATCATAAGGTTGGTTTTCTTGGCAACTAGTTCACCCTCTTAGGTACTTTCCAAAAAACTATTGGATTTAATCTAATTGAAGGAATCAATAAAGGTAACTTTTGTTTTGATAATGAGGGGACTTTTGGTTTAGATGAGGTCCTGAGGGTCGAGCTCCCATGAGGATATTAGTGCCCTTGTAAGCAGAGGAAGAAAACCCAGTGTTCTCTCTCCACCATAGGAGGGATACAGTAAAAAGTGATTACCTGCAAACCAGGAAAAAGGCTCTCATCAGACACCAGATCTCCCAACACATTTATCATGGTCTTTCTAGTCTCCAGAACTGAGAGAAATAAATGTTATTGTTTAAGCCCCACTGGCTATGGTATTTTGTTATAGCAGCCAAAATTGACTAAGACACCAGCAGAATCATATAGAATAAAAATTCCATGAAGATCAGTGTTCAGCCTGTCTTCAGTACCATGAATCCATAGCTCCTAGGGTAGTACTTGGCACACAGTAGACCTAAAATAATTTATTAATGAATGAATAGAAGCTTTTTACACTGCCACTGTACTGTAGAATATCTGTAATTAATTGTTTGGAAAATATGTAATGATATAATTAGTTTATGGTAAAAGACCTGAAAAACAAGAACTTGTTTATAAAATTAAATTAACTACTGAGAAATAATGTTGCCCATTCCCTTGGACTTTCTTCAACATGGACAACTTATTTAAGTGCAGAACTGTGTAAATATCCATGATATGACTTTTTGAAATAGGGTCATTCATGTAGTTTAATTCTCTTAAAAGACATTTATTTTCTCTATGGAAGACATCCAACAGGACAGAGAGTCAGTTAACATTGCTTGATTGACATTTTTGCACATTCACAAAAAAGGAAAAAGTCACTCTGAGTTTCAACTTCTTTGACAGTGGGAAGAATTTTTTTTTTTTTTTTAGTTATAACACACAAACATCTTCATTCCTGAACCACTCTTTTAATGACTTTATTATATTCCTGCAATCTTGTGTGAAGATATAGTAACATAAAGTCATTTGCTGTGCTACAAAAAATGTAAGAAGTTGGTAGATTGGCTTTTCCAGAAAACTTCTTCAGGAGGAGATGAAGCAGAGGACAACATCTCTAAACAGTATGCCTAAGTATGGTGCTCCATTCAAGGCAGAAGATCTCTTTATTTCATCTCCTTTCTGTTTTTTTATGGGGCATGAGGAAAGTCAAAGTGATATTTTGAGTTTAATTAGTATTATCCACTGACATGGGAAGGGAAGCAGGAAAGAAGACTTTGATTAACTCTATTGCTTGTATTGTCAAATAAAAGCTATTTGGTCTAGTGGCTCAGCTTTCCACAGTCTTCTGTCAACCATCATTTCAATCTATATTTATTTCTGATACCAAACACCCTTTTTATCTAAACTTATTTAGAACTCTGTTTTGCCTTGACCGTGGTAATGCACACCAGAAGGAATATCTCTCCTTTTCCTTTTTGCTTCAAGCGAAATGCTATTGAACATTAAGGCTGTGATTTCTCTGACTACTTCCACCAAAGAGAAGACATTTCTTAATGCCTCTAAGATGCCTTTTTTACGGCATTGTGAAAATTTATTTTAATTTAATATATTTCACACCTACTTTCTTATGTTTATTTTAAATGCACTAAATACAGGTTGATAATGTGGGAAAATGCTTCCAGAACAACCAGCTGGAGAGATAAGACACAGAGGATATTGTGAGCTATTCTAGGGTATATAAAGCAGTGAAAAGACAAAGGAGAGATGGACAACAGTGAAATAAAATGGGAGGACTTAATACCTTCCATTAAATCATAAAACACGAAATGAAGATATGAGTAAACTTTCGTTTAAATATGATTGCTCTTGTCATTATTCATAAGTTCCATTAAATTATTTTGATTCTTTGGCCTCTTACAGACACATGTGGAGGAAGGTAACTTCAGAGCATGGCTGTCCTGGCACTATTGAGTGACAATCGTTTCTTATAACACATAGAAAAAAAATTGTGATTTCATATTTCAATGAGTTGTTCTAGGCTTATGTAGAGCGCTTAAATTATTTCATTTAGATAAGATTTCCTACTTTTCATTCAACATGTATGTTCTGACTCATGTTTTGTTACAGAATTCAAAATTATGTCTAAATTATTTGCATTGTGAAAAAGGGACACTTTTATTAACTCGATGATACAATAAGGTGAGTATTGAAATATTTTACTTTTCATCTTCTTTGTCCACCTCAAACTTATTTGATGTGAGGGTCAGGAATGATTCCTTCAGGCAACTTCACACACTTAATTTCACAATGAGATACCAAACTTGCAGTTTACATCATTATTCTTTTTTTTTTTTTTAAGATTTTATTTATTTATTCATGACAGACACACACACACACACACACACACAGAGGCAGAGACACAGGCAGAGGGAGAAGCAGGCTCCATGCAGGGAGCCCCACTCAGGACTCAATCCAGGACTCCGAGGTCACACCCTGGGCTGAAGGCAGAGCTAAACTGCTGAGCCACCCAGGCTGCCCTACATCATTATTCTTTAAAAGGAAAGAGTTTTCTCATTCTTAAAAATGTTTGTCCTAAGCCAAGAAAACATGTTTTTATAAGAATTAATACCATAAAATATAGTCATGTCCAGACCCCATTCTGCAAATACTACTACGACTACTACTGCTACTAAAATTATGGAGATCCATTTCATAACACTGGTTAGGCTATAATCTTATAGTCATACACATATTAAAAAAAGGTATATAAAAAAAAAATAAAAAAATAAAAAAAGGTATATAAGTGGAAATACTTATAAAATATAAATATTTTTAAAGAAATTTAACTAGGTAGAATCAGTCATTACATAAATATGCTGACTATAAAAAAAACTTTAAGACCATAAATTTTAGTGTAAATATAATATAGTCTAACACATAATAAGGACAGATTTTTCTTCCATAGTAGCCTTGATTATCAACAAACTTTGAACTACTATTATCATTGGAATATTTTTCTCCTAATATTGACATCACATTTTACACCATTTTTTTTAATTTGGTCAAATGTGGTTTTTTTTTAATTAAAATTATTTGTTTAAATATAATTGACCTAACCACTGATTGTTCAAACTGAACAGTGATCAGCTGTTATATATTTATAACCAGAAAGTATTTTTGTTCATGAATCACTTTCCAATTTAAAAAGTAGATAGTTAACAGATTTTTTAAAAATAAAATCTAGTCCTGTGCATATCCTCTTCATCAATATACCTCTCAGGAGTATCATGTGTAACATGATGTCACTATTCTATATACATGGCCATTTATTATATTTATTTGCTTACTTATGTATTTTAAAGATTTATTTATTTTAGAGAGAGAGAGAGTGCGTGAGCTGAATGAGGGAGAGAGAGAATCCTCAGGCAGATTCCCTGCCCAACACAGAGTGCCACGTGGAACTCAGTCCTAGGACCCTGACATCACAACCTGAGCTGAAATCAACAGTAGGACACTCAACCGACAGATCCATCCAGGTGATGGATCATTTAAAAGACATGATCATTTAAAAGAAAAACAAGTTTAGGTATTTGTTAACCAGCTTTTAGCTACATTGGACATATTACTCCTGATGTTTTATAGAAATTGTAGCTACAAATGTATATATCAGTGTCTATCATCTACACATGCCCACAAAGCATCTGGTAAGCCTGCAGGTAGTAATATATGACTATGTTGGCAAGAAAAAGACTGGACAGAGCAGTTTCTCATGTAGCGGATGAAAAGAATCCCATAAATCAAGAAATAGGCTTTCAAATGAACAGTAAGCCCGACTATTTGATTTTAAAGTCATGATCTTAGAGACATTTATTCGTAAATAGTTAATTTATGATTTTCTGAAATATCATAGCGCTCAAAATACTGTCTTCTCTTTGTCGTATGTCATGCCATGGTGAGATTATGTGGGATTACTTCCTGTCAATTGTCTTTCACCTTTACTACCTTCAAGTTATTCAAGCAAAATAATCCCCTCTTTTTTTTTCTAAGCAGAAATCACTTTATACTGTAGTGATTTATGTATTTATGGATTTTTAAGGATTTAGAGAAAAGAAAAGCAGACACAGACTTAGGTTGGGAGAAACCTAAATGAAAGAAATATTGTGTATGTAATTAAAACTTGACCTCTATTTTTCTGATCTTTCAAAATCAGACAGAGATGTTAAACTTCAAAGACTTTTTTTTTTTTGTTCTAAAATGCCTAAATGCGCTAAAGGCATGTCTGAGAGGAGAGTATACCTCTGCATCATTTCTTTGTTCTTTCTTTCAATCAGGCTTACAAGTGACTTCGGAGGAGGCCTAGCCCGCAGCCAAGTCCTGCTTGCATGCTGTGGGAAGCAGAGTGTGGCTGTATTCACACCACACCAAGTGTATGCACTCAATATGATAAAACAGTGCCAGAATCTTGAGGTTTTATTTAAAAGGTACATAGAAGTCCCCACTTCTAGTTGGCTAAGTAAGTACATGGCGTTTTTTTTCCCTTCAAGGTCACATAGCCCAGAAATTCTCTGGACATTGTATACTACTTAGCACAAACACAGCATGAGAGTATTTATTTTTATTCTTTTCCCTTTATATAAATTAAAATGTCACAGCATTTTTATGTTAATAGCATTTTTATGCAAATAGAGTCTGTCAATTTATATTCATATTAAGCATTGTTATTCATTCTCCATTTTTGTAACTGAATGCAAATATTGAGCATACTTAAAAGATGAAAGTTCCACTAGTAATGGTCAACCCCATTCTACCTTTCCCACTGCCCTGATTGTTTCCTGCATAAGTGTTCCAATTAATGCAAAAGACACAAATTCATTCCTATTAAATATAATGAAAAAAAAGGCAAATAGAAAGAAAGATCTTTGTGTTTGTAAAGACTGTTTGCTCTCTGGTCACCTAGGAAGTTTATTGATTCAGTCCAAGCCTGGACTGTTATATTTGCTCTGGATATGTACTAGCAAAGTTTTCTCATCTCATTATTTTGTGATATTATGCATCCTCAACAGCATATTTGTATTCAGTGTGTGAGGTATCCTACATGTTTCCATATATACCCTTTGTACCTACACCTCTTTATTCCTTGTTTAATAAAATCATCTCAGAGGCAAGCAGAGCAGACTAAATACATAAGAGCTCATCATGAAAATGACTTGCAAATTCAATATGTAGTCATACCCACTGGCAGTACGATTCTATCCATAGATGCACCTGTGTTGTTAAAGAGGTGATGGACCTGGAGTTAAAGTGGGCTTAATTACAAAAGGGATATGAGAATATTATGAAATTCATTACAACCGCCCTCTAGAGCCAAAATCAATATGTTTGTTTATGGCATGAATTTGCAAGTAACTTTAACAGAATGACTAGGTCCGGGTGAAACATATTAAGAAATTCATTTGAATAAGTTTCTGGTCTGTAGACTAGGTATAAAAAACGTATAACGGAATATAACAGAATAAAAATATATATATACGTAGTTCTATTCCTAAGACTGCTGGTCAGAAACATAGCTAAAAGATTTTAAGCAAGTTAGTTATTATTGAGTCTCTGAAATAAAAAATCATAAAACAAATCGAAAACTCTTGATTCACTTTGGATGTTCAATATCCAACAGTATCGGTGACATTCAACATATCTCCTGTGACATGGGAAAATAGTGAAAAGACATCATCCCAGATGAGCTACTTATGAAGAGTTTATGGAAATGGCTGGCATACATTATGGGTGGATGAAGAAATTACATGAAGAAAGTAGCAGTCATGTTTTCTTAAAGAATTTCTATCATATAAACTAAAATTTCTTGCTATTTGGAATTTCCAGAAAACTATGTAGTTAGGGAATATTAAAATCTATCTAATAAATTATTTTATCTAATAAAATGGAGAAGGGAAGTGAGTACTGAACCTTCTTCAGTATTGCTACTTTATATGAGAATAGATTATTTCAAAAGATGCTGACCATAAAGTGGCTGAACAATAACATCTCCCCCACACAGTAGATTATTATGGTGTTTCCTCATTATCTCAGGTTTAGAATGAAATATGGGACAGAGAAGCAAGGGACTTTCTCACAGATTTACAAGAATGAAGGACGTTGGAAACAGCTTCATGGAAAATAGCAAAATAAACTGACTAAATGAGCTAACTAAAGTATAGAAGGATAGACAGCAAACTTGATGTCTGTTGGGAGTAAAAGGAACAATTTTTATAGGATGATGCAAATCTCTAAAGCTGTGTGTTTTTTTCTCCATCAGTAATCAGGAATTATTTTCATGTTATGATATCCCAAATTAGACATGTTAAATAGTTCCCCCCAAATTGTTATAAATTGACAAATAAACCAGGTGGATCATGATGGCAATTGAATGTACAATTCTGCTGCTCAGAAAAAGGAATGTCAGATTTATCTCTTCATTTTAGGTTATTTTACCAATACTTGTTTTATAAAGTTAAACATATTTTAGTCTCTGGGAAAGCCAGATGGGACTAAAGGTTGAATGTACAGAATGCCTTGGAATTGTATATGAAGTATCATGCTTCTGAAGATGATATTTAGTGTAAGCCAAATAATGGGAAGAGAAGGAGTTCACCTCCCGATTATCAAGCAATGAGTAGAAAACATTGCTTCTAAAAATCATGTTCAACATAGCAGAGGCAGTATGCTTCTAGAGGGTACAGCAATCATAGCCTGCCTGAATAGCAATCCCAATACCTCATCTACTTAGGCAAGGCACTTAAGTACCTACTATACTGCAGTACTCTCATCTGTGACATGGGGATTATGAAATAGCCATCCAGTGTGTTTTTATAAAAATTAAATGAATTAGTCTTAGAAGACATTTAGAACAGTGACTAGAAGATAATAAATACAATACTGGTATTTGTTTAATAAGTAAGTGCTGCCCAAAAAAGTTTATTAAATATTCTGTGTCCGATGAGACATCAAAATATATAAAGATCAACAACATCTATAGCATCCCTGCTATTATTGCTATTTAAAAAAAAAATATGTAACCTTGCTGGACTTTATTAAGATGAAGAACTTCTTCTCTGCAAAAGACAATTATCAAGAGATTTAGAAGACAAGCCACAGACTGGGAGAAAACACTTGTGAAAAGCATATCTGATAAACGAGTATTATTCAAAATACATAAAGAACTTTTAAAATTCAACAATAAGAAAACCAACAACCTGATTAAAACAAGTTCCAAAGACCTTAACAGGAATCTCATCAAAGATGATATGCAGATGGCAAATAAGCATATGAAAAGATGCTCCACATCACATGTCATCAGAGAAATGCAAATTAAGACAACAATGAGTTACCACTACACACCTATGAGAATGTCCAAAATCTGGAACACAGACAAGTGAAAATAGTAGCAAGGATGTGGAGTGAGAGGAATTCAGATTTGCAGCTGGTGGGAATACAAAATGGAACAGCCCCTTTGGAAAATGGCAAGAGAAAGAAGAGGAAGAGAGTGGCTGGTACTCTACAACATAGACAAGTGTCTAAGGAGTTTAGTTCAACTTTGCAAATCTTCATTAACTTTCCCAGAAATCATCAGTCCGGTTCAGTGAATATTAGTCACCTGCTGTGAAATAAAAGATAACTTATTTATCTTTGAATGATTTCAAGGTGTATTTTCATCTAAAAGGCACACAAACTCAAAAATCACTTTTAAAGGAAGGCAATTTATAAATTTCTTTTGAAGATGGGTTGTAAACACAGAGTAAACTTCATTAATTTAAATAATTGAAGGAGAAAAAAATTATATCAGTCTGAAAATTAGGTTGGCAGAAATTTGACTATTTTAATTCTCCCTGGACTTACTCTGATAAATAAATGTGAATTGTAAAATTATCACATTGTTTGTATACAAATGAATCTTCCTAAAGTGTTTAAAAATGATTAAATGACTTCAATATTTTGTATCCCACTCCTCCACCCCAGCACTGTGAAGAAGTATCTATTAAAATTTGAATAATTTACATAAACTTTCCAGGGCTTAGTTTACTTGTTTCCGAAATGGGATAAAGTTTAATGTTTTCTAATTTCCATTCATACCTCCTCAATTTTTTCTGTGATCTACTATGTTATTTAAAATTTAAGATTAAAATAATAATAATAAAAATAAAATAAAATTTAAAATTAGTTTGAAATAACATTTCAAATTACTGGAAAAGAAATACTTGGGTTTCTGGTTTCTTGTCATACCCCCTCCCCACCCGTACTGAGAGAGAGAGAGAGAGAGAGGAAGAGGGATTGTAAGAAAAACAAATAAATACTTGGGTTACCTAGCTCTCTATCATGGCATAATTTCCTAAACCCAACAGCTTGATCCATCTAGCCAAGAAAGGGAGAGAGTATGTTTGAAGATAAAATATAAGTAAAACTTGAGCTCTACTCACAAGTCTACATTGTGTGACCATGGGAAAGTTGCTCTGAGCTCTAGCGCCATCATCAATGAAGCAGAACTGGGGGTGGTAAATAATAAAACTGACACTACTGTTCTGTTTGCCTTTTCCTGTTTTGTAAACATTAAAGAAAAGTACTTTGCATTTGGATGCATTCAATGATAATCAGACTTTTATCTGTACCCACAAGGGTAATTTAGACACCTGTTAGGCCTTAATGCATCAGAATGCATAGGACACTGCAATTGTTTCAGTATTTCTTTCCTCTTCACTGAGAAATAGAATAAATTAAGAAAAAAAAAAAACAGGGAAAACTCTACAAAACCTTCATCTCTTAGCTTAGCAAAGCAAAAAGAACTGTAGAGTATAAAAATTTTTATTATGATTGGAAAACCTAATGTAAAGACAAAATAGATACAGGCTGTTAATGATTTGAATGTGCTTGTGTGTGTGACCATGTGTGTTCTAATACACATTTATTTAAAAAATGTTCCTAGTCCCAGTTCCATGGCTCATCATTATAACTATTCCCTTGCATCTACCCTTGAATTTTAGGCACCTGGCTCACTTTTTCATACTGTTGGCAAAATAACAATTATAGTTTAATTCAATCTCTAATTTCTTTTAGCTTGCAAACCTGTGCTGCCTTTTGTGAATAAAGAAAATGCTCATACCTATTTAAATGTATGAACAAAAAGCCAAACTGAGCTCTTAATGCTGCCAGAGAATCATACTATAATTGCCAGATCTGTTCATTTTCCTAATGTCCTACAGTATTATCTCAAACCTGATTTTCTCTCCTAAAACCTTCAACATTTCCAACCCCATCTACATTCTTAGATAATGCTTCTGAATTCACTGAAAAAAATGGAGGCACACAGGAAAATATTGACAGTCTCCCCATTACATCTATTCATACACGAGCATATGTACACAGAAGGTAAATTTCTACCTTTCAGGAGAAATAAACTGTTTATTTACCTATTTAATGTCCGTTGCTCAGTCTGCATGCTTGATTGCCTCTTCTCTTGCCTACTCAGACATTGCTCCAATGTTACTCTCTTTTCCACATCATTAAAACTTCTCTCTCTAATTAATCATTTCAATCAGCACTGAAACATATATATTTTTTTAAGTTGTTATATTACATAAAACCATTTTAACTCTGATTCTATAATGCCCTTAGTCTTCTTTGCAGCAAAATTCTTTTTTTTTTTTTGCAGCAAAATTCTTTGAGAAATAGTTGTCTATATCCCTGCCTTCAAATAACTGTTTCACAGCCTCATTTCTCCAGCACTTTCACCAAAACTACTCTTCTTGCTCATGTCACCCAAGTACTTTATGTATTATGCCAAATTGTAATGCCTATGGCTGCCATTTGACACAGTCAATACTTCCTCTTCCTCTATACTCTTTCTTCACTGGCCTCTCGCTTAGCCTGCACTCTTGAATTTCCTCCTACCTCACTGATTGTTCTACATCTCAGTCCTCTTTGCATGTCCCCCTCTTCTTTCAGATGATCACTACTGCAGTACCTTAGGGATATCAGTCTTCTTCCCATAATAATCTAATCTTAAAAATGCTATTAGCAATAAATACACAGGATCACATATTCAACTCAAACTCAGATAATTCAGAAATATTACATCGTATCAAGATTACTAATGAATTTTGAGGTACAACTGAAGTACGGAGAGGTCCAGGACTATGAACAGGGTTCTACAGGTTCTTTCGTCCTGCCCCGGACCTGTTCTGAGTGCAAATTAATGCAAGCGATCTCTACTTGATGTATATGCTTGAGATCACTTAGAAAGAAGGTATAATTTGGGTCAAGAAATTAGACCATTTTGTGTTCAGATAATTAAATAATGCACATAACATATTCCATAAGCCACATACATAAATTCACAGATCATAGGTGTACTGCAAGCAATTTTAGATCAGATGCATTTTTTTTTAAAACCACTCCAAAGATAAAGAGTGTTTGTTTCTTTTTCAGGAAGACTCTCAATAGTATATTTATAAGGAGATTTGACCAAGTCATTTGCCTTCTTCTTTCTTTCTTTATTTATTTTGGTAAAGCAAAACCGAATGGAGAGCAGATCAGCTGTTTAACTATACACTTCCCTGCATTGTATCACATTTTTATAGTAATGACCCCTAATTTATATATCCGGCCAGACCCCTCTCCTGGATTGCATAATATTTTGTCCGAGAGCATACTCAACATCTCTACAAAGATGTTAAATAAACATCTCCTACTTAACATGTCAAAAACTTAATTCCTCATGAACTAGCCCTTCTACAATCTACACCATAGTGATCAATGGCTACTCTTTAAAGTTCAGGAGTCATCAATTTAAGGGCAATTTGGTCTAATTCAGCCCACCATAATCACCTATTTTTGTAAATAAAGTTTGCTGAAACTTTGATGGTGAAGACCTTTGGGCCCTAGGTTAACATACTGGATGGTTAATCAGAATCCCCAAATTTTTTCAGACTGTGATCTTTTTCTAGGTCCTTAGATGAAATAAACAGATCCTTTTTGAAGTTGTTTTATTCTTTGATTATAAATGTCTTAAGAATAATAGGGCCTTGGTTATCGAGGTTACATTTTTGTTTTATTTTCCTTCCTCCCTCCCTCCCTCCCTCCCTCCCTCCCTCCCTCCTTCCTTCCTTCTTTCCTTCCTTCCTTCCTTCCTTCCTTCCTTCCTTCCTTCCTTCCTTCCATTTTCTCTTCCTTTCTTTTTTTTTTTTTTCCTTCTTTCATTATTCTTGAGTTTTGGCCCAGAAATTCCTCATATATTATTAACTCTTTGGTCTTTTAAGAAAACTAAAAAGTATAATTGCAGATGTTCTATTGTCCTCAGTGGAAACCTTGGTGCACATTAAATTGTCTTATCCACCATTATAGAAAACACGGATTCCAGGAACCCTTCTAAGTACATGACTACTTTAAGAAGATAATATCTACAAATACCAGGGGCCGAATCCAAGCTGCATTAATAACTCCATGATTGTAGGCAATTTTGTTGACCACTCCAAGTTTTAGTTTCTGTCTTTTTAGTATTTGGCAAATAGTAGGGATTTTTCAGAGTTTATTGTGAGAAATATAAGCAATATATATAGTAACATACATATATGTCACATATGGGAGATGCCAAATAAATTACTCATTTATCGAGCAAATGTTACTGTTACTATTATTGCCAATTAAAATTGTAACTCAAACTAAATAAGCCAGTTATCATTGTCACATACTATTTGAATATTTGTAATAAATATCTACCTAGGATCAAGAAAAGAGAATGAAAGAGAGGGAGAAATAGAGAGATAAAGAGAATGCATTGGTTATATAAATATGTTATAGAAATCTTAAAATAATTCTTTAGACTTAGACATTTGATGAGTAATTTTCTTCTCAACTGGGTTTCTGATTTTAAAAACCTAGGATGGAGATACAAAGTAGATAAAAGATGTTAAAAATACAAGATTTATAAGAGAAAATATGGAAATCAAGATTTTAACCCATTAATAGGATATGCTTGTTGCCTAGTCATGAAGAGGTACAGTTCAAGGATTTATTCTTCATATTTTCTGAGAATAAAAAAAGAGGCAAAGATTTAAGATAAAGTGGAAGATATTTGGATTGACTACAAAGAACTATTTTCTGAATATAAGTGATATTAAAAATGGAAAAGCAATTTGAAGAAAGATGTGCTTGTTTTTTTCTTGTGGCCTTAAAATGTGGTGAATAGTCACGTATTGAGGTAGTTTATAGCCTTTTTGGAAGGTTAAAGAAACAAACAAACAAGCACAAGATATTAGATGACCTCTCCAGGGTTCATTTAATCTTTAATTTTATTTTTTCTAGACTACAAAATTATAACTGTATTCTAAGAACAAAATGGCCATTTACTAACACATTGTAGGAGCCACTTCACTACCCCCAAAAGCTGCCTACTACATAAGTAATTACTTAGTAGTAATTAAATTACATAGTAGTAATTTAAGTTTTATCTACAAATCTTGTAGTGAATAAGTTTTGCACTGTGATATCCTAAAGAACTGATTTTGATTCAGGACAATTTTAAGTGATAAAAATATAGATGTATTATTTAATTAAACTACCAGAGACTTGTCTATTTCATTTACAAAATTGTAGTGATTTCATATAATCTAAGAATTTAGTAAATAAAATAAAATATCAAATTATCACTATGACTAATAAACAGTAGTTTCTGAAGAGTACTAAGCTACCTCTATGGAATTTCTCAATGAAAAAACAAATAGCAGGGAGTAAATTAATTAAGAATAGACAATCCCGTAGCAACATTCAGCAAGAATCCCTGTGTGTTTTATTAAGTTATAGCTAAGAAGAGTGATCAAATGAAATATTGAGTAATTAAAAAGTAGTTATGTAGTTATCTTCTTTTGTTATCATTTCATGTAACCTTGATTTTTTACTTCCAAAACTTGGCATTAAAAGCATTTTTATAAACTGCCTCAAGTCTTCTTCCTTTTTTCCCCCTTCCTCCTTTTCTTTCTTTTTTGTCTCCTCTTTCTCTCCCTATTTCTACTCCTTTATCTTCTTTCTCTTTTTCTCTCTCTCTCCTTCTCTAGTTGTACTTGAATTTTTCCTTACCTCCAGTTGGTTTTGTAACCTAGGGTACACAATTGATGTGTGTCAATATTACATACTGTTATAAAGATTAAGCTATTTACATACATTTAAAGCTTTTAAGATAATGCCTCACATATAGTAAAACATAAGTAATTGTTAATTATTTTCATGATTTTGATCTTGCCTTTTAAAGAAAGCTTAATGTTAGCTTAACCTAGTATTCAATAACCTATGATGTTGGTGTAAGTCATAAATGAATTAATTTTTGAAGCATTTACAGCAGTACCTGCCATACAAGCATTAGATGTGTTTATTTTAAAAATTAATAATTATCACAGTAATCATACTGTAGGCTGTTAAATTGCAAGAAGCTTAGCCATCTAGTAAAATATGTATGTATGTATATCTATGGCAAGCCCTGGATGCCTGGGAAATGTTAAAATTTCACAAGATATGATTATTGTTCTTATGAAGATGTAGCCCGTTAGATGAGACAAGGGATGTGTATACAAATGAATAGAATTTAGCCAATTTTAAAATGTTGATTACTAATGTGATTTGCTTCCATAAGGTTAAAACTAATAACCCCATGCTGAATGACCAAATTCATTATAACTAATGTGGAGTTTTTAAAAATGATTCTTTATTTCGATCTATATTTAAATATCCCATACCTGTTGTTGGCAAGGTGCCGGTGGCAGTAGTCATTAATATAACATTTCTGCAGAGATTCAGTAATCATAATAATACTAAATAAAAATCCTTCCGCAAATTGTCTGCCATATACTTAAAGACAATCTTATATACTTTATTCCATTTGATACTCATAACAGCTTTATGAGATGGGGGACTATTTATTTTTCTTATTTTCTTTCTATGAATGATCTGTATTTTGACCTCTATAGAGAGCGATGGCTCTCCCTAACTCCAGCTTAACAGGAGGAGACTAAGGTACAGAAAAACGAATAGCTCGATGTAACACAACTGGTAATGGTGGAGTTGGGATTCAATAGAGTTTTTCTTTTTCCTAGCATCCAAACTATCAGACACTACATTGGCATAACTACAAAGCTACTAAATAATCCACTTTATTGGGACACCTGGGTGGCTCAGCGGTTGAGCACCTGCCTTTGGCTCAGGGTGTGACCCAGAGTTCTGGGATCCAGTCCGCATTGGGCTCCCTACAGGGAGCCTGCCTCTCCCTCTGCCTGTGTCTCTGCCTCTCTCTGTGCGTCTCTCATGAATAAATAAATAAAATCTTAAAAAAAAAAGAATCCACTTTGCTGGTGTTGTTATGGTTTATAACCCCTGGGGGATGGCAGTATTTATGCTGCAGTTCCCAAACTGTGTTCCGAGGTGCCCAGGTGAACTCACCCAGTTGCCAGAGTATTTTAACTATTTCAGGGAAACACAGTAATACTCAGCACAACATCAGATATCACTTGATACTTTACAATTAAACATAATCCACACTGCATTCCTTTTAAGGACACCATGTCTTTGTAAATCTAGGTTTTCAGCAGCTGCTGTTTTAACAACCAAGTACTTGGTAAAAATCACTATGGAACAGAATTTGAAAGTAGTGGCATTGGGTCTAATTTCAAGATTTGAGAAGCTATGTAGTTCACAAAAGGTATACGTAGCCAATCATAAGAAGTTGTGGTTAGAATGAAGTGAAAATATCCTTTTTATATATTAATTTATGTATCTTATTTCTCAGATGATTATATGAGTTTTGGTTAACTATTTAAAAGAAACTGATTGGTGTTTCTCTTGATCTAAGGTCACCATGAAAAAAAAAAAAAGTATTGATATACTAAGAGCTCTGTGAACTGGGCAAGTTTGGGAACCTCTGGTCCACAGCAGAGGTACTGTGCCGAAGACACTGACCCTGGGTGTCAGGCTAACCTTCTCTTCTGTTTGTATGCAGAGAAAGCATCATTATATTCATTTCTGATATTTTCCACCTAAACCACAATGTACAGATTAAAATTTTTCTAATTAACTATTCCCTTATCCTCGGGTTGCACTTCTGGAGTTAATATGTCTAATCTCAGTTAAGATGCCTAATGAAAAACAGCAAAATAACCACAATTTAAAAAGTTCCTGGTCTTCACTCCCTAATGTCAACGTTCCTTCTTCACCATTTAAGACTCTTTGAGGTTCCTGAAGTAAACTACAAAGATAGATCGCACAACTCTCTACCAATAAATAAGGGGATTCTATTATTGCAAGTAGCATTAAAAGGTTCATAGGAGGTGAAAAATGTAGCATTTCAAAATTTTACATTTTGGACAAATACAATTTTATTTGGCTAAACAAAATGCCTTCAGTTTGCATTGATTTTAGTCTTCACATTTCATGTCGGCTACTTTCCAACATGTTATGAAATGAGGGAGCACAGTCAATGAGGCTTGTTCAAAGTAGATGGAACATCAGCCTGCCACTCTCATTCTGACGTGGGAGTTCCCTTCTGGTCTCCCTGTGTCCTATTGACTATTCTGCTATTTCCCATCCTTGAGCTCTGACGGATCCAACGTCTTTGTCCAAATGCATGCCTAAAACATATAGGTCAAATATAGCAAGTGGAAAAGGGGGAAATAATTCTAAAACAATGAGAGAGCTACGTAGCCATCTTTTCTACGTAAAGACAATGATTTTAATGGCACCGTGCCAAATATCAGAAATAATTTCTATCCTTTAGACAAATCAAAAAACCTGGAATCCAAATATTTGATGTTTTATTAGGGATTCTCGAATACTCCCTGGGTTTTGATTGCAGCTTTCAAAATGACAATGAAGCTCAAAAGCAGTCCAGGGGTCCAGATAAGTAAGCAATGCTCATCTGACAGTCCTCTCTTGCCCTTTCTCTCTTCACAAAATCCAATTCTATTAAAGGTAAACTTGTCTCTCCTTCATGTAAGCAGCAAAGACCTCAAAGCAGGTTTGATTTGTTCAGCTTCTTAAAGCTATTCCAAAAATTCTTTGGACTAGAAAGGGTCTTCACTTTATGCAGGTAAAACTGAAAGCAGTTCTTTCATTTCTTTCTATTTTTCTTAGCAACAAAGGATCAGACTACCCCAAATGATTAAGTCCTAAAAACATGGAGAAAAATGAAGATTTCAACTTATAATTCTCTAGTCTCCCTGAACTCGACACAGTATGTCTTCAATATTTTAATTACCTTTTTTTTTTTAAATGTGGGGCTCCATGCCTGGTGTGGAGCCCAATACGGGGCTTAAACTCATGACCCTGAGATCAAAACCTAAGCAGAGATCAAGAGTCAGATGCCTAACTGATTGAGCCACGCAGGTACCCCTTAAATATCTCAAGTCTATAATTTTTTTCTCCATCTTTTTTTTTTTAAGATTGAATTTATTTATTCATGATAGACAGAGGGAGAGAGAGAGAGAGAGAGAGAGAGAGAGAGAGAGAGAGAGATGCAGAGACACAGGCAGAGGGAGAAGCAGGCTCTACACAGGGAGCCTGACGCAGACTCCATCCTGGGACTCCAGGATCATGCCCTGGGCCGAAGGCAGGCACTGAACCGCTGAGCCACCCAGGGATCCCCTGCTCCATCTTTAAACTCAAACTATTTGATTCCCCTCCTCCATTTAACAAAGTCTGCAAGAAGAACGACTCTCAAACATCTTGTAGCATGTTTCTAGAGTTGGTCATAAAGATAAGATTAAGTAAGAAGAGTCCATGTGAAAAGCATAGAAAGTTTGTACATTTTGACCACCATCACATAATTTGCCCACCCCACTATCAATTTCTACTCTGTCAGTCACCAATTTCTTCTCTGAATCTATGAGTTTGGTTTTTTGTTTGTTTTTCGAAAGCTAGACTTATTGTGGTGGTCATATACAACTATCAAATCATCGTGTTGCACATGTGAAGCTAATATATGTCAATTATATCTCAATTTAGAAATACATAGGAAGCCATTTGACACTAGTTATAAGTCTTCTTCCCCATGAGAAGTAGTAGTTGATGGAGTTTGGTAAATTATGACAGTTTCACAAGGATGACGGCACAAACTGTGGGAATTTTATGGGGGCATGAGTTTTTTTCTGAGATTGAGGAAAGATTTTTCAGAAGTGGTTCATTTCAGTAAGTCTTCCTCATATCTCATTGGTCAGATATGACATACAGATATGGAGTCTCTAAACTGTTATCACAAAATAAAAATTAAATTGGCTTAGAATAATAATTCTCTTTTTAAAATATTTTACTCATTCATTCATTCATTCATGAGAGACCCAGAGAGAGAGAGAGGCAGAGACACAGGCAGAGGGAGAAGCAGGCTCCATGCAGGGAGGCCGACGTGGGACTCGATCCTGGGTCTCCAGGATCACACCCTGGGCTGAAGGCAGACACTCAACCAACCACTGAGCCACCCAGGCATCCCTAGAATAATAGTTCTTCTCTGGAAACTCACATCCATCAGGGAAGTAGAGAAATGATATCATGATTCTGTTAAGAAAGAAAAATAGATATAGATATAGAGATGAGGGAGCGCTGAGAGACAGAATATTAATGAGGTAGTCAACCTCTAGATTATCTACTGCATAACATATTTCAAGTGTCTTCACTGTGTTCCTAGCCAACTAGGGCTAGGGAAGTGTGCACTGTACAGTCATAGCCTCCACTTCATTGTGAGAAATGTGCCCCATCTTTTATCAGAAAATTTTTTAGGGGTGCCTGGGTCTATCAGTCAGTTAAGGGTCTGACTCTTGATTTTGGCTCAGGTCATGATCTTAGGGTCATGAGATCAAGCCCTGCACTGGGTTCCATGCAGGGCAGGGAGCCTGCTTAAGATTCTCTCACTCCCTCTCGCTCTGCTCCTCCCACCCCTGTGCACATGCATGCTCATGCTATCTCTGAAAGAGAGAAAGAGAGAAATGAAAAAAAAAGAAAGAAGAAAGAAGAAAGAAAGAAAGAAGGAAAGAAAGAAAGAAAGAAAGAAAGAAAGAAAGAAAGAAAGAAAGAAAGAAAGAAAGAAAAACTTTCTAAAAAGTTTATGCATTCTTCTTGATTTCCTATTGTCTCTGAATTTCTCTATCCATAGGGGTCCCTACACAATTTTTACCCCAGTACAATGAAGATTTGTGCTTTTTAGTTTCTTTCTTTTTAAGCCTGTGACCCTCTCTTCAAGACAAAGATTTTTATCCTGTGTTCACATCTGCCTTGGCTAATTTCCAGCTTAGAGGATTCTTTACATCTCTGGTGCCTGGTCCCAGGAGAATAGTTCTTTTGCCAAGAGCTCTTCTTAAGACCTTGTCCTATTTCACCTTTGGAATTTGCCAGACCTCACACAACTCGTGCTACTTCAATAACAGCAGAGCCATTCCTTCCTGTCCTTCATTTTTATTCAACAGCAGGACATGCCAGCTATGTTCCACCTCCTACTTACTTTCTCCTATAACAAAGACTTTTTAAGCTCTTAAAATGTTTCTTAAGATTTCACCTTCTCTGTAGGCCTAAATCTGTGGGCCTTTTTTGTTGTCTCTTTCCCTCTCCTTTCAGGCACAGAGATTGGCTTTTCTAAAACCTTCTCCATATATTTTTTGGGGGCATTCCTCACAGTGAAGCCTATGAATTCTACAAACTCTAGTTTTTGTAAAAATATGTTTTTCCAACCAATATTTTCTTTTTCTTTTAAGTCCACCCAAGAGGTATCATTTATCCATTTAATATCTATTTCCTACAGAGAATCAATGTTTTGTTATTCTTTTTTCCTTCCTCAAAGAAAGTATCATCTTTGTTGAAACATGCCTTATACTTTTAAACCCATAAATTTCCCTCAGGTCCAGATATTTTCTGTTTTTCCTCTTATATCAAGTGTTTGGTTTTGCATCTCTTCTAACTACAGTCTTTTCCCAATATAACTGACCTGATTTGGGGAAACTTTATGTTTTCTCCTAATCAAGAAAGATAGGGACAAGAGATTGTTGAAGAAAGCATCAATGCCTTTTTATTGACCATCTATAAGATGAAAGCACATGGAGGAGGTTCCTTATCTGAGAAGTCTCTCAGGGAATAATTATAATTTTATCTCTAAGAATTTTCCCCTTGCTAGCTTTTTAAACGTCTTAGAACTGTTCTGTCCCCCCTGTCCATACACTATTAAATCTGCAAGCTTCCATCCTTCTCCAGTTCCATACTGGGGAGCAATTAATTATGAATATATTTCATTTACCCTTTCATACATGTTCACTTTATTCTCTAAGAACCTGGCTCTTCCCCTTGACAAATCCCTCACTTCCTACAGTGAAATCCTTTCTCTAGACCAATTGATTTTTAACATAAAGTCAATATAATGTTAAAATATTTGAAGCATTCAGAAAATTGCATGAAATAATATAGCAAGTACACATATATCACCCCTGAAATGTTAATATTATTTCATATTTACTTCATAAAACTGTTTTTAATGAATCATATTACTAATAACATCTGAAGTCTCAAACCACTCAGTTCTTCATACTCCCTACATAGTCACTTGTGTGAAAGTGTTCATTCTCATATACATTTTTCTATATTTACTATGAATATTTTGTGTTTCTATAACACTATACATGGATGTTTGGGTTTCAGATGTCTTTAAATAACTATTTTCATTCACTTGGGTTTTTTTTTGAGATTTATTTATGTTTATACTTGTTAAACAGTCTATTAATATCAACTTTAAAATAATATATATTCTTGGGGCACCTGGCTGGCTCAGTTGGTAAAATATCTGACTCTTGAATCCCAAGGTCATGAATTTGAGCCCCACGTTGGGTGTAGATTGCTTTAAAAAAAAAAAGGCAAAATAGAGAGAAGAGAAAAGAAAATAAGGTATATTCCATGAATACATTTCTGTTTACTCACTTAGCTCCTGAAGAAAATTTGTTTCACTTTTTTTTTTTCTATGAGAAACAACTTTAGAGTAAACATAATTGTGCATTTCTGCTCATTACATACATAGCCAAAAATAAAATTAAGTCTTAGGTTATCCATATCTTGCTGGCATCAAAGAGGTATCAATTGAACTCCCACAATGTATAGCAATATAATTTTTCTAGATGATGAACCAATACTTGATCTTGCTAAAATGTTAAATTTGTGAAAAACTGACAATGATGAAATTATATCTATTCCGTTATTGAAATGCAGTTTATAGTCATGAAACCTTTTTTAAAGTATATGATTAAGTGGACTTTAATAACTGCATAAATGTGATAAATGTATATACCACAAATTGTGCATTTAATAAAGGTAGAAAGGTAATCACCACCACTATAAAGCACTATATAAAGCATTTCCATCATCTCAGATGTTCATTTGTGCCCCTTTTGTAGTCAGTTCCCTTTCCCCACTCTAGCCATTGGCAACCATTGAGGAACTGAGTTGACTGTGTTCAAGTGTTATCTCTCTCAACACGCTTTTGTGAATAGAAGAGTAGAGAGAGGCTCTTGTAATTGTACAATCATTAAGCTTCCTCTAGATAGTATGAAAAATCAGGAACATGGAATGACCATCCTTCTCTGTTTGGCTTTCTCTCTAACAGTTTTTAACATATAAGAATCTGGTCGCTTCTACATAAATCTTATAGAATAAATATATAAGTGATTGAATTTATGAATTATAAAAGGCCTTTAAGAGCATTAACCTCTTCATCTATTGATCAATATGCTTGCTACCAATGTTGAAAATCCAAAGTGTGCTGTTGTGTGATTTGCTTTCACTCATCTCTCTCATTTTCAAGTTCTTGAGATGGGCATTTTCATATTCTTGCAGAAAATTCTTCAAAGATAAATTGTTTTATTGTCAAAGCCATGCCCACCGTTTGTAACTGATTCTTATACAGAAATATCTCTGTATCTCACATTTCACCAATTTGGAGTGTATCTCCTGATCCTCTAATATTTTGACTCTTCTGCTCAATATTATTTCCCTCCTGTATTTTGTACTTGAGTTTTCCAGTTTATTATTAAGGGAAATTTTTCACTTTCTCTCTTGGCCATGTCTAGCAAGTTTGATTTTTCTTCCCTGCCTGATAGTGCAAATGTCAAAAAACACATTTCCTAGTTTGTTCTTTTGGTGTTATGCAGCTTATTGCATATCCAGGCAGTGGCCAGTTGGTAGGCTCCACCCATATTCTATCTCTGTCACCTCCTTTGCTTGTGTATGCCATTAAAAGTATGTACCTTTTTTATATAGGAGAGGGGCTCTAATTTATCGATAAAGAAATACCACTGCATATAATAGGCATTGTACTCCACTTAAGTCACCTGAAAAAAAAATAGAGACATTTTAGTATCCTTAGGATATTATAATCATAATGCTTCCCTTCTTCTTCTCTCTCTCTCTCTTTTTTTTTTTTTTTTTTTGCTTCTGGATATCTGGATATGGAGACAACCAAGCCCATTGTGTCAGTTTCTCAGAACCACAGTGTACTTTTGATCCACAGGCATATTTCTGTATTCTGCAAAACTCTTCGGTCACTTTGTAACTTCAGATTGATGTAAGCTTTGTGAATAGAGAAAAGAGGTAGAACTGAAATAAAACAAAGGCTACTTGTGCTCTCAGAATTGCAATTTGGAGAGGGCAGATTTGGAGAGCAATTCAAATCGTGTCCCACTAGGGAACAAAGCCTGGAGCTTTTAAAGGCAGAAGAAATGCTTGTATACATTGTTTCCAAAGAATTTTGATTGGTGGTGGTGGCAGAAAATTAATCTTACCTAAACATAATCGGTTGCTAAGGCTATCACTAAGCAAAAGTACATTACGGTAGAAAGAAAATTGCAGACGTTGTGCCGTCTTTGGAATATTTGTGGTTTGGCTCCATTCAAAGTTCATGGTTCTACTCAGTGGGAATGTGCATAAGATCCACATCCTTAATGGCCTCCTGGCTCCATCTTAAAATTCCTTGAAATAAATGACTCTTCTTATTTCTTCTTTCAGACTGTTTCAGAAGACCCACAGGAACACACATCCCATGCCTTTGTGTGAGCAGGTATCTAGCAATTATTTTCATGATATCAACTATATGTCACATTTTAGACAATACCACTAATATATGATTTCATGTTCATGTAAATTTAACAACACAGCATCCTTCTCCAACCTCTAGCAAATATATGAAAATTAAATTATATGCAGTTTATTTATGTTTTGAGCTATTATAGACGTTTTCAATTATGATTCGTAATCTCTATGCTGAAGTTTTTTTTAAGGACCGTTCAAGTGATGACAAAAGGTAAAATGGCAAAAGGTAAAATGTTTTTGATTTGCAGACTATTCAAGGAAAAGAAAAATTAATTTATAAACAATTTAAATAATCTCTTATGAAATAGACACCTAAATATTTCATCTGGTTACTAATGGAAAAAATATAATGTCGTTTATTCTATATGACATATTCATATCTTATTTGTTGAACACACACACACACACACACACATCACCTGAATCATAACTGTTATATTTTAAAATTTTACAGTTTGCAATGATTGTAAAAATAACAGTTTCTATACCTCTGACTCATTTGTTCCCGTAATACCTTCACAACTGTGAATTCACTCAAGTTACTGTCTTCTAAAACTCGTGACAAATAGGACTAAAGAGTTTTAGTTGTCAATTAAAGAAATTTCCTTATTATTCGAATTACTTTAGGTCATTTTTTATAATCCCAAATTAGGTCTTTTGGCATTGACTCAACTTAAGTATAGCAAAAAGAAAATATTTATGTCCTTTGATAACTGTCTATTCTGATCAATTTTTTCATTATGCTAGGCATTATACATGTCTCCTTTTCCCCTCTCTTTTACGAAAATAAAATATTAGAAAAACTCTGGCTCATCCCTATGCTTTCTTTTCTTTTTTATATTTTATTTATCGATTCATGAGAGACATAGAGAGACAGAGGCAGAGACACAGGCAGAGGGAGAAGCAGGTTCCATGCAGGGAGCCCAAGGTGAGACTCGATCCTGGGACTGCAGGATCATGCCCTGAGCTGAAGGCAGATGCACAACTGCTGAGCCACCCAGGCATCCCCTATGCTTTAATTCTTAAAGCTAAATATGTACAAAGAATATGAAAGATAAAGGTACTTTCTGAAAAGTCCTTAAGCATAAAATACATTAATAATTTTCTTTTATTCCATGTACTTCTCTTTGGTATGCATTGCATTTAATTATGCCCTAGGAATTATATGCCTTTTGTTACAGTTATAGAATAAGTATAGTGATATTATGAAAAAGACTT